>NC_134950.1:46381530-47581530 GCF_965638725.1 Aptenodytes patagonicus | reverse complement strand
GGGTACCTCCTGAACCTAACCACAAGCATAAGAAATTAAAGGCAGCAAAAAAAACCCAAACATAATTGTTTCAGGAAATAAAAGTGTTAAGTCTTCACCAAATTGTCTAGTTTAAAGAAAGGCAAAGATTTTTATATATTAATCACCTGGGAGATGCTTACTACTTTCTGTAGGCTCCAACAGCTGGTCTGAGAAGCCCAGAACTGAACATGCCCTGCACTCAGGAGCAATCAGCTCCAAAAAGCTTTTGACTTGGTCTGCCATGAGGAGCAAATATGGACTTGGACTTTGAAAGTCAACATTTCAAGAGACATTTGTCTAGAAACTATTTCTTCTTTGTCTAGAAGCAGTCTTGAATGGGGGGTTGGAGTAATTAAAGGGAAATTAACTCATCCAGGCATGGATTTAGGTATTGGGAAATGTGAAACCAGTGAAAATTTTATGAAGAACATTAGGGTGTTTTTTGGCTGTCTATGTAAATCCTGGCGTACACTTTAAATGAAATGAGATATTACCATAGACTTCAAGCAGCACGTGCTGAAACCCATATTCAGGGATGAAATTAAATAAGGTTTTTCAATAAAATTATCTAAATTTATAATGCCATGTGTGAGGTCAGATCCTCCTATATGCACATGGAGCCTCATTAAGGGAATGAGTGGATGACTCAAGTATCTGATACGTCCCTGTATCATTCAGAAGTATGAGATAAGCAGCTCACTGATTCTGAAAAATTACAACATGAGGATATTTACCTGAGGCCGTGTAGTCCCAGTCATAAAAAGATATTAGAAAATAATTAACTAAAATCATGACAAATCCAGAGAATGTTAACAGGTTGGGAGCAATCCACAAAGGCACTATCTGTTAAAAAAGAAAGAAAAAAATCTAAGAAAAATTACATTTCAAATTGTAAGTTTTATTTTAATTAAATATTTTTTATTTTTTATCAGGAAAGGAGAAGCCTGTATATGACATCAGCAAGGTTCAGATTTGTGCATATTTTCCCATTTTCAAATTAAAATACAGTTTTCATTTCTGAAATTTATTTTCAGATGTAATCCTTTTGCCTGATATTTTTGACTGCAGTTAAAATATCATTTAAAAATGTCGTATTTCCTATGTTATACACCATCCTTATTTTCCCAGCCACCAAGGAAAGCTTCTCGCGGTTGTGTGTATCACAACTGAAAGAAGACTGCAGCACCCCAGTGGGGTAATTCAGCATCCACGTGGCAGGTTTTTTTAAGCATCCTATTCCCACACTATAACAAGGAAATTTCCTCTTCTAAAATATGTTAATAATTTCCAACTCAAAACATCAACAAAATCAGACACTGAGTGCATTACCCTTTTAGGTCCCCGTTACAAGCAGCTCCCTACTTCTCCAGATAGTAACTTTCTGCAGGGTCTCCCTCTTTAGTCATAAATTATAAACACTCCATCAATTCGTTTGACTTGTAGAGTGCTGAAAAGGAGTCTCCGTCTTCACCTAAGCCTCTAATTCTTTGTCCCATAAGCGTTCTCAGCTATTCATCCCCTGTGGCTTTAAGGTATTCCTTACACTGCAGCAGGGATCCTTTCTGGTAACACTCTCTCCAAGTAACACAGTTTCTCCAAAATACTTTCTGAAACAGCACACACAGCTTTCTACATGATTTTTAGACAGAATACATTTGCAGAAATACTAAGTATCAACCGCTACCGTCACTCAAACACAGTATCAATATATTCAAAATATAAAAATATTGGAGGCTTATAATCAAATTCTTTGGAGTGCCTAAGGACTGAAAATGTATGTAAAATACTTCAACATTATAAAGTATTACAAAACGATATTAAAGAAAAAGAAGCTAAATGATTTCAGATAATAATAATAGTTTTGAAATCAAATGTTTTGTTAATTTCTTTGAAGTAGCTAGATGGACAGACAGATGACTACATATTAATTTATATACATCTTTACATTTCCCCTATCCTATTACTACATGAAAAATTTTCATATAGAAGTTGAATGCTTGGACTGATTAATTATCCCAATTAGATCCTCTTTTTCTACTATAGAACAACTAATAATATTTAGGAGAAATTGTGCAACTGATAATGTACAGTGTAAACTTTCAAAAATCAGATGAAAATTCCTGAATTTTTCAGTTATATTTCTTAGATGTTTTCTTTAATAACGTTAGGAAAAATATTAAATCTGATAGTTGCTTTCCTTATAAGCAGGATTTTATCACTAAGTTTAAAATACTGTATGTCAGCTCTTACAGTCTTTAAAATACATCACAGAATGCATACAGCTACAATAAAAAATCTTAACGTGTCTATCATTCTGAGTCTTCAAAAGCCCAATTCTAAATCCCTAAGAACAAGTGGCAGCAAATGTTCCCTGAAGCTCCTTTGGGAGAACACCTGAGGAGGAACCCTTCACTGCACGGTCCCCTCTTCTTACGTTGCCTGCACGCTCAGCATGCAGCGACAGTGGCACATCTCCTAAATTTGCTACCTGGGGATGCAGAAACCTTGTAAGAGGGAGGCTTGGTATGAATCGCCTGCTGTGGAGTTTGTGTGGTGTCTATGACCTTACACGAAATAAGAAGGACAGATGCTGAAGAAATTCTAGATTGGTCTCTTTTAATCTAAAACATAGATCAAAATAGTGTGTTAAGACAACCTGTGGATGAACCGTGGATACATGGATACACAGGTGTCATACAACGTATTGTTTTAAAATGACTGATTTCTCCTGTATGATTCATAATTGTTGACTATTAAATAAAATGGGGCGCCGTAAATGTCTGCTTTCTGATTAGGCTCATCATTCTAAATAGTCACAATGTCATTATTAAGTTATTACAGGAAATAATTTATGCTTACACTGTGCAAACATGAAGACGTTACTTTAACCCACTTTCTTGCTAACATCATGTATTTTAAGAAGGAAACCATCAAAGCACGTTGCTGTACTTGCAATCCGTTTGGCTAGTAGACACACCATGAAAAACAGTTACAGGAGATCTGTCCTCAAGAAAACAGCCTCTCCTTCAGTTAAACCCCTAAGCATACTGTTTTGATCCTTACCGAACCTAATCTGCCTAGGTATTTGGAAAGTATTCCAGTTGCAAAATCCCTTTTGTTATATTTAATGTCCCTTATTCTTCTGGTTGGCATTACACTACCATCACCCTATTTCACAATTCAAAAATTACAAGGTGTTAAAGATTAACTTCTAACACATGTTGGAAAAATACAGCCTGAATTTACTAGTATCCTATAGAAGGATAGGTTGCAATCTTTATTATCTAATTAACAGACAGTAGAAGTCTCATACATCAATGTGCTACAGGATTAATACAACTGGAGGTGCCACTGGGGAGAATCACGTCTGCTCTCTGGCAGAACCATTGTATGCTTGAACCTTTTAAAAAACCTTCAGTTCCACAAACTACTAACTGATTTCTGTTTTAACGGGTTTACAGCCATTCATGCTAAAAGCCTTAATACAAACAGCAAATGTTTTAATACATCAACTGTCTATTTGGATAATAAATGGTAAAGTACACATATTTATAGAAAGCTCTGTTCAAACTTGAAATATTCCTTAACTAACTCACTTGAAACCACTAAAATTCTACTCATGCCCAATTCTAGTGGTAAAATCAAAGTTCATAAAGGCAACGGGGGTGGGGGGGGGTTAACTGACTTCAGTGAAGCTGGCATACACCTGTGTAACCCAGTGGGATTTCCTCCTTTTCCTCTCATTGTCCTGCACAAATGTGATTTTTCATGAATACAAATAGAGGAGGAATATTCAGTTCGTGTAGTAGCTAAGTAATACTATCAATTATCTGTCAGAGAGCACATGATTGTGCTTTATTATAAAATAAAAATCTTAATTAAAGGCAAAAGGACTGAGCATTGGATTAATTAAAGGTGAAATACCTAGAGTTGCATAATCAGAATAGTTTTAAATAACATGTAGAGAAAGTTAATTGTTACTCTGTAGTTTCATATAGGTGTTACTATAGTTTCATACAACGTGGAAAAGCTGCCACGAACAGGAGTATCTCAGAGTACTTCAAGCCCATTATAGAATTCAGGCATGAAACATTACCCTTCACTTTCTTCTTTAGCACCAGATTCAACAAGTTTCTGAAGCACATACATCCAAAAATCGCACTCAGACTGACACAGGCACATGATACAGTACATAAGAAAGATGTCCTTGGAAGAGGAAAGAGAGGAAGGTAACGCTCAGGATTTCCAGGTGAATTTCTAACTTAAGTGCACAAATTCTTTACTTTCCTAGCATCCCCACCACAGGTCAATGAGCTGGGTTATGACAACATAACGTTCTTACGTATGTCAACATCCCAGCTCATAAATTCCCACAACTTCTCTAACGTCAGGCTCTTCTTAATTTCTCATAAGATAGGAAATACATCTTACAATGAATGATAATGTCTCACAACATAGGAAACATCTTACAATGAATTCTGTGTTAGGGAATAGAGAGAAACTTGTGTTGCAATTAGGATTACATTGACATATGAAAGGCCAGACCCAAATCCCAAGCCTCTGTTCTCACAATTTTTTTCTGCTTGGCTCTGTGAATTTTAGGGGGTTTTTTAACTACTGTAGAATCTGGTAAAAATAGTCCCTGTGGAATGTTTATTTTCACCAGATTAGAAACTAAAACATAATTGATTCATATCTGCAAATGAATGTATTAGGATGTCTGAACTGAGAGAAATTACTTCTCCCAGTCATCAAGAAACACACTTGTACTGCCCAATTTTGAATGAACGTATTAGATGCAATGTTTCTTCTTCTTAAAAAATTATCCCAGCCTTACTATATCTCCCCATTGCAATGCACTGTTCTATTTAAATAGAAATAGGACGATATATTGTAAAATGTAAATTCAATATTATATTCTAGATCACAAAATATTATAGTCTAGAGCACAGTCATAGCGCAGTTATAATGCTTACAACAGGTACAAGCTACAAAAAAAAATCAATGACGAGTAAATGCATTCAAAGCTTCTCCTTCTAAAAATAAGACTTGATCACATTTATTACGATACCACTGTTATACTTACACTTCAAGAGAAGAAAAAGTATTTTTTGGTGAACAGATGAGCAGAATTTTCTTGGACTGAGTTTGGGACAACGGTTACTGCCACACCTTGGTTTCAGTATCTAGCCAGGAACAAAACCATTCTAGCAACTTCCATTCCTACTAATATTTTACAAACAGTTAAATTTTGGCCAATAAGTTTGGTGCTCCCCCGGTTCTCATTTTTATCTCTAGGAGCAACCAAGATGACTCTACTGCAATCTCCATTACATACTACTTTCCCCTCTGCAGCTGTGCATTCCCCAGCTCCTCTGCAGGACTCTGATTTTACCCGGCAGTATCTTTTAACGTTAGGATGACTACTTCTACAAAAGCTGAGAGCAATATCATTTCCCTTTAAATCTTTGTGATACATCGCTGAGAATTATCCTGTAACGCTCTTGCACCCGAAGGCAAAGCAGAACATTCATTGCTGTATCTTCAGGGTTCAAACCAAACCAAATGCCGAAGTACAGACAGCAGCCACTCCAGTCTTTGGTTCTGTACTCAGATCTCCCAGCTTTTGAAATAGGTTTGTGCTCTGGTTTGGGTTCTCCTCCAGCAAGAAGTGAACAAAATCATGCTCACCTAAAATTTAAGGAGGTTTAAAAAAATCTAAGGAGGTCACATTTTTTAGGATCTATCACCCTATGCTACATGGGCACAGTCAAGAATGTCGCTTTTCTTCTGGGAAAACCCTGCAACCATTAGAAGAACTTGTCTCCAAAGGAAGTTTTTCGCTGATAATACTCTCCCTTCAATTTGATAGCAGATGAATACCCAGGATCTCCTAAACCAAAGTGCAAGTGCACAGTAAAGCCTCTGCTCATCTCCCGTGCTGGACTCCAGAGTGCTGGGGAGGCTTTTCTGCCTCATTGTTTTCCTCAATATTACGATGGGAATGAAAACAGAGCCTCTGAACTGAATTATTGACTTCAGTTTCACATCTTTGAATTGTTTTTCTCTCATACCATGTTCGGTTTGCTTTTTAATTCTTAAGTTAGGTCATATAAACACTTTCATGAAATTACATTGAGGTTATGAACGAGAGATTATGATTTTCCTGCTATATCAAGCATAAGCAATACCTGAATTATAGAACCCAAAGATGGCAGATCCAACAGCACTCTGGCAACACACATCCTTTTTTGTTTGTGTAAAGGTTTGTTTTCAAGTCTGCTCCAATCTAAAGATTTCCCCTAAAGAGGCAGATGCAGAAGTCATTGCTTCCTTGGAGATCAATAAAGTTCATATTTATTTGAGATACAGCTTTTTTTCTGCCAACAGCAGCAAAACTAATTGTGAGCGGTTTTATTTTTAAAAACTGCAGATCATAATGCATTCAAGAGATGCCATCTTCCAATCGTTACGGTGATCATGGTAACCGCTCTCATTTTCAGCTTCTTAGAGAAATGCCTAGCTCCCTCGAGCAAGTACCCTTGGGAGAAAATGAGACAGCACTTGCATAAAATCATGTGCACAGCACAGAGATAAAGCCATGCTGTTGTTAGGCGGCATATGCTGCACAAAAATAATTTGTACTAAGTAAACCCTTCAATGTCTGCAAAGCTGTTTAATGAAAGATGTTATAATGAAAGATGTAAAAAAGAAGCAGATGCCTTTTGTATAGCCATCAGAAAAAAAAAACAAACTTGTTTTTCTAAAAAAAACCACCTCAAAATCCAAACATACTCATGTTAAATATAGCTATATATCCTGTAACATTTGGGGGTTTTATACAGATGTCTTAATTTCAGCTTTATTAATCAATATGTATTTTTAAATGAAAATACATGCTGTATTTAAAACAAATTCTTACATTATCATGTGCTATTTCTATTAAATAAAATTCTTACCTTAATAATTTCGTTCCAGATGGGCTGCATAATATACACAGATAAAGGATTTGTATCCACAGCACTGTACTGTGAGGAAAAAAGCAAACATGTTAAACAAAGCACTGAACAATGCATATTTTTCCATCACCGTATACCCTTCAGCATCTAAGAACAATCACTCTGAGTGTGACTGGTGTAAATTTATTTTATTCTGATGACCATTCATACAGTTTTAATTTAATTTAAAAGCACTGGCCTGGTTTACAATTACCTTGTTAGCAACTGTATGTACTAACACAAAGGTTTAGGCTGGTGAAAGGGCAAACAGTTCCGTAGTCACATTTTACTTCTAAATTCCTATTAATTTTACAAGTTATCCTATAAGACTCTGCATTTCTACCGTATTTTGGATTTAATACCTTTATTTGCCCTACTAGTAATGCATAGTCTGAGCAGCAGTTCATTGCTAGTACGTAGAAGAGATAGTGCATATGGAATATGGTTGTAAGTGGAATATCATCTCGCAGAGATACACAGCTTTTGACATAGTATAACAGTTGCTTTTGCACTACGCTAATTAATGTAAGGCAATGTTATTATAAAAATAAGCTCTACAATAGCACAGTTCATTACCACAATAAAATTTCTCTATTGGACAGACTTGTAAAAATATTGTAAGTGTTTTATAAATTCCAATAAGTACATATCTGTATCTTTTTCAAACAAAATATTTCAGAAATCCGAGCCCACCCCGAATTGCTGTTGTCTACCTTCTCCTCAGAGGACCGTATCAAGTTTTATCCTGCCTTGACACTGCAGAACACAGAACAATCTGCAGAAGAACGATCTTAACTGATAATACCACGCACTACGTTCTTGAGCCCTGGTGGGTCCACAGTGGAAGAAGTTAGTCATCACTGAGGTGGCACACGTAATTCTTTCAGAAATTCTTGGACTTTGAAAGTGCACGTATGTTATGTTGTTAGCACGATGCATATGACTCACATAAAGATTCAGATATATCTACATACAGCATTGTCCAAACATTGTGCACGGACACTGGGAATAAGATAGGGATGTGTTAGACCACAATTTGTCGAAGCTGTTCATATGCAGAAGAGCTGATGACAGAGAGGCTTTCACTTCACCTAACTTCAGCTAACAGCTAATTGTTCTCTCTATAGTTAGTAGGGTCGACCTCTCTTAGCCAACTACCCTTTGGATGAGATTGCGCTCTGGAAGTACCCGTTTCAAGTCATTAATTATCAAAGGAGCCTAGACACTTGTCTTAAACTTAGGCACCTTTTAGGTTACTGAAGTCTGGCAAGATTAATCTCAGTCTCAGTATGCCCATTCACCAAGCTTTTACACACACACTTAACCTGCACACGTCTGAGCTAAGAGCGTTCAGTGGACAAGTGCAAGCGGGACAAAAGACTAATGCAGCATGCCTCAGGTTTTGAACGCACAGTCTATGACTTTTCGTCTAACCTTTCTGAGGATATCAGGCTACGGAGTGCTTACGAACTCTTCCACACTTTTCCTTTTTCTATCTGCATACAAAGGATACGTTTTAATTACTTTCTGGACAAAACAAAGCATTTGCTTAGTTATTTTGTAATTTGTGGTTAAGTTTTAACCACAGATAATAAATGTAGTATACTTGTAAAATTATTATAACACAGCTACGTGTTGTGAATGCATATTGGCAAATATCCAAGAAACCACCTATCAGCTACTGGTCAGACCAGGCAGACTAACTTTCCACAGGGAATAAAATGTACAGTTTAGTGAAGTGCACATCACTGATTTTTTTTCTAAAAATATTGGAAGTGTCACTGAACTGTATCATTTTTCTCTGCTTCTGCCACCCAGATTACTTAAAACATGAGACAATTCTGTCATCAACAGCTTTTCTGCCAGAATATGTATTAGAATTCTTAAACGCATTACCTCAGAAAAAATGAATTTGCAGGTAAAACTAAAGTTTTCACTATTCTGTATGTATTTGCAGCTCCAGACGCTGTATTTTATACTGTATCTTTCAAACATTGATTATTACAACTGATTGATCTTTTGATGGTCCAGCTTGCATGCGAATTAACCCAGTCTGAACTGTCCATGGGCTTTGCTTATATTTATGCCAAATACAACAATAATACCAAGCCATACAATACCTATGCCAATAGAACAGTCAGCCAGTACTTAATTCACATGAGAATTATGGAAATCCTCTGAAAATGAAGAAAATTCAAAGTATCCATTAGCACTACTGAGGTTCCAGGTAATCAGGAATCTGCCCAAAGTTTCTCTGTAGCTATTGCCCATTTCCTTACCTCAACTGGTATTCAAAGACTATGTGAGGTACATGATAATTTTCTGACCAACAAATTCAATGAATTCAGCCATACCTGGATAAGAATGCACAAAGGTCAAAATATGTGACCTTCACTCCTGCTCCTGCTTTGGCTTTCTCCTTCTCCCCTCCACCCCAAACCTTCAAAGTCATGAATAAAATCACAAAATCCTAGTTAAATAACAACAGTAAAATGAGGCTTTCCACCCAATGTACTCACTGACTGTCCAGCACTACTTGCTTGCAGGAGAAAAAAAGGAAAACCAATCTGATTTCTTTAGAATTATTTTCTTACACAGAAAATATATATTTCTTAAATGGAAAATATAAGATATTAAGTAGTTTTCCAACATATCTCTATATAATAGACCCAAACGTAACACAGAGTCAGATTTTTGCTAGCTTGACAGTTTCCAAACTCAAGCACCAAAAATCAAAACAGTCCTTATTAAAAAAAAATTAGAATTACAGCCAGCTTCTGCCACCTAAAGACATTTCAAGACCCGTCACACTTCATCCTGTTCATTCCTATGTCTGTGGCTGAACCGTGGCCCTCCATGCGGGGAAGGAACATTCAGCAGATGTGCAGAAGAATGGAAATTTGCTCTTCCCTCGTCAGTAATCTGTTTTAGCCAGACCAAAGGAAACACCCGTGGAAAAAGCACCCTGCTAGTTTTCTGTCATGGCAAAAATAAAACTTGACAAATAAAATCTGCTATACAGTTTAACACTCTGCTTTGCTCTGCTCTCAAGAAGCTACTAACCTCAAGGCCATGAAATCCTCAGAAGTTTAATGTTCATGGCTGCTCAGAAAGGCAAATCACTGAGTAACATGCCGACATTACGATCAATGAACATGAATGCGAGAGTGCAATGAACCTGATGTAAAAAAAGTACTGCCATTTGCTATTGAATAATTCTGTCCTTTTCAGGGCATTTACATTAAAAGACAGAAGTGGAGGATAAACCTGTTGGAGGTTTTTAAGCGCAAGACTGATACAAGTGCTAAGCACTCCCCAGCAAACACTTTCTGCGCTAGAAAAGGGATCTTGATTGTCCTTATACAAAGAAGAAGGGCTTGGATTAATCAGAAAGCTTCTGCTAATTATTTTTTAAAGAAGTTGTAATAGTTGGGAGGGAATGGCAGTAGTGAGGAAATAGGAAAAATGGTATGAACCAACTCCATCTTACTCCCAAGTTCAAAAATGCTTCTGCTGTTTTTTTTTAAATAGCTGATATCTCCTTGAAAGCCATCTGCTTTCCCTCTCTGTGTTTATAACGGCTTCTAGCAGAGCTAGAAATGAGAATACAGACAGCAGACACGTGCACACATACATGTTGACTCAGGCAGCACATGTAAAATGTGCTTTTACTCTGTGTTCCTGCATCTTAATCTCCATCCAGGTGATCCAGCGCAGCATCAAGTCTGTACTGGTCAGCTGTGTTAGAGGGAAGAGGAAAGATGAGAGGATTAAGGTGAAGGGGGGAAAAGGTATAAACAGTAAGAAAAGTAAGAGTGAGGAAAGAAAAGTAATTGAGAAAAACAAGAGAAAGAAAAATGAGCCAAAGCAAAGGTTTGGCTACACAGCAGAGAGACAGCTGTTCTGGAGCGGCAGAGCACAGTCAACCCACCCATGGGTCAAAAGCACTCGCAGTGACCAAGGCCTGCACTGCTAAATACAAGACCAACGGTACCTTCTGGCTCACATCCACACAGCTTAGAAATACCTCCCCTTATTGCAAACTGGTCACACCCACACCTCACAGCGCTTGGTGGAGGGGTTTTGGGCCTCGTTATCTGACCCCGCGCACCCAATACATTATTAGCACTGAGTATGTTTCAGTTCAAAGTATCTAAAACAATCTGGAGATTACGTTGTAACCCAGCAACACTGCATTTTCAGAACATGGAAGTGAGAGTTGTGTGTTGTGCATGTTCAAAGATCCAAATGTCCATGCTGGGAGAGTGCTGTAGGACGGCGAAAGCCAAAAAACAGTGCGTACCGCCTCCAGAGTGGACTATCTCCAAAACAAAGCCTAGCTATTGTCTTGGAGAGACCTTCCGGGAAAGAAAAAAGAACCAGGGAGTGAGCTAACCGTTAATCAGAGCAGACAGCTGGATCTTCACTGGGCTCCCTGGCCTTCTCCAGCCTTGCACTGTGGAGGTGTCCCAAGAATAAAATTTTGGAATGGCTACAACGAAGAGAAGAATATAAAGCATGCCCACACAAACTTCAGAGTCAGGAGAGAAAGCAAGTTGCAAGAAACGTAGTTGCAATTACTGCTGGGAGGCAGTTATTTTAACTCAAGCTGGTCCTTACGCTAACAGACTATTCCTTTTCTGTACTTAAATTAGCTTATTCCAGGTAGCACCGAACTGTGCCATACAGTCATATCCATTCAGAGACACAAACTGTTGTGAATTGTTCACATTTGAATTGTTGGCATCAAAATGACTCCGTAGGTTTTAATTTCATATTAGTAGCAACAAATTTGCAACACTTCACTTTCCTGCCGAGAAATCAGCAAATTTTAATTTTTCATTAACTTCATGAATCAGCACAGCATTTATTATCTCCATTGTATACACTGGAAGACTGAAGCACAGATGGGCTGTGATTCACCCTAAGAGTATATAGCAAAGGGTACAGCCACAATATTTTTAGAGGTGTCATATTTATATACATAATTTAAGTATAAGCAATACCAGTTTATTCAAATAAAGTCTGCCCATATTAGCTCAACTTTATACTTGAGTTCACTTTTACAAAAGGATATAAAGAAGTCTATTAAAAATGTAAAGGCTAAAAAGCTTCTTTCCCAGACAAACTAAATGTTTAAAACAGCTATATATCAGGTAGTAATCATGGTTTAGGTTGCAGTATATTGAATATATGGTTCTGTGATCCCTCTAATATTTCATGTGAAGTTAGATGCCTGTTATGGAAGAATACACTAGCTGTTCCCACATGGAAAAGATGAGAACCATCTAATGATGATGTAAGGACGCAGACGAAGAACATAAATACTGTGATAACTGCCCTTTTCCTGCAAGCAAACTCAGCCAGGTCAGGCACAGGTATGGAAGAGCCCCAGCTGTACGTACGTGCCGATGTTCTAACAACTCAGTGGCCCTGCAGGCTTGGGGAACCTCCTCTTAAGTCAAGCGTTCATTGTATTTGTGTTACCCATGCGAAAAAAATCTCTATCTATTAGTGAACGATACCCGGCAAAAGAACAAATGATGGAAAAGGGTGAGAACACGTAAAGAAGTTACTACAAATAACCAAGTGTTTGCCTCGCGATGCACCACAGCAGATGTACCTGTGCATGTCATTATCTCATGATGTGTATTTGATGAATTGAGGTAACCTCTGCCTAAAGGTAAAAGGATAAGGTACTTCATATTTTCTGTGGGGGAAGCACCAAAATGAGAGCAGCTGAAATGCAGTAAGTTCCCCACACATCTTATTCCACATAAATTATCTTGTTCCCTCACTCTAAAGTTGGTTCAAAGTGTTATCAAACTTTTAAAGTGTTATCAAAGTTTTAAATGAGCTTTGAACCTGTAGTTGTTTACATCTGTTCAAAATGAATGAAAAGGGGAGGGAAGGAAACAATTTTCTCCTCCTCCTAAATTAACTTCTCATGAAGATAGTAGAAGACAGCCTAAACCAGCTGAGAATCAATCCATTAAATTCAAAACAGGCAAAATTATGGTCTTTAAACAGGTGATCTATTGAAAATAATAACTCCACAGAGAGTGGTTTTCCACAATATTTGCATGATGATACATTGCCACAGTGCCACCTGGACTGATCACTCCTCCAGCACGCATAAATGCAAGTTTGTTGTCATTTGGCCTATACTTATATGCAGGGACCTACCTCTAGGATGGAAAATTTTGAGGGATCTGCTGATGGAAAAGCTTTAAAAAATTGATGTTCCACAACTTATCTTTGAAATAAAATAAAAAAAGATTTAAGCAGGTGATGAGGTTTTACTGTCTACCATGTATGACCCAGCAATCCCTCCCAGGGCCAGCACAGTGCGTGTTCCCATGGGCAGAGGCTCCCAGGTGCTGAGGGCAGCGGCCAGGTCCCAGCCCTGGTCCCTGGGAGCTTTCGGCTGAGCCTCTGCCAGTGGGACAGGACGGGCTGCCAGGCCCTGCCCTACCACCCCAGGGCCCCCACCGCCCCCAGCCATCATGGCACCCTGACAGCTACCAGTACTTTCCTACGGCTTCTTTTATCACATCTCCTCTCTGATTACGCAATTTCATGATATGCGTGTTTTGCAGCTGACAGGAAAGAGGATAGGAGGAATGAGGATGGATTGAGCAAGGAATATTCTCTTTTGCATTAGACAAGTTTTTTGTGGTTTTGAAGGCTGCAAGATGACCCTCCCCATCCAGGGCATGAACCAGTCGCTATTTAAGAGAGCTTGGTGGGAACTCTCCCTTCTGGGCAAGTTGAACTTTCGACATGCAACATGTCCTGGTTTCGGCTGGCACAGAGTTAACTTTCTTCCTAGTAGCTGGCATAGTGCTGCGTTTTGCATTTACGATGTTGATAACGCACCGATGTTTTAGTTGTTGCTAGGTAATGCTTACACTAGTCAAGGACTTTTCAGCTTCCCATGCTCTACCGACTGAGAAGGCTGGAGGTGCACCAGAAGCTGGGAGGGGGCACAGCCAGGACAGCTGACCCAAACTGGCCAAAGGGACATTCCATACCATGTGACGTCATGCTCAGTATATAAACTGGGAGGAGTTGACCGGGGGGCAGTGACCGCTGCTCAGGAACTGGCTGGGCATCGGTCAGCGGGTGGTGAGCAATTGCATCGCGCATCACTTATTTTGTATATTTTTTTATCATTATAATTATTATTTTCCCTTCCTTTTCTGTCCTATTAAACTGTATTTATCTCAACCCATTAATTTTACTTTTTTTTCCAATTTTCTCCTCCATCCCACTGCGGGGGTTGGGGGAGGAGTGAGCGAATGGCTGTGTGGTGTTTAGCTGCCTGCTAGGTTAAACCACAACAAACGTGAACTTTCCTTCTGTGGTATCTTACACTTCCGGAACCACACAAAAATTAAAGAATATACCGAATATATAAATATATTATATATAATATATAAATATATATACAAATATATATAAATATATAATAAAAAATATATATATTTATATATAATATATATATACTGAATATATAAAGAATATACTGAAAATACTGAAATACTGACACGTTTGGTAACAATTTTCCATCCACCTTTCAGATTCCTAGAATACATTAAATACATGGGTTTTAATTCTACTTTATATACATTTTTACAGGTTTGTAGATGTTATGGGACACAGTCTTGGGTTTTAACAAAAGCTTCACAAAGGGAAAGAAGAGAAGTACACTATAAAAAAACAACAGAGCTATACAACATTGTGGATGCCAAATGACTTCCATATGTTCAGCAGTTTAAAAGTGTTGATGTATTGCAAAACATAGTCCTGCTATTTCTAATAATAAAACTACTTTACGTTATATCATCATTTAGTTAATTATTCATACATAATGGCTTGGATTTAGTATCTCCTATTGCTTAAATAGTTTGGACTACCCTGCCTTTTTCCCCCATCCATATATATTTTTTTTTTATTAGGTCACCAATACCTAAGTCGAGGAGTTATAAGCCCCTAAGACATCTAGGGCTGAAGCATATAACGTACGAGTAGAAACTAAAGAACAGGGTTTGTAATTTAGCCTGGAAAAAAGTAGGTGGTGGTGGGCATGTAATTGCATCTTCAGATGCAAATGCTTGCCTCTTTGGGGGTCTGAGGTTGTGGACTCTTTATTAGCCGATGGTTGCGCTGTCTGTACTAGGGCTGGATGTAGCTGCACTGTGAGGGAAGAGGCTGCCCGAGTTGGGCTCCTGAGCAGTTCTCTCCCCCCTGACTTTGCCCCCTTCAGTTCCATTAGCTTGTGCATACCTACGGCTAGGAAATAGGGTTAAATTTTCCTTCCATCTTAAACTATGCCTCGTAAAATACTCAAAACCCAATGTGATGGTTTGTGCAATTCAACAATTCTGGTTGATATTACTAAGTCATCAGGAAGTTGTTATTACGTAAACTACTGTCCTGGGGATGCTTCTCTGGAAATGTACACTCATCATTCAGACCTCCCCATTTTCAGGAATCTTGACACACGCATTGGGCCACATGCCACATCCTGTCACTTAATGGAGGTATGTATGAACCCATGTCCATGAGGTCATGGGGCACGTGGAGCAGTGGGTCAGGATAGGCTGCTCTTAGGGAGTCATGCCTGCTGGTGACACATCCCCTTGCCTGAAGAGCAATGTTGTCGCCTCAAG
The DNA here is from genome assembly GCF_965638725.1 of Aptenodytes patagonicus. NCBI lineage: Eukaryota > Metazoa > Chordata > Aves > Sphenisciformes > Spheniscidae > Aptenodytes > Aptenodytes patagonicus. The sequence goes on along the minus strand of NC_134950.1, from coordinate 47,565,836 downwards.
ACCACAGAATCATGGGTTGGGATCACAGGATAATTCAGGTGAGAAGGGACCTCAGCAGGTCTCTAGTCCTACCTCCTTCTCAAAGTAGGCTCAGCCAGGAGCTCAAACCAGGTGCTTGGTGCTTTATCCAGCTGGGTCTTGAAAAGCTCCAAGGATGGGGTCTGCACAACCTCACTGGGAAACCTGTGCCACTGCCTCCCTGTGTTCTTGAGGAAAATTTTCTCCTTATATCCAGCGTGAAGATGTCTCGTCTCAGCTTGTGCCTGTGTCTGTTGTCTTCCCAACATGCACTGTTATAAAGAGCCTGGCTTCATCTTCTCGAGGACTTCCGCATAGGTACTGGGGTCTGCTGCTAGATGCCCCTGAAGATGTCTCATCTCCAGGCCAAACAAGCCCCAGTCCCTCAGCCTCTCCTCACAGGACAAGTGCTCCAGCCCCAACTACTCTGGTGGCCTCCACTGAACTTGCTCCAGTTTGTTGACATCTTTCTTGCATTGGGGACCTGAAACTGGACACAGTATTCTAGATGTGGCCTAGTAAAGGAGGAAAATTACTTCCCCCTTACTTAATGGGCTGTGCTCCTGTTAATACAACCCAGGATGCTGTTGATCTTCTTTGCTGCCAGGGCACACTGAGGGCTCATGTTCAGCTTCCTGCCTGCCACAATCCCATTTTGCCGGGAGTAAGGGGCTGACGGATCACAGGTCTGCAGAGTAGCTATGCTTGAAATGTGGGATCTATGAGAGACATCAGAGACACGCTACAGTTGAGAGAGAAGCACTTTTTGGGGCAAGAAGTCATAATGTGCTGGCCCCAAGAGTTAGGTTCTTGCTCACTATGTGAGACTAGATAGATCTGATTCTTTACTGACAGGACCGTAAGCACCCAGACCAGGGAGAGGTGGAGAGGGGATAACACTGGAAGCCAGCAACCATCTTTCAATTAACAGTACTTACATTAAAGCTGCTGACTAACTTGTCTTCAGGAAAAGGCTCTATTTAATGGGACACCTCCAAACACTTAACAGTGAAACCAAAATGATGTAAAAGATCACAGAAACACGATTAAATATTGAGCAAGGGATAACAGAAGGCTGATGCACATTTGTTGCTGTAAAGGGACAAAGCTAGAGGCTGGCCCAGATCGGCAAAAGTACAAATCCCGCTAAAAAGCAAGACCTGCACACCCCCAAGGAACTGCACAAAAAGATCCTTAACCATTCCTATTCAAAGATGCTCTAGCATGGTAAGGAAGTTGATTTCTATGTATTTTTTCTGTAGATTTGTCTTCTACAGTTGGTAAAGGAAAAGACAGTAAGATTCTGTGCCACATCTGTGTGTGCACGTACAAACACGTGTGTTTTCAGAGGTGCCAGCAGCCCTTTAAAGATCAAACAGTAGACTGAATTCCCCCACAGCTGGAGCTCTGCCAGAGTGTATACCTAAATCTCTGGGGAACCCAAAGAAACTGCTCTAGGCACAAAAGGGCAGACAGATTAAAAGTGGGTTGCAGTTTTCATGAGGGATGCTAAACAGGGGTTCTGTACCACATACGCTAAACAGTTGTGTGATCTAGTATCCTGATGCATGAGAGAGGAGATATTTCACAGAAAGATGCAAAAATCCAATTCCTCCCTTTACAAAACCACCCTTATAAGAATGGTTCCCCTAGATTTACAACAAATAATCTACATCCAAATCACAGATACATCTTTGCAATTAGTCTTCTATTAAAACACAGATGAATAAAAAAATAAAAAATATGTATGAGTACATAAACGTTTATATATGCAGATCCTACACATAAAAATCCAATAAGCATTTCAGAACACTAACAGCTCTTGATAAAGCAATAAAATGAAATTATGTGGTTGGTATTTGCACTTTTATGAGACTCAAAAAGGCATACAACTCTTGATATCCAGTGCATTTGTCCCAAAAGTGATCTAATGAACCTTTGTAAATTCATGGGTGTAATGTGGCACTCAAAACCATGTAGAATTACACCATCATTGGGAAAAAAGTCCTGCGGCAAGTAATATCAAATGCAGCATCTCTGTGATGTGATTTCATTATGTTGTTGGCTCATTAGCATATGATATGTAGAAGGAAAATAATGATTACAAAGCTCTTGAAATGCTACATTATGTCAGCTACCATTACAACAGGATGAGGAATAAGAAACGGTGTGGACACGAAGATGGTCTTTCAGAATTATGTAATGCCCATGACTCTTCTACACATGAATACAGTGACAGAAGATGTAAGGGTAATGAATGATTTGTTTTATTTCACATATTATTCAACAACTTTTAATTACACCCCCAGTCTTCCAATCCATCAAAGTAATAAGAAGACGACTGCAAGATTTTATTTGTAGAACAGCGGGCTGTTGACTCACTGGTTTTATGGAAGGTGGAAAATGTTAGTTTTCGCTGTCTCAAATATTCAAGGGCTTTATTAAACTGAGGTGGTTTGCAAAAACTAACTACAGCAGATAAAACTGATTATAACTGTTTTTAAGTAATATTTGGAATTAAATTTTAGGAAAAAAGCCTAAAAATACCATCTGCAAAAACACTATATAATAAACACTGTACTCAGCATGTACCAAATTGTCCATGCACAATCATGAACAGTATTAACTGTCTCCTAAGAAGTTCCAGATAAATACACAAATGAAAGTCTTCTGTCCTAAATTTTCAAAATCATGTAAAATCCTTGTGCTACCGGAGTTGAAAGCAAAACTCCTGTTCAGTCAATGTGAGCAGAACCCATTATGTTTCTAAATCTCATGGTTACACAGGTAGCCTTGGAAATGCATAAAGACTTAATAGAAATCCAGATTTGTATTTTTCCACACTGGACCGATCCTGAACTTCCAGAAAGTAATTCTCTAGATTATACTCAACACACTTTGCTCTTTTGGTATGAGTCAGTATGAGAGATACAATCAAGCCTTGAAACGTAATCATCATACGTCTGATCTTGTTTCTCTAACCTACCAAAACGAGGGCTGGGATGTAACTTGAGAGGTCTTCTAGTCCAGCGCATTCACCTAATGCAGGATCAAGTTTAGGAGACGTTCAGGAAGCAGATCAAGTTACCGTGAGGTAACGAGCCACTGGCTTCCAATTGCTTGCGATAAATGACCATGTCGGCAGATTAAAATAGAACACATTATCCAAAACCTTCAGGATAAAAAAAAGCAGGACACGTTATTCCAGCTGATACCTGATCAGTACATCAGCTACAGCAGTATATGTAACCCTTTGACATATCTGTGACACTTCACACTTGAGAGCCTTTTTCTCTTTATTATAACAGCCACAACATTGCTGACACACTGATCCCCAGGTATCTTTTTTGCAGTCTGTTGTCTCTTATTTTATGTTCGAAATGTTGATTTTCTTTCCCATTGTACCTTGTTTCCTGAATTCCTTCATATTGATTTCTGGCCATTATATCCCTTTTTCAAGAACATTTTAAATCATAAGCCTATTCTTCAGAGTGCTTTAGTATCACATGAAAATTTTACAAGAGTAATCTCCCTTCTGTTAATTAATGAGAGTATTGAACAGCAATGGAGCTGGGACAGAGAAACAGCTCTGTAGGTAGGATCCCATTTGATAGAACCTCCTACTTTGACAGAGAACTTAAAATTACTCTGTAATGTGTTTCCTTTTTACACTGATTTCATCTTACTTACCTCTACCTACTTTAATATGAGAATGTGGGACAGTATCAGAAGTCTCACTGAAATGAAACCGCATAGACCTCATTTACTGCCCCCCCTTCTCCGCACAGGCTTAGAGGATAAAAAATTTCTAAAAAAAATGGCTTGGAGGATAGAAACAGTGTGGACATACCAAGATGAAAATGTGGAACCTTAGACCTTAATTTTTAATGTTATCTCTGATATTTTATATCATATTTTCCAAGGCCTATTCTTTGAGTCAAGCCTCTGTAGTTTGTCCTTTGATCTCTTTTATTCTGAAAGAGGATAAGGTGTCAAAGTTTTCTGGCTTGGAAAAGCCAGAAGGTGGCTTTTCAGCGCATAGGCGCATAGGTGCTGTAGAAAAGCTGATTCAAGGCAGATTTGCAAGGGAAATCCTCAGATCGCAGTGATGAGAAGAGGCAATGGCAACAAGAGCTCATCATTAACATTATTGCATCCTGGTGAGAAGAGGAGGATAAAAGTAAAGAACCAAATTCTGCTTTTATTTGTACTCATCATCTGGCTGCCTCCGAACTGCTTGTTTCCAACAGAAACCCAAACAGGTGGAAAAAGGCAGCTCTGTAATTCCATGGGTGCTCCTCTAGAACTGCAAAGCGGTGGTAACAGAAATCTCAAAGTCAGAACGACATGACTGAAGTGCTACAATTGCAGTTGGTTGTAGCATTTTGGCTGGGTCACTCTATTTCCTAGGGAACAGCACAAAATCCAAGTATCAGCTTATTCAGCTCTACAGTTGCAGCAAATCACCTGAGCGTGCAACTATCCTGAAATCAGTACCTGCCCATCTGCCCCACAGGCAAGAAGGCGGCAGAATTATCACAGCAGCAAGACCCAGGGTCACATCTGAACTGTCTCATCAACACATCTCCACCTGCTCTTTATGTGCTTTTGAGTGGAAAAAGGAAAACTGAATCTCTGAATCCTCATTAACATGCAGAACAAACGGGAATACATTTGTAAAGTGAAATAGCTTGCCCTAAGGATCCGATGTCCATGCTATAAGGATTTCAGAAGGTTTTATATTGAACTGGTTCTCATATGATACCATGGACTGAATGTATTGGGTGTACTTGTGCATTCCTAGTATATTTGGTTTAGCTTCATCCAAAGGGGATGCATTTTGTGTGCTCTGTGGTCACTCTGTGATGTAAACCAAAGCTTGGTAATTGGGGAAAACGTGCTTCAAAAGCGTAATATACATGGACCTGACAATGCTAAAGGGTGCTGAAGTCTTTGCATTCATTAGGTCTGCCATTCCCTTTGCAAAGAACTGCACTGGTTTTGTTGCCAAGGCCCTCCTCCAACTGCGAACAGGAGACACAGTGGCTGAGACATACAATTGCAGCATTCATGGCAGAGAAATGAGTTCAGCTGTGTGAAAATTTTGAAAATTGAACAGTATTTTTTTCAGGCCAAATTTACCTTTATGAAACAGAGTTGATTACACAAATTCTTCTTTTAAGCTGCATTATGATCAGCTCCCGGATCAGCTCAGCGGATAAATTATGCAAAGTGCGGAGCATATTAAGCCACTGATACTAGTGCAAATATAATGCTGCAATGTGATGCACAATGGAGAGATGGATGCCTCTACCTAGTCTCCTAGGCATGCTTCAGGTCTGGAAGCAACACATTGTTTTAGCTCAATATTGAACATGTGCTAATAAATCCTTCCACGGATTACCTAGCTTTTCATAGGGCCAATCCATGTATCCCTCCACTGCACTCTAGAGCTGGGTCCAACAGAAAACACACTACAGAGATAGCCAGCTGGTTGTAAAAAGAGGTAACTCATGTCTGCTGGGCACAGTAATCTGAGTTTAGCGCCAGTCCTGTTGACTTGGCAGCAATCTCGGCAGCAATCTCCTCAGCGGGGCTGGGAAGATGGAAGAGCAGGATGAGGTGAGGCTGAAGGGGAGAACAGAGGAGATGGCAGCCAGAGAGCAATAAGAGGTTGAAGAGCATGTCTCAGGCCTGGGAGGTGGTGAGAACAAAGCTGTGGTTGTGGTAGCAGCCCTGGGCATGGGAGGCTGAGGTGAGGAGGCAGGGAGGAGATTGTGGCAGTGATTAGTGTCTCCTTGCCTCTCCTTACCGCACTCCTTTTGCATTTTTGGAGGACTTTAACCTATTGTGAGCAGCACTTCAGGAATGGGCAGACCTGCCATGTCCTCCTGCAACCTGGAGCACCAGGAAGATGGTGCAGATACCCCACCAGCTTGGCAGCACTGACCTCATGCAGTTGTATTTCTCTGGGTGTAACCTGTGTCATTTGGATTTATTTATTTACTTCCAGGATGTCCCAGTCCCAAGTCACCTCAGATAATAGATAACTGACTATTTGATTTCACCTTTCTAAAACCTGTACTTACCATATTTTTCCAGAACATAGTTGAACAAATACTTCTCAAGTGTGTTGGCTGATTCCTATAGTTAAAAAAACCAACCTACCTAAAATATTTTCTGGCCTTTGCAATGCTCCCAAGAAACCAAAGTAATATTAATATACTCAATTGAAATGTTTCGATATGTGATTCTGTCTTTGGGTAATCATTTGCCCTGTAATTCATAAATAGTACACAATGATTACAAGTTTTAAAAAAATTTTACTTTGATTCTTCCCCATATGCATTTGTTTGCAGCTACTTTCATTCAAGTGATAAGGAAGAACGTAATACAAGTGTTCCTTGTACTTGTACTACAAACTCAAATATTTCAGGAAAGTTACTTAAGTAATAATGTCTGTTTATGCTAAAAATAGCTTTTTCTTTTTCCTCCGGTGATCTCAGTCAAGACTGCGGCTCCACTCTTCAAGCACAGGCCTGTGCAACTTACGCCCAGGGGCCAGATGCAGCTTGCAGCATGTTTTATCCCACACTGGAGACACACAAACAGGTTGGTACATTTTAACAACCTGCTGTGCATAACAAGTGCCTGGTAAGTGACCTGGAGAAGGCTCTTGAAACCACAGTTCCTCCACCATCATTCACCCTGCAATGAGCAGGCAGAACTGCTGGCCCGGGGAAGGGAAGGGCTTGGTAGGAGCCAGGAGAAGCTGAGCGCCCTGGTTGGAGGCCAGGCTGGGAGGGCTCGTGGTAAAAGCAAGGAGGCAAGAAGCATGGGGAGCACGGGGTAGAGGCTGCTTTGGGAAACTGAACATAAAATAAAAGGTTGGGTGGTGTGCTGGTGGAAGCTGGCGTGTCCCCCACGCTCATAACAGGGAGCGGGGTGAGGGTGTGTGAAGAGGGTGGCATGGCCCATCTCAGACACCTGCACCTCAACTATAAAGCACATTTGGATGATCCCCTGCAACACACCTGCAATGTCCTGGGAACAAAACCCAGGTATCTCATAAGGCCGCAACATAATGTTGGTAAATCAAAATACCTAACGATCCACCCATTCCTTTGAATTCTGCTGGCCTGTTATTTGCAAACATGAGGTTTAGTTCAAGTCATTTAAAGTAAGCTTTTTCCCTGGCTTTCTTATTTATTTCTCAAAGCCCTAAAGCATTCCTGCGTATGAAGAATTTGCACAGAGCCAGCCAAGCACCATCAGTGCGCACTTTCTTACAGAAACACTGAACTACACCCAGCCTATGTTTCTTTAAAACGTGCAGGGCTTTTAAAGGTGTTGCTACTCACTTAAAACCCAGTTAACTTTGTTTCCACCGAGACCTGCCGCTTCGTAAACACCCAGTTCCTATCCTCGTACTCGCTTGATGTGAGCAAGACCCCGGCCAGGTAAAGGACACCCTGCGTGCGGGTGCACGCTGACCGAGCGGGCACAGGTAGGAGCCCGGCGGACCCTCCAGAGGCGGAGGGACGGCCGAGCCGGCCGGGGCCGCGGGCAGAGCAGAGCCGGGCGCTCAGCCGCGGCAGAGCGGAGCAAACAGCGCCCGGAGCCCTCAGGAGCCCAGACGCGCCAGACCGGCAGGACCAGCCGCAGCAGGGGCCGCCGCGCCCAGGCGGCCGCCCGCCGCTGCCCCCCGCCCACCCCGACCCCCCGGGTCTGGCCGTTACCTTGTACTGGCGGAAGCCGTCCAGCTGCCGGCCGCTGACATACCGCCACATCGCCCCGCCGTGCGCCGCGCCGCGCCGCGCCGGGAGGGAGGGAGGGAGGCGGCGGGGCCGGGGGCGGGCGGAGGGCGGCTCCCCGGCCGCGCCCCTCGGGCTGGGGCCTGCCCCCCGCTGCCGGGCATCCGCGGGGGCACTCGCGTCCCGGCGCGGCGGGGGTGCGAGGGGCTGGTGTGCCCAGCGGGGCTGGCTGCCCGCCGGCGGTGGCCTCTCCCCGGGCGGCTCCCGCCCGCCCACGCCCGTGGGACCGGGCGTTTCCCCGTGGCCCCAGTCCGTTGCTCCGGCCTCGGTGCCAGCCTGCCATCAGCGTCTTTTACAAACCTGTAATTTCCCCAGGGTGCGCGGTACCGGGGACAGGCTGCAGCAGCCTCCCGTGGTCGCAGCGAGCCGTAATCCAAGTAACCTTGCAGTATCAGGCCCCGAAACTATTTTTCTGGTTAAAGGTGTATTAAAGATGCCGTGTTTATAGTATGCGCGAAGATGTGCCTGTGAAGACAGTACACAAAACAATATTATTCAAGTAACGTGTTTTAGAAACAGGCGATACTGAGGATTAAAGATTTTATTGGCATTCCTTTCCAGCAATAATCTGCCTCTTGCATCTCTTTATTAAAACACCCACACCGGAGCCCTTCATACCACATCAGCCTGCAGTACGTTCTGCACCTTCTGATTTCCAGGGAAGCGAGGCACTGGTGTGGGCAGAAGGCTGGAAAACATCAGGAGTAATGTTTCAGCTGCAAATGCATTTAAGCATATGGCATGACGCCTTGTGTTACCTTCGCTGTGCACTATTAGAGGGAGAGTTGAAATCATGCACATCAGCGTCTGAGATCTTATTGACCAAATGGAATCTATCCAGAAAGGTAATCAATTAAAATCCATTACTTACACCCCACGAGCTCTTCCAGGCACCTAATGCATTGTGAGAGCTGCTGTTATTTTACAAACTGTGCAGGTTTGATTGGAATTATATACAAGTTAAAATCGCTAAGTGCAAACTGTATACAATGGTTCTTGTTCTCTATTACTAATTACACATTAATCACTTGAGATGTGCTTACACCTACATTCTGCTTCCAGCAGCAGCATCTGAACTTCTGCTCTTGAAAACAACCCAGAACTGTAGCACTCAGCTTCAGGTTACTGAGTTAAAGCTCGATTCCAGTTAAGACAACTAAAGTATTTGGAGCTCATATTTTCCAGGAGCCAACTCTAATTTTAATTAGTGTTCATACCCTGGGTTTTGCTTTGGGATCCCCTTCACCTCTCATTGTTACTATCGTGTGTTTAAGTTGTATTAGGCTATTGAATTAATCTACAAGGGTATCTATGAAAAGACTCGTGACTACTACTTGTACTCAGCACAATTTTTCTATGCAAGTAAGTTACTAAAACTGACCAAACCATTTTATAGTTACCACTTTAATTTCCTAACTCCAACACTCATAAGCCTCAAACACAAAAGCAGAAATTTTTCTGAACAACTATTAGCAGTGTGATGGACAGTGGTAGAAAAGGTGCTTGCTTTTCTGAAAGACAGAAGGTCGCAAAGTATTTTTTCTCTTTGCAAGCTTCTAAGCTTATGTTAAAAGAAGATGTGCTGTCACAAAGATATAGATATAGAAGATATATAGATATAGCAGATACAGAACACGAGTTTTATTTCCTGTTCTTCTCTCAAAACTGTCTTGGTGATAAATGAAACACTTTTAAAAAAACCTGTCATAAGTACTCCACTAAACAGAGAATGTAAAAGACTGCATATATGTAAAAATGCGATTTCATGAATTTGTACCTCAGCATGTTCCATGTCTGCTTAACGAGCACATCAGAGGAGGCAGCGTTAGATAAGCTATACTGAAGAGAGGGAAACAGACTGGTGACTGGGTTGATGGAACATCACAGAGCAAGCTATGACAACAAGTAACGCAACGTTTTGAGAATGCTGTGGGAACTATACTGGCATGTGCTAGCCTTTGATTTAAGAAACTTCCTTGATTTAGGCATCACGATTCATACGAATGGTTGGCCCTTAAGACCAAGCACGCAGGCTAGCCAAGCCCAGGTGCGAGCAAAACCCACAGCCATGTGGTTTACTGCCACACCTGATGTTCTCACCGTTTGCATGCGTACCCATGTATATGTTTAGAGGTTATTCTATGGTTATCTTTTTCAATCTGAGATGTTTTAGAGTTCTTCTCCGGACAATTGTTTGAGCTGTGATCCAAGCTGTCTGTCCTACGTGCAGGACTGTGGGAAGAGCAGTGAAAGCAGCCTCGGTGCTGTAGCACATTCTCGTGTCTTTTCTGGAAAACTAATGAGTTGTAACCTGAGCAAAGAGGAGCTCTAACTGGCACCAGCACATGAGTACTATAACCTGAACAAACCCATTTCATGAGCTTGAGTATGGATTAGAGGAGCATTAAGACAGAAGCCCAAATCAGGGCACAGTTAACTTTCACTATAGAAAAAGCTTAAGTTTTTTAACAACTGTGGCTGGGATGTTTGTGACAGTTCAGACTTTACTAAGTAAATGATCCAAACACGGCTTTCTGCAGCACAGGGGGGAATAATTCAAGGCCAGATTTGAATCCAGTGAAATCAGCCAGGGAATTCTCAGGTCTTCAGTGTTGTTTAGTAATTATGTGTAGTACTGAGAGGAAAGCAGCTATTTATTATTTTGAAAGAGCGGGCATATTATACCACTGGTACACGCAAGAAAAAGTTAAAAAGAATAGGTGTTCCACAGATATGAATGGTATTTAAAAAAAAAGAAACCAAACATCAAGACAAGTTATATTCTTAATCCATCAAAATGGTAGGCAAAGAGTTGAGGGCTCAGGATGGCTTAGAATAAATCCTTGGCTTTCAGTTTTCACTCTCTCTGTTACAAGTTATAGTAATAAATTAATAATGATGGCGCTTCTTGCTTAGGGAAAACTGCCTAGTATGGCAACTTTGGCTTTTAATAATTTATGACAGTGTCTTGTTTATTCTTCAACTTAAAGCTGCCTGCTATGCAATAGCCTTTATCTAGAAGGCATCTAATAGTACATTCCTGCCTACTTCAAGAAGTAAGAAAAAGCAGAGAGAAACCATGCAGAGAGCAAACCCAAAATGATTAGCTGCCAAAGCAGCTGAAGAAGGGACGAATGTACTGGGAGGAACAGGTGAAGGGGGAGCAATGTGGGACACCTCAGATTCACCTAGAATGGGTAACACGTAGGACTCAGGCAGTGCTTCCCTCCCCATCACTGCATGGGCTAGCATAAATCTGTTAATATTCAGGATGTCTATGCTGTAAAAGAAGAAAGCTTTTGTAAGGTGGCTAGAATCAGTTTAGAGGCTCAAATTACGTTTCGGGCTCTCTGTAAGCTTATCTTGGTCTGTTAACCTGGTTTATAACTCATGGCTATTTAACCTAGTATTAGTACTGAATGCTAGTAAATGATCACATCTATCCTCAAAAACTGGTGTATCAGTTCCAAAGCCAGTTGTCCATTTGCAGTCTCAGTTTGCCCATGGGCAGATAAGCTCCATGAAGGTGGGCTCCTATGGGGAGTTCACTAAAGGACCTTAAAAATGACCTCCAGTTTTGTTTGAATGAGAGCTACTTTTACTACGTAAAAATTCACAAAAACAGTTTGTGAATTTCAGAATATGGCTAGAATATGGCTAATGGTTAGAAAACAAACAAAACAACTTAAGTAGCGTAACCAGATTATGGCTTGTTAGCTATTACATGGCTTGCAAGCAATGCAAATGCAGTGAGCCACTGCTGCATACCACAGTCCTCTCTCTGTGAGAGAGCATGCCTAGTGCGCTGGGCCTTGGGCGGGGGAAACGGCCACCACGTCAGCGGGCACTTGTCAGTGAGACATGTAGGATTCTGCAGATATGTGACATGTGGCTTGGCCATAGCGGCAGGTCTGGTCCCCACAGTCTGTATTTAGAGTCTTTGCGATGCTGGAGTTAGTTACAAGCCATGGATATTATGGTGTGGAGAATCACACAGCCGAGGGACAAGGGGTGCCGAGTATCGTAGGGTACCGGTTGTGCTGGATGCGCCTGGGTGCCACCCTACAGCAAGGGGACAGGTGATTCTGGGCAGGTACAGGCTCCCGTGTTCCCAGCAGATTCAGTCCGTATGGGGATTCTCATGATGCCTATCCATTTCCTACCTGGAAAGGAAAAGTCGTTTGTTATGAAAAGATTATGTGTCAAAATAGTGTGAGCAGAAGCTGTTGCCTTGCGCAACAGCAGCAAGTGTTTCTGTACTGATGCATGGTAACTTGCTCCTTAGCAAGGCAGCTCTTCCCAGTTCTGGCCTGTTCATAGCACTGAACAGACCGTACAAGCTTACTCTCAGAGTAAAGCAGGCTCATACAGTAAGCATCATGTGTGAAGGGAAACGTTTAAAGAAGATGGAAGGAGTAATAGGAAAAAAGTAGGGTCTTGGTTTGGGGAAATGTAGGTAGTGGCAGGGGTGCACCTTTTGGTTCTTAGCTGCTTTACAGCAAATTTTGGAATTTGAAGGTAGCCACTTCTGAGATTAACCCGTGGGACTCATCATCACAGAGGACCCTTTAAACAGACAGCTTAATCCTTGTTCCCTCTGCTGCAGATCACAGCTCCTTAGAGGTTTGCTCCGTATTGTCATGGTGATGAAAGAAAAAGTCTTAAACAAAATACCACATAAGTGTCACTAGTGAATATACTATACTAATAAATAGCCCCATTCTCGGGCTCTGAGGGCGAGCGGCATGGTACGTCTTGTGACCGTATAATTAAACTCTCTTCTTCCGAGTCAGGGCAGCCTCGTCCATACTGCCTACTGAAAACAAGTCCTGGCTTGTGCCGTCTCCTAAACAGTGCCAGGGGCTGCCCCTGTGCACTGCTGCCAGGGGCGCTGCTTGGGAATACGCCAGCTGGCAGGGCCTGATCCAGGCCAGGGAGCCTGCTGACAACTCAGCAGCAAGGACAACCACAGGGCAGTACTCAAGCCTGTGCTCTGGCTCCCTCCAGTTTGCTAGTGGGAAAGCCTGCCGAGCACTGGTCCCAGCTGCCCACATCGCTTACGTGTTTACCTTCTTCCCAGCTCTGCTGTGGATAACTCCAGCTCCCTTCAGGCTGCGGTGGAGCAGCTAGCCTCGAACAGTATGGATGTGCGCGAATCCATGCCAGCCAGCCTTCTTTCCCTCCGCAGTATAGACATGCTGGGCTTAAGTGATGCTTAAGATGACCTTTTCAAACTGACAAGATCTTCTTGACTGTAGACAGTCAGCAGACCCCATCCACTTTTCAACATATTCTTCTTCCTTGGGCATGGCATTGCTTAAGGTTTTTCAAGAACAGTCTTTGTAAAGTCTTCAACACAAGGGTACACCGTAGTGGTGACAAAACCAATTATGCTAAAGTAGTATTAACACTGAACCTAAAAAAGGAAATTCAGTTTCTGAAGTTACTAAAATATATAAAGTGCAGTGTTATCAGTAGCTCAGTAATTTTAAAACCTTGTTGAATTAAACTAACAGGAAGAACTTTGGTGGCAGTAAACTGGTCTAATGATTGAAGTTTAAGAAGTGCCACTTTTTTCCAGCTCTGAATATGTACCTGCATTTTTTTATTCACCAGTTAGAGGAAAAACAGAGTACTTCGATGACAGGTGTTCAGTTTCAGCTTGGAAAATCTTATTTTATTTGCGTTTATCTCGGTAAACTACAGAGACATGTTATAAAAAGTAGGCAAATATGCTTCCCAAACGTTACCGTCTGTCAGAAAGTTATATACTCATATTTCTTTTATAGCACCGAACACAAAGAAATAGCAGGAGAAGACATAAAAAGGTCAGCCATCGTAAGATGCCATAGGCAGCGCTTGGTGGTGGGATGCTGAGACGACCGGGCTTGGGCCCAGCGCGCAGCCACCCTGTGCCGGTCGGCAGTTGGGAAGCCCCCGAGGCTGGAGCCCCTCGTGGCTTTACGGCCGGGGGCAAAACCTGCTAAAAAGCTGCTTCCTGGGTATATTGATTCATTTAAAACCTATTTTTGCTTTTGATTTTTAAACTATCAGCTATTAATTTTTAATTTGCATGAATTAAGAACCTGACTCCATTTGTTTCACTAAAATCTGGCATCCTCTAAGGGTTTTTTTTCTTTTTTTCCACAAGTCTACAGCTTGCCTCGTCATAGCCATGCATTGTACTATGAAATGGTGCAATCTAATTTATAGCGGAACTGACACTGCAGTTTTGGGATTAAAAAGTCTGAAGTGTTTCATGTTGTTTCCTAGGAAACCTTAGAAAGCTTCAAATTGTAGCAATTCATCAAATTGTAACACAGTCTGCTGAAGAAAATGTTATTTTGCATCTAGACTGGGAATCTGCCCGGGGATCTAGCCTAGGCTTTGGGATCACCTCTTGCTTGACAGATTCATAAAAATCCAGCTGACCCTGGAAGACAGACTCTGAAATACTTCATGAGTTTTTCCTCATCTATCTCACCCCAGTTAAGTGGCTGGGATGTTTGTGACTTTTAAAACTTTACTAAGGAACTGACTCAAACCAAAATCCTTTCTCTATGTTTGAATTTGACATTGTCCCTACCAGGCTTTATACACTGGAAAGCTTTTAGAGCTGTAACTTAATGCTCCGTTAAGAGGAAATGAATCCATAAAGCCATGTTAGAATGAAGGACAGGCACATTCAATCAATATAAACAAGTTCTCCAAACTTCAGTAATTGAAGCCTCCTTATCTTTTGATTCATTTGTATAAAACACATTTTGTTTCTTTGAGAGAGAAGTTCTTTCTACAAGTGGATTGAGAAACATCGGTGCAATCAACAGCACCACCGACAAAGAAATGCTTTTTTCTGGACTTCATTAAAGAAATTCAGTTTTATTGTTAACAGAAATTTTGTATTTTTCACAGAGTTTTTGTGCAATAAAAATACAAAAAGTATAAAATTTCTTAATGTTCCCTGAGCAGCAGCAACTTTGATCTTGAGCACAAACACAGTCAATCAGTATATCAGATAAAACAGCAGACTCAAACTATCATTTAAGCCTGCGAGAACACAATACGCTTGCATATGTACATGAAAAAAAAGTTCTTCAAAAATTACATAGCCAATTGCATTAATTATGACTTCCAAAAGTATAATGCACAGAATTTTTTAACAGACTTGAAGAGTATCATACTGGTATTATGAAACTTAAGCTTTTGTGAAGAAGCTCAGCATCTACTATTCTTTCTCCACAGAAACATTATTTTAAAAAACAATCACAGCTCTATTTTAATTCCTAATCCATAGGGTTGTTTTCTGACCCGTTTCTGCTATTTCCATGTCATTTCAGTACTTCTTTGTGAAGAACCTGAAAACAAATAAAGGAATGTATTGATTGGGTCACCTTCTTGGGATTCTACAGAAGTGTGTTCCTCCCAGGTGTGAGCATCTTGGAATCCTCGGAAGAAGCTTATGTATAAAAAAAAAAATACAGACTCACTAAGCAGACCAGACTTCTGTGGCCCACCAATTTCTCTGTGATTTAGCTCTAACATAGACTATTTAATTGAATGGTGCAATAACACACTTGAAGAAGTATCAAAGAAAACCACTTTGATGATATACAATAGAATTCATTTGTCAGTCTGGTAATTTCAGAAGAAATACTGCAAATTCTTGGAAGGATGAGAACACAGTGCTTTTAACTCTGCTTTGAACATAATCAAAGGCAGTATGGGGTTTGGATGATGATGTTTCTGGCTCTCCACTCTTTGCAAAATCCACTTTTAATTAGTGGCAGTTTTACAAAGGGAATGCGAGACGGGTATTGGCCACAGGGTGCCTTGGAAAAAATACAAACTGTAAACTATAGACATAGATATGTGTAATTGGGTTTTAATAATAAAAAATGCAGTCATACAGTACCTTCTATCAAAACGTAAGTGCTTTACAAATTCTAATTAAGCTATGAGATACAAAGTACAATTATCTCGTTTTACAAAGTTTATTATTCTTACTGTTTCATAACAGCAGCACTGACAGCTTAAGTGACCTTCTCAAGAACATACAAAAAGCAATAAAACAATAACCTAACTGTCCCTTTTCTGCCAGTGTTTCCACTTGCACCAGAAAAACATTGTCAAAGGTCATCAGCCTTTTTTTCCTTTAGCTGCGATTATAATTTTCTGGAAGAGAACGTCAGTTCAAAGCACGTGCAGTTCCAAGTCCCTGTATCTTGGCACTGACATTACCCTTTTTGCCTGCAAATTTATCTGCTTATTTGTTTAGGGAGCTAAAAATCTTAAGTTAATGGCTTAGCAGTGAACAAATTTTTCATAAAGTGTCTTGTCTTTAGACATTACTTGCTTAGGTATCTAGCCAGAATTTAGATCCTACTGCTTTGTTTCTCTCCTTGTGGTGTTAAACAGCATCATTCTTTTTGAGATTTACTGCCGAGTGAACTTGGATATCGTGAAGGATGCGGAGGCAAACACAGGCTGGACAACTTCTCCTTCCACAACAATACACTTCAGACATAGCTCTCCACACCGCCCCCTTAGAAATCAGGGCTGCCAACTCAGGCAGCGCCGGGGCAAGGGCAAAGAGGGTCCAGGCCGCAGGGGCCTCGTTCCCAGCGCCCCCAGCTCCGCCCGAGGCCGCAGGGGCAGCTCGGCGGGGGAAGGGGCCGCAGGCCAAACCCGCCCAGGCCGGAGGGACGCGGTGCCAGCAATGGAGTTTCCCGCCGAGAAAACCCCGACGGCTCCCGGTGCCTGCCACGCCACCCGGCCGAACCCAGCGGCGCCCCTCCACCGCCAGGGCTTCTCCGACGCTCCGGGAGGACCGGTAGGTGGGCGCGCGCGGAGCCCGTTAACGCCTCCTTTACAACTGCCACGCTGTGAGGAGGGCCTGCCCGACGCGGGGGTGCGGCAGCCTGCGACTCGGAGCTCCGCAGGGAGGAAGGGAGGGATGGAAGGGAGCGGCCGAGGCCCCGCACCACCGCGGCCGGGAAATGAGAGCGAGGAAGAGCAGCGCCCGTCCCCACACGGCCGCCAGCGCCGCCCCGCCCCACCCGGCCGCCCACAGCCCTCGGCCCCCGCAGAGCGCATGCGCACCCTGCATCCGTCGCCCCCTCGGGAACCTCCGCCTTCCCCGCGACGTCACCCGCGCTCCGCCACGCCCGCCCAATCAGGAGCCGCGGCTCTCGCGGCGCCAAAGCTGGAAGGAGGGGCGTGGCCTCCGGCTCGCGGGAGGGGAGTGTTCCGCCTTCCCGCGCGGGGAGCGGGCTGGGGGTTCCCCTTCGCCCCTCCCCTCTGGGGCTCCCCCGCCACGTGACGCGGGACGTGGCTGCCTTGTCAGGGGGCGATGCCCAGTAGGAAGGTACCTGCGTGCGCGCGGGAGGGGAGGGGGCTCCGGCGGGTCGGGCGCGGGCGGCCGAGGCGGGTAACGGCCGCCCTGACCTCCCCTCGGCGCCGAGCCGCGGCTCCCGCGGCCCCGCCGGCGGCGCTCCTTGCGCCCTTCGCGGCGGCCTCGCCGGGCGCCCCCCCGGCCGCCGGCCACCCGCCGCGGCTCGCTGTCCCGCTGCGAGGGGTGGGGGCGCGGCGGAGGAGCAGCAGCAGCCCCGCTGCCCCCTCAGACCCAAACCCGAGCCCGCGGCTCGGGCTGGCGCCTCCCCCCCGCCCGAGCCCGGGGAGGCGGTGTAAGAAAGACACCCAGCCAGCGCCCCGGGGGAGGGTGATCCCGGCGGCCGGTGTTGTTCCGCCCGCCCTGACCAGGCGAGCGGTGGCTGGGGCCCGCCGAACTCAGCCTGCGAGTGTCTCCCGGGAAGCGGCCCGGCGGCGCCCGTTGCTGGTCTCGGCCCGCGCCTCGGGCCCCGCGGGCGGCCGGAGAAGGGGGCCCAACTCCGGCCTCTTCCAAGGCGGGACTTGTGTATTGGCGGCTCGCGGCACTGGAGCGGGGGGGCGGGAAACCGGGTCGTTCGCGGTGGTCTCGATTGCGCCACACTGACCTTTTCGTCATGATTACCCAGTGGAAGCACAGCTGTACCGAGGGGAAAGTGCAATTCAGCCTTTTTCATTAGATGACAGCCAGGGAAAAAGTGCAGGGAAAGTAAAACTATGAGAAGAAAAGAGACTTAATCAAAATTGCCAGTCTTAATATTCTCTCGAGTAGCTTAGCTTCTTTGGGCATGAGTGAGAGTAGAGGGAGGAGAAGCGCCCCGTGCTTTTTTTTCGGTCTCCCTTACTTTGGTAATTTGCTTGGTGCATTTGATGGTACTTGCAGGATAGTAATTAGGATGCTGTCTCTGATTTGCAGTGCTCTTGCTAATACTGAGGTATTGCTGAAAGACAGACTACCAGTGTCATTGTTTGCTATATATATACACAAATAGAGTTCCAATGACAGATCTGGATTCTAAAGCATTTCATTTTCCATTTAGCATATGGATAAAATGGCGTGAATATTCTACACCAATTTTTAAATATAACCACATTCAAAATCAATTTTTATGGAAGAAAATGTCAACAACAAGCTTAAAATAACCTGCTATGCTTCATTTAAATTACCTTGTAATACAGATGCTATATGTATTTTCTTCTAAAAGTTTTGAAGTTCTTGACTAGTGAAAAACTGCACACTTCAGCTGCCAAGGTTTAACCAGCTCTTGTTGCAATGTGATGACAGCTTTTGATAATAGTAGGTTTTTTTGCAGACAAAGATGTCTGCAAAACAGACAATGTTCGTCATTACTATATCAATGAAAACTATACTGGTCAAGTGAAAAGACAGCAGTCCTCTCCACTTGCTGACTACTCCATTAATTAAGCCATTTTAAAAAATAAACCAACCTGATACATAACAAAAAGGTATGATACTGTTATTGTATCCTAAACATTGGATAATTTAATCTTGTGAAAGCTTTTTCTAGAATAATTCTGTTTTAACCATTTTGATAGAGTGCAGATTTCTGTCTAACTAACTGCTTGGCACTAGTTATTAATACAAAGTACATTTCAATAGTATTCTTATTCCATGAGGGGTTTTTTTTTGTCTCAATGTAAACATATAGTAATTTATACTCTTGCTTAAATAAGCATGTATAGGTTAAAAAAAATCCTGATGTTCAAATGGTAATATTATATACATATATATATGTCAGTCAATGAGAATAGCCTTTCATTAAGAGTAGTAAAAATCATGAATGCAAAGAAAGGTTTTAAAACAGTGTTGTAAAAATACTGGTTTCACACATCAATATCAATAGGAAAACTATTTTGAGATCGATTCCCCCCCCCCCCCCCCCCCAAATGCATGTTGGCAGCGTGGAAGGAGGTATGCCAGGTCATTGTGACCGTGGTCATACAGTTTAGATTTTTTCATGAATGATTACAACTTGATGAGGTTCTTTCTCAGGATCATATGTATTCTTGCGAATCATCTTTGGAAAATATGCATACTGGTTTTCATGCTGTCCTGTTTTCGGCAGGGATAGAGTTAATTTCCTTCCTAGTAGCTGGTACAGTGTTTTGGATTTAGGATGAGAACAAAGTTGATAACCCACCGATGTTTTAGTTGTTGCTAGGTAATGCTTACACTAGCCAAGGACTTTTCAGTTTTCCATGCTCTACTGACTGAGAAGGCTGGAGGTGCACCAGAAGCTGGGAGGGGGCACAGCCAAACTGGCCAAAGGGACATTCCATACCATGTGACGTCATGCTCAGTACATAAACTGGGGAAAGCTGGCCGGGGGGGTCGCTGCTCGGGGTCTGGCTGGGCATCGGTCGGTGGGTCGTGAGCAATTGTACTGTGCATCACTTGCTTTGTGTATTATTATTATTATCATATTATTATTATTATCATTTTGTTTCAATTATTAAACTGTTTTTATCTCAACCCACGAGTTTTTCTCACTTGTGCTCTTCCAATTCTCTCCCCCATCCCACCGGGGGGGGGGGGGGGGGGGGGGGGGAGTGAGCGAGCAGCTGCGTGGTGCTTAGTTGCTGACTGAGGTTAAACCACGACACATAGGAATAAAAAAAAAAATCTTGGCTTGAAAAAAAATTTGGACTATGGTTTTAATTCTACAACCTTTATTTAAGTCCTTACCTGAGTGTGTAAAATGCAAGGATGTTTTAATATTAAATTAAAACTTCACTTTCTATCCAGGCACTAAAACCAGTAATTACACTTTCAGGAGCTCAGTAGCATGAATACTGAGTTTTGCTGAAAATGAGATGCCTGTTGTCAAATTCAGTTTTGTGCTATCTTAAAATTGGGCTTTTGAAGCCCAAGACTCCTTTCTTTTAGTTTATGAGTACTTTTATGTGAAGTCTATGAGGAAAAGGCAAAAGATGAGGATGGCTGGTGGTCAGTGTTCGATATTTTTGTGTACTTTTATGTGATTGTTCCCTTCAAAAGTTTTTTTTTTTTTAAACAGGAAAAGGCTCTGGAAACTAGAGCTGTGATTTTCAGCACTTTATTGTTTGTTCTGCTCTGTGTTAGGGAAGAATGCAATAGTTGTATTTGAACACTTTCCAGTGATGCTTAAGTGACATGACTAACTTCTGGATTTGCCTGTCAGTAGCAGGAGGAGTTCATGTAGTGAAACATATTATTTTTGCCCTTCAGTTTATATTGCTTTTTGTGTTAGAGAAGGTGAAGTATCAAAGAAATGCCACTTGCATGTGAGCTGGGTAATATGCTGGGTCATGTTTTCCACGGTTTTTGGAGCAGCCCCAAGAAAGTGGGATTGCCTGGAGCGTAAAGGGCTGTGCAGTGACTAGTCTTTGCACATACAGTCTCAGTGACTTCATATAGGGTGCTTCTGGTTAACTAACATTGTTACTTATTTGGCATAAGTAACAGTATAGATTGGTTGAGTTGGAGGTGTTCTAGATAGAACCATCTATTTAAAAATCAAAACCAAACCCCTGGCCCCAGACTTTTAGTCGCCTGGTGCATAATTGTTATGCATATTTATTGAATTTTCAGAGTGTGTCTCCCTTTTCCTCACTGCACACCTGCACCTATGTGGGCTGACTTACCCTTTAACTAAAGGAGTAATGAGGGAAGGATTGCCTGCTGTGCCTTTTACGTGGAGGGCTTGATTCTAATTCCACTGATACCAGCAAGAGTAATTTAACTTTTTTCACTCCCTTAGAAAAAAATGCTCCAGAGACAAAATGCAGTGCTTTTGTGAACAGAGGTCAACAGACAATTTCTGCATGAGGTAGCCATCCTAGCCTCCTCTTTTTTAACTCAGTATTTCAGAGGTCATATTTTATCTACAGACACTCTACGCAATCCCCAAGATTCTTTGCCTGACTCTTTGTTTTCTAATAAATCTTGATTTTTATGAGTCTATATGATGTAGCTCTTTTGAGGCTGATTCAGTGATTTTTTTTTTTTAATACCAATATCTTGTTTCTAGACACTTCATGCATAACATTAATAAATTACACAAGATATTTTTCGTGTGCCCTATTTTTGTGCCAGAGGAAAAAGCTGATGATTAACCTTGTGACTCGAGATTAAGAGAACTCACTGTTGTTGCTGCATTTCTTTGGGAACAGCATGGCCTTCGGATTAGTTTCATTATAAATATTTATTCTTGAGAGAAACAAGTTTCTTGAAATATTAGTTTCTCTGTTGCCTTGAAGCAGGCTGGAGCGGAAGCAAAGAGCCTTTAGAACTTTCCATTTCTGCGTGCCAGCCGGTGTATTTCTGTGGCAGAGGTCCTTGGACACCAGACCTCTGTGCCAGGGTGTCGGGGAGAAGCAGCAGCCCCGCCGGCCCTGCAGGGGAAGGGTGACGGTGCCCTCCCCGGCACGGGCACTGTCCCACCGTGCCCAAAGGCAAAGGGCCGAACAGAGGCCCCGCAGGGCTGCTCCCAGCTCACTCGCACCTGCTCATGGGCCCGTGGCTGCGCCACCTTGCAGCTGGCCTCCCTGCCACTGTAGTGCATTTGTAATTTGAAGCGTGGCGACACTAGCCGCATGTGGAAAGTGTGGTCACTGTGTTTCCCTCCTATTCTTTAGGTTGTAGACTTTGTCCAGAGCGAACCCTCAGGTGTCATTTGTGTCCTTGAGAATTTTTCTTCTGAATTGCGTGTCTCGTAACTTCCTATCTATGTATCTGTAACTCTTTTCTATTGCACACAATGTTCATATTACAGATTTTTAATAAAAGTACATTTGTGTGCTCTACATTTATATTTGCATGTAAACATTACTTTATGCATGTTGAAATGATATACTTTTTACATGGCATATTTTTCTTCAAAACAAATGTTTGGTGTGTGTATGTATGTGTATACACGCACCCATACCTCTGTATGCATGCATGCATGCATGCAGTGCTACTAGGACAAACTCCCCCCTAGTAACTGTGGATTGAAGCTGTAGGTCCAATTTCCAGAGTTCACATCAGATATTTATATGGAGAGATTTAAATTGTCAAGGAGTTTGGGATGAGGGGAGTTGTCTTTAGGGTTTGTTTTTTCAATTTTTTTAAGGTAGTGTAGCATGTGGGTGAAATGGTGAAAAGGTGTCTGCATTAAAGGCACAGAGCTGTAAGTCATTGCTGTCAATATCAACAGTCAAGTTCTTCTCTTTCTCTTCCCTCCAAATGGTGTCTGCCAGAAATTTTCGGTAGCTGAAGAACATCTTATGTAGAGGGTGTATTTCTTTACTTTCTTGTCCTGGGACTTCAGGAGCTGTTTTCAGTTTTTCTCAGTGACTATAGTGGCTATACATTTCTGCATGGTGGTAGCAGAAACTCTCAGATTTTCCTCTATCTGGGGAGCAGGTCATGTGGTGAGACAAAGAGGTAATTAACTAGAGCTGTCAGCTATACTGACGGTTCTTCAGGTGATATGGTGTCAAGCAGCTGCTGGCGTGGTCCCACTGCTCCTTGTATCCTTTCTTCCGCCGCTGTGCCAGCTGTCTGTAGGTAACTAGTGCTTCTTCCCAAAGAAGTTTTCTGCTGGTCACTATGTCTGCACGGAGTCTGGCAAGTGCCGAGTGCTTGGGGAGAAGGAGGGGCAGAGGGGGCTTCGGTTGTTTCTGGTTTGTCATGAGACCACTGGTGCCGAGGCATGCCTGTAGTGCCATTCTGAAAATCTGAGTGGCCCTGCCCTTACCCAGGCTAGCGAAGTGGAGGATTAAATAACACTCTTCTGTCGTTAACAGTCATTAACTATTAAAACTCTCTTTTTGCCTGTCACAGCCATGATTGTCTAGTGCCTCTGAAGGAATATTCCCAGCTGTTTGAAAGTCACTCCCAGTGCCACTTCACATTGCACTCTAACAATCTAAATATAAGCATAACCATCTACACCATCTAAGCATCTATTTGTTCTATTCATATTAGCATTTTTTTAATCTTGTCAACTGTAAGCATACCCTTTCTATATGCACCCTAACCCTTCTTACCTAGGGAGAGGGAGTTAGCACGTAGCTTTTTTTCTGCCTATTTTTATATGGTGTTCCCTTCCCAAATCTTGACGGTTGTGCACCGCTGGCCATACCTCAGCTGCCACGTTCTTGCTGTTCGTCCCCTGCTTCTTATGCCGTGCTCTTTCTCTGCTCCGTTGGTATTGCACAGCATAGGGAAATAGAGGGATTCTGTCTGTCAGGGTATTTAATGATTTTAAGAATAACATGGATGAGAAACTTAATAGCGTAATTCTCTAGTTCTATGTTTATTTGGCTTCCTAACAATAGAAATATATTATGAAGCCTTGTTTTATGTAACACTCTATGTATGCATTTGTGTGGCTTTTTCAGTTGTTTCCAACTGTTTCTGCTTTTAATTGACCATCAAAAGTGGTGTATTGTAAACCCATGTGCAAGTCGTAGTGCTGTTATTGGCACAAATACACATTCTTCAAAACTGGAGTGTCCCATTTAAGAAATAAACTTAGATGAACTGCATTTTACACTGTAAATTTTTATCTGCAAAATGTATCTTGCAAAATCATCTTGAAGCTATGAAAGCATTTGTATAACCAAGACTTCCAGCACTGGCTAAGGTTTAAAAAAAAAAAACAAAAACAAAACCCAAATCAAAAAAGCAAACTAGAGCCATGGCATGGTTTTGAGCTTTGGTGCACTGCTGGTTGTACTGTTAACTCTGAGCCTGGCAGAAGTCATCCACTCTGGGGGATGTAGAGGTGTAGCGAACATCTCCAACTGGAGTGAAACCTTGCTGTGACATTTTGCTGCAGAACCAAAAAATGGGTCTTGACATGTTTCAGTTACTAGTATTTTCCCCGTCCATGCTTTCTTCTGTGCAGAGGCAGGAGTACTTACCAAGAGGATAGCACAATGTAGAGGTTAGTGTCTAAGCTCTCTGGAAATGGAGGCTTGGGCCAGCATCTTCACTGGGAGGAAAGCAGGATTTAAATTCTCTTTGTGTAATAACGTTAACCCTTCTTGTTTAAACTGCCATAGCCTCCTTACTTGACATCATCTGCTTATTAAAGTGCTTTTGATTCCTTATTTAATACCACATCAGGTTCAACGTTGTACTACTTCTCATTTATCGATCGGTGGGAGCAGTTATAGGGACAGTTTGACTTTGGTGATAATGACCTCTCGTAGTAGCTGCTTTGCGGTGTAAATACCCCCAGCGACTTGCGAAGAGGCTCTTAGCAAGGTCAGCTGCTGCCAGAGGAAACTGCAAAGCCCATTTGTTTTGCTTTGTCTTCTCACCATGCGACAATAGGACCAGCTGACCGGAGGGGTGAAGCAAGATGCTGCTCACTGTATGCTTTTGGAAAGTACTTGTTCTATTCTTGCGAACACTCAAAAAATCTAGAGGAAACAAATACACATTATCAGTTACAAAATGGACAAAAGTTGCCAAAGACACTTTTTTTTGCATATGTTTCTTAGTTCAAAGTGTATGTTACAGTCCTGATTGACCAGTTTGACTGAAAATGTATGTGCTGATTAACGTAACTTCGGAGTAATTCTTAAATGTAGGTAGGAATTGTAGTTGCTTGAAAGAAAGTATATGAAAAGAAGACACATATTTGGGCAGATAATATGGTCAACATTTTGTGAGATAAGTTTCAGTAGCAGTGCGCTGTTCATTGTGCTTAAGATCAATTTATATGTATAAACTGGTGTAGAATCTTAAAGATAACTTTGGATGTGATAACAGGCAATTCTCTCAGCTTCAACTACTCTCAGATGTTAAAATCTATTGCATGAAATTAGCACTGGATGCTAATCAGCATCCTGTTTCGTGACTTATCTAATAGTCCAAATGACTTCCAGCATCCCATGTAAGGGGAGTGCAACACTTCGTCTACCATTTTTTGGGAAATGGTTGTGAAAACAAATGTAATTCTTAAAGCTGAAAGAGTCTGGTGGTTTTTGTTTAATTGGTTTTTAATGGAGAGCTGGATAGTGACCAGTTTGACTAGTTTGACCTCCTTCATAACACAGAATTCAATCAAATTAAATGTGAGTTTGAAGGAATTGCTTAGTTAAAATGTATTTTACTGAGCTGTTCCTGTTTAGGATAATATTTTCAGCTTCACTGGGCAGCTAACAGATACTACAAATATAATTTAGATCAACAGAATGTAGTGTGCTTATCAAAAATTAAATTTACTCATGACATTGGGGTGGTTGTTATTACATGGTGTTGCATAAAAAATGGTTGCAAGTATTCAAGACTTTTTTTCCCCAGCTCATGAAAAATTGGAATTTATATTTCTAAGCCTTCAGAAAAAGGGGCGGTCTAGATTAAGTAAAGTTCCCTTGAAAAGAATTATGTGTACACGGTGTTTTTAATGGGTTTGGTTTTCCTCATAGCGGAAGCGATTTTGGAATGCAGAATTCATACCCTTCCCAGATGAGACACCTCTACATCTGAAAAAATCAAATGTCAGGACATCAGTGACTGCTACTTCGATTTCCAAGGCGTGGCTTAGATGCGGGGATGGTTTCCAGAGCACTTCAGTGCTGGAGGTAAAATGCTGGCTTACTTAATGGTGTAAGAAAGAGATGCAAACTGACAGTTAAACCAATTTCCATGCTTGACTGAATAATGAGATGTTGCCCTTTTTTGTGTTGTTTCCCAATTAACAGCATATTGGTATAACTGTCAAAGTAGACAAAAATGGAAAGCAAGGTTACGTAAGGGCATTGTCTTAACTTGTTAGTGTAAGTTTCTGAGCATACGTTAATGTGTTATGTTCTAGATAGTACTTACCATTTGGAAAATTTCAACAATACGCTGAAGGATATAAAAGTAATTTGACATTTGGGATGGAGTACTGCATTTCCTAAAAAATATGGAACAAAAAGACTCTAGTTTGCATCTGAAGATTTTTTGCTAGATCTGAAGGGTATGTTTGCAATAACGAATTCACTGTAGAAAATCCTGCTTTTTGATGACCCTGCAGATGTGGATCTTGGTGCAGATGCTCTTTTGGATGATATATCAAATTGTACTTAATTTTTTTTGTGCGTGTTGGTCTTGTTGGTCATGAACAGAGATGTTCAGCCAGTTCTGAGTGAGAAGTGCTTTGTGCTGAAGATCATCTTCAACCAAGTTGCTTTTCTGTTTCTTCTGGTACTGAGCAGTCACAGTGTCGCATAGCTTGTGGGATTCAATAAAATCAGAGGCGGGGCCACTGAGTGCTGCTTTCTGTAACCTTTGAATAGGGCACATGCTTTATCAGGCGTGCTCTTCCTGCCCACTTTTGACACTTTAATGCTGAAAATTTTGGCGGCTGTTCTTCGCATGGTCAGATGTGATTGCTCTCATTGTCACAGTAAGTTTATATTTTCCAAAACAATGAAAATTCAGCTTTTATATTGCTGTTCTCATGCTTTATTACCTCACTCATTATATTGCAGTCTAGTAGAAGATAGAAAAACTGATTTGAAACTGTGCTACTAAGTTGTGATGGGTGAATAACAACAGTTTTGAGTGTATTACTACATGTTAAAATTGTCTTTAATGCCTTGGTGATTAAATCTCTCTCTCTGTCTCTTTTTAATATAGTCTCTGAGACCTACTGGTAAGAAATCCAGGATTAAGAAGCATCTTGGACCACTGTTAATATCTGCTGAAAATGCAGCAGGTATATTATAACTATTTCATGTTAGTGTTGTCAGAAGATTGTCACTTTGTTTTGCCCTTTATCAAGGTAGAAGCTGGCTCAAAATACTGGTTGCTTTCTTCTTCTGTTACTGTAATCAGAAACTAATTTTGATATGAGACACAGTCGTGATGCTATTGTGATTGAGCTCCTCTATTCACCTAGCGTGCCAGAAATATATCCTGCAAAGCTGCAGGCCCTTCAGCTATTGCTCTGGAACAGATGAAAGAAGCATCACTAATGCTGTATATAGTGCATGTTCTAGTAGGGACAGGATATTTAAATTCTTCACACTTTTAAGAGGAGGGAATGAAAAACAACACTTAGCTGTCTAGATAGAGGGTGAAATAATTCTTCTGCTAGAGACAGACAAACAGGCATGAGAGAAAACATATTTTGTAAGAATGAGCAACAGATAGAAAAACAGAATTTTGTCAACCTCCTGGCTTTCAGAGTCTTCTATATGCACCCGAGTCTGTTTAATATTGTGATAAAAAAGGACTCTAGGCATAGTAAAGAGGAGGAGGAAGACTTATCGACTCCTTGCAGTTCTTTCCCTTTTTGAGTCCAGAGGAAGGGAAAGAAAGAGGGGGCAGTGGCTTCTTCAGTCTTTGTATTTCTACTTGCTCCAGCAGCTGTGCTGCCTCTGTTGGAGTTAAGTGACCTACTAAGCACCTTTTGTCTGCCTTTTGGGGTTCAAAATCATGCTTTTCCAGATTTCTGGAAAGAACCTGTGTGTTGCAGAAGGAGATATGGTTGTGTTTCTCTCTTCTGAGCCCTCCTGCCTAATTCCAAATCCCCAGTAATTGTCTAACTTCCCATTTCCCTAAAAAACTTTAGTAGTTGTAGGAAGTAGAAAATTCTGCCTTCCTATGATTGCTAATTCTGTATGCTCCACTGCTAAGCATTAATCCTTTTCTCCTTGCTTTTGTTATTAAAAATGATGGAGAGAGGTATTTTGAATTTAAATGTCTCACTTCAAAAACACAACAGCTATTCTTCGTTACTCCTGAAAAGTTTAAATTTTTTTTTCTCTCAGGACAAAACTGGAAAGTCATCTCTACTGATGGCATACTTTTATTCATTTGTTATTTATTGTATAAAGTCAGAGAAATCCCAAGCCCAGAATTCTAAGGACGGTCTTTATTTAAACCACTTACTATTTTGAAAGGGCACATGTGGGAGCATTAGGACTGTGTGTAGAGGACTATATGTCAGACAGTCATTACTTGTCCTCACTCTCCTGAGGAACTGATTGATAGCCTCATTGTATAAAATGAAGTGTTAGCATTTATTGTAGAGAACCAAAATGAAAATAATGTGTGTATGTATAAAAAATACGTGTGAGTTAATGCTCCAGTATTAATCTCTGATGACAGAATTGATAATTTTTTTCCAGTTCAAAAATAATGTAGTTTACTTTTTAAGAATTTTAAATTTAACAATATCACATTTATGTAACAATCTAACACTTTACAATTCTTCTTAATAGGACCTGCTGCTGCTGAAAGCTCTAAGGAGGCTGAGGACATAATATGGACCTCTAGTGGCAGTGATTTTTCAGATGATGAAAATAAAACATTGATTGCAAGGTTACACAGCGAAAAAAGTCACACTTCCAAAACAGGGAAATCACCTAGCAGACATGATTTATTGTTAGAGGACAGTAGTAGTGAAGGTAAGTTCAAACACAAGCAGATTTGTCAAGAAACCTTCTGTCAACTTCAAGTGCTGTAATGAAAATTCTTTGAGGTCATTCTGGCAAGATGACATGATCTAATCCTATTTCAGTTAAATCAGTTGGCCTTTTTTCATCAATTTCATCTGAGTACGGAATAAGCTCTTAGTATAAATTATGTAGAAAAATTTTAAAGTATTGGAGTAAAGGAAGGAGCATAGTTGGGCAGGCTATACATAGAGTAAAGCATGTCAGTTCATTTCAATATATTATAGTTTATTTGTACCATTTCCTTCTCTGTGCTGTGGTACAGATACTGGGGTTGTGAACAGCTTTCTCTGCCCACCCTGTTCTACTGGTAATATTGCTGTCTGCATCTACTGACTAGATGTGGCAGACTTTGCAGCTGCAGATAGCATCTTGTTCTGTGGCGTGACTTTTCATTTCGGTACGCAGTATTCCTTGTTTCCCGTTAGCTGTATTGTGGAGACGACCATGAGTTTTGTTCTTAGCACTTGCTTTCTAATTCACGGAGCAGGGGATGACAGAGGGGAGAGAAATTGATTAAAAAGTGCGGCTGAGGACAGAAAAATCTTTACTTGTGTGCTCCATTACATAAGCGTTAATTAGGATAATGTTTAATTTGCATTAGAACTTGTTAGGAAGTATTTTCAACGTGACTACTTCCAGGAAAATAAATCAGGTTAGCTCTGTAATACTTCAGCTAGGTCTGAAGTATTACAGCTAGACTTCACCTCCTGGATGTCTGGCAAAGTGTTCAAACACCACTGTGAGTTGATTCTTTCATCCTTATTTTTGTCATTGATTTAACACTGTCATTGACATATCTGATGGTCATCTTTTGTAATTCCTAGTAATTTTCTTTCCTTATTTTTGAAATGGAAGGACTGCCCATTTTCTAGACTGCAATCTAATACCAGGAATCTTTCTAACCTGCCATTAATATCATTCTGTTGCACTTGTCTCCTGCAAGTATATCCTGCAGGTCTTAATCTTTAATTCTCTTTTTTTAAGAGACAGTACACAGACTTATTGTTACTCTTGTAAGATAGCAAAATTTGGTTTCTCTGTGTAAATGAAGAAACCCTGATGCATTATGTATCTGCTCGAAGTTACTGAGGAAATCCAGTCATTTCCTGTTTTTCTTCTAAACCCAAAAATATATTGAAAGCAGTTATTGAAAGCAGCGGGGAGTAAAAGAACTGTAATTTCCATTGCTTTTTCAAGTAACCATCATATACACTAATTATAGTATTGTACACATGTATCTATGTGTGTGCATATATAGGTACAATTGTAAATACGGGGATAATAGCTGAGAAAGTATTTTTAAGTGACATGCCCTTTCACCTGAAGTTCATCTTCAGAGACAGAGTGTTAGTACTTGAGCGTGACAAGATAAAACTGATTGTCTCATATTTTATTAAGGAATTTATACTGCTGTCACAAGTTGCATGCAGCTTGCCACACAGCTTCGAGAGAGACCTCTTTGTGCTACCTGGTCACTGATGTCTGTGTTTAAAATTTCTGATGAAGCTTTCTCGTAGTTAGAAACAGAAATGCATTCACGCGTGTGAAAAAGCAGGCAACACCAGAGCTGTGTGTTTATTTGTCTGGGTGACTTCAGAGTTCGGAAGTTCCATGAAGAAACTAGTGATTTAGACTGTAGTAGCGCTGCCAAGTCCAGAAGGTGCTGCCACAGTTCCATGGACTGTACAGATGCCTGGAGCGTTCTGCAGGTGCCTCCTTTCTCTGCTGCCTCTCCCCTGTACGTGACTCTTTCAGTGTTAGAAATGTGACACTTGCAAAACCAAAAAAGCTTTCACCCCTCCTCCTCCAAACATGCTCATTTATACCAAATACAATGAGAATTCTTCCTCTCAGTACCTTGTGCCACTTGGACCTGAAGGGTGGTGGGGCTGCTACGGCAGCTGAGGCTTCCGCTGCCTTCAGGAGATCCTCGGAGGTATGGGTGGACTTTTGGAGTTGCATTAAACACCACCTGGTCATGAGGATGGTGGAAGGATTGTTCTGCATCTCCATCTTTGTTTATTGCCATTTTGTTGTAGTTTTTTTTGAAAAAAACCACGTCTTTTCTTGTGCCTGTTTCTATTAATTTATCCTAAACAATCCTCTGTCTGATGTGCTTAGAGGTTTGATTTGCAGACCTGTGTATTTAGCCATGGTGTTTTAGGAGGTGACCATTTCAACTAGCTTTTTCATTTCTCTGTGGGGGTTGCCACTTATAGCAGTATAGCAGATGTTAACTTACACCAAATTTTCAGCTGTTCCAGGTCACTGAGGTATTTGCTTAGAACAGTTAATTCTGAACAAGTGCAGTTGGAAAATCCAATGCAACTGGGCAAAAAAAACCCCCTAACTAAAGCCTAGGAAAACTAATAATAACTAAACTAAAAAACCCCTACCTGCTTAAGCAGTTAAATATACTGCCTCCTTATGGGCAGTACTTTGAAATCTTTTTTTTAATGTAATTTTTATATCTTTCTTCATAGAAGCTTCTATTGTCTGCTAGTAGGACTTAGCTTTTATGAGAGACAGGATCACAAAATAGTTAAATGTGAAGATCAGTTGAACATATGTAAAAAATAACTGCGCTTTTTCCCCAAGTGAGGGATAATTGTAGTATTACTCTGTTTGACTTCATGCTTATGAATAATATATGGTGATTAAGAAAAATTCTTTTTACAAATATTTTTATTTTAGATGAATCAGAGTTCATTGATTGGGAGAAGGATAGTGATTCTACCAATAGGTGTGATGGATCAGAAAAAGATGACAGCTCACTGGAGATATCAGACTCGGACTCCTGCACAAATTTTAAGTCTCTGCCTGTCAAAGAGGAGAATGATGAGCTTTGTAAGGTGAGAAACTGTTTCAGGTTAAAAAAAAAAAAGAAAAGCTTCTACTATAATTATGGAGTGTATTCATATTTGATTGCATTTAATTTGGAGGAACGTGAGGTTTTTGCTTACCTCATCTCTCCAGAAAGAATTCTGTACGCAAGAATTTCAAGGCATTTTCTCTGACTGCCAAACCTCAAAACCAAGCAGTGCCCCACACCTAGAGCTTGGTAGTGTGGTCACTGAATCACGCGATGACTGAGGGGGGAAGGCACCTCTGGAGATCATCTAGTTGAACCCCTCTGCTCAAAGCAGGGTCAGCTGGAGCCGGTTGCTCAGGGACGCGTCCGATTGGGGTTTGAGTATCTCCAAGGATGGAGGCTCCACAACCTCTCTGGGCAACCTGTGCCAGTGCTTGGTCACCCTCGCAGTACGGAAGTTTGTTCTTATATTTAAATGGAATTCCTTGTATTTCAATGTGCGTGCAAAAAGGTGATCAAGTGAGTAGGTTTCTCACCGGAGAGGTGATCTGGATTCTCTACAGCCCCTGGCTGCCTGTTGCAAGTTGACATCCAAATTTCCTGTAATGTGGTGGGTGAGTTAGTGTTAGATGATAGACAGTTACCTATTTCTTTTCAGTACTTTGAGACCTTGACTATATAAAAACCAGGTATCGTGACTCGAGCGTGTTCTGAGAGTGATGATGGGACTAATTACAGGACTCCCTACATCACTGAAAAGTGATGAGGATTGAAGAGCTCAGAAAGCTGGCAGCTACCAGCTAAGATCTGGTAGCATCTTTTTCTTTTTTTTTTTTTTTTTACTGTAGAAAATATAACATTATTTATAAAGAAGGCATACTATATCAAGTATAGAATAGATGGCAGAAATGTTGATCTTTATTTAGTGTCTTAACAGCGAAATGACTTGTATTAAAAGACTCGAGATTTGACACTACCCTAGGCAAAGTTAACATGTAACCTCTGGTGCCGGAGGCTGGCTGCATCCGCAAGCGCCTCACCAGCGAGCCCCCGCACCCGCAGTGTTTCCCAGGATGCGAGGGACAGGCTAACAGCCGGGCTGCCCAGCCGGCCGGGGCTGCTGCAGGCGGGCAGAGTGGAGGGACTGGGTTTGCCTGGCCTGGAGGAGGCCGAGGAGGGTCCGGGCCCTTATCAGAGGAGCCCAGCGAGAGGGCAAGGAGCGCAGCGGTCACCTGGCAGCAGGGGAAACTTCAGCTGGACGAGGGGCGGTGGCGGAGCGCTGGGAGGGGTCCGGGGAGCCAGCCCTGCCGCAGCGAGGTTTGGCTGCCGGCGCCGCCCGAGGCACCGAAGCCGCTGAGGACACACGCTCCCTCCCGCCGGCGGGCCGGGCCGTCCCGAGCCCGCTCCGTCGGGCGGCGCTGCGCTTCCGGGGCCGCGGCGGGGCGCGCCCGGCGGGGCGTCGGCAGAGGGCGCCGCAGGCTCGGGCTGCGCGGCGGCGGGCGCGGCCTCGGGCCCGGGCCCCGGCCCCGGCCCCGCCTGCCCGTCCGGCCGCCGCCTCCCGCGGGCGCGGCCCTCCGGCGGAGCGCCGG
Organism: Aptenodytes patagonicus; assembly: GCF_965638725.1. Classification (NCBI taxonomy): domain Eukaryota; kingdom Metazoa; phylum Chordata; class Aves; order Sphenisciformes; family Spheniscidae; genus Aptenodytes; species Aptenodytes patagonicus. Next base: position 47,532,768 of record NC_134950.1, on the reverse strand, counting down.
GGCCGGCTCTGGCACGCAGGCTGTAGCTGTGCCACCGCCTGCGGACAAGGGAGGGAAACGGGCTGGGCTTCGGCCGGCGGTAGAGATGGGGATGGGGAAGGCTGTTACCGAAGCGGATTAAAGCCTTACTGAAACACATTTAAATTTATGTATCGATTCTTTATTAAAATCACCGTGAGAGGGTATGGATGGAGTATGAAAGCGAATTCTGCTCGCAGAGGAAGAGCAGTCTCCAGTTCCCCCGTGAATCAGTCCCATAGCAGGGTCCTGCTGCCTTTCTGGGGATGCTGCCTTGCTGCGGCCGGAGGGTGAAAAAAGTGGGTCTGGACATAGCGCATGGCAGCATGCCGGCTGCTGTGGCGACACATGTGACCCGGCTTTCAGCTCGCTCACATGGGCGTCCATAGCAGTTTAGCATCGGTACCTCAGAGTTCAGCAAGGGTTAGTCAAGTATTTTTCAGGTTCTTGAAGAATTGATTTAAAATAGATCGAGTCCTGGGCAGCAGCATCGGAAGAGACCTCACCATCTGCATAAACCTGGGAAAACAGAACTGGGATTTGTGCAAGCAGTAAAAGTTGTTCTGCTTTTATTATACCAGCATGACTTACCCTAATGTAGATGGAGAGTTGGATAAATGTTACAAGACACATTCATATTAGTAAATGGTGCTCACGAGAGGGCTTTTTTGGATGCAACCGTAAAAAGTTTTTAACCCTAACCAGGATAGTCGTGCCACCACAAAAGATGTGGGTACACTGGGAATCTGAGGATGCCTCTGTAGATTTCCCCTTCTCCCTTCCCAGTTGGAGTGCCATGCGGTGGTAGTTTTCATGGGTGGTCAGCCTCACCAGTAAACTTTCTTCTGGGAATTTGGTGTATGCACGAGGGTAAATCTCCAGCGATCTCTGTGTCTGTTGCAGTCTTTGTTTTGCTTTACTTGGGGTATGCTGTTTTCCTAGAAAAAATTGCAGGCAAGCTGTTTGAGAGGTTTCCAAGGGAGAATAGAAAAGCAGTGTTCACTATAGGAGGTCATTTGCTGTACAAGTATTCTTTAAAAAGGCCTGTTAATTTTGTGGCCTAGTTCACGGTGGGGGAAGGAAAAAAAGCCAAATGTTGATATATCATTGTTTTTGTGGTATTTACTAAATCTCTGGAACCTAATGGAGTGTGTGGATAATCAAAAGACCATGAAATTTATTTTACCCCACTTCAAAATATGCCAAATACTAAGAGGTTCTGGAGGTTTAGAATTGCTGCCAAAATATCTTTATGGTAGTATTTACCCATGGTAGTAGTGTACTAGGTTTCTAATGTGAAATCTCAAAAGATGAATAATTTTATGGCTTTTTTCCTCTTACATACCAATAGGTCTAATTTGAAAATTAGTTCTATTCAGTGATAATTAACTATGTAGAAAGACTTCATGTATTGTTTTGGTATGAAGATGAAACTCTTGCTTATCTGTAGGGTGTAAAGCTTCAGTCCCGATTCAGTTCATATTCCAAGTCCCTGTGCTGTGTCTTTCCTATCAACTAGCCACCTCTGACGTGTAAAGCTGCTTGATAGAGGATAATGAGGAAGGCAAGCTGAAGCTGGTCTTGTGGTGAGCAGCTGTTAGCTAATATTTTGTTTCGGTTCAATTCAGAATTTTTGAAGAAAACGTGCAAGATATGACATGGTCATGCTTTACTTTCCTTTGTATATTTTTAGGGGATGGGAGAGTTATTTTTTTAATTGCTAACCTTCCTTTGACCTATAACTGGTTGAATTTTTGCTTAAGGTGATGCAGGACAAAGATCTGGCAAGGCCTGATCCCAGATGGTTTTAGTTTGAGAGTTCCTCTGCTTTTGGTTGCCTGTGCTGGATGCCTAGTTGACCTTTTTCTTGGAGACTATGGTGCTAAAATAAAGATTAACCATTAATGTTAATTTTTCAGCATACGTGTTTTTCAGAAGAACACCATGTAATCACCTCAAAATTGATCTGACGTATTTTTATGCATTAGCAATGACTACTTTTTGCCTGACTTGTGCAGAGACCTTTCTCATGAGCTGAAGTTCCATACTTTCTAAGAATTGTTCATCTCTGAATTATTTTCAACTTCTAAATATTTTAATGCTAGGGATTAAATGAAATCTAGTGCTCTTGTACATGAATTCATGTCTCCTGCCATACTGCCTCCTAAACTGGGAACTTTCTCTGGCCCTGTGCAGAGTGACATCATCTTCTACTCAGATCCCTCCTTAAAACACTTTCTGTAACTTAATCCCTTAAAGTAGGCCAGCGTTTTTATGGAGTATTTAATTTTGGTATCCTGCAGAGTATGGTCTTTTCCTTTTGTCCCACTTATTAAATCTACTTACTAGTTTCTGATGGGTAGCCAGATTTGCTTGCTTTATATGCAAGGCAAGTGAGATTTATCCCAGAGTGGTGTGAGGAGAATTTTTCGCCCTTCATATTGGTAATGTGTAGGAATTGGATAGTCTTCTGTACTTGCTATGCAGCATTAATAAAGCTTAACTGGTTATAGCAGACCCTCTTTATTGCAGAGCACACTAATAAGCTTGTCTGCTGATCTTAACTTCTAATTTGGCTGAAAATTCATCAAAAAGCCATATGGTTAAGAGCTTGTTTCCTTTAAATACATATAGAATGGTAATACCCCCGGAGTATCTTGCTGTATGATGATAGACAACTGAAAAAGAGAACTGTCATGTTTTATACGTTTCAAAACTCTGTTAAATGGATCACCACCGTGTGCTCAGCTCTCTACTGTGCTGCGGTCTGTGTATGCTGACAGTGGGCGATCTGATGTGATGTTGTTGAGTCTTGTGCAAAAATTGTTGTAATGTTGTGCAAAAGGTTAATTTTTGGGTTTTCCCTGAGGGAAGAACACATTATTTGAGAAGTCCTTCCTGCGCATGGACATATGTAGGTGTATGTCTTTTATCTGAGGCTTCTCATCTGTCAAAATAAGGTTCACTCAGTTGCTTAGTTCGTGGATTTATTACGTCTTAACTTTGCTTTTAAAAAAAACCCAAACTCTGTCATTCTGTGGTATTACATTGAGGGGGATTCAACATACCTAATGAAATTCTGAAGAGATCACTTAAAAGGTGAGTAGGCCAAGATTTTGCTGCTATTTCTTGGCCTGCTTTTATGTCCTTGCTCTCTTGATCCATTATAATGGTAATTATAACTATCATTGGCTTGGTAATTAGACTTGAGTCTAGAACTATTGTTGTGTAACAGAATTTGAAATAGGTTATCTTAAGGTAGGGAATCATTATTATGGCAAATGGAATTTGTGTCATCCTGTCAGACTGATGACTTAACACTGATAAAGGGTGATGGTACGACCATGTTATTGCAAGCAATTATTTTTGTCAGTCCATTACCAAAGAAAGCTTACTAGAATATATACAAGACTACCCACAAGCTTACTATATTTCTAAATGTGTACTTCATGGAATAATTCAGATTGGAAGGAACTTCAAAAAGTCTCCAGTTCAACCTGCACAAAGCAGGCTGACGTGCAAGGTCAGACAAGGTTGCTTAGGGCTTTATCCAGTTGGATCATGGACAACTCTAAGGATGGAGACAGCATAACCAGTCTGGGCAACATCCTTCTTCCTTCCCTGCCTCTCTCCTCCCCGTCTCCCCAAAAACTGGAACCTTACTTTTCTGGGTAGAACTGGTCTCTTCTAGCAGGGCTCTTCAGGTGGGCTTTTTAGGCAAGACCTGTTAATCAAAAGACTGCAAGTCAGTAGTGGTACAGAAACAGATGCCTTTTGCGTTCATATCAGCAAGGTGGAATGGTTTATACCTGAACTACTAGACAAAACTGAACTTGTGCACCAGCTGCTTTCTACTACATCCCATCTACAGGGATGTCTCTGCATCTTCTGATCCAGAAATGAAGCCTTGAAGCTTTTTTCCTTGGTCACAGACAATAGTTCCCCTCTCAGCTTTCTGTTTCCGTGATTTGCTCAGATTATCAGAATAGGAAACAGCATGTTTCTGGGTGAGCTGTGGCTACCTGTATTATAAATAGCTTCTCTTAAGTCTCCAGTTAAACAATGACCCCATTAATTTTAAATCAGGATCGAAGATATTAGTTCAGCAAATACCTAACTGGCTCAGATGTTCGTTGCTTTGATGGTTTCAAGTATCTTGGGAAGACTTTTCTTTGTAATTCCGAGAGACAGGAGTTCAAATCTCAGTGTAGCTGAATTGGCTCATTATCCTCCTCAAGAATGACGCAGTCAGTCATATGAGTGTCTTGACACTCATTAAGTGTCTTTTCAGTGGTGTAAAAATGTTGAAAGTCTATGGTGCGCATTTTGAAGGAAGTTTCTTTGATCGCAGTTGTCATACTTACAGGTGCTTGCATGCATGTGTGTACACTCTTGTAGGTGATCCAGAGTGTCACTGAGGTAGCTGTACTTCTTTGTGCCTAGTTTGTGAAATTCCCTGGATGTCTTATTAAGTGTAACAGAGACTCCTGTGTGCCACATTCTGGGTCTACAAACTCTGATGGATCGCAGGAGCTATCACAGTGACATAAACAGACTTTAGACCTTGCTGCCTTGTGCTGTCATTCCCAGACTGTATTTTTATGTTGTTTGAAGCACTGGGCTGTTTGTGCATGCTAATCCAGCCCCTCTGCTTTGTTTAATTTAAGGCTTCAGCTGAGCCCTGTAGTCTTTCTTGCACCGCTCTGGAGAGCAACAACTTTAAGTGCAGCTGACAGCATTGCTATCTCAGCATCCACGTATCGAATGCCCCCCGCTTTGCTGTCGTCCCCCCCCCTCTTCCCCACGTTTGCCTGGTGTTTTAAACAAGATTCAAGTGGCCTGTGTTAGTTTTCCTGCGACTGCATGCTGCAGGAGGCATCTGCGTTTCCTCAGGTCTGGCACCTGTCGGCAGCATGGCTCTCTTCACAGCACCGCAGAGGGTCTTCAGGAGTGCTAGGGAGAAGCAAAGCGGTGTATGTTCGCCCTGTCGGGGCCCTGACCTCCATTTCAAGAGGTGAAGCAAAGAAAGAGGTTCTCATCTGTCTCCTGTTGACAGCCTGCCTGGTGCTAGAGCAGAAGAGGCTACGGGAAAGAGCAGAGCATGCACTGCTGGGAGTGCAGTGCTCTCCTCTGAAAGGAGAGAAAGGATAAAGCCAGAGGAGTTAACAACACTAGTAGGAAGTTGAAGGCTTTTGTCTTACTTGTTTCCCCCCCTCTGATGAGGCGCTCTGTTGTTTGCCATTATGGATGATTTGCTAATAGTTTTGCGCTCTGCAAAGAGCCATGAGGACAGTGAGAAAGCTGCTGGGTTTTGATTTGTCTAACTTTGTCTTCCAAACTGTCTCAGGACTCCTCAGGCCAAATTGGAGGAGAGATTGGTTTGAATTTGTTTGAAATCCTTTTTGAAGGAAATGGTGGAAGAGAAGTTTTAGTGGAATACATCGGACCAGTCTTAATCATTTCTTGTTCCGATAAATGTGCTTTCTAAATAATGTGGTTCTGGAGGGAGACCTGAAAAGAGTAGATTGGCTAATGGCTTGAATTTTTGGTTCAATCTTTCTTGTGGGTTGTCACTTTGTTTTAAAAATAGTTTTATGATCTTTTAGTGGCTGGTTCTGTCACCCATCATGCCAGTTCATTGCATCAGGCGAAGGCCCGAATACATCAGGGAAAGTGAAGTGCTCTTTTACTACCAGGCATGTTTGTTGCATCCAGTGGTGAAGAAAACATTTCTTGTCCTTTTAAGGTACCTAGTGCAGTTGCAGCTTGCATCTTTTCACAAGTGAACCTTACTGGTCTAGGGGTTTGTGGCAGCAATACACGAATGACATACACACGGCTATCTTGAAAAAAATGCATGTGTAATACTACTTAGAGAAGGCTATTAAGTGAAAATAAGATATTTAAATGTCCAAGGTCATCCAAGTCCTGGTAGAACAAGTAAAGCATGAGGTGTACCAAAATCATCCAACTATCCTGTATTTAGGCTTCATCTTCCTATGAGTTTCGTGTCACTTTTCACCAAAACAGAACTGTTCCTTTGGTGGTAAAGGTTAGTGTATACCGGCTCTTTGTAGAATCTGTTGAATTGTGAAGATCTGGCAATAAATTTAGAATACTTTAGAAAACACAGGAAGACCAAAGTTTAGAAACTATTCTATACTAATCTTGGGGTTATTAAAAACCTCCGAGGTTTTTCCAGTGTGTTTCTCCCTCTCTTTAATGGATGAAGCTCTTGTATATCTGTGCTTGTTTTTATCTCGCATGGAAGAAGGCAGCTGTGTGGGGTTTTGTTTTGTGGGTTTTTTTAAGTCATGCCACTGTATCTTTTGCTTGGAAAGAATGCAGTTTGGTGGTATGGTATGGGGAACGGGACATTTGTTCCTGGCTCCCGTCGCAATGTGGAAGTGTATTGGATAAATAAGAGAGGAGTAAATGGGGGCAGAACAAATGGAATAAAACTGAGAATGTTTATAATAAAACTTAAGAAATTTGGAGGTGGGAACTTTTGTTGGGTGGAGGGGTTGGCTTACTTGGGGACAATGAGACGGGACTAGGGTGGGGTGAAATCCTAATGTCTCTCATATCCAGTTTGGCAGGGTCTGTGTCATGTTCTGTTGCTCTTGCTTTGTGATAAACAGTTTCTATACAAATGTTTGAATCATCTGTAGATGACAATTCAGATTTATAGTTCTTTTGTTATCGGGACACTTACATTCCAGACTAATAACCCTGGTGACTGATTAACCCTTTCTGTGGAGATGGTCTGTAGCGATGGGCTGTAACTCCATAACTGTAACATGTTAAAGAGGATTTTGCCTGCTCCGCAGGAATCTGTTAGCGCACTCTCATGTATATGCCAGCTGCATACAACCCTGCTCCCATGCTTTTTTTTTTTCCCTTTAGTGTATTGCTATTTGCCTTCAGACCAGGGCAGCAGCCTTGACTACTTGATGGTTTTGTCTTTGTCTGTCCTTGGTCTCTCTGGAAATATGCTCATAAATTGTTACTTCGTATGATCTCTCTCCCACTACTCACAACTTCAGCCCAGCTTTATTATTCCCACTTCCTGGACACATGAAGAAGCTGTTGCACCTGGCTGTTGATTCACTGCTCAGTCCCAGCACAGTGGCATACTTTTTGACTCAGTCCCAGTCATTCTCCTCCCACTCTGTCTCCTCTTCCCAGCACGGTCACTGTTTCACTCACTTGTCCCCATTCACCCTCACCTGGTCGTTGCTTGGTCTCAGTTCACCTGTTCTCTCTTGCCTAATACAACTATTTAGTTCTGTGCCACCAAATACTCCCATCTGGTTGCAACTCTTCAGAAACGGTGGCTGTGGCAGCTCCTCACATCAGGTGTCTCACCTGTGCAGTGCTGTTGTGGCAGCCTCCGGTGCTCTGCACACGATGACTGTTGTTTCTCTGTGTATTTTTCTTGTCGTTACACCGGTGGAGGAAAGCCCTGTTCTCCCTTTGTAGGAATCCCGATGGGGCTGCTGGGAAGTTTGATGCTTCTGAGAGGAAATGACTTGTTGGTATTTTGCAGACACCTTGATACCTTCCTGTGCATGGGAAAGGGACCACTGAAGCTAGGTGAGGAAAGCAGACTGGAACTGTCTGCTTGTGAAGGTAAACATGATGGGCAGAGCAGCTTCATCCTGACATAAAGTAGTCATGGACAAGAAGGGTTGAGGTTTGTGTTGGGGTTTAAATACTCTGAAAAGCTGCTAAAAACACTGCAACTTTAAAAATCCATTAAGGTTGCATATCAACTGTGCTTGTGGATAGTAGTTTTGGTCCTCCCATTCACAAAAAAAAAGGTGAAGTGGAACTAGAAAAGCTTCAGAGCAAGTTGGGAAGAGTGATCTGATATATGGGATGTTTTCGGCATGAGGAAAATTCTGTAGAATAGAAACCTTCAGCCTCAAAAAGAGATTGCTGTGGAGAGGACATGAAAGAAACACATGAATCACAAATAGATAGGAAGAAGTAAATGAAGTGACTAGGTACTGTATAGAGCTAGGAGACATCAAGTGAAACTAGCAGGTTGATTCAACATTAAAAAGGAGTTTATTCATCCGACCATATGAGCTGCAGAGGTCCTTGCCACTGAATGATATGGATGCTGAAAGATTACGTGGGTTCAAAACTAACTGGACAAACTCATGGAAGACAAATCCGTTAAGGATTAAATCAAAGATCTTGCCTCTACTTGAAGCCACAAACTGGAATCGGGGAGACTGTTCGGTGGCAGCATTGCCACATGCTTGTCCTGTTTTAAACTCTTCCCTAAACATCTGACATTAATCATTGCTGGAGACAAAAGTAAGGGGCTAGAATGATCCTTGGTAGATTCCCCTACAGCTATTCCCATGTTTGTGTGCTGTGGGCTTTTCAGCGTGTATGAATTTTGTCCTCTTTCTGTCGCCATCCTCGGTGCTTTCTCTGCAGAGCAATTGAGAAGTCACATACCAAAAGACAACGTTGCAAATGGATCTCCACTTGGTGCAATGCAGTGGTTACCCTTTGTAGCTCTGGTTCTCTACCACCTGCTGCTCTGTGTGGCTTCTGCAGGGTGTTTTTTCACGTAGTCTAGTTTATGCTTACCTCATGTTTTTAATAAAGCTTTCTGAACAGACATAGGGATGGAGAGGAGCCTTTGAGACAACACAGATTTTGTAAAGGGTGATGGCTGTAGCCAGACTTGCCTAGAGAAGCATTTAGCTTCCCTGGAGTGAGCTGGTGACAGGCTTCACAGACTAAGTTTCTTTAACTTGCTTGATTGGGTGAGGGAGACGTGCAAAGGTAAGTTTGGGGTTTTTTGTTTGATTGAAATGATTGAAATCTTTCATTTTTATGACTAATTGGAAAAGCACTATGGTTTTCTTTTTTAAAACATATGCATTTGTTGAAGTACGTTTAAGCATCATGAAATTAAAAAAAGATTGGCGTTGCTGAGTTTCATTGTGAATCTGATATGTTCCAGTAATAAAGTGATTTGTCTAGGATACGAAGCACTTCAGGATCTTTTGAAATGGGAGAACAGTATAACTAGCAGTGTAAAAAGAATAAATAGTATAAATCCACAATACTGAACTTTCTTTTTGGGGTAACAGGGTAATTGCACCTCCCTTTCGGAGCATGTATGTGAATGCATGAGTGTATAATGGTGTGGGCTAAAGTTGGAAATAGGTGCATAATGCTAAAGTAATAAATAATGTGTTATTCATAAACTGATGACACAGGATTATTATATTGAATGTTCATCTAGCTCGGGTCCTGAATTATAATAGTATTGGGAAAAAAGTGTAAGACTATGTTAAACATTGTGCAGTGGGAGAAGGAGGATCTCTATTGGAGTTCAGGTGCTTTCTGAGCCAGAAGTTGCATTGAGATTATTAAGTCTGAGAGACATTGTGAGTTTTATCCTTCAGTAGCTAGCTCAGTCCCTTTCTGAAGCAATTTCAGTTCATGGTCTCCAGACATTTGGCGGGGGTGGATACCCCAATCTAATAATGCATTATGTGTTTAAGACAGAATTAGAAAAAAGACCTTTTAGTTTTGGCAATTGTAGATAAAGCATCATATTTCCTTTCACTCTGTTCTTTGCAGACATGTACAGAGGAAAGAATTAACAATATTACAGACAGTAATGTAATAGCTTTACAGAGCTGCTTGTAAAACCAGATTATATAGTTGTATACCAGGAAACTTCACCAACGGTGAGCTTCGGCTAATGTGTTCCTCCTTTACAGGACTCAACAGGATCATCCTTATCATGTAAGATACTTGTGGTGTGTTGGGAGGATAGAAGAGTTTTTGTATGGAGTTTACTTACTGGTTTAGAAAGGAAGGGTCAAGGCAGCTCTTTGCACTAAGAAGCTTTGTCATTAGCCTCAGCCTGTAGTTACTGGAGGAGGAGTAAGGAGAGAAAGAGATGTATTGTTCGCTTACATAGTTTGTGGGGGAAGGTTGGATTAAAAAATATCAGGTTATGTAGACTTTTCAGAGGGTACAAATGTAGGATGAGGAAATAAAATAGGACATAATTGCTGCTCTCATATGCCTAAAAAGCAATGAGCCAGACAGCAGATAAGGTTGTCAGTTCAAACAACAACAAAATCTATGTTTTTACAAGAAACAAGTCCAAAAAAAATGCAGGAGGGTGATTATTCCTATCTACTTTTTAACCTTTAGATGCACTTGAGTCTCGTTTTCCATATTTTTTTTTTCCCCATGCAAACAGTAGAGCTAGTTTTTTCTTACATTATTTTTGACTTGTGGCTTACATTACTTATAATTTAAAGATTCTGTGATTGCTTTTCTTTTCTGTAAGAGCATTTCATTGTTAAAAACTTAGCACTAACCACAGTTGTGGAGGGGGAAGAAGTAGTTAAGTGGGCATCAGAACAGGGCAGAGAATTCTTTCCTTACATGGCTTTACAATTTTAGATAAATGGTTCCCATACATATTGATGGCTTAAATCTAATGAGCTCAAAGGAGAAACTAGGTCCGGGAAAATATCTGGTTTGGTTTCTTCAATGTTAAAAAAAAAACCCAAACAAAAAAACCAAACCAAAAAAGGTGAATGCATCACTTCTGTTGATAATGAAGATGCTGAGTTGATTCATCATTTTTGTATATGAGTCTAAGTGAAAAATGTTGCACTTATCTTCTCGGTTCCCATCGTGGACGCTGAGTGTAAATATTTAAGTTAGTTAACACCATCATAGTTCATTGTGTTGGGAGCTAAGTGGAAGAAATAATTGGGGAAATGATGGAAAGGAAAATTAGAACATGATTTTATGTAGTATTGGAAGGCAACATAACTTCTATGCCACACTTACGTGGTGCAGGTCACTTTTTGAAGACAAGAATGACAGTGAGATTTAAGAGGGGGGGAGTTGTACTCTATTATTATAAAGTACTCCACATAATTTTTTGTTGTATGTGTAACTTCGCAACTACCTTGAGCATTCTCAGGTTGGCATTTCTGCACGTTTAATGCAACAGTTGCTTGTGGATCATGACTTCAAAGATTTGGTTGTGAAGAAGCAAAACTTTTTAAATTCTCTGCATGCGAATTTCATGGTTTTTTAATGCTACTCAGCTGTTACTTAATTGCCATCAATTAATTGATAAGCATTTTGGAAAGTGGTGGTGGAAGTTTTCTATCTGCCTTGCATGCTCCAGACACTCCGAACAGTCAGAAGTAATAATGTAGACAATAATCATTCGGCTTTGACACAGTCATGATCCTTGTCGTCATCACAGAACTGAAAAAGTAAGACTACTGGTGATGCAACGTGTGGTGGTTTATTTTCACATTTTGAGCAGGGAGGGATGATTTAAGAGGTCACTGAACGCTAATTTCTGTTGCTTTGTTACCATGCATATTTTAAATGGAAGAACAGCAAATGGATTTAATTTTTATGAGATTTGCAGCCAGTAGATCGTAAAAATTCTCCATCTGCTTGTTAGCAGCACTGTGCTCCACTTTTTAAAAGAAGAAGATAATGTAGCTTATGTGTTTTCCTGAACTGGAATGAACTGGAATGAATGAATGAAATGTTCTGAAGGAGATCCCCAAGTGTTGGTAGTATTGTAGGGTTTAACTGCAAGAAAAATATCTTTCAATGTATTTTTTCCTCCACCACTATGACTTTTTTAAAATGCAGTTCATTGCTCAGGCTCTTTAGCTGGCACAAAGTCATTGAACAGAGGTTGCCACTTCTTTTTGCATTTTTTGGTACAGTTCTCAGCATAATACTCCTTAACTTTTCTGAGGCTTTTTTAGGTGTTGCAGCAATAATAAACCACAATGACTGGATCGGAAACCTATGGCTGGTGACCCACCTGTGGTCCCTTCCAGTTACTTTCTTTGCTGACATTAAAAATATTAAGAAGTTGTACAATATTACCAGACTTCTGCAGAGTTTGGTTTAAAAGTGATTGGACGTTTTTTTCTGGAGAAAAATCCATTAAGCTAATAAGTCAAATGATGCTCCCTCGGGAAGTTCTGGAGTTGCAAATCACTTCACTGGGGAGGAGTATATCAGGGAAGAAGTATTCACTTGCTTTGTACTTCTTTGCTTTATGCATCTTATATAGGCCACTGTCCCAGATAGGATGCCGAGTTCAACAAGTCTCTGGCCTGACTTGTTCTTGCTGTTCTTATTTTGTTTCCTTGATCTCCACAATTTTTTAATTGCTGCGTTATTGTGCATTTAAGTCCTCGGCTTCCAGAGTCTGGTTAGCATGTTATCTTATGTGGCATTATGCCAATGTTTATGGGATTAAAGCAGAAGGAAGTTCTGGTTTGCTGTTTACATCTAAAATGCAGAGTGAATCTGATAGGTTACTTGTATTTAGTGAAACTGAAACTTCATACCTGGTGCCTCAATCTCTCTGGCAGGCGTTAGTCCCAGTATGTTCAGCTTCTAAAAAGAATAATGCTTTGATTTTTGCTAGATAAAACTAGACTAATTGCATGCGTAGAAATATAAACAAAAAATGCTGGAAAAAGTTAGAAAGGAATTCTTTTGTTTGGTTTTATGAGCTTAACTATGTAGTGTTTTAAAGAGAGGAAATTGTACTGTGGAAAATCAATAGTTGCTAAAACTCTTAAAAACCACACAGAGGACAAACTAAGGCAAACTAGTGCATAATGAAATGGAAGCATAAAACTAAAGTGAAGAAGGTGATAGTTAACAGATATAAAGGAATTAACAAAAATTGAGAATGAAATTAAGACTGACGAAACCAACTTGAAATTTTATTTAAACAAGATGTGAGTACAAATCTGTTTTAATGTTGTGAAACTCCGTAGAATCCAGAAGCCTGATGGGTTGTATGACATTGTTATTGTGGTTAAAATGTGGTCAGTCCTACAAGTGTGTGCGTTTGTTTTTAGAAAAACGCGTCAACCTGCACTAGCTTTTGATAAAGAAAAAACACCCCCTTCCCCACCCTAAGCTGCAATTGGTAAAAATAAAAACAAATATCTAGAAATATGTTCCCATATGTAGCTGGCAATGAACATCATCTCCTTCACTGCAAACAGTTATAACTTATATTTAATAAATTGAAAAGTCTTGAGTTTTGTATGCACAGTCAGATAGGCGCAATTTGTCTGCCTCCGTCTGCATTTATTGTAACCACAGATCACGTAAATCCTGTTGTGTTGCCCCATAGGTAGCTAGACACTTTTTCCTTCACCTGTTTTCTGTGCTTTTTATCTGGTAATAAGTCATTTCCAGACCAAAGTGTTATGAGGGCTGACAGATCAGGTGTTATAAAACAGCAATAGACTTAAGATGCTTCGACTTTGAAAATTGCAGAAGCTCAAATGCAATGCTAACCTAATTCTGGCATTATCCTGGTTTTACTCACCTGTGGACGTGATTGTCTCTCTCATGCGCTATTGCACTTCCGGCTCCTCTGAAGTCATGTTTTTACATTGCTTCTGTACTTACGACTCACTCTTGTTATGGATCTGTCCTAGATCTTTTCTCTGACCCTCTAACCGGATATTTTAACTATGTTTAAAAATGGGGGAGAAGAAAGTAGGCAAACGTGTTAGATTGTCAGGTTCGGCAACATTACTGACATGTCCAGTAAGTGCTCTTCGCTTTATTAGCAAATGACCCAACTCTGAAATGAATAAATTACCACATTAACGGAGCTACAAGGTATTGCTGTTCTTCTTCAGTATCTGAGTCTTGTTTACACTTGTTTTTAAGGAGGGTGACCCATCTGGTACAATCTTCCTTCTTTTAAATTGACAAACGGTGTTGTATTTAAGAAAATAAAAGTATTCCTCTCACCTAGATTTTTTTCCCTACCTGGCAGGTATGTAACTAGCTGTAGTTGTGTGCTGTTGTGGTTGCTTTCATATGTATATAGTTGAAGATGGTTAGAGATGCATTCATGGCTCAGGATTCAACTGTGCTTTGAAAATGGGGCTTTACCATTAAAATTATTGGTGGATAGGTGGGGTTTTCTTTTGTGTGTTAAATAAAACCATAACGTGCTGCTGCAATTGCAAGTTTTTAATTCAAACAGTATGTACTAAAGCCAGAGAATGTGTTACTCTGGTTTTGGTCCTGGTGCAGCTAATTGCATCCAATCACTTGAGATTCCCTAAACTGCAAATGAAAATATTCCAGGCCTTAACAAACTGAAATACTTCATGTTCCAGAGAGATGAGGTGGTTTAGGAGAAGGGCAGTGGAGCACAGGCCTTGCTGGCTTTTGCGTTCAGCTACAAAAATATGAGGACTCGTTGCTTTATCTTTTAGTTGTAAGAGATCCCAACTCTTTTTTCTTTCTTTTTTTTTTTTTTAAACATCCCATTCACAGTCTTGAAGGGTGTAAGAACAATCTTACTGAATACATACTTTAACAATACAACAAAAAATTAATCTCAGCCTGTTAGAGCTAGTAGTCCTGTGCATTTGCTTAGAAGCTGTAAGCCATGCTATGTGTTAGGAAGACAAGCAGCCTGCAAAGACAAGTAGCCTGCATGATTGTGGTAAGTGTGTCACATCCTGCCCTCAACTTTGCCCTCCTTGGAGGCTCTGGCAGTCTCCCTGTGGTTTGCCCACTAGCCAGCTGGGAGTGGCTCGAGAAAACTTCTCTAACCGGTGGATCTGGTTCTCGAGCAAACTTTCAGACCTAACAGTATCTTGGTGCTCCTTGCCAAGCCCAATTAGGAGAGACGCGAGGGTACTGGGGCAGGCTTTCAAAGTTTGGCGGAGGACTCATATGTAATTTTGTGACAAATTTAATTGTGTGTATTCAAAGCATGTTGTATGGGGATCACTGATGGTTTGTTGGTTTTTTTTTTTTCTCCTTGACAACCCAGTAAACTCCTTTGTAAACATGAGACTACCGAAGAGTATGAAAATCTTCCCCCCATCTCTACTCTAGGAGTAGTGTTTCTGGCTGGGCTTGGAGGGAAATGGGTAGGTAACTGCTTTGGTGATGCATATGGTGTGAATGCCAGCGCATCTTTGTTAAATAAATATGAACTGCTCCTTCCATAGGGATTTTTAAAGATAACCTGTCAAGTCAAAGCATGTCGTTGGAAATTTACGTGTCTTGATATGAATTCCTTGTCATCTGTGTCATCAGCAATCTGTGTATTTGTTATTTGAATGCCTTTCCTTCCTATAACTTACCTAACTCTGAATTCACTTTATCTATGCTACTTATTTAGGTGCCCTCTTTGATCTGGAGCTTGACCTTAGAAAGAAGAGATTAAAAATTATTATCTCCACTGTTGTTTCTCTTGCTCTGTGAAAATTTTCACTTATACTTGGTTCTGCCAAATGATCGTTAATTGTTTATAGAGAGCTTTTAAATTGTTCGTTCTTCAAGTAGCCCCATTCTCTACGTTGTCCTGATCAACACTTGTGGGGTTTTTTCCATATGTGAATATGTCCTTGGTGTGTCCCACGGAGAGGCAAAAGAAACCAGTGTAAGAATTGGATTCTTCGTATCTCTCTAGATTTTTTTTTTTTTTTAACTTTAGGATGCAGTTACTCAGAAAATGGCATTTTGAGCATCAAAAAAATATATCCGCAAAACATCAAACACAGGACTTCTTTCTCATTATTTTTTTTTCATCCTTGGGGTGTTAAAGCAGACTTATTTTCCCCGCTGTTATAGTACTGGAGCTAATACTATTTTAATTTGAAAGGCATAAGCAGGGTTCTGGTTGGAAGAAAAGGACTTTTGAAAGGATTTTCTGTGATACTAAACAGGGGCTACTAAAAGGGCCTAATTGCTTCCTGTACAAGTTTTATTGTCTCTTTGGTTAGCAGATAGTTTATTTCTATAGTCGTAATAGTAGCTTGCAGTGTGTAATAGTCAAGGTGAAAAATAATCAGTGCAACTTTCACATATAACACAGGCTCCTGATGTTGGAACGACTGGCCAGAGACGTGGATCGTCTCCTAGATGCATGTGTTGCGTGTCTCATTAGAGAATCTGTAACTAGACAAAAATGTTTTCTTCTTTAAGCTGATGGTGAAGGGCAGTTGAGTGCTGGATCAGCTATTAACTGATGTAACTTTTCAGGTTTGCTCCCCCTCTACTCCGCTCAGGTAAGACCCCATCTGGAGTACTGTGTCTAGCAGTCCAGCACTGGGGTCCTCAGGACAAGAAAGACACGGGCCTGTGGAGCGGGTCCAGAGGAGGGCCACAAAAACAGTCAGAGGGCTGGAACCGCTCTCCTAAGAAGAAAGGCTGAGAGAGTTGGGGTTACGCAGCCTGGAGAAGAGAAGGCTCCGGGGAGACCTTATTGCAGCCTTTAAAAAGGCTGTCTAAAAAAGACAAGAAACTTTTCACCAGGGCCTGTAGTGACAGGACAAGGGGCAATGGTTTAAACTGAAAGAGGGTAGGTTTAGATTGGATGTAGGAAAGAAATTTTTTACCGTGAGGGTGGTGAGACACTGGCACAGGTTGCCCAGAGAAGTTGTGGATGCCCCATCATTGGAAGTGTTCAAGGTCAGGTCTGACAGGGCTTTGAGCAATCTGATCTAGTGAAAGATGTCCCTGCCCATGGCGGGGAGGTTGGACTGGATGATCTTTAAAGATCCCTTCCAACCCAAACCATTCTGTGATTCTGTGAAATGGTGGAAGCAGCTTCAGTGGGCTGTCCAGGCAGGGAGCACGTTTGCCTTACTGTCTCCTGTATATCCCTCTAGCCGCGTGGACTGCATGCTAGGCTGAGGATGTGTGTGCAGAAGGTAATGAGGATCAAACTGGATCCATCTGCCTGTTGTCGTGGCTGATGGCCTGGCTGGAAGGTGTTGCTGGAGGCTTGCGCCATCAGGACACTGGTGGGGTTGCAGGTGGCAGGTATGGGCCCTGAATAGGTGACTAGGGAAAGCCCTCTCAGCAGGTATCTGTGGGCGGGTTTTGATCCTGCACCTACAGGTGTCAAATGTCTTGATCAGTCACTGAAGAGCAGGATAGGACATCAGAGAGAGAAGGGGTGACAGACAGGAGGAAAAGGGACTTGAGGATAGGCTTTGGAGAGAAAGAGGGAGAGTCCTGGGGGAAGGAAATGCGGGAAAGGGAGATAATAGCCATATGGCATGTGGAGGAAGTACATCGAGTTCATGGTTCATTAAGTTCGTTTTGCCTGTCCTCCTTCTATTTGTTTGCTTTTCATCTCATGAGAGAGCGTTAGCATAATCCATTTGTGAATGACACAACTGTATAACTGATCATCCCCTATAGGAGTATTGCATGAGGTGCCCGCCGTGTCGCCTCTGCGTGAGGGCTGGGCGAGGAAGTGAGTCAGGGGCAGCCCTGGCGCAGCAGCCGGTGTCTGCCCTCGCTGCCTGGCTGAGTGCTGCGCTGGAATTTTCCAGGTAGGGCACGGGGAGAGGTGAGAGGGAGAGCGCGTGGGACGGGATTTGGACAGGGAAGGGCTTGTCCTGGGGAGAACTGCCACTGTGCCGAACTCCTGGTACATGAGGGAACACCAAACGATACGAATAAATTGGGGGGGGGGAAATGCAGCAGCTCCATTTTAAAATATCTAATGCTGCCTTTGCGTTTTATTACCTTTTCATTACCATTTTCCTTTATTAATTTGAAACATACACTGACTTTTTTCTCTCTCTCTCCAGCGTGGATTTCAACACATTTTTGTGCGGGTGCCAAGAACACTGTGTTCTGTTAAGTCACGGGGTGACGTAGGGCGCTGGCCGGCTGCCAACCTGGGTCAAGTTCATTCAAATAAGTTTCAGTGGTGGCTCTTGCTGCCTGAGCCCTGTCAGTCCTGCCTTCGCATGGTAGGTGGCTCTGTTGCATTAGTTTTCCAAAGAGCTTGGGATTTCAGGGCTTTAAATTTTACAGGTTTTTGAATTTTCTTTAATATTTGCGGAAGGATTAAAAAAAAAAAAGCCTGACCTCACATGAATCTGTGAGGAGAGAAAAGGAGATGGCCATGGGTTTACAGAGCAGAACAAGGTCCGCAAGTTGTAGTGTGTAAGTGTTTTCCTTTCTCTGCCCACTGATTTTTTTCTTTTTTTTTTTTTTCCACTCCTGTCCTTGTGATGGCTTTTAATCACGGTGTATACTTTTGTGTCTTTAAAGCAGGAGCTACTCCTGAGGTTCCAGTGACAAAATCCCACTCGTGACAAAAATGGATGAAATGGCACATAGTGCGTGAAAGCTGTGCTAGGTTAATCACTTCCCTTTCCTACAGGATTTTGTGTTTTGCTCTCTTAGCCCTGGAGCTTTGGACTGCTCTTTTAAAAATGCATTAAGTAAAGAAATCTCTTGTTCAGGGTGAGCTTCCCATGTACAGGATTGTCCCATGTCATGGTGTTGAAAAGTCAGACCACTTTTCTTGGTCTCTCTATTCCAGCTTCCCTTTCAGGGGACTGTGTTGTTCCTACTTTGCATAGTAGCATACTTTTCCTTCCTGTAACCCTACCACAAATCACACTAGATCCCCTCCCCTCTCCTTCACTTCCAGTAACTGCTCTGTGAGCAATAATTTTGGAACTACTGGCAAAATAAGAGTCTTTGACAAGCTCATAAAATCCTTACACAGGATAGCAGTTATAACGCCAGAGACATCACTAAGTGGTCTCTAAGACAACTGTTAATATTTTAGTATTTGATGAGAAACCCATTCTTCCCGTTTGCTTCTGGGATATATTTTTTTTAATTAAGAATGAGATCTCTGGGAAAACTTGATGTTTCTAGAGAGAGGTGATTAGTTTTAAAGAGAATGGAGAAGTGAATTTACAGGTCATGATTTAGATCTGGTTTAACCGTCTCTTATTTGGACAGATTAGCCATTTTTCTTTTTAGTTGTGCACCAAGTTTCTAGGTCTTGGCTCACTTGATGTTTGGCTTTTAAGGGAGAGAAACATAGTAGTGTCAGGTTCCCATGATTCAACACCCACTCCTGAGTTACCTGTCGGTGCTTGCTGGCTTATCTTCTCTGTGTGGGAGAGTGGAGGATGATCAGATTTGTGTTCATCACTAGGTGTCACTCACTTGCAATTACTTAAAGTATGTTTCAGGGCAAAATTAAAAGAAACAAAAAACTTCTTGCTTCCTACCTCACCCAAATTGGGTGTGTGTGGGGGAAGGAAATGGTGTGAAATCTGGAAAATAATTTTTTCCCATCCTTCTTTCCCATAAAACTGTTGTATGTGCTGTTTTGTAACTTTATTGCTTTATAGCATATCTTGATCTGTATTTTTGTTATTCTTGTATAGTTCTGTTGATGCAAGATAAAATTTTCTTGTATATTTTCAATGATGTTTTCTTTCTTCTGTTATGAAGTGTGTAAAAACTTAAAGAATAGCAGATAGCATTGTAAAAGATACAGAAATCTAGCTCAAGGGAGGTGCAGCAATGGAACTATGGGATCACTTGAGAGAATGCTTGGAAAAAACCAGAGATGACAGGACCCATAAAATTGTTCTCGGGACTTGACCACTGAGCTATGTTGGGCAAAGGATGGTGATTAAAAACTGTGCGCGTATAAAGATGATTTATACCTCTGTTATCTAACAAATTATGTGGTATGCGGTGCCTCGGCTGGGTCCTGGTCAGCATTCTCCCTTGTCAAGCGATTAGTATGGGGAATGTATGTGCAGTTGTTGAACTATAGAATATTTCAAAATTCTAACACCGATGCTGAAAAAATAAAAGGGGGAGGGGAGGAAGGTTAAGCAGTAAAACTCAATAGATTTGTTCAGAGCTGTTGAATGCACACCAAATGCTCTAAATATTTTATTCCAGAAGGAGAGTTTCCAGAGAGTGTACAAGTGTCCATGCGGATAACTGGAAACTTTATTGGCAAGGATGATGATTTTCTTCTCCTGTATCTCCCACCTTTCCCCTCTCTTTTTCCCTTGAAATGTGATGTGTCTTTTATCCAACCTGGTTCTGTCATTCAGTTTGGGGGCTGGGACTGCTGTGGATCAAGATGTTGCATAGACCCTGCCTTCCCTCCTTCAGGTTCAAGTGAACTGGGTCTGTGTTGTGTCTGAGTTTGTCTCCTCAGGAAACTGAACCTCCTGGAGGGTGTCCAGGCAGCGCTCGCTGGGGAAGGTTGTCTAAATGGCTTCAGCGGTGTTAAACGTGGACTTTGAGTGTCAGTAAAAAACTGGTGGAAAACTAAAGCTTGTCTATTGTGCGTTTTCTTTTTCACCTTCTCCCGTGTAACCAGAAGCGTTAGTTTAAAAAGTATAGCTACATACAGAAATTACCCTCCCTCATCTTTTCTTATACATCAATAGTAGAGGCTATTTGAGATCAACTACTTTTCTGTGAAAGGTGACCTAAGCCAAGGAAGCCCCTCCTAGACAAAAATCATTATTCCTGTGGACCTAGAGTGATGATGTGCTGAAGGTAACAATAATGGAGCAAATCTGTTGCAGGGTTGAAAATAGAGAAGGAAAAGACTTCTGTTTTGTTTATGCTGAATAAGATTCTTAGTGCCAGCCTCCCCCTCTGCGCAACATGTATGTGAATATCCACAGAAGTTATGCGCTAACCATAAACAAGTAAATCTCTTAAGCTCTGTGTCAGACCCTATGTGTTTGCAGTGTCTTTGCTCATATTTAGGTCTTAAAACGAGCATGAATTTCTTATGGCAGTTGAGAAGAAAACACACAGCCTCCACTGATACCTGTACAGATATGACAGAACTCTTAATCATAAGATTTAGTTTCCCTTTGCAAAGATTACAGGTTAAAAGATTCATCTCATGTTCTATCTTGGATTACTAAGTGTTTGTGGCTGTGTGTCACTGTATTTATCTAGTCCACATGTTGTATTTGAATTTAACTGAGAGTGTGTTTGGATGAATAAAGTAGCATAATTTCCTTCCCTTCCCCTGAAGGAGAGGTGGGTTTCTTTTTCAAGTATGGCAGCTATTATGACTAACTATATAATTACACCTTTAATCAGAGTAAAATATTTTAGATACACAGTAGCCCCATTTGGCCCCTCAGTGTTGAACTGAAAAGCCTCTAAAGATACATAGTATGGCCTGTAGTCATCCTTGTCACCTTTAATCACTCAGCATATTAAAGCCACTGTGCAGGAGTGTACATGGCTGCGTGATTTACTTTTGGGGGTGGTGGTGAGGGCAGGGAAGAGAGGGAGATCTTACTGTAAATTCCCTTTTCTGCCTCTAAATTTGCAAGGATGCTATGGTGTTTCTCTTACTGTCTCTGATCATAATTTTGCCAACATTCAGTAGACTTCTTCTACTGTTGTCTTGTGTTTGGAGGTAGATGTGGCTCTGAAGATGTGGGGAGAGGTTTTTAGTACATCTGGGCTGCTGAAGCTTTTGAGAGGCTGATGCACAGTTCAGAGGCATGGCCTCCAGAAAGCCTCTTCTCCTCTAAACAATGAGCTGGGTGAACTTGTCCTCACACCTCTTCAAAGACCCAGCTCAGCTACTGTCTATCCTATTTTATGCAAGCTAAATGTGGGTCTCTAATTTCTGGCATATTGGGATTCATCCTCAAAATAAGAAAAATGTACTGCTACAACTAACATATCGGTTTTGTAATGTATACACTCCACCCCTGGTGTTAATCCTATAATTTTAATAAAGCCTAGTAAGTGCTGTTTCTTGCAGACCTTAATTATGCTAGCAGCTATTTTTAAAATAAATCTTTTGCTCTAGTTGAAATACAGTTACTTCCAGTATTTACTTCTGGTCTGTTTCATGTTTTGCCCGATATGTTTGTTCTGCATCTTTTTTTGTGCAAAGAGGATGAATAGAGGAGGAAAGGAAGGGACAGATGTCACATAGTGAAGAAGAAGGGATGACACCAGAATGGCAGTTCTGTCAAATAGAGCCAGATGCATGGATTTCACAGGGTGGCAGGTATGGTTCATTTTTGTTGTCATCTCTGAAACTAATGTAGGTTAGTTTTGGGCTAAAAGGTTAAATGTTGTTGGGAGAAGAACTAAAAATGGCTGAGAATACTATTTGAGAAGGTTAGAAAGAGCTTAGGGTTGTGCCATAGCAACTGGTCTCACATGGAAAGGCCCAGAGTTCAGAAGTGAGCAGATCTGTGGTTCCAAGAGACATGCGCCTGACAGTTTTCAGGCTTAATTATGCATGGTCTATTTTACTCTAGCAGGAGTGAAACATTTTGAGCATCATGTTTGCAAAACGATCATGACAAGGCTAGAGTTTGTTGCCTGTTACTGTATGTTTTCTCACAACTTACTAGGTATACAAACATTGCATAGGGATGTTGGTACAGCACTAAGATAAGGGCAGGTAAATGAAAACAAACATAATAAATGGGAAAACCTTTGTAAAAATGTGCAGACAACTGCAGTCAGCACAACTGTTCATGGCTTGGCCTTGAGCTCAGTTGGTGGAGCTGCCGCTGCCTGACTGCCAAGATAATGTGTATGATGTAATCATGCCAAGCCCACACTATCATGGTATTACAGCAAAAGCTGTGTCTGTGAACTGGGCACATTCCCAGTTACATTCAGGTACAGTAACAAGGTAATTGGAAAGGTTTTACCAATACTGTACGTGTATAGTCACAGCTTGAAGTGGGTGTTTTGGGGCATGAAAGGCAAAGTCTCTTTTGCTGGCCAAGTACTAGAGAACATAGCCTTTAGTCGGTACCTTTTTTATCTAACTCTTGTATTAAAGGACCCTACAAGCATGCACCTCTTCCCCAGCTGCAGAGGAACATTTTCTGATAAGATATAAGAATGGCTATATAGGACAGACTGAAGATCTGTCTAGCCCATTGCCCTTATGTCTAGCCCTGTGACCAGATGCCCACAATTTGGACACTGGATATAAACGCCAGTTAAGCTAAGTGGATTAATTGGCCAAAAATCATAATACCACTTGCTTTGCTGCTGGCTGAATGTGCATTAAAATAATCCCTGATCTTCAAAGAAGACTAGATATTTGAATGCTAGAAAGTTGTGAGTGATAGGGAAAACTTCAACAAAATATAGCAAGTGTTCTGGTTTTAAATACATTTATTACGTGTTCCATAGCTGAGAAGGTGCATAATATAAATGTCTTTGTGTTGCACAGCCAGTTTTAAGATGTCTACATTTAGTCTGTCTAATCGGTAAATAGGTCCGAATGTAACAACTGCTAGGATATCTGTTACGTCCTTTCAGAAACATGTGCAACTTGATGGGAGATTTTGTTTGTTTGTTTTTGCTTGGGTTTTTTTGTGTTGGTTTTTTAATTTTATTTTAATTGGAGACATATTCTTAAGATATTTACATAGTCGTAAACTGAGCTTGTTTATGTAGTTGCATGCAGTTTCTTCATGCAACCTTCACAAACCCTTCCTGCTTTCTGAAGTTTTTGGAACAGTTAGTTAATTCTACCTCTCCATCTTCCTCTTTGAAATTTGCAATTTCCTTTGGAGAAACAACTTCCTATTGAGTACTAACTTATCTGACCGCTTTGATGTGTTTGAAATTTTTTTTTTGAAGTCCTGAATGCATTGCAAAATCCAGTGTTGTCTTCACAGCTTGAATTTCTGCACTGCCTGAATTGGGGAAGTATAGAAGTAGATAGGAACTCATGTAACTAACAAATGAAAATCCAGTTAAATTGTGCTTCATCATGCAGTGTCACTGTAAAATTCCAAACTGCAGTAATTGAAATCTGGTTAGGCAGCTGAAGAGGACTGAATTGTCGCATATTTGCTGTGATCAGCATTGACTTTGGGAGATTTGCCTTTTGGGAGTTGTGTGGATTTCCAAAAAGTGCTGCAGCGTATTTGGAGGCAGATACAGAAATGGGCTGATTTCTGCGGTGCAGCTGATTGTCGTGCCAGAACTACAGGAATCTAAGTCCTGGCCTGCAAAATAGCCATTAAACTTAGATTTAGATGCCTGTGTTCTGTATACAATGAACAGAAGAGCTTAAGTGCTAAATACCAGGATTCCCAGCTACTGTCTTTCTGACCAAGGAACACTTAAGCTCCCTGGTGTTCCTGTATTTTATCTAATGCCTGTTTGATGTGAAGCAGGGACTGGAGCTCTTAAAGACCCTTTGAATCTTGTGGGTTTTTTTCTGCAGTGGCCCAGTCTTTGAGGGAGAGGTAGAAATGACCTCCTCATTGCTTTGTTTGGCGGGTTGAGTGCTTTCCTGAGAGGGAGGGATTTAAACTCTCTTAAGCTAAAGATTGTCGTGCTAGAATTTGGGTTTCTCGCTGCTTAGGCTGAAACGTCTGGAGTGTTACAGAAGAGTTATGTGTTTACTGTTGTGGATGTGCTTTTCAATGCAAGCAATGCATACAGCATGCTGTGAGTGGAAATCTCTGCAGAGCATAAACCCACACCTACTGAATTAAGGCCCTAACAGGCTTAAGTCCAGAAGTACCAACTTTGTACTCACAGGCTTAAACGTGACATAAACCATGAGCCCGCAGAGTTGCGTTGCATCTGGGTATGTCCAGAAGCAGTGCTTTAAGAAACTCTTGAAATACTAGGTACTGAAAAACCTGGGTTCATCAGGAGACTTTGGGGACAGGAGTGGAAGATTTTGTGACTGACCTCTTGGACTTTGATGTCTAAATGCCATCAAAGTGCCTCTCGGAGTCTGAGTCTTAGCTTTTATAGCTGAAGATAACCTTATGTATTTACATGCATAGGACAATTTTAACAGTTTTTTCTTTTGCGGTCTCCTTGAAGTTATCAAAGCGATCAATAGTCTCCTATTTTGAAGAGTTAAACAATTAAGTGAGGACTTTCAGAAGTCTTTTAAATTTGAATGTCTACTTATGCTAAATTCAAATGTAGATGCTTTGCAGTTCTGCTTCCCTCACCTCTGGACGCTAAGCCTTAGTGGTTCTCAGTGCTTTTACGTGGGAGTCGGTCTCTAGCACCTGTGCAAAATAAGCTTGAGAGCCAAGTTGCCAAATACAGTTGAGAGTCACTTGTGAAAATTTTGTCCTAAACAGCGTCTCCCCAAACCACAGGAACTGGTGTTAGATCCAGTCTTAAATGTCAGGCTTTCTGACTCAGTCCTGTGCTTACACCACTGGATCACATTTTATTGTGAAGGTTCATGTGTTCAGGCAGTACTTCATAAACATCATGTGCTTTTTAAAGTAGATCCTTGTGTTCCTATTATAGCTAGGTTTCCTCTTCTGTAGCTGAAACAGGGAATTCCCCAGATTTCTCCCAAGAGCATTTTTTTGGTAAGTTCTGTGTTGTGCTCTCTCCCTAGAAATCTTCGGGTTCAATTTTACTTCATCAGTCATGAGCAAACGCTTTTGGTGGTGGTTGCCATCTACAGCAAATAACGTTCCTCTGCTTCCACCAAAGTGGTTTTATGTATTGTCTGTCAAACTACTTTAGACATCTTCTGTGCTTCTTTCTGCCAGGGTTGTATCCATAGAGAGGCCACATTTGTGCACCCAGTCTTCACAGTCTTGGCCATGATATGTGGTAATATTATAATATCTAGAAAACCCATGATCATAGATCCAGTGGTGTTGCTTTCATAGAAAACCCGATTTACATGCTTTCTGGATCCTCTCCCTACACTGTGCTTTTTAAATGGTTGTTGCATGAAATACAGGGGCTTTTCTGATTTGCCTCTGTTTTTCTTGGACTTCCATACTTGCTGTTCAGGACATGAATAAGGCATTGGTTTAATGTCGTCAAAGTCCTAGTTTATCAGTATAGCATCACTTGAAACTATAGAACCTCTTGGGATATTGGCCTTAAGTTTTGAGTTTTTGAGTATAAGAAAGCATTGCTGCTTTTGCTCCCTATTTTTGTGCAGTATGTTTCTGTAATCCTTCAAATGTAAAGTTAGCTGCCATGAAAGCCCTGCAAATATTTTTCTATATTTGAAACCAATTTCTAGAGTATGTATGCGTGTGTAGTGGGTTGTGGAGTGATGTGGAGTTCAGTTTTGGGGCGAGGAGGAGTGGATGTGTAGGTGCATGCATCTGCTTTCTATGTATGCTCTTCTTCCTTCTCTGTTTAGTAAAATTTATGTTGAATCATTACAGCCTTACATAGAAAAAGTTAGTGAAGATAACTGAAGTTGCTATTCTGCAAAAAGCAGAGTGAATTCAGGAACCCCTTTATAGCCAGAGTCTTCATGGTTTAGGCAGAACAAGCTAACAGGTTAACATCAGGTGTATAAAAATACACAGACAAACCTAAAACTGGGGAGGAAAGTACGTGATGTTTCCTAAATGGAAAATGACAGATTTGTTTAAATATAAATAAGTAAGTGTAAATGCTTGTGCTTGGGATGTAGTGGGGTGTGTGCATATATGCATGTGTTTTTTCACTGCAGTGTTTGAGAGTGTGGGTGACTTGTTAAATTGAATTTTCAATTTCTTAAGCTTTTTTTCCTTAAGAAGTGGTTGTCTCATCAGGTAGTCTAAATGTAATTGTACGCTTGTGCTACTTTGCATAGGGTAGGCTTTGCATTCCTTCTATAAGTGCATTCCAGGAATACTACTACTTATATTTGGCTGTAGTGGTGCAATTTTCCAGGACTTTTGTTAATAGTAAAATGGAAGAGGGGCAAAAAAAAAAAAAAAATCACTTGTTTGATGGTACTCCTGCAAATTGGCACAAATGGTCAACTTTTGATCTAGAAACTCAGCTCCTCCTCCCTCCTAAGTGATTAGTACGTAACGGAATCCGTTTGCTTTTGGCAATTTGGGGGGAAAATGCATTTAAAATGTCAAAGATTTCCAAGTGTAAATCTGGCTGTAGTAGATGTCAATAAACATGTCAAAAGGATTTTTATCCTGAAGTCTTGGTATGTGTTATATTAATGCTCTGAATTGTAGTAGCTCCAGTGGAAATCTTAAGTCAGCCTTTTGGAAACTAAGGGTTTAAATGATGCACTTGTGAGTGGATTTTTACATTATTTTGACAGAAGAGTTTAAAACTGAGAAACAGTCTTTTCTACAAGAATATTCAAATTCTTGTCTGAATCCTGAAGTTATATTCCCCTTTATGCCTAGACTAAATCATCTTGCACCATTATATGACACAGCTATGTTTGTTTTTATTCTGAATTTTCTTAACTGATGGAATTTTTTGCTTTATTTTGGTAACATTTATGATTAGGGTGTAGTTCTAGAGTTAATGGTTAAAAACATGGTACCTACCATTCTGCCGTTGTCTAAAAACTTGCTTTAACTTTGGCTCTCCTTATTTGAGAAGAGTTATAATACATTGATAATCTGTGTCATTACTGTCCTACGCACTGAATGGAAATACTGTATGAGTTGAAGTTTAAATAATTAAAGCAGCAATATAGATAAACTGATTGGGCTTTTGGCAAGTAGAAAGCAAGATCTTGCTCCACTGTAGTCCTGCCCTATATTGTACCCTGAAAAATGACGCTTGAAGCATGTGAAATTCTTTGGATTTTAAAAGACTAATTTTTTTGTTTGTTTGTTGTGGTTGGTTTTTGTTGTGTGTTTTTTTGTTTTTTTTTTTAAACCAACTCTGCTGCAATGTCTTGCCCATCTTTCTGACCAAAATGAAATTACTGTTGTTGTGAGCTGGGGAATGCAGATCATCCAGACGACAGTTTAGGTTACTATATGCACAGGTATCTCTTTGGTGATTTGGAGTGGGGAATGGAAAATGTTACAGTGTCTTAGGTAGTTATAATAGACTCTGGGGACCATTCATTGCTACTGAAGTAATATGACTGCATGCTACATTGCTGTCTAACCACTATGAAAAAAAATTCCGATTAAAAGTTGCCAATAAGACGAGCACAAAATTGATACAGTGGATGCCAACATTTGTACTTCTGCATTTAGGCAGTAAAGCTGCCTGTATCAGACACTTCCTAAAAATGGTGCATCCGGACACCCAGAACTGCTTGAGCACTTTCTTCAAAGCTGCTGCTACTGTCCCTCTCCTTTCTCAACTCGGCTTTTTCTGCTCCCCCCACGCCAACTTTTCAGTGCTGAGCACAGCTCCCAGAGCGACACCTCCAGCTGCTGGTGTTTGAGAGTTAACTGCTGTTTAATAAAAAATATTTTTCTTCCATTTACTTTTAGAACAAACTTTGGGCCCGGGTTTGTGGCCTCAAACTTTTCAGGAAATTGCAACTTGCACAGTATTTTTCGTTGCTTCATACGTAACATGTAATTTTGATCAGAATGCTAACAGGTCACTTACAAGTTCAAGAAAAAAAGATTTGCAACACTTTTTAAAGATCCTGCTAGCTGCAGAGTTCAGTGTGAAGGACAAATATCACATGAGTATTTTTACTTTGGGAAGGGGAAAATAAGCAGAGAATGTTTAATAGTATCTTGAAGGACACATTTTATTTTTAAATGCTCTTCCTAGAAGCTGAATTAACTTGTGTTATGTTAGCATTATCTTGCCAGCTTTGAGCTTCTCTTATATTTTTAAAAAAGAAAACGGGGGACACACACCACCCTCTGAATCTTGCAGAGGTTGCATTTTCCACATGTAAATACACATTGACATGTGCTAACCTAATAGAAAAGCAAATGACAGTTCTACATTATTTTTCTCCCCCCCTTCCTGAAGTAAAGCGAGCATTGATTTAAGAATGGAAGTGAAATTGAGCCATCACAATCTCTTGA
The DNA here is from genome assembly GCF_965638725.1 of Aptenodytes patagonicus. Classification (NCBI taxonomy): domain Eukaryota; kingdom Metazoa; phylum Chordata; class Aves; order Sphenisciformes; family Spheniscidae; genus Aptenodytes; species Aptenodytes patagonicus. Next base: position 47,504,134 of record NC_134950.1, on the reverse strand, counting down.
TCCGGTTTGAGATAGTGGAGGCATGAAGCCAAAAGACATTGGTGACTGCTGTGGAAACCAGTCAACTATTGCTTTTTAAAGTGTGTTAAAGTGTGCAGACATGCACTGAGGCTCTCTTTTTTCTCTTTGCCTGTAATTGAGAAGTATTATCTTAATTCTTTTTAATCTTCCTACTTTATGAAAGCTTTATAATCCTTATAAGGAATCGCTTAGTACAAATTACTGATGTTTGTATTTCAGGGCCCTTTTCTTTGCAAGTTCAGCATGCCAGTTATTAGCCAGTTCTTAAGATACTTGCAGTCCATTGAGTTTAATTGTTCAAGGATTGTATTTGACTACTGTCTTACTGGGCCATTTCAAGTGTGTTTCTCCCGGTATGTTTATGTGGTATGCTTATTCACTAATAAAAGTTTTAAGTATCTGTGATTGTCTCTGTGTGTCCTGTAATGTATGTTATACCCATATTATGGCAATCATGTCACTCTATGTAATGTAACACACATATATTACAGCACACGTGTTTTTATTCTAATCTAGATCTCAAAGGAGTTTTAATTGGTCTTCACTTTGAAATCTTTTCATGTACTGTGAACAATCAGCGCAACTGAATGTGTCAAACTTAAGACAGTATTGCAGCAGTTAGCACCTCTGAATCTCTCTATAAAATGTGTATTTATAACAACATTACAATTTTCAATTACGGTGCCTTACCCAATTGATGGTTACTTTATTTTCCTTCTGCTCCTCCAAAAAGGAGGCACATGATCTAAAAGAAAATCTGTAAACTTAGTGTTGGGCTCCTTTTTCTTTGTTCTTTCTCCAAACAGAATTAATTTTAGCAGAGTACATTTAATGTATTTTTGTAACCAGTTTTCTTGTTTGGTGTTCTTTGGCTTGCTTGGAAAAGCAATTAAACGGGTCTTCTGTTTCTTCGGTCTGCATGTAGGTGCTCTCATCATTGTTAAAAATCAGCTTAGGTGAAGGTGGTGCTTTTGTATGCGTACATGCACTGTCATCGCTAACACAGTATTTCAGACGTGGTAAGACATTTCCTGCCCTGAAATGTTTGCTGTTTAAAATAGTTTTAACAGTGCAAAAACATGAAACAATGTTCTAGAAAAGGTAGGCTGTGGAAGGACTTCTGGAGAGGAGGGAAAGGGTCGGAAGAAGTTAGAAATGAAGAGGAGAGAAGAAATGAAACGACTATTTTAGGCTTTGGGGGCAGTACCGCAGGCGCTGTGAAGCAATAAATGGGGCAAAGGGGAGAACAGTCAAGTGAGAAGAATGTGAAGTGAGTGGGAGTAGAAGAAAATGAATGTAATGCGCAGCGCTGCCCGGCAGCCCGGTGTCTCCTTAAGCTGCCAGTGCTGTAGCTGTGAATGCCGGCACTGCTGGAGCTGGAAGCTCAGAGTCTGAATTTCAAGACGTGTCTGTGTATCTCTGTGGAAATTATGAACAAAAAAATTTCCACTAAGTGCTGAGCATTATTGCAGAAATGATGCCTGTATTGCATTTGTGTGTTATAGAACACTGCCAGGTGTGTTTCCTCTCTCTCTCATTTTCTTCTTTTTTTCCTTTTTTGATAAGTGCTTTTCTAAGGGGTTTCACAGCAAACTGCAGGCACATCAACCAAAGATGAGAAGTCGGTGTGCATAATTGGTACTTCACTGGATATCTGTGTGCAATCTCTCATTTAGTTAGTTATTCTGGAGTTGCTTCCTTTCATCTCAAAAATAACATGCTTGCAGTTATCACCTACTTTTTGAAAGAGAATACATAATACGAAAGATGTTTTAAAGTCTTTTACTGTTCCCTGTTTGGTCTAAACAGTGACATTATTGTGAGAGGTATTTTCTCATGGTTTCTTTTTTAGAAATAATTTTTAAAAAGCTTGCAGGATCGTTATTCATAACTGTATAGGCTAAAGATATGAGAGAGAAGCAATTTTATAAAGAAAGATTTAATTTATTTAGACCAAATGATCTATTTGGAGTAAAAAAACTTGACAAACTTTTGGGACCTGTAGAGGGGTGTAGTGCTGAAAGCTTGTCTGTTTTCCCACAGTTATATCTGTTTGTCTAGTAAAAGATATTACCTCTCATTACAAGTATGTAACTTCAGTTCTCTCTGAAGACTTGGAACAAAACAAAAGAGTTGCTTGAAGATGGAAATGTATTTCCTCCCTTAACAGTTCCTACTGAATCCTGCAGGTGTTTAGTCTAGGTGCTTTAGGATTTACCTCATAAATAATAATTTGGCTTTTAATCATGCCTTTCAGTTGAGTCCTCTTGTTACAGCCAAGCTTTTTAACCTGGACCATTACCATAGCATCACCTAAAATAGAGACAATAAAACTGAGGTTTCATGGCCTGAATCCACTAACTTTAATAAATGAAACTGAGTGAATAACTATAAACAAAGAATGTGAAAGTAGGTTATCAAACCATGTGATAACATCTGTTCCTTGGAAACATGAAAGTACCTATTTCTGTGTCAAGAACTAAACCCTGTTTAAGTGGTATTATAAGCTGACTACAATTTTCTCGTGTGCCTAAACTTCAGTGCATAATGTTGAGGCTTCTATGCGAAACGATGTAATTATCTGCGTGCCCTATCAGAGTCAGGTATTTATATTTGAAAACCTGGGTCTCTATCATCTGGAGGATCCTTATCAAGATGAGAGCTCAAGTGCGTGGGATAATACACAGTTGCATGAGAGGAGACCTGGTTCTGTCCCTGAATAGTTTGCAAGATGCAACACGTGAAGTGGCGTCTTCCCCCCTCCCCCCCTTTTTTAAGGAAGGAATGGAGAGCAAGGGTTACAGTAATTCACTTGAATGTAATGTTGGCTAACAGTATGCAGAAATTGGTCCAAATTATCTTTAACAGCCAGTCATTTTCTCTGGGAGAAACTGAAGATGTTCTTGTGTGATGGAAAAAAGATTAGACAAGGCAGAAAAAGCACTTGTAGGTTGTCTGTATTGACATTTTTCAGCATTGTTGGGTCTCTCCATCTGATCACAGACTGATGGAGAGATCAGTAGTAATGCAGAAAATTAGGAATTGATAGATTGACTTCTTAATGCTAAAGCTTCATTGAACTACTAAAATGATGCTTTGAAGAGGTGCAGTTGCAGCACAAATGCTACAGATGCCAAGATTGCAGAAGCATTTTCCTTACACTCCATACGGTACAAATCAGTATCCCAATGGGTAAACTTCTGCTTCGTACCCATTTTGTACCTTAATAGCTCCCTGTCCCCTACTATTCTTTCCTGCCCTTGTGCCCAGCAGACAGCAGTTTTGTTCCGTCTTACCCTCAGAATCACTATTTAATTCCACATCTAAAGAGTACGCTTAGAAATAAACACGGTGCTTCTTGCTTTACTGACTTATTTTGTATAAAAATGCACTTGGGCTGAGAAGACAGCCTCACCTGTTTCGGTTGGCTGATCCATGCCTTAGAACAACCTGTTCTGGGAGGGGCAGGCTGGAACAGCTTGTAGATGTATCTCCAGAGGTATAGCCTGCTAAACCTGTTTGCCTTGTAAAAGCTGAGGTTTCTGCTCAGGATTAGAAGTTACAGCTTTGATTTCATCTTCCTTATTACTTGTGTATTCTTTACCTGGCTTTAAAAAAAAACCCAAACAAAAAAACAGTTGGTAAAATACCATCTTTTCATGAGGTCTATAAAAAGTCTGTTTTGTTGTGATTTAAATCACTCCCAAAGTTTTTCTTTCAAAGATCAGATATTCATGTTGATTTTTTGTTGTGTGTGCAAAATCTTATTCTATTATTTTTTCCATTCTTGTTTTCTAAAATGATTAGTGCTGCATGCAGGATACTGCCTGCCAATGGTGTATGTGTACAGGATTATGTGTGAGAGAGCTCAAACCAAACAAAAACATGCACCTCTTCCTTTACGAAAAAGAATGCACAGCCAAACATACTGCATGTAATCCTAATCGTCACCTCATTTTCCACTTCAAGGCAGTATGATCTACACAAGATATGGGAGCTGATAAATGATGATACAAGTTATTTATTTCGTTAATTGTTATTTCATGTGTGATATAAAACACCATTTTGTGGGCTTGTGTACTGTACTTCAACTTCCTCACTCTTTGAAGTGTAAAGAGGGAGTTTTCCTGTCTGTGTTGCCCTCCACACCTTTTCTTGGTTTCAGAAATCGTGCAGGAAGCCCAGTGCCAGCAGCCATATTGTTCCATTAATTTCTGCAGAGTTATATCAAAGTCCTTTCAACTCTTTCAGTCTATGAAAGCATCTCTGAAACTGTCCCATTTGCTTTTCTTTTGATAACAGCTATTGGTATTTTTCCTTTGAATTGAATCATACTTGGGGTAACCTTTTAAGACAGTAGCTAATGCAGCTGTAATTTTTGACAGAGCTTGCAGAATAAATGGGGTCAAACATGGGGAAGACTCCCCCGGGAGCTCTCCAAAGGGAAGCCCAGCAGTGTAAGCAGTGGTGCTTAAGGTTTAGTAGCTGGCCTCCTTCCTCCAGAGATAATCATGAATCCATTTCCTTTATGATAGGAAGCACTGGGCTCCTGGATGCAATGAATCCTTTTTAATTAGTCATAGAAGAGAAGTCTTAACCACTTGTTTAAATGTCTCAAAACACCATTAAGAGGAGATGAGGGTGCAGTCTGTGACCAAATTCTGCTTTGAATAATTACAGTGTTGCTGCCTACACTTCTCCTCCATATTCAAGTAGATACAGCATTCTTCTTTGCTACTTGGCATAAATGATTTTGTGTGCTAATAACTACTGCATTCCAGCCTAGGGGTGGTGGCATCTAGGAGATAGCAAAAATTCATTCTCACGTCCGTGTGAAGGGAGATGTTGCTGAAGTTTAGCGGTGGCCAAGCAGGGAGAAAGAAGCAAACCCTTTGTCAGCTCAGTGGTAGTTGCTCTTGGAGAGTCCCAGAGAGGTGCTCGAGGTGGCCGTTCTCGTGCCCTTGAAAAGCGTACAGCTCTGTTTCCTGTAATGGCAGCCACAAAATGCTAATGTGTGTGGAGCAGGACATGTCATTTCCTAGTGCGCTGAACCAACACCACTGGTAAATATTTAGGACAGATCAGATGGTCTGAGTGCATGTGCTGAGGAGGAATGCTGTGCTTGGCTAAACAACTAGGCATTATCTGAGATCCATTTTAAATATATGCTGTCTCTGTAATAACACTGGGTGGTTGTTCCAGATACAAAATTTCAGTTAATCTGCTGTGTAAGTTTGGGCTTGCAAGTCCAAAAATATCTCATTAGTGATTTATGTCTTTCATTGTTGTTCTTTTTTGTCATACGGTTATCTCTGCCCACGCACTGCTACCTGATCTTGTACGTTTCGCGTGCTGTTCCTGTGGTTATTCCGTGAGAAGAAAGCTTGGTGTCACCCACAGAGTGGCACACACCTAGCTCTGCACTTGATCATTAAGTTTCTTGCATGAAGGTATATCTGAATTTTATCTCTCTAGAGTGAAAGTAGCTAGCTTACCAAGAACCAAATTATTTCTCAAGATACTAGGAAAATATTTGGCGTAGACTTCAGTGCTTCAGTTAAAGCTTCAGAAAACACAAAGCTTTGAAGAGAACTGCGATCTTTAAGTCCTTTATATCTTTAATTATCTTTATAGACCTGAATAATACCCTGTACTATCTGTGCGCACAATGCTTGAATTAATTTTGTGTTGATTAATTAAGGGGCAACTTCTTGTCTTTTACCTTTACCCTACTCCCTATAATCCTGTAAACCAGCTTCTGGTGGAGTTAGCTTCAAGCATTCATTAGCATAGCCTGGGCCCTTGACATACTGCACTGGTGATTTATGCTTGTGAATATTCATTGTAGCAAATCCAGGGGCTTTTCTGCTCGCTCTGTTTTTTGGAGAGTACCATGCAAGATATAAAATCTCCTTGCAACCTGTAACTAACTCCCTGGGGTAGAAGTTTGCTGCATTTGAATCCCTTTGCATACACGACAACAAAGAGTACCAGTAGTGCAAATGTAGCATTGCTTATCGGAAAGGAAGACTGTATAAAAGGAGAGGTGGTAGGATAGTCACTTAAGTTCACTGTGTGTGTTTGTTAATACCAGTCAGCTTCCACCCATCTTGAGAGCTGTCATGAAAGGGCAGAAATGCAAATTAATTCTGAAAAGAGTAAGGGAACTGGAAAAGAGAAAAAGATAGTCCATGAGAGAACAGGCAGGGGATAATAGAAAACGCTTCCAGAGTTAGAGGCAAAGATATGTGAAAGAACAAGTAGGAAAGGAAATGCCACAAGATTAATTTTCCTCTGTATGTACAGCGATCGAAGTCTGAAACTCTCAAATACTATTTCCATTTCTGACATGACTTGGCTCTGTGACCTTGAGAAAGCCTGGTTCCCTAAGGGTGCCATCTGAGAAACCCTATTAATTCTTCTGCCATTTGAGCTAAGCTGTAGTAAGATAACAGGAGGGAAGAAATTTATTATTTTTAGGGAAGGAAATGACAGACTAAGTGGCCTCCATCTGCAAAAAGTTATTTCAGTGTCTATATAGAATTTGATAGTCGTTTTTTGTCAGTAAGAGGAGATTCGGACATACTGCAGCATACTGAAGCATCTTGGTTTCAGCTGATGAACTTGTTCAGAGCATCTGTGAACTTTTATTGAGCATGATATCTGCCAAGTATCTTCATACCAAGTGGAAAAGATTTGCAACATTTTCTGAATGTACGATGACTGAACAAGAGAAAGTGTTTAACCAATACAAAAGTAGGGTGTATATACTAACAGTTTTCCGCAGAAAAGTTTCACTGAGTGATGTATCTTGGGAGGAGAGCCAAGGGGGATGAGAAACTCTCCCAGCTGCTCATCTCCTTGCCTCTAATTAGCAATCACTGTATGAGAGCACCTTTTTTTTAAAAATACAGATTTTTTTTTTTTTAAATAGGATTGATATGTTAGCTTTCTTTTTGTACAGAAAGTTTTGTACAGTTCTGCTTTCTATGCTGATGCTGGAAACTTCAAATGGAAATGTAATACTTCTCATATTAACTCACTGCTATTTTATTGATAAGAAATATCAAGTGCTTATTAAAGTAATCAAATACAGATATTTCTTGCTTCCATCATTATTGAAGTGAAAAGGTAATTTTTTCAGACCTTCTAGAGGCAAATGCTGTGCAGATTGCAAAGGTACTCCCAAAGAACTCACAAGGTGTTCAAGGTGAAGCAACAGGCAGCTGAAGCAAATCTCTTGAGGGGGAGGGAGGGAGTACTTGGTCACAGAAGTAACAGCATGGTATCTTCTGTGCTGCCTGCGTGCAAAATCTACATGCTTATGGAATGCTATCTTCATTTCACTGAAGTCAAGAGTTTTGTCTTTGAACAATTTAGGCCAGGATTTTACCATTTCCGTGGTTAGTTTTTTGGTGATTTTTTTTTTTTTTTAATGACTTCAAATTGACACAGGTAATCATATATTCTTCAGCAATCTTAACTGTTTAGCCAGGGGGGGATATTTACTGTTTCTCATTCTGGTTTCTATTTTTACATTTGTACCATCCTCTACATTAGCTAGTACTGGTGAGTGCTGTCAAAAATACATCATAAATTAATTCATCTTGAGAGCTCTTTTTTGATGCATTTTGTTTTAAACATGCTTATCTTTAAAATATAGAGTCCTGGATGCTCAGCTACAGTACTCACTGACTTCCTTGTTTTCCTGTAGCCAAATCTTATCAGAAAAAATGGCACTATTCTGTGCATTTATACTAAAGTAATTTTTCTTTAAAAGAAAGAGCCATAAAAGAGGAGCATTTAGAACCTTTCAAATGAAACCAGTCACAGAGCAAATCAGTTTATTCTAAAAGTGAACAAAATGAGCCATGTTTGTCGTTTTAGTAAGAGAGAGATTGAAGTCAGCCCCTGCATTTTTTTTCCACTCAGCCCTTGGACATGGAAAAGTGGTTAGTGTGATATAAAAGAGGGTGTTGTGGCAAGGCCATTGCTGGAAATGATAGGTAAATCTTAGTGAACAGTCTACTACCAAGTATTTGGAGTGATTGGGATATATGGGAGACAGTCATGGAAAACCCCAGGATAGGGATGATTAGATTGGGCTCAGGGGTTGGAGGAAGGGATTGAGGTGGGGAAACTGATCCTGTGTGTAGTGGGGAGCATTGTACCTTCAGCCATCATAACCAAAAATGACTGCGTTTCGAAATAATAAGCAATGTGGAAAAGTCAACTACTTCTAATTTGACACTTCTCTGTGCTTAGCAATGACGCACTTCACAAACTCTTAGTGATATTACTGGGGATATTATTTTAAAAAAACCCCTCTTGAAAATTCAGCCTCATGACGTTTAAGATACTGATAATCGATAAACAATTTCTTCACTATTTATCAATGATTGTTTTAAAGTGAACCTAAGAAATTGAATGATTTTTATTTTTTTTTTTGCCAGCTGTCCACCACCATAATGTTGGTAGACATGCCAGCTCGTTTACTGGATACTTGAAAAATCATGTATGTGTGTTTTGAAAATATTTTTCTCCTCAGACTGTGTTTCTGACGGTGGCTACAGTTAAATAATGTACGGAATTGGAAGGCTGAGGTTTTGTTCTTTGTTTTTCTTCTCCGTTTTTATAGCTTCCTCTTTTAAGAAAAATTTCCAACAGACCAATTAAAAAAAACAACAACAACCTCTAACAAGCAAACAAACGAAAAACAAAAACCCCAAAGTACGGTTTCCTTGGGGAAGCTAAGTCTAAACAAGTATACAATAATAAATATTAGCAGAAGAATTAAATGATTTATTAGACAATTTTTACTTAGGAAAGCTTCTTAACTCTTACAACAGTCAGTGGGATTAAAACGTGCTTAACTTGAAGCACATCCCAAGGGCTTTCCTCAATTGCATTTTACTTGCTCAAAGAACTTCAGGTTTGCATCGTTTTTTTAGGTGCAGTGGATATCATAGCAACTTGAGCAAAATTAAAGCATTCCTAAAGCAAAAGAGTGCATCGGAATGGTGTTTTAAGAATGAAGTGCTTGCTTACTGCTTTCATACTGTTTGAAACCTTTTATTTCTGGCTCTTTTCCAATGTGGAAGGAGTTTGTTTTCAGAGAAATATTGTTGCCAAGGGACGAATGTTGACTGTGTTGTGTTTAAAACAGGCTGATATTAATTACATTCTTTTAGCTATTCTCCTTCTCTGGATAACTTTAAAAGGTCCTTCCAATTTCCAGAATACTTAGGTAAACTCTCGGAACATGAACGCAGTGTCTCGTCATTTACGTGAAGAATGTATTAAAGAACTGGCAAGAGCTGAACTCATTTTTGTTCACAGTCGAGAAATGTTGGTTTCAGATGATTACACTAATTAATAACATACAACAGCATTAGTGAATGCAGTGACTTCCCTTCCTTTCCTCTTTTATCTTTAAAGTCTTTATCTGAGCCAGTTTTCAAACAACCTGTATGGAGAGCTGCTTACTGCATTAGACTAGAGGAACAGGCTAATTTTTTTCAGGACCTGTTCTGTGATCGGGGCAGCATGATCTGGAGCGAAGTCAGTCTTTGGGGTTTTCCAGTTCCCCGTTGATAATGTGAACCTAATGTTTGCATTGGGTTTTGGTTCTTTCAAGGATCAGGCTGAGTTACTTAACTTGCCTCTTCTACAGAACGGTTTTGTGCAAGCCTCCTTGAGTTGGGCTAGTGCTGGTGGTCCCAGTGATGGGACTGTTACTATGCTCACCCCAGAACTTGCACAGAGTGTTGGGGTTTTTTTCCAACTAGCTCCTGAAGACTGAACCCAGCTCATGTTTCTTAGTCTCTGCCTATTTCAGAGTTTTAGACCATTTTGTTCTGTACTAGGTAAAATGACACTTTCCAAGTATTTTTGCTTAATACTCAGTACTTTAAGAAATACAGGGTCAAGAGAGCATAATGTATATAACAACTGTGCAGAGCTCACCTTAGGGTGCCAACCCCGCTGCCTTGCCCTGCTTGTGCGGGAGCCCTAGAGGAGAGTAAAACAAGCTGAGCCAAAGCAGGTGAATTTTCCCTGCCAGCCCTCTCCTCAGCCTTCCACGTCTCTTTGCAGACTTGTTTTTGGGCCTTCTCATCCTCTCCTCTCATCCCTCCTTCAGTGAGATGAGTTCAGCGTGTCCTGTGAGTTTCTGGGAGAAGAGCTCCACGGAGGTTTTATGAGTCTGAACTCCAGCCCTGCTTGCTCGTGGCCCTGGCTGCTGACCAGTGATTGATCCTCCCTGGAGCTACCTGGATGCGGCCCGATAGCTTATGCTCAACTTCTGAAACCTTCCTGGGAAGCTAGAGGCCTGCTGGACATGGGTGAAGGCCAGCTTTAGTGGTCAAAATCTTGTGTTAGCAAAAGGTTACATGCTTTTTGCCAGCTACAGTTTCTCAATAGAGGCATGTGTTTCTTCCCTCCATTCAGACTACGGAAGCCAGCCTTCCTACTTCTTGAATCCTGATGAGAAAGCTCCCTTTCTCTCAGCTGTCCTGCCAGTCACGATCCCTGTCACTCATTAGCCTCTTTCTGCTTTCCTGAAAACTCGATTTAATCCTGACACCTGTCTGGAAACTTCTCTTGATAGGGATAAGCATTGGCTTATCATTTTGATAAATTCTCCAGATCTAGTTGTTTGAAAAAATAAATGTTATGCATCCTGGTTGTCCCTCAAGAGATGGTCCTTATATTCAGGAGCTCATGTTGACTTACAAAAGATTAATGTGCATTTACAGTGAAGTTGTCCAAGTTATATTAATAAATAAATTGGCATTCAATTTATGGATTACTAGGGAACATAAATAACTGCCTACATAAACCTGTACTATCTCATAAGCATTCTGCTTAAATAGCTTTATATTTTTATTTGTTTAGACAACTTTGACAGAAATTTCTGAGTATTCATCCGATAACGACAGCGTGGGAGAAGCAGAGACGGGCCTGGTGACCACTACTCCAGGATCCACTAAGAGATTACGGTCGAGGTCAGGAGTGGACACGGGGGATGTTACAGCACGACCGGCCAGCGAGTGGCTGAGGTCTGCGCAGGCCCTTCTCCGCACCCCCGGGAAGCAGGCGGGCAAGGCCCCCCGAGCGCCCGCCGAGTCCGCGAAGAAGAGGAAGCTACTGAGGTAAATGCGCTGTCCGCCTTAAGGATTTTATTTTTTTAATTGTAAGTAAAAGAATACTTACAGAAGAGTAGGAATGCATTTCAAGGATAAACATTTTAGAGATGCAGATTCCAAAAACTTAAAGAATGTTATTTATCTGTAAACAATCAAACAAAGCAAGAAAGAACTCAGTTCAGCTTTAAAATCTGTGGTGAAAGCTCTCGATCTTGAACTCCTGTGTACAAATTGACACGGTTTTTGCACTTCTAATAATGCTTTACAGTGCCTTACAGATGTGTGAGTGGACATACTTCTGTTTTACCTTGTAACCATTTCATTGCTTTGTGCCTCTCCAGATAGTCTGCAAAAATGCTGTACCTCTGATTTTTTTTTCTGGTCCTCTCCAGATTTGTCAGGGTAAAATTATCCAAAATACTGTAGGAAAGGGGTGGATGAGCAATAGTGCTGAATAGTGCAGGACAGAGTGGTATTTAGGCAAAGGTGGGATGTATTTGTTAATCTGAAATTTAAATCTCTGTGACTAAATTAAATACATTAAAAAGATATCTAACTGCTGAAAGAAAACAGCCTGAGCAGTGGAAGCCTGATGTTCACAATTCGCTATTTCTCTAGCTAATTACAGTGCAGAAATGGTCACTCCCAATATTGAATTAATGAAAGTTGCTTTAACTTAAATGGTATATGTGAAGGTATGCCTCAAGCTATGGAGACTACAATTACAAATGGTGCTGCTATAGGTACCTATTGTATTTTTAACAATGTGGTTCTTTCTTACATTTTTGCAGCTGATTCTATGTACAGTAATCAATCAATCAATTACTTAAAAAGTAAATATTCATTTTGGTTAAATAGACATACCTTATTTTTCTCTAAAAGTGTTCTTGGCTCTTTCAAAATGCTGACTAAGGGAACAGATTTGAAAGTCCTAATTACTGAGGATTTCTATACTTAAAAGTGTTTTGCTTGTGCAATCAAGCTTTATTTCTTGTTACTTTAAAAACATAAAGACACAACCATACTAGGTCAGACCAAAGCTGTAACCCCCAAAAATGCCTGTTAGTGGCCAAAAGCAAGTATGTGTGAAGGTAATAGAATCATAGAATCATTAAGGTTGGAAAAGACCTCTAAGATCATCGAGTCCAACCATCAACCCAACACCACCATGCCCACTAAATCATGTCCCTAAGTGCCGCATCTACACGTCTTTTAAATACTTCCAGGGATGGTGACTCAACTACTTCCCTGGGCAGCCTGGTCCAATGTTTAACCACTCTTTCAGTAAAGACGTTTTTAATTTAAAAATTAATTAATTAAATTAATCTTAATTAAAATAAGAACAGGACAAGTGTATAGTGGTATTTTGCCCAGATGCACTTCCAGTTTTCAGCAGTTTACTGCTCAGGAGCTGTTTGTTACCCTCAGTGGGTTTGTCTTTCCATGAGTTTGCCCAGTAGTTTTCTGAAGCCATAAAAACTTCTGGCTGCTGCAATAACATCCCAGGGTTAGGAGTTCTGTAGCTTAAACATGACTTGAATCTGCACCTACCAGCTTCATTTGATGACCTCTATTATCAACAATCTTAGTGCAAAAATATATTTTACAGCAAAGATACTGTGAAACAAGTGTATAAGAGAATAAATAGCTTTAAAAACAAACCAAACCAAACAAACCACAACGATATAGAATGTAATCTGTCCGGAGTGGCCACAGGAGCAGAGCTTGCAGGGTTTTTCACTCTTCCATCCTGTGGTTCCACCTTGGGTTCCTTTTGGAACAGGGAAGCAGGCAGGAAATTCCTCAGTTATGAGTTTTGTTTATCTAGTTATTTTGCTTGTCCGGGTAATTGTCATCTTTTCACTCTTCCTGTTCAGGGCTTTAATTCCATGTGTGTCTCTTTCCCATCCTTCCTTTTGCTGTTGATGGAGAACATTTTCATTGGTGTGCTAACAGTGGATATAAGAGAGTGCATCCTTGATAGGAAAGCTCAGGTTTTCAGTGCTGTTGATTGAAGGCCAGTTTGGGGAAAGGTTTGTCAGCTTCTTGACTGATGAAGTGACAACTTCTTCTTTCTGGTTGTATAGCTAAAAGTTACATAGCAGTTGTTGGCTTGTCCTTTCTCCTTCCTTCCCACCTCTGCTGCAGATTGAGGCCACAGCAGAAAAAGCAACAAGCAGGGGAAATCATCCTGCAAGCTGGATCTGGCCCACGGGCTCCCGCTCCGACCATTTGGAACTGCGCAGTAGGTGGAAAAGAGCCTCTGCTTAGCCACGCTCTCTTTTTCCAGGCTGGTGGCTAGGGAAGCATGGATTGAGTGGAGATGGTGCAGGTGACAGAGCTGCTGTCTTCCTATGTGAATTCCTATGCGAGAGGTTCTACTCCAAATCCAGACCATATTAAGTATGCTTACTTCATAGAAGAGTCCTGATGTAGGTAGAATAGGCCTCCTATGGTTTTTTTTCCACTTTTAAGAAAATAGAAATTATTTCTATTTTCATCTCTCTTTGCTGTTTGAGATGACTAAAGCTATCTTCAGAAGTAGAGAGAATGTTTTCAAAAAATTTTAGCTTATATTTTCTGAAAAAATCTTATACCGCATGTAACAGTCTCTTCCAGATTCTTTAGGCACACTGCAATCTGCATTTGTATTTGCATTACCTGATTGCAGCTATGCTCCTATTACCTCAGTGGCTACATTTTTCTACGCAACCTCAAAGAAAATGCCTTAACATCTCCCCCCCCCCCAACCCCAACCAAAACCAAACAAAAAACCAAAGAAAAGAGCCCTAACGGTCTGTGGAAAAATTCAAATAAGTTACTTTCTACTGTCCTCTCCTCCTGGAATCCTCTTGGTGCTAAAATGGAAATGGGTAGTTGCCTGGATGGGAGGAAAGGGTATTGTTTGTTTGATCCTATTACAGATGTCATTATCATACACTACAAAAATCAAGATGTAACCGAACCAACAGAAATCTTCAGAATTTAGCTGATTATGGATGATTAAAATAAATTCTGCTGATCCTAGTGTTAGAAATTTGAGTGTAAATTCACCACCTTTGAGTGGAAATAAAATGAGAAACCCATCTATGTCCCCAAAAGAACATGCACAATATACGATGTTGCTTATGAGCGAAATTTGAAGGGGCATGTTGCAATCATCCTCTGTTAGGAGTTAAGTGTGGTTTTGAAAAGTGATTACCATCTGCAGACAAGAAAGGCGTGACAGAAGCAATTCCTTGCCCACCATGCCTACTGACTGGTCTATTCTGTGCCCTTTTGCCAAATTCTCGTATGTCTTCACGTATCCCCTGTAATGTTAGTTTTTGTTTTCAAAATTGTTCTAAGTAAAGATTGTTCTTCTTTCTACCACAGTCCACAGGGGAGAGCAGGTAGTCTGTATGGTGGTGGTTGTCTTTCAGGGGTGTTGATAGTCCTGGGCAGGTTCTGAAGCAACCTGAAAGGCAGTGCTGTAGGAGGTGCCAGTCTGTCATGCCAGTAGCAAAGTATCATCTCTTTCATTCACAGCCATCAACACCACTGCTCCCGGACATCCTCACCTTAAACATTGGTTTTATATGCCATCTTGTATAGCCGCCTTCCTTTATTTAAACAAAATTGGCGACGGATGGAGTGGGAGTAGTATAATTTCCCCAGGTACACTGAGAAATAAATGTCATGGTACTGCACTCATGAGCTAGTAAGAGAGTTGATAAGGAAGTGCTAGTAGTGAGGTGATACTGAGGTGAATTGTCTTGGTGGTCAGGTCAAGAGGTGTTGGGTTTAGATGTTCCTGCCCTTTTATTCCACCATAAAGTTTCAGTTTCTCAGCTTGAGTCAACGCTGCATGGGAAAATAATGCAAGTGATTTGCAAACCTGAGGGGAGAGAGTATATACTGCAAATAACAGTTTTCAGGAAGCTCTTCTTTTTAGATTTGGAATTCATGTTAATGCTACAGGGTAAAATGTCTAAACCGCACTAGTTCCAAGTCTCTCAACGTTCCCTTGTGAAAGAAGAGAGAAATGAAGAGTACTGAAAGTCTCAAAGTTTGTTGCATAGGTTAAACGAACAACTGGATTCATTCAGTATTCATAAAGAAGAAAACTCAAAATGCACGCACTCAGCTTTTCTCGTCTACAAGTAAACCTTTCTTAAAGGTTTTATGAATTGTTTGCTTTTTCTAGTAAGATTTTATTTCCATCAGAAAAAAAAAGAAAAGTCTGGGTTTCAGTGCAGGAAATAGATACCTTCTTAACCCTACCTCTAAATCTGTCACGTTGCAAGAGCTTTTAGTTGTGAAGAATAGCTGCTTCAGCTTTTTGTTTGGGTTTTTTAATACTTGAGTGGCCGTTTTTAGTTTAATAGTAAAATAAAATCTTGGGAAATTCTGTTTAATTATCTTATATCTATTTGTATGCAGACCCAGACCACTTACAGATCTGATCTGCTAAAATTAGCTTTTATTAGCAAAAGAGGAGAAAATTATAGAATGTCCTGGTACTACGTGCAGTAAAATGAAACCCGGTTGTCACATGAGGCCAACTGAGGTCCTGAAAATAAAGGAAATTGCCAAGGGAGGAAGAAGCTGGCACAAATGAAGCAGGCTTTTACTCTAAAATTGGGTCTGTTCTTTCTTACATGCATCCACAAGTAGCATGAGGGTGTTACAGCAACAGACTAGCCCTTTTGACCATCATGTTCTTATGGTGATTTTAACTATTCGTTTAAGTTTTCCTTGCTAGTGAATTTCTTGTTGGATTAGGAGAGTATAACTGAAGAATATCATGGCTGCACTACAGATGTACCACTTGTAATCACTGGCAATGTACACGGGCAAATTATTTTGCACTTACTGAAAGTTAAAATGTCTTTTCTTTTTTAGAAAGTGTGGATGGTTTCACTGGGCCAGATATTTGGTGTTAACAGGAAAAAAAGCCACATTTAGTAAAACTCCCCACCACTTTCCTTAAAATGACAGATTTCTCCAATTTCACATGTAATGTATTTTACTGATTGGAATGGTTTAGCAGGGTACAGTTGTTCCTCATCAGAGAGAAGTCATTTTGGTGCCTTTGGTTTGTTTAACCATGGAGCTTGCTTTTCCATGCAAGATCTCTGCTCAGGCAAGCCAAAATCTTCCCAACTGAAGGGAAGGCTCTTCCCTTATCTCATGGGGCATGGCTGTTTCCCCATCAAAACTGGTTCCTGCAGAGTCTTCCTCCTAACTTTGTTACTCTATTCTATGAAAAATTGTGCATGTGAGTCTGGCCCTTGATTTTTTTTTAACATTTTTTTTTATACCGGCCAAAAAAGGGATAACTTATTTCTGGGAAGACTCTTCTTATTAAATCATCTTACTTCTGCTGAGAGCCTCTGCTGTAAGAGAGGTAGGACAATCTGAAATAATTTTTTGCTGTTAAGGAGTCTGAAGAGCCAGAGAGCTGTGGTAAACTTTTCAACTGTGGGGTGGGTTTTTTTTTTTCAGTGGCTGGTAAGAAGGGGTGATCAATGTTTTGAAAACTATGAAAGGAGCAGGCCCCAAAAGCTTACTTATTTCCAAAGATGTTTCTAAATTATTTCAAATATTTTCTGTGAGATAACTTGGCTAAGTAGAGGCATGGGAAAATGAACTGCCTATAAAGTTTTACTTAAAATCTTTCACTGGAGGCCATATGGCATGTAGAAAGTGCTCACCCACCCTGTTCTCAGCAGTTACGACTGTAATTCCTCTTACATCTCTTCCTCTGTACTGTCCGAGGCAACTAGGACCTGGGAACCAAATCTCACTACACAAGAATGATGAAGCTTTGGTGTCTATGACAAAGAACTATTTTTGATTTGCAGGAGTAATTGTGGTATAGTGTCCAGACACTACTTGCAAAAGTTTAATTGTTAAAGGTGGTATTGAGGATGTCTCTAGTATACGCTGGTTGGAATTTACAGCTGAAGACACTGTAAATTCTCTAGAAGGTCACTTCTGTCTAATGCAGTTGCTGAAAGATACCTCTGGCTCTCACTGTGCTATGGGGGCTCACATAAATGGTATCTTTGTTCCACATATGTTTTATGGAGGTGACTTCCTTTGTAGGACGATTGAAAAAAGAGTGGTGAGAGACTACACGGACTCAAAAAGACTTTTGGCTTATTGAACTCTTAAAAGAGAGGCTCCAAATCCTTGAATCCTTAAGACTCTAGAAGAGGCTTTCAGTATGTCTGCCTTGTTGATTTGGCTAGTGTTAAAAAAAAACCTCTCTGGATGGGTACAATAGATCAGAGCATTGAAATGTGAGCAACTAGTGTGCAAGAAAATCCAGCATCCAGTGCAGTTTACTAAATCACTGCATTGCCTGTCTACTCAGCTTGTATTTTTTTCAAATAAATGTGGAAGGTCTTTTCTCTATATTTTTGTGTTGGCAGATGCAACTGTCCCTTGATAACTGTGTGTTAGAAATTATCATTTGTGTTACAGTACAGATCTTCCGTTTTCCTTTCATTTTAGGTGTGTACCTCAAATATGCTGTTGACTTGACATGGAAATTGTGGGTCGGGAGAAACACTGATTCCTTTCCGAGGGAAAGACCCCAGAACTTCTAGCAGAGTGTAATTACTTGGCAAGTTTTATAGGGACTTAAAATTATTGCTGCCTACTTTGGTCTTTGCTTGTTCTATCACATAGGAAAAGAAGCTGTGTTTATGATTTGATTCCAGAAAAGTAGCCCACATTTAACAAAAAGAATAATGCCAGCAGTCATGGTAATGGTGGGTCATCCAAGGTGAAAGTTTATAAATCTAGTTGTTGAGTCAGAGCTTGAGTAGGGCTGATCTGTAAAGCTAAAATTACTCTTTCTGATCCCTTGTTATGTCACAAAGTCAACAGCTTCTCTTCTGTGCTGGAGAGGAGGTGGGCCTCTGTAGAGGACACTTGCACTTGTGTGGCCAACATTCTTCAATCACGTCTTTCATATGTACCCATGCTATTTTGTATGCTAAAGGAGCACTTGGTAGTGACTGTCAGCGTTCAGTGTTGCTTATTATTTTGCAAGTTGTAAACTAGCTAATAATAGCTGATGGGTTTGCAGTGTTGACAAATTAAATGCCAGCATGCTTAGGGGTCCTTTTTAATTCTTTAGCAAGCACCCCATGGAGTGGAAATGGACAGCTGAGTGTTGCAGAAGTCAGTTACTTCACCAGTTAACTTGGAAATATGAGAGGAGTTCTGTCCTTGCTTTGAAAAGAGAGAAGCAAGGAAATTGCCCATTCCTGAGATGGGGATATATATTTGTATAACCTATAGTGTTTTGAAATACATGGAGTCCTGAGTATTGTGTATATGAGGAGACAACTCAATAATAAGATGCTTAAGTGTTCACTGTTCTTAAATTCAAATGAAGTCTAGAAAGGAGTAAACTTGGATGAATGTGGGGTTATTTTTGGTAAGTGCCCCGCTGAATGAAAACCTTAATAAATAAACACAGAGATCTCCAGCACTTGAGAAAGATTGAAAATTACTTTTCAAAACACAGCCTACTCACTAATGCTTGCTTTTTTTTTTCTCCCCCCCCCCCCCCCCATTAGCCTCATTGGAGTTGGAAACTAGGGACCAGCAGGTTGAGAGTCACAGATCAGGCTCAGTGTTACCTTTTGGTGATACTCGTCAGTCTTGCTGTTGAAGTTTGTGGAAAGGGGCAACCACCAGAAACTGAGCTTTTGTACTAGATGCTGAGCTTTCTTATGGTCATCAAAGCTGTCTTTCATTGTTGGACATGGACAGTAATGGCAATGTGTTGTTTTAAATACAGTGTTTCAACAAGCTCAGATTTAGTACAGAAATAGGACATGGATTTCTGCTTGTTAAATCTGTCTGCCTTCAGGGATTTAAAGGAACAAAATAGCTGTACTGAAAGTTTCATGATTAAAAACAAAAAGGTTGTGGGCAGTGGAGATTGTATCTGAGCAGTTTGGCTTCACTGAACAGCCTTTGCATTAACAATTTGCCAAATGTGTCCAATTTGCTCATATTAAAACATTTTGGGGGCAAGTTTGAAGTGCTGGTCAGTAAAGTATGCATCTCAAATTACAGTTTTGTTATTTAAATACAGTTTGTCAGTTCCCTTGATTACAGAAATTGTACATTAGTAATCAAAATATATTTGCCAATTTTATATATATATACATATACACACACACCCCAGATGTTGGGTTCGTCACGGAGGACAATTAAATGCATTGGGCTAGATTTGTGCAAAAGAGGGAACTGAATATCTTTTTCTAAACTTCTTGAAGCGGCTAGATGCGTAAATAAATACAGACTGCAGATTAACCAAGACCTGGTACTGTAGAATCCAGTCTCCACCCTTGATGCCAACAAACCTCTCATCTGGCAAAATTAAGCCAAACTGTTTCTGCAGCCTGAAAAGCCAGGAAAGCTAGCGGATTTTTCAGTGGCATAATGTGTGGACAGTGAAAAGTGAGTATTATTCATCTCTACCTTGTATTACCAAAATAAACAAAAAGTTACTTCCATATCATAGAATCTATGCCAAAAAAAAAAGATTGTTAGTCCCAGTAAACCCAGTTAACTACCAAAGACTGAATATAAAAGCTCATTAGGTATTTAACAATCCACAGATGTGAAATTAGGAATAAAATAATAGTAATTTTAATCATTTAGCTTTTTTCAAAACATGGAGTTAGTTCTTATACTGAAGCCGACATCTGCTTAATACCATGCTTTGCTTTGTGTAAGCTCTGTGTAACTCTGTCTTATCTCTCATCTGCACGGCCAGGAGTGACTCTGTATAGTCCACAGTATCTCACAGCACATACACAAGCGTTTTCAATAGCATGGGCACCTGTTGTATGAGAAGGAATTACTGGTTTTCAAATGCCATTGTCATCAAATCTGTTAGAATATGTAACAGAAAGCACCTTTTTCTTTATTTGTTTTACGTGTTTGAGCTAAAAAGGAGGTTGATTCTCCTGGTTTTGGGGTGGTGTTTAAATTTCTTTGTTTCTACCTTTTAAAAGAAACAAACCATAAACTATCAACTCTCTCGCCATAGAAATTCCTTTTGTGCATGGCATGTCCTTGAATTGTATTTTCCAATTTCACAATGTATGAAACAGACATTATAAAAAAAACATTTCCAATGACCAGCTGAGAACCTCTCATAAATGCATTCTTGGTTATATTTTATATTCTGTGACCAAGCAGATGCAAAATGCTTTATGATGTTTTCTGTTTAAACTATTTTTAACTGCATTTGGAATGTGAATGGAAGGATGATGATTAATAAATATCAGTGACTTTTATTAGCACAGAAGGCTGCTAAGGCAAGGCACAGTTTTACTTTTCATGGACCTTTGTGACAACTATTATCCTAATACAGACATGGTTAGCAAATGAGTAGTGAAGTTGTAAGTGTCAGTGAGACCCTCCCTGGTAGGCATATCAGGCCTGAAACAGGAATGGTGTATTACTGTTGTGTGCAATAGCCACGAAACCAGGAACTTGCTTTCCTTCATGCTACAGGGCATTCCTGCCATAGGTGAAACAGCAGTGGGCTTACAGAAGAGTAGGAACTGATTGATTGGACACAACCATAGCCCTGTTCAGGGAAAGGGGGGGAAATGAGGCTGTGAGC
Source organism: Aptenodytes patagonicus (assembly GCF_965638725.1). NCBI lineage: Eukaryota > Metazoa > Chordata > Aves > Sphenisciformes > Spheniscidae > Aptenodytes > Aptenodytes patagonicus. Next base: position 47,483,320 of record NC_134950.1, on the reverse strand, counting down.
CAGTAATAGCTGCTCTCCTGTGCAGGTACCTTAAGCTTTCTAGCATTATTTGAACAAAGTAAATACATTTCTTTGACTGTTGTCTGTGGAGGGAATGGAGTAGGGTTTTAGAACACTCCTGTTGAAGAGTTTTCTTTCAGCAAAACACGTTTTTGAGTTACTAGCTGTGTATTGCTATAGTCCAACCACAGGGTTCAGTTGCAGACTCATGCATGCAAGATTTAAGCAAGCAAACTCAAAATGTGTTTAACTGCTGCATTTCTAAGCCTAGCTGAGCTGGCATCTACCTGACACAGCCAAGCTGAATTACAACTGCATCTGAGAATGGTTCCCTGGCAAGAAGAGAAACTGTGCGGACAGTTTGCTGGAGTTTGTAGAGTTGTCTTGCCCACAAGTGTTGTGGTGCAGTAATGCTTGAGTGCTCAAGTTTCAGGGGAAATGTGGCTGACCAGAGTGTTATCAGCAGAGTAAATTATCCTGTATGAAGTTCTGTGCTTGACTGTGCTGCTCTTGGTACCAAAGCTTCCATTGCACTTCTCTGTATTAGTTGCCCCTGTGTCTTAAAGTCCATGTTGAAAGCAGGATTAAACAAGGTTGTTAAGCTTACCTGGAAGTTCACTGGAGCCCAAGATTTCCTAAATATTTTTGTTTGTTTTCTTCCATAATATAGCAGGTTTTATAGCTTGTTAAGCGTGGGTTCTTTATTTTGGGGGTTTGGGGATTTTTTCCTCCTCTGAAAGAGTCTGAGTTTCTTTCTTCCGTGCCTGAACCACACCAACCGTAGAAGAGATCCAGTAATGTAAGCTGCAAAACTTTTATGGATCATTCTGGGTCAAATGTGGCTCTTGTTTTTCAGAGTATTCATTCTGTGATCTTTACTACTAAGATGTTTAGCCATGCCATCTAATAATTCTTGTGATAGTTATGATTTTGCAAAGTATGTAGTTGTTCATTAGAAATTCAGCTGAGGCCACTAACTACTTTTCATATAACCTGTTGACTTGTCTGCAAGTGAAATTGCTTAGTAATTGCTAACCAAAGAGAGATTTTTACAGCCTATAAAAAGTGCTGCTTAGCCTTTTTAGCTCCTTCTTGGTTTCCACAGGTTCCTCCCAGTTTCACATTTGCATTGTGAGCTTCACCAAGCTATTTGGCTTTTTTTTTAAACCAAAAAAATTCTATTCACGTGCACAAATAATCATAAGGTCGTTGTGTGTTATCTCTGTTGATTCCTAAACCAGTTTAACCCAAGGACACCTTTCACCTTAGTAGAAATCTTTATTGATATACTGGATAGTACTTGTTGTGGAAAAACTTACACTATAAGGAAAGAACGAAGTAGGTTTTTATGCAAATAATTTCTTTGAAGCCAAAGAAGAATGCTCAAATACTCCCATAGTAGTCCAAAGCTCTTTGTAGTAGCCCAAAGACAGCTTCCAAGACATTTGTCTTTTTGTTCTTAAAGTGAGAAATTACGTCTTCTGACTTTGAATCCAGGGGTAGGAATTGCTTTAGTGTTACCTTAAATGTATTTGTGCTAGATGCCACTCCTCTGCTCCTCACCTTGGGAATGCTAAATTAATTTCAGCTTGGAGAGTGTTCAGACCACTGAAACTGCACACTTGACCCAGCTTGTGAAATGAATCATAGGGTCAAGTATGGGTAAAAGAATATTTTTGTGATAGCTCCTTGCCAACAGACAAACAAATCTGTGAGGAAAAAAACCCCAACCTGTTATAACTGGTGGTTACACTGGTTTGTTTTGAATTCGCAGTTGTCTGTAGTATCTATCAGGATACGTGCATAAGTGCAAAGAAAATTTGGGAACCTTTCATTACAATCCTTGTGTTGGAGACAGGACTGAAAACATGAAGATTTTGGACACCCAGATAGTGAAAATGTTTTATTGTGTGTATTGACCCTAAGTGTATGATTTATTGGGAGTATATCCATTGGAAAATCAAAATTAGGAGAACTAATCTGCAAAATGTAATTTTACTCTATGTTTCTGTCTCTAAGGGTCAAAGCATACATATTCCATCTGTTCTATGGCTTGTCACTTGGCAAAACTGAATACTGATACCTGGCAAAATTGAGCATTCATTTATTCTCTGCAGGGGCGGGCTAGCTGAGAGGTTATGTCGACTGCAGAACAGAGAAAGATCTGCCATTAGCTTTTGGAGGCATCAGTGTATTTCAGATGCTAAAATCCCCTCAGGTAAGAAGCATTATACATATACTACTGTGTGAAAGGATATACTTACACGTGTGTGTATATGGCCCACACAGGGGTACAACTGAAGTTTATATTCTTTGTGGTTTTTTGCCTGACTTGGGTTTAATGGTCTTTTGATTGTCTTCTGAGCTAATACTGCATTTCAGCTAAATATGATGGTTTGTAACGTCTCAGTCATCAAAGTGTTTGAATGTAAGGGGTAAAGAACTTGTTTTAAATAGCCTCCATCTAGACTGTTTACAGCTCTTTGATTTTCACCATCACCGGGGGAAATGGTGTTTCCAGCAGGTTGTAGGACAATTCAGGGTTTAATTTATGGGTGTGCAGATGGATTTTTGTTTCTTGTTGTTTCTCTATAACCACCTTTTCCTCTTTCCTTCTTCATTTTTCTTTGGTTTGAAGTCAGCCATATTCATGGATAAGTGCTGAAATTGTGAATGACAGCAAATATGGACAAACAGAACACAACCATGAAATGAGTGTGAAGCACAACTACAATGGGCACTTCACTTAAAAAGAAATGGTGGGAGTTATGCGAATTAGTTACAAGTGACTGATAGTACCACCTTTCAGTAGTATTTCTTGAGAGATAATGGTTTCATAGAGTTTAAGTGTAAAGAAATGGTTAGGGGTTTTTTATCAACTTGTGTGTGTGTGACTGTAGGCTACAAAATTTCAAACATTTATTCTGTATTAAGCCGACAACTTGTTTCTCAGCACATAGTAACTTCCATTTATTTTTCAGAAAGGCCTCTGGTCTTAATTTGAAAACATGCAGATGAGGGCAAGTGCCTTGAGAGTTTGTCCTTAATTCCACTCCCAAATTTTTGAAAGTGCGTTTTCTTCCAAATCTGAGTTTGTCTGGCTTCAGTTCCCCTCTTTTGTTTCTTGTAAAGCCTTTCTCCATTAGATTAAAGAGCTCTTCAGTATGTGGCCTTTTGCCTCTCTGACACTTGCGTAGCAAAATCATGCTGCCTCACAATTTTCATAAACTAAACAGACTGAGCTCTTTAAGGCTCTCTAAAGCATTTTTACCAGTCTTCAAGAGATTTGCATGGCTTTTTACTGCACCTTCTCAAACTTTTCAGCATGGTCTTAAGAACAAGGACAGCTGCTTTCTATGTATTCTTCCAGTTCTAGTGTCATCAAAACCATTGGCCAGGTCCAGTTCACTACTCAGGCTCCTGTTTGTTCAAGGCCTGTAATAAGTGTTTGAGTCTGGTTTGGCTTTGGTCACAGCGTGATTCTGGGACTTCACGTTGAATTGATTGTCCAATATGATTTCATAACTTCTGTAGCTGTTGTTTTCTGAGATCCAGTTTCCCACTCTCCAGCTACCGTTTTTGTTTCTTCTACCTGAACACAGGGAAGTATTTGTGCTGTATCCAGGTCTGCTTCATTTGAGTATGCCTAGCTAACCATGCAGTTCAGATCATTGTGTATGTCAAGCCTGTCCTCTTTTAGTCACAAATTTGCTTGAATTTGTGATATCCAGGCAGTTTCTTATTTTTTTTAACTTGTTTTTATGTCATTGATGAAACCATTTAATAGCATGAGTGTTTACTTTCAAATCCTGCTGGAACTGCTCTTACGCAGTTATGATTCTCCACTGGTAAAAAGCTCTAACTGTAATTCACAAAGTTAGTTCTCTGAAATATTTTTTTTTTTGCATACCAATTAAAGGGTACATTACTGATAGTGAAAATGGTTGTTTTTTCATAAGAAGGTGATATGATTTTAAGTCACACCCAAACTGTTGGCTAAAGCTAGTCTCACAGTTTCTCACTGGAGCTTTAGAGGGCTTACATCCCATGGCCACTTGCATGCTGTGTGTTCAAAATGCCACCCCTGTGGAATGGCACGTTATATTTCTGACCTTAATTCCTTACTTATTTTTCCAGTCACTTTGCCTAGATCTGATGTCAAGCTAGCTGGTATCCAGTTATTGTAGGTCACTTTGTTTGCCCTTCCTGAATACTAGCACAATATCATCATCCTTTCAGTCTTCTGGAATTTCCCCAGTATTTGAAGACTCACTAGAAAGTAACATCAGGGAACCAGAAATGTCTTTAGCCAACTCTTTTCAGAACTGCTATGTTGAAAATTATACAGGCGTGCTGACTTAAAACCAATCAAGCCTTCTACATGTTGTTTATCCTCTACCTGAGTTACTAATGAATAGGAGGTTACTTTATCATTCTTATGTGGTATGAGGACATCCTCTTGCTTTTTCTGAAATATGGAACAGAAATTGATACTGAATAGGTCTGTCTTTTTAATAAAATGAAATTTTTTAGTTTTCTCTATAGTAATAGACCTGCAACATTGCTAATATTCTTTTTGTCCTAGCTTGACATGTCATTACAAAACCTTGTGTTTGGCTGCGCACCACTTTGCTAGACCTTAACTCCTAGGCTGAAATATTCCATGCTAAACATCTGCCTCTGGCTGAATTCCTTTCTTTGATTATTCTTCTTTCTTTCTTTCAGAAAATGAGTCAGAATTCGTTAGCATTTTATGAGAAAAAGGCTATGGAAAAATACCTTGCTCTATTCTAAAGTACATTTGAAAAATTCTGATGAGTGTCTTCAAGATAATTTAGTTTTGGCAGAAGATGAGCCATTTCTGGGATATGTCTTTTGTCATCATGGTGAAAATCTACAAGAACTTGGGCAAGTTAGAATTCTTTAGGACAAACTACTGTTCCATTTACCCTGTGAGCATTTGCTAAAATTTCTGAAAGATGCTCAACATGCCATAATTTAGGAATACACTTCAACTTCACAGCCTAAATTTCACTTCCAATTCCCAATCTTTATTCCAAAGCATGAGGATGACAAAATAATCATTAAAATAGCTGTGATAATATTTTGAGGATATTTTTTCATCTAGGGCAAAATTTGTTTTTGATAGTTCGGTTCTTAGAATGGCCATACTGTTTCATGTCACCAAAATAAAATTGGTGTTTGGTTTGGGAAATGTCAGTCAGAATGGTTGAAATTTTAGTAATGTAACTAGATAACCTGCTAATAGCTTCTAGTCTGGAAATGTGAAGTGTCAGCACAGCAATTGCATACCACTTTTAGCTTTCATCTTTTTAGGTTCGTACTAAGGGTGTCTCACTAATCTGAGATTCTTCTTGGATTTTGTTTCCCCTCTGTTTTGTCCAGTAATATTTCTAAACCACACTGTTTCCAGGCCTGTTTCTGACTTTAGCAACAGAAGTAGAGGAAAGAACTTCTCAAGTGACAAACTCAAACGAGTTATCAAAGGAGCCTGAAGATTAACGCAGAGGATTGAAGTAACTTAGTTGCTGGGAGAGCTGTCACTCTGTCTATGGATAACCCATAGACATGCAGACCACAAGTTCATTGCTAAAGGCAAAGGGGAGCAATTTCAAATGAGATCAGTTTGAAGTCCTCCTTCCATTTGAGATTTAAGGAAAAACATTTCCAAAAGTGTGGGCTGTTCCCCCCATTAGGCATTTCATGTTACAGAATTCTATGCCTTTGTTTTGCTGTTGTTTACTTTTCTGTTGTGTCAATGTCCATGTTATCCAAAAACCCCTTGTTTTGGGTTTATTTTTTAAAAATTCCTTTCTGTTTGCTCCCCTGATCCCTTTCTGTAAGTAACCATTGTGGTTTGGCTGCCTCTTGGTCACTGGGATGAATCACTACCCCAAAAAAGAGCGCCTCCTTTCAACACGGACTTTCTGGTTTTTATACAGTGCATGGGGGTCTCACTTTTGGCTGACTCACTCCGCAGGGTAGAAGAAACCTCTGTGCTTTTTCTATTTTGACAATTTTGGGTCAAAATTGCATTTGGCAGCCTGTCCCTGTGTTGGGATAGGCACTCGCTAAGGATGTGTGTTTTTGCAAGGTGATTGGCAATTCCACTTCTGTAATCAAGCTAACCATATCAGACAGAGGCCTGAAAGGAGAGAAGACCAAAGCTACATGAGAGAAACCCATGCTACACAGTGTTGGTTGGATGCTTGCTGTGGTTTAGTTCTAACGGAGATGGCTGTCAGGCTCTTCGCCACAAATCCAGAATTTTTTTCTTCACAAGATGTAAAAGGGAGGCTAAGAGGTGTGCGGTCCCCATAACAGCAAGTCTCCGATCAGTCAAGCTGATGGTTTGAGAGTACTATGTGCAAGGGCTTTTAGACCATTTGCAAGCTTTTTTCTGTATGCAGTGCTGCAACTTCCCCGTGAAGTTTCCTGTTTGGGCAAAGAGGAGATCTGGACAGTTGAGAGAGAGAGAAAAAAAAAAACCCAACAAAAAACCAAACCTTTTTCCTGTCAACATCTGCTGGTTATATGGGGATTGCATGATGCAGAAGAAAAAATAGTGCTTTTCTGAGTTACATTCAGACAACTTTCCTGTCTATAGGAGAGGAGACTAATGATATTTGAAGCAAACTCATGTAGATTCCTTCTGTAACTTCTGAAATTTTACTTTCTATACATTTTATTTTCTATTGATTTTCTTTTCCTTGCAGTTATCATCAAAGCAGTTCTTTACCTAAAATGCAGAAACATGTTATTCTCTAGCATTTATAATCTGATACAAGATAGTTGGTATTTGTTGGCCTGAGATTAAGATTTGGGATTGGATTACAATTGAATTTGAGTAATAAACTGATAATAAACCCAAACCATTGATGTTTCCTTCCAAACTGCTCCTTCCTGTCAGGGGGAAGTGACCTTCAAGGGGCAACAATTCTTCAGTTTGCTGAGGCAATTGGAACACACACATGAGGGGAGGAGGGTGAAGCCCTGGAGATGAGGACAGGGTTTCACACGTAACACCACATTTTCAGGAAGGTTGAAAGGCTTACAGAAGAGGACATAAACAATCACTCCCTGCCTTCCAGTTTCAGTGACTAGTTAAGGTGATGGGAAGAAAGGATTTTAGCAGCTTGAATGTCATGAGACTTGCACAAAAATTTATTTCTGTGCATGAAGAAAACAAGGGTAGTCCTTAACAGGGTTTCCTTTTACCATGCAAAATTCTGCTAAAAACACGAAGGTCTGAGCTTTGCCAGTTGTTGCTTATTTTCTTAGTTCTTGATAGTTTGTTTTATTACTTAGGAGTTAATACTATAAATTAGAGACGTGGCAAGTGGCCAAATTCATGTTTGTCTTTTTTTTTTTTTTTTTTTGCTAGCCAACTGTCTGAACTTGTTACAGCATTGGGAAGGAAAAAATCAAATGTAAACTTGTCTTTTTCAAACAAGAATTCTTTGTATTGTTTTTGTTTTCTTATGAGAAACAATAATGGCATGCACAGTCACTTTGAGTAGCTTGCATATGTTCTTATAAAGAATGTGTAATGTTTAAAGCACAGCCATATTCAGCAGCCTTTTTAAAATGAATATAGATGTGGCAAGAAGCCATCATGCCTGCAAGACTTGGTGTGTTTTTGAGAAAAATCTTTTTGAATGGCTTCAGAAGTTACCAGCCCAGGAAGCATAACAACGTGTATAGATCAGAATAGCAACCAGATGTTTTTGTACAGGCTGTAAAAAAGTTGGAATCTCCACCTGGTTTTCAATGCCGATGTTGGATTGCAAGGGTCTGCTTGGTATCTACCTGCTTGCCGAGTTTATGCCTGCACCTGCAACCTTTTACATGAGGGAGGAGGAAGAACAGTAATGGGATGCCAAGCAAAAGAATGTTTTTCTTGTGATTTATGCCTGTGATTTGACATTTTATACTTTTTACACTTGAGAATGAAAGTAAAACTTTGTGGCCTGAACCAGAAAATGTAGGCTTGGCTATTCTTCCACTGCAGACAGTAAGTGCTGTCCCAGGAGGGAGTCTAGCAACTGCAGTTTTGGAACCCACATTAGACAATTAAAAGTTAAATGATGTTGGGATGAAATAATGCCTTTGAAAAAAATAACCGAGGGAGACAAATTTGGAAGTGTGTTGCTAGTTTGCTTTATTAAACAAGGCATAAAATGGGGTTTTCTTTGTTTACTTCATACTTCCATAATGCGTATCTGATCCATCCATGAGAACCAAACGCAGAAATTGACTTTCATTCTTAGTGCAGTAAGCACTATTCCCAACATTAATTGCCCAAGATTCTTTGTACTTTCAGTGGGAAACATTATTTTATAAAAGCTTTTAGCTAGGTTCAGTAGAATTTTTACTTGAGTGTAACACCTGTATTTCTTGTAGTTCATATTTCTAACAAATTTGCCAGTTAAGTAAAATTATAATTTAACTTTTCAGCTATGCTTTAGAAATGTCAAGTATGTCAGGTACAGTACAGATTTGCTTCTAAACTGCAGTTCATATATATGATTTGTTTGATATCTCTTTGAGCAAAAGTAACAGTAATTTGTTTTTCTTAAAAGCATCTGTCCTTCTCCCATATCATTCAGATATCATTAAGATTAAGAATTGTGCATTGTGACTGTTTAGCTGGTAAGAACAAATACAGGTTGTCCTGACTGCCTTTGCACAAAACAAATATTTGTTAGCAGTTTTTCAAAGATTAAGACGACTTCAAGCAATCTCATCTTCCTCCCAATCCCTTGGGTTTTCTTATGAGTTTCTCTTGTTTTTTCAGAAAGCTCTACTTGCATGAGTATCATTTTTTTTTATTGATTTAAAAGGAAGGTGTTGAAGTACTCTTCCTTTTGCCCTTGCCCTGCTTGCTTGGTTTCTTTCATCCATGTGACTTATGGGGTAAGTCTTGTGGCTGAGGAGTTTCTCTGTTATTTTGTCATTCTTGCTTTGTATGATAGTCCACATGTATATTTACTGGTAGGTGTGTGTGTTCTTTATTAGTAGAGACTTTTTACTACCACAATAATAATAATTTCCACTCTGCTCTTCTTCATGCTTGCATATGAGTTTGTTGGGGTTTTTTTTCCCGGAATGCTCAGTAGAGCAGAGCTGTACACTGCTTGGCATTTTACTAAACTCCATTTTTTTTCTGTGTTTGTAAGATCTGTTCTGTGTGCTTGTAGTTCGCTGTTTTCTGCATTGGTACTGTGGCCTTCATCAAAATTTATTTCTACCTTGTGTCATGTATGATTGTTACATTCAGTTGCATTCAGATGGGCATATCGTCCTTCAGCCCTGTGGGTGAGATGCATTCCCTCAACATGGCAAGGTTTTAAAATTCTCATGGAAGAATGGAAAATTGAAAAATTCAGGAGTACCCACTGTCATAGAGCCAGCCTGCCTTTGGTTTGCTCTTGCTGATGTCGTGGTGGTGGTGTTACTGTTGTTACTTCTGCTGAGCTGATCTGCATGGAGGTGCACTGGCTATCCCAGCTAACACATCCAAATCACGCAGAACGTGGTAGATTACCCTCTGCCCCGGCTTCTTTTTCAGGACCTGGGACGTGTCGCATACCCCAGTTTGTTGTCCTGAAGCACTTTTCCTCACCTTGTAGGTCTCGTAGGGACCGCTTTGCTGCGGGAGTTCTATCAACTGATTCTAAAGAGAGTTTGTTCCCTTTGAGAGCTTTCTGTTCAAGGCTACAGGTGCTCTTTTAGAACGCTTGAACAGTAACATTTTAGCAAAATTCACCTGAGTGAGGTGAAACTGCGTGTAGTCTTACTGATGTCGGCATCTGATGCATTTTCATACATCAACTCCCATGGATCCTCTCCCTGCAGTGTGTTCAGCTTCCTGTCACTGTGTAGCAAGAGAAACATAAAATAAGCAGTCCCCAAGAGATCATCATTTCTATATTTTTCTCCTCATTTGTCTTCCTTATTGGTAGTTATGGAGTTATTAAAACAAACTTTAGAGTTGTATTTCAGGCACTGAAGCCAGAATGTCTGAACATTTTTTTTTTTTTTTTAAATTGTGCTCCTCGATGTTTTTCCTTTCCTTCTCTCCAAACTGCTTTTTGGTTGTTAAGAGTCAAAGCAGACTGGCTTTCTTCCTAGCCTCCCTCCTAGGCTGCCCTTGGCATGGCCAGTGCATCATCTGTGACCATGTACATTTGGTGTCGATGTGGGGGTCTGCTGTGAAGCCACTTTGTAAGGTCTGAAGACTAAGGGCCTTTACTCTGCCAGAGACTGTAGAGTCATGCTGAAGTTTTCAAAAGGCTCCAGATCTCAGAGTCCGTGATCTCCAAAGGAATGGGGAACATTTTTTTTCTTTTTTTTTTTTTTTTCTTTTTCTTTTAACCCTCCCGGAATTCAGAGTAATGCAAAACATCTGCAAAGTACTGCGTCAAAACATGTTTTGATGTCATGGTATATGACATGGTATATGACTGAAGGGCAGCATCACTCTGTGTACTGAAATAATAAACAGCAATGAAAGGAACTAACCAGGGAAACTGATGCATTCAGCATGAAATTTGTTTGCTCATCTCCCATGCGCTTGAAATATCTTTGTGGATTAACTGAGCTACTTCATGTCCGGGTTGCAAATTGGAGTGAGAGACCGACATCCCAGAGGTCACCTGGAATTAAATAATTAACTATGGACATAAGAGCAGATCTGCTAGGTGGTCAAACCAAAAGTTCCTCTAGCTTAGGATCCTATTTCTGGCAGTGACAAGAGCTACCAAAATGCCTAGGAACAATTTTAACAGGGCTAACACTTAATGATACTTCCCCAAAGTATTCTCTCAACAATCTCCCGAAGATCTCTGACTCTGGGACTTTCTGAACCAGAACTAGAGTCTGGGTTCTTAGTAGTTCTAAATAATTTTTTTTCTTCTATCAAGAAGTTAGTGGTTGTTTTTCTGAACCCATGCATACAATATAGACCTATTTTGATCACACAGTTGTGAAGCATCAGGCTTTTTTGGAAATTATGCCCAAGGTCTTTGCTAGGTTTGTTCCATTACTACTGTTGCCAAAAAGACCTTTCCCTGTGATTTCAAAGGTTCTGCTAACTGTAGCATTGAGAAGTTGTCCCATTTGCCTAGGTTTGGATCAGGATTTCTTCATCTATATCTGAGGAGCCTGAAGATGTGGCTCCTGTGTATGCTGGTGGGGTGGTGCTGAATCTGCCTGTCCAGCCCCCTCATGGCAGGGATGCTGGATGGCTTTTGTCAGAGGTTCTTGTTTCTTGGCTGGGAGGTGAGGGAGGTTCTTGTCAATCGTAGAGAGGCTTCACCAGAGATACTTCCCTGCTTAAATGGCTTGTTCCTCCCACCAGTCAGTCTCTCTTGCTGGTTTCACTCATTCTGGACAACTTGTGAGGTCTGGAGGAATTAATTTGTTTGATCATGGTCCATCTAGCAATGATTTCTGTCTGTTGCCTTCCCCTTGTCCCCCCTTTCCATCACTTGTTCCTTCGTTTCCTTCCTTTCCCTAGTATCTGCTCGTGTGCTTTGGTGGCTTTGCAATTAGCTGGATTAGCTCGTTGATTTTGTTAAAAACTAACCCTGAAGAAAGAAAATCATGAGTGCTCTAGACAGCAGAATGGGAAATGGAGGAATATGCAGTGTAGGAATGGGCAGGATTGCAGCACAGTTATTACTTGCACCTTTTTTAATACATATTATTGCAAGGTATTCTTCCTTGTTTAAGATTACTAGGTATTGCAGCAATTTCTTGGGCTGTAATTCTGCTTTGCAAGTGAAATTAAGTGAATGAGGACTTCAGCAAGCGAGAAATTCTGTGAATTATCCAAGGGTGAAAGAGAACATTGCAAAACCTTAAAGTAAGCTTTTCACACGGATGAACAAACAAGTAAACTTCTCTGGAAACTGTAGAAATTGCAGTGATCCAGCCCATCTCATCACCCACAAATTCTTCCTTCAATGTGCAGTCACATATGTTTGATTTTTTTTTGATTGACATAACAATACAAGAGCCAAATGAATTAAAAACGAAGCTACGTTCTGAACTTTGGTGTCTCATCACGTGCCAGGATTCTAAAGTGTTTTGCCATGTTGTTCGAGAGAGCATTCTATCATCAGCAGTAATAATAATTTCTGAGTAATTAAATTAAACTATCTCTGTGCATCTAAATAAACAAATAGATTGTGGTTCTGTAGAATGTGCGTGTGTGCCAAGTGTGAGACTTGGCTAGTTGTTGAAATTGTGCTGCTTTTAACGTAGAAGCGTTTGGCTTCATTTAGTATCAGCTCCCAGTGTTTGCACCAACTTTTAAGACTGCCTTGCAAGAGACTCTGGTACCTTGGTAGGGTTTTTTCCTCCAGTGTCTTTTAGAAGCTTTCATATAGGTATTGTTCTTGATTTACCTAGTATTTTTATAGTCAGAGGTATTTAAAAGAAAAGTGTTATTAGGTTGTCATTCATTGTCTTCAACCTGCTTTATCAGCTGAGTAACACATACGCTGCTGACCAGTAAGAATTGTGATAAAATTCTGCACGTAAGAAATGCGTAGTTTGGAAGTGATGAACAGTCTCTCTCACAAGCTGTCTTAATACTTTTTCTTTTTTTTAAATAAACTGTCGGTGTGTTTCAAAATTGAAGTTGATTTTTTTTGTGACTTGGTTTTTAAAGTGGATGAAAATGCAAATTGTGCAGTATGTCTGGAGGGGAGAGGTAAATGCTCAGTTAGTTTGAAGGCTGAGAATTTTTGTGGTTGGGAGAATTTGTTTATGCGTACCAGATGACTTGGGGTTGACAGAGGACCACAACTGCAGCTAGTCAGGCAAAACAGAATTCAAGTGTGAATATTCTAAGTCCTTGCCTTTAGGCATAGCAAACTAGTCCGTGCTCACACTTAGCAGAAGTTTGCACATAAGCAGACCTTAACACAGTGCAATGAGTATTTGGAGTGGCACTGCGATGTTACAGCTTTCCCTGAGAAGGTGACAGCGGTGAGGAGTAACAGCGGTGGCAATCATCTCTCTTCATCAACCAATCTCAAAGGACTTGGCAGAAAGGATCTGTTCTCCTACTCCTGCTTCTCGGATCTGGAAAAGGAGGTCGAGCTGTAATGGCTTGGGCAGAAATGGCTTATGTACATCACATGGGGGACTTTCTGGTGGAACCCTTTATCCTGCTGGAAAATACCAGTTCATGGGAAACAGAACACTTTGCAGAAGCATGTTGCATGTGATGAAAATTTGGTTCACATAAAAGTGGCTTTGAGAACATTTCAGTTTTATATTTCAAAATTACTTTATTTCAGTTTCAGTATAAAATGTAATAAAGACTGGGGAATACAAAACAGGAACAAAATATTTTCCTTTTTTTGTAGAATTTAACTTTATTTAATAAACCTGAAGGGTTTTAGGGCCCAGTTTCTTTGGTTTGGGTTTCTTGAGGGTTGGGTTAATTTTTTTTGAAGTTTCTCATAAACTGAAACTAAAATATTTTGATTTATTTTCCAAAGGAAAGGCATTCACAATTGTGAAATGGGCCTTAAAATAAACAAACAAATAACTAGTACAGCTCTGCCGTTAAATTCCAGTATCACGTTCACAGTTCCTCCCCTGCTTCTTCTTTGCTGTGGGAAGACAATAATTTATATCAGGTGTTTTTCTTGGGATGCTGTGTTTTTTCCCAACGCAACTTGTGAATCAAAATGGGTAGAATTGGGGCTCTGCCGCCCCTGTCCTCTGGCACCCTATCTTTCCCCACTAACTGCTCGTAGCATTTGGCAGGTCGATAACAACAATTCTCCCCTCGGTGACCAGAGTGCAAATCTGAGTGGGGCTAGGTGAGAAAGAGAAGAAATCTTACATAATCTTACAGTACGGACCCAGGTCTGTCTGAGTAGCTGTTGCCCTGTGCAGACTGCAAAGGGAGCTAGAAGTAATTTCATTTCAGTGCAAAGTTGTTTCTTGTTCAGCGTAGACAAAAGTGCTTAGAATCGAACTGTGGGGATGCTGGTATCTGTTCATATTGCTTTAAAACAAGAGCCTTCTGTATCCTGACTGCTTACTGATAAAATGGATGATCAGTTTTGCAATAATTATTTTTAGGCAGTGCATCTGTCTTGCTCCCTATTTCTCCACATTCATCTCTAAATGTGAATCATCAGCTTTTAGATGCTTTGTACCTAACAGGTACTCTTCTAACTTGGTCCCTGACAACTGTTGCTTTGAGAAAGGTCAAGGACGGCAAACACAGCTTCACTTTTAACACAGTGTGATTATTCTGTTTTTAAATAAATTTATTTTGTGCAGTATCTAATAAAAAAGACTGAACAAAGTGCATGAGTTGCAAGATTAAAAAGTTCAAACGTGATGGGAGAGGGCTTCTTGTAAGGAGTTTGTGATTTAATAGGTGTTTGGAGGAAGTGCAGGTAGGCTTTTGTCTCCACAGTTAATAGTATCTATAAAGAAAAGAAAAATGACCAGAAAACCTTAACCTTAAGTCTTTTGGTGGTGCAATGTATTCTACTTGTGGATTTTTTGCGGTCAGACAGATCTGCAGAGAGCAGAGTTGCATCTGCATGGCACATCTTCAGAGTGCCAGAATTTCTTTCTCTTCATCCAGACTTCGCATTTCTATTTTTAATTTTAATTTACTTTCCAGATAAATCTGGTGTCTTAATTGTGAAGATCTTAGAAATGTTTGAGGAGTGTACAATACAAGTTGCCATCTGCCAGCAGCTGGAACAGTCTTCTGCTATGCTTTCATCCGAGGATGCTGTCATCAGTGCAGGAGAACCAATACTCAAAGTCCTCTTTGCAAGAGAGACAGCAGCTCACCTGAAGAGCAGGCCACAGGATGTCATCCACATCTACCCTCCATGGTGAGTAGGGAGAGTTGGCCACGCTTGCTGTAGCACTGCAGAACAAAGTGGGGTTGGTAGAATGCTGTCTGCATTGTTGTAGGAAAGACCTTGGGGGGTAGGGGGGGGAGCAGGGCTCTCTTGTGGTCATCTGTCTCTGGCAGCTGGAGAGACTTTGACAGATATCTTAATGATAGCTCAGATAACAACTAAATGTGTATCAATGCCTCTAGTGTTGCTCAGGGCTTCAGTTTTGTTTTCACTTAATATTTTCATGTTTAGAGCGATAGAAAGGCCTGAGCAATGTCTTATCAATGATAAGGCCAATAAAGTGCATACTTTCTGGTAGCAAAGCAGTTCAGGAATGCTCATCTGTTTCTGTGAGTATGGGTATAATGTTTCAGTGGAAAAGTCTGTATTAACTGTATAGCATTCAGCAAGAACAACATGCAGCTAAAAAAATGGGGGGAAAAAAACAAGAAATGAGAGATTCACACTATTCTTAAGGAATCGGTAGACACCTTTTTGGTAGTTCCACATTGCTGCTGCTGTCACTGTTTTCAGTTCCCCAAATCCCTCTTCAGTGCAACCCTTTCTGGAATTCTTCAAAGTGTTTGGTCTACATTTGTGATTTTTTTCTGAATTGGATTTTTCTCCTGATTTTAAGGAGTAGCAAAAAGTGATGAGATTTCTAGTAAAGCAGCTGGTTGTTGGTGGCTGTAGGTTGGAAGGTCTACTCTTCATAAAAATTCAAGAGAACTTTGAAGTGGGAATACTCTTTTCACTCTTCTCCACCCAAGTTATAAAAGAGGAAATATTTTTTTTCTTATGTATTTCAGCATTCATTACCTGAGTTTTAGCCTCCAGCTGCAGTAGAATCCTGCCTCTAGTGTTTGACCATATCCTTTCGCAAAATACTTTTTCCTGTTTTGCAAAGGTCCATATCTGGTTTTTATCTTTATTGATAGCTGCAGATCTTTTTTGGGTTCCCCAGTTTGTAACCTTTCCCTTCTAAAATGTTGTTTAACTCTTTCTGGAGGCGATTCAAAAATTAAGGGAAGATACTTAATCTGTGTTTTATTATGGCTACAGATACTACTATTGATAGTTTAGATGTAAATAGATCGGTAGCTGAGGGAAATACAGTTGAATATTAATTAAGTCCTAGTCTGATATGACATAAGTCACTGCTTTTTTTTTTTTTTCTTCTACCCCTAAGGTACTAATGTTTGTTCTTGTTTACCTTCTCCTTCAGCAAGCTTCTTTTCATGCTTTACATTTGCTTTGTTTCCCCCTGTTTTCTTCTTGTTTCTCTCTCCTACAAACGTCCATCTTAGTTCCGTTTTTCTCTTCAGGTTTCCTCTGCTGTTTTTAAACCACGAGGCATTGCATTTATGCTGCTGTATCTTTCTGTATAGACCTTAACCTACACAAAGATTTTTGTACCAGCAAAACTGTTTTAGTTAGGGTATGATTCATCTTCTTTTTTTTTTCCCCTCCTTTTTTCTTTTCCTGAACGGTTACTGTCAGTATGCTTAGCATGCGTAAGTCCCAGACTGCTCCAGCTTGTTCCATGTCTGCTCTGGGAAGATGTAACTCTGCACTGATAACGATCCTTTCCAGACTACAAGCGGCTGTAACTGTACTAGTATGGTCTTCTCATTTGTTTAAATTCTAAGATGTTCTGGACATAAAACTCATTCCTATATATATGTGTAAACTGAGATTTCTTGAGAAAACTTCATAGGTGTCTGTCTTCCCAGAAATATCACTTTTTATTTGCTTTTGGCTTTTATTTTAGTAGGATGCACTTCTCATGTAAGCAAAAGGTTATTTCATAAAACCAGAATGTTTGGGCAGGGGATATATCTGCGTTGTCAGAGTTGCTCTCCTTACCTATGTGGCTCTCAAGGCACTTTATAAGGACATTAGTCAATAGTGGCAAAACTGCATTATATCTCCTCTCTAGTCCTGTTTTCTATCGTTTTGGAATTATGTTAATGTCAGTCGTCTCTTTGTTTACTCAACCAGAAGTCAAAAGAAGTTGGGCTGGTTACTGTTAAACTAAACCTACCGGAGGCGGGGAGGGGGGAGGATGAGGGATGGTTTTGTTTTAGATTATTATTTGGCACTTTCAGTTTACATTAATTGGAAATTGGGCTTGTACACTTAATGGAAGTTTCCTCTATCACGTTTCCAAGCTTCTATTCTGTTAAACTCTTACTTGAGAACTCTTGAATGCTGAAATGTAGTTTCTGTTACTCTGCATTGAATTTGTACTTCTGTCATTAAAAACAAATACTGTTTGTGTTAAAATGCTTTCCTGTTGATTCAAATCTAACCCTGACATGGTGAAATAAGCATATTTACCTATCTTATTGATATCACCAGTCAGAAGCAAAAGGGAACAAAAAAATAAGTAGATGCAAGGGGAGACAATCCTTGAATGACCTGCGTGCACTGGGACACACGGCATACTGTGCATCATCATCCTGTATTTTGAGATACTCATATGGTAAGGCGGAATGGGATGAGATGGGGTGATTTTTTAGTGGACTGCTTCTGCTGCTGTAAAGTAACGTCCTGAGAGCAGAATTTCCCGATATCTTTAAAATAACACCCCAGAATTATGTTCTGACTTTGCTTTTTGCTTTCTGACCAGGCAGCTGAGTGAGTAAGTAAGATGCAGACACACAGGCTGCTGGCTTCTGTATGTGACTATTCATGAGCAAAATTTGAATGCATCATCCTGGAGCCTTTGTAAAATTAAGACACTGCTTTTGTAACTGTATTTGTATGTGTTGTGAACTCAGTGCACAGCTTGGTATGCGAAATGTCTCTGGCAGTAGACTTGCATAAATACTTTGGGAAGCTGTGTTTAGAGATGTGTTTGTATTGTTGGTATTTGTTTGCATACAGAATCCCATGATACTTCAGCACTAGAATACAAGCAATTTAATTTAAAAAATAAAATATTGACAGGAGGCTGGTTATAAGAATCTTATCAACTGGACATTGCTCAGGAGAGTGGTCCCACCAACTTTCAGAGGAGCTCTGTGTCACAGTAAGAATTTGCAGGACTGAGCCCTGATTTCTTTATAACTGGATATGGATTTCTTCGGGTCTAGTGTCCTAAGGTACATATTTACAGTCTTGAATGAAAGGGATTTCATGTGAGAATTGTCACTTGCTATAGGGAAAGCAACCCCAATAGGCTGATTAACATTTTCAAACCAGCGTGTCTGGCCTCTGAGCCATCTGATGGGAGCCTGCTCTGATCTTGAGGCTATATAGAAGTATTATTGCAGTGTTGTATCTACATAAAGCCTATTAACTTGGACACATCACATGAAAATGGTTGCGTGTTTTGGGCTGGAGCTAGTTTGTGTGTGGCCAGCTGGGAACACAACAGGCAAAAGAACTCAGCCCTGCCTGCCCCTGCCTGCGTAGGCTTGCCTTTCGTTGTCTTTGCAGTACCTGCGCAATTTCTTGGATTAAGATTTTAAATGAACACCTCATAATTTTTACAAACTGAATCTGAATCATTAAGTGTTTTTAACAGCTGGAAAAGGAAAAGCTTATTACTGAGTGTAATTAAATCGATTACTAAGTCTTTATTCACTTTGCAGAAACACATATCCAGCAAAAAGTGAAGACTTCTTGATACTGCAAAAACGTGATAGAATGGGAACAGAGGCTTCCCAGTTCCACTGGTGGTGGTTTTATGGCTTCAACTTACCTGTTTTTTTGTTTGTTTGTTTAATTGTAAAAATGATAGAAATAATTTACCGTGCATAGCAGAAAGTGGTAAGAGTTGATATTTTTAGAGACTTCAGGATTCATTTTTCGGCTCACAGCAGGGCTTGAGGATAGACAGTTTCCTTCAGATACTCCTGTCTCCTGCTCATAGATATGCCTACTGTTGAATATTCAGGATAAATTAACCTGAAGAAAATGGTGCAGATTAGAATTCTTTTCCTTGCCATTAAATTTAACAACTTTGAAATGTTTTTCATGTATTTCTGAAGTTAAACTACTAGAAGTAAGTTGATATTAATACAGTTGTTGGCAATAGCAATATAAACCACAGATCACATTTGATTTGGACAGGCTCGGAGATCGATCCGTACCTATTGAATGTGATGGTCTGGTATGAAACCTCTAGTTCAGGAGGTTCGCATGCTGCTGGTAACTGGAGGGCTGGGACGGTATGAAAGGGACAGAACCACTTTGTGTTCCGTTCTTACATTGCTTGTAAGCACTGGCCGTTACGCACTGCAGAAGACAGGATCCTTGGCTGGATAGCCGCTATTCCCTATGCAACTTCTCTGTGCTTAAAAAAAAAAAAAAAAAAGAGTTTATTTTAGGAACTCAATATGGTAAGTGTATAAAACACTTAACTCTGTGACATCAACAAGCAACTTCAAAGTTGTTCTTTAGTTTCTCTTAACGTATGAAACCACGGGGAATCATAATTACTCAGCTTTGAAAGTGTTCCAGTGCCTGGTGAAAGTGTTTAATGTGGACTTTTCATTTCTACTTGCATTACACTAGATTCGGTCTCTCCTCAGTGAAAGAGGTTTAGAAGAGTTTGAATTATTTACTGCCAAGAAGAGCTCATACAAAACATTGCTACACATCAGCTGATGTACAGGATGAAACCTTGTATCTCAAGTCCTTTAAGGTGGGCCAGTGATGGAAGTTGCTGTAGAAATATGCAACCAAGCCCTGAACAAGTTTATGTACGGGAAGCAATCTAGCTTTGTGGACTTACGCATTCTTCTACCTTAGAATTATCCTGGATATGCCATAGGCTGTTTTGTTGGCTCAGCAACAAGGACTTACGATAAATGGATATGTTACTGTGATTTTTGCATTGTCTTACTTAATACACTGTCTTACATTGCATGGTCTTACATAATCTTGGTGAGCAATAAGAGTACCAACACAGGGAGCTAACATGAAATATGTGTTTTGAACTAGTGTGACTGGTGTTAAAGAGGGTTTGCCTTCCATTTGATGAAGATAGAGACTTTTTATCACTGTTGCTCTCACCAGTCAAGGGAAGCATTTAAGAACATTGTTACAGAATACCTCCCTATCACAAGAAAGATCATGTGAAGGAAGGATCTTGGGCTTCATATACTAATGAAGTGCAGAAACAACCTACTGCTGCTCTGTAAGAAGGAAAGCATCTGTATCCTTTAAAATTTTCTCGTTCCATAAACGTAAAATACAAATACAAATTAGACATGTATGGAACATCTTTTGCATAAATTCAGTTTCTCTACTTACTCCTCAGAGAGGCAGCTTCTTTGAATGATTGATTGATCAGTTGGACAAAACTGATCTATGTTCACCATCTTCCTTTGATGAAATCTAAGCATTTATAAATATACATATATATACATACACATACAAATATTCAAACGGATGGAAAAGAGGGGGAAAAAAGATCACCAGTCAGATCCCTCCCATCGGAAAGATGTTAGCTCTGCCTTTACATTCTTTCTTTGAAGATGATACAATAGCAGAGTGGGAGAACCCTGATAAGAGGGACGAGGCTCACTCGGAAGATAAAATTCTACAAAACTTCAGAGCTGTAAAGCCAGTGTGGGCACTATTTCTAAAGTACATATGGGAATGGTCTTGGAGCCAAAGATCAGATCATATCATCTGCTTGGAATTGCTTCTCAGAGATCATGCAGTTGTGAAAATTGAAACTCCTTTCAGAAGAAGCTGAAGCAGCTGCAGGTTTCTTGCAAGTGTTTGTATGTTTTTTGTTAGGATATACCTTTCCTAGTGCAATCACTTCAAAAGAGATGAGTTGTCTTTTGAGAATAGTTATATACTATTTGAATATACTTTTTGTGAACTGAAAGTTGTCTCTAACAAGCTTTTAATATAATTTCTTCAGTACTTCTGTTGCTTTATCCATTTTGACAGAGTAGTCCTTAGGATTTTACTCATTTTTCTAGTTTTAAAAGTCTGATTTTTTGTCCATCCCCTCATGTAAAGGGAGAAACTTGTATCTGTAGAGCTGCTCAGGTATATCCTATTTTATGTCCCTAGAACTAAAGAGATTAAGCCATTAGTATTATTTGTGTTTGTTCACCTTGCATGTAGAAAATGGAAATAACACCATTTCTTGGTAGTCAAATCAATAAATAATTATGTTCCTTCATAGGTGGATGACCTAATTGGAAAAATACAGAATTACAAAGCTTTGATTCCAAGAGGAGAGCAAGTTGTTTATGCCATTTCTGTGATTTGTCACAACCACCTGAAGCAACAGATACCTGGTATTTCGGATATGGGCTATGTCTAATAAACGTAGTAACATGATCACACTTTTACAGTGAGATAGACTTGTTTATTTTTATAACTATGGCATAGATAGATGTATTGTATGAATGTCATACATAAAATGTTACTACCCTGAAAAACAAAGATGAAAGAACTGCTCTCTATGAAAGGGGTTTTCCATGGAGAAAAGAATGGAAACACGTTTGGGGAAGATGGGAGCCTCAAGATAGTAAATCCAGGGTTCTGTAGAAGATTCAAACTGGATTTTTAAACATGACTGACTGTCTCTGGGCTAATAGCTGATGGTATCTTGACATGCTGAAAAGGGGGACTTTCCACTGTATTGTAGCAATGAAGTGCTGGGTTTTGTTGATATGTTTGTTTGCTTTCAGCCAAATCGGAGGGGTCAGAAGCAAGTGGTGTTTGCGAAGCAGCAGCTTGGTTTTTAGATCAAGGTTGAAATGCATTGTTGTTGGCACAAAAACCTCCAGCAGGGGTAGAATATGTCTCTGTCCAGATGGATGGCTGCATTGGGTACGTGCAGCCAGTTGCTATGCTCCTGGCTCACGCGAGCAGCGAGGGCTACCCAGGCAGCCTGCACAGAGCTCGCCTAGAAGGAGCACTGTGTGTTGTACTCGGGAGGTAATTCTGTGCTCCGGAGGGAGCCTCCACCAGGATGACTTTCTTCAATATGGGCTGTTTCACTTGTAAGAATAAAGGAAGTGTAGAAAAGAGGCAGTGAATGTAAATAGACTGGTTTATGTTGGGGGGTGGTTTTCTACATTTTTCTTAAATACTAGATACCATCCAACATTGATCCTACTGGAATGATTGTAGTGTCCAGTTAACGGGAAAAACCTTAATCACCTCACTGCGGTGCTTTCGTGTTGAGGAATCAGCATACATTTGAGTCCATGGTTTTTAGGAACAGAAGAGGAAAATTATGTTTTTAAACATCCATTCCTTACAGTCAGTGATGCTGTTTACGTTTGAATTCTTAAGTTACTGGAAAAAATACTCATTGAGAATGAAAATGTCCTATTCTAATAATCACAAAATATTCTCATCCTGAAAATCTAATAGTGTGTACTTTTTTTTTTTTTTAATGAAAGGTCTGTACTTGAAACTTTCCAGCTTTTATAAGTGAGGAAATTCCAAGCATTTTGTAGTGACAGATACTGTTAGTGGGTAGTTGTCCACTGACGTCAAAAACAGGGGATGGCGAACAGCTTTGTTCAAGTCAACGAAAAATGTACGGTCTTGGATAAACTCTGTGTTAGCAACGGAGCTATCAATGATATACGAGCAGCTTCACATGAGTTCCCATGTGCATTCAATCCAATGCTAAATTCCAGATCTTGTTTAATGAGCAACTGATGGAGCCAAGACCTGGCACTGCACAAAATCCTGCAGTCTGCTTTATCCAGTCATGAAGGAAAAACAAGCTAAATAAGTTCAGATGAACAAGTTCAGATTTACTGCAGGGTTATTAAAAAGTTGTGATTTGTATTCCTCTGCTAATGTTTATGACTAACACATTTGGGACGTGTAAAACAATACTTAATTTGTAAAAAGACTGTGTGCCAAAATTCCTGCAGTAGTTTAACCACTAAAGAGCAAGTTTTGACTGTGTGAATGGTTTGTTTAAATGTTTAAGATTATCAGTAATCAGCTAATTCTTTTTTAAAATTTACATTTTGAAAAATGATGATTTCTTCTTGTTGGATTGCTGTTCAGCACTTTCACTTTGTGAAATACAATGTATTTCCGTAGCTCATCACGGAGAAACAATTTTTAAGTCAAGTGCCACTCTCTTTAGCAGGTGTGATTTGCCACTGTAATGCTAGGTGTGTAGTTACATTAAGATGTTTACATGCAGTTCTGTATGCAGTTATGTTGGGCTTTGAATATGCTGGATATTTTATACCACAGTGGGTTTTCACGCTAAGCATGCTTGTGTCCTTACGCAATTTTATATGGGCAAAGAGATGGATAAAGTGTGAGTGTACCAAATTGTCATGTCTGGCGTTTCCCTTCAACATGAAGGTATGCTTTCTCAGACTCCTCCTCCTGAATGTCATATTTAAATGTAGGTAAGCAAAAGTTAATTACTATACTCCTAGCAGAAATAATAATTAAAACCCCAAGTATTTCAAGAGGGGAACATTGCTTTCAAATATTTGAAGAATTTGGAATGTTGCTACCCAAAATGCAGTATTTAAAACATCTCTGCTATCCTGGAGGGCAGGGGCATGGGGGGGAAGGGGAGGACGAATTTTGCTGTTACTTCTACCAGGCAGATTGCTTTCCTTTCAGTAAAAGCTCATGGAAAAAATGCCCATGGTTGTTTTATGTATTTTTGGCAGCAAGAACGTACTTTGGTATATAAAACAGTTCAGCTGTGAAACATTCAGTGCAGCCTTTTGTGTGTTTGATGAAGCTTCTCTTCCTACCAATCTTCTGAGTCAACATTAACCATGCAGATTGCAATGTATTACTTCTCCCTGAGTGGTAAGCTCCTTTGACAGCTTCCTGAGATGTCTTGAAAAAGTATTATTCTTGTTACTGTCCCAGTACGGCCTTCTGGCAGACCAAGTTTCTCCCAGCAGAAGTATAAGAACAGTATCCATGACGTTAGAAGTGGTGTACAACAATTAATTTTACCTTTGAGGGATTCACTGTGTGTTTTGAAAGCCAAATCACTGATGTGGCTCCAAAAAAATCATACTTGGCAGTATGTGGGAAGGGGGTTTTTGTGTATTTTTTTTGTTTTTGGTTTTTTTCCTCTCTTTAACCTCTTTGGACTCCTGAAATGATATCTGCTGTCTCTCTCCTTGATAAAAGAGTTAAGAAGCCTAGTGAACATTTCTGTGGATATTTCTGGTTTTGATGGTTCTTTATCTCCCCCTTTCTTAAGTCTTGGATTTTTATATTTTTAATAAGTGGTGCGAGTTTGTTGTAGAGCCGATCGTGATGATGGGCTTTGCATCGTCTTCCTGGGAATCATTGTCCACAGTCAGTCTCCATGGTCCTTGGCTGGTGTAAAAGAGAGGACTGCATGTCCACCTAGAAGCTGCTGCTGCTGTTCACAGCACATCTATTAGTGCAAACCCAAGTCTGTCAGCATCTTCAGCTAATACCTTGTAATTTGAACTGAGGCTGTGAAGAAATACCCCCTTTTGCTATCCCTGAAGTATTGTTGGGACAGACATTGTAGATCATAACTTAACTAGTCTGAAAAAACCTGGCAGAATATCTACTAGAATGCTGCGTGCTACAAGACACTGAAAGCACTGAACTTGAGAACACTTTAGATACAGTATAAAACCATAAATTGCATTGATTTGGCATGGTGGTGTTGGGTTGACGGTTGGACTCGATGATCTTAGAGGTCTTTTCCAACCTTAATGATTCTATGATTGTATTTGTGTTTTCATTTGTCTTCCCAGCATGGCACAGCACGTCTGCCTTTTGTGTTTCCCAGAAACAAATCACTTCTCTGAGTTGAGGTTCATTTTTGAGAAACGTGGGCAATGCAACTATGTGAGACTTGTACATTGCATTTGTGCCTTAGCAAGTACTGCTTGTCTTCTGGCTCCCTGAGCTTGTCATAAATATTAATTTAATAGGGCTGGTACTATTTTATGCATTGTGAATGTACAGATTGAGGAAGAGATAAATTTTATTGATATGGGCTGTTGCTGGAACTTACAGGGTTTGTAGGCCTAAAGGAGCCCAGATTTACAGTGTATGTATATCATAGTTGTTCTTCAAACTATTTGAAAACTTTTTATATAGAATAGGATAGTTCTTTATTACCTTCCCAAATATTTCTTACTTTCCATCTCTCTCACAAAAATAAACAAGCTGCCCAGTATTTTCTTTGTCTTTTGCAGCCTTCTTTGGCTGACACTCATAGCTTGCAGTTTGAGAAGTTGTGCATGAGGTGATTGTTTAATTTTGCTGGGAGGTATTTGACTCTAAGAGTTCACTTTCCAATCTTGCGGTATAGCAGGGAGCCGTTTGCTGGCTATACTCAAAACCAAACCCATTTTAAAAACAAACATCAACATACCACATTATCAACTTCTAGAACAGTCCACCTAAGCCTTGAGAATTGCCTTTGGTTGCTGGTCACTTCAGATATGGCTGTAATTTCCCAATTTTTGAGGACTGCTGCTCAGGAAGGAATGGAATCCCATTAGGTTTACTGGTTACCCTGAAACTGCCCTTAGCACCAGCTCAGCTTAGAGGAGAAAACAAGGGGGGGAAATTATTTCCACAACCTAAATATAAATGATACCTTTTCAGGGCAAAAAAAACCCCAAACAACTTTTATATCTATTTATTTTTTAGATTAGACTACATATAAAAGTATTGTCTTCATGTGTCTTTCAGTTGTTAATTGGTCAGGATCCTTACCTGTGATCATGAATCTTGTTCTAAGGCAAACCCTACACATTCAAGATTGCCTTCATGGAAGAGGTCTGAGATTTGGAAATGTGTGTAACTCTTACATGTAAAGCCCCTCTATGTCTATTTAGATTAAACTCTCAGCACCCATTTTCTAAATTAATATAGGTATTACTTGGTTGCAGTGTTGATTTTTCTGAAGCTTTTCTTGAAAAGTAATTTCCTATCCCACGCTGTCAGCTGTGTTGATGTACTTTGGCTATGGCTGGGTAGAGCCATTTTCCATCCAGAATGTGGACTAAATCTATTAGTTAATGTATTAATTTTATTATTAGTTGTAGTTTGTTTATTTAACTGCTATCATAATGCTACTGCTTTATTAACTCTACATGTATTGTGGACAATCCGGAGGAAAATGCTCCCTGCAAGCTAGCAAGACAAAATCCAGCCTTACTGTATAACCTCATCAGATGTTAAAACTTACATAAAATGCATATATTGACATGTGTAAATCCTACATTGTGAAAACGTAGAAGCCAGAGTAGCACGTGTGGTTTGTTATTGCTCTTGACTGAAACTGGGCATGATCGTAATCAAATGCGTTAGGGCTGGAGTCTGGAATGAGAGGTCCTCGAGTCTGGGCATCGAGAGAGCGGTACTCTCCTCCCCTTACCGTCTGCTTTGGCTTTCCTCAGCGTCCTAAGCTATTTTGGAAGTGACAGGAGCAGTCACGCTGGCAATGCATTCAATACTATCTTTATTTTACTGTGTGGTGAAGAATGCTTTCCCTTTATTGTATTTCCCTTCTGTGTGCTGCGCTCGTTGTCCCTCCCTTGTACCAGACCAGTTGTTCTTGGGACTGTGCTGTACACTGAATCAATGAAATCATTTGCTTTGAAAATGAAATATTTTAAGTTAGGGGTGTTGAGCAATATGGTTTACAGTGTGGTCTTGCAGTGGCACCGAAGACCCAACTGAACAGGCGTGCAGCGGGGCACGGGCCGGGGCTGAACCTCGCAGGGTGGGAGCGTTTCAGGTAGCGTTGTGAGCATTATATAAAGACATAGGTTTCTCTTCGAGAAATCCCTGCCAACAGGAATCATTTTACACAGCGCAGTGGTGGGAAAACACTTTTCTAAATATCGTTTCCACAGTAATTCCCAGGTGCGGTGGAAGGCTGGCAGAGTCCCTCGGTTGCAGGTACGCCAGCCGGGCTCGGTGCCTCCCGCCGCCGGCAGCGCCCGCGGCCCTGCCCTTCCCGCCGGCTGCGGAAGGTGGCAATGTTGTCAGCAGAAGCCCAGGTAAAACTGGTCTCGGGTGACTGATCTCTCTGAGGCAGCCTCAGCGCTTGTTTGTCCAGAACTTTTTCTGGCGTCAAAGTTTCGTATCTGTGAAGTGAGGGTCTGTAAAAGGGGGATTTGTTTAGTTCTGTGCGCCATTACTTTTGCACTACTTTTAACAACTCGGTACACGATCTGTTCTGAATGTAGCGATGTGCATGAGGCTGTCACCACGCTGTTTACACAACTTGCTCCATCATAATGCTGAAGAAGGCCGTGTGCCATTTAGTTTAACACTCTTAAAGACTTCTCCGTACTGGTTGTCATTGACCTTGTGTACTGGCGAACCATTCTCCACCCGGGGAACAAAACTGATCTCGTTAACTGAAGTTTCATTTCTGCAAAGCACTTGTAAATGTTTCTGAAACTCGCTGTAATTTTCTGGGCTCCCCCCCAAGGTGTTTACAAACTCTGCTTTGAAGTGAGCTTGCCAGGGGAGAAACTGAGAACTTCCCTGCATGCCATGGGTTTTGTTAAGAGCTACCTCCTGACTATGACAGGCTTTTAACCTGTTGAAAGCCTAACAGACCTGTTCGTAGGTTTGGTGGGGATGTTTTTCTTTTCTTTTCATATTTCACCTAACTCCTTGCATCTTTTTAACTACTTCAAATTGTCCCTAAGACTTTTGTGTCTTGTGATTTTTAACATTTTATTCTGTCTAATGCTAATTCTCAACCCTCGAGGGAAAGTACACAAGTTCTTGGTTTCTGTTATCCCATTCCTTTCCTCTTGACTCTCGTCTCTTGATTCTGCTGTGGTAAATCCATCATTGATTTTAACTTATCATAGAACCTTTCAACATATTTAATTACTGGGTTCACCTCTTATTCTGTGTTCCTTACCAAGCCTCTCTGACAAGATGTAATGTATTTCATCCATTTAGGAGGTCAAATGGGGCAAAAAATACAAATTCTTGATGTACGTTACGGTAAGCAGAGAGCAAATAGGATGACATTACCTTGTAATCCCCCACCCTCCCTACTTAACTTTATTTGCAACACAGATGACATTTTTTGTTGGACTTCTTATCTAGTTATTTGTTGTTTTTCATAAGGAAGGCAGGCAGAGTTTAGGTGCCTAATGCTGTCCAATTTCTAGGAGTTTAAATAATCAATCTGTAAAGTTGTGTGTGTGTGTCTCCTTCCTGACCAGTGCATTTCTTGGGGATGCTACTCACTGCATTAAATATACACCGAAGGCTTCTGGTACTGCTTCGGTCTCTGTTAAACAAAGATTGTTTGCTGAGTAGCAAAATCTGTTGCTGTATGGATACTCTGCCTACCACTCTGTTGTGCAAATGGTCCAGCAGTTGTCCACGGGAACCCTGGATAATGGCTTTTTAGTATTACAAAAGAGTAAAGACAGGCTTCAGAAACGGGTTGGGGTTTTGAGCAGTTTGTCTGGCAAAATCTGCTATAGTCTGTCTCTCCAAATCGAATGACAAGCCAGTGAAAGCTTTCTTTTGAGAAATCTGTTTTGCTGAGCTGCGTGGGAGACTTCCTTTTCAAAATTGAAACTGGAAAACCAATAATCTCCAGCTCCAAAGAGGAAACAGTTTAAGATACGGTGGGTTATTACCACCGTACTTTTTATAATTATTTCTTTTTGTAGTAATTGCAGTATCAGTCGTCTTATTGCTTTAAGAATAAAGTGAATATGAAGAAATACTTCGTCTTGAGAGTATCCATTGGACTTTTTTTTCTTTAAACACTGCTAAATAATGTCGTCTCATACTGTTATGATAATAATAATAATATGGCTGTCCAAGAAGTAAAGCTAAACAGATCGAGGCAAAAGCTTCCTGATCATAAAATTTCCACATTAAAGGAAGTAGATGCTACGTGCAAATACAAAATGTGGAAATAAAGACATTTAGAATTTTTGCTTTCTCTTTCCAAACCAAAGGGAAAGAGACTTCCCTGTGATTTCAGAGTATTGCTAACAAGCCCTCATAGCTATTTTGAGCCTGAAACAGTAAACAGCTTAGTAACGGCATAATTACATCAATAAACCTAACATTAAAATACCTCCCAAAATTTATGTACAGATGGTTCCATTTTACATTACAAAAGAAATTTTCTGAAGTCCGTTTGCCCGTTTGCCTAAAACAAAGTTTTTAATGGAACAGCTTAATGATTTGACCTCAGATCTGCATATCCTTTTTTTTGAATGTAAATATGAATACCAAGGCAATTAACTTGGTAATTTACCCAGTCAGGCTGAGTTGAAGTTCTGTAGGTAGGTATTGCTTTAAGCACAGTTGGCATGCTGTCTTCTGCACGCTGATGGGCTCTTGCTCAAGCGTGTATTGGCCCTCAAAGTGTCTTAGTGCTAGGGATAGTTCACCCTCAGGAAGTTTGGTTTAGATAAGTATCTGAATTTTTTTGGGTACCGAAATCTGGAATGCTGCAGCGAAATCTGATGAGCACAGGCTCTCAGATCTGAGTCAGCAACAGGGCTGGACCCACTCCTGTTGTTCAGCACTTCCACTGCCAGGTCCAGCCAGCAGCAGAAAACAGAGACGCATGAAAAGAAAAACCGGAGGGAAGAGGAGGGAGCGTAATTCACAAAAGTATGGACAGACTTGAAAACAGAGTTTGTGTAGGTTGTGCACAGAGGTGAGGAGCTGTGAAGAAATTGCCACCTTCTCCCAGTATGGCCTTCCAAAACCTCAGGGGGAGTTTTGGTTCCCAGGGGACTCTGCTCTTAGCCCTGTGTAAACAGGGCTGTGCATCATTAGCAGCTGCTGTCTGGGCTGTTTTGCTTACCAGATGTAAAAGTGAACCTATGAAATTAAGGGGTTTTTCTCCCTGCTTCTGATCCTTTGCAGTTAAAAGTATTTCAGGTGTTACAGGGCACACTGTTAGCAACTGAAATTTTAGTCTTGGAGAAAAAGAGTTATCCACTCAAACGGCAGTGTGAGCAAGAAAGTTATGGAAAAGTAACCAGGAGAAGAGAGTCGACATATTTTTCTTACTGATCTCTGGGTATTACTCAATTTTCTGATCTCTTCTTCTCTGTGCACCCATTGTTTTCGAAACCTTGTTACTCCTGAATGAATCCCTTTTCTATAAGTTCAAGAAAAGGAAGATGCTTCTCCCTCTAGAAGTCAAGTTAAGCTGCTGTGTTTCTGCCAATTGGTAGCAAATATGTATCACACTGTGTTACTCTTTTGGTGAAAAATAATCTTTTCATTAAAGTATCTGTAGTCTTCTGAGGCTGAATTTCCAATCTAGTGTTTACTTCATCTGTGGAGGTCAATGGATGGAGATCAAATCACTGCCAGGTTTTGCCAGGAGAAAGTTGGCCATAACTGTATGGCAGTGCGTGCTTGGTACAAGGCTCGTGAGCCACAGGTTCTTGAGGCGGCCTCCTGAAACACACCTGAAGCTTAATTCTGTGTACCATGCATAGACGGAAGTTCTCACTGTGACTTCATTCATGCTTTTGGCATTCCAACGTTATTCCTGGTGGTGAAAGAATAATAGAATGAATAAGCAGCTAAAACACAGGCGAGGAGAATGAATTTAAGCTTCGGAGAAGCTGAGAACACACCCAGGTTCTCATCACTTGTGTGCACTGTGCCCATTCTAATCCCCATCCAGACTTCAATACTAGGGATTAAATGGTCAAACATTTAAAAATGTTCATCTTTCAGAAATTCTAAAGTCTGCTTTTCAGAAGTGACCCAGTATGATTTGCACGTATTTACATTTTGATAAGGTGATGTTTATTTTAAAAAAAATAACTTCTGGAGAAAAAAGGGAGAACTTTTAAATCCCTAATATATAGCGGAAAAACCCCTGTGTATATCTCTCTCTGCATATAATATAAAATAGAAAATGGAGAAAAAATGTCAAGAACCAAAAAACGTTTAGTATTCTTCAGTGGCTGCAGGCCACCTTAGCTTGTGCTAACATTTTAGAAGGTACTGAGGACATATTTCAGTTTCTTTGCCTTTTAGCTTAGAAAATCGGCCAGTTCTACCGAGCCACTACTTTTATTTTATTTAGGTAATAGAATATTTGCCTTATTTTTCCTCCTACTTCTGTTTTTCAGTTATAGAAACTTCTTGCCTTTCCTTTTCTCTCATTTTGTTGCAAAACATGAAAAAAAAAAGGTACTATTTTTAATAGTCATGTATACTGATGGCTGTCTGTTGACATCTGTGAACTTCAGTTAAATTTATATATGTATGTATAAAAGCACAGGTCAGCTGTTTTTTTCAGTAGCCACTGGCTGCAGTGGCTGCAGGAAGCTGACTAGTGCTTTTCCGGGTCTCCATCAAGTTTTATAAAATAAAATTAATGAGTCTTCTTGTCACGTTTTCCAACAATGCCAATTTGTTTAGATGATATATCATTTGAATATTTGTGACCTCTAAAGAAGAGGGCAAAAAGGTGGTTTTGGGTTGTCTAGCTGGTCAGATGTGGCCAGCTGGTGTAGCCAACGCTTGCAGGCTTCTTACCAGGAAAGCAATGTGTTTCCTTACCATGCGGTTCTTAAGAGAGACAGTTTCCTTAAAAAAGTCATAGATAGCATGAGGTTGGTCAGAGGGTAGACATATTTGTTTGACCTTTTAGTAACAAGTCCATACATTAGGAGAAAACGCAAACATTTTTTATTTCTTAAATTGCCGTGAATGGAGTGAGAAGCTGGGGAACTGGGACTGACAGACCACCTGCAGGTTTTGGAGCCATCTGGATCTTGATGTGGAGGACTACAGCTGAACAGATAGAATAAACCTAACAGCACATAGCTGATTAATTACGAATAATATTGAAAATGATGCAGCCGTCTTGCATAGTGTTTCCAGATCTTTATTTTTTCATTGTGGTCAGTCAACATTGAGAAATTTGTATTTATTATGTAAATATTTGGGAGGAAAGTGATATATGCGAACACTTTACTATGACCAGTCATACTCCTTAGCTGTTCAAGATGAGTTTTGGCTTCCTTTGTATTCCCTGGAAAATAATGATTAATCTAACATCCACACATTAGGGTTTTGTTGGTTTTGGAGTGATGAAATTATGTATTTTAAACTTTTTGTTATATGATTAGAGACACATGAAATGGAAAAGCGTTTCCTGAAGAGCTCTTTCTTCACGTCCTCTAGAAATGAAGGGTTTTCTATATTCCCTTTTTTTCATATTCCCTAACCTCCCTCCCTGCTCCCTTGGTGTACTCTCCTTCAGCTTCATCATGGATCTGGTAACAACTACTGTTTCTTTTTACACTTCACTGTCTTTGATACAGTTGTTTATTAAAATATGAGGAGATATTTTTTTTCCAGGTAGGATGTTTCATAGAATTTTAAAAATTTATGTCCCAAAAATATCAGACTAACTGGACTAAACATATTGAAAGGAGTAAACTCACTGACTGCAACACAACCGAGAATCTCTCTTGTATAATTTTAGCTAACAGTTAAAGAGTAGAATGAAATAATGCCATTTATTGTTAATGTGTTCTGATAAATGAAATTAGAGAGATGTGCAGAGTTGGAATCCCACCCCATCTGTCTCATTTTGTCATGCGTTAGAAGGTAGATATTGTATGAAAAGAGAACTGAGAAGACCCGTGTTCCAGAGCTGTGTTTGATGGAGGCCGCCTGCCTAGGTATCCTTATCACATCATGATCTCTCGGTAATGTCTTAAAAGTTAAAAAACAAACTGCCCCGCAACAGCGTGTCACCGTTTTCCTTGGTACCCTTCTGCAGTGTGCCTTCGTGTGAAGAAATGAGAAGTAAAATGAAAGAATCATAGAAGTCAGTGTCTAAGCTGATTTAAACCTACCAGGGACCTGAAGTTTATCCAAAGCAGAAACTCCTATTTAAGGGCAAGAAGAAGGGGTACGTGGAGCAGCTCTGCAGTGGCTTGAGCCCACGTAAGGACACCTGGCTGGGGTATTTAAGCTCTGTATTTGTGGGGAAAGCAAGTAAACAGCAGGAACGATATGCAGTCTCTTAAATAAACGCTGTTTTTGCAGGCCCGAAAAGTCGGTGGCTGCCGTTGCCGCCTCTGACTTTAACAGCGAGGAGCTTGGGGGGTGACTCAGGGCAGGCAGCAGCTGCCGGCAGGCCCCGGGCGCTGGGCCGAGGCCTGGACTTTCCGGGCCGGGCGGTGGCGGCGGGCCACGGCGGCCGGGCGGGCCGTGGCAGCCGTGGCGGAGGGCCATGGTGGGGAGGAGGAGGAGGAGGAGGAGGAATGCTGCCGCCCTGACGTCAGGAGCTGCTCCTGGGAATGTTTTGCATTCCTCTTCCTGGCAGTGGTCAGGTGGCTTCCAGCAAGAAGGAAGGAACAGCCACTTCCAAAAAGAAAAAAACCTAAAATGAAAAAAAAGAGGGGGAGAGAGCGCGCGAAGAGGAAAAGAACACTTTATAATAAAAGTATTGTGGGGGAGGCACTTTTATTAAAAGCCAGATTGGGAATTGGAACCAGATGTTCTGCATTCGAAAGCTGCACGAATGTTAAACGCGTCTATTAATGACTGTGATGGCTGAGGTATTTGGCTATCTGCCTCACTTTAATCTCATTGCTCTGTATTTAAAAACAGTTGAGAAAAACAGATTTTTTTTTTTTTTTTTTTTTTTTTTGTACCCGACTTTAGGCAGCTTCCTTTATACAAATGTTAATTTAAAAAAAAAAAATACAAGATTTTTCTGGGAGAATAGCCACATGTATGAAAGCAAGAAACAAGCAGGAAAACAGTCAACATTTGTCTTGTAAGTTCTGTTAGTTTTAACATACGTTTTGTGCTGAAAATTAATGTCTTTAAATTCGGTTTGCTTCTTGATTTGTGGTTGTTGGATAATGCGTATGATGTAAGCTGGAGAGGTTAGAACATGCAATTACTCTTGTTCACAAAGTACTTCCTATTCCCTTAACTCTCTCTCTCTCTCTTTAATGTCCCTGTCACAGTGTGTGTTTAAAGCAAAACAAGAGTAGATGCTCAGTCTGAGCTGGGTAATGTAGGAACTGCGCTCACCACAGGCAGTACTTGTGAAATAACTGCTTTATATCTAAAGACAGACCCGAGTGCATGTTACATCTCAGTTTCAAGAGCAGCGTCTCCACCTCGGTGGTTATACACATTTGGGAGTATCGAGCACTGAGAGCTGCCGTGGGGACTTCTGGTTTGTGCTTCAGTGGGGGCAAGATACCTGACAACACTGTAGCCTGTACAGACGCAGGCAGATTTGGGGTGTCTCCCAGGCAGGCGTGCATCCTTCTCCCATCGTGAGGCTCCATTGTATGCACATTGTAAGATATTCTGTGTAAAGCAAGGACTGCTGGAAGGAGGGAGGGAGCTGCGGTCATGTCTCCCTTCAACTCACTCCCAACTTTAGGGCATGGCAATGCCCTAAACCCGCGGCTTCTTCGTCATCTTGAGAGGGGAAAGCAATTGCTTTCTCTGCACCCTATTGGGGAACCCCCTCTTTACCTGGTGGGGCACGGCTCTGGTTTTTAAGAATTCAGACTTACGCAGGCAGGGGACGTATCCTGCCTGGGGCTGATGGAGCGGAGCTGCCTCTGGGTTCAGGGTAGGAGAGCCCATACGTTTTAAATGGCACTGTAGAGCCTTGCCAGCGTCCTTGTCTGACATGATTTTTTTTTTTTTTTATTAAACTTGTATTTTCCTATTCATCAGCACTGCATGAAGTTGTATTTGTCTGCTGACCGAGGAGTGAGCTGAGCTTATTCCCCAGGCAGTGTATTCTGGGGGCAGGAAGCTGGGGGGACAGGGAGCGTGTGGTAGTTTCGGTGAAGTTTTCTTGAGCTGTGCCCCCAGCTCAGGTGAGGCCCGTGACGGCCCGCCTGTTTCCTGGTACCGGCTAAAGTGGACAGGCAGCTTCCTGCTAAGGGTGGATGCTCTGCTGAGGAATTTCCAGAAATGCTGAGAAGTGCTGACTCACAGCTTACGGCCCCGGCTGGGCTGAGGGGAGGTTTTCGAGTCCTTGGCTGAAGCCAGCAAAAAATGTTGCTGTAATGTACTGTTTTATTTTTAGCAAGGGGGGAGGCTGTGTTGCTTAGGATGAAATGCTTGCGAGTGGTTTCAAAATGACAGACACTTTTAATATTTTTTTTTCTTTTCTATTTTTAGAACTTGGAAGACAGGTTGTTTTGCTAAAATACAGACACTTCTCTGTTTCCCCAGTAAACGGGTTGTTGTAAAGGAGCCTTAAGGAGTTCATGCAAGGAAGGCTTTTACCACCACTGCAGTGCAAAATGTCCTTCAGGGTAGGAGATACTAAAGTATTTGAGACTGAAACTCAGTTGGCACCTACGTGCATGTATTTCTCACTTCTGCTGAGGTGGGACTGCAGCTTCAATTGTTGGACCTGAAGTGTAGCCAGGTATTTGATTGCTGCTATTACGCGATCATTGTAAAAGCTTGGTGCTTAGGTTTCGTCCTCCCTTGGTTTTAGCAGTCACTTCACATGTAATTGCCTGTGCATTTTCTTTCTTTCTTTCTGAACAGAAAGTGCCCTATACTGTTTTCTGCTAGTGTTAGCCAGAAACTAGAGTGAGCGGAGGAGTCATTTTGAGCAGTACCGCCTCTCAAAATATAATTTTGGTGATTAGATTGTAGGGACAAAGTTCAATTTTTTTTTTTTTATATTCAGTACATTTTTTTTGAACATACTCTTGTGTGTGCGTATTGTTTTTCTGTTGAACAAGCACTGAGTACTGTGGGATGATCTCCAATGTATGCACTGTCCCACAGAGTATCATAAATGGAATACAAATTTATAAAAACTCTTTTATACTTGCTTCTAATTTCTAAAATTTTATATCAGCTGTTCTTCATTCACAGCTCTGTACCTCTGCATATAGAATAGTTCGGACCCCTTTTTTACATCTTACTAGTGAACTATGTAACAATGAATGATCTGCAGACTGCTTCTAACCACAATGCCAGTAATTTTTTAATAGCATGAACCAGCACAT
The DNA here is from genome assembly GCF_965638725.1 of Aptenodytes patagonicus. Taxonomy (NCBI): domain Eukaryota; kingdom Metazoa; phylum Chordata; class Aves; order Sphenisciformes; family Spheniscidae; genus Aptenodytes; species Aptenodytes patagonicus. Next base: position 47,447,421 of record NC_134950.1, on the reverse strand, counting down.
TTTGCACACAAAAAAACCAAACCAAAATGAAACCCACACCTCTTACAGCAACCCTACAGCATCTGGCTTGAGAATAACTGATGTGCAGCTTCCCTGAGAAAGTACATTTCCCTCTTGTAGTTAACTGCTCTTCTCCGTTTTTGCCCTGGGACTGGGTGATGGTACGTGTCCAGCAGGGTCCTCATCCGACAACAACAAAGAGAAAAAGGATACTTCTATGAAGGAAGTACAGGAACATAAGACAAGGCTGTTTCCACGATGTGCAGCGAGCTCATTTATTAGCTCACCACTGTGAAAAAGTCCCAGTCTTAGTAATTTTAATGGAAATACAGTCCTTGCATGTGAGCTGATGATGATTTTTGCGGACAGAAATAACTGTAGGTTGCACGTATGTCACAATTTCCCAATCAAATCCACTTTTACTAATGACTCTAACCTTGCCAGCCACCCATCTCCAAGAGAAAGCTGTTCTCCTACCCGTATCTGCCAGTTCTCTCCAAGATTTTATAGCAGCTGCATAATCTCTTTTAAGAGTTGCACAAGCATCTTTTCTTTGGTTGTGTCCTGGCACCCACCACTGTACTGGGAAAAATAATATAGGCCTTACATTATTTCTAGCCACCTGTCAGTAAATTCAGGCCAAAAGCCATGAACTAATAGTCTTGCTTGTGCCCCCTTTAGATAGATGTGTCATCCGACCTGGGTCGACATGCCTCAACTAGATTGCCTGACTCCAGATAACCCCTTCTACAATCCGTTGCTGCTTTACCTTTTTCTAGTTTGGATGAGGCACAGAATGTACCTTTTTGCAAAGATTCTGTCCCCAAACTTTAAAAAAAAAAAATTATGCATGAATGTTGTCCAGCTTTCCAGGAAACATGTTGGTACGACATGTATCAGTAAGAACATCTACTCATTTTACGGTCAGCTTTTTGTAATTGAATCTGTCCTAGTAGAATCCAGGAGTCCTTTCTAGTAATATCATACTTCACAGTCTGGTTCCCGTCTTTAATACAGACATGCCCTGCAAAGAGATTTCTGCTTGTGGCAGTGTACGTTTGTGCATTCTCAGATATCTTGGTCTCCTCGTGCTACCTGTTCCTGCATAGCTTTCTGATCTCTCCACTATTTGATATGTTTTGCTACTAGTCTTGGTAGCTGTGTGAAATCTCAGCGATTCATGTCTACGCTTCAGTTGTCATACTACTTTTTGTTATTGTGTCATTGTCTTAAATCATTTTTACCTGAGGAATTTCCTACACCCTTCTTGTACCTTCACTTAGAGTCATCATGACAACCTATTTCTTTGTGATTATAGTGGGTTCCCAAAATGAGCCAGATTAACGGTAAACCTTGAGTATTCAGCTGCTTTATCATTATCATCACTTACGTGATAGCGTTACCATTAATTGTCTCTTGCTCTGTTTGTCCATAGTAGTCTCTGTTGGTGTTCAGAACAACTCATTTCAAGAACTGCATATTACTTTACTGTTTGCTGGGTAGGATGGATCATACATTGATTTCTATGTAAAGATGAGATTACGGTGGTAAAAAATAAGACACTTTAAAAATTAAGTCAGAATTTGAGACTCCTAAGTAGTGCAATTAAGCCAATCCAATTGTTTTAGTAAAGATTAGAGGAACCCTTTATGAGAAATTTTAAAGAATATGCACAGTAGAGACATGTATGTGTGAGTCTGGATATATGAATGATAAATTTCAAGAATGTAGACTGATACTTATAAGCAGTTTGAAGCAGTGACTAGAAATCAGTCACATTTTGTTTGTAGCAATAAATAATCTAAAGAGACTGAGGATAGAAAGATGGAATAGGTGGTTGAAGAAAAAATAGCTTACCTTTATTTCATGAGGGTCTCCAGCTCTCTCAGCCTCATCTCAACTCCTAGTAAGCCTCTTCAGTCATCTTTCCAGTTCTCCTCATTTTAAGTCTTCTCTTTGAGTAATAATTTTTTCCCTTTATTTTCTTTTGATTATCATCATGATTCCACGGTGTAATCAAAATTAGAAGTTGGGTCACAAACTATCATTTAAAACTGAAACTAAATCAAGGTTTGCTTCTTCCAAGGTAGCAGTGAGTCAAATGTGATGTCGGTCTGCTTTGGGATTCCCATATGTCTGTTGTGGCCCTGGTAATCAATATAGAATCATAGAATCATAGAATCATTGAGGTTGGAAAAGACCTCTAAGATCATCGAGTCCAACCGTCAACCCAACACCACCATGCCCACTAAACCATGTCCCTAAGCGCCTCATCTACACGTCTTTTAAATACGTCAAAAAATGAATACATTTGCAGCTGTCAAGAAGACTTTGGGCAACATTGCTGGTTGTAGGCTGATAAGGGCTTCATTATTAACACATATTCACATTGAGAGCCTTGTGAAGCATGCAGCTTCAGTGCATACCAAAATCTGATCATCTGTGTGCCTAGCACTGCTGGGTACCATGAACATCATAGTTTGGTGATTTCCTTCCTGTGCCATTGATTCCAGAGTCCATTTCAAAACGTCTGTGCTGCTGTGTAGCTGGGAAAATTTGTCTGTCTTTCTGTGTTCCTGGCCTTCCACAGTAATACATCCTTCGGAAATAATGAAGCTATCAAAGGATGCAGGTGGGATCGTGTGTATAGAAGACAAACTTGCCAAGGAACAGGAACGTGGTTTTGACACAAAAATGTATGTACTGGCAAGTAATGTGATGCGGTAGGAGCAGCTCTATGGAGTAAAAATTGGTATGGGAGATTCAGTCCTGCTATATGCATTGTGGGTTTTTACTCAAGACAGGCTGTAGGCTGGTCATGGTGGACCAAATGACTTTTAGCAATTGGAGCACATCTTCAGGTTTAGTTTCATCCAAAAAGAATCCGTTTTGTGAGCTCAGAAGGCTGCTCCACAATCCAAACCAAAGTACAGGGAAGATTGAGAGATTTGCTTCAAAAGCACACCACTGATCTGAATTTCAGGACTGGGGTGGACACACCCACGGATGACCAGACATCACACCAATCCATCTTTCTCAGTTTGGCTTGCTCTGAGAATTCCTATTGTCATACATATACACAGTTGCACATCGTAAACAGATAAAGCCCGGACAATAAGCTGCTTTTTTAACACTAAGAAGAAGACGGGGAAAAAAAAGTGGATGTTCAGCTTTTAAATATCTGGATGTTGGCTCAGTCTGGTGATGGTGACTGAGTAGCCATCGTTGCAGTTCACAAAGTTCTGGACCTTGTCCTACTGCATCCTTTCTCTTCTGGAGTCTCTCAACCTGTGCTAAAATACTAATATTGTCCCCTTGTAGCTGGTACATATTAACTTGAAAAGAGGTGAGTTTTCATTCCCATGGCTACCCTGGAAATCGCTGACCGTGTGCCGTACCATATACTTGATGGTACAGCAAACAGCAGTGGGGAAACCAGTCCTAAATGCTGTAACTTTTTATAGAGGAACAAGTTCAGAGCTTACCATGACATGGACACCTAGAAGAAACTTGTATATGTTAGCTAAGGAATACAAGATGGTGGTCCCTTACCCTGTAAATAAAGAATTTCTGGTTCTTTCAGGATTAATTTTGGTGAAGTGATAGGATAGAGGTATCACCTAGATAGAATAAAGTGCACTCACCCAGCAATTGCAGACTCCCCAGCATCCAGCTCAGGTGCCGAGGTTTCCTTCCAGCGGAAGTAAGCAGGCTCGTGCAGACTTCTACCTTGTTCCTTTACAGGGCCAGGTTAGAGCCGGGAGGTATAAGCAGGCCAGAGAAACAGGTCAGTCAGACCCAGTCAGGTTTGGGCATCTTTTAGCACACTGTTACAGCTTGCTCTTCTGAATAGAAGCTGCAAATAGCCAACTTGCAAGTAGCAGGTTTTTACAAACATTTATTGTACACAAATGAAAAACTGAGCGGTCAATATGTATGTCAATATATAAATGCCTGGAGACAGGGTTGCAGTAAGCTTAGGTAATAAAAACTGGGCTGAGAAAACAATTGGTGTACCATGCAGAACGGATGGTTGCTTTACGAATTTTTCCTTTTCCTGTTTTCCTCTTTCCATAGAGAATACGCATTGTGTTGAGGACAGAGATATAGAAAGTCTTGGCAACTTCTAGTATGCCAGAGACTTTGTTCTGCTAAGTGAGGAGGGGTGCAGTTCCCAAGAAAGATGTCAAATACAGTAATTAACGTTCTTCCTTCATGTGATGGATACTGTCTGTATTTGGAAACATCTGAGCTTGAATACAAGTCACGTAGCATTTTTATTGGTATAGTGAAGAACTTGAGTGTTTTTAATCATGATACTTGAGGCCTCGCTCCCAGACATAGTTTAGAAATGCGTGACATTCCTTTTACGTTTCGAAGTGAAAAGTGAGCCAGGGTGAGCAGGAAGGACATTCCGTAGCTCAGTGAATCTTTTAGCAGTTTTTCATTGTGTCATATTTGTTTTTATAGAAGCAACTTCAAACTAGGGCAATATGAGCAGCAAATTAGTTTTTGCCTCATGTAAAAACAAACACGATCAAAATCTGCTCATCTGTAAGGGGGTATTCATGGAGTCAATTATTATCAGGATATACAACTTTCCTCTTCTGACAGCCTTCCCTCAGACTGGTCAAAATATAGTATCTTCAAAACAAACAGTGTTTTTAGTTTTCCTTCCTTCTTCGCTTCCCCTATTTCCCCAACAGTGAAACGCTAGTAACCTCATTTGAAATAATCTCTGTGTTTGTATCCATGTTTCTTATGGCTGGGATGTGGCTCCAGTAATTCTGCTATGTAGCAAGTTACTTCCTATCTTAGTCATGTAATATATCTTCTTGTATTTTTATTTCCCTTTGTTTCAATATATAAACATCAGCAAATATTATCTTGATTAATCCTCTCCCTGTTTTGAGAAAGAGTAATAAAATGCAATTTTATTATTTTCCAACCAAGGACTACTAGTTTCTATCAGGAAGAATGTCCCTTTTGTCTTAAACATACTTGTTTTGTTTTGTTTTGTTTTAACCTGCATGGAAATAATTGCTATCTGAATCGATAACACCTTTTCTGTAACGTCTCTGAACTGGTAAGGAAGAGTTAGTGGCCTGGAACGAAGATTTTGGGCGATAACCTCAAATTTCTTAACAATATAACGTTGCAAATGGACAATTCCATGGTCTAGCAAATATATGTAAAAACTTTTAAGATACTATAAACCTGATTTTGAGGTCAAGAAAGGAGATGCCAGCTGGCCCAGATACCTAACTGTGACAGCATGGGGTCAGAGTTTTCTCTTTAGGCAAACCTAAATTTAAGACAGTGCGTGTAACCTCAAACTCTGCCAAAGCCTTCCTGGGTTCACAGTGCGTCCAGGGACAGAGGAGGATCATATGCCATGACCTCGTATGCTACCACCGTGTCATGGTAGTCTGTGTTGTACAGCTGGACATATGCCAGTCATGTGGTCAAAATCTCATCCCCTTCTCTGCTGGCTTTTGACCCGACACACACTTGAATGTCTTGTAATATAAGGAAGGAGCATAATCAAAGACTACTAGATGAGGAAAAACAGACTTTGTATTCAAAATACTCTTTACGTTCTGATTTCATTTGGCTTATGCCACAGGCTTCCCATAAAACCTCCAGCAAGTTATCTGTTGTGAGCCTTGATTTGACGTAAAAAAAATGAAAATAACGGTGCTTCGCAGTTTCACTGGATTAGTAGTATATAAAATTAATGTTAGTGAAACACTGACCTACTAGGTTTGAGGGAAGGCCAGAAACAGAGGCGGGGAGGAAATCCCCTTTTCTTAGGGAGTTTGGTTGAGCTATGTCAGAGGCTGCTGTAGGTCCCAAGAGCAGCAACACATTGAGAGAGACTTAAAGATGCTTCTGGCTACTTTTTTATGAGCTCTGAATCTTGTGCTTCTTCTTTCTAGAGGCATGTGCAGACTTGTCCTTAAGATGTATTTGTTCATATGGAATGTGAGAATATAGAACACATCTAAATTTATTTACTGCCAACTAGCCAGAGAAATTCGCTTTGGATTTGAGAGGAAAGAGAACTTCAGCTCAGACCAAGTAATTTGTGTTGTAAGCAGCTAAAGAGAGACTAATGAAGGACAGGGTAGGTAGAACATAAAGAAAACTGGAATTTAGCATGTACGGTCTGTGTCAAATGGGATACATTTTAAAGCAGAAAATGAATACACTGTGAACTTTGAGATATTTTCACATGTAAAAGTATGTTTTACTGGCTAATGCTGCATTCATTTTCTTTCTCTATTATTTTCTGAGCATCTGCCATTAACCATGTTTTTACCAAACTCTTCAATGTAAAAGCAAAATACTTAAGACCACATGTAATAATTCAGAATATTACTGCATGAAATCATCATAACAAACCAAAACAACTGGGTTTTTGCTCTTAAGCAATTTTTGAAGCTTCTCTAACAGGAAAGCCTTTCTTGTGGGAGAATAGGTTTAATAGCTAGGTGTGAAAAGTGAATGAGGGGATAGCCCACCCTTGGTTTTGAGCTAGGTTTCCTGTTAAAGTGGTGGTGGAAAGCGTTCTTCCCGGAGGAGGATGTATGCCGTTCTGCTGTGTTTGCCTGAAAAAGCTGAATCCAGTCATTGTGTCTGTATTTTGGCTTCTCTCCCACTGTGAAAGTACAGAGCAAACTCCTGCCTGCTACTCCCTGTGAGCTCGATATCCTCGTTAAAGATCAGGGAAAAGAAAGGGGAAAACCCAAGGAGGTGACTGAGTTCATTTACATACCATGCCAGGGACAGCACATGGTTCAACACGTGATACAATAGTGAACCTTCTTGGTGAACTTGCTAAAGCCATTGAGAAGCATTTCGAACTGCAGAGATCCTAGACTGAAATTTCTTATTCACAAGCAAGAGTGAAAGTGCTTTATAACTTAATTACATAACATAAATAACGTTTTGCGTTTAGTAAAACAGAGAGCTGTGACAGTATTTGATGTTTATTGTTTTGTTCCTGTTCTTGTTATTACTATTAATGCTTGAAGTATTTGATACTTGTTATCATTTCTGTCTTAAAGATCTGTTACGGTCTAACTGGTGACTTAACTAGGGCAACGAGAAGCACCTAAAATGAGCTACATTGATGTTCATCTTGTGCTGTGACATCTGCTTGGACACTTTTTTTTGTCTTTGAAACTGGATTCTTTTACGGTGCTGTTTAACTCCATTCCTGAGTAGAGCCCTGGCTGCTGCCCCGAGGTGGAGCATGTGCTCTTGCCATTTCACCTGTGCTGTCTCCAGCACACATCACACCCTTCTGGGAGCAGCTTCCATTCACGAGCTCTGCGCCAGTGTTCTCCTGGATTGGCGAACTGAACCAGCTCACAGACAAGTAGGGTGCAGGTCTGGGCCCTCCCTCCCCTTTTTAGGTTTAAGTAGCCCTTAGATACGCTTAGCTGAATCATCTAGCCTTATGCTTTTGTCTACACTAAGAAGTTTTTTCTGGATGCAGAAAGGGTTTCAAGAAAACATTTTGTATCTTCTTTTCTGAATTTGCTTGTGTCCTTTTGACTGGAAGTTGCCTGTAATCTGTTACAGCTGGATTACACACAGGTGGAGTAGTAACCTTTTAACATGGCTTAACATCAACCAAGCCAAAAAAGGCGGCCTTGTTATAAAATATGTTGTTTAGTAGTATAGCAGACTTACGCTTGTGAAGACTGTAGCTTGTAGTACACCCTCTTTAAGAATAAATTGCATTAGAATAATAAGCATACTTATACTGATGTAACTGTGTATCGTGAAATACAACGTTGGTAACTGAACTGGTAAAGACAAAGAAGTGCAAGTTCATGTTGACAAATAAGAGGTTGAAAGGCATGCATGAACACAGGCCCCTGTACAAGTATATTGAGCCTCAATATAGATACAGCACTTGTTCACGCACTCAGATCTTAGAAGGTTTGTAGTGGGTTTGAGGGACTTCTGGAGAAAGAGGTTAGTTTTGTTTGGGCTGAGGGAAGATGGAGCTGAGAGGAGAAAATCAGCAGTATGACACACAATGGGAAAAAGTTTCCATATGCAAGTTTGGTGAAGCAAGGTAGTTCCTAATTTCTCTGTCCTCATAATTTTTTTACGTTCAAGGATACCTTCAGGGCACATACATCACTAAAATGATTGGTTTGGGGTAAGAAATCTCCCTGGTTTCCCCGAACAAAAATTAAATTCCAGGTCTTGCATGGCTGCACATAACTATTGTACTGTCTGGTCTACCCTACTCTCAGGTTGTTTTGCATGGTTTTGGTGGTTCTCCATATGCATGGTTAATTTTCAGTATCAGTTCTTTTCTAATTTGGAGTATATATAAGAGCGGGGGGAAGAGTGAAAATTCTAAGTAAATTAAGTCTGTTCTCTTCTTCATGTGTTTTTGGTTACTTTGAATGCTAACTGATTTTATGCATGCTTTAAGAAACTGCATCTCCTGAGACTTTTCAAAGAGCTGTGGGGCTTCTTGCTGCTTGGACTCAACTGAAAATATGAGATGTGTTTATTATGATCTCAGTTGGTCCTTAAAGGTCAGAGCACCAGTTTAATTTATGACTCAGCACTCCGGTTACTAGAGTCTAGGTAAAATGGAGACTGTAAATAATTTTTACCACCGTTTCTTAATTTAGAAGCAACGTGTTCCTTGTGTACACAAAAAAATGCTTGTTTTCTGCCAAAATGTTAAAATTTCAGTGAAGAAATAAATTTCTCCACTTTGTAACAACTAAGTAAAGAAGAAAGGAATTCAATCACCGCTTGTTTTTCTTTGTGGCCATATACTTTTAAATAAGTGATTTAGGAGGTTGTATTCCAACAGACAGATTTTGTTTCTGGTTGTTGGAAAGCTGAATTTTTATCTTGTGTTTGGGAAACTGTATCTGAGTTTAAGTAGAAATAAAAGCACATCACAAAGATCAAGACTTAGAGGGAAAGGTTTAATCACAAAATAGTAAAATATAGTTAAAAAAAGAGTCTGCATAGGCTGATCACAGAATCTCGGAATTTTTGTTTGTTTGATGGTTACCATTAAAGCAAAACATCATCACATTTCTGGGAATCTTGCGTGAGCAAGGATTATAACACTGAATCCATGTTTAAATTAATTTTTCATTTAAATTTTTAAAAGCGAATACTTATCTGTTATACGATTAAAGTTCCTGTTGCCTGCTACCAGCCAAGCACATGCTTGGCAATTTTTGCTCTTGCTGGATTTTTCACTGTTACCGTGAAAGGAGCTCCCTTCCTTAACATCTTTGTTTTGAACAAAGAGGTTCAAAGCTGGTGGCTGGATGACAGTGAAATGAAGAAATAGCTTTAAACCATTGTAATTGACCCAATTCCAAGTAAAGATAAACCTTTCTGATTTACAAAATGTTGCATTTTAGCTTGGTCTGCTCTCTCAGGAGTTTTGTCTGAAAAAATAATACGTGAAGTACATGCTCAGCTTGGTTTTAAGTAGAAAAGCTCAGAAATGACAGTTGTCAAAGCTCGCTTTGGCTGTATGTGTTTTTTGCTGAGGGGAAAAAAAGAATCTGAAATCCTTACCAGCTTTAGCAAGCCCCAATATGGGGCTAATATGTGCCAACCTCAGCAGCATCGAGGGTGCTTGCTCAGAGAGAGGTCGGGGTTTGCCCAGTCCTGATGCTTCTGGCTGACGGTTTGGGGAAACCAGGCTCTTCGTTTCCAGAACAGAAATCCCTCTTGCAACATAGCACTTTCCTATTCTCCCCTGAAAACTTGGACTCTGTGATAGAGGCGTGCTATGTTGCTTGTGAGGTGTGCAGTGCCATGGTTTATTCCTTCACCTTGAAGGCAGCTTGAGAAAAATCTGTTCTTGTATCTTTTCTCCAAGGCTTAAAGCGTCTTTACATTTAGTAAGTCCTTCTGCTAGGAAGCTGATGGAAAGGTTTGTGTAATGAACTGTCAGTAGCCCAAACTGAAACATTTGCAATATGAAGCTACTTGAACGATTTCACTGTTCTGTCTTTTTTTCCCTCATACTAGTGAGAGAGGGATTTTACCTGCTCCCCCCCCCCCCCCCCCCAAACGTTTTGGAGTTTTTTCAGCACTTATTGAACACTTGGCTCCAAAAGGATACCAAACGCTACTGGAGGTGTAAGATCGATTCCAATGATAACTATGTGCTCTCAGACCATTAAAAAATAAAAAAAAGGCATTTTTTTTAATCCAAATATTTTGTAGGTGTCTCACTGCCTGATACTGGAGCTTGAGGCATCGCGTTATCATGAATTATTGTGTTAAACCTTTGAGTGAAAGCTTAGAAGGACAAATGACCATACCTGTATGTGGGGTAATTATCTTAGTGGAAATATATGTGATCACTATATATGGACTTAATGACAACAATGTAAGTTATACTATTGCAACTTTGAATATAAAGCAGAAGTATTTGTCTTGCACCCTTTACTCCCCTGTTTCCACTGGAGTTCACTGATTGCCTTTTGCCTGCCCTTGATTGTTGCTTTGAGGAGCAGTCTGAAGCTTGCTTTGTTTTCCTTGCAACTTCTCCCTTGGGCTGCTGCATCCCTTTGTGCTTTATTTATTGCCAACTTGTTTGATTAGATTAAGGAAGGATTAAGGCATCCAGTACCTTAACAAAAGGCAACCCACCATTTATAAATGTGTAAACATAATGTAATTACCTCTCAATTCCTTGTGTTAAATTAAAAAGGGGATTCTTCAGCAGATAAACCCTGACAGTTTTTTTGAAAATCAAATGAAGGCAATTTGCTGACTCAAAGATGTGTATGCCAAAGATGAATATCCCCCACAAAGCTCAGGTTTTAGCTGATATGAAGAACTCCAGCTACTTTGATCTCCTTACGATCCAGATAATACACCTTGTCAGTCCACACTAATTTCTAACCATTTCTGACTTCCCATAATGAAAGGAGGTTTTGTCTCCGCTTGGACAATTTAGGATTTACCATTAATTGGTAGTTCAGCTCTCTTTACATTAGCAGTGGTAAGGGATATAGTAAGGAGAGGATTCAGCTTTTATTAAAAAAAATAATGTTTAAAAGCCCTAGCACCCATTTTGCTTCTATCTCTACCATTACCAGAGCTGTACTAGTGGTAATTCCGGGTAAAGGACTGTCATAAAAGCTTGGGGGGGGGGGGCGGAAAGGTAACTTCTTGCCCGTAGGCTCAGTTGGCCTCCTTGCATTTGGGGATTTTTGGTTTCACAAATTAAAATATAAAACTTTCAAACAAAAGAGTAAATGGGATTCTGTTAGACATTGAGGTAACATACTGTGTACATCTGTGTGCAGTCTATTCTGTAGGTGATTTAAAGGAGCATCTCCATGATGAGCAGAACCATTTCTATGCAAGTCCTGTCAGTTTCAATTTTATAATATTTTACTATTTGAAACGTAGCATCTCGATTTCTAGATTTCTTGTAAGCAGTTTTTCCTGCCTCTCACGTGGAAGAGGAGTCGAGAAGCATTTCTCTGGACAGCACCATCCCCTTACACTTCTGTAACGCATTAGCAGTAGAATGCTTCACCTACTTCATTCTTTTGTGGTTTGACATGCATCATTTTTCTTCTTTCTTTCTCTGGCTTTGTTTTCTATACTCCGTATTATGATTGGGACTGTTTATTTTTATTATACCTCACAGGTCTGTAACTGGCTAATTCTGAGCTGGCTACCTGCAAGGAGCTGTCTGATGATTAGAGCAAACAGCAGGGATTTGCTTACACATCTCTGCCAGGCTGGTGTCAAAACACTGGTATCAGAAATGATGGCAGTTCTGTGGCAAAGGTTTCTGTTGCCTTTTTTTTTTTTTTTTGTTAACCAAAGACCCTGAACATGATCTGCTTTGAGGCCATCAAGCTCTTGCCATGATTACTCACATTTTACCATAGAATAAATATCTACAACTTCTCTGTCGGTCACAAGGCACTTGAAGGGAGTTGCTGAAAGGTTCGGAGCACTGCCTTGGGTGTAATGACAAGCTTCCTTATAACAAGCTCTATTTTAAAGAAGAGAGAGTGTAAATCCTTGCTGTAAAAAGACTGAAATTAACTCTAGATAAATTGTGAATGACTTACACTGACATGAGATAAGGCAGAACAGTTTGAGAAAAGTATTTAGATTGCAGTTTTAGTGTTTGTGCTACCTTACTTCTTTGACTTTTGCTAGCTTGGGATTGGGGCTGTTTGGTGCTTCATTTTTGACAGGAACTAGGTTACATTAGAAGAACAATGATGGAAGCAGCTATCGCACGCACGGGCAGTTCCTGGCTGTCTACCGCAACTGCAGAGGAACAAATCGCAATTAGCATAAGCCTTGAAGAGCATGTTTCCTTTGGAAGTTGGCTTTTGAATGTATTCATTGGTGTGGGGGTTTTTAAGGCAGTAAAGAGTATGAGGTAGAGGATGATACGTTAGAGGATTTCACTGGGAGCCAGGCGCTCTGACCCTGAGGCCGAGGCCTGTGGTACACCCTTGCCCTGGCTGTTCTGGCCTCCTCTGACTGTTCGGCTTGTTCCTGCTCCTGCACTGTGGCACACCTCACTTCTGCCAGCGTAACAATGACGGGGCTCTGCCGTGACCTGGATCTGACCAAGGGGACTGCTCCAGCTATACGATTTTCTTTTTTTTCTTTCTTTTTTTGAAGGCAGGGGTTTTCATTTACTTTGTTTTTCAAGTTGGATGAGTTCTTGATCTGATTTGCAGCACAACCCACAGACATGTCAGCCTAAATGAGGGGTGGGGGGTGGACCATGGGGTGAGGGTATTGTGAAGCCAGAGCTTCCTTTTCTGTGTTGCTTTAGACAAGTTACCATCCTCTCTACCTTCATTTCTCATTTCATGGGATAAAGGGAGAAATACTTTAATTAAAGCAGGAGTTATAAGACACTTGTTTATTAAAACTGTTGTGTGAGCTTTTTAATTTTTGTGCAATCCTCTAAAATCTTCGAGGAAAAGATACTGTTAAAGAACTAGGTATTGCTTTCAGCTGGCTTACCACCTGCATCTTTAGATGTTGATGCAGTAACAGTTTCAATTTTATAAAATGCCTTTTCAGTAGAGGAGACATCCTGCATTCTTAGACACAGAGCTACCCATGCTGGGTTTCCAGTCGTCATGCCAGTAGCTCATTCTTGTTCTGAGGACTGAAGCTACGTGCTTAGAAGAATGTTCAATTGGTTCAGCAAATCTGTCTGTTTAGCAGAGGCTCAGAGAAGTCACTGATGTTCTCCTTTCTGTTTTGAATCTACACTAAGCATGATTGCCCTCTTAAAATCTGCAGGACTAGCTTGAAACAACCTCTTGTTCCCTGATTTTCTGTGGGATATTAGCTACAGTGGAGCAGTAACACTGGTGAGCAAAAAAAACCAAATTGGTCCATTACCTTCTTAAAACATTGTTGCAAAGTGAATGGCTGCAATACAAGATTATTGCACTTTGGAAATGCAGTTCCTGAGCTGCACTGCAGCATTTTTTATTACAGTGAGTTAAGTGAAAGTGTTGGATCTAGTAAGTGTTTTCAGTCCTAAATGTGAAGGTCTTTATTTCAGTTTAGCTTCACCTCAATTTCCTTACGCACTTTCTTCGTCTGATAGAGGCCAATACACCCACATACATCTACAAACAACAAATCAATGAACTGATGAAGGCGTTTCTCTTGAAGGCTGGGTAGGGAGGGATTGATATCGCAAAGACACACCGATACTAACAGACTCATGGAGCCATATAACTGTGTAATTAGTGAAATGTGAAACTTTATGCTTAACATTTGGCAACTAATATCTCTAGTGTGCATTTCAGTAGACTTTTGTTGAAAATAGGCATTTTAAATTTGTGTGGTTGGTTTCAACGGGGAGGAAAGAGTTGGCATAATGTCTGGGCGATTAAGACTCTTGCTGTGTGACTAATACATAGCAGAGGTAATAGTTTGATAAAGGTGGAGTTAAGATTCTCCTTAAGCTGTATACTGGGCCCTTAAATACTAAAATATGACTTATGTTATACTCACGGTAACTTTCCCTTTGATGTGTCCGGCTGAAGACTTAGACTTAACCCTGTCTTTGTGACTTAGCTCCTTGCTAAGTTGAGCGGGCTCAAGAGCGAACACTGCCAACAGTGCAGGCAGGCCATGGGAAAAGCATTGTGTTTTGGTTTGTGCCTGCATATCTTTCTCAACATTTAATTCTGTGAAAGCTGCAATTTCAAAAATAAGATCGTCTGAACAAATACCGCCAATTACTTTTCTTCTTTGGTGCGTTGTAATGGCATGAACCTAAATAATTCCCCCTCAGTTCAAGAATCAGCCACCCTCGTGTTGAACAGTCAGTGAGAATGTGGAGCCAACCCCTTCGTGAAACAGGCAGCTGTTATTTTCTTCACGTCTTTACGTTTCAGTCATACAAATACAGTAAGATCTAAAATGAAGAGAAATTGCAGAAACAGTCATAATGCAAATCCTGATTTTTGTCAGACGAAAAAGTAAAGAAACCTCTAGTTCACGGTAGCATTCCCGAAAGCAGACAAGGAAAGACCCTGTTCTAGGCAACTAAATGAGGGCAAAAATGTAGTAAACCAAGCAGTCTTCTATTTGCCATCAGCCAGCACAGGGCTTATCTGTGTTAAAAATTTGGGTTTCTTTTCTGCATTGGAGCAGCTAAACTCTGATGCAGCCTCTCTGTTTGGCTTCCCGTGGTTGTAAAAAAGGCAGCGCAGTGGTGGAACCTGGGGCTGAATTAAGGCAAAGCACCCTTACCTGTAATGTGTATAGCCATACTAGTATAAAAATCCCTAGGGATAGCTATGCCTCTAAGACTTAGATTTTACTGCATTTTATTGATTTTGTTGTGTAAAGTAGTAATTTTGTGGCTGACTTACATTTTTTTATAAAGTAAAAATAAATTATTTTTATTTTGTTTCTTAGGCACCAAATAACTCAAACCTAAATCTTGCCAGCATAACTGATTAACCTTGTAATAGCATCTTTGAGATATTAATGTACGCAGTACCTTATCTTTTGCTTTCTCTGACCTTTATCTGTTGATTTTAATATCCTTTGTGGTTGCTAGTGACGTGTTTTTGTTGTAGACAGTGAGGGATTTTGGCTCCTGTTTATTTCTCTGGTTTATACCCATTCACTCTGTTCTGTCCTCTCAAAGAAATAACTGCATTAAGCAGAAAAAAACAAGATGATAAACCGTAGCCCAGAAGCACGACAGGAGTCGTGTCTGCTTGAAGTGTTCAGAAAGCATGCTGCAAGCTGCATGTACAGTTACCACTCTCATGTGGATTGACAGTGAAAAAAACTGACAAATGAATTGCTCATCCTGAACAAATACAGAAGTATCCTTTTTACCCTTTTCCAGTATAATTTATATCTCTATGACTTATGTAAAGTATTGATATAGGGTAAAGTTTAGCCATTGCAGATGCTTGCAGCATCGTATCCTCTTGCAAGGCTTGAGTGCTTGTGATTCATATCACTAAACCAGTGGAAAACTAATCAGAGAATTAAAAAAAAAAAAGATGGGGAGGGGAGAAGAGTATGAGTTTTTGTTGTTCTACTGCATTAAATTGGCTCAGCAGGATCAAGCATATCCTAGAGCAGCAGAGAGGCAGAAGGCAGAAAGAAAGCGAGGCGACCGGTTTCAGCTGCAGCAAGTCTGCACCTGCCGTCTTGCTGGAGATCATTGCCCCATGCCAGCAGATAGTGGAGATGAATGTCTGAAAGTCCTTCATGTTCAGTCGTGTGAGATCTGAGAGCTGAGTGGAAACTGATGATTTAAGGCAGTTTGTGCTAACGTGGCTGGCTTTGCGCTGAAAGGATTAGAGCTCTGCGATAGGGGTGGTAAAGTCCTGGCGGTACCCGGTGCTGAATAGCTGTGAGGGGTAGGTATCCTGGTCAGCCACTGCAGCTGCGTCTAGAAGAGAATGAACTGGTTACAGCACACCATATGTTCGTGGATGTATTACAGTTCTTGGCTGTATGGCCATGACTATAACCTCGCTGTATCTGCTGTGCTGTTAGCTTCTTCAGAGTCACTTGCGCTTTTTCTGCGCGGGGCTGTGCTAAGCACTAATGTTATTCCTGTTTGTGCAACCGTTTGTCAGTTTAGCTCCCACAGTTTGGAGATACGTAGGAGAACGTGGAGTGTAATTCTTCTGCGTGATACCATGCTAGTTTCTCAGTGGGTGTTTTCCTTGATGTGTGACATCTGATTTGGCTTTCAGGGACATGGAAAAACCTGTGTGGTTTCTCTGTGGGTGATTTAGTTCAATTTTCATACAATTCTACTACAGTGTTATCATGGTTAAAAAGTAAAAGAAAGCAGAAATAGGAATGGAGATCTCTTCTCTTAGCTGTATCTCTCTATTCACAGAAGTAGGTGGATGAGAAGACCTCCCTCTTCCCAGCATCAAGGAGACAGAGGTGTGGGAAGATCTCCCTCTTGGGCAAGAGGTCCATTTACTTACAGGAGGCAGGGAACAGTTTGTAGTAAGGTTTCATTATGATTTCTCACAACCGAGTGAAGCCTCCCGTGATATGATGATGGAGCTTGTGGTGCTGAGAGCAGCTGATGCTGTAAGAACCTCTGCAGACCTCACCTCTGCAGAACTCACCTCTCCTGCTTTGGCAAGGGAATTGCCAGGTTACAGATTGCCTCTACGCTGTGCGGGCCCTGTCTGAGCAGCAGGGCAGGCAGCATACAACTCAAGGCACCTGTGGTATGGCGGGGCAAGTATGGGCCCCTAATCCTTCTGTAGGAAACAGAGAGAAGGAAATTGGCGTTTCTGGAGTGCATCTCCTCTCCTCTTAAGGACATCAAATGAACGTCATTCTGAAGTTGTTTGTTTCTGCTCATCAACTGTAAAGAGAGGCTAGGGGACTGGTGCGTAAAGTTAGCTAGACAAATCCCAGTCTTAAATGTCTGATAAATGTTTTAGGCTTGGAACGTCTCCAGCTATTTACTGATATCTTAGTGTCTAATGTAATACTCTACATTTCCCTGCAGACTGTGCCGCTCTGCCCATTCATGTGACATAGTATATTTTAAAGGTTTAATTTTATGAGTATACTGTAGCTGAAGTGAGCAGCAAACATTCTTACCATATACCTAGTACACATGTTGTATTTTATTTTAGATATACAAATAAATTACTGTTTTTATAAGCAACCATTTATCTTTCTTGGCTCAAATTACTTGGGTGAGCAAGGCTTCTAAGGCTGTATTTGGAAAGACTGATGCTTTGTTTATATTACCTCTTTCTGTTTACAGATGCGCCCAGATTCCCAGATTTAAGGTATTATAGCTATAGAGAAAGAAAGGGCTAATTGTAATCCAAAAAACCCGACAGGACAACTGTCATCTTGTACTGCTGACATGTAGTAGATGTGCTGCAGATCACTTTATCATGTGAATGTGAGAAGTGAGATTCCTGTTAGCAAATTCTCCTTAGCACCCAGCCTGAAGAGTTGGCAAACTATAGAATAAACTTATTAACGTAAGCATTTTTTGTTCGGATGCGATGATTATAATTTGTTCTCTTGAAAAATTACATTCATGTTACATCCTGCTCTTAGCAGAGCTCATGGCAGTTGCAATTTGTCAAAATTTGCCTTCTTTATGACCTTGGTTTTGCTGACAAATTAAATTCAAAATTAAAACAAGAAATTGAGTTTACACTCTGCTGCTGCCAGGATCCTTCCCCAAAGATGGTTAGCCTAAGCATAAAGTTCTCAGGAGAGTCCCATATCCTCTTCTTTTATAGGAGGTGTTTTAATGAGCCACCTGAAGGCAGAGAGTAATCAAAATTACTTCCTTTTTTCCAGCAGGATTATCACTTAGGGCAAGTGTTTTCAAACAAACATTGGAAGTCTCTTGCTATGTTTACAGTTTGGGAGGAGGGCATCTGCAGGTACTGTTTTTTCCATGTGTAACTTTTATATCCAGTTTCTGTGAAAAGCATAGA
Source organism: Aptenodytes patagonicus (assembly GCF_965638725.1). NCBI lineage: Eukaryota > Metazoa > Chordata > Aves > Sphenisciformes > Spheniscidae > Aptenodytes > Aptenodytes patagonicus. Next base: position 47,429,419 of record NC_134950.1, on the reverse strand, counting down.
GATATTTCCATAGCATAAAACAAACATGTATATGCCAGTAGATAGAATTGCTTTTATCAAATAATGTGTGCCCTGTAGCAACCGTAACCTGGCAGCAAGGAGCACTGAAAGTAAAACTAGCGGAATTGATTTTTCAAGGTAAATAGGTGACGCTAAGGGACATAGCAGGGGAATTTATTTATTTTATTTATTTACTTTATTTATTGTAAATTATACTGATCTAAATGGTAATAATTATTTCAAAAAACTATTTGAAGAATGTGCTGGCCTCTGGAATATTTTTCATATTGAGCAGGAGATACTGTGGCTACGCGTACCTGCGGTCCTTGTCCTGCAGGTCTCCGTCTGACCTGCATTTCCCGTGCACAGGTTTCCTGTGCATGTATCAGGATAGAGCTGAATTACATCCTTTGACTGGGGAACCGGGCAGTGCTCATAGGTCTCAATGTCGAAACCCTTTTTGTCATCCAAGGGTGACTCTGTGTTCTGTTCTTTCTGGAAGTGCCATCCCTTCCCCTGGCTCAGAGGGGAAGAATGGGAAGATTTCAGCGCTCAGGGGGATCCCGAGTGGGACCGTGAGTTCTCAGCCGCAGAGTTTGGTTTTGTGGCTGCGCCTGTTCAGCTGGTGCTTAATTGTAACGCTGTTAATCATGAATCTGCCTTTGAGATCTGGCACACAGGGTGATGTTCGCTCATTGTTGGAATACCGAGAGACAGCAAAACAGCTGGCAAGAGTCGTTCTGGGAAGAAAGGAAAAAAGCAAGAACAAAACAAAAAAAGAAAGCAGCTTTCAATACTGAGTCTGTGTTTAGATGGATGGGTTTTTTTTAATCTTCTCACCTGCATTGTTCTCTGTATGTCTGAGTCTGTTATGGTAGCGAAAAGATACTATTACCCTTTCTGAAAGTGTAGCATGCTTGATACAGCCCAAGCCTAGGTGAGATGGAAGCGTGGTGAAGGCTCAGCCTCAGAGATGATACAAGTGAGCACAGGGGCAAAGTGTTTATTTAAAATTTTACCAGCCATTCATTCTGCTGCATAAATTACTAATTTTCAATATTCTTTTGCTGTGTTTTCTGGTCTGGCACAGCCTTTTTTCCTGTCTATGCCTACTCAAAAAGTTGGAACTGTTTTTGCCCTTCATGTGGACCTCTTTACCATTACAATGTTATTAAAATGCAAGTGGTCTCTATGAGGCTACATTATATAAGCAGAAGTAACCCAACCTTGCACATATGCACATATTTTGTAATGGACGTGTAATTTTACCACATTTCAAAAATTGTTTGATGGCCTGTTAGACCTTTTGGTGATTTAAGAACCTGAAAAACATAGCTTGGAAAAGTCCGTACAAATGACTGCTAAGCTGCCACAGTTGTGTTTAGTGTGTGTCCTTAAGCCAGATACCCTCTCTGACAGCACGGAAGAGAAACTCCCTGGATGACTTCAAGAGGCTTTCTAAACTAGCCTGTGCTCTCCTGATAAGAAACAGCCAGACCTTCAGGGCACCCTGTAAAGGCCAGCTACCTTCGGAAGTAAAAGGGGGAGGGTTTGGGTTAGGAGGGTTTACATTTATGGAGAGCTATTGTGGGTGGTACGTATTTTGGTGGTCTCTATTGGGCAGAAACTCTTGGGTTTATTAGGGTCTTGAATTTTTTCAAAACTTTTTTTTTAACCTTTACAGAGTAGACTTAAATAAAAGTGGCAGTCCCAGAACAAGTTTAGAGTAAAATAAAGTGAAATCTGCTTGCATCTCAAGCCTTTCATGTGCTCTGTGATGAGTTTATAAAATTAGGGATTTGTGTACTCATATACGTAGCCATGCAGACATACGTGTATTACTGTCATTACGCGATCGGTTGTGGTCATGGTCTGTGGCGGCAAAAGGTATTATACTGAATACTGTCATGACAGGATGAGCTTGAGACATACTAAAAATGCACACAAAGCTTAACTGCTTTTCACGATCTGCTTTTCTGTTAGGCTATGCCTTTATTGGCATGGAGGCAAAATGTGGTGGGTGTGATGACCAGCCCTATCAGATGAGATAGTAGTTCTGCCTATCTAGGTACCCTATCTCCAGGAGTGCACATCGGTGGGAGAATAAAAGGTCTGGGCAAACACAGACAGATTCTTCCCCGGATTAACTTGCCAGCCTTCAGCAAACTTCAGTTCAAGGACTTCCAAGGCCAGAGGTTGCATTTCTGCACTTGGCAACATTTCTTTTAAAATGCACTTAGGCAAGTTTTTTGGGAAGGACAGTAAGTTAGATTCACTTTAAAATGAGTGCTCCTGTAGTTGAATCAGGCTTTGAAATGAGATTCTCTAATGCTGTTTGGTTCTGTATAGCTCGTTACCCAAACAATATCTGAACGATAAAGCTGTGTTTAAATGAGAGTCTTTAAAAGATTTTCAGCCCACATGTACATGTAACCCCAATGTAGAAAACAGATATGAATGTTTTGGCAGATACTTAAAGACAGTGGTGGTGCAGGAATTCAGAGGACAACAATGATAAAGAAGAAATGGAAAGACAAGTGATCTGGGGGTAAGGTTCTCTAAAGAAAAAAATAATCGTCTTCATCCTCTCCCCAAATTTAGGACACTGGTGTTTTTGCTGTGTACCTCAGTATCACAGATGTAAGGCTGTGGAAGGCAAGTCTCCTGTGCATGCCCTGCACCTTCTCAGCAGTTAGCCAGAGGGACTGCTAACAGCATTAGCCAAAGGCTGAGGGATCTGACCCTCTCCTCTGAGATGGCAGCGCTGTTCTCTGGCGGGCGTCCCAGGGGTGCTGGAAAGCAACGCAGTCTGCACAATCTCTGCCTCTTGACCAGAGACAGTCAGGGTCATAGACATGAATATTATCTTTGTGACGCTTCAAGCAAGCAAACAGATAATATTTTTTTTGAAAGGAATGTTGCATGCAGTCAGTTGAATGTAAAAATGCCGTATCAGATCTTTCAAGAGCTGTTCCCTTGAGGGGATGTTGCGCCAGCTCACCCGCCCCGCCGGGGCAGGGGCAAGGCAGGGAAAGGAAGGGAGCACGCACACATGTGCATGCACTTTTGTGTGTATGTGCACGCACATGCTAGAGTCACAGAATGGCCTCTTTTCCCTTGATGAGTCCCTTGTGTCTTCCCTCTGATGTTAACTAAGCCAGGGAACTCCTCTTTTTTCCTGTATCGTAGTCCGGGAATCGTGCCCTGGACATTTTTTCAGCTGAGCACATTTACATACAGGAAATCAGCCCAAAGACTCTTCTTTGAACAGTATTTGTGCTAGGCAGTTTTGCACTGGTTTCAGGTATGCTTTTTTTTTTTTTTAAGCAACTGATAAAGAGGAAAATACAGAACACAAGTAGCTTTGCTTAAAAAAAACCAGGTGTATAAATATGTGTTAAAATACAATATCCTAAATATATTTACTTGCACAACTTAAAGCAAGAATGCGCTAGTATTATTGCATTTATATATGTTTTTTCCACATCCTGTTTAGTGATGCAGTTGACCAAGAGAATAATTTGTATTTAGGTTCATCTTGAATTGCACATGAATACGAGTGTGAAGCGCTCTCCTCCCTTGCAGAGTGCCAGCATCAGGAGGAGCAATGCTAGGCCTAGCAGGGTGGCTGCAGACCAGGGTGTGCTCCTTGGGAAAGGAGACTAAGAGGAGCCAGCCTTTGGCCTGGCTGAACAAGAAGGAGACACTCTTTTAAATAAAAAATAAAATAAATAAGCAAACAGGGAGGGTCTTGCCACCAGAGTGGAAAAAAATGAAGAATTTCGGCTTACATAGGGATGAGAATTAGCTGGCACAAACATATTTCTGTTGGAGTTAGAAGGTGGTTTCTTACCAATAGTACTTCAGTTGTAGTGGGAGTAGTCAGGAAGAATGGCAGGTAGTTTTGCTGGAGCCTGATCGTTTTGTCAAAGATTTTTTTCTCCTGTTTTTGCCTGTGATAGCGTGTGACTCAACTCAAAAACAGGGGCCGGTTTGATCCTGTGTACGTAGTAACAGTGAGCCTGGCATATTGTACAGTGATATTGTATTTGCTGTTATTTTAGTGAAGGTACATATAGAGTGAAAAGTATAGAAAAGCAAAACAAAATGCATGAAGATTCCTTTATAAGAAGTCAGTCAGCAGTCCTCCTTTAGGTTCATATTTCTCAGGTTTTCAAATCTGGCTGCAAAATCCCTGCTTCTGAAACTTGGTATGCAGCTTCCAGGCCTGAGAATAGGGATGCCATCCTTTGTTAAACAGTACGGGATATGTTTAAGCCCCTGATTAGCTTACAGTTGTTTGCTTGGGAAATGTGTGTGTAGGGGAGTTGTTTCACCCTTTATTGTATAAACATTTCTCTGTACTGGCTAATTTTGCTATTGTTCTTGGAATGTCATTCTCACTTTAAACTTCAGGGTTTTTTGCTTTGCCAGGGCCAAGATTTCCATGATGGCACACCTTCCCCCTTCAGTCTCTCTCTGGTTTTCTCCAAAATCTGTGTTTTCACAGGTGTTTTCTCACAACGTCAAAGGCTTTGTTTCTGCTCTTTTTGGCAGGGGAGGGCTGAGTGCAATAGTGAGAGATACCCATACTCCAAAATGTTCCTTTCCCGTGGAAGTGTGTTGCTTCTGCAGAGCTCTTTAGCTGAGGTGGTTTGTCCAAGAACCGGCCCTTCATGCGTGACCATATGTCACAACCTCATTGCTGCCAGCACTCTTCCTGGTTTTTAAAGGTTATTGATGGCCTCCTGTTTTGGTGGGTGTGTTTGTATCAGGCTTGTAGGAGTTGTACTATGTTTATGATAGTGCTTCAAGCAATGAATCAGGTTGCAATTCTGTTTTCTTAGGTCCTCTAGGAAAATAGAGATCTCATTCCGAAAAAGTTGTTCTTAGGTTTTATTTCTGTAATGATTTGCCTGGTATTTTCCCCTTTCTTTCAACTTGGCTTATAATTAGTTTCAAGGAGCTGTATTCATATGACTGTGCAACACAGAGAATTGTGGTAAGTAAACTTGGCTTATTGGGTTGGTAAGTATTTTAAAGAAACATAGAAGCGGAACTGTGTGTACTTTTTTTTTTTAAATAGTAAGGGCTTTCATCTTTCCACTATACCTCTGTAATTTTTTTCTATCTGAAGCAGAAAAGACTGTTTCCTTCTAGAAATAAATATTCTTTGAAATGGAAAAGTAAACCTAGAACGTGCTGAAGCTATGTAGCCTCTGAAGGCTAATGGGATCACAAAAAAGCAATCCAGGGGTTCATCTATCTCATTGCATTATTGAGTCTGCTCTGCTGAGTCACCAGCTCTCTTACATGAATCTGAAAAAGAAATTCTGGCATGTAAGAATAGCGTGATATTCTTAGTATGAAAAGTATGAAAATTTCATTCTAGTATGAAAATTCTCCCAGATGTGATCTGTGGCTAATTGTCATTGCAAATGTTTAGTGAAATAAAGCAAACCAAAAGTTAAGCAATGACCTGGAGACCACCAGTTTAAGATTTCAATATTAGAATTAGAAGTTTTTGCTTGTTCTGTACAATTATGTCTTTAAAGTAATGCAGGAATATTAAGATTGCTCTTGATTCAAAAAAGAAAAAAAAGACAACGTTAAGGAGAATGTTGGATTTAAATGTTATTTCTCAGAGGGCTTTTCCTTGTTTCGACTGTGAGAGAGCAATGCCACAGAATCCATCTATTGCGATTTAATGGAGAAGATATGTACTATTACATAGAAGCAAAATGAAGCTCTGAAGGTAATTCCTGTGAGTGATAACTTTAAAGTACATACACTATTGAGGGCTGTTTTCCACCCTGAAAAGAAGAAAGGGGTTTTGTTTATCACAGAAGAGCAGTGTTTCCATGGCAGGCTGGAAGTTTCACTCAGGCTGTGTCTACACCAGGATGTTTCAGTAAAAAAGTTCCCACTCTGGCCGCTAGCGTTGCTGTCTTTTCACTGATGACTCTGGTGGGTGGATTACTGTAGGCAGGACTTTGCCTAAAACAGATTTCTGTGGTACATGGCTTATCCACACTGCCTTTACCTCTGTTAACACATTTATCAATGGTAGCAGCAAATACAGTGAAAAAATTGATTTTTCTCAGCTCAGTAAAGCTGAAACGGACCACAGTGCAGGTAAACTTGGTCTAAAACCTGCCTAAGGACCTCTGGAGCTCTGGATGGCAGCTCTCTGTGCCAGGGGTCCAGCCACTTCCCTTTGCCTGGCGCTGTTCATTGAGACCTCCAGGCTGCTGCCCACCTTCTTGCTGAAGCAGAGTTTGACCAGCTCACAGGGAGTCTTCTGCTTTGCTGTTGCGCTCTGTGGCACCGAGCAAGCTCTCGCTACCTTTTGTGATCCCCTTTGTGTTACCAGAGAACCCAGAAAGAACCACTGCTACTTTCAGCTACTCTCCCTGTACTAATGTGCCGATAGCACTGGATTTGTCTCTGTAAGAAGTGACCTCACCAGGCCAAACCAGAATTTGGTCTTGCTTCATGTCCTGGCCAAGAAACAATAGGAAATGCCCAGAGATGAGTACCAGAACAAGGAGAGGAGTACAAGAACAAGTCTGGTGGGAGTTTTTTGGTTGTTTTGTGGTTGTGTTGGGTTTTTTTTAATATTAAGTTTAATAATAAAATACTTAAATAAAATCAAGCATATGCATATATTAAGCTGTCTTTCTGAATACTAGGGTTTGCTCAGGGATAGGTATTTGTTCTTGCTACTGTGCATGTGGAGACACTTGTGAACATGTATGCAAGACTCATAAAGAGTCCTTGCCAATAGCAAATGCCAAACCTCTATGGGAGAAAAGGCTAGTGTTCTTAATAGTCTCTACAAAAGGTTGAGCAATGTGTTTTAAAATGGAATTTATTTGTTAAAGTTTCTCCAATAATCCTCCAAACTTGAACCAACCAACCAAATACCCTAACTCTCCATACCTTGGTCAGAAATTTCTGAGATCAAGTTCTTCACTGTAACACGTGGCCCTCAGCTGCTTGGATGGATATTGCAGAGCTCTTCTGGCCTGAGAAGCAGCTTCTCCTGATACCTCAGGAGTGGTGATGCTGTGTAACGGTGGCAGAGTGACCACACTCCTTGCCTTTCCACCACAGGCAGAGGAGTTGTTGGTGTAACCCGTTGCCTCAAATCTCCATTGTGTCAAGGTGCCTAGGAAGGAAATAAAGAATTGGACACCTTCTGTATAACAGAATACTGTGCAGGTTTCCTTCCTCTTCAATGGCAAACTGTGGTCCTCACAATCCTATGGACAGGGGAACATGTTCATCCTCCTATAGAGTGCTCTAGAATTGGGGCTGGAGGAAGGATTTGAACTCTCTTACTAGGAAATGGTAGGTAAATGCAAAGTGCACATATAAAATGATGGACTCTGGATTGTTACTATCCAGGAATGCGATTTTAGTGTTCTCATAGCTTCATTAATGTCTCAGCTTAGTTTTCATCTAATGATCAGAAAAACATATAGCATGGTAAGACTTATTAGAAATGGAGTTGGAAACATCATGATGTCACTGTAGAAACTCATGGTGCATTTTTAGGTTGGAATTTCAGTCCCCCAAATCAAAAATAGGTAGCAGAAGTAGAAAAATATCAGAGTGACAAGGAGAGGTATGGAGCAGCTTCCCTGTGAGAAATGACTACAGTGACTAGGGCTCTTCACCTTGAAAAAACAGTGGCTGGGAGAGGATGTGATGAGGTCTGTATTAGGAAGTGCATCGAGAAGGATGATTGTTCACTGCCTCTTAAAAGCAAGAACTGGGGGGCAGCAATGTAACCACTAGGTGACAGATCAGAACAAATAAAAGGAAGTGGTTTCTCACATGCATGTAGTTAAGACTATAGAGCACTGTGGATGCTGCAGGATGTTGTGGATGCTGTAAATGTACAAATGGTCAAAAAGCAGGCACATAAGTTCCTGGAAGAAAAGTCTACCAAGGACTGTTAACTACGAAGACACTACTTCTGCCTTAGGAAGTCCCTAAGCTGAAAGTTTTTAGAAGTTATTAGAGGAGAGTGTTCTGGAGAACTTTCACTAGATGCTTGCAGTTTTTTTCGTATTTTTCCTCAAACATCTGTTGTTTGCTGCTGTAACCTAGAGTATGGGGTAGGTGGGCCTCTGATCTCACATCAGTACAGCCATTTTTGTTATCTCTAACATTCACCACGAGTTTTAATATGATGTCACTTTGCAGTTTGCTTGCTTCCCTTTTTTCGCCTTTCAGAATCCCTCTGATACATCCCTAGACTTTCTGGTGGCTCCAGCCATCCTCCCTCAGCCACCTCAAACTCTACGTGCAGTTTAGCACTGGGAGCAGAGAGAAGAAATCATCTGAGTAATGAGCTCGTGGCTAGTCAGACACAAGTTGATATATGGGGTAAACACACAGATTGGAATTCTTTCATAACATCTTGATTATGAAAACATAACCACGATATTTATATCTCCCCAGTTACTTGTAACACCCTCATACTGTGTGTGGGGGAGTGTTTTTGTTTTGTTATTAAAGCAACTTTCTCATTTAATGCTTTATTGCATGCAGTTTTTTTACCAATAGAACTTTAAATCTTTTAAAAATTGCTTTGTGCCCAACTTATGCACTAGGTAGTAGAAAAATCCCAGCATCACAGTTGGAGTACATTTTTAGCAAATTCTCTCAAAAGTATTTGCCCAATGATCTCAAGAGATTGTTTTCCTGCCAGTTGGTGCGTAAGCGCAGCCTGTGAGTGGTATTTTGTGTTTGGTGGTGCCAAAGGTTAAGCTCTGTCATGATAAATTGTGGTCCAGAATGCTAGAAATTTCAGGTGCTTTCTTCGTCGCCAAAGCAAGTGGCTGGAGAGCTTTGAGAAACTTCCCTACTTTCCGGTCTTGGTAAAGCCTGGTATTACAGTAATTTCCTGGAGGTGGATGAGATTTGCTTTGATATCCATCTGTGCTTTCCTACATCAGAAGACCTGTACATCCTCTTCAGTTAGCACACGGTGCACCTCCCTGCAGAGGTGAGAGCACTGGGCGTGTGATAGAGTAGTGCATAATGTTAACCACAAACTTTTTATAGCAGAGCTCTTCTTAAATGTGAAAATTTCCATACAACTTTTTTTCATGCTACAGGGTGTCACATTTCAAAAGGCAGTACTGTGGCAAGCCAGTGGTTAGTTTATACGATTACTTTGAAATTAGTAAAGTGATATAGTGATAAAAATGTTGGCTTTGTGTGCAGTAATTTCTTGCTGGAGTGATTTCTCTAGGTTGACAAGTAATTTTGTTGAAAAGTACAATATTATTTTGCAGAAAGAACTTATGCTACAATAGAGAAGATTTTTTTTTTTCTCATTACTTTTGTTGTTTTACTAATTTCCTTAGAGTTTGCTTTTCACTTAAGGTTGAGTGACAAATGGTAACAGATTGGGTTATAACAATATATACATTTAATAGTTATGTATTCTTTTCTCTGTGTGTTATTCATGGAATAAGTCCTCAAACAAAATATTTTTCCAATAGGGAAACAAAACAAATGTCTAGCTGTTCACAAATAAAATGCATCAGATTCTAGAAGTAGACATTTTAGACATAGCTTGAGTAGCTTTTTATTGTTTTATCTTCTGCAGAGCTGCTATTCTGAGGTGCTGAAGCTACACTCCTTTGGAAACCTGCCACAGATGAGAGTTGTATATGTGACATATATGACTCTGGACATTGGTCTAGATGGTTAATACTATTTCTTCATGGAGAAAAGAGTACGGTCAGCCTTGAGAACTTGTCCCACAATAATCTGTTGCTTTGAATAAGATAATTTCAAAGAAAGAGATACCAGCTGATTTTTGTTTTCTATCTTTGAGGTTGAGGCAGGGGGAGAAATTTTGCATTATAGAAGTGTGAGCTCGCAAACACAGTATTCATACAGATCATTCAAGCGATGATAAATGAAGCTGATGGAGGCTCACATGTGAGTGGTGAGATTACTCACTCATGGATGAAAATTCTGTGTTTAGGCAATCTCTAGGCATGGCAGAAGGTAGGTCTGTTCCAAATGGCTTTTCGATTTGGGCTCCATATTGGGAAGATAGTTATTGTTCTTGGGTGGTACGTGGGCAGAGATCTGTCTGGACTTGGGAATTTTGTTTGTTTGTTTTTTAAATTATTATCGTTATTGTGGTGCTCAGGCATTTCTTGGACACGTTACAATTTTTCACGGGTAAAACACTGCAAATGGCACTCAACCCCAAGTAAGAGGCATCATGAGCAACTTCCTCCGCATTGGACAAAATAAGCAATTCCTAGGAAGTTAGGGATGGGCCCTGTATGGTGTTCCTGTGGGGAACGATTCCGTGCGCTCCCGGGCAGCAGAATAAGGCTCTGGCATGCTCTTATCCTGCATGTACTACTGCTGTTCCACTTGGGCATTAAACGTTCTTTATGCAGAAATCATTGTTGTGAGACTTGAAATTAGCCTGTTTCATAATTACAGTGCATGTTGTAGGTCGTTGAAATGTTAAGAGTGTTCAGTTAATGCAGTGTACTCTTCAAAAACCGCTCTAGGCGTTTTATACTTTGTGAAAGACAAGGAAAAAAAGCCCAATAAAATACCCAGGGAGAGCAAACAAAAAAATATGTTCTCTAATTTAAAGTGATCCAGAGTCATCTTGAGTTCATGAACCAGCACTGCCGTTTGATGTCAGCAGAACTGAGCGGAAGCGTGTGGTTTGTGAGCTAGCTGCTGCCATAGAGTCACAACTTGCTGGCTGAGCCTGTGGATGGGCTGCGTGGGGCAGACCACAGTGCAAAGCTGCTGACTATTCAGCAGCAGGATTAAGACCCTGCCTCAAGTTGAAACTTAGGCTACCTTATACCATGCCGTGCTGTAAGTTTCTGCAGCGTTTCGTATCTCGAATGGCGATAGACCACGATTAATGGAGAAATAGGCAAGGACATCTCCTGCTTCTACTCTGCCAGATAGCCATTTCATCATAGGAGGGAGGAAGAGAAGAAGCAAGCTACATCCTTTGAGAGAGAAGCAAGCTGCTGCTGGAAAAGAAAAAAAATAACATTATTGCCTCATGTTCCTTTAGCATGTGACCAGTTACGGCAATTGCTGATTGTCTACATACCAGGAAAAAAATGCCCTGTAGTATAAAAAGTTCACAGTCTCTACTTCAGGTCATTACAAACGACCTTTCCTCTAAAGGCAGTTATTAAGGAAGTCGACTACTAATCCATCATTTAAATATACTTTGCTGAGCAAGAAGAAATCAGAGAGTACAAGAGAGGGCTGGGTTTGTAGTGAACTCTATTTTCTTTCCATTGTCTCTGTGTGATTTGCTGAATGAGATGATGCCTCTCATTCTTTGAAAATAAGCTTTTAAATATAATGAAGCAGATAGAAAAGAATAAATTTAAGAGAGATCACAGAAGACTTGAAACGCCCATTTAACACTTTATCTGTTAAGAGGATGCTACAGAGTGTACTCTGTATCCTGCAGAGTAGGGCTACTCCTGGCTGTAGAGAATCCACAGCTGGAACAGATACAGAAGGTTGAGGTGATCAGTTATGGTGTCTCAGGGTCAATACATGCAGCTCAGGGCTGCAGGGATTGCTTGGGGAAGTGATTCCCCCCCCCTCCCCCCCATTTCAGCTTCATAGTCTCTCTTTGCCCTAGTCTGTATCTTTCAAGCAGACAAAAAGAATTAAGGCATGTGTGTGTTTCTAACATGGTTGCCTTTGTTGCAAAGAGAACAGTATAAGCAATATACAATGGCAGTGCAGAGTTTTCTGCCATGATGATGATCAAAACTGCCATCCTGCAGAGCTTGTTTGAGCTGAGCAATACCAGGAAGAATTTCTGGAAAAGGACAGAGTTTTCATGCAAATAATTAATTTTATATTAATATTCTGTTCTTCATACTGAAGAATATATATTAAAAAAACCTTGGAAATAATATATAAAATATATCTTTATTATATATTATATATAGAAAATATACATTATTTTTTATATTATATATATATTTATATGTATAGATAAATGTAAAATATTTCTATTTAGCCATCCACCTGTATACAAAATAGTGAGCTTACTACAAACTTGTTTCTTATTTCTTTCATTTCAATTTGTTATTATTTCTATTGACTGCTGGTCCTTTTCATTTCCTATTGGGAGGAATCCGTCCATTGAGAAATAGGGAAGATTTAAGTAGACTGCTGTGATTATTCCTCTGACCTAGCTGAAGAGTTACTGCTAAGTCTGTGGATACCTATGCAGTCTAAAATAAATGCTTTGTTAAGGAAAGTGGTTTTAGTGAACTAATTGCAGGTAAGAAATTGGGGGGCTTCTCCTGAAAGTGTATGTATGTCCCTTTTTTGCTCTGTGGAAGTGCCTAGTAGCCATTAATTTATGCATTACCCGTGTAAAGATATGATGAAAACTGAGCTGAGAAAGCTCTTGGTGGTTATAAAAGTACTCGAGGCATGGAATGCATAGGCATAGCAAAATCATGGTACATGTAATTTGGGTATCAGTAAAACCTACCTGCCTTTAGAAAAAAAAACCCAAACTGATCACATATCTGCACAGGAAAATAAAAATAAAACCATAAACCTCAGAGTTCCTGCGAATGATTTGCTACTAACGTCAGTATTTTTTTAGAGAATGAGATGATTTAGATCAAGCAAGCATTCTTCTGACATTAGTGACATAACAGTCTCGTGTTCAGAGAGATTTCCTGTTTACTTTGGGTCTGAACACAGACGTCTCAAGAAAGTAGGTGCTAAAATTTTCATTCCACATCTGCATATAAAGACAGCCCAAACTGTTCTGAGATCTGTAGCAAACTTTATATACATTTTTGTTCTTCAGGAAAAAGGAGGTAGTGACAGTTTAAAAATCTCATAAGATCAGAGATGTTTTGGTTTGCTGACCAAGCTAATTCCTCAGTTTTAATCCTGTAATGCAGAAAATTATCAGGCAATGTCAATTTGGCAGCCTTGTGAGCTACTGTCCTGCTCTTCTTAACTGGGACCTTCGTTAGCAAATTCACCTGCAGGCAAGGGACTGAGTGTCCCTTAGGGATGAACTCTACCGCTCACTTAGATCTGAAGAGTTTACAGATGGCAGTAAGGCATCATGGCGAAGTTCATTACTTAGTTTTATGCTGTAACTTATCACAAAGTTTCTATTTCACATCATAACTTCTGTGAGTGTTCACAGATAGAAGCAATACATCTTTTTTATAATTTATGTGTATGATTCATAGTTTTAAGTTGCAAGCTTAGCTTTAAATGTATACTTTTTTGTAAAAGGCAGAGATCATCTTCCTGTTGCATAATTTTCCTAATTATAAAAAACTGGGGATTATATTTAATAACTTGCTGCAACTCTTCCTATTCTTTTGAAAATATCTACGCATTAATTTCCATTTAGCTATCCACTCTGTAGAGAATGAAGGAATCTGTTATAAAACAAACCATGGTCAAGATCTTGTATCGACCGAGATCAGAAATAAGTATTATGGGCTGTGATCAGAAATAAGTATTTTTTGAGTGGGGTTTGTTTCGATTTGGTTTGTTTTTTTAACTTTGTATGGTAGCATTTTGAGAAATAATGTCATAGATGTGAAAACTTCCTTCATCTCCATAATGGGACTGTTGAGCAGCCTGGAGACTGAAGTCCTGAAGTTGCTTCTGAACTCAGGTCAGCTCAGCTTTGCTGCCAAGGCAGGAGGCCTTGTTTTACTCCCAAGCGATACAAATCTAATAGTAGAAAAACACAGCCTGCAATAAAGTCACTAAGTGAATTTTATTCCTGTTTTGATGGTCTCTAGAAAATGAGATTACTGATTGTTTTTGTTAGCTGACTTCATTAGATTTGTATCCTGTGCGTATAAAAAGCATATTTCTGAATGTATGATTGTGATACTAGCATATGAAAAAATCCCAACATTGAGACATGCTTTGGCATTAAATTACTGTGTGTTTAGAGATTCTGCAACCATTACCTTAATCTGCTGGGTGAGAAATTGTTGCATGTGAAGCTGTTTGGGAATTTACATTGTCACTAGAAACCAAAACCGGGTCTTGGAGAGCACGTTTATGACAGCAGCAAACACACAGGCAAAATAATATGTGGCATATTGTAGGAAAGCATAAGGTTTTGCTTTTGGAAAAAGAGAGGAGAAAGAGCGGAAGGAACAGCTGGCTGCAGTGAGAATGAATTCGAGTCGGTGGGAAGCACTCACCAGAGAGGGATGTCCTGGTCTGCAAGGGCCAGGCTGGGTCCAGCAGAGCCAGCGCTCTGAATTAACACAAAGCAGGATTAATAATCTTTCATTCATGGCTTTTAACTCAGTAACTGTATGCAGGGGTTCCTGGTGCTCTTGGTTCTGCGCTGACAACGTGGAGACACCAAATAGCGTTTGTGTGAAGCCAGATGGGGTTCATGGGGCTTGTCAGCTCAGCCAGCTTCCAGGTGTAAGTTGTCCCTGGATGCAGTGGAGCTCCACTCGCCCAGGGCTATGCCTGAGCTAATAGGGCTGATCCAAGCTGAAGGTATCTATGGGGTCATTTATTTGCAATTTGGGTAACACACCTTTGAGTATTTTAGTGGTAATTATAGAAAAAAGGGGAGAGAAATACAACACAACACACATTTTAAAATCGTGCTTATTGGTAGTTTAACTTGTAATGGATTTGATGCAACTTAAATTATTTTTTTCCAGGCAAAAACTGCTTCTCAAAAATGCAGATGTTCCTGTTATCATGAATACATATTTTAGTCAGAAGGTGCTACTCAGTGAACATTCAGAAACAAGAGAGAAGACATACGGTCTTACAAAGATGCTTATTAGGAAGAATATTATATCTTTGGCACAGATGTTCAGACTAGACGACCTTGATGATGAGTTACACCAGAAATCTTCAGATAATCAGGTAAGGTCTATTTGGTTCACAGTTTAGCACTTGGTAAGAAGTTGGTGAGCAGATGTTTGGAAATCATAACAAAACCAAAAATTCTAAATTACTGACCTGTTCAGTTTCCCCTTTCATTTAGCCAAGGCTGAATAATATGCAGTGTTTATTTTAATAATATTTTTTTAGCGGAGGCTTTTGGCCCATCCAGATGCTGAACTGCTGTGAGGTTATTTTGCTGAAGTCGCACTACTGTGCTAAGTAGTAATTGTAGCTTGGTTTTTCATTGATTTTTCTCTTACACTTTATAGCTGAATAGCTAAGCTTTATTTGGAATAAAATCTGTTTTCTGCTAACTCATTCAAGATACTATTTTAAATAAACATTCCCTTTTCCCACTCCTATTTCTTAACTCGTTTCCTAATCGATCCTACCCTTTCTTTAAAGCATCAATTGGTAACACCACCCCCCTTTCCCACCCCTGCAATTTGTTTGCTTTCCTATTTTGACTTTGTTTATATTAAAATGACTACTGACTGTGCATGTCTCTAGCTGTGGTTGTACAAGCTGAGGTATTTTAAGGGATCTGGTTTTCTGATAGTCTGTGCCAGCACTTTCTGAAAGTAAGGCTCTTGTAAAGGCTTTATATTGGCCACCCAAAATCATTCTTAATATTTGAGAATTTTGGTGCTACAAGTTTGATGAACAGCACTGAGAGTCAACATTTTGTATTTGCTTTATATATAATTCCCATTATAGGCCTGGGAATGAAAAAGTGCCATAAATCCTAATCTCCTTTCTTGCTTCAACTCTACCTTGTAAAAAGCTTCTACTGTGGTATTCAAAAAACCAGAACAATTTACTTGTTCCCCTCATGGTTCCTAACAAACAAAACCACTTCATTTAAAACTCAGTAGACAAGTTTTATTGCAACCACTTTGTAGACAAGGGGTAGTGTTGTACCACAATTTTCTTTTAAATACTGCAAATTCTCCTTCTCTACTGGTGGATGATACTTATGGCACAGTCTGTAATACTCTGAAAACCTTTCTTGGCACCCAGCTTTTTATAAAAACGGGTTTCATTGTGAAAACAGAAATTTGGCCTCGTGCTGGGAAGGAGCCTATATATAATATAGACCATGTTAGTCTATACTTGCATACAATTATTACTAAAAGAAATTTATTTTAAAATTAAAATTAATGAAATTGCTCATTTAGATTAAGGCAAAATGAAGCATAATTTTATTCATAAAATTTATTTTGAAAGTTTGGAAGGTTTTATTTATAAAATATGTTTTGGAAGTAGTGAAAGAATAAATTAAGGTTTGTACTTTTCAAGTTTTATACTTTTCATTAATCACCTAATTCTTTTACATTGAAACATTTTACATTGAAATGCGTAAGTCTGAGGACTAACTTACTGTTCTATAAAACTAGACATGTGTTCATTTTCAACTTAATCTGAAAGTCTGGAAGCATTCAAGATGGATTTTACCCCTTTTTTAGAAGAGGAAGGAAAAGAGGAAGGAAAGAACATCAAAGAAGTAAAAATGAAACTCTATTCAAAGGGAAGAATCATAAATACTAATATCAATTCTGTTTTCCTGCTGGTGTCACCCTCATCTCTCATGGATTGAGTTAGCTCAGCCCAGAGCACCAGTTAAATACAGGAGAGCACTGTGTGCTCAACTCTCTTGAGTGTTCATTAAAAATCCACAGTAAATACTGGCCATTAGTCTGTAAGTTAGTTTAGGTGCAGTAAGTATTTTGAAACTGATTTTGCACTTCTTGCAGTGATTTTTCACGCTAAAGTTTTAGTCTTTAGCATTACATTGTTTCAAGGTCCCATGAAATGCTTCTGTTATTGGGTTTTCCTTCACCAGGTTGCTTGCGCTCCACAAATCCGTAACAACTGTGATTCGAAACAGCATCCCTTAGCACAGAGTGCTGTTAATGATTCTCTCCTTGAAATGGTGGAAAGCCAGGGAGCAGTGGGATGGAGAGAAGCGCAGGTACGAGTCGTTATCCAAAGGGTGTACTGTTTGCCTGCAAGAGAAGGTTACAGAAGCCACGTTCAAGGAAACAAGCCTCTTTGTGCAACACCCATCATAAATTCAGATCCACCAAATGTTAGGTGAGTAGTAAGACGCATGGGAATTTTCCTGTTGAGGCTGTGATATATGAGAAACCGAAGAGGAGGGAGTTCGGAAACGTCAGTCTTAGTCATCAGCTCGCAGGGAATAAGCATGGTCAGCAAGGCGCAGGGCTCTTGATGGAAGTGGTGTAGTTTTTTAATAGGTATAGTGTGACACAGAAGTATTCCTGCCGAGGTTAAACCATGACACCAGAGGAGGGAAGGATCTGTCTATAGTTCATGCCATCAACAGATGACAGGAAGATTGAAAACGAATTAATGGGAAGTTAATTTAAAACCAGTGATGCTCATCGACATCTTATACTGTTCCTTAAGTTTCACAGAATAACTGTTACTTCCCATTTACCTATTTCAGTCTCCAGTATGCTCTGCTAGTAAGTTATGCTCATAGAGTGGTCTTTTCAAACAAGAGAGAAATACATAGAGAGATGGAGAAATGAAAGACTTTTCTAAAATGGGATTTTGCACAGATGCTATTAGACAAACGTAGGTGTACACATGCAAACTTCCATTGTGAAGCCACCAGAAAAAGCTCCTGTTGACTTCTGGAAATCTGGAGGTCACAGCAGTTCAGCTCCTCTGCAGTAAAAAGTGATCCGGTGTCAAAACATTAACACCAATGCAGAAATCTTATACGCAAACCCCATGGAGCATACAGCTTTAGACCAGTGGTTTTAACCTCTTCTGTTTCAGTCTTTGCATCCTAACACTGGTCTGTTTTCAGTGTAGGGAATCAAGATATGCCAGACACAGTTTTACCTTCTGACCAGTACTGAACTGTTGAGTCCTTCTCTTCTCCTTTTATGATCCTCAAGATTTGAGACCAAAGACTGATTTCAAAGTCTTTCTCAGCAACTCTGGGTCTGGGATCACTGTGTCTATTATTGAATTTCCTTCCTTTGGTTTTGCACTAACTTTTGGTTCATGCTGGCTTAAGATTTTAAAAGCTAAGATAAATTCGATTTTGTTTTCACTCAGGAAGCTTATTAAAGTGAGTTACAGTGGCAGAGCTTATATAAAGCTTCTAAGTTCAGCCTTTCGGGACATTAGGAGATCTATCTTCCTGCAGAGTTTAGGACCCGAATGGAGATGTGCAATTAGTTTAAAAGGTCCCATTGAGAACTCTCCAGATGTAATTTGCAGTAGGCTTTGAAGGCATTCTTCAAAGGTTTGAAGAATTTGAGTTCCTCTAAGCCACCCTGCTGGTGGCTAGTAGCATGCTCACAGGTCCTTCTTCCTGAGCTTTTGAAATACTGGAATTCTCCCAATTCTTGCTACTTTGTAAGCCACTGGATAATTTACAGCACTCATTGATCAACAAAATTCCTCCAGGAGGAATTGAAGAAGATCATTCTTTCCTAAAATGCAAGCTCGGTCATCACCCACAGGAAAGTAATTATCAACAGCCTTGTCCCCAGTATTTTTTAAAAGCTACTTTACATAGAATAGTTATATTGACCTTAACTTGCATCATTTTTTGAAAAGTAATTGGTACATCTTGTGTGAACACATTGCTTTATATTTAATTCATTCTTGCTATAATATCTATTTTTTTAAAAGTGAGAGGAAAAGTTCTTTATCAGCCCCCCATCAATATGTGATTTAGAGGACAGTATTCCTCCGTGTAGATTTTCTTCCAGAGGGCTACATTTGATCAAAAGTCAGGGCAGCTGACAGTCTATTATTCAAGCTGATTTTTAACAACATCAGTTCTAGCAGAGTTCAAATGATAACACCGTCTCCATAGTTCCTTTCCAACTTTTAACCAAAAGTATATGTAACTTGCAATCACACAATTTGAGGTAGCTAACCTGCCTGAGCCCACACCCTTCACAGGAATGGGGTGAAAGCAAACAGAAATCTCAGATTGCACTTCTTATGTCAAACTTGAAATAGAAATAAAATTAAAAATGAGAGTCCATTGCTTCTGAGTGCATGCTGTAGCTGGGTATTCTCACATGCAGTTGTTAAACTGGCCTCTTGGAAGTTCCTCAAATTTTATAGATGTCCTGGCTCAGAAAAGAGCTCAGTGATTGTCGTTCACAGCTATCAGACTGTCTTTTGCATCCTGAAGAGAAAAATCAAGCCACTTTCTCGTTTGCAAAGAAGAGAAGGAACACTTTTAAAGACTGAGGAACAGAAAACACCTCTTACTGCTTTATCGGCTGCTATTTCCACGGCTGATAAGCATCCACATGAGACTTTTCTCCTCTATCAAAAATGTTTGTGTCTGTCACCTGATAGTGAGCAAAAGGGTCCAACACCCTCTGGCAGTCCTTTGAACCAACTGATGGCTCATTCTTTTGTAATTAAAAAAAAACTCTTTTTTTCTTTGTAAACGTCTTTTTCTAAAGTAAAACTGCCATGGAAGCAACGTTTGTATTTTATGAGGCAAGATGAGTTAGATAATTCATTGTTTTGTAAACAAAAGTTTCTAATTAGATATCAAGGTAGATGAATAGTTAATTGATTTGTATTTTAGACAGGCTGTTTTATTGTGTGTCTTCCTTTGTAGCACTCCACAATAACCTACATGTTGTTGCCACAGGGAAGCATAAAAAACACAGTAAACTGAAAAGACGCATGAAATTAAATGTGGAGCAGGGGAAGTGATGGATTTTGTTCAAGGCATCCAGTTTCTAGAAAGAGACTGGCAAACTGTGGGAGAAACCTCTATTTTCATTGTAAGGAAATGGTTCATTTAATTGTTTAAAACTAACATGGGTAAAGCATAGAAATTACGGTAATGCATGTATGCACCTAGCTTTTATTGTTCATAAATACTCATATAGAATATGGCTTTTTACTGATAGAAAAATGGATATGTCTGATGGGTATAAGTCTGTTTAGCTGAAGTATCTAAAGCATTTTCTGAGGACGCCGAGAAATCATTACAGAGACTGAGAAGTTCTCCGGCTTCTGTCATACATAAACTGGTCCCACGTTCCCTGCATTATTGTTGAATCATTTGCCTTTCCCCCTGTAATTAACTGCTCTTGCAAATTGACTTTTCATGCTGAAGGAGTTTCGGGGGGGTATGGGGGGTGCGAGAAGAAAATATGACTCGCCGTGACTGTCTGCCCATTTCCAGCATTCGTGGCATACTTTTTGCTGCCTTTTCCCCTCTGATGAGAGAGATACTTTTGCTAAGACACAACACGTGTTTGTTTAAACCCAATTATTCTGACTCTTTTTGAAAAAGGCCTGCCTTACACGTACGAGGATCCCAAAGAGACTCCTGTCAACCTGAGGAGCTCACTGGCGCTGAGGTGTCTGACTCACTGTGTCGGCCTTGTACTTTGTGTTCCTGGGATGAAGCAGCGTATAATTTGGATTTTGCTCTTGCCAGTATCTGTTTGTTTTGAGCGGGCCACGTGAGTTCAGTAAAAAATAGAGCTGGTCAGTTTTATGTCTTAAAGGACAGGGCTGGTTGTGTCGTACTTGGTGAAACTAAAATAGACGCATTTTTAGGACTATTAGGCAGTTAAACTGGCCAGCGCGCTCAAAAGATTTGGGTGAGGAGGCTGGACAGAAAAGGGTGTTGTCTATTAAGAAGGAAAAGCTAACTAGTGCTAATATAAAACAATGCTAGCTATAGCTGTGAATCCGCATTTTTAAATCTTTGTGGGTGACTAGAGAAATTTTCCATTTGCTTCTCTTGGCATATGTTTTGATCTACTTCCTACCTGAACGTTAGCACTCTAGCCTGCTATAACTTTCTATTCCAAGAACAAAAGAAAGACAGTACATTTACTTTAAAAAATAATGTGATCTGCCTCTACACACTAGTCATCAATAGTTCTTGCGGTTTTGCTCTTTATTTTGTTTTCAGTTTGCCAGAGCTTAGAGAAGTGGAAAGGCTTGCTACGATGCAAGCAGGACCCTTGGGGAGCAAAATATTTAGAAGAGCCGAGGATTTGTTTGAGTGGCTGGAAGAAATAGAAGTGTGGGGAAAGTCACATTTCTCTTTCTGAGCAGGCCCCCAGAACCATGATAGTCAGTTGCTGAGATTCATTATGCTCTAGCAAGTTGTTGCAAGTTTCTGAGTAGTCTCTTCCTACGTAATTCTGTGTAAAACAGTGTTATTGGCAAGTGGTAATCCTGTAAAAGTAATTCATTTCAAAGTTGGATTTCCTTTTTTCCTCTTTTTCTTCGTCTAATGCTCTTTGCTGTTTATCTTAACACAAATCTAGTCAATGGGTTAACCTGTCTGGCAGCATGCACAACTAAAAGTTGAGTGTCAAGTGCTGCAACTAGTGTTCCAAGTAGGTGGACTAATATATTGAAAAGTCACCCTTCTGGTATGGAAAACCTAGCTTAAATTTTATAAAGCATATTGAAATAAACAACAACAAAAAAAACCTGGAGGTCTTCTTATTTGAAAAGAGCCCAGATTGGAAAGGACTGTCATGAAAGATCCATGTTCACAGATGCTAACATCTGTCAGAATGTTTTTTGTGGCTGACTTAAATCTGTTTACAGCATTCCATTTGTTTTTTGTGTTTTTTCAACAAAACATTTTAAATGGAATGGTCATAAATGCAAGTTTTTAAAAATTACATTATGTTTCTGGGATGTGATTTTTCAAGTGGGAAATAAACAGGAAATAGGTAACTGAAGTGCAGTAGAGAGTACTCCGTAAGCTAGAAATTTTCTCTGATTTCCCCTTTTCAGATCCTTCTCAGAAGTGAAGATACGTGCTTCTAATATTCTTGCAAAGTAGTCTAATTGCTACTTGACAGACTTGTAATAGTTCTCCTAACAGCTGTGGTTCAAGGTCTAGTAACCTGTTTCTGCTTTGAAGTCTCTCTTTTTTTTTTTCTCTTTTTTTATTCATGGTTAAGACTCCCTGACACTTGGATTATTCCCTTTTGCCTCCACCCTGCTCTATTTGTAATTCTCAAACTGGAGCCACCAAAACAGAGAATAAGGACAAAAGACTGTTAGAAAAACATTAGAAAAACAGTTTTGTTATCACATTGTCCAGTTGAGACATTAAATTGTATTATATATTTAACACTGTAGCTTCCTTGTGCTGTTGCCCAGATAGCCCTGAAAGTCTGTTTTCCCTGCTGCTGATGCTGCAGACGGATAGATGGAACTTGGGCTTCTTCCAGTGCCACTGTAGTACAAAAATTTGTTAATTTGACATTACCGTTTATTTTTCAGTGCTAAATATTTACATAATCTTATTCTGTCCAAGGGCAAGGTGAAAGCACTGTTATCTGATTTACTCTGTACAAAGAAAAAAAAGGACCCCTCGGCATACACCACTGTTCTTTGGCCCTGCACCAGGAATAAGCGATTAAACAATTTGCCATTGTTCTAAAATATGTCAGGGCAGTGGTAAAAGCTGCTGATACAGAAAGGAGTCTCAAGAATACAGTAGCCAGCATAGGCCACAAGTGTGACAGGGATTCAGTCTCTTTGGAAAGCAAACGGGCAGGAACAGAAACCAACTGTCAGATGGCCAACACTGTGTGTGCAGGCTCCTGTATGCGTCTAGCAAAAAGGAGACACTGGTTGCTAGCTTATATTTCCTCCATACTCAAGTGCTTAGACTGATCAGTAAAGTGCCCGTATGTTCACAGACGATAGTACCCCCCCCCCACCCCCCCCCCGCCCGAAGCCTTTTGTTGGTCAAGAAGGAGGAGCAGCTCTACTTACCGATGTATTCCCCATGACAGAGAAATTGCAGAGATACATAAACAACATAGAGAGACAGATAAATGGTATGGAAGCATCATTATGTACTGTTGTGTATTCACCACCACTTACCTTGTGACCATACCTTTTAACATCTCCCACATCTGATGATTGCATACAGGGCTTTAGTAAGCTGCAGAAGCTTTACTGCACCTGAACACCTCATTTCCCGCTACTGTCTGCTTTATGGCTGTATCCACCCAACTGATTGTTTTCAAGGGAATATGTAAATGGGGGGAATGGGAAGAGCGACGTAGTCCCCCATATGTTATCCTATAGTGGAGACCAGTCTAGGGAGTAGAAAGCAAACAATTTGAAAAGGTAATTTTCAGCCCTAGAGCCACAATCAAGGTATGTGCTGTTGTATGTTGTCTGGTTTAAACCAGGAATAGTATTTTTCCAGCACCTGTTATTTGTCAAGAATTATTCTAAGATGGCCTAAGTAAAAGGTATGGAATCTTTCCCTTGGTTTTGACCTCTCTTCCCCTTGAATTTTTGTATCTCTGAAAGCTATGTGGTTGACAGAACTGAGAGCAGAAATCCTCCATGTGTGTTTTACACCTCTACCTTTCACTGACCACATGACTTCAGTCCTGACCTAGAGGAAGTGTTAAAGTTGTGCTGGAGCTCTCCGAAACTTTTATGAAAGCCAGATTGTATCTCTGGGATTTGTTTTCCTGCTACCATGGTACAGAAGGCAAGGACCACGAGCAGTGATAAATGTTATCAATGTCTAGATGGACATATGCCGAGCTAACAGTTGGGAGAGAAATTTAACCACCCAAATGTTGCACGTAATTTCTGTGCAACTTGGGCAGGTAAACACTCTTTGTATGCACAGCCTTAAGAGTCTGCATAGATCAGCGGATGTGCAAAGTAACATCAGCATAGATTTAATACAATAGCAGGTTGCCGGAAAGGAAGATTCTTAGAAATAACTTCTTGTCATCAGCTTTGTAAAAGCTTCTGTTTAGATATAACAAATGAATACTCCTTGGAAAGGTGTTGAGAACATACTCTTACTCTTTTAGGAAGAAGGAGGTCTTTTGTCTCAAAAAGCATAGAGTCAGGAATACACTGCCCTGTGTGGTTTCAAAATTATGGGCACACTCTAGTAATTAAGACAAGACAGACTTTGAAAGGGACAATATTGCTGGGACATAGGCCTGTACGTCTCTATCTTCAGCTTTTATACACTTTCTTTTATAGAATACAAAAGATTAAGATACAGCAAACAATACGAATAAAATAAAGCTCCTCAGAGAAGATAATCTTAATTAGTTCTTTCAGTAAGCATTGTGGTTTAAAATTGGTATGTAACTTATAAATGCACTTAACGAAATTATCTCATGCTCATGTGCCAGTCCTGACTGGCTGCAGTGCCTGCTGGTTTTGTTCCATTTCTCGCAGCCAAAGGCAGTAAGCAACATCACACTGGGTAGGGATCCACTACAGGCTGTGCTGAAATCCTCAAACTCATTTCAGTTAATGCCTCAACCCCCTCTTTGGCTAAAGGCAGCTTCACGGGGTTTGGAGAAGAACATACTCCTCAAACGAGAAAAGTGATGAGTAAAGGCCTGGGATAAACTTACTGTGTATTACACTTCACAGTATAAGGACTCGAGTGGAATGGTAGTTAAGAGATTTAGTTATTTTTGTAATTTTAGTCCTACAGTAAGAAAAAAGGAAATGATTCACCTGATACATACTGCCTGATACATGTTCGAAATGGTTTTGTAACTCACTGAATTTAGATACTTGATTTGAGGCCTGTGTTTGGCTGCAGAGTGAGCTCCTCTGGACAACCTGCTTTAAAAGAGCTTAAGGCTAGGACTGAATGCAAAATGTATTTCAAAGAGTTTTCACATTTAAGTGGACCAAGAATGATGTCATGAAGTTGCAGAGTGTAATTTTTGGTCTTGTTTGTGTTGTGGGCTGTGTTTCATTCAATATCACATGATAACAGGATTTTATATACATATTTTTAAAATTATTTCTCTGTATCAGTGGCTTCCCAACTCCAGCACTCTTACTTTTGGTGGTATGCCAGTTATTGAGAAGGATCTCACAGAAGCAGCTCCAGATCCTGCCCTTCTGGAGGTGCTAACCTGAGCCATCAGGCAGTTACCACCAGCCAACGGTAGGTATCTGTGCAGCTGCTTACTCCAGCTCAGAGGCGCTTACTGGTCCATGCAACTAGAGGTGCAAGGACTACATCTGAAAGCTGACTCATACGGCCACCTGAACGTGGGGTGAGGGTATTGATTGCTCCCAGTAGCCTTCCTTCTGTCTGCAGCAGTGGAAGGAAGGAGGAAAAGATGGAAGTGAGCAGCAGGCAGGCTCTCCCTGACTTTGTGCTGGGTCCTCTGCCCAGGAAGTTGTTGTCCACTGTCTTTCACGTACACATGAATGTAGATAGCAGGTAGGAGCGAAGTTCCAGTGCAAGATGAAGTGAAGTCTCTACAGTGTTTCCACATTCCATGCATTTGTGCTGCAGTTCGACACTTGGAACTTGTGCTGCACTGCATGATCTCGTCTTGTCTTCTCCTGTACAGCACCATCATCCTTACCTAGGAAGATGGCTTTAAGGAAATTATTATAAAAGTATAAAATTATTTCGTGTTTCTCAGTAGTTTCCCAGCTATTCTAGACCAAGGGCAGCCACGTACTTAAAAGTGCCTGCCTGGCAGGTGGGGTACAGTCCCTTCCACAGCTGTGCAGTGGTCCCGAATCAGCACGTGCTGCAGGAACTTCACCAGCAAGGAGACATTCACTTCTGTTTCTGAGTGAGTGAACAGGGGAACTCCACCATTACCAGAGGTGGGATAAGAGATTGCACTGGAGTACCAGCTTCACAGAGGTGGGAAGTGTAGTTGGGATCATGGAAGTAGAGTTCCAGGCAAGGGAGTGCGTGGTAGGTCGTGGGAGAAGGAAGTAATGTGTGGAGCTGAGCTCCTCATATGAGGAATATGAGAGCGGTCATAAGGTCCTAAAATACCATTTTGTGTGAGTTACCTTTCTGTCTGCCCATTAATTTCCCTTGAGCCTGTGTAGTTCTTGCTATGGATTTCCTCTCCGAGGCAGCAACTTTCCCCATTGTTGAACTCAAATATGATCTAGTCGTGACAGCTGCAGATGTTCTTGTCTTTGTCTTGTAACGATGGGATTATGCATTTTCCCCTGCCTCTGAACAAATGCCAAAATTTGTAAATTCTGTTTGACATGAGGAAAAATGTGCAAGGAAATTAATTTGATTGGAACAACAAGTTATGTCACATCTTCAATATAGAGCTATAAATTAACTGACCGTAGCAACATAATGTAAATGGGAAGTGGAAGAGCTTGTCAGCAAAAACATTCAGTGCCTAATCTTTGCAGAAGTGTTTTTAATGTCTTTTTTTCTATTTAATTGTAAGTGCGTATTTCCTTCGCAAGGGAGCTGAAAACTGCCAAAACTTTCTTGCTGCAGCCTGGGCTGTTTAGTCATGATTAAAAATATCTGTGATAGGAGCTCATCTATACCTTGGTGCTTCGGTGTATCTGAGTCATCATCCATATTTGGACTGCCAGGGTTTGGGGGAGAATTGTAGCAATAACATCCTGAGAAAACAGGCATTTGAAGTGGATGCCTCAACAGTCGGGAAAATCAGTGGCTCTCAGACTGCACTTCAACAGTGTAAGTGGGGAGGGACTCTGCTAAGGTCATGGATTTGTAAGAAATGAGTTGGAAATGGGGTTATACGCACCAAGTAGAAGGGGGAGAACTCAAAGCACAAGAGGTGCCACCTCTAATTTGGAGGTTGTAACTTCAGAAAATCAACAAATTGGAATTGGCTAATTTATTTTTAAATGCTTGCAAAGGGTTGTGCCATGTTGGATAACATCTGTGTGTTAAGATTTAGGAAACGCCTGCATAGCCAAATAGATTATATTCTAACCTTCGTTTATTCCCGTTAAATAAATAGAAGCTGGATTTGGGGCTGACCAACATGGCTGCAGTTGCTGTTTGGGTAGTGCAAATCAGAGGAAATTAAAGAAATAATGCATTGGACAAAACCATGAGGATGAAGAATCATGATACTTGGAAATAAGATTTTTTTAAAAATGTACTTTTGAGTGTTTCTAAGCTTTTTGGGTGAAGAACCCAAAATTTCATCATCCTCGTGTAAAGGATTTCCTCTATAAAAATGGAAAAGAAAAAAAGCAGAGTATGATTCTTACTAACTGGTGGGACTTCAGAAGCTGAGGTTTTAAGGTACATGTCTAGTATTTTGAAATGGACAGTAAATCTGAAAACAGGCAGTACTGTTATACGCTTTATGTGCTTCTAAAAGAAGGCTGCCCTTTTTCCTGCAAGGTGGGCTAATGTTCAGAGAACGCTGGCTTGTGACAATTGTTAGGAACCAGCAAACACAGGACTGGAAGGAATTGTGTTTAGCCTAGCGGAGTGGATAGCAAGCCGGTGTGCCTGGCCTCCCAGCAAAGATCTGAAGGGTTTGTCTCTGTCTGAGGTCACCTGCTGAAGAAATGCATAGGAACCAACAGTGATAAAGTAACGGCTTTCAGGACAAAACTAACTATTTTAAAATAGCAGATAAACAGTCCAATAGTCAAAGAATAACGAAGAATGTGTGTGTGTGTGCAGCATGGTTGAATAGAAATCGCTGAGTGGTGTAGCACTTCAGTATCCTCATGTTTCTGTCTGAATTTGTAACCCTGGAGTTGCATGCATCCTCTTTTCCATTAAACAGATTTTTGTTTTCCTTTTCTGTATATGTACTGGATAAATCTGAGTCTCTTCCTTTTTTCTGCAAGTTTGTTTTATATTTGGCACAATGAAAATATAAATGCTGTAGTAAGTTTTGAGAGCGCGCAGAACTCTGAAGGGTGAAGTGTCGTTTCTCTGCTCCGTGTATGTCACTGCATGCATTATTTATTATAACGGAATTCATAACAGCAGTGTAGCAAGGCAAAGTAATATTACAGCAAAACACAGTAATATATTGTAAGAATCGGGCTGTGTTCAGCTTCAGCGCGGACTGACATTTTTATGCCCATAGGTCAGTCCCTTGGTTAATAGATATTTCCTTCCTTTATCCGAGCCGTCACTAAAAGCCCAGGGCTCCGGATTGCGGGAGGATTTGCTGGGCAAGCCGGGCGGCCACGTGGTTTGTCTCTCCCCCTGCGTCCCCCATGCTCAGTGTGTCTCTGCACACGCTGTTCGGTAAACAAACTTTGGAGAACCAGAGCGAGCTGGTTCAGAGCAGCCAGTTCATTCACACAGACCACTTGGAAAGTGATGCCTTTGCGCAGCCTTGACGTACAGGCTGAGGGAAGTGGAGAAGTTAGTATTTATGTTTTCATTAATGCTTTTTATAGCTACGAGCCAGCTGTAGCTAGTTAGCATTAGCCTAGGACATCTATTAGCATGCAGACCTCTTACGCAGGATAAAGGGCTTCTGATGGAAACAGAGTTGTTACTCATGGTACTCATGGCCGTGTGTTTACATGAAGGCTGTTTGTGCTGACATAGGATATATATTAGAACAGCATGCACCTTGTAGATGAACAAATTTCCCAGGATTCAAGAGGATTTTGTGTAAAGGCTTTTAGCATAGCAGATCATAAGATTTGCATCTTTAAATGGCTTGTTGCTTGTTTAAAAGCTATTCTTTTTAAATAATGCTTTGCAGCTACGCAGATACAAAAAGTATTTTCCTAGTTTAGCTCTTAGGATGAGTCGGGAATAAGCAGTGTTCCTGCAAGTCTAGAACACACCAGTTTGGACTGCTAAATTTTTTGCTATGAATGATGTAAGTGGCTGGCAGTAGCACAGGATGAATTGGACCTAAGGGTTTGGCCCAGAGGAATTGATGGCTCAGCTATCCTTCTCTGGTTTCTCCCAGTTCTTGCTTTTTCTTTTTTTTTCCCCTCTTCTTCTGGAAGATAGTTAGTCAGAAGGGTATTTAAAAATAAATAACAAAAGCAACTGCAAAACAGAGAATGAGGAAGGCACAAGAAGTGCTGTTTTTTAGAGCTCCAGTATGACAAGCAGCACGGTCTCTGGTATTTGTGTCAATACAACACTTTCCTTTCCTGGTCAGTCGGTGTTCCCCAAACAATTCTGACAGCTCCGCTCGTCCAGGCAACAACAGAGGCGCCTAAAGAAGTAGGAAATTTTGTCTATCCTCTGCTTTGCATTTCTGTAGAAGGTGTGGAATGAGCTTATTGCTTTCTCACACCTAATTTAGTCATTTTAATAGTTACAGCTTTGGAACGGAAAGTTTCAGGACTGACTTCCCTCTCAAGTTTTCTTCTCCTGAGGAAGGTAAATTGCACTGAAGACCATCATTGCTATTCCTCTTCTTCCCAGGTCTTTTGCCTCTACTTGCAGTGTGTTTTACAGAGACTAGAGAAGATTCCTGAGCCATTGTAAAACTGTCTCAGCATGAATTTCCATTCCTCTTATCTTTGTCACAGTTGCACTGATTGTCAGTGATGAACTCTTCAAGTCAAGGGGAATTCAAAAAGTTCATTGTAAAAAGCTTTAGTTTGCCTTGTTAAGCCTAGCATCCTCATGAAAATGTTGATTACATCAGCCATCATCACGTCAGAATTATACCTTTATGGTTCACAAAGAGAAGCTTTATAATGCTGTTCTTTTTCATCTGCACAACAGTATCTGTATGTGAAACTGCTGAGTAGCCCCAGATGCCAATGTCAACTCACATGGTTGAACTATAGTCTTACCAAGACAAAAAGTCAGGTTATCTCCCAAAATTGAATCGCTTCTAATCTGCTGTTCAGATAAATTTCCTCCACCCATCCATTTAGGTACACCACCCTTAATGATCCACTTGAAAAGAATGTGACAAGCTCTTGAAAGCCCTGTGAGGCTGTGGAAGCACAGCTCATGAATTATGCGTGTTCAGTGCCTACAGCTGTACCTTCGAAATACAGGTGGGAAAACTTGTATCAGCAATATCTAGACTTCCCTACAGAGCATGTTCTGTGATTTGGCTCCGTATTACCTTTACAAATGTGCGTCAAGGCTCAGTTCATTCCAATTTCGAAGTCAGCTAGTCTTCTGAGGGCCAGAAGAATCATTTCTTACTCAGGCAACGTCAAGCTTTGATGCGCTCACATTCTTCCTTTTAATGCAAACCAGCAAAATTGTGCTGGAATGTTTTGCACCATTCGGAAAATCTGCTGGAGACTTTTGTTCATTGTGATCTGATAGAAAACATTTTTGTTCATATTTACTATTCTCCTAAATGCTTCATAAGCGGTTTTTATTACGTACACGGAAATGACCTATGCAGTGTCATCACGTGCTGGCCCTTGGGCTTGTTTTGAGTTGACTGTTCTGCCATTCAGGGTCCTTTCTCATTTGTTCCTCATGCTCTTGTGACTGAAACTAAAACCTCTGTGCAAGAACTTAGCTGGAGGAATACGGAGAATTGGGAAAAGCAGTTTTATCCGACAGAGTTTTCCCAGAAAGATGGCTGGGACGATCAGCATCATGCTGCTAGCTTTGAATATTGTGGACATAGATTGGTGTATCAGATACTGTATTACAGGACTGTGTAGCCGAAAAAGCAATGTCTTTCTCCTCCAAACATTTGGCAAAGGTGGTTTTTGTGTTTTCTCGAAGTCCATCGTTCTGTGTCATCTAATTTAATGTAGCCAAATTTAACATAGCCAGATCTTGACTGACCAGTCCTTTCCCTGAGTCAGTTGTCTGTTCTCTTTAATTTATGGGTCTTGCTAGTTTTTCCAACACACAAAGAAAATGTGTTTGGAGGTAAGGAGGCATTTTTGACCTTCTCAGGGCACCTGGTAACAGCATGGATTTTCCCATTCCTCAAGTGCTGTGATAGTGTAGGATAGCACATAATTATGTCCTGCAACCAAGCAAAATCTATTTGACCAAATCTGGCAGGAGTTTTTCCCTGATTTTTTTGACATTTTTTTCTGATGGCTTGAGGATGGTCTTTTTCTTGTGTGTTCTGTCCATAGCATCCTAATGAGGCACATGATATGTGGGAGGCATGGATAGGAGAGAGATAAAGCTGCAATTTCTGTCATCAGGCAGTACTGGGTTGACAACTACTAATTTTATCTAATCTATTCGCCATATACCTTACTCCTTATGCTGAGTAACTGCCAGAAAACTCCCTTCTCTTGGCCCCTTTGCAAAATAGCTTACTGCATCTTTTCTCTCTTTGTATATGTATGTATTATGTTAGAATATTTCACATCTCAGAAATAATTGTATTGCCTGCTTAAAAAAAAGGAGACGGTTGTCTTGGGGTACAGAAATAGAAATGAAATGGATGCTGAAGAAGAGGGAGCTTTAAGGAGATATTGGAATCGGAGCCCTTGTTGGTGTGGTCGGGAAAGCCATCCATACACACTACAACATTAATAAAGATAAGACACAGGAGAAAAAATTAACACTGATTTCTGTAGATTATTTACGTGGCCTATTGTTCTCTCCCCCCTCCCTCCCTCCATTTGTTTTATCCATCTGTTAAAATTTGCTAAAGCATGTGAGCAGTCTAAGCAAACTGCTGCGTCTCATGTGCCTACTCTGATGGGGCCGGAACCTGATTAAGGTTTCTAGACATTTCTGTGATAATTGGCACGTGTACCTTATGGCAGAAGACTGAAAAAAAAAAAAAAAATCTCTATTCATATGGTGTCATTTACCAATAACAGTTTTTCATTTCTATTTCTATTTGGAAATGCTGAGCTGAGTTAAGCTTCCAGACTAATCTGAATTGATGGTCTCTGCTAAAATGTAAGTTACAGTGTCTATAAGCCAATTGTCACTTCATGTTGAGCACTGAAAACTATCAAATGGAAACAGTCTTTATATACTAGTGACTTTGACAATATCCTAATTACTCCTTTTTTCCCCCAGTTATCAGTGACCTTTAACTACGTTTCCTCCACCAGTCAAGTCCCATTTTCTCAATCCCCCACATTTAAAATCTAAAAAGCCAGATGTTTTGTTGTCAGCAGTACCTCTTCCAGTGTATTTGAGCGTGTTCTTGCAATTAGTCAAACTCACAGGTTTTCTTCATCCTGTTGGCTGACCAGGCTTTTCTAAGTGGGGAAGGAGAAGGGAAGGTAAGATTGGAGGAGTGTTCCCATACTAGGCACTTTAGGTCAAGGATGAATGTACAGAAAGGTGTTGAAATCTTGGGAGAAGCTGCAGGCAGTAAGTGAGAGTGATGGTCTTGTTGGGCAGCTTCCCATGGGAGTTGGCAGGATGGTGATATGTGAAAGATGTGGTAGGGTTAATTCTTTTAATGAGCAAGTGCTCAGCTACGCCTCCAGTCACCAGTTCTGGCTTGTGTCTGCTAAACTATCCAGTAGGGGAGTGGGAAAATAAAAAAAGAAATCCAAAGCAAGCTCTTTTTATTATGAAATTATGACAATGCTGGTTTTCAACATAATGAGTTGCTCTGAAAATTCAGAGCCCTCAACCCATGCCCCCCACTCCCTTCCTCCATTGCCCCAGCAATGCAGAAAAATGCAGATAATCATAGTTTCCCTCTTTGCTGAAGGCTTCCCTATATGCAGAATTCACAGGGAGATGAATGCAAATATCTGGGGTGCACATTTAAACTCTGTTAATTTCCCACAGTAAAATTATTTTGTTATGCACATCTGAAGGGATTTTAGTCTAGCTAAGTGTTAGTGCCAGAAAGTTGTTCAGCGATAGCTTGTCCAGTATTTTTCCCACTAAATGCTTCTTGAGTCACCTTCCATCTTCTGCTCTTGGTCTAGGGACTAAGAGTTCACTCTTCATCTCCATAGCAGCAGCACTCAAACTGGGTATCACAGACTTCCTGCCAGCCCCTCCACTTCTGAGAGGCAGGAGAGAGGAAAGACCACCGGAGCGTGTTTGCGGAGGAGGCAGGGATGCTCATGCCGTAGGGGAGTGGAATGGAGGGTATGTCTGGGCAGCGGAGGCCAGGGTGGCCACGGGGGAACGTGACCCCATGGGAGACTGCTGTGCTTGCAGGGCTGGGCGTACGCACAGGCAGAGAGCAGCAGCCCAGAAAACATGTGGCTCCTGCTGTTGCTGAATCCCATCCTGCCAATTCTCCATGGAGGCCTCTAGTATGGGTTCAGTAGCTCCTGGCAGCCAAGGGCTCTCTGCATTGCTCATTTGTCCTTTGGCTAGAGCTTGCGAAGCATAGCTCCATCAACAGCTTATCACATGCTCTGCTCTTCTCCCTGAAGCTCTCCAGTAGCACATGCCCTTTCTCCTTTCCCCTACTTTGTGCACTGCTGAAGTTGTGAGCTGCTATTTCAGAACACCCTACAGTTTGCCTGGCTTCTTATTGTATGTAAGTGCATTCCCTTCCCAAAGAACTAAAAATGTATTATTTTTAAGACCTGACAATTAAGGTGATTACAAAATGGCTAGAGGGAGGATGAGTTCAAGTTACATCACTGGGACCATGCAGGATCTCAGCAAAGACTAGTTCAGCTCAAAATGAAGTGTATTTGCAAGCCTGTGTAGTGTTGTTTGTGAGCTGGAAGCAACCCCTGCCTGTAGGTAGTCTGATATTTTCCATTATGAAAAATTCTTGTGACCTTTTATTTGCAAAGCTGTTTCAACTCCATTGTTTGCTATAGACTTTTGATGTTCAAAGGGGAATGCCCTCAAGGTAGGAAAATGCCTTGTTTTCTTTGGCAGCAGCTACAGCTGGCTCTACCATGGAAACAGTTGGGGTTGGAAAGGGAGAAGGGGGAGAGAGATAAGAGGTAGACTTTCCTCCTCCAGCCCAAGAGGTTCATGCCACCCGAGGCAGGAAATATTTCAAGATGAGAGACAGAGAGCTGAAGCAAAGCTGTTCACAAACCATCCTCCCAATGAGGGCATAGACCACACTGGTCCAGCTACCTCTGTAGGGGCATCACATGATACTTTACATGTGTGAAGCAGCAGCTTGGGTCGCACTTACCTATAGTCAGACCCAGGGCTGACAGCTTTCCTCTTATGTAGCAGTGGGACTCAAATGTCCCCTAATTCTGGTGCTTAGTTGCCGACTGGGGTTAGACCACGACAAATGGTAACAGGCTGTTCAAACTACAGACCCTGCTAATATAAATAGATATTCTTTAACCATATGTTGAGAAGCACAGGTGCAAAATACTCAAAAGAGATGTAATACCAGATTTCCTACAGTGCTGAATATATATACTAAAAACTGAATGTGTCATCTGTTGATTTCAGAGTACTTAACCTTGCCACCTTCAGATTCCTGAGGCAGGAAGGTTTAATAAATTTTATTTGTATTTGCCTCATGGATAAAAAAACCCAAAACAACGACTAAGAATGTGTGGGTTTTATATGTGGATTTATATGTATGAATGATACATATAAGCTGGGTGTTTATTCTTTCTAGACCCACGTTTTCTCCCAGAGCAGCACAGCCTCTTGCAGTTCTGATTTTTGGATCAGGCTGCTCTTTCCATTTTCTGCTGTTTTGTCAGCCATGGATTTCTGTTCTCACAGCACAAACTTGAGATTTCTATACTAGTTTGCAGTCAGTACACTATTTATCCATGGACTTTAAAGTCTTACCTTTCTCTCTCCCCAGTTCAGTATTATACAATAGAAAGAGATGAATATTGCTAAACAGTCACTATTTGTTTGCAGAATTGATGTGGCATGTAAAGCAAATAATTGCACATACAAATAGTACTGGTGCTTACAGCTATTTCTCTTGCATACGCAAATAAGGGATTTACACACTTGTAAGGTCGTCTTTTGCTTACATAAATGATCTTATCTTCTTGCACCCTGTGTAGTGTGGTATTCCAAACATTGTGGGGAACATAAAAAATGTCGACACCATATACAAATCATTTTGGCATATGGCATACAATATATACCACTTACAGAGCATGTGAAATAGGGCAGTACAGTGATTAGAATTTTATTCAGCAATTTGTATTTCTTTTGACTGTTTCATGTTTAAAGCAGTTTGTTCATTCAGGGTGAATAAAAGTTTTCTCTGAACAAATGAACTGAGCTGGGCTAAGGAGCTGCTTCTCTGAACGGAGCTGAGAGATTAAAAAGAACCCCAAAAAGTAGCATTGGAGGAGTAAGGAGAGTCAAGGGATGTTGGGCAATGTGGGACCACTTGTTGAGGAGTTCTGCTAGAACTGAAACGCTGCAGCAGTCACTGACACTCTTCCGAAGGTGAGAGCAGAATACTCTGTGCAGAGGGTAGACTTGGGACTAGCATCTTCTATTTGCCCTGTATCGAAAAGGTATAGAGGACTCTCTAGTTCTTGGATCTGATACAGGAGAATAAATCCCAGAATGTGTTAATCTGGGGGGAGTGGAAAAGGGAGGAGGGGAAGGAGAATGTGGGAAAAGAAGAGGAGGAGATGAACATTCATTTTTTTTATTGTGGCTTGAAAGCTGTGCCTAGGATTAATTGATGGGAATTGGATTAAGTGGTAATCGAGTAACAATTTATTAGTCAGGTAATCATTAATTCTGACCAGATAATGAGAGAGGGTAAGAGAAACTGTGTTTAAACAAGCGTGGTTTTGGTTGAGAGCAACTATCCTATCACTTAGGGGCCTGGAGGGAGTGGGCTACTGGACATTGCAGTTTTGCTTTGTTTGTCAAGGAATTCTTCAAACCCCGATTGAGCTGTTTTTCACGGTGGATTGACCCAAGATTTGATCTTGCTTCCTTTTTGTTCCCTCATCTACTCTCTCAGAGGTTGTGTGCACCTTTGTTGCTCGTGTCTGTGGGTTGCTGGGATTTCCCCACTTGAAAAACACATCTCTCTGTGTTATTCTCTTAAGTTGATACAAACCACTGGCCAAGTGTGAGTAATTCTTTATGAGTAACTGAAGAAACCCTCTTTAGAATAGAAGAACATTTTTAAGCTTATACAGGTGTGTTATGAGAGAAGGGGAAGGAAAGAAGATACTTTCCTCTTACTGAAAAAAAAACCCAAACCCCTTCATCATGTAGGGCTTTTTAAGTCTTGATTACATTGTCAGGGTCTTTTTACTTTCTTCATCTTCCCACTTCTTGTAATTCCGCTAACAATTCTTGGTGTTACTGATAAGAGTGACAAAATACAAGAATTGAGGTAATTGCATTAAGGGAATACTAAAAAAAATAAATCCTTATAATTCAGTTTTTCCTGTCGTAAAGACTTTATAGCTACCTTCTTGCTTTAAACTAGCATAATGATAGTAATATTAAGCATTTCTGATGGTATTTAAAACTGTCTGGTGAATGTTTTAAACAGGTTGAGAAAAATTTCAGCTTGCCATTAGCTTGTTGGTATAGTCTTAGGTCGGCTACTTAAAAGAGGTCAGGTAAGAAACTGAGGAAAGATCTTGCTATTTGAATACTTGAAGTAATGATTCATTTCACGCTTTAAATAAATAAGGAATTTTAAACTAGCATACATTTGTTTAGGTCCAGATTATCATTTATGACTTGCTTGACATTCCAAACACCAGGGAACAAAAGACTCCTTATACATAATTTTAAAAGGTGTGGCAATCAGGTAGGATTATCTGTTTCACTGTGTCATAATATCTTGATGTTTTGTTAGGGCATTTTACCCTTTTATTGTTTCCTAGAAGAAATATAGTAAGCCACATGCAAATAACCTTTTCATTTTTTTAAAAATACTTCATTTTGGCTATATTAGATATAGCCAAAATAACTGTTAACAACAGGTTTTTTTTAGATAACTGTTAACAACAGTTAACTGAGTTCTGAAACCTCCAATAAACTGAAGTGAAATGCAGCATTTTAACATTCATCAGTAAGAAGCTGCAATTATTGCACCAACTTTTTTGAACAAATATGATTAATGTTTGAAGTCATGTGACTAGTAATACCAGCTAATAAATACTCCCAGTTTCCCTGAGAAACAGGCAACAGTTTGACTAGTGGAATAGTCAAGCAAGTATGGTACTTGAGGCTCTTTGAGAAGGATCAGTCATAGTTCAGTTCCCAGGAAAAAGTAGTTTATTTTCCTCCTGTCAGTTCTGGTTTTGAATTATTTTGTGCTCTCCTCAAAGGCCAAGCTGTATGATATCTTTGCACATAGCTGTGGTGGCACACAGTGCTGTGAAACAAATTCTGCCATATATTTCTTGTCTATTCTTTGGGAAGGTTAAATCTTTGGCATATTATTCCACTGGACATCTGAGGAGCAAAATTTGCTTTATTGTTACTGGCTTTTCCTTTTCAGGTATGACACCATTATGGTGGTACCACAAAGAGAAATCTTCTACATGTTTGCCTAACATTTCAGAAAAACATACGCCTAAGGTTTTGCTATACTTACGGTGCCCCAGAATTACTTTTGAGCTACACTGGGGAGTTTATAGGAAATTGCATCAAATATTGGAAGTACTAATAAAACCTTGGCCCTACCACAATCATGATAAAATTCGGAAAAGCTGCCTTGTCTTTGCAGCCTGACTGGAAGGAGCTACGAGGTTGCTCTCGGAGATTTGACCATTTAGCGCAAACTCTTTTGACTTCAGTCTTGACAAGTGGAGAGGGATCAGGAGAGGAGCACCCTTCCTAAGGAGCCAGAGAAGAGCAGCTTTGGAAAGTATTTGCTGCTGGGGAAAGCAATGTACTCTGTGGTGTACCCATGCACTCTACATTCAGGAACTGCTCCTGGGTTAACTGCATGTTTGGAATAGGTCTGTTTCATGGAGGTCTTACCCTACAGTTTTTGAAGTTAGGAGGTGTAAATGGTGCAGGTTTAATCCTGGAAAAATAATGTGAAAGCCATTAATTTAGTGATAATGCAATCCACCCGCATGCCCAGGAAAGCAGGACATGGCATTCGGTCTCTCTTAGCTCAGGAGCCATTTGGCATGCATAATTTTGTAGATATAAGGAAGAGGAGGAGGGGATCTTCTATTTTTTAATGGTTAAAAATCACATATGGTTTAAAGTGCAGCAGGGGTGGTGTGCGTGCATTTGAATTTTCTGTAGAGAAAGTTTGTATCTTACTTTGGTCAGAAGAAGAAGAGAGCTTTGATATCCCTGATCCACATACAGTCAGGCCAACATGTTCCTGCTTGTAGAGTTAAGAGTAAGGTTCTGCTCTCTGTACACGCTGATCAAAACACATCTGATATATGTTCTTAGGTGTTCCTGTAGATTTCTCAAACTTAACTTAGACAAATAGCTGTAGTGCCGAGGGCTAAAGCTAGGAGAAAAACCTGTATTCTGCCTTTTGTTACAACCGTGCACACTGTCCTCTCGAGCCTCAGACCCATCTGCAGGATTACTTCTTTCACTGGGGTGAATAAACTGTGTTTTGTATTTGTTTAAAATTCTGAAATCTTCTGCAAGCAGAACACGTTTCGTATTTAGAGAGAAAATCTTCAGATGGACTTCATCTTTCGAGAGTCTTTTGGAGTAAGAACATTTAAAACGTTGTGTCATAAACTGAATTGCAACAAACAGTTCTCAAAGGCTACTGGAGTTCAGTGAGAGGTTTGGGAAGTGACCAGTAGTTATGTATTACATCAGGTGTTGTAATAAGTATCATTACCCTTGTAAGTATTTTCACTTCCTCTGTAATGCTAAATCTAAGTGCAAGTGTACATAGGACCCAAATAATTACTATTATCTCCATATGATGGAGCAGCCTATTTGGTATGCATATTCACGTACGGATAATGCTGTGCCTATCTGAAAATAAACATAGTATGAGTTTGTGAAGGATAAACGGTGGAGGGAAGATTAGTCTCCCAATAATAAAAGCTCCGAGTGCCTGTCAGAAAGGAGTATAGGTACCTCATTTGCCTTGCTGAATTTTGGTAGTTAAAGACCACCTTTAGCATTGTGTGGAGGGGTTGGTTTTGTTTTTATTTTGCCTGCTACCTTTGTGAAAGGAAATATTTAATAATTTTTTCCCATAAATGTTTACCCGAAGCTCTCCCGAATTAAGAATGTCTCACTCTACAGGAATGTGAACTAAAAACCAAATAAAGCTTGTAGGCTTCACAACACAGTCATTCGTGCCAATGCTCTGGCCTATGCTTAGTGATGACCCAGAGTCTGACAATTTATATCCATTTAGTTCTTTAAAAACAGCAAGCATGATTTCTTTTCTTTTTTTTCCCCTTTAAATCAGCAAGAAAGAGGTTGCTGGTTTTGTCACTACCTCCTGATTGTAAAATGTTCAAATAGGTAGTATTTTGCTTATTATGAAAAAATAAAATAAAAATTTAACTGTCCGTAATTCTTGCAAGTACGAAGTGATAAACTAAAGGAGACGGTGTTTGCAACAGTCTCATTTACCAGCTGATCTGCCTCAGTCTGAGAAAAGGAAATGCTAAAGTTAATATATTCATTTGAACACAATGATTTTTCACTCTAGCATATTTCAACAGTTGCAGATATCACTAGAGGATTTTTTAAACAAATTTTTTATAAAATTGATTTATAAATAAAACAGAAAGTCAGTAAAGCAGACCATTAAATAGCATCCACATTTGAAGTTTTAGGTAAGTTGAACAAATTCAGTAAACTATACAGAAGATACATCAGAAGAAATATGAGTCAGAAGTATAGTGGCTGGCACTTGGACACAAATTGAAATTTGAGTTTGAAAGCCTGGACTTCACTTTTGAAGACTGTGTTTTAAATATTCAGTGTTAGTGGACTAATTCTGCTAGGGGAAATTAGGTTATGTGTTTGTGTGTTTTTGTAGTGTATAGCTGTAAATGCACATTGGCACACTGAAAAGACTAAATGAACTTTAAAATATGCAAAAAAGGAAACTTTTTGTAGGGTTTTTAACATGTTTTCCATTAGACTGGCTTTCAGTGTTTTTGAAGTGTTTCTGCTGCTCCTTTTAGGTAGCTTACATTTTTAAATTGATCTGTGTCTTCTGCAGTTATAAAATTAAAACATGATATTGTTTCTAATGTTACATTGTATGCTATCATTTATGTAAATATTTTGTGTAAAAATTATTCTTACAAGAGTTATTCTTACAAGGTGGGGGGATTCAGACCAATGTTTCCATCAAAACCAAGCCAAAGGACAAACACTTGAGGCAGGAGGGTAATGATGGATGACCTACAAACAGTGGCAGAAGGCCCATTTGTTTTTCTGCTTCATCCTGGGTATCACCGAAGCTGTGATCTCTCGTTGAGGAAGTCCGTGATAAATTACTCTCTCTCTCTCTCTCTCTCTCAACTGGCTTAAAATTAGTCTCACTTCACATCCATCTCCCCACCTCTCCTCTCCCTGGTGAGCTGTCTTGTCACCACTATATGCCACTACATTCAGTTGAGCTGGAACAGCTGTCTGTGGTGCTAAGTCAGCAAACTGATGCAAAAGAAAAATAGAATCATAGAATGGTTTGGGTCGGAAGGGACCTTTAAAGGTCATCTAGTCCAACCCCCTGCCGTGGGCAGGGACATCTTCAACTAGAGCAGGTTGCTCAGAGCCCCGTCCAACCTGACCTTGAATGTTTCCAGGGATGGGGCATCCACCACCTCTCTGGGCAACCTGTGCCAGTGCTTCACCACCCTCAGCATAAAAAATTTCTTCCTTATAGCTAGTCTAAATGTACCCTCTTTTATTTTAAAACCATTACCCCTTGTCCTATCGCAACAGGCCCTATTACAAAGTTTGTCCCCATCTTTCTTATAAGCCCCCTTTAAGTACTGAAAGGCCATGATAAGGTCTCCCTGGAGCCTTCTCTTCTCCAGGCTCTCACTTCAGAGAGACCCCAACTCTCTCAGCCTGTCGTCATAGGAGAGGTGTTCCAGCCCTCTGATCATTTTTGTGGCCCTCTTCTGGACCCGCTCCAACAGGTCCATGTCTTTCTTGTACTGAGGACACCAGAGCTGGATGTAGTACTCCAGGTAAATAACTTTATTTTTGTGTCTGAGATTTGTTTGTTAAAGGCAGATCAGTTCCCTGTTCTGATTTCTCGTGCTGCCTCAACCTGTTTTGCCATCACAGTTATGAGGGAGGAGGGGGGACAGTGTAATACAGCTTAGGAGTGGGGAATCAGTTGTGTAGGGCAGATACACCTTGATCTGGTATCTCCACTGAATACTTCCTGACATGAAACTGGTTTTTAGTTTGTGGGTGCTAAATTTGTGGAATTTTTAGTTTGTGGATGCTAAATGTTGATACCACCTGACAAATAGTATTTTCAGTCTGCAGGTTTGATACGGAGAGAGAGAGAGACAGAGAGATGCGTGTGGATGTGTATATATATCTACATTTGCATGTGGAAAAAATGTTTAGCTTAAGATTTTGCTGTTCTTGCAGAGCATGAAAAATACAGAACTTTATGATTTGACAGAAAAATCCTTCAGTGGACATGATTTCAAGTCATAGTTAAGAAAACACACTACAGAAAACAAAAATGATCTTGAAATCTACAGTGCACTTAAGTGCATGGCATGAGAAGCTGGACATTTTCCTAGCTGAATCTGCTCATTAAAAAGTTTAGTTTGTGGGGAAGTGTAGGTGGAGATGTTAATATTTCTTTCATTACTCAACTAGAAATTTGAAAACAACGTAAAAAGTTTGCTGTGTCCTGAGATTGCCTATGTTAACATTTCAGTCCAGAACCACTTTTAATATCACAAATCTTATACAAAGCAAGTTGAACATGGAAGGTAATTGTGTCTGTTTCTAGGCAGACCAAGTATTCTGACCCTGAGCATTGCAAATTCTGACTTCTGTTTTCTTTGAGCAGTTTTACTTAGATTAATACAGCCTTACGCCATCAGAGATAGTAGGTGTCTTTATTTCTTTTCACATGGCATTCTTCTGTGTCTTACCCACATACTGCAAACTGGCCTCATCACAGATCGTTGTCTTTTGATTTGATTATACAGAGGTGTTGGAAAGGACTTGGAAAGACAATGGAAAGGCATTCCTTGCCTTCTCCTGCTGGCATGGTTGTATCTTGGGAAAACTTCTGGCTAAAACCCGGTGAAGTGTGAAGCTTGTGTGGAAGTTTCTTGTTGTACATTAAAATGCTGCTGCAGCGCTGAAAGATAATATTCTTGCTTTCTGGGAGCATCACTTTGTGAGCAGCCATGATAAGATTCTAAGTCATTTTTGTGTGATGTGTAACTGTGGTATTTTATCTCTGCCCGGTGTAGGCTTCAGATAAATTATTCTGAAATCTCCGTTTACATGATGTAAGTTACATGAGAGTTGGAACGGTAAGAGGTATTTCTGTAGTGGAACCATCTCTCTACCTGCATACCAACATACAAAGTAAGGAAAACATGAAGCTTGTTGTGATGAATTCTGGAGAAATTACTGATGCTCTGCTGGCAACGCACAGCTTTGTTGGCTACCCAGTAACCATTCTTGTATAATTTTTATAAATCACAATTTACCATTTCTAGTTTTTCCAGCTAGGTTGTACACTTGTAAAACTATGTGATGAGATACTTTAAATATATGCCAAATTATTTCTAGCAGATTTTACTTTGGGTATTCAAAGTATCAAAGGTAACCTTTAATGTCTTTGGAGATTTTATGGCCACTGAAGGAGAAGTACATAGGTAAAGAACATATCTTAAGATTCTAATGTAAATACAGTCTATTTTAATATTGATTATTCCTCCCAAATTGTGCAGTCTGGTCCCCTTTTGCACAGTGAACA
This sequence comes from Aptenodytes patagonicus, assembly GCF_965638725.1. Lineage (NCBI taxonomy): Eukaryota > Metazoa > Chordata > Aves > Sphenisciformes > Spheniscidae > Aptenodytes > Aptenodytes patagonicus. The sequence continues at coordinate 47,386,943 of NC_134950.1, read as the reverse complement.
GGATGAATGAAATATAGTCTATTGATGCTCTAATTGTTTTCCAATTCAAGTCAACCTGCAGGTAAGAAAACTAGAAAGTGCATAAAATCCAGATAATCCATTCCCCCTTACTCCATTTCACCCACTGTGATACTGAAATCGTGCAACCCATTCCACAACTGCAAATACCCAAAGTTTGAACCACTTCAGAACTCTTAACGCAGTGGTCAAGGTTAGGCAATCTTCTCTGGCAACTTTAATAAACTGAGCCAGTAGAACAAGAAGATCAGTGTGGTAATTATCATAATTTAACAGTTATAACAGTAGTTTCCATTTGTGTGTTTCTAAACCTGAATAAATAACACCTTATAAGCATTGCTGAAGTAGGTGAATTGTCTCTGTTGTTCTTCAGGTAGGCAAAAATACAGGTGGTGAGGACAGTGCTTTTCCCAAGCGTGTGTTCTTCCAGGCCAGCATCAACACCCTCCATCTAGGTGTTGAAGTAGTTGTTCAGCAGTGATAAGCTGTTCCTATGACCTCATTTTGGAATAACTGCAGACAGTGTTTCTCTCTGACACCTGACAGCTGCTCGCGTTCTTACCAAGGTTTATAAGCACTGACGCTATAGAAGTTAACCAGAGTCCCAAGACAAATCTGTATTGATGCTTTAAGATTTCTGTTACTCTGTTGCTGACTCATGCATGTAAAACAGAAATGAATTCTGTTCCCTTTCAGGTTCTTTTCCTACCTTGCTCACCATAATCTTTTGTTAACTGATGTATTTTAGCTAGAAAACAATACTGCCCACTAGGGAAATATAACTGACTTATACAAAACATTCTTGCCACTTAGTCAACTGGATGTTGTTCGTATAGCTGTATTTACAAGGTTGATTTGCCCCAGCTCCCTATCACTTAATAACTTAATAATAAATTATAATATAAAACATAAAAAGAATACACTTTTAAAAGTGCTGTAATACATTAACATCCCAGCTGTAGGATTAAAACTAGTGTTCACGCCGTGGAATGAAAAAATGAGGAATACTCGTGTTGTGGTTTAACCTCAGCTGGCAACTGAGCACCACACAGCCAAAACCAGGACAACCGGGAATGTTTCACTGATAGCTAATATTGAAATTTGGGGTCAGTATGTATACAGAGGTCAGTATGTGCAGCAGTGAAAAACACAGGTAGTATGGCAGATTGGGGAGAAAGGGGAAATGGATGGGGGAAGACAGGGAAAGTTATGAATTCAAATTAAACAACTGTAGCATGAAATTAAATGGTTTCTTGGTGTCTTATCCCAAATCAGATGATATCGCATTTGTTTGCCCTACGAGAACATAAATCTTTGTCTGTGCTGTAGATAAACAACTTTTTGGAGTCTAAAAAGTTAATTATTCAAAAAACATTGAATGTGCGGTATATGATTTTCAGCATTGATTTGGCTGGCAACTGGGAAAGCATTAGCCTTTCTGAAGAAAGTCAGTTCTTCCTACTGCCTTATTCTGCTACTTTTCAATGCTTTCTCAATCTTCAAGCTTTCCCTTGGGCATCCTGTCTTGTCATATCAGGTCAAGCTAAGCTGGGAATGTACCCCTGAAGCAGAATGCTTTTTTGTGCCTTTGCAATTACATATTTGTTTTAACACTATATGAAAAAAAACATATTTTTATACATGTATATTTGTTTACAACTAACTGTGCTTACAGAGATGTCTTTTAGTCAAGAAAGGAAAGTTTGTGGTGAATTAGAATTCTGTACAAATTTTTAAAAATCCAAAATCTAGTTCTATGTGTAGAACATTTTTATCATATTTTGTGGGACTGCCATTAAAATAACCTATTTAGGTAACTGGCTTAAAAAGAGCAGTGAAATACGGTTCATGCCTGTTGCCATTTCGGAATTAAAATTAGTGGTAATGACACATCCAAATGGGGTTAGGGACAGGCTGTAGCTATCACCTTTTCTCCAAGAAAATTCTCATGAGTGTTTCTCCCCCTTTTCATTGGAAATGCACATAAACCACCTTTGAAATCCACAGGTGCAGTTACACTGTAAAATCCGGATCGGATCCTGCAGTTGCTGTTGGGAGTCAGCACTGCTTCATGCCTGGCAGAGAGTCCAGGTAAGGTAAGGCAGCAGAGGAGGTTGGAATAAGCCCCTTTTCTCAGCGAGGTTCAGGATCCTCACTGGGCTTCTCCACTGGCTGTCCCCCAAATACCCAGTCGTTTTCAGGCAGGCTGCTGTTCCCACGTGCAGCCCAGTACCTTCGTTTCAGGTGCATGCGAAGGCAGCAGTCTGTTCTCGCGTTACCTTGTTCAGGATCAGGGCCTGGACCCCACCCCGGTAGCCCCCCAGGAGGACAGCCATAGCCATGTTGGACCTCCAGGGATGGCGCCGGCAGTCTCAACCTCTTGGTTTTCTGTAGAGGACCCAGGCTTTTTTATTTTTGCTTTCTAAATGTAAAAATTACCTTTTTTCCACTAGGTTTCTCCTTTTCCTGAGCTTTAATAGGCTGTTTTTAACAACCAGGAAGAGATGTAAACACAGAAATTCATTTTTATTTTGTGTAAGTTCTGTAACTTAAAATTTGCACACAAGAGTGGTTTTCTTACAGCTTTCCCTACAGGTTTGCTTCTGCTTAAAAAGAAGTTATATGTTCAAATATATTTCTACAGCTATTGTGAGAGAAGGAGAGGGGGAAAAATATATATATTACATTTCCATCTCTCACCGTTCAGCATTGGTTCTACTTACAGGCATACTGCGTAATTATTCTTCGGTATGCTGGATAATTATGTTTTGTCAAAACAAAGCCTTGAAAATTAATGAATAGTTACTGCATTACAGTTTTGAAAAATATTTCTAGGAAAAATGGTTGGGAATTTTTCAAAGAAATAATTTTCTGTGAGATCATCTTGTAAAAAAATGAAAACTTCTTATGAAAAGCTTGTACAAGCAATTGAAAAATTGTGAAATTGCTGAAGTGCTATGTTTTGAAACAATGCCATTTTCCTACTCTGAAACCACTTGTTTAGAAATTCCATTTCAGTTACGATTTTTTAACTTAGGGTTTTTTTTAAATTGGTAAAACCAAATGCTTAGATTGATCCAAGTGGGATTCACTTACTGTGTTTTCATTTATTGTATTTTTGTCTTGATGATATTTTCACACTTCTTGCAGTGGTGGGAGTTAGGAAACGTGTTTGAAAAATGGCTGGTCAGAAAGCACATTTATTAAAAATGTAGGCATTTTGTCTCCTATTCTTGAGAATATCGTTTGGAGGCTTTGTCTGTATTTATTTTAGCATATTCCCATGTTTTAAATTTAGGTTCTCTTTATGCTTCACCTTGGGAGTACGTGAGTTACATAGTGTCACATGATCCAAAATCAAGGGCGTCTGACATTACCTGGCAGTGGAGATAACACCATAAACCGTGTGTCCCATGGCAACAGACAATGCATGAAAACGTAGCCTATATTTATATAAAATATCATTTTTATATGCTGGTGGTTCTCTGCGTCTTATATCACAGGAAGCAGTCCCCTTGAAGCAACCTTCAAACATCCTTCTGATGGTTCCTGAATGCTTTGTCAAATGGGGATGGGGGTGAAGCCAGGCTGGAGGAGCAGTCTAGCAGCCTGGTTTGAGACCCTTCAACGCAAAGAGATCCTACTCAGTGGAGAGCTTGAGAGGGAAAAATGCAACTGCTAAGATGCTGACAGTACTCTGAAAATGCAAATACTAGCCCTATTGCCTGTGGTTAAGAAGGATAAGCAGCAGCAACTGGTGTTTAAATGGCTACGCCAAAGCTTTGATCTGGTTTTGTGACACAGATGCTCCAGTGAGGATCAGGGCTTGTACCCTGTATCAGATGCTCTACAGGCATGTAGAAGAAATTGTCCCTGTCCTAAAGCTTCCTCAGTGCAGTTCAGTGAAGCCTTAATTAGAGAAGGAATGTGTGACAGGAAAAAGAGGACGAGACAACAAGTATGACAATACAGAACACTATCAACAGGAAACTGCATGTTTTTAAAGGCAAAAGGTATTTTGTTATCTTGGCTGTGACGTTGTATCTCCTGCTGGCCTGCAGTGGGTGACAGCTCAGGAAAATCCAAACATGTAGCTGTGCCTCTCCCTTCGAGCCTGTGCTGAATCACATCAGAGGCTGTAACACCAGCATGGTGGTAGGAGAACAATGTGCTATTGTTGATATTCTTTTGGATAAGACACAAAACCAGAATCTTAACCACAGAATATTAAATCACCTCTTTTGGCATGAATAGATAGGTTTACTAAGGGCCCTAATCCAGTTCTAATTTGCATGATTATCTTTTGTCTCTCTAAACTCTTCCTGTAGTTTTGATTACATTTGGTCCTCTTTTTTTCTTTCCCTTGGAATATGAATAATGAGAACAAACTATGCTGTTCAAACTATTTTAACAGATTCTTACTTTCAGGACTGTTTTCTTTTTATAGGGGAAGGGAAAATCAGAATCAAGTATACCATGCATGTAGTTTCTCAGTATTTGACCAGGGTGGTTATATGAAATCCAGTGTAATGACTGATTATGTCATTACAATAAAATAGCATTCCACATGCATGTGGTATAAAATAAAGACTATCATCTGTACAGGGTAATTGTGATTAAGATGCTGTAGTAGAGATTTTTTCTTTTAGGACGCTTCCCAGTAGCACGCATAATATTTCAAATCTCCATATGCATACGAAGATAACCAAAGTGATGAAAGAAGTGAGAGATTCTCTATGCATGTTTTAAGATTACCCAATTAAATGCAAAAAATAAAAAAATCAGGATATGGCAGATTTAAGATGCTTTTTTGTGTACTGTGTGCTGTGCTCCAAGTTCTGATCCTGCTAAAAATGATTCCTTGAAATTATAGGAAATAGTAAGTGTGATGTTTATAAAATTACTTCAGTGTTTGATCCTTGATTGGTGTTCAGTTTAGATAGTTTTAAAAGAGAAATGTGGAATTTGCATGAATGATTGAATGAAATCAAGGTGGGGGAATGTTACTGGTGCTGCCCCAGGTATTTTCTCTGCCTGCTATACGGCAAGAAATGAAGCTCATTGAAATCAATGGAAAGATGTTAATTTGAGTGAGGTTTGGATAATGGCCCAAACCTGCTGCTTATTTAAAAGTAATTTATAAATTACAAGCTTAACTTGACCTGTAACGGAAAATGGGATTTCTCATTTTGAAACGTTCAAATGGAAGCTTAAAAGGGTAACAAAACTTTAATTTTTATTATCAAATTGGAAAACTGCTGCCAACTGCTGCCATCTGCACTTCCCTTTCAGCAGTGCTTCTTGTGTCCATAACTTCTGATGTGAAAAATCCAAACGTGTCCAGAGAAGGTGCTCCATCAGTAATGCTTGTAGGTCATCCAGAGGATTATACTAGTGTTGCCTCAAACCGGCCTTTTTCCCCCTAATCTCTTAACTACCAGAGATATGGAGAACAGTAAGGTATAAGAAAGGAAGTGGAAAAGAGGTAATATCAGAGAGCATTTCCTCCTGATCTTTGTTTTCTTCACCTTCCACATTTTCCTCCTGCTGTTGCTTCATCTCCTAATGATCTCCCATCCATTTACCTCTCATCCGCATTCCTCTCGGCTGATACATTCCCTCCTGATGTAGCACGTGATGGTGGCCAGCCACCATGGGGTCAACATGTGGGGAGCCAAAGGGAGTCCTCTTTTGTACATGGATTATAACTGCACCCTAAATGATTTAGGTTTATTGCTTTCATCTCCTGTGCCAAGGAGTTTCTCCAACAAGCAGAGACTGTAGCACCGCCACATTCTCCTCTGGCTTCCCGAGAGAGAGGTTTTACCAAAGTATGTTGCTGCAGTCCTACAGCTAATAACCGCTCTGCTCAGAGCTGCAGCACCTTGGCATAAGTTGTGTTCTTAACAGATAACGCTGTGGACCATCTGTCAATTTGGGGAGAAATTTGGCCAGCCAAACCCACAATCATGAGAGCAACCATGCTTTTACTGTGCAGGTGCAGCACTGGGAGGGAGGGGGTTAAATGACAGGGTTGCACTTGGAGCAAGATGAAGTGTTCAACAGCAGTCCTGGCCTACCAATACTGGCTCTTCCAGTCTTGGCTGGAGGCCATGGTGGGCGAAGGGGTGGACTTGGGGGGATGGTCCCAAGGCTGCTCCTCTGGGGTTCTGGCCCCGGCTCACTGATAGCTGCCGCCCCAGCCCAGTTTCTGCAGTGGGAAATAGCACTGCTTTGTCCTGCTCTGTCACTTTAGAGCTCATGCGAATGATGTAAATTCAGCAATTGCTGCAAAAGATTTAAAAATAAATGCAAAATAAATTAAGATCTCAAGGCAGAAAAAGCATTAAAAATATAAAAGTTTTATATGTAAAATACTTTTTTAAAAAATCTGAAAATCAGACTTTCATTCCCAGACCTGAATTTATGTTTTTGCACTTGATGACATCGGTTGCACAGAAAACCCAGAATCTTAGAACTTGCAAGATGAGTAAAAATAAAACAGGGAAATATTTTCCTTCTCCTCTTTCAGTTTTGCAAATGATGTATTTTTATGATTATAAATAGCTAAATCAACAAACTTTTACTGACTGGGGATGTTAAGCACACTTTCGCTGTTGACTTTCAGAACTATTTAAACTCCTGAGTGCTAAAAATTAGAATTCCCTTTGGAAAAGCTTGTAGCTTTCAGTGGACTGGGTTGGAGTCCCCAGTAAGAAGTAGTTAATAGGTAGACTGTGGTGACTCCAACAAAACAAGATAATCAATTCCATCTGCTTTTCTAATTAATCACCCTTAATACTGAAAGTCAGGGACATCATGAATTTACACAGTAAGCATATATTTTGAAAAAGAGAATAATAGTTTGTTCCCTCACTTGCAGTTGATTAGACTGACTCCTCTCTCTTCACCCTCCGGAGAAAACCTGGGAACGGCCGCCCCCCTGCTCAGTAGCTAACCTGTACTCCCCAGGCACCCTCTACTCAGGCTGCAAGGACACCACGCATCCTGATTTTTTTTGTTTTAACCAGTTTTGCTTGTTCTTGTCAGAAAAGGAATAGTTAAAAGGGATGAATAGAACGCTCTGTTTGGGACTTCAGTTTTCCAAAATAAAATATGTAAGTGAGGGAAAGGTTTCATTCAGTTTTGGCATCGCTTTGCTGAGTCAGTTTAAGCCAAGAAAGACTGTTATTCCACACTGTTTGCCGATAGTAGAAAGTTTACATATCGAATTGATTTTTTTTCTCTTGAAGGAAGAGAAAATCAGTACAACTTTAAGGGACGGATCTCTTATTTGCTTTGCAGAAGAGATTGTTCTGTTAACAACTCATCAAGAAAGGAGGGGGGGAAAAAAAAAGATAAACAGGATTAACTGTTTACTTTAAGTGAGCCGAAGTCTGGTTGTTTTTCCGAAGAAGAACACAATGTACTGTTGTATCTGGTTTCCAGAGTGGTGTTTATCATAATTCCTCGTGCGGTGGTTGGTAGAGTGCTGGGAAGGCTCTCCGCCCACTCGCAGCTCGCTCCCTTTCCCTCTCCCATTGAGGCCTCCAGCCAGGACTGCGAGATGGAGCGAGCTGTCCTGTGTGATCTTTACTGCCTGACATGAGCTGACATTGACCCAGAATAAAATAACAGGGGCCGTTTCCTAGAACTCTCGGTGGACTGCTGAGAACTGCTACCATAACTCTTGTAAACACACGACATGCACACACAAACACGCTCCCTCTCCCTCATTTAGAAACACACCTAGGAAAAGCAGCCACTACAGGACAGTAAAGACAAACAGCGTGAGTGGAAAACAGAAACAGCAGACCCTGTGAGAAAGAGTGGAACGTTGCCTTTCTGCTGGGGAAGGAACCCCAACGTGATTTCACTTCTGCTTTTCTTCTTTGCTTTTTCTTCTGCCTTTTATTTCAGTGAATACTATATTTTTGTGCTAGTTCGGTGGGATGATTGAAACGGCAGAATGTCTTATTGAATACAGATGCAGCTCTGTAAGAAATCCCACAGTGTTATTATATTTCATTTACCTTTCACATGCACTGAGGAAGCACATATGCAATGCTATACTACCAAGAATGCATTTTAGGATGTTCTGTGCCTGCTGAAATGGGCAGTTTTGTTTTTTTAATACTCACTTCATGGTTGGTTTGGTTTTTTTTTTAAATAAAATCTTCTAGGATCCCATTCATGGTCTGTGTGGTTCAGAAGTAAATCTGGTGAATCCACAAATAATACGGTCCTGAAAGATAAGCGACCCCAGTACTGCTGCTACAATGTTCTTGTGTCATTCCAGATGCTGTAATTCTATGAAGCCCTCACCATGGGTTTTGCAGGGGGAGTTGAGAGTTCTCAAAGCCCTGTAGTGTGGAAGAAATGGGTTGGTACTGCAAGAAAGCCCGCTCTCTCTCTATATATATACACACATACATATATATAGCCTCCTCCCCCAGCTCGAATGGGATCTAGCACACAGAATAGATTTTGTGGACCTGCCCTCCTAGGTACACCGCATTATTCAGCTATTGCTTTCAGATCACCCTTTGAAGACAGGACTTTTATTCTGATTTTTACGTATAAGGAACTGAGGCGTGGAGGAAACATAGCGTGGCGAAGTTGATGTGAAATGTTGCCAGAACCAGCAACTGAATGCTGGTTTTCTTGGAAAGGAGGGTGCTGAGCACCTTGCAAGAGAAGATCTTTTGGCAGCACCTTGCCGACTGTTGGAATTCTTGGATGCCAAAACAATAATTACAAAGTCTTACGATTAAAAAAATAAACAAAGAACCCCTCCTCAGATTCATAGATAAGTACTTTAAATGACTGGGTGGTAATTACACGTTATATTTGGAACATGATTTTTCTATTGGAGATCATCCATAAGAAAGACTTGCAGTTTTCAGCTGAGCCTGTGAGTTTCTTAAATGTACATTTTTACTCTTGATTAAATGATTAAATCATGACGTACAGGAAAATAATATTTTCTCTGAATTGTATACTGAAATAACCAAGGGATCGCAATGGGATTCCATGCTGAAGTAATGGTACACTGAGGAACCTGAGGAGTGTGTGCATCACTATTTTTTTTACCAACTACAATTAACAGCATAGTGAGTCCGAAACAAGCTGGGGTGATCTGATGTGTTTGCTTTTTTGTTACCACCTAAAATTCCTTAGCAGAAGGACCATAAATTACGTGCAGCGTAGTGTTGTACGGGGGAGATGCCTGGGGGATGTGGAGGGAGGAAGGCCTTACTGGTTTCTTGTGGCTGAACCTTTATACAAACTTTTAGGCAGTACTTGGGAAGTTATTTTTCCTTAACTTTCTGTGTCTTCCAAACCAACCGTCACTGTAAATTTTTACTTACGTAGCATAATTACTTTGGATTTAAACTATTAATGTAGAACAACTTAAATATTCATTTATGAATCTGAGATAAGTGAAGCTATTGGATGATACTGAAAATATTTTTCAAATGCAACTCTGTAACTCTTTGAAATTATGTCTTAGGCTCCATATTGTGTTTGAGTGGATGTCCGGAATGTCTTTTTATGGTTTTAAATGTTTTGTTTACTCTTGAGTAAAATTCTGTGTACAAATAAAACACACACATCAGCAGTTTAATCTGAAAGTACGCTTAGAGACAGTGTCAGATGGGGAGTTTAAAAAGTTCATTTGGTGCCGCATAAAAACTTCATAGAAGAAATGGTTTATGCTGAAAAAATTGTCACGTGTGAAGCCGTGGTTGTCATTGCAAGTATGAAAAGCTGTCTGCCTTTTGTGCTACACCCGTTCCTGAGATGTTGTGCGTAGTTCCCATCAGGCAGGTGGTGTTCCACATTTTGAGTGGGAACATTTACAGTGCTGTGGAGCTCCATTCTCTACATGCATGTTGTGCATTAAAAAGGTAGCCCTGCTGATATGTTTGGCTCATACAGGTCTCTTCCTACGCACAAAAGCCATTTCCCACAGAAGTGCTGCTTCTTCAGGTCATAGGCAGAAAATAGGAGGTGGAAGGATTAACCTGAACGAAGAAATGGAAAAAGCAATCAACAGGCAGAGTTCATAAAAAGCCTTGTGAAGTTGCATTTGATTTTCCAGTTTGTATTGAAGTAAGGGACTATTCAAGGAAGTGAATAAAAATAAGCAACAATCATTTTATAACTTCTCTCACTCTTTTTCATTTTTTTTAACATATATATAAGAATCTAAGGAAAAACAAGGAAAATCCCAAATTATGGGCTTGATATAGTTACTGTAGTGAGTTATTTGCAAAGTGTGTTATATAAATAGTCTGTTACACACATGCTAAGAAGTGCCTGCAAAGAAAAGATTCCTGTCCCGAGACTGGGGAGGCCTCTGCTGCATATTTTCTATTTGAGATGCTGAGATAAGACTTGCTCATTTCCCTGGTGATACTCCTGTCACATGTGCAGTTTCCACCAATACTTCTGCAAGGACAGCCTGTCTCTTGCTGGAGGGAACTGGAGTGTCTGGTGTGAATGGTGTGTGCTGTTCCCGCTCTGCCAGGTCCAGCACTCCTGAACTGCCTTCTCCTTTCTTTCCTGCTGGATCCTTCCACAATTACCGAATAAAAACGTGCATGATCACAAACTCCACTTTTCAGTAATTTTAAACCTCCAGTTTTCAAAGCAAATGCTTGCTATTTTGGTCGTCTCAGTGCTTCCAACCAGAGCACCAGCCTAGCACCAGCTAGAAATGGCTATACTTGGAGAGAGTTATGATGAGGATTCTTCTCTGAGCTTGACATTCTCCTTATAAACTGGAAGCAGCGGTGCTTGTGTTTCCCTCTGTACCTGTGTACTTCTGCAACCTACGCATAGAAGGGGCTAGTCATCATCATCATTAGTTTTTATTTGTATCGTTCAAGCCATAGTTACGCTCTGTAGAGCTTCACTCGCTATTTAGTGACAGCAAATGGCATGGATTTTAAGCAGAAAACTCTGAATCTTGTGTCTCCCTACAGAAGGCTACAGTGGGTACGTACTTTTCAAAGGGGAACATGAAGCAGTTTGTGATCTGGTGAATACGGTGCTTTTAAAAGGAAAATCCTGCTGGTGTTATGAGGGGGTAGGGGAGATGGATAGTTGTCCCTGTGTGTTTAGACCTGTGCCCTGAGCTTTGATTTTTCAGAGATAATATGGGTATGGTGAATGCAAGGAGTGCATAAGATAGGGATAAATTAAATCCTGGTAGGGTGGTGTCCTGCAGGTTACAATTTGAATCTGAGCCATATTAGCAGGAGTTAATCAGCTCCACCTTGAGACTTGACCAGACAAGTTGCTGAATTAGAGTTGTGTAGGTAGTGTTGTGCCTCTGGTGATTAAGGGAGAGGGGGTTTTTGTTTATGTGTGTTTATGTACGTGTGCTTTATGCCTCTGCTAGGACCGCACCTCAAAGAGATAAGAAGTCTTTCTGACAAACAAAGCAGCAGCAGCTGTCTCTTGCATGGTTGAGATAAAGAATGAGCAAATATCAGAGCTAATACAATTCAATTCGTTTTCAGGCATTTTCCTCATTCTGCCCTTTCCCTCCCTTCCGAAGAAAGAGTAACTAATGAAGTCCCTGCTGAGCACTGCGAAGGTGGTAGCATTTGCCTGGCTGTCTTGCTCCTCATGCTGTGCTGCACAGCTTAGCTATGCATGGAGAAAAGCTGCTGTGGGCCACATGGTTGTCCTCCTACCCTAGGGTAAAACAATTATTTGTGGGTTAAGATCTGTTCATGACAAATTTCTGCTGCTTGTTTTCAGAAGACTCAGTAAAGGCAATCCCTGTATCATCAGTCAGTTCTGGCCTCCGTGCGCTCTCATCTCCTCTGCAGGCAGATCTTCTTTTTCTTATTCTTTTCCACTAGCCGCTGAGGAGGCTGGAGGTGACCAAAGCTAAGAAGGTTTTCGTCGCCCTTACCTCTCCAGAAAGTCAGCTGCCCGAAACAAGGCAGCAGTATGGAGAGATATGATTTCTCATGCATAAGAAAGTAATAGTAAGAGAAGGTTTTACCCTTTACCCATGAGGAGTGACGAACTAGGAGAAGGGCATGGCAGCGTAATCCTGTAATCCTCTCCAGATTTCTACTGGGAGACATTTTGTCCTAAAGATCAGCACAGTCATACAAATAATGCAGAGTAATCAGTCTCATCTTCCCCCAGCCCCCATCCTTGCTCCTGGCTATTAGCAAATTAACAAAATCTTCCCAAGCTTTTGCATGAGACTTACTGTGTCATTACTTAAAAAAAGAAGAAAAAGAAGGCTAATCTCTGCCTTGCTTCTTATCATTCCCTATCTTTGCCCCCTTTGTTATTACCAATGAGTCATACTTCACCTTTTCCTTAGTCTGCATCTCCCACACTCACTCCTCTACTGCCTTTCCTGCCACCCCTTGCTCCTGGAATGAATTCTCTGCTCCTTTGCATGAGAAATTTCAGTTTCCAAAACCATATTTTAAATTCCGGTCTTACGCAGGGTTGCATCCTGTTGTCCCAATAATAGAGATGGCCCTTATTTTCTCCCTATATGAGCACTGCTGATAAAAATTGAGATGTTCCCCTTCTTTTTTTTAACAGTTCATTACTGTGCATGCTGACAAGGCATTGGTAAAGGTATGTTTTAGCTGATGAACTGATTCAGTAGAAACGCCACATTTTATGGAAAAAAAAGTATTTGCGATAGATATGCACAAAACATAAATACTGAATTCCCGGGGGCAGATACTCATTTTGGATTTGCAGCTTGTCTCATAATTTAGATGTGGGTTTTCATCCTGGTAGTGAGCTTCAAAGGGGGGAAAAATCATGGGACAAACTGTTGCTTTAATCACAGTTAGACTTGCTGCTAAAATTAATTTGCAAGAACATTTGCTGCAATATGAGAGCAACACTGTAACATGGGAAAATAATACAAATGCACTTTTTTGGGAATAAAGTGAAATCAAGGAAAAAAACAATGCTGGAGAGGAAGTTAAGGCCATGAATCAACAGCCTCTGAAAGCAACTGAACTACTGTTAGTGATGCTAACAGTGTGCGCAAAATCCGTAAGAACAGAACCAGTTTCAGAGAATCATAGAATGGTTTGGGTTGGAAGGGACTTTTAAAGGTCATCTAGTCCAAACCCCCTGCCGTGGGCAGGGACATCTTCAGGGACATCTGAGGGTTGCTCAGAGCCCTGTCCAACCTGACCTTGAATGTTTCCAGGGATGGGGCATCCACCACCTCTCTGGGCAACCTGTGCCAGTGCTTCACCACCCTCAGCGTAAAAAATTTCTTCCTTATATTTAGGCTGAATCTACCCTCTTTTAGTTTAAAACCATTGCTCCTTGTCCTATTGCAACAGGCCCTGCTAAAAAGTCTGTCCCCAAACATGAGAACAGTTCTTCAAATGCATCGCTGAGTCTGTTGTGGGATTCAGCTGATTTCATGATAGTCACTAAGTAGGAAAATCAATTGTCACTCATCATTAAATACCTGTAGCATTACCTACTAAGTCAGTGTGACACAGATCAAATGGTGTTGAGAATATTTCAAGTTTTTGTCATCATTCATTCGTACTGTTTTAAAAATGTGCGGAAGCTGGGGGCATGGGTTTGTGAAGTTCTCTTCATAGTGTTAGTTTGGGATATTTCTCATCTTTTAGTCTGAAATTGGGCATCTGAAGGTTATTTGTGAAATTCTGTCTTCCAGGTGAGTGAATATAGACATTTCATTTTAAATGCATGTTGCAGAGAAATCATGACTACCTTTTGGATACTGTTAGAACACGTGTAGTATAGTGGATGTCTGCTCACATGTACGGTCCTAATAGAGCAAAAGTACTTGGGGCCTGGTGCAAGAGGTTCTGCTGCTCTGTGTTTCTTCGTGATGCCAATAATCATGAACACGTTACTAGTGTGAATGGGAACATTAGTGATATAAGCCTCAAGTTACACAGTTCTTCCTTTGCTTCTGTATATCGAGCTTGGTCATATGATGACCGTTCTCCCATCATATGACCTGGGATGTTGTGCTGCATATGCTGGGCAGCTGGAGTGGGAGCTTCAGGCTCCTAATCCTGCCTGGAAAATACATCCTTGTCTAGAAGTAGTACTCCATGCAAATAGGAGTTTACTTCTACAGAGTTAATTTTCAAGGAGCTCATCTGACAATGATGATGATGATTTGGCTACAGTATTTTTTTGGTCAAATCAGTTTCCTATCCTAGCCATTTATGCTGCCACCACAAAGGGGTGGAAATATGTGGCCAGGGATGTGGGGAGTTGAGACTCCCATGTCTGACAGCAGCCATCTCTTTGCTTGGCTTAAAAGGACTGGGAAAATGCACTTTTAGTGACTGATGTCTTCAGCACCAACCAAGCTAATTTTATTTGGGCAATTAACATGTCCCAGAGGACTTAATATAAGCCTGGTGCCAGCTAGTCTGAGACTTATTTGTGTTCAGTTATGTCTCACTAAAGATATGAGAAATTCCAGTGATCAGTTAAGAGACTGCTGAACTGATCAGATCTGAGACGCTAACTCAGTTGGCCCTTGCTTGCTCCAAGAACGGAGGCCTAATTTTTCACAATTAACAGTCACTGAATGTTTTGTTAACATAGGCAAAACTGTTTGCTTTGTTTTTCCTGTTCCCCTCAATCTGATTTTCAGGAATGTCCAGAGCATATTAGCTCTGTTTTTCCAAACAAAACAATAGCATGAGGAGTTTCAGTCCAATCAGTTAAAACTCAGGAGAGTTTTTAACTGACTGCAAGGTCCTAACATGGAAAGTGGCCGGCAACCATAGTTTTTCTGCTTCTGGGCCGTCATGTTCATAGCACATCATCAGCCTTTGTTCTGTTGAGTTGGAGATGATCTTGTGGTACGAATCTAGAAGGCATCTCATGGATTGTTTTACACAGAAAATGAAGAGTGATAGAGCTGTTGAAGGCACAGGTTTGTGGTGTTAGGACAGTCACACGCTTTTCTAGGCTGGGAACACCACTCATCCCAGAGACAAGGATGTGTATCCTTCCAGCCTACACATCACAACAGCATTTGCTTTCCTCCTATTTGTCGTTGCTCAGAGTAGAAGCAGTGTTTCATGGCTCTAAAGGACGACTTAACCTTGGGAGGCTGTGGAGGAATTCTACCTAAGGTTTCTTTGCCTCGTGAAGACTCTGTTTGTGTGGGACCCTTGTAGCTAGAGATAATGGGGAAAATACGGGAGCCTTCATTTGTGTTCAGTCCTACCACTCCCTGCTCCTCAAAACCAGCACCAGAATCTGAAAAATGAGAACTCAGCTGGTGCTTGCACAGCTGCTGATGTCTGAAAGGCTTTGGAGTCGTATCCTATGTTGAATACAGCCCTCTCAAGGGTGTAAGCCAAAGTTAGACAGTTCATAACGAACAAGAAAACTGTGATTAATGGTCTTCCATGTGCCTAAGCTTCCCTGCAAAAAAATACATGGATTTCTTCCAGAGAAATGTGTTTTATAAAGATATAATGACTACTGTTGAATGCTTTCAGGATGCATATAATATGTTATATGATATGCTCCAAAAGCAGTTGGAGTTGGCTTGCTGTGAACAATGGTACTGCTCTGGAGAAGGTAGTTTTGGCAGGTACCTTTGAAATGAACTGAATTCTGTTGGCTAGTGCACCCCTGAGTTTTATTTAGAAATAAAGATGTGTGTGCTACCCTCAAAGGTAATTTTTGTCTCCCTTTGAAAAGTTTCCATGCTTAACTGTCTCTTTCTGGGGCAATTAAACCAATCTTGCAGACAGCAGCCTCCTTCCTCCAGCGCTGCGTGACTCATGCTATCGTGGCTGCTCATCTCAGGTGCAGAATCTTGTGAAATGCATTTTTGACTATCTAAATGTATGACATCCACTGATTTTGCCTTATCTGCTATGACAGTAATATCTTCTCGAAATGCCAGCAAGTTGGTTAAGCAATACTTCCCAGCCCTACAGCCCTTACTTCCGTAGATTACTTTAATCAAATTGTTTGTTTAGCAGGTTCTTTAATTACCTCCTTAAAATAGTTCCTGTGGGCTTCTTCATACCCAATATTGAATATACTAATCTGCAGTTTCATGTTGTTGTTTTTTTAAAAAAGAAAGATTGAAATTTCAGTCTTTATTGCATCCTCAGGACTCTTTTAAAAAAGTTACAGAAATGTAATGCTTGCTTTGTCAGTTTCAGTGTTGGTGATTATTACTTGTGAAATACATTGCTTTGTTTACTTCTGAGCAGAATTTTTATATTTATACACACACACATATACGTTTGCATCATTGCTCTGTCTGCGTTGCAGAATTCACCTCAAGTGAGGCAAAAACTCAACCTTCTTTCTTTGTAAGTACACAAACCACATAGTGCGTAGCAGTTAATTTATCTAATCCCCAGTGCAAGCCCTTTACGCTTCTTTTCAGTCATGCTTCTCTATTTCATGGCCCTGTTACCTCCTGATAATATACATGAGAAAACCTTTAATGATGTTAGTTTTGTTTATTGATACATTATTTGGTAAGAATTCTCCAGATATTGTAGCAGATAAGCCCTGTCCTGAAGCTTGTACTGTAATTTTCAGAAATTTGCTAACTAGCTTGTTATGAACAGAAGCCAGTGAGTAACAGAGGAATGTTTTGCAGGTTATGCCTCCTTGTCCAGGATGCCTATGGTATGTTCAGTGAAGTGCAGTTGCAGTCCCTGAGCTCTGCAGAAGACATTGAGCAGTATTGCAGGAGATGGGAAGGAAAATTCTGCTGCTTAGCTGGAATGAAAATTTTGCAAAGAACTACAAGAGGAAGGTGAGAACAATTCATGGGAGAATGTATTGCATGCTGTGGCAGGCAGAGGTGATCTGCCTTTTTATTTATTTCTGTGATCAATATTCTTTGGAACAACTGAATCTGGCTTTGTTCAATTAAATGTCCTCATTGCCATTTTTGGGGCATCCAATAGTACTTGAGCCAACCATACTCCAAAATGAGCATAAATAAGCTAACACACAAATACACACTTAGCAGAGAAAGGAATAGAGAAGAATTACTGTGTGCAATATTTCATAAAATATGAGTGTTTTCTTCCTCTTCAGTAGATTCAAAGACTTAAAAATATTAGGTCACCTCCCTTTCATTGCAGAACTGTTACTATAGTATGTTTTTCTACAGTGCTGCCCAGTATGGGTTGAAGTTTCAAGCACAGACTTTCCCTTAGTATATGAGAGCTTAATTCAGTTAAGTCTATATAGTTTGGGAAGCAGTTTAAGTTTCCTTTAAAAAAAAAATAATCTTGTAAATCATAAAACCATTCTTATTTTGGAATAAGAATGTCCACAGGTTTACAGAAAAATCCCCCCAGATAAGTAACATATTAACTTATGGTACCTCTCAGATTTTGCTTATTCTGTGATTCCTTTTACATTCTTTGAATAAAATAAAATGTCTTTAATCAAGAAAAAAAAATAAATAGATCAAGTATCTTTCGGAGTATCTTTCTAAGGAAAGTCATACAGTGTTCACATGGGGACCTTTATAAATATAATTAGATTGGTTCAATTCTCAACATAATTTATTCGTACAAGCATCCGCTCTAGATAAGCCCTTGCTATTAGAATGGCTATGATATTTCTGCTGACACTTTTTTTTCCTGTTGAAAAATGCTGTTTCATCAAAAACAGAATGTTTCATGGAAACATTATCTATTTTGGAGACAATTTTGTTGGGAAGATTTTTTCAGGTCCAGAGGGAGTGGACCTCTCATTCTCATTTCATGAAAACTTTCAGAAAGTCTCATTTTTTTTTCATATTGGAACAAAAGCAGATTTCAAAGCCTTGAAATGTTTAGCAAAATGGAATTGTTGTTTTCCAGCCAGCCCTATTCAGTATGCTTTTCTTTTTATGTACTTGCAGTGTTAATTTTCAGATCCTTTGGATTTCAAGCCTACTTGCATTTTTATGGATCTTTAATAACAAACACGTCTTCTTATTTAATTATTTTGTTGGCTTTTTTTTCAAGTTACATTTTTTCCAAACAAATTAAATAATGGCTTTGGAATTCTGGATACAAATGAAGTTTTACAACTGGCTGCTGGTGTTTCCAGTACTCTGCCTAGCTAATAAGAGACAGACATTTTCTAATGTAAATTCTGTTTCAAAGCAGCAGTAACTTACTTCTGGCTATTCTGAGGATGATTAGAAGACACACTGCTGAAAATGCTGGTGGCTCAGCTGGAGCTGTGCTGGTGGTAACCCTGCTAGGAAACATTAAAAGAAAAAGGCTAGCGTAGCTTCGGGGACAGTGCAGTGGTTAAAACGTGATTTCATTGTACAAGATGGGTGGGTGGGGGAATTGTTCAGGGATTTATTTTTTTTTCTTAATTGTTTTACCCTAAGATCTGCTTTATAACTTGTTATTACTTTTAAGTGTTGGGACACGTTTTGTGTCATTCTAGGTGTGATGGAAACCACAGTAAAGCCATAGCTGAAACGAATATAAGGGAGTACTTATTCACACAGAGCATAATTAGACTGTAGAATTCATTGCCACTGGATAAATGGGTTTCCAGAGCCAGTAGTATATCCGAGCACATGATGGGATATGCCTGTGAGTGCCCAACCTTGGTGTGCAGCACATGAGTGAGTAAGAACTATGTGGTCTGCCCTGCAAGAAAGACTGCTGTCTTTTTTTTTTTTGAGAATGCCAATTACTTTTTGGAAGGAGATGGCTTTTAAACTGTTTGTTTCCTGGAGTCTGACAGTGGCTTTTAAAATGGATAAAAGGAAATAAAATGTAGGAAATACAAGGGAAAAGTCATGACTTTTTTTTTGTGCCTTTGAAGCACATGATCTGGAGAAAGCCGGGAATGGCTAATAAGATCCCATACGTGCATGTTGTCCCACAGTCACATGGATTGTAACCTCTCTTATAGAGACAGAGTGCTGCTTCAGTCCCTGTGTGAGACAGAGATTTTCATTTAACAGATACAAGAGGTTCTCAAGCTTTTTGCATCAATGGACCACTGTTATTGTTCAAAAAATTTTCAAGGCCATCATCATCATCAAGTCTTTAATTTAAAGTACTATTTAACATCATTGCAGTAAATGCAATTTTAAAATCACTATTGTAAGCTGAAGTTGCATTTCAAGGACTAAACACCTATGATAAAGGGTATTTTACATCCAGGCCAAAACCTGGCTGTAAACCTGACTTGATCTTTGGAATGGACCTGTACTGTAAGATGTGCTGAAGAAACTAAACCCATTTCTTCTCCTGATAAGAAAACACTTGTGTTCCAAAAGAAAAGTGGAACAAGAACTTATACAACCATGTCCCGTCTTGACCAAGATCTACCCTGTGAAAAATTAGAATTATAGTAATCCTACATTGAGAGAAACACTGTTAACGTTGAATATTGTTTTTGAATACCCAACAAGTGTTTTGTTTAAATAACAAGTGTTTTGTTTGAATAACAAGTACTAGGGTCTTGTACTAGGTCATTTGAAGGTCTTTCATTGATTTAGGTGGTTTTCAGAACAAGTCCCATACCCCACGTAAAACATACTCCCCAAAACCATCCCTGCAAGAAATCCTTCCCTTTGTAGTCCAGTAGAGGAAGTGTCGTTTCCCTTTGCAGTCCAGTTTCTGGCAATCCTGTAAGACAGATGGGCATGGCTGAGTCACGGCAAAGTTGCCATGGCTTGTTCAGTGTCTTATTTCCAGCAGTTCTTCTAGTCTGTTGATGAGGCTGTTGAATAAGGTAGGAACCAGTATTGTAGCAGCTGAATTAACAGCACATACGTGGTTCAGTATCTGTTTCTTGATACTTTTTCTCTTCACCCTCTCATTCATACTTGTCTCCTAGCCTTTCCTACAACTGTTCCCTGAACTTCACACTTAATATCAGCAGAAAAGAAAGATAGGGTGGTCTAAAGAGAGAAGACTGAAAAATGTTCATTGATCTGCCACTGGTAGTGTTGGCTCCTTAGAGGTGTATGTTCTCTCTCTTGTCCCCCCACTACCTCATATGTCAGTCATATAAATTCAGCCCCTTGAGAAAAAAGAAGTGAGATTTTGACGGTGTACTGCTAGAGGCAGGAATTTTGGTTAAGAATCTGTATGCAGTACAACTAACATGTAACCCCCCTATTTTAATAGATGCCAGGCATGTTTCAGGTATGTCCGGTATAAGCAGTAACTAAATGGATGCAATTAGATGCAGGGACTGAGCACCCACTAAAATGCCTCAGGAATAAATAACCTATAAATTGTCATAGGCTGCTGCTTCCTACCAGAAATTAATTTCAATGAGCTGGCATAAATTTTGTAGTTAGATACCTGTCTTTATTGACAAAAATATTAATTTTATGTTTTTAGCCCTGACTGGAGTTCCACACAGAATAATAATTTGGATTTTGACAATTCGTGTCTTTTCACCTGATTTGCCAAGCACCGAGTTTACTGCTGAGTATAGCAGACCTACCAGCTTCTTCTCTTTACGCTTTCTTACAAGATAGAAAGATGAAGAGTTTCTATTCAGCAGAACAGAAAGATGACACCAATTTAAAAATGGAGGGGGGAGGAAGAAATGCTTTAACGTAATACATAATTAACGCAGGGCGTCAGTACCAATTTTGTCCCTAAATTGAAAAAATGCTTAACAAGTTTCAAAAGATGGATAGTGCTAAAATCCACAGTTATGTTGGATAGGGTAAAATACTTTGAAGGATACATCAACTCATAGGCTTTGGCACTTGACCAACCTTTAATTCATGGCAGGTTGTACTATCTGTTGCATTTTCCTCTAAAGTAAGTAGACTCTGAATATTGAGATCATCAACCAGTAGTGTGTTTCTCTGAGAAAATTCTGCGTTTTCAAATAAAGTCGGCTTCTGTTGTTTGTCATTTTAAACTTTCAAATGTTCGGCACTGAAATGTGAAATCTTCCTGTATTTGTCTGTAGCGTTGGTCACTATTGTGCCTGAGGGTTTTCTTCTTTTTTTTTCTTTTTATTTAAGTGCTATATTTCTCTGGCCTCTGTCTCTCTTTTTCTTCTACTCTTCACCGTATACTTTCTCTTCTTTTTGCTTTACACGCAGAAGAGAGGACCACTGCTAACTGCTATAGAAGAAAGTGTTTCAACTGCTAGACGTTGACAGGAAATGTAATAGTAAGAACTCTCCGCAGAGCAAGGAAGTCATAACTTCCTTCCTTTGGTTTTCCCTCCTCCAAAAAGACTGCCATCTAAAATAGCCACCCACGTCTCTGAGGTTTTGAGGTCCTAAAACACTTCAGTAATTGCTGTGGTTAAAAGTTGAGATCCATTTAAAGCATAGTTTAACTAATCGCATTGAAGTTTTGAATATTTGCATTACTTTTTTATTAGTTTTGATGACTGCTTATGTATCAGAAATTAACTTTTTTCCCTGAGTTTTCTTCTCTTTAACAAGCATGGACTGCTGCTTGTATCTTCAGGGCTTCTGCCATGAATCTTTTTAGTAACCAGCATTGGAGAAAAACATAAGCGTATCTATATTGAATCAAAAGTACTTTAAATTATAATTTCAGTGTTTTGATGTAGTATATGTAATTTCTAATGTACTGTAGAAAATTGAGTTATTTAAGTAAATAAATTATTCAACAAAATTATTTCATATATCTGAACAAAACTTAGGGAAAAAAAGCCAGCAACCCTTCCTCCCTGTTTGTATTTTAACTGAGATGCTGGTTTAGTAGGCTCAGATTTTTACTTTATGATTTTATTGCTTTTATTACTCAAGTCTGAGAAAATACGGTGTTGCGTAGCTTGTGCACTGCAAGATCTGAATAGGTCAATTAAAGGGAGAGCTAGCCTACAGTATCAGCTTCTTATTTGGATTGCTTGTCTTTTGATAGTTGAAGCTTATGCAGTCTAGTTGATTATTACTGAATTTCCTTTTAGTCTTGAGCAAGGAGATGTTTCACAGAGGGCTAGGAATTGCTTTATTTTTGAGTTCTTACTAATTGAGACTGATACTGCCAAAAGAAAACTGTTTCATTTTAGACTAAAATTGGGAGAGTAGTAGGAGAGGAGGAAACAGAGAAGTGCCAAGTCTTGAGTCCCCAGGGCAAAGCTGTAGAAGACGTTGGAGGAGAATCCTAGCATCTTCCTTCCTGTCCCCTACTGTAAACCTTAGTCTTTCATCTTTTCCTAGTTATGGGCATTTTTTTCCTTCTACTTTCTTTGATATTGCTGATATTTTCTCCCTGTAGTAATTTTCCCCTGAACCTGTGGTATGATTATTAAAATTGAAAAAAACCCCAAACTATAAGCTATAATGTTAAAAAGTTGAATCAGACATGTCACACACAAAGTTCTTGAACCAGAACTTTAGATGAAACTTCATGCTTGTGAGAGAAATAAACAAAATCTTCTTGTAAGTTATGAAATAAGTTGTTGGATCAGAGTCAGTGAAATACAGTTTTGAAAAATCAAAATTTGAAGTTGTTTGATTTTTGTAGTATAGCTTGTAGTGTGAAATGAGTGAAATTTCCATGGGATCAGAGTAGATGTACTGAGACTGTAGATACTGGTTTATCACTTTACTCAGTCTAAATATAATTACAATGGCTTTTCTCTTTGATTTGTATGTTTTTATCAGAAGTCATAGAGCAAACATATATGCATGTATGCACATATGAATGTATGCCATTTGACTTTGCAGTGAAGGGCTAAACAAGCCAGGAAGGTTAGAAGCAGAAGGTGACTTCTGTCTCCTGCTGAGCTGTGAAACTGAGAAGGAAGGTGGTTAGGTGAGCAAATGAAAGCAGCTTCTTCTGTACAGGGCAGTACACTCATCATCTATGGTGAGAATTATGGGGAGGGAGAAGTAAATGCTATTTTATTAGTAACACTCACTATCTTCCAGTTATTTTTCTATGGAGTAGTTTAAGACAATTTGTTAAATAGATCAGGATTAATTTCTGCACGTGCTGCATGTATATTTTGCATTTTCTCAGCCATGTATTTAGCCTGTTTAAGAGTATGAAATCTTTAAAATTCACTGACTGCTGTCTGGATACGCAGCAGGCAGTTTGCATGTATGGATACACAGAAAAGACGTACCAAAGTTCAGCAAGCAAAATTTAAGTTGAGAGGGATGCCTTTTGAGCATGTTAGATAATAAAAATAATTAAGGATACTAAAAAGAATTATTTTGCATATTATGTATACAAACGTATGTCTCTGTGCGTGTATATAGACACACACATATGTATAAAAGTATCATTATATATAAGTGAAGCTTGAAGATGTGGGTTTGCAGAAGAGAAGACTACCTGTATGTAGAGGACTGCCTGTTGTAAGTCCGTACGTCTATGGAAGTCTATGCTATAATGCTCCATTAGAGCTACTGGTGGCCTTCCTTCATTGATGATAAACAGTGGATATCTGCATATTTAGTATGGGACAAAACAATTTTTACCAGACATAGATTTCAGTTTAGCATGGGAAGTAGGGGGTTGAATCTGTCATTTGGAATCTGATAGATGATTTCTGCCCTCCTGCTATGGATTCAGTCTTTTTTTCTTTTTTTGAAGAAAAGTTATAGAATATTACAATAGAGTCCTTGTCTCTGAAATAAAAAAATGTTATTCAAAATACTTTACATGTTCTTTTTTTTTATCCTTGAGCCTGTTTTTTCTCACTTCTTACTGTACTTTTCCTTTTTTAGAAGTCTGTCCTTTTGTGATCAAAATTTTTCTTTTTTTAAATAGTGACTAGTAATTACATGCACAGAGCAAAAGTTTAAAGTTTTTATTTTGTCTTCTGTAGCCAGAAAGGCTCTTTGTGCACACGGGGGCTAACCATGTCCCTTCACTGTAGCGCAGAGCCAGCTCTTCATCTCTTGTCCTGCCTCTATAGGTGAAGAAGGATACCCATATTGGATAAAATACACCCATTGTGCAAGTCAGATTGAAGTGGGATTTGAGTGTTGCTTGGCCAATGAAGAGAATGAATTTTATTCTTTCTGTAAGGATAATGATTTTCTGCAGAGGCGGACACAATGTCTTGCCATTTCTCCACTGTCGTTGCTCCCACCTCATTTCCCCTTCGAAGTCCGTAAGTGTAAAGAGAGAGTTAACTTTCTTGGAGGCATATAAGTGGGTGGAGCAAGAGGGGAGCTCCTCACCAGGGACACTGACTGATACAGTCCCTGGCACATCAGTGACAGCTCCAGGAGAGAACATCCCCTTCGGTAGAGAAGGATCCCGGCAGGATGTGATTTGGAACTTGCAAATCCTTTGGGTGGCAAATGTCCCTGCCACTGGCCTGGCTGGTGTCAAAGAAAAGGATGGGGCTAAGATGTTCAGGAGACAGTCTCTACACAACGCTGCTCCTCTGCCTGTTTGTAAACAAATGCTATCATTTCCTAATAATTAAGTGCTCCTAGTTGAAGTAGTAGATGACCTTCTCCAAAAGGACACAAGTAATTGAAGAAAATGTACCGTATGTCTTAGATATTCTGATATGGGGTAGCAAGCTGGAAGAGAGCTAAAGAATAAGGGACAGCTTCATGTCCCTTGTGCAAATTTAAAAATACAGATGAGGGATCCCTGTACAGTCTGTGTGGAGATGTGATTATACCTGCACTGCAACAACATAGCTGATTTGCTGTAAGTTGATAAATACGTGATCTCTGTATGCACACACACACGCAGGGTTTGCGGTACGTTCATACTTGTGCTCTGCCCGTGCCCTTGTGCTGCACGTCGTGTGAGGAAGGCCACTTGTGTAACTGCCTGAGTTGTACAGAAGGCTGTGCTCTCTTTCTGTAACTCTCCTTTTTTACGTCCCAGTTAGCAAGACCAGTTTGTTCCGCTGGGCATTGGCCCTTCTGTGACTGTAGAGAGGATATCATTCTGTACGATACAGGACAGAAAATGTCACCCTGATCGAGGATTCAAGAAGTGGTCAATTTGCTGTAAAGTCTCTTTAATACCCAAGAAGTCTTGCTTTGTATGTTGTAATGTTCTCACTGTTAAAAAAAAAAACCACAAAACAACAACAACAAAAAAACCCAGCCTCTGAGCTCAGCCTTCTCCTTTTACAGACTCGGTGATGATGCCCTATAAGTCAGGAAGTTCATTTCTGTAAAAGAGCAGCACATTTGTGTTTCTGGTCTGTTCATTAGTGTGGAGAACACGACCACAGATAGCAACATCATCTCTTTACTCTGCCAGCTTGTTACCTGAATTGTGAACCACAAGCTTTATTCCACAAGATCCAGTTTGAGATTTACGTTCATAAAACTTGTTACAGTGCTGGTCCAAAGGCATCACTATTAACACTGAATCATAGATGATACCTGGCGCTTTACGAAAAAACGTGGGAAGAAGTTCACTGCCTATAGACACACAAAGTCTAGCGCTTAAGGATCCAGGGAAGGACTAGGGAAATACAGAAATAAATAAGCTTAAGCAGAAGTGAGCTAAAAGCAGAACTTTAAAGGAGTTTCCGTGACCCCTTGAAAAGAAGCAGCATATTGCAACGTGCTTCAGCCCCTGTACCAGAGTATGCCTTTTCCTTCTTCTAAACAGTTGAATTTAGAAGCTAATATTACTTTTAGCAAGTTTTGGACTTCATTTTTTAGAGCTATTTCAGAAATAGTGGCTTTCTTAATTGGAGGAACAGACAACTTGTTCTTGGAGGCAGTGTGGGGTTAAAATCCAGATCTCTGTGCTTCGACTACACAGAACAGAGAACTGGGACAAGATAACTGAGAGCTTTAACTCAAAAATGCATGCCTCTTCGAGTTGGTTATCTGTAACTATTTCCCCTCCCTCAGCTGTTTTCTTGGCCTCTCCCTCAGATGTTTCTGCCTGTCCTGCAAGGATGCCATATCAACTGACAAGGCAGCCACTGTACAGCTAAAGAGTCTGTAGCATTTTACCTTAATATGTTCGGCTGTTAATTTTATGTTTGTTTCTATATTAAAAGTGGGAAACTTGCAAAATAAATAAATAAAACCCGTAACTAAATGAGCAGCTGTGTAGGAAGGAGACCGTCTTCTGCACATGTACTTAAGATAACAAAATCTTGCCTTTTTCTCTAGATCTGATACTTTCCTGAAAGCAGTTACAATCAGCTGTTGGAGAAAAGCAAGAAATGAAAATGTTAGAAGCAAAACTTTTTTTTTTTTAAATCTATCCGTTAAAATAGTTAAAAGCTGTTTTTTAAAAGAAGTTTACTGGTATCTGTGTCCTTTCCAAGCTAGCATTTACCCCAGTTCCCCTGAATTTTATCATGTAGCAGGCTGTTCGTGGCAAAGGATTAAATATGACTTGCTTGTCACTGAATGTGATACATCCCTTCCCTCCCTCTCCACCCTGCAGCAGAAATTATGGAGATTTAATTAGACCAAATCAAAACCAGCTTCCAGAAAACAAATATGATTTAAAATTGTTTTCATAATCATGCAATGGTTTAAATTATGTTTCTGAATTAATCTTTTTAATATAACATATAATACTTGAAAACATTTTAAACCTGATTTTATTGGTCTTTTTGAAGGGCATTAGGACTTTTTAGTCTGATAGACAGTCTGTGGCCTCCAGTAGTGCCTGTAAAAGTTCCTGGACAAAGTCAAGACTCTGAAATGGTAAGTCTTGTTATTATGGAAATGTATTTTTTCACTCACAATGCTACTATTTTTGTTGGTAGTGTAATCATGTTTACTTTGGGAATCAGATTCTCTCCCTCTCTTTAGCTACTGAGTTTTGTTTTACTGGTTCCAGCAACGTTCTAGGCTAACCTGAAGCCCTCTGGATCAGCAGCATCTTTCCAAAATTATGCAATTAGCCCCTTATTAATCCTCTAGAGCTAGAATGGTAGTATGTCCAGACAAATTATTCCTCTCTTCTCCTTGCAGGAGGAAAGAGATATTAGGTAGCATGGAGCCAACTGAGAAATCTATGTACAAGGGTATTAACTTCGTTCTTTGAAGCACTTTTCAGCCTTAGATTCAAAAGCACTTTTCTGAAGATTGACTTCTGAGAGGACAGACTGACTGCTGGAATCAGGTCTCTTACTAGTTAGGATGATTTTGACTGATATTTGTCTCATGTGAAGACAGTCAAAGGATGAACACAAAAATAATCTACTAGAAAGTAATGAATGTTTCTGTGATTTTAGGGGGTGGGGAGGTATTAAAATGGATTTAAAGTATGTTACTATACATTTTCAAGTCTAAAATAGCATCTTTAATTTTCCTTTAATTAGCTTTTGTATTTGAAAAGGAGTTCTGTCATATCAAGTGTCATTTTGGTAATATGAGATCATTTGGGAAGCTTCTGGGTAACCAAGTGCTTGTGCTGTCCTGCTGTTCTTGTATAGCTGTTCTTTGGGGAAGAAGTTTGTGGTATTAAAAATCTGTGTTAGAGCCTGAGGGAGTCAATCAGGATGCAAATTCTAGAAAAGAAGAAAAAGCTGGAAATAAACAAGTTTCAAAACCAGGGGACATTAAAGGTGGCTGTTACTAGTTATTTCTAAAGTCTGAGAATCTTTTCTCTGCAGCACAGAGTGTTCTTTGCATTGTGCAGGGGTTTATGTTGAAGAATAAAAAGTTCAGACCTTGGTTATATATAAAACCAAGACTGAAACTGAGTGAAATGGCTGTTCTCTCCTTGACTCTCCCTTTCATCTAGACATTTTGGAAGTCTCAGAGGAATGGATTGTTTCATGCATTAAAATACTGTGGACAACAGAATGGGAATATCCATGGATGGAGCAAAGCTCTTAAATGTTGTTTAGCGTTGTTATGACTCTCATTTGTTCTTAATTTTCTCTATTTTATTAGCAATCTAAAAATGGAGGAAACTTTCCATAATCATGTAATTTGCACTTCTGTCATGGGTTTGAAATACTAATTCATTCCACAGAGGATCAAGACTTGCATTCTACTGCTGCAGGTTTTTGGCTGAGTGGAGTTTTTTCAGTTGAGATACATTTTTCTTGATACAGACAGTATAGTTTATTTCACTTTATGGAAGCAGTTTTATACATAGGTATGTAAGTAATATTGCCAACGCTGATAATATTGTTGGGAAGAGATCTGTGGAACTGATTTCTTTTGAGCCATATGTACGTTCAAATACCTTCTTTAGTGCTGACAGAGGCAAACAGAATTGGAGTTTATGTCTTTTGCTTTTTTTTTCTCCTTATGCAGATTTTTTTTTAATAGGTGGGCAGCTGTCTTTAATAGATTCATATTTCTTTTATTAAATGAAATACTTTATTAACACAAACATTGCTAGAAGAATATTTTACCATATCCGCAATAAAAATTATTTTCTAGCATTGTCTTTTTTTTCCTGAGAAGCTTTTCTAGTTCGGGACCTCTTTAAGTGGTGATTGATAAAGTTGTTACGTCATGGTACTTTTTAAGGGGGAAAGAAAAATCTGGCATAACACAAAGAGAGCAGTTCTTGTAGCTATTGCGTTCCTGTTCTTCATTATCTCCTTGTGCTGTCCTGGATTTAATTTGGCAGCTTTAAAAGTTTGTCAGCTGTTTACTATCACAAAAACCCACCCACATGCAAAAGTCCCCAAATCTCAGAAAAGTTACGGATGTTTGAAAAAAAAAAAGACTAATCAGGGCACTCCTACCACGTAATAAAAAAATGCAAAAAACAACAACAAGCACCTTGAAATAGTCAAAGTGCTTGCCAAGTGTGCCAAATCATGAGATGTTTTTGTGATGAGGATCAATGTCAGATTATGGAAAGAATGATACGCACAAGCTGATTTCACTTATAACTTGTGAATGTCGGTTTATTAACTCAACTTCTACTTCAGAGTCGTTGTTATTAACCGTATAATTTTGTTTTCCCATCCCTCTTAAAATATTAATTGTGTGGTTCGTTTTGGCTATTATTATAAAACCTGACTGGCCAAATTAAAGTGCCTTTTTTAAGGTCACATTTCTTTTCCTTACTTTTTAATAGATGACAACTAATCTTCCTCCTCCCAGCTTCTGTTATATTCTTACTGTTCAGTCTGGTGAAATACATGTGGAAGTGGATGAAGAGGAACAGATTTCTAATTTGTACCAGCCACCAGCTGTTCATGGGCTAAAGGAAATTCTTCAGGTAATCTGCTTTACAAGTCAGATAATAAATACTTTGTACCACTTGATTTCTGGTATCATGTTTGTCTCATTCCCTGTTTTTGTACTATTTTCAGATCGATGGTTGTAATGAACGTTGTAGCTTTTGGGCGCGAGTGCTATATCTAAGGCTGCAGGTAATCTTTTCACTTAGCAATGAATTCAACATAAAATCAACACAATGTTTATGTGAAGAAGCCAGCATTTATCTTGTTTAGGGGCAAACTCAAAACCTTCCTGGATTATCTTCAAGAGTTATATGAGCAGAATTATCACCAGGTCTAAAATGCTTGTGAATGGGTAAAATGAACTGCATCTCCAGCTTCAATACCATCCAGTCTAAAAAGTGAATTATTTCTGAATAAATTGCTATCTAACCAGAGGTAATATTTCACCCTGGTAAGGGAGTTTGCAGGAAGTTCGTTGAGACTCGGTTTATAGCTAAATGCTATCCTTAGATACATAGCAAAAAGTTCCCAGTCAGTTGGGTGTCTGGGGATAGAATTTAACAGATGATGGTTATATAAAAATACGGTTTTGCTCTTTGCATGCAAGTGTGTGGACTATTTTTGTTGACTTCAATAGAAGCCCCTCAGGCAAATTTGGCTTTTATGGTCCAGTTAGTAGAAAGGAGGAACTCTTAGGTAAATACATCTGCCATCCATACTATGTTGGAAAGCTTATGTTTTATTTATTTGTTTCTGAATGGCGCTACAATTTTCTTTCAAAATGTTGCTAACTCCCTCAGTAGTTAAAGGAAATTTTTGTTGCTGATTTATTTATTTTTTCCTGGTGACTGGATCCTCAGTACAGCCAGCACTGAATTCTGGTGGAGAATAATTTGCAATTGTCCATCAGCTCCACAAGAAACAAAGTGTGAATCAAAGCATATGAACCAAAGACAAAGAAATTCCAGAACAGCCAGCAAAATAGCTGGAGATGCTTTGCCCCAGTGTGAGACATAAATTTAATTTAGGTCTTGCCCTTTTGCTTCAAAAGCCAATGAGTTATGATTTGATTTTTAGGCAGGGAGTACTTTTAACTCCCGAGATGAGGGGTATCTCTTGTGTTTTCTCCATGCTAAGTGAGAATTTAACAGAGTGTTTGCAAACTTGAAATTAGGGCTAGCTTGATGGGATCTTTGGGGTGCTAACAGAAAGATGGACACATACATGCGTAAACTTCTATTTCCAAGAAACCTGTTCTGTTAAAAAATAAAATAAAATTACAGACTAGTGGTATCCTAGCCAAACATTTTTGTATTCGGGAATGTCTACATCTGAGATGCTGTGGGTCAGCAGTATTCTTGTGTAGAAGCACTGTATCACTAAATTAGAGAAAAGATGGAGCATGCAGGAACAAGAATGGAAGCTTGTCTAGCAGAAAAAAAGGTCTATGATTTCTTCTTGCTACTAGGAGGTTTATTAGCTGGTTTTTTAATGGCTATTCACTTACTGAACTGTAAGCACTAACTTTTCGTAAGTGAGCAACAGGAGTGCTCATAAATTTTTTCAAATTAACGTTGGAAAAGCAATAGAAGATATTCTTCTTCTGCATAACTTCTGGATAACTGCTCTAGGAATGTAAAGGTATTTACCTGCTGTTAGTGTATCACTTGCCTAATCCTCCCAGAAGAAGGTCACGAACAGCAGCTTGTTTACTGCAGTTGCCTTTGCCTTTGCCAGGAGGACATATCCTTCACATGCAAAATCATCAAGTCATAGTAAGTGAGGAAGGGACTATGATTTGGCTTGTTTTGCACATTTATTATTATTAGATAATCTGCTACATGAGCTAATTCAAATGTACTTTAAAAAATAGTATTAATTCTATGTAGCTACAGTATTCTGAGATACTTCATTTGTGTGAAGGAGGAATGGAAATATGCTTTTATTATTACTCAGAATCCGTACTGTGGTACAGAAGGAATATGAGGAAATATATTCCATCTGTGGTTAAGGAGCTGTCCTTCCTTATAACTCAATCCTGCTGCTATTTGTCTGTTGTGTCCTCTCTGTTCAGAACAAATTGTCACACATAGCTAGATGATGATTTTATACTAACTTGTGATTTTTGCTGTTATTATTATTTACTTTTTGGATGATTCTTCGGAAAGCCAGCTTTTAATGTGTTAGTAATTCTCATGGGACAGCTGTAAAAATTCTTTCTTTGAAGCTGTCCTAATGCTATCTATGCAGAGGAGGTACTCAAATGTATGTAGTTAGTAGGCAAAGAAACGATGTTAATGCAGTAGGCAGCGTATGTTGTATTAAGGCATAACCGTAATATCTGAGTCACGAATTTTCCCAGTCATTATTTACAACTACTGCATTTGTTCTAAGGGCTGCTAGCATGAGTAAAAAGCTCATTTTAGTGTGGTTAACCGTTTCAAGGATTGAATTCAACCAAAGACAAAAAGTTGGGGTTCTCGTTGCATTACCTTATACTAGAGACATGCAACTTTGAGAATAAAATACTTACGTGATATGTGTCTCTCCAATCATTGCAGTATTTTAATTTCATTTAAATGTTTTAAGTATGAATTTTTAATTGGCAGACTAATTAAAAATAGTAACGAAAAATTTTAAATTAAGAAAGTAATTTCATTTCAGTTAAATATTTTAAAGTATTAGAATCTTAAAAATTGCAAGTTGCTTGGACTGAAATGTGAAATATGTTTTGTTACTAAACCCATTTTTTCTAAA
The DNA here is from genome assembly GCF_965638725.1 of Aptenodytes patagonicus. NCBI lineage: Eukaryota > Metazoa > Chordata > Aves > Sphenisciformes > Spheniscidae > Aptenodytes > Aptenodytes patagonicus. Next base: position 47,355,077 of record NC_134950.1, on the reverse strand, counting down.
GCATGGGAAAATTTACATAAGCAAACAGGTATTATAAAAGTTGTGTTTAAAAAAAAAGAAGAAAAGCATGCATCGTCAAATTGTAACCCACCTGATTTTGTTAGAGACCCTGGAATAAGCACTGATGTGTATGTAATGTCTGTCTAGTCTCTCTTGTTCATCATCCATCCCAGTGTGAAAAATTTTTAAAACTCTACTGATTTTGTGATAATTATTTTCAGATATGAAGCCTGAGGTGAAATATAGGTATTTTGTTTGTGACATCAGCAGTTGTGATAGACCTTGATTTAGGCACACCAGAATATTTTTATACATTTCTTAGGCAGAAAACTTACATTGTCATTGCGGATTCCTATGTTTCTTACTTATGAGTTATCTACTTTCCTCTTTCTATGCATCATTCAAATATTTAGAGATGTTTGTTCAACAGAAAGAAAAACCTCTGGCTTTGTAGCTTACAGTAGCTATTAGCCAAGGACTGGCCAGTAGCTATTAGCGAAGGACTGGTGCTCTTGGGAATCAGATAACAGTACATGGAAAATTTGCTCACACAGGAATAATATTAGTAGCAGTGTTAGCCTTTCTTTTTTTAAGGCAAAAATTATATAAGTCTTTGTTCATAAAAACAGCCAATTAACTTTATATATATATATGTATATATATAAAAGTATATATATGATATAATTTTTAAAATATAAAATATATTTTAAAATCCCTAGTACAGTCCAAGTGTGTTACAATAAGGTGTGATAGTTGATAGAGGTAAAGCCAAGATTCCAGTGGGTCAACCTTGGAAAGTTAATTTAAGGTAGAGATGTTTGTATCTGCAGTAAGGAATAATGAAAAATTCCAATAAAGCTTTGATTCACTGTCCTGTACGAGCCCTAAATGTAATAATTTCTGTCAGTTTTATTAGTTATTTAAATATGAGGATGTTATTTTAGTCTTTCCTTCTACTAAAAACTAACAACTGCGTTCCAAATTGTATCTGTTTTTTTTTTTTAATAACAGACAAAACACAGTGTTCCTATAAATCAAAGAGAGATTGGGTTGTTTGTGACTGACTCCACATTGCAAAATGTGGTTCATATAATTCCAAAAGTTGTTGCTGTGTCAGTTGCTGCATCGTGTGTTCTCAGTACGGAAATCACAGAAGCCCTCAGTGTTGCCTCGCGACTCATCTTCTTCAAGGATGCGCTGTGGGGAAATGGTAAGCTTTACGCGTGGTTTTGAAGCAGTTGGAATCAAACTGAAATAGCATCCTAATCTCTGACACTGCAATACGTGACCTACGGAGAGTTTCATTCTCAGATGAAGATGAGACGTTGCAAGTTTGGGATGAGAAGGTTGAAAGGAGTTGTAATTAGAGCTTTCTCATAAAGTTTCTTTTTTACATTTTTGCTTGATCTCCAAAGTAAATGAGAAATTAAGTGATCTTGCCATACGTCCACCAATATTTCTGTCAGTCTTCCCTGATGGCTGTTGAATCTAATGGCCAGTGTCAATCAAATTTGCTAGCTGACAGAAGACTCAAAAATACTAAGAAACTTGGTTTCATTTGTTTTGATATTCTTGCAGAAACTTGTTTTATTGACATTACCTACCTCTAAAAGGAGCAAGAGGGTGAATCTAGAGACATGTGTGTCCCTAGATACAGAAATTTTACAAACTCTTCTATACCATCTTAGCTGTGAGCCTTCGCCACCATACAGATCATGTAATGATGGTAGTTCACTTTACATTCATTTTTAGTCACGCTTTTTTGAGGTTCAGGTATGGTTCTGTATGGTGCCTGCATGTGTAGTTCACAGCTCACGCCTTCAGTCACTTCCAAAATGTAAGTGGACTGGAAGCACCAACCTGTGTGTCCCAAAGCAAAAATCTCTGTTTTGGAGAATAAAGCATTGCATGCACCTACTCTTTGTAATCTTTGAAACAAAGTAAGACCACCTGAAGGGATGCCCAAGCTTATTACCAGGGACAGTAATGTTGTGTTTGCAGGGAGCGTGGTGCGATGCAGTCAGAGTGGAATCGGACTCTCTTCTGCCATGTTTGAATTTTTGAAACATCTTTTTTTCCCTGGGAGTCGCAAAGTGTAATGAGAGCATGGTGCATGTATCGCTAACAGCAAAACATTTTGTCATTGAGAAAACCTGATGGAGTCTATCCATCTGTTTAGTAGCTGGCAGAGATCGTTGTCTTTATTGGCCATGACAATTAACATGGTCACCTTTTTCCTTGTTACTGTACTGAGTTGAAATGTCTTTGTTGGCAGGTAGGATTATTTGTGTTGAACGTACTGTTCTCTTATTACAAAAGCCTCTTTTGTACTCGGCTGCCGGTGCTGACCTCAGTGAGCTGACTGGCCCTGTCAGACTCGATGAGCTGGATTCTACAACACAGGCCAACTCCGTTTGTGCTGTAAGAGGTTTGTATGGCCTTTCCTGAAATGAATGCTGTTAATTATTTGTGCTCACTTTAATCTTTAAGGTCCTCGTATTGATTTCTCACGCAAACAGCGTGGAGGGATAAAAAAGCACAGTATTGCTGTGAGTCATTAGGATATTTAAGTTTTTATACTTGTCTGTGGGCTCTGTTTGCCTTTTGCTGGCCAAGCTCTGCTCCCACTCACTTATACCCCAGAATTCATGTTTGATGCACAATCTGTTTTATTATATTCCTTCCTTCGCTGTCTTCTTTCAGGAGCCTTCTGTTCACACCAGCCTTGTTGATGTTGGCAACAGTAAGGTATACCAATATTTTTTAGGCAGATGGATAAGATACGTTAGCCAGATCCTGAATGGTAGGGGTTAGTGTCCGATTTCCCTGGAGCTTTGCTGCAATGGGGCAATTTAACATTTCACCATAGTCATCTAGCATAACTTGGCCAATATTTGCTCACCAGCCACTTTGGATCATTGCTTTGTCTAATAGTTCAGTCCTACCACTAACCATGCAGAAACATTTCTTACAATGTATTTTCTAACATTTCCTAATCATGCAGAAACATTTCCTACTGTGTATTTTCTAATGCTTTGTCCAGTCAGCTTCTTAAACCTCCTAGTTGTAGAGTGTCTATAGGGAAAAGTCCTTAAAAGCCCAATAACTCTTGGCTTTTAAAGACAATTTCCTTTCTTAATTTAACTCTTAATGATTCCAGTAGCCCTTGTAGAAAATTCTTGATACTGCTTTACATTTACACCTTCAAGTATTCACTGGAGCATTTTAAATGAGCTTTAAAATAACAGCAAACAATGGTTACAAATGAATCCTTCCAGCTATAACGTGACGCACTGAAAAGACAGTTTGAAACCACGCAAAGCTGTTACTAAACATACCTTCTCTTATGGTAGAGCCACAAGTTAGCAATGCCTCTGTGATTAATAAATGAGCACCTTGCAGTGACAAATCTTGAACTCTAGCAATGCATAATGAAAAACAAGCACAACTAGAGGCACTTCACTCAAAGCCTTGGTTGTTACGTACATCTCACATCGATATTGTGAGTTACTTGAAAGATATTTCTGTCACTGGGTGTGAAAGACTTTTTGGCGTTTTTTTTTAACGTCTCCAATAGTTACGCTAAGAATTATCATTTCTCCACTCTTAATTTTATAACTAAGTATGAGAAGTGCCTGTCTTCTTTTGTCCCATTGACAGTGTACATAGTAGGATAAAGCAAACATTTCTCTGTCCTTTCTTTTTCCAATAGAACGAAGAAAATACACCTTTGTGATCTATTGTGTAAACAAGTACTTACTTTACACACATGGGAGGTGTCACACTTTCCCTGTTCCGTATTACAGATGGAAGAATGACAAAAGGAGAAATTAATCCTACAACCTTGTCTTGCTTCATCTGAAATTTGTCCAGGGTAGTTGTTACCAGTACGTTCCCACACATTTGTACCAATGTAGAATATAAAGTGTCTTCTTTATACCTATGCTAATGCTATATATAGATAATAACTCTCACTTTTATGTGTAACTAAAATTATTTAATTTTAGCATTTAAGATATATATCCGGTGTTTTAGAATTTGGTTAGTTATTGCCTACATCTTTCTACTGAAGAAGTGAAACTAATAGCACTAACCCTACTTTGTTGGTGGGAGCATATGTATTTGATGGAGTAACCCATGAAGAAAAATTTATCACCTCTAAAATTCACTCACTGTCTCTTGTTTCTTAACTCGGAGAGTTGATAGTCTGGCTTTCAATGAGAAGCAGTATTACCTCGTTCATTCTTTTTCTTTGTGCCCTCCTTTCACTTCCTGTACTTTTGGTCACCTACATATGCTGTACGTGGGCCTTCTCTCACCTAACACTCAAAAAGGCTGCAAAAGCTTTTCTCTACCCCTTCTTGAAGTAGTGCTCCTTCCTGCTCCTTTGCAGTCATGGCTGCTCCTCATGGCTCTCAGGCTCAACCTCCCCTAGAAAAACTTCTGGTTTAACCAGTGAAAAATGTAGGTGGTCGTTCAAGTCCCCATCCGCAGATACAGCAATTGGTCACCGTGTCAGAGCTTCCAGGAGTGCCGGGATTGGGGAGGGACACGTGCCATGCTGCCTGATGGGTTTTAGGTAGATCGGTCATTTTTTGGAAAGTGTATAAATACGATAAGTTAGGTTGGAAGGAACCTCTGAAGTTCCTCCAGTCCTAACTCCTGCTCAAAGCTGAGCCCTGAGCAACCTGGTACAACTCTACAGCTGGCCCAGCTTTAAAAAGGACATTGTTGCAATCCAAGCAGATCCAAGTTTGTCAGAAATCCTTGTTTCAGAGAGGTCCAGTCATATCAGCTCTGGGATGGAGTGTGTTGCTCTTCAACAGATGAGTGAAAACCTGTGGTTGCTTTCTACTGGAAAGTTTATTCTTCCTTTAAAGATGAGTCTGTGGTTCTCACCTGTGAGCTCAGGGTTAATAGATTTATTTTCTTATCACTATGCATTGCAAAGTAATTTCTAACCTCTTTTTGCTGTATAGTAGTAGTCAGGATGACTTAAATGTTGGCAGTTCACACTGCACAGAACTGTTTTTCCTCTTAACTATGCTTATGAGCAAATTCTAGTTAGTCCATACCACATATGTTATGTGGGAATATTACTTGATTAATGATATTTGCCTAGTATATGACTCACGGTGATTGAATTGTGACATTGGACATTTTCATATCCAACACCCTGACTCAGAAGTAGGGTTTTTTTTCAGTTTCCCTCTTAACAGTGTGAACAAAATGGGGTCAATCAGCTTACCTAGGTTTTGCTTTTTGTTTGAACTTTTCCCCTTCCTGTCCATTAATCAGGGTAACTGATTGGGAAAAAAAAAACCACACTCATTTTTTTGAACGTTTCAACCAGAGTGTTACTTTTAATCCTCAGCCCTTCTTTGCATTCCTCATCAGAGACCTGTTTTTCCAGGTGTTGTCCTATTATCAGTCTCTTCTTAATGTTGTCAGCCACAACCCATAAAAATAGACTAGAGGTAAAAATCGAATTTTGGCTATGTGTGTTTCCATTTAAAAGAAGGATCTCAGGAAAATATCCAAAAGGTTTGTGAACACCAAGCAAAATCTAGGGTCTTGACAAAGATGTGCAGCAGTTCAGCAGCTTAAACTTGAGAAAACACTTTGCGTGCAGGATGCACAAGACTGACACTAGATTATTAGATCTGTTGCCGCCTTCAGTTGTGTTTGTTCTGCCTTCAGTGATCTCTGGTTGTTTTCTCGAGGGAACTCTATGTGTCATCAAAATAAATATCTCCACTAGACATAATCTCGTCAGTATGATCCTGATTCATTTTCTTCATGTGTACTTGTATTACTCGTGCACTGGCATCCTGCAGTTGCAATATGGCACACAATTGGGAAAAAGTTAAAAGGCTTAGAGAGAAACAGATTTGTCAGAAAAGGGGATTTTGTTTTGTTTTGTTTTTAAAATGATTTTTTAATGAAAAAGCAAACATTCAGCAAACTAATTGGATACTTTTCTTTTCCATGAACAAGGGAAACATGCCCATGCTGTGGCAGAAAGCATCGTACCTTGTAGTAGCAAGTGCTGATGGAAACTCCCAGTTTATCACAAAAACTGAAGAATCAAAATTATTCCTGTAACAGTCCAAGGGGTTAAATGCACAGAATTGCTTATTCTGTCAGTGAAATCCATGTTGTTTCGTTGTATGCATAGAAATTGGGTCATAAATGTTGTATTTGAGAAGTACCTTTCCTGATCTTCAGCCTTGCTGTCCTTTGAATTCCCAAAGAAAATTACAGTTTTGTTATTTATGTGTGGCTCCCTCCTTCCTGTCAGTCCTTGTCCCAGGAGAACCAGGAAAGCAAGGGATTAACGCCCTGTCTTACAGACCAGACAGTCTAAATGCTCCCTGGTCTCCAGGGGTTTCTTTTATTGAATGTGGTATAAAACTCTGAGATTCTTGCTCAGTAGGAGCTGGAATTTTCAGTCTATACTTCTGTTGTACCAGTGAGGGTTTATTTTAGTGTAATTTCATTCTTACAGGTAATCCACTTTGTATGCTTCAAAATACTTAGAAGTATTTTCTCCATAAATAATGCTCATGATTTCAGCATATCGTTACCATAAAACATAATACACTCTTTATTGGCTTCTCATAGAAGTTTGAATATATTTTTTCTTGCCAAAAGTAGCAAGGCCCTTTGTATTAGTCCAAAGTATCTTTGGCATTCCCTTCTTAGGCACACACTTAAATCTGTGGGCCAGATCTAATCTCTGTTAAATCAGTGTAAATGAAGAATAACTCCGTTGTTAATGGAATTTAACCTGCATCGTTGTTTCCGAAAGGGATTGGTCTCCTCATTGGTTTGTGTTTCCTAAATATCGATATCAGGCTATCTGACCTGATGATTTTTATAGCTATTTATTGCCAAGGAAACATCAGAGGACCAGAAAGAAAACAAACAAACAAAAACAAATCAGAAAAACAATAAAACCCAAACCAAAAGAACTGAACCTTTTTGGAAAATTAATTGCCAATTATCTACCTTCTGGTATTTTTAGAATCTAACACACTTTGGCATACTGTCATCCCTTGTTGGAGGGACGAAGGAGAAAGGGAGTGAGATTGTTGGAAGGGCTGATGCTTGCTCCGACAAGTCTTATTCTTAAGCTGAGAGTCAGAAAGGATCAAACCTGCTGTGAAGCCAGAAGTTACTATGTTTGCTAGCTTACCGTTAGTATTTTGTAAGAATTTCATCTTTTGCAGGTACTGTTGTTGGAGTTAATGAGAGCACTGCTTTCTCCTGGCCTACATGCAACAGATGTGGCAACGGAAAGTTGGAACTGTGTCCCCAGGACAGGTGAGAGTCAGCATGCTCCGGAGCACCCCAGGTGTTCTGCAGATGTAGCCATAACAGCAATAGGTGATGCAATGATTCCTGCAGGCACAGGCTGCACTTTGTTCCTTCCTAGAACTAAGTCGTAGTATTTTTACTGCTGATGAACTGATAAAACCTGCAAGGTTAGATTAATTTATTAAGAAAGATACAAGTAGATATGAAATGGTTTGCATTTGCAGTTATCACATTTTTTTTCAAACTAATCTTATTATAAGTATTGCTTATAAAGATTTCATAGCCCACTCCATTATAATATTAGTTTTAATAAACTTCCACATAAATCACAGGTCTGATTTTAAGCTCCTTTAAAAGTAGCTTCTTGTGTTTGTGTACCCTACCTTGCTACCCTGTGTACCACCAATTCACCTCATTTTTATCTTGAACTGTGATCTTTGCTGTAATTTATGTAAGTGTGAAAGAGTTGCATTTCAGACCTATTAAATTTATAACCTTTCTAAAAAGGATGTTGAATAATTCTGGGAGTATGACTGTCCCAAATGTGAAGACTGATCCTACAGGACCTGTTACTACCCGAAATGCTAAACCTGCGTCACACTGGCATGCTCTTGGAAAGCCTCCCCTTCAGCTGCTTAGCCAGCTTGCTCCTGGAGAGTCTGAGATACCTGATGGGATAAAAACACGAGAGGATAAGAGAGTAGTCAGAGTGTAAAAAGAAGGAAAGGGGGGTTCTTTCTACTGGAAAAGCTTACAAAAAGCATAAGGAGAAGTTGGGTGGGTTTCATCCCATTGAAATAGGTAACATTTTCCTAAACATGAGAAGCTTTACCGCTTATGCTTTGTTATGTATAGCCGCCGGGGGGAAAAGGCTGAAAATAAAAAAAGAGTTGTCCTATATTATACTATCATGCAAAAAATAAGGATGTGTGTACGTTCACATAGTAGTGTAGTTCAATAACAAAAAAAATCTCTACTGTGAAGGACACTTTTGCGTCATTTGGAGAACAACATAGCATCAATATTTGTTTAAGATGTTATTCCAACAAGCACTTATAGCTGAGCTTAATTTCATGCATATGACTTAAGCGTGTGCTGAAAACGTTGAACATTTGCTGAACAAGGGCCTAAATCAATAAGTCACTTGGGCCAAATCTATACTGTAAATTTTCTTTTGCCGTAACTTTTAGAAGGTTATGAGATTAATATTTGCTTAAGTGGGGTTACTATAAATAGCAACCTCCCCCCATGTTGCCAAAACTTATAAAAGGAAGATCCTTTTGCTAGAAGAGTTTAGGTCCTCCAAGAGAGTTACTCAGCTCTACCAACAGAAGAGCTCTATTTGCTATTATTAACTGAATCTCTACCAGGGCTTTCCTACTAAAATCTACCAGCAAAGTATTTTAGAAAATAAGCTAGCTGTTTTTTTGTGTGTTTTGATTTATGACTGATAGCTTTTCCATTTCTCTATGTTTTTCCATCATTATTTGTGTGTTTCAGAGGATTGCTATATTGCAGCCAGTGCTCTGAAGTTGTCATTTCACCGGTTTTGAAAATGCAGCTGGAAGTCTTCTTGAGTTGTCCATCCCGATCTCAAAGTACAGTAAAAGTAAAGGTATGGCACAAAATGAGCTTTGGTGTTACTGAGTATAGAGAGGATAGATACATAGAAACATAGGTACTCTAAGCCACACTTTTATAAACAGCTCTGTCAGAAGAAAAATTAAAAGGTGTAAGAGTATCCCATAATTTAATCTGATACTAAACTTGTGTTTCATTGGGCGAAGAACCCAGTTCCCAGATCTTGCTCAAGTAATACAGTATTTGAGCTCACCCTGAGGTCTGCGAACTGTTTTATGGTCCAGCTGAAGGGCTTTGTTGGGTTGGGCCTTGGGAAACCTCAGTCTCCACAGCCTACAAGGAATGTGTGTTTTTAGACTCCCATTCTGAACATCTTTTGTGTCACCTCTCCTCTGCTTTCTTGGCCAGAGAAACAAAACCATTCTATATTAAAATGGTAAACCTTTGTTCAGCGTGACTGTTTTAACCTGCGAACAGAACATCTTTGCATAGATAAGATTTTTGTCATGAACAAAACCTGTTAATTTTCTCATTCCAGCTGTTACAGAGGACAATCTCTTCTCTCCTGATGTCCTCCGCCAATGAGGATGGGGTAGGTATAATGGATGTTGATGAAAGAAGGTTAAACTACATAACTTACTGCAGAGGCAGAGTACAGGAGACGTGAGTCAGGTGGGAAGATACTTGAATCATAGGAATGGAAGGGACTCCTGGAGGTCATCGTCTGACCTACCACTCATACTGGGCTACTGCCAATGCATGGGCAGGTCAGCCGTGACTTTGGCTGGCAGGGTCTTGAAAACCTCCAGGGATGGAGATTCTGCTTTTCCAGGCAGCTCGTTTCAGAACTACACTAGGAGTGGTAGGAGATTTCACTAGAAATAATGATTTTTTTTTTTTTTTGTGTCCAGCCTGGGATTTGAGTGGGCTGGACCCTTTGGCAAGCCCACCTTCTACCTGCTGATGCCCTGCTATTGCACGACTATCATCAGGCTGACACCCTCCTATTTAGAAGAGGGATGCCACAGATGGGATGTGTAGACAGCGTTAGCTCAGCTGCGGATCTGCAGAGCTATCTGCACATAGCACTACGTCCAGACATTCAGAGCTGCGACGAGCAGTGCTGGGCTTTACTCCATTTTCTGGCTGAGGATCCAAAGACAGCAAAGATACAGTCCAAGCATCCCACCTTTTTGGGATGGTCTCCTAAACCGTATAAACCACAACTACTTTCTAATAGCACAACCATGAAATTACTGGCAGGCGGTAATAGTAGAGAAATTTGCAAAACGTGTGCAAGATAATACTTTATAATCGAATGAATGAAACATGCGTAAGCCACGGGGATCCATGGGCTAAAGTACAGTTTATGTAATCGTGAAGTAGTTATTCCTCTAATCTGAGCTATCAGAAGAACCCTGACATTTGGCACAGTGACCCAGATTTATCGCAGGTGAGGGAGGCACCCGGATAGGTGCCTGGCTGGCATTGGCTGCCAGATGGTCAGCAGCGAAGGAGCGGCACCTTCAGAGGGTGATTAAGTCCAGTCAGGATCCCGAGATCCCCCCCTCTCCATTGCACGTGGAAGGGAGCAAAGGTCAGCTCGTTGTCTTGTTTAATCATCCCAGTTAAGTATCTTCAGTTAGGTGACACGTATTGGGGTCATTTTGCTTTCCTTATACAGTCTTCTAGCATTTTGCTATTACGTGCTCCATGGTTTTAATGGGGTTTATGGATAATTTTTAAAGTGGAACATGTCGCTGAAATTGTAAATAATTTTTCTGATGCTGGAGGGTGTATATTTCATTTAAGCAAAGAGATACAAGAAATTTCCAAAATATGTTTGCTCTTTTAATAGCAGTTAAGTCTTGCTTAGTTTTACAGGATGTGTCTGGTTTGGTTACAGACTGACAAAACGTAGTTCTTTTTCGAGTTATTAGAATCCCAACAACCTCTTTTTCATGTTTCAATTTTTATAATGCTAGTATTTAGAAGTCTGGCAACTTAGAAACATTTTTTTCCCTACCTGAAATGCAGGGATAATTTTTTCCTTTTTTTTCATAAGCATCTCCATCCCTGAACCGCTGCATTTTAAAAAGCAGCACATCTCCACAAAGATTAATCACAAGAAATACCACTTGAGGTGGCATTTTTTTGCCAGTGCTGCTGAAGTTTCTAAGGGTGTAGCTTTGTTCTTTTGGCAGGGAGGTTGGTTTCAGCCGTCACTGGCCCTGGCCACTTGTTCCTTACCTTGTGGCAGCCCTCCTGTTACACCAGTATAGCTGTTTGGGCAGCTGCATGGTGAGTTGCACTGCAGAACCGGACTGGGGTAAAAATAATCTAGGAAAAAAAAAGAAAAGGGTTGTTTATACCTTGAACCAGGCGATAGACGTGGGTATCGCATACCTGTACAAATGCACAGCCCAGATGAAAGCCAGGGGCATGGTCAGAGGCTGGTCGTAGGCAAGTCCCACTGAGGAAAGAAATGGATGTAAACCTGCCATGTGAGATACCCTCGCAAGCGAGGTATCGGCTGTCGGTGTTACCAGTTCTTCTGTCAACGTGCTGTCTCCTCTTAGAGAAATCACCCCAGCCTCGCATCCCTCTCCTCCACGCAGAACACAGTCTCTACAAGTTCGCTTCAGGCGCAACTCACGTGGGTAAATTGCCAGTCGGATCATTAAACAGAAGGGACTGCGTAGGTGCTGGTGATCGTAAAGGATGCGTGATACAACACGAAGTTAAAAGAGGGGGGGAGTAAAAACAGTTACAAAATATTTTTTCCTTTAGTGGCTCTGTTAGCTAAGGTAATCGATATATAGTATGTACATACACATTGCTAGCACATGTGAAATCCTACGGGTGTCAGAAAGCTAGATAAAGGGAGCACATGTAGGGTATGCTTCAGCAAAATTTGAGTTCAAAGCCGCAGTAGCTTTTTTTTTTTTAAACAGCTCATTTGTGAAAGCCTGGTAGGGAAGCGGCACTTTAAGCAGGAGTGAGTTCTAATTATTGAAAAACTAATGTATTCATTCTTTCCATCAGTTCCAATGCACCTTTCTTTTTGAGTCCTTAAAAAACCTGTCTGTTGGGAGAGGACCTCACAGCCTGCATCTTCCCAGCCGAATACTGCTTAGAACAGAATGTCCAGGACTGTTTGTTTTAATCAACATGCTTTTATCACTGCAGAGTTATGAGGTGCAGAGCGTGCTGGGAAAGGAGGTGGGGTTATTGAACTGCTACGTCCACTCCGTAACCAGCCACCCCAACTGTGTTGCGCTGGAGGAAATCGTTCTTCTGGAAGCAGCAGCAAGACACTGAGCTGAACTCTAGTCACCTACTGTAGTATCTGTGGACTTTGTAATGTGGTTATCTGTTAACTAGAGCCACAGGTAATGTATAATGCAAGTGTGATAAGTATTAAGATAGTTTATTAAAACTGATTTACGAAGCACGTTGTGCTAATGCTGAAAAAATACCTATATAAAAAAAATCTGCTCAGCTTTTAAACTCTTCTTTTTTGGATCAATTTGGGATTTAAGAATACAGTTCTTTGGCGTGTTTGCTGTTTATGTACGTAAAACATCTTGTTCTGGAAGTTTTGAATGTGAATTTTTTTTATAATACTGTATTTATTCTGTGTCGATGGAAAATGTTTTACTGATATCTTTGAAATAAATACCTTGCTATAGGCAGTGAACATTGGTTTAAGCTGAGTTTTATCAGCGGATTCCAGACGTACCGCCGGCTGCAAAACACCACGTTGTGCACAAATTCTGAGTTGCAATGTTTGTTATCACCTTGCAATAAATGTTATAAAGACGGAGATTTGAACAAAGCTTATATTTTGAAGTGTGAAGCATATATAAAGTTAATGTTTTACAGCTAATTGGTCTCTAAGCATAGAAGTACCGTGTTATCTGTAGCTTCCCACAAAGCGGGTGTTTCACTATACAGATTCTGTTAGGGGTAATGAGCAGAATGCTTTGTAGGCCACGTAACTATCCTCACCCTGACTGTACAGACATGGATTACAGATCAGATAATATCAAAATCTTCCTATGTGTGCATTGGTTGAGATGCAAGAATTAATGGAAGAGTTTAGTCAGGGATTAGATTTTTTTCCCCTTCCCCTTTCACGGTATTTAAAACACCCGTACAGGTCAGAGGAGGAGTGAACGGTTTTGTGCAGGTCCAGTATGTGATTACCCCGCAGAAAAGGAACAGCAAACTTGTTGCTACAGAAATCGTTCCTGCGGCCGAGGCCAATAGTGGAAAGTCTCATATATGTCACAATTACTAAAGGAATGACCCAGCGTTTGATATTCCCCCTTTTCCCCCCTCCTCCAAGTCTTTCAGTCTCTTACCTGCCTCCCTGTAGGGAAGGAAGGGTCACCCCTTCGAAACCGGCAAGATTTCTCTCTCTCGAAAAGCACTGGCTGTTGGAGGCGCTTGTACTGTCTGTTTAGGCCATGTTTCTGCCGGTGCCCTACAGATGCTGTCATCTCTGTGCGTGCGCTATCAGACAAGTAGGCTAACCTTTCGTAATGTATTCACTCAAGAGGCCGGCGTTGTTGCCCGCTCTCGCTTTCACTAGCAGCGATCAGTGACAGTGGCCAGCTCCTGCAGCGCTGCGATAGCCTACAGCGGGCTGAGGTGCGTGCGGGCAACATCTCCTTTGGGACTGCAGCTGGCTCAAACTTAGGAGCGCGTTAGTGTAGGTGCAGCTTTGCGTTGCCTGGAGTGGGAACCGCTTCGAGGTTTTTGAACAACAACTTTAAATAACGGTGTTCTTGTGTTCATGTATATATATATTTTTTTTTTTTTTTTAATAAGACTGTTTCTGTAAGAGGCCTGGCCAGAGAGCAGCCCCTCTTGCTGGGCAACTGCTGCTCGGCCCCAACAGTCGGCTCAGCGGCAACAACTGACTCAGCATCCCGGGACAGCGATGCAGCTCCCGGGGGAGAGCCGACTTCGGAACCGCCACCTGCAAGAGTCCCAGTTATTCCCGCCATCGCATCGCCTTTGGGCCGCTTCAGAAAAAAAAATGCAGTGCACCTCACGCCCCCCCGCCCCCTTGCCCTCACCTCCCCGTTTCGGCCGCTGGAAGCCCCCCCCGTGGCCCCCTCCCCAGCGCTGCGAGTTGGCGGCAGCTCCCGGGACGCGCAACTTCCCCCGCCGCCGCCCCGCTGCTGTCAAGACACGGAGCGAACGAGAGCAGGGTCGATTTAAAATGCTTTTTTTTTTTATTCTTAGAAATGCTGTAAAAATTGATATAAAAGGTCGAGCATGCTCAGTCTTTTTTTTTTTTTTTTCATCCTACTGTCTAAAATACATGGGGGTTTGAATCATTTTAACAGATGTACCATAGCTGCATCGGTATGAGTAAAATGTAGAAAAGACGAAAACTACCATTACAAAAATAATTTAAGGGGAGAGAAAAAAAAAAAGAAGATATTTAGCTTTTTTCCTTTTTTTGCAAGTTTCGTGGTGACAGACCCAGGCATCGCCCCACGTCGCTACAAGGTTCAGACGGCGGCCGCCGGCCGGCAGGTCCCTCCGCGGCTTCGCGCCTCCTCCCCGCGCCCGGCCCGGCCCGGGGCGCCGCGGCCCGGCCCGGCGAAGGCTCGGCACGGCCAGGCAAGGCTCGGCCCGGCCCGGCCCGGCCCTCTGAGGTATTTATCCACGGTCTCCCGGAGTCCGTCTCTCCGTCCCGCTCCCCCCCGGTTACCGGCAGTCGGTGCCCGAGCCGGGCTGCAGGAAGGAGGCGCTGGGCAGCTGCTTGAAGAAGTGCCGGAGGCTGGTCAAGTCCCGGGTGAGCTGCTCGATCTTCTTGTGCAGCTTCTCGTTCTCGGCCGAGAGCTCCAGCAGCTTCTGCTGCATCTCCTGGTTGCGCCGCTTCGCCTTGTCGCGGCTCTTCCGCACGGCGATGTTGTTGCGCTCCCGGCGCTGCCGGTACTCGGGGCTAAACCTGTCCACGCACTTCTTGCCGCCGCGCTCCTTCCCGCCGGGGGCCGGCGGCGGCGGGACGCCCTGCGCCGACCCGGCCCCGGCGGCCCCGGCGGGCCCGGCGGGGCCCGGGGAGCGGGTGCTGCAGCTGGAAGGGGAGCTGCTGCCCGGCGGCTCGGGGGAGGTGGGCGGCGTGGGCTGCCCGCTCAGGTTCATGATGGTCTGGGCGCAGGTGGCGATCTGCGAGGGCAGCAGCGAGGAGGAGAGGTCGCTGTCGCTCCAGTCCGGCTCCTGCTTCAGGGCGCCGCGGGAGGAGGAGGAGGAGGAGGAAGAGGAGGAGGAGGAGGAGGAGGAGGCGGTGCGGGGCTCGGCGCCCAGCAGAGTGGTCATGGCAGCGCCGAGGTCCTTGGCGGGGTCGCGGCCGGCGCCGCCGCCCGGCGGCAGGTACTCGCCGTAGTCCCCGCCCCGCTCGGGCTTGTGGTTGCTGTTGAAGAGGTCGGCGAAGAGCTCGTCGTTGCACAGCTCCAGGTTGGGCACGGCCGACATGGAGTCAATGTAGGAGCTGAAGTCGATGGCGCTCTCGTCCTCGTACATGGCCGGGGCGGCGGCGCTCAGCTCCGCCAGGTTGGTGCCGCTGCCCCCCAGGCCGCCCCCCGCCTCCTCGCCGCTCATCCCGCAGGCGCCGCGGCCCCCCGGCTTGCAGGCGGGACCCGGCCCGCCGCCGCTGCCCACCTTGGCGTCGTAGAAGTTGGCGGGCTCCAGGCACCAGCTCTTATAACATGCCGGGGAGTCCAGGCTGTAGAGAGCGGCGGCGCTCATCGGCGAGCGGGACGCGGCGCCGCACGGCCGCGGCGCAGGGGCTCCGGGCCGCGGGCACCAACCGCCGCTCCGCGACGATCGCAGCTCCAGCCTCCGCCACGGGCAGGTGGGGAGCGGGGCTGCTGCTGCTGCTGGTACTGGTGGTACTGCTGCTCGTGCTGCTGGTACTGCTGCTGTTGCTCGTACTGCTGGTGCTGGTAGTGCTGGTGCTGGTAGTGCTGGTGCTGGTGCTGCTGCTGCTGCTGCTACTGCTGGTAGTGGTCCTGGGTGCTCTTGCTGCCGTCCCGCCGTCGCCTCGCCTCCCCGAGGGGGGCCGATCCGGGCTCGGGTCACGTCGTGCTCGGCGATAGGAGGCGGGGATGGGACAAGGCGTCTCTGGACCTGGGAGCGAAACGCCCGCTCGGTCCCTTCTTATACGGCGCCGGCCCCGCCTCCTGCCCCAATGACGGGGAACGAGTGTTCCCGGCACCCCCGGGGACCCGGGGGCGGGAGCGGGTGGGGTGCGCGACCTCGGAGGCAGGGCTCCCGCCGCGGAGAGCTGCCACCTCCCGGTGAAGGGTGGCCGCGGTCGGGGGCGGCCCCCCCCCCCCCGGGGGGGACGGGACGGTGCGGGGAGGGGGCAGGCGCCCCTTCGGGCGCCTGCCCCCTCCCCGCACCGTCCCGTCCCCCTGGGGAGGGCTGCCCCGACGCCGGTACCGGCTCCCCATTCCCCCCTGCAACACTCCGGTTGAGCGTTAATTTTCCCTTTTCCTCGCTTATTTCCATACGGGCCAGCGGAAAAGCTGGCGGAGAAGGCTCATTTTGCACCCCCACCCACCCCCCCACACGCTTCCCCA
This sequence comes from Aptenodytes patagonicus, assembly GCF_965638725.1. Classification (NCBI taxonomy): domain Eukaryota; kingdom Metazoa; phylum Chordata; class Aves; order Sphenisciformes; family Spheniscidae; genus Aptenodytes; species Aptenodytes patagonicus. The sequence continues at coordinate 47,338,572 of NC_134950.1, read as the reverse complement.
GCGGCGCCTTGGATGAGGCGATAGGAGAAAGATGCCGCCTGCCCCACGCGTGTCTCCGTGTGTCACCCTAGCGCCCTCCCGAGGCTCCGCTCCTTCCGCTGGAGCACGGGCAGCTTCACCCGAGGGGGCTGTAAATCTCCCCCCCCCCCGCAGTGACAGGGTGTCTGCTTGGACGTCTTGCAGGACGCTCGGGTGGGAAAGGGGGGGGCTCTGAGGCGTCTTTAGCTGCTTCACGCCGGCTGCGTGAAGTTAAGCCTCTCTTAAAAACTTACGGTAAGTAATTATGCATTTCCCCCCCCCCTCCCTCTTGCATCCAATAAACTACTACTATTGGCAAGTATCAGAGAAACGAAAATATTTTCATTTCAAATATGTGAAATGCTACGTTTTCCAGTTACACAAAATAGTTTTAAAAAACCCTGGCTGCACCCCCAGGTGCTCCACTGACAGTATTACAAAAGAAACACACACACACACACAAAAAAAACCTTTAGAAAAGTCTATTTTTTTTAATTTTTTTTTTTTTTTCCAGAAGACCTGGCTAGATTTATGACGCTTCGCTAGGACTAGCCCGGCCGCTGACTTTTCAGCCCAGCACTCAGATGACACTGCTGGCGTGAAGCGGTGCCTTGCCGAGTGCCGTGCCGCTCGGAGGTGGCTTTCTGGGGACCGTGGGTACGTGCCGGTCATGCCGGGCCTGCTGCCTGGCTCCGGGCAGGGCTCCATCCACCGCTAGCGCAGCTGTTGCAGTAAGGCAGCTGTTTGTCAAAGGGTTTGTGTTTTAACGTAAATAGTTGGGACAGGACCGGTACACGCTCACCTTTTGGCCGTAAACTCCTTGCGGGAAGGCTTGTGGGATGAGGATAAGCATGCTCTGCCTGGCGGGTGAGGTTTTGCATCTGGCAGGTGAGGTTTTGCATGGAGGGGCTTTGCTTTGCTTTCAACTCGAGTGCTGCAGTGAACCCCACAGAGATGTTGTGTTTAAATAAATGTGATTTGCTTTGCTCGTCAGGGGTTTGATCGTGCAACCTCTATCTACATGAGCATTAACCGCTGAACTTGACAGTGACACAAAAGCGGTTGCTTTTTTTTTTGTTTTTCTGGTGAAAAAATTTTCCACATCATCAAAAAATACTGTGCCCAAAGCCAGTTCTGCGTGTTGTTATTTTCTGTCCTCCCGCGCTGGGGTATATTCACGTCGCATGACTCTGCGCCACCTGCCCTTGGCCTGGCTGTCCGGCAGGGAACTGCGACCATCGCGTGGTGCTCCTGGACCTTTTTTCTCTGCATGAAGTGTAGGGAGGTGGGTGCGTGAAGCACGGGAAGGTAGTTCAGAAATGCAAGGCAGTGATACCCGCTCTCTCTCCCCTCCTCACTCTGCGACGGAGTCTGTTGATTGCTGGAAGGCGATACATCTCACCTGTCATAGCCATAAAATTATAATTTGTCTTGGAAAGCATCTCATTTAACTGCTTGTACGTGGAACTGTGTTCTGCTTTCAGCTCACTGAAGTCCTTGGCCCCAAAGGGCAGCTGCTCGTCAGACTGGTACACGCTCACCTTTTGGCCGTAAACTCCTTGCGGGAAGGCTTATGGGATGAGGATAAGCGTGCTCTGCCTGGCAGGTGAGGTTTTGCATCTGGCAGGTGAGGTTGTGTCACCGTCATCAGACGGTCTTGGTGTGCAACTGCGCCAGCCTGAACAGTCTCATCTAATGCCCAGCACGTGTTACCCCCCAAAAAAAGAGACGCGATGCACAGCCAGCCCACCCAGCCGCCGCTGGGCACCCTGCCATACGGCAATTAGATTCTCAAAATCCCTCGGTAAGCAGCGACCTGCTGGGCATGGAAGCCCTGTGTAAGCCCCAGTATCTGCCACCCGTATCACACCTAAGCCCCATCGTGGAGGGTGCGGCTTTGCTTACGGTGTCATCAGGACCTGGAGGCATGTACAGAGCTCATGGTCAGACCTGTCACCACCTGTCCCCCCAAAACCGAGCGGCGAGAGCCTTCCCCTGGAAGGCGAGTTGGTTGCGTTTGTTGCTGACCCCGAGATGTGTGATTTCAGGAGCACGTTTCGGGGGGATCCCCCACGTGCCATGCAGGGGGTGAAGCCCTGGGGTGGTACTACACCTGCAGCGAAGCATCCAGGAGCAGGTAAGTGATACTTGTCGCTTACCAAAGCACTGGGCTGAAGGCAGGACTATATTCACACCATACTGTTTCCTGGGGTGGGTTTGTCTGCCATCTCGGCAGCTGAATCTGTTCACATTTGCATAAATAATTTCATGGAGAGTGAAGCAGAGACAAGCCCTTGATTCCCTCACCCATCCTGCTGAGTACCTGACCCACCGAATCATGGCTTCTCTCCGGACTCCAGTAAGTTTTAAACAGCAGTAAGAAATATTTGAGCACCTGAATTTCAGAAGATTTTCTCCAAAACCTGTTTGAGGTTCCTGCTCCAAATCAAGAAAAGAGGAGCATTTACACCTGGAGAGAAAGGACAATAAACTTTTCGCTGAGAAACCTTCGCAGAGGAAAGACAAAACTTTAAATTACTCTGGAGTGCCGGCTGTGAATCCCAGAGAAGCACCAGGATCCCGAGCCCTCCAGGGACAAGAATTAAATCGCCCTGTATTTCTGCCTGGTTTTTCCTGATAAATGGGGGCCAGGCCACCCAGGGAAGGCGAGGAAACGGGGCAATGCTTCAGCCTGGCTTTAATCCTCCCCGTCCTCCTCCCGGCGTGCTCGCCTCTGGCAGCCCAGCCAGATGTGCAGGACTTTTTGGGGCAGCGGGGCTGGGAGCCCGGCCAGGCTGGGCTGGTCCTGCGGAGCCCTTGGAGCCCTTCTCTGCTCTTGGGGTGCTATGGGGTTGAGGCAGTGCCAGCAGGATGCTGGGGATTCATGGGCTGGGGTAAAGCAGCTCCAGAGCAGGACTGCAGCAGGGACACCTTGTCCAGGGGAAGCACCTCATGGTGCCCCACTGGGTTTCACAGGGAAAGGCTGGCTGCATGGTGACAAAGAGCCAGCGGACAAGGGGGGAAAAGAGGGAGGGGTGGTTTGCCTGGTTTTCTCCTCCTCCCAAGAAGAAGCAGGAGTGCAGTGATTGTTTCGTTCCACAGCTAGAAGCCAGGAATGGCAGTTGGGGACTGACAGGGGAATAGGACATGCAGATGAGGAGGTGCAAGTTGTTTGAGGAGAGTCAGAAAACCTGCCAACACACTCCTAGGGAGGGACAGTACCTCCTTGAGGTTGGCGTTGGCTCTCGTAAGCCAGCGCAGTGACTGCTGGAGGGACCCTCCCTACCCCCTTGTCCCCCCCTCTGCCAGGGCTCGTGCCTCCTCCCGTGTCTTGAATCGCTGTAACAGTATTTTGCTCGTCACTTGTACTCACTTGGGTCAGTTCATTGCACTGATCCAGCCTGCGGCCACCCCACTGTCAGCGGCTGAAGAACTTGCCGGTAAATGAAAGGATTTTTCTTTTTAGCTTTTTTAAACTCTGTGCTCTGACTTCCTGCAGGCGTTTGAGCCCTGGCGGTGCCAGCCCGGGCTGGGTTTGTTCAGCTGCACCTGCGGCTGCTGAACTGCTGAATTAAATCTTCCACGTACCTGGGCTCCAGAAAGGCCAAGTGCGCAGCAGTGAAAGGCCTCAGCCCCTGCGCTCCTCGTTTTCTCACACTCTTTGGTGGATGCTCTGAACCTTTCCCTTACACAGGTTGTGCATGACTTTCCAGCAGGGACCAGATTCATGAGAGCAAATTCACAGCTACGTCTTCTGCCCCACCAAATGAAATCTTGCACAGTATAACTTACTGGGAGTTTAATGGACAGGCAGAGCGAGGGTTACCCTGTCCTGTCCCATCAAAAAGGAAAAAAAAAAACCAACAAGCAAACAACCCCCCCTGTAAATAATGTGGAAACTGTAACCAAATCTTTTCCAGTCCCTTATGGCCACTCCTTCCCAAAACTTTTTCCAAGAAAAAAGACCCCTAACACCCTATTCTGGACACTGTTGGTTTAACGTAAGATGTAGCTCTTTGGTAGCTTTGCTGCAAGACTAGTGACACCATTCGGTGCTGTGGGTGGCTGCCAGGGTGCGGCCTTTCTGCATAGGTGCCATTTCCTACAAGCAGCATAGCTTAAAAAGGAAATTTTTAAACCCCAGGTCATTTCCAAATGAGGCGCACGGTGTTAATGAAGTGACTCGGCAGACCCTCATCTTCAGTACTTGTGAGGGGGGAAAAAAGGGTTTTAAAATAGCAGTAAGAAATCCTTATTTTAACACCTCGATTTTGAAAAACGTGAAGTTTGGGGAGAAGCGTCTCTAAATGTAGACACGTACTTACCCGACTTCAGGAAGCGGCTGGCCAAACCCTTCAGCGTGAGGCCAAAAGAGCTGTAGGAAACTCCTCATTCCGTGGCTGAAGACGAGCCTAATTCATTGTTCTTGTGGAGAGCTGGTAGGCTCCTTCCCGTGCCCAAACACGTGCTGGTGCTGTACCACAGCTCAGCCACCGACACCTAAAGCTAACATTTAAATCGGGGGGGTGGGGTGGGGTGGTGGGGACTAAGGAAAAATCCTGAGCATGACGAGCAGCATGCAGGAACCTCTTTATCAGCTGGGACAGGAGACGACTGCAGGCTGCAGCTGCAGAGCTTTCCTCTGTGTTTAGCAGTATTATTGTTTCTAATCAGAGGGAAATTTTAAGATTGACTGGGATGGGAAGGACTAGCTTAAACGTTAATATCATTCTGCACACTAAGAAAAACCTACTGAGAATATACGCTAATGGTTTACATAGCTTTTTAGATGCAACTAATGAATTTCCAGATATAGTGCACATCTGGTTATCTAATCCGAGAAGGAAATACTCTGCCATACTTGTGGATAGTTACTGAGTTTTGTTTTGCATCATGAGACCTGAAGCAGTCTCCGACTCCGAGCCGCACATCATCTTATTCTTTTCTGGAAGCCGAACAAACCCGCCACGTAAAGCACCGAGCCCAGCGACTTGAGGTTTTCATTGCGTCAGTACTTTCCTTGCTGCTTCACGGGCTGGCTTCAGCCTTTCCATTTAACTGCTGTGTTTTATTGAGAGCAGCATTCTTCAGTCAGGACTGGGGACGGCAGCCGCGATGTACATCTGTTGGAACTTATTTTCAGGCTCATTCAGCTGCACAGGGAAAGCTCCGTTAGGGCAATTCCACTTGCTTTGCACAGGATGCGTTTCTGCTCCTGAAAACCCAGCAGCTTTGTGCTTTGCTCCTTAGCTGACACTTGAGCTTGACAAATACGTCGCTAATAGGACTGATGTAGCTGAGACTTCCAATTATAGCACCTATTTTAGGGCCAAACCGGAGCTTTTAACTATTTTAAGTGTCACGGACATGTTCTCGGTTCTTTTGCACTGTCAGGGCTACTTTCACCTGTCCCCAAGGCTTTCACCCCTGGCCCGAGGGCCTTTCGCTACAGACTAAAGGGAGAGGAGGGCACGGGGCAGGGTTCACCACAGTCCCCTTCCCCTGGAAGAGCCGGGCTGCGTTCCCGCTCCGGCCCCTTCCGAAAGGCCAAGGAAGCCTTGGTTGGTGCTGGAGGGAGGCCTGCCGCGCACAAACATCTATCCTTGCTGAAGGTATCAAAAGTCCTACGAGAAGAGCCTCGTTAAACTATAAACCTAAACTTTGTCCTCCACAGTACAGGTCAAAGTACCCAGAAACTATCTGAGGTATGTGCCAAAAGTGCAATTAAACACCTCGTACGACCAGCCACTTGATTTCCAAATGTCCCCTCGCCTTTTCATGTAGCTTTTTATTGTGCTTTAACTTTCTTGTATTTGTAGTGACAACATGAAAGCTGAGTGCCTCAGCTAACCAAGCTTTAGTCATAATGCCGCCATCTTTATCGATACCAGTGATTAAAAGAACAAAATGCACCAAGGCATCTTACACAAGGTATATATAGGCTATATCACACACTCTTATGAAAAAAACGCTGTTCATTAATTATCATGGGTATAAATGGGTAAATGTGGGTGTTTTCTGTGATTAAAGTGCCCTAAATTAACTTTTGAAATGAGGTATACATCTGAAAGTTTATTTTTAAATAGGTGTTTCCTCTACAAAAATACAGCCGAACAGTATTTTTAATTAATAAAATCTGATAAAAAGATTCTGAATTTCTTGATTCGTAACACTACTGACATAAAAAACTGAGCATGTTTAGTAAGAAGGAAGGTAACAAATAGTAATTGTTGCTGGAAAGTATGTGAAACAAAAAAGCTCCCTCCCTATTCATTAGGCCTCGGCGAGTAACCTTCCTCATCCTGAGTTTTTCGTGGAGTTGTATCCAGGAGGCAGATTCCTCCGCTCTCCAGCTGAAAGATTCATTTGAGACTGCTGCCGGCGGGCAGCCGCGGCCCTCAGGGAGACGAGGACTGCCCCATTGCCACGGGGGCAGGAGGGAAAGCTTGTAGGCAGTGAAAGGGCAAAGACTTATTTTTATTACACCTTTTATGACAACTATTAAAAGCCTCGATGGAAACCATCTCCTACAATGAATTGTGGGTAACAAAAACTGTTAATACTTTTAGAGAACTCTCTTTCCCCCTTGCTGTGCCACTCTTGCCACCACGGTTACCCGAAAACTGGCTAGCCAGCCAGAGAGGAAGAGCCACGTCTGGCACAACCGCCACACTTCGGCATAAGCACGTGCCAAAGCGCAGTAGCCATTCCTGTGCTGTGCCGCAGTTACGGCAAGGAGCTTACAGCGCTGTGTCGGCTTTGGTCGACTTTTGGCTTTGGCCAAACAAATTAACACAACGTGAGGAGTATAGGCTTCTAACGGACAGAGATAATGGAGCATAACCTCTAATTGTTAAAAAACAATCTGCTGGAACAAACTGGCACGGTCTCATCATTACTTTCTCATTATCCAGTAATGAAATAACCGTCCAAGATACTTTAGGTGTTATCTAGAGCTAGAAGCCATTTTCTGTTTAATTTTACCATGTGCTTCACTGTTTCTACCGATATGAAAATCTTCTAGTTTTAATTACAAATAATGTATGTACGCAGAACGGTTTCAGTTGATTGTCATCAAGGTCTCTGTAAAAGACAAAAGCACAGACTTGCACTACAAGGATGCCTACGAGTTCACAGGGTATGAATTTGTGCTTTGCTCTGAGTGATCTCAGTGCCTTTCAAGTTAGTCTTTACGCCCTACAGCCTCTCCCGTTCCTTCTACGTGGATTTTAACACAAAGACAACAAAGCTGCTCTGTTGCAGAACCACATGTAAGAAAAATAATTTAAAAAACAAATCACCGTTTGAATACAGCTTTAATACAAAAAAAATTATTTTCTATATTAACCAAGTTAACCGATGATGATAAAAGCAATTAAGAGTTTTTTTCCTTTTTGGCCTTAAAATTCTGATCTGGTTGCAGCTGCGTGTTAGGGGACGCTCCTCCTGGCAGACTGGGCTTTAGAGAGCAGTCCCTCACATCCAGGGTTCCCACCCTTCCCAGACTCTGCCAAGAATGTTGGGGTCTGTCGCTTGATCGATCAGGCATCTCACTTGGGTCTCTTCTGAAAGTCCGCCCTCTGGCTCTCTGGCTCTGATATTGTGATCGGCGTTACCACGAGCCACAGCTGCAAAATCATTATAAGAAGGCGACTTCTCATGGCCCAGGCGTAGTTCATCACTAAAATTAAGAACAGAAAAATAAGCTCTTACTAAAAGAAACAAGCAGAAAATCAGATGGATTTTAAAATATGAAACAGTACTTGAACACCATTCATGCAGCTTTATTTTTCAAGATGTGGAGACTGTTCAATAGCTGTAGAAGGCTTGGCCGATGAAGACTGGTGATTTCAGGTGCTCTTTACTAGTGAATATTTACCGTGCATATTTCAATCTTGTCAAAGGTCTCTAACTGAAAGAAGGATGCAGCAGTCCACATCCAAGCTGTTATCTCCTTACCTGCCCTGCTGATTTCTCTCTGCAAGAAGTATTTTGCTGCCTTTTCCAGTTCAGCCTTGACCGCAAAAGGGACTCCTCCCAAGTCCTGCACTTTTCAGTATTTGTATGGTTTTAGAACAGGCTTGCTTTCTTTGCCTTTTTTTTTTTTGATTAATCCAAAATGTCTTTTTAAAAGAGGATGGAAGGGATTAATTGTACTTTAACTGAACTTTAAAGACATTCTGGCTTGAGCCAGACTTGTCTAGACTGACATAAATAACCTGAGAATGCCATCAGACTTGAATGTGATGTTTTTGGGAAGCAGCTTACCTCCATGCCTCCCATACAGCTGTTTCAGGTTCCATTTCAAGCAACCATCCAGCAGAGGCGTATCAATTTAAATACTACCCCTAGCCTAAAAACTGTGGAGACGAACATAAAGAACAGCAGTCTGAGGAGCGAGAAGTTAAGCAGGCTTACAGGGCGGGGATGCGTGTGTTGCCAGGAACAGTAAAACTGCTCAGGAGGCCTGAGCTGGAGCAGTAACACTCACGGGGAGATATCTGGTGTTTTGGCTGGCAGGGTGGTTCAGAGCGCTTGTATGTGGACCAAAGCGATTCTGACAGGAGGTTTGCTGAACTTTTGCCCTGTCTGCCTCTTCTCTTTTCCTAGCTGTCATTCTATCTGAAGGGAGCAAAACCTGACACAGGAGACTGCCACAGCTCTTAGTGGAGCAGTCTGAAGCAAAAGGAGAGCATCTTACCAAGTGATTGTTGCTGGATTGGCACCTGTAAGCTTTCTTTTGACGTAGTTGACTTTTTGCAAAGGGTACCAGTTTACTTCAGATGTGTTTATTTCCTTAATCCACGTGCCCCCTTTTTTCAGCTGTCTTTGTTCAAAGTTCTAAAGAGAAAACAAATTTGCCCTATTTATCATAAATCATATGCTTAAAAAGACCTTTAAGCCGCCACACCACAGCAAGTCAAGCCAGTAACTCTTAACTGCAGATGCAATGGAGGACGAAGTAGCAAGATGTTATCTAGCCTGACTATGACTTAGAATTTAATTTACAACTGGAGTTACTGAAGTGCAACTGGTTTCAGATTTTTTCTCTGTAAATACTAGTTTGATATATACAGTTTTATGTAAATTTGAGAGGCTTAATGCAAAAGTTGGAAATATTTATGCTGCTGTGATAAGTGACATAATGTGATCAAGAGATACCCACATTTTTAGGATTATCACGCAGATAAAGAACAGTACACTGGTAACACAGACACGTGCTACTATTCTTTGTCCATCAATATAGAATTCTGTCATTTTAAATCCTTTAAGTTCAGTTTCTCTGAGAACCCAATAAAACAAAGAAAGGTAAAAGGAGCACTAAGAGGGAGCATCAAGAAATACTTCCTTTTTGATCAGTTTTATCCTCATTACAGTTTAAGAATTTTCACATGAAGAAAAAAGAAAGAGGAAAAAATCCCACCTTCCAGTCCAAAGAAGGCTCTTTTACAAATACATCCATTGTGCTGATGAGGAGATCTGGATCCACACGATAAGCCCTTAGGGCATGCACCATCACACTGTAAATGAGACCCCACTCTTTCACTGGCATCATCAGATTAACGAACTGGCGAGTCAGACGAAAAGGCATCAACTCTGGCACGCCCAAAAACTAGCCAAGGGGAAGAACAGTCAAAAGAAAACAGGAATTAAGAAACCTTGGAACAGAAGGATTAGAAATAAAGTATCTTTTTCTTTTTAAGCTTTGAAACCCTCTTTGTCACTTAACTGAAAATAATGTGCAACTCAGTAGAACAGGACCGAGTTGTGACATCAAAGCTCTAGTCATGAATATTTAGTGATAGTGGTTGAAAACATGGCTGAACTATACAAAACACCACTGTATAGACTGTACAAAACTCTACAGGTCCTTGCTTGTCTGAGAGTGTCTGGAAACAGAGATTTTATTCTATTAACTAGAAATAACTTGTAAAGATTATTTTGCATCAGAATGATGGCAAATGAGGAGCATCGAATTTAGCACTGAGAATACACATTTAATTGCACATATTAAATGCAAAAGCTGTAACAAATTAGTTAGAAAACAAATACCTGCGTAGCTGAGCCAAATGCGTATCCAAAGTCTATTCCCACCATGCCACCTGTCTCCTTGTTAATCATGAAGTTGGACAGATGTCTGTCTCCAATACCAAGTATCCAGTGGCTGATGCACATCAGTGCATGAGAGCTGGCAAAATGGGACCGCAGAGACAGGAAGGCTTCAGGAGATGTACTCATTTTCACAAAGGCTCGCCTTAACAGAACAGAAGTCACTCGTTGCATGCAGATAAAACACCAACATTCATTTCACAATGTGCAGTCATTAACAGCGCACTTACCGCAGCAGGTCTTCTGGAACACTGCTTTCCCTGCTTTTGAAAGACATAACTGTTTCTGTACGGCTAGCATTTCTGCAAATTAATGGAAGAATAACATTAACTATTGAAATAACAGCCCACTGGACGTTAAAAGTTAAGATGTGTACGTGACCGCATTAGCGCATTTTGCTTACCCCAGTAAACGGTATAGCAAGTCACACAGAGATTTTGCCCAAGAAGTTTTATCTGATATTAAAAATAACCCCCCTTCTCTTTTTTCCCAAGCAGTTATTTCCAGGACTGACATTCCTCAATACAAAACAGCATGTAGTTTTGTCTAATTTCCCCCAAATTAAGTAGATGGGTTAAGTTTTAATACAGCAACACAATTGTGCTCTTTCCGGCTGGATAGTCTCTTCCAAGCAGAGAAACAAAGACCCAAACGAAATCTCTCAGCAGCGTGCAGAGGCTATATTGACACTAGAAAGTAGTGCAGCACACGGGGAGGCAACAGAACTAAATAGTTGGTGCTGAGGACATCCATGCTGTATGCATTTGGGGAGGGAGGGTGAATGCTCTGGACTAGCCCACATCTGGTCCTGAGAACTGAATGCTCATGAGCAGCTGGAATGCGCTGGGTGCTCTCCTTCCAGTCTAGTTTCGTCTGAAAGGAGCCGAGCTGTGCACTCGGGGACAGCTCTGCGATGCAAGCCAACGTGAGGTGAGTGGGGGTGATTGGGAATTTACTTCAAAAGCACATTCCGGATCTGAATAAAAATATTAATGTAGACACACTCAGATAAAGGAGTCAAAGTTTTCCCTTAAAAAGCAGGAAGTTTGCTTAAGCAGGTTATGCGCTGATCAGAAATGCTCCACTGGAAACTTCCCTTCCCCCACTACAGTGCTAGATCTAGACAGGTGTGGAAATTCCTCTGAGAGGATGCTCAAGTCGGGCCCCAAGCCACCAAATATTCTTAAACTCTCAGTGTATCACAATGACTTTCTCTGTCCAACTTCAGCAGGTGCTCTGGCTCTGAGGCAGCCTACCTAATTGCATCATCAGGAACAAGACACCTAGAAAATAAAGTTGAAGAGGAGCATCTGCTTCTAGACACTTTCTTAAGGAAGTGAGCAAGCTTCTGGAAGCATTCCTGTGCTCTGGTGGGATTTTGGCAGCACTAAACTCCTCCTGCAGAGCACCTCCAGTAAGACAAAGCAGTAAAATGGGCAAAAAATCATAACTAGCCAGCATATTATAATGCAGATCATATTTTTCCTGGAATTTCTACAACTGTGTGTGTACGCACACTCTAGTTTCTATACTTTACATGCAGTTATCTTTTAAAACCTACCTGTACATAACATGGTATCGAGAGATGCCTTGCGCTTTCCCACCCGTCTTGGACAGCCACTCAGAATAGGTAGCATGAGGTCCTTTTTTGCTAGAGACAAAAAAAAGGGCTGATGATTTCCCTCTATCATCTTACCACTCTGTCCTCGAATATCCGCAGGCGGAGTCTGTGCTGCTATGACCCATGAGATTTTTATGCACAGAAGGCATCAGGAAGCTACAGCCTACATTAATTTCAGCCTTGCTATGGAAATGAAGTTTAGGCCGTCAGTGCATGTGCTGGCCCATCCATCTCCTTCCCCCCAGCTTTGAGTGCACTTCAGTCATATTTGACAGAAGATTAGGCATCTCAAAGGTGTTAACTTGTCAATAGCTACTGTGAAAATTAGATGCTGCCTTGAGAAGAGAGACCCAAAATAACTTCTCCAGGGACGGAAAGATATTTTTAACACAGTCTCGTATGCATTTGAGAGGCATTATGTAGCCTACCACAGTACGTGCTGCCGTTTGTCCATCCAAACAGGTAGGGAATGGAGGAAGGCAGTCGGTTATCTCCTCAGTGTGTACAGGGGGAAGGAATGGGGGCTTGGACTTAAGGTATTAATCCATAAGAAGCCAGTCTTCATTAGTTGCACTGCTTATAGAATAATTTGATATTTTTCTCACATCTTAACTAAATACACTAGACATTAAACTTCTATTCCAGAGAGGCAGCAACTTAGCAGAGCACCCGCCTTCTCTCTTCCTTCCAAAGCATGTTCTGAGATGTAGAGGTCCTTTCCATTTAAGAAGTATTTATCATGACAGACTGCATAGCCCACCACTTCGGGATAAAGAAAAGGATCTCAAAACTTCAGAAGGTTATTCCCCCCACCCCAACCAAAATATTGCCAGCAAGGATTTCATCAGAATTTTCCTTTGCGAGTGCTGTCATTCAACCATAGCTCAATATAAAGTGTCTTAATTGACTTGATTGAAGAACTTACGGGAAAATATTTAAAATCTGTATACAACAATAAAATAAAGCTATTTTTTGGGATAAATCATTAACTGTTTTTAGAAAGACACTGATCTTCTACATTTAGTATATTAGAAATTTTCTCCCCTCACGAGATTGTTCCGCTTTCCCAGTCAATGAATTGAGACCAACATAATACCGCTGCTGTTCACAAAAGTGAACCAGACAGCAGTAATGCAGGAACTGTAGCAGTTCCTAAATGGCTCACAAATCAAGTAACTGTAGAAATAAAGACTCTTTGGAGTCCAACCTCCATGCTGGAGGTTCTTCCAACCTGCCCCATAAACAAGAGAAACAGTAAAAATAAATGGTGACAACAACACTTTGACAAACCCAAACAGAGATTACGTACTAAGAACAACATTGGTAAATAAATCCACATTTCTAAAGTCCAGGATAGAAACAGGCTGAAACGCTAGAATTAAATCAATTTCAGAAATATTCATCCCCCAATTACAATCAAGAGAAAGAAAGCTAATTTATTCAAACCCAGCATTTGTATAAAGTCAGAGACAGTGTTCTTTTACAGTTGTTTTGTGCATCTGCTGCCAATTTCCCCCGTCACTGACTCACTGCTGAACCCAGGTTCTGAAAAGCTGTCTCTGCTCTGCTCTGCTCTGCTCCCCTCCCCTCCGCTCCCCCCTCACTGACCTACGTCCATTTCCTGCCTGATCAAATCAAGAGATCAAAATCCTTTGCTTGTAAAATCAATCTGCTGATAAGGAAATGGTGATGATAATGACGTCACACGTGATTATAAGCCTCATGTTTAAACAAGCTGGGTGGAGGATATTCCAGGTACAAATAGTGCTCATTAAACAAACAGTTGCCAATTACTAATTTGGCTCAGGAAGTACAAACTGCCTCCTTGCTTATAGGTGCTTTTCTTTCTTTCTTCTAAAAAAAGAAAATGCTGCCACAAGATTGTCAGTATCACGAGAAACCCATTAGTAGTGGTCTCTATTAGAGCAGACAGCTAAACCAAGCATCACCTGTTATAGTTGATGTCTTCCTCTTCAGACATGCTATTCTTAAGGAATTCTTTTAAAGTACAAGTATTTTCCAGCCACTTGATGAGTCCCAGTCTGGAACAAAAGAAATGAGAGATGCAAACAAGTAGCTCAGAGCTGAACTTTAGAGTAACACCACGAGTAGGAAGCAACATGTTCTAGTGCCTGCTAAAAGAAGGTTGAAAGCTAACAATTTAAATATACTCTGAAAAACAGTTTCCAGACAAAGCAATTTCAATGTTGCTTAAAAGGCAAAGAAAAAAAATTAAACCAAGACCCAAAACACTCTGAACCAGAATCCGGCACACAGAAATCTCACTTTCCAACATCCCAACAGTAATAAATGTTAACATAAGGATCTCTGTCCCTTCGAGATAAATTCCTACCTTGTTGTCATGGGGATGACCTGGTAAGTTTTTAACTGCATATTCCTTTGGCTACACGTAGCATCTTGGGAAAGGATGATGTTCATTACATCAAACAGCTGCTCAATACGTTGGTCTTGTCGCAGGTCTTCACCACCTTTGACAAGAAAAGGATACTCCTGCTCGTCACTGCCTCGGATTGTTATACGTTTTGGTTTCCTCAAGGATTGCATTACACTTATCTTGGAAAAAGACAGGAAAAAGCAAAATATTTGTGAAAGAATCATCACTGAAATTAAGCGTATCTGGCATTCCTAGATGGCATAATCAAGTTGCTCAATTACTACTAGAAAAACAAATGACTATTTGCAGACCTTCCTTCATGTGCTGCAAGATGTGTACACAAGCAACAACTTTGCTATTGTCAAATTCTTCAGATGGAATATGGACACAGATTTATACCACACAGGATTTTGACTCAAACTTGTAAACATACCCGTTCATCAAATCCAGAGATTTTTGCGTGGTACTCTGGCAAGGGTTTTCCTTTTCCATCATACTGACCTGATGTGGTAGTGGGAAAAAAATAAAAGAAGAAAGAAGTTACATAGACTGATTTTTTTTTTTTTTCCAAAGTGTGTTTAAGAACAGAACACACTTCCAAATATTTTGTCAAATTGGTAGAATAATAACTATGAAGAAAATATTTTAAAATGCATAAAAATCCATTATACACATCATGAGTTTATCTGTGAATTACTAATATTCTCTCCTTGTTAAGCTGTTAGAATTGCAGCTCTTAATGGTTTCAGAGGACACATCCTTTTTGAACTAGATTTAAACATGTATTAGATTTATAGATCAGATTTCCTGGAGTCAGGTCTTTAAAAAAAATACTAAGTTCTTAGGTAAAAGATACAATTTTAGATACAATTTTAAAAATCAGGACTACAGCTTAAGAACAAATTTAAGAGATGAGGAATGAACAGAGTTATTTCAGATGAAATCTGCCTCTGCGTAAGGCCAGAAAGAAGGGCCATATAGCCAACATAAGAAGTAGAGCTCAAGAGTAGCAACTTTCTTCTAAGGGACAGGTCACCATCGACACGGGAGGGGAACTTACCAGGAACCTCTAGTTCGTTCCTCAAGAACTCAACTTTGAATTCACTCATCCACGGTGAACATTCTTTCAGGTTTCCAGGTTCCTTATGGTTTTTGTTCATTTTTGACAGGAGATAAGTTGCAATCGCATCAAAGTCACTAGCCTTCATATCCAATAGTTCTGAACCGCCTTTTCCAAAGTGATGGTCAAAGTCCTTCCCAAAAGCCTGAGGTTCATTTATAGAAAGGAATCCTGTTAACACAGTGCTAGGAACTCCCCAAGAACACCAAAACTGTACCTTCCTATCTACACACACAGCTTCATCTGAGCTCCTAAAATACATCAATTGTCCTTCCACTCCAGTTCTTTTTTTCTCTCCATTATTTCTAGTCTGTCAGACCCTTTTCACTGCCTGTTTGGTAGACCCACCAGCTATCATCAACAGAAATATCTACATTTCACCAATCCAGTGATATCATTTGCCATATCAAAATCAGAAGCTTATCCCTCCTTACTTCCTCCAACTGCAGTTCGATTCCGAGTGAGCATATCAATAACGCTGCTTGTTAAACTTAATACATGTACCTCCTCTGCTTATAAAAATTTAAGAACAGCTAGTGAAATATTAATATAAAATACAAATATTTAGATTTATACCTATTAAACAAACGCAAATTCTATCATGAAGCTAAATATAGGATTATTATCAGAACATTTAATTGATGTCCCAGTCTTTAGATGTTATCACACTTTCAAACTGCCGCAACAAAACCCAAAAACCCCTCCAACTGTTTGATTTACAAATGGTAAAAAAAAAAAAAACAGATAGATAAGTTAGTTAACCTTTTTTTTCCCTTGGAACTCGAATATTCGGTGCTTTATGGAAGGTCTGGCTTTTTGTTGGATTTTTGTTCGGTTTTTCTGGGTTTTTTTGTTGTTGTTTTCTTCCTTTTTTTTTTAAACTAGCAGCAATCATACTACATAGCAAGCAAATACAGCCTCGCTAATTTTATATATACCTTTTTTGCTAACCAAAAGATATATTACATTTATATGTAATGCATGTCATATAGCTTAATGTATTAAGAAGATTTTTTGCATCATGTTAGAAAATGTCAATTTCAATGTTTTATTTACTATCACATTTATTATTTGTTATTTGCTTTGAGATAATCTGGATGCAAAAATGTGTAAAACCATATTTTAAAAGTATTTTAAATATCCTGATAAAGGAGAACTGCAAAGACATTTCATACTGATCCATTTAATAAACAAAGTACGTATTATCTGCAAGTAGTTAACCGAGTTGACTTCTTGTGTTCATAATTCAAGGTTCTAGAAAAAACAGATGTCCCCTCTTGGACCTCACTGGTATTAACGGCTTGGAAAGATATGTAACCTCACTTGTTATTTCAATGCCTGATCATTTTTCTCCCAAGTTAAGAAGGAGACAGTTATTTCACTGAAGTAAATGAAAATACAGAAAATACTATCCTTCTGAAGAAGAGACTGCTACATTCAACATCTTTATCACTTTAAATCTATTTCCAGATGATCATCCAATTGCTTTCTCTGCTCTGTTTTTTGACTTCCTTTAAAATTCAAGGCAGCAAATATTTAATAGCCTTAATATTGTATTTTAATTAACACAATCCATCAACACTGTTTAATTTATGGATTACTGGAATTTCATGTTAAAAATAAAAGCAAGGTTGTTATTGTTTAAATTACAATTGAAACAGTACCTAATACATATGAAGATTACAAGCCTGAAGTACCCCACATATTAGAGCAATTTTATGTGTCAGTCAAGAGATACAACTTTTTTTTTTCCAGCAAGGACACTAGAAACTATACAGTTATCCTCACAGCACACTTTGTTTCTCCATTAATACTGCATCATGAAGGCAAAGAATTCAGAGTCTGTGCACCATCACCCTGACCCTCTTCTGCAGCCGCTAGTGTGTGGAGGGAATACTGCTCTCCCTCTTCCCTTCAACAGAGGGGAACAACCCCGCTACCTCTCTTCCAGCATCTCCCTCGCTCTTCTCTCCCTACACTGTTAATTCAGTAACAATTGCAAATCCATCAGTACTACTTACAGTATTGTCTACTACTGCACAAGTTTCACCTTTTTAAAGAGCCATGGATTTTTTTGTTTAAGTGGGCCAAAGTGCACCCCAGCAGCCAAACGCAGACTGCCTTTGTCCTCATGCCTGCTAGGTCCCTTGCTGGGCTTGTACCCCGTATGGCTCAACCTACAGCTGTTCCTCTCCCTCTACCCCCACCCCAACAGTGGCACATCCTGCAAATTCTTATCCCCATACTCTTAAGTTTAAAGTCATTATCATCAGAGACCCAGCTTATCTTGCAGCAGCATATTCAAAAGGCTAGTATGCCCCTAAACTCCTAATTGCCCTTTCTGCTACTGTAATACTTCACCTCCTCCCGACCCCACCTTACTCGCATCCTCCACCTTCCCTGCTCATAGGGAAGGAATCTCCCTAGAGACACTCGGATAAGTTTATCCAATGCTAATGTGACATAAGAATGGCCATATGGCAGAGACCTGGACCCACCTAGCCCTGGCCACGGGGCTATGCGCATACAGTACAAGCATACAGCCATGCTTCTACAGGAGTATCACTCTCCTGGCCTCCAGCAATTTGCAGCTCAAGGATTTCTGGACCCAGAAGCGTGCATTTGTATTTAAAAGCTCTCAAAGCGTTTTCCCCCTCCCCATGCTATTGTCTACTTGCTATTTGAACCGATGAAACCATCCATAATACCCTGCAGCAGGAGTTCAGCACTTAAGTGTGTACTGAATGAGGAAACACTTCTCCCTGTTTGTTTTGAACCTGCCATTTCCACAGAGTATTTACTCCATGCTTGGCACTCCTAATGTTGAAAGCCTTATTGTATCTGTCCTCATTGTGTCTTTGGAGGAATGCTAAAGTTGTTCCCTGTACAGAGGTTACTCTGTACCTCTGATTATTCTTGCCGCTCTGAACCTTCTCTGGTTTCATTATATCTCTGTTGCGAACTGTGGACGAGGCCTACAGTGTTCAAAATGCAAGAGTCAGAGAAGGCTGCTGTGTCAATGTATAAATCCATGTTTTGTTCTCTATTCTTAATAATGACTAACAACCGCTTTTCTTTCTTGACTACTCTTGAGTATTCACAGCTGATGGTTTCACAGAACTATCACAAATCAAGATTTTGTTCTTGAATTGCAATATTCAGCTCAAACACAAAGACTTCATATGTGGAAACTAGGGCATTTTTTTTTGTGCCACATGCATCACTCCATTTTTCTACACTGACTTTCACTATTTTAGATCTCAGCCAGTTTTGTAAAGTCTTTTCTGTAATTCTTCATAGTTGTAACTCTTCTGAATAACTTACCCTAAATAACCTAGTATCAGCAGCAAATTTGAGTAGCATAATACAGCAGAACACCCTAAAGTGCTCATACATCCTTGGCAGAGGGGAAAAAAACAAGGCCAAATTCCTGTGCTGGTTCATGGATGGTCAGAGAGGCCCAGGCCCTGAGAACCTGGCAGCATGCAGGACAGGGGAGGCAGAAGCTGAGTAAGAGGGAACATTTAGTCCCGCAGGGCAGTCAGAAGTAGAAGTTGAACTAAAATAAGTTCATAGCTTCTAGCAAAGAAATCCCAGTCCTGTACTCCTGACTTGATCTCTTGTCTCATCAAGTCCTGCAGCACCTGTAAAAGCTGTGATCTGGTCCCCTCTTTTGACTTTCTAGTGCCTTCTAGAAAGGCACACGATGCCAACACTACTCAGTAATCACACATACCTGAATAAACCTTTTCCTCAGCAATCCAAGGCCAGGAGCCTCTAAATTTCCCAAATTCTTGTACATTCCTTCATACATTTCCTTAAGCTTATTTTTATTCCTCTGAGCTTTTACCAACTCGTTTCTGACATCCTCAACCCAATCCTGCAAACAGAAGGAAACAGGTGAGTACTGAGAAAAAGTTTACTGACCCCTCACTCTTTGGTAATCTGCTCAGATTGCATTTGGATTACTGTATTTACTAATAGTCAATGAATGTGTCTTTTGACAACCAAAAGAGCAACCAAAAGGCTATGGAAATATTTCCCTTTCATTCTGTCTCTCCATAAGACATTTCTACCTAATAACACAATTATGTTTACTACCATAGCATCTAGCGCAAACTAAGAAAGCCCCTATGGGGCAAGGAGTGGTATCTAACACAAGACTAGAACCCTTTGGACAACGAGCTCATAAGATAGACAGGGAAGCCCAGCAGAGAGCAGGGAAAGGGTATAAGAACACAAGTAGTCAGAAATTATAGAGATGGCCACAAATGACAATTCTGTAACAGTTTCGGAACGATTAAGGAAGACTGACCATGGGGCAGGGCACAGACCCTGAAGGAGAAAGCTGAAAAGGGCTAGTGCAAAACAACCAGCTGGCACAAGGGAGGGAGACCATTGCCAGTGAAAGCTGCTGATAGCACCCCGACATCATCACCAGTTGATTCTGGGTTGAACCGCTTCCTGTGGCTGTGGTGTCAACTGAACTGCGTCAGACTCCACCCAGCACTCTTTCCTAAACAGAGGGTAAGGAATGAAGGGAAGGGGGTGTGTGTGTGTGTGTATAAAAAAAAAAACACCTTACCTTAAAAAGCATTATGGGATTAGAGAGCTGTTCCAGGGAGCGAACGAAATCTTGAACTACTCCTCCTCTGTCCAACTTATTCTTGATCCTTTAAAAGAAAAAAAGTGCATCACAATGCAACAGGAACTACTATCACCACCTAGCCTGCAGATAAGCAATGCTCCAGGTTGTCTGCTATATACAAGAATCTGGCAAAATAATCTAGGGGTAGGTACGTGGACCCCCTCAGAATTCTCTCGTGGGCTGCATGACTGTCCTTGCCATGCAGCTCCCAGTTTTTTAATTAAGTGTCCCACTATGAAAATAGGAGCTTGGTGGGGGAGTGGAAAGCATACTTGCAACAGAAATGGGCATTAACCAGACTATACATCCTGTCACAACAGTTATTCAAGGGCGACAGCTTGTGAAGCACAAGACTTCATCTTCTTATTTTAAGTGAAGAAATTCAGCAAATGTATCAGAGATTTGAAAAAAGGCAAACTGACACCTAAAATGATATTAGTGGTTCTACAGCACTGTGTGATATTCTATTTAAGTATCTCTGCTCTCGCTTGGTATTACAATGTCCAAGCTAGCTTCATCTTCATCTTCGATGGGTACTGACTCTCACTGCTGTGAAGTCTACTACAGTAAGAGCCTAATCATGCACCTGATTTCCCTTCAGCCTCAGCAGAGTAGGAAAAGGAAAAAGCAACTCTGACTACCACAGAATTACCAGTAGGAAGGGCTTGCCTCTCTTCTTTTTTTCTTTGAAAAAATTCTAACTTCCCACAGCCTGGGGACTATATGTACTCAACACTTCAGAAAGTATTCAGGCCACCGACCTGAGTATGTCTAATACTAAGAGAGCTTATGCATCAGGTTTCCCTGTGCCTTTAAATGAGAACACAGCGCACATAGGACTACCCTCTAATGTTTCCCGTGCCCCCTAAAGAAAACAGTTTCATTAGGGAAAAAAAAAAAAAAAAAATCTTTCCACTCCTGAATAAAAAACATACAAAAGAGCTACTCTGCAAATTTACCTTTCTACAAACTCCTTGTTCTTACAACCAGTTGCAGTATCTTTGAAAGAGTAACTTTCACTGCTGATCATGAAAGGGTAGATGATTGCCTGGGGATAGGTATTTGCGATCTCTTCAATAGTATGTTGCACGGCTACTGCTTCATCCTTGTCAAGTAGTGCCATCATCTGGCTAATCCAACCAATGAACTGCCAACAGGGAACTGAAGAAAGCTGCAAAAACACAGACACCGCTTTCAACTTCGGTCCTCCTTGAAAATACCAAACATAGCAAACGCAAACAAAACTGCTCTGTGGCCCAGCCTGACAGACAGAAACACATGAAATGGAAACAGAGAGTGTCAACTAGGTTGCACAAAACATCCCCCAATAAAGCAGATTTCATTGTTATTATTATTACTACTACTACTACCACTACCACTAACTACTGCTGCTTAACAGGTTTTCCTTTACAAAGATTTGCAGTTTGTTGATCAAAAGGAGGCTTTATACTCAAATTTGTGGCTTTTCTGTCTGGATGCAATATAATAATTTTTGCACCACATACAAACAACTCAAAAATTTGAAGGGATAGTTCAAACACCATTGGGTTGAAGTCTTTATTTGAGTAAAAAAAGCCAGGAAGGAGAACACTGGAAGTCCTACCACAGTTTTGTTCTTCCTTCAACTTTAAAGAGGTTTGGGATTGCCGACATATTAATTTCAGTAGAACATCCCTTGCCAATATACTTCATGCTCATCTCACTCCAAAAGCCGTATTACTTTTGAAAGGAGTGCTACAATATATTTTCTTGTGAAAGCAAGAGACCAGACTCCGACTCCTTTCCTCCTATCTCATCCGAAAGGAGTTTAACATCAGATTGCCAGTATTTATCTCACAGAGAGAGGGAACACAAAGAAATGCCTGGTGAAGTTCTTTTCTGGGTGAGGTTTGTTAACTGGACTAGGCGTCAGGTTCTGTTTCAACCATCAGAGTTTCACTGTGGCCACACCTTGTGCACCTCAGCCATTTTTGCTATGTTCTCGGTTTCTTGGGCTAACTAAGCCATGTTTCTGTCTCTTTCGAGTTCTTCCTCTGACAGGGCCTGGCACTCTGTGAGCACCAGCACAATGGGCTTGAAAATGCAGGCAGGCCAAGGCAGGAACAGAGGCGTGAGTCACAGAGGACCTCTCAGCTTATCTGTCCCATGACAGCAGGGAAGGCAACGTGGCTCACGGTATCCTGCTGTGGAACGGCAATGGAGGGACAGGTCGTGGAAGGGAGGAAGCAGCTGTAGTAACCTCTGAAGTGAAGCAGGACAGGGAGAGGTGGGAGAAGTGGAAAACGAGCCTGGAAAAGCTGTTGGCTTCCTGCATACAGGAAACTCAGCCTACAGAAATAAGATGCGTTCCTTACCCTAATCCTACGCACCTTTATCAGCCCACTTAAGTAGTTCAGAAGGAAGAAAAACTACAACATAATTTTTCTCCAGCAGCTCTCAAACTAACATTTGGAATCAGAATAATGATAAAAAGTTAAACTTTTACGAAAAAAGTTTCTGTCCATATGAATTAGACTCAGCAAGTTAGAGAAAAGACAAGGAACAATGATGGGATAAAATGTATCTGATTTACCTGAAGCAAAACTTACCAGTCTCACCTCTCCGTCCATCCAACTTCCACCCCCACCTTTAAAATTCGATTTATAGCAACATTTGCTGCCAGGAAAATGGAAGCAACTAACCTCTCGTGTCACCAGACCCAATGTCTCTGCTGGATATCTTTCAACTATTTGCAGCAGTCTAGGAAATCTCAGCCTGGCTTCTCTGGAGTTCAGTTTTAAAGCTTTTATCATTTTCTCCACCACAATAGCTGGGAATAGCTGCAGATCTGCAGTGTTAATTTCTGCCAAGGGACATTAAACAAGAATTATCAGAAACACCATCACTTGTTCCATGTCTTTGATCATCTGGAACATTCATCTTTATAATTCAGTATTTCCCCCCCCCCCGTGTATTTTGTATTTCTACTTTGTTCTCCTTCCCATCTGTTTGAACTGCACACATCAGCAACACATGTACTTGGGGACTGTAAGGATTAGCTTTATCAGGAAGCTGCATCACTGCCGGTATCTTGCCTGCTTTAAACACAGCACTGCTGTGGTCTGGAAAGGAAAAAGGGAAGCATCTGCTGGACATGATATACATCTCACAAGTGAGAGGGAGACTACGAGTGATTCACTACCAAAGCTAGCAGTAATAGTGGGGGGGGAAAAAAGGAATATGAATACTGTTGAACTGGAGGACAAACTGTTCCATTTAAATTCAAGCTGTGTTGCTCAGGGAGATCTCCTGGGTATCACAAAAGCTCACGTATCGCAGATAAATCCACCTCACGTGCTTAGGAGAAATCCTGACTAACCAAGCAAGCCTTCTTCTTCCCTACGCAGATGCTGGTCACAGAAACCGACCAAAGTCATATATGCATCGATAACTCCCATCACATCTACACGTTCCATGGAGTGGGACTGCACCTCCTCTTCAGACTTCCTCGCGGCACTGCTGAAACACTGAAAAGCCTTCTTGTTCAGACTTGCCAATACCTGGAATTCAACCATAAAAGAAAAAAAGACACGTTAGCAAGTAGCATTCAATAATTCTATCTGAAACTGGGACTTGATTGCAAGTCTCGAGTATATAAAACTTTAACTGTATTAGATGTTTGGAGCAGCTGACACAAAGGAAAAAAATTGGGACGTTATTTCTAGCAGTAATTTCCAGAATTTTAATTTCCACAATTTCCAATGGAAAAATATGAAACACACTTTTAACTTAAATTAGTCTCTGGAAATGTTATGTGGAATTTTTATAACTGCAAAAAAGTTAATGTTACCGGAGTTTCCGCAAACAGTTAACAGAAAACACAATTAAAAACCGCTATTTTTTCCTATTAAGACATATCTGCAACGGCTGTGTAACAGCTATACTTAGAACTTGTGTCAAAAAAAAGCATGCATCAAACTATTTCAAATCTGAGGTCTTTTTCCCTATTACAAACATAGTCATATTGACCATACGTTTCTAATGCAGCTCATGCAATGAAGGACTTGACAAGATCCTTTACAACTGAATGTTTATAAATCAAGTACACATATTCTCATACTGCCAACAAGCTTACCAACCTCAGACACTGTAGCTATTGTAGTTATTAAACAAAATACAAAATTGCTGCAGAACAAGTTGGAACAACTGAAAAATGCTGTAACTGAAATTAAATAGTTTGAATTTCAGGTAGGTAGAGGGAAACTACCAGGGTCAGAGTACTGCTTAATACTAAGCTAAAATAAGGCTAAGCTCCTTAATCTTATAGAAGTATCTGGTATCCCAATCTGACTCATCTGACACAGAAGAGCATTTGTGTTCATCTTTTACATTTCCTTAAGAAGAATGCTCTTAATAATTATCTAATAAATGAAGCTTAAGCTTTTGCTCAAGTTTCTACACACCTGAAAATTTAAAATCTTTTTTGCAGGAATCTCTTCTTTAACTGCTTTTCTTTAACAACCATAAAAACACAAATTAAGAACTATTTTTTGCTGTCTCATACTGATACGGTTCATATCTAAGGGTGTTTATGGTGGCTTTAGGAATTAATAGAAAGAAGTTAGCAGTGGTACTTCAAATTCTTACTCAATTTGACAGACAAGAGGTCAGTGCCACAGCATCTGGGACAACTGGCAACATATACGATTTCAGATGCAGCACAGTCTGTCACTGTATTCTTCAAATGCACATCTCCCAAAAAAGGCAAAGATGACCTGCATATGCTCTGTCTTAAAAACCTCTCTCCTCTTTATCACTAAAATTACTTAGATAAAATAAGTGTATCGGTATCATTATCAGTATATATAAAGATCTCTTTATGAAATAAGATAGTCTGATAGCATGAAGAAGCTCAGAAATGCCCAGCTGAAACAAAGGCATTCTTTGAGGGTCATGTTCCCAAGCCTTGTCTTGCCACCGTGCATGCATGTGCTATGACTATGTCTTTCCCCTCCACACAAAATGCAGGAACAGAGAAACACAAGAACGCTCTCCCAATTAAAAAAGCTGCAGTGGTACAGAACTCCAGGAGAGCAAAAACCAGACAAAACAGCAACCACAGCGGTTTGTTTTTTTTTTTTCCTTCCCCTAGCTGGTGTTCCTGGACAAATCACTGCTACTAGCAGATGGGTTTCACATTCTCTGTATATATCCATACCCATCACTACCTATTGAAGTACCGATTACAATACTGAAATACCTAAAAGCTTTTCCGCTCTCATTTACCTTTTCAGGACTCTCAAGACTTTCTCCTGATAGTACTGATATTTTTCCAGCTTTTTCTTCCTCAAGTTGCTCAAGACATCTTGGATCCTGACTAAGAGCACCGGCCATGATGTGGTACGTAGTACCCAGAAGAAGATTCTGGTTTCGGAAGGCCATTATGTTCTTGCTAAGATAGTCAGATTTGGTATCTTCTGTTGGAATTCAAAAACAAAGTTGGTAATTTGACAACAAAGCAGCTTTGTATAATAACAAAGCTGAAGCAAAGAGAAGCATGTTACATGAAGCAAAGAGAAGGCTGTTACCAAGCAGGGAGATGGTTTTTAACACTGAGAGTATGCGTTCAGGACAACTCTGGTTCCGGCGGCAACTATGTGTAAAGCGGCAATAGGCATAATTCCACCTCACCAGCCAGTCTTCCCTCGTTTTGGCTTCTTTGCGCAGGTCTTTCAGAAGCTTCTTGGCAACCGAGAAGCTGTTCTGTATTCAGATTAAGACAGAATTTTCAGGTAATATATCTGAAGAGGAAACAAAACCTTTCTGCAACCAAATTAAGGGATGAGAGGATTTTGGTAACACAAGTAAAGCTGTTAGATGATGAAGAGAGGTCCACTGCTTGTTGGGTCTCATATTCAAAAACAGATTTGTGCTAATGGACAAATTTGAAAAGAAAAGGAGAAGAACAGAGGTTTGACAAACTGAGGAAATTAAAATAATTCTATCTGCATGACTAAACAGGCATTAACTGTTCTGCAGTACAAACACATATGAGAAATGTAACTTGGTTTACAATACCATTAAGCAAATCACTTATGTTTGTGTTTTGATGAAAAGTTTCATATAAGTAGCATTAAAGGAAATCTTATTTTTCATTTACTCCTTTAAGAGTGTATAGTCTACACAGCACTAATGTTATATTTGGTTATTACAGTGCTTAAAATAAACTCTGGCACTGATTGCAGATTTCTGCAGCATCTCAGAAGATGAGGGAGACCTCGACTTAAGTATTATTTGCCTTGTCTCAAGCTTGAAACACCAAAGGCCCACCATCAAAGAAGGCTATGTTTCAGTCATTTTAAGTCAGATCCAAAACAAAATTTCTAAGTCACTTAGCTTTAGTTCCTTATAGAAGTGTTAACCTAACAGCATTAATGAAAACTGTGAAAAAAAAAAATCATAAAATGTTTCATCATTGCTGATTGAAGTAAATTATATTGATTCAATATGAATTTGATTTGTTTTCTTGTACAGAAGAGATTATTTGTAAATGAGACAGCGTAGTGTTTGGCTGTAAGGATCCCTTCCATTAAAGGCTGAAGCATTTCAAATACTTTATTTATCTGCCCTTTAGTGTGTCAGAAACCATCTGTGGATCAAAGGGGCCTTCAGGCACATTTCCAGTAATGACAAATTATCATCAAGTTTTTAATTAACATTTGTCCATTTGTTTTCTTTCTCTGTGGAGCTGACTTTCTTGAGCTTTCAAAATGTCCTGGACAGCAAGGTCAAAGACAGACAAGGTCTGCCCTGGCAAAAAGGTGCCCAAGACCACCTACGAGGCTTTTCCAGCTGTAGTTTCTATCTATTTTCTCACAAAACTGGAAGCTATCAGACAGTGCGGTCACCTGTTTCCTGGCACTTTCTATCATCTTCATTTTCATGTTAAATTTGCAGCTTTTAATCATTGAGTAAATGTCTTCACCCTGTTGATCCACTTCCATTTGGTCACCAGCACCATATTCTTCATCCACCTCCATACTGTCATTGGCCTGATCACAGAGAAGTTTCTCCTGCAGTTTGTCAAGAAAGAAACACCTGCACAATGACAACAGGAGTACAAATCACTCCAGTAGGCATGCAAGGGAATGAACATTCAAAAGCGTTGATCTGCCTGACAGTAAACAAAGCTAAGAAAAAATGGCAAGCTATAGCAACCAGCTTTACCAAGGGCTAAATATAGTCCTCAGAGTCTGGAAAGTCACAGCCAAGGACAGGTTGACTCTGAGAGCCTTCTAGGATCTTGAATCAATGAGATTAAATATTAGAAAATGTCCATAATAGAGTAGGATTTTTTCTTAGACTGTTCCTTTAAAATCATAGCTACAACCTCGAAGTTCACCAAGACATAACTTGCATTCCAACTTGACAGAAGTGCAGACAAACAGGAGTCTTGTTTATAATGTGTAAGTGCCAGGCTGTATTTTATGTCAACCTGCAATTCAAATATATATGACACCAACACATGTAAACATTGAAATTTGTGTTGCAGAAAAGACCAGCGACCATACTCAACATTTGAAAGGGAACTGCCATTAATCAGTGCCAAATCCTTTTCATTCTACTAGTCCTATCTAATTTAATAGCATCTCTCATTAGGTAGACTTATTCAATGCAGGGGAAAGCACTGCAGTCTGGAGTAGGGCTTGGCGCTGAATAAAGGCACATCCTTTGTCACTAATTTAAGATGAGATAAAGGTTTTTTAAAAGCATGTAAAAATGTTCAAGACACTGACAACCCTTCAAGTCATAAACGTTTTGAGACTTCGTAAAGGAGTAAGCCATACCATGTATTCTGCCTAATATTTAATTGCAATAAGCTCTTCTGTAGCCATGCTTTCCTGACACTCAGAGATAATAAAATAAATTACAGAGCACACTGGGTATCAGCAGAGCTGTTGAAGAAGTTGTCCCCCAGCAAAGGAGAAAGAATCTAGATTTGCACAGGAAGAATGGATTGGGATGAAGATAGATACCACAGGGAGGACAGAAAACTTTGAAATTCAAAAAAGCATTCCAGCTCCTTCGGAGCTAATCCAAAGGAGTCTCCAGAGAGCCTTTGTTCTTTCTAGCAACAGTCGCACAGCAGAAGTCTCTAATTACAGCACTGGTCATTAACTTTCCTATAAACACATGAAGCACTGATAGTGACAGGGCTGGGCTTATTTTGTACACTCCCTAACTTTGGAACTGCCTACAAAGTAGTTAAGTATTTTTATTCATAACAGACTGGCCTTTTGGGTGGTGTTCCATGCAGCTAAATGCAGCTGATCTACTCAATTACAAGTGGATGTGTTTACGGGCTGCTGAAGTGGGCTAGCTTGTACAGTGCATGTAGTCACTGATGCAAGAAAATGCCTAAACTAACAGTTATGTTTCTGTATCAAAATGCGGTTTATTCCCTGTCCATTTCTCAATCTCCTTTTGCTTCTCACTACAAGTTAAGTCACACAAAAACCAATTATACTGATAAAGCTATTACAATGGTTAAAAAAAAAAAAAAAAAAAAAGTCATACACTGGATCAACAACCCCCCATATGAAAACAAGCAGCATTAGAAAAAGCACCTCTCAGAACTCAACAGGCAGACAGAACTAAAGCTAACCCAAGAATGTAATTTTACCGATTTGTAATGATATCATCCCAGATGTTCATAGGATCCATTTTAGCATCTGGATATCTGCTTGTCCAAATTCTGAGAAGTCTCTTAAGGGAAGCCTGTGAAGCTAAGTTACCTACAAATCAATTAAGAATACTTTAAATGCATCTAAATCCAAACAGCATGAAAAAGGCCTAAACCAAGCACAGTCTAACATTCAAATCACAAAACTGCAATAAAACAACCCACTTGTATTTCTGGGCTTGCATTAAATACACTACTTGGTGATCATATTGCTTTTGTTTATTGCTGAAGCACAGGAGATTCAATAAGGACATCAGTGTCAAATGTCACTGGGCATCACCGCTGGGTAGGTACCTTTCCATACAGGAATATGCTGGAATATACCGGAACTGTTAACTAAATTTAATACGTAATTCGGTTTATGCGCATAAGTTTGTATTTCATGCCTGCCTCGGTAGGTATAAATTATATACCACATCCATCTTTTATCTCTGCTAACCACTACTTGCTACCAAAGTGACCCTAACAAAAATCTTAGTTTAAAACTATTACTTACACTTTTAAAAGAGATACTTAACTCTTATTACAATAGCTAGGCTAATAAAACTTTGCAATAGAACAAAGAATTATCTTCAAGCCTATCTTACACAACTGCAATAGTTCTTACTGTCAAGAAGACAGTAAGAAGTAATTCCAGACCTATGCTCCTTCAAACAGGAGTTCAGTCCTCTAAGTGTGGAAACAAATTCAAAGTTCAGGAAACCATGATTATTTAACACAATGGAAGGAAAAATCACTTAAGAAAAAAGATCTTTACTTCTCTCGGTCATAAAATTGATGAAATCCTGTATTTCTGTCAAAGCTTGTACAGACTGCAGTTTGGTCATTCGACTTTGATATAACAAAGTATCAATGCTGGAATAGCTCTGAAAAGAAAGGGGGAGAATGGAAGATTTCACATACAGAATTTACAACATGGTTCTATTCAGTGCTGTACAAACTATTTATCTGATGCTGCTATATATTATGCCCTACAACCCAACCTTTTACAAGTAATTTAAAAACATGTAATCTGACAGCAACTCTGCTTTGGACAAGTATAGAGGCATATTCTAGCTGCAATTCCTATCCTAGGTTTTAGGATAGTCCTCAGTCTAATCAAAACTTGGTAATGGATGGAACTTGTAACCTCTCAATGTAATACTCTCTTTTCAAGTTTGTTCTGGGGACAGGAGGCTTCTGAAAAGATGAATGAAATAAAATTGCTATTAATCTGCACAAACAATTACTCTGAAAAATTTCTAATAGATTAAATCAGCAAAATAAAACAAAGTAAAATGGGAGGATGCACTCCACTGGCTGGCTCAACTCTCATCATTGCAAGCAGTGAATTCAAAGGAAGTTTTGTCATATGGTTGGAAAGCACCTAGATTTCATTGTATTTGGACAAGTGTTTCTCTCGAGAGTATAATCTAGCAGCAGTAACAGCAACAACAGTTTCATTGTTCCATGAGTTTATACAGAAAAAACATATCAGAGATAGCAGAGACTGTTACCTGCATGAAGATCTGCATGCCATTGCTAATGTAATATTTGGCTCTGTCAAAATCATCTTGCAGGATGTAAAGGAGACTAAGCTCTTGGCTGTAATGCATTTCTATAATGGCTTTCTTCTGTTCTGTCTTCATTGCCTCATCAATAAAAGTTAGCAAGGTCTGGTCATTTTCCCCGCTGAGCAGTAACTTTAACTTACTGCGTATTATATAGGGCAGATATGTCTCCTACAAGGTGAAAATATAGTCTTTATTTCTAGGAATGGAATATTAGATGATCAATTTTTTGTTATCAGTGGCAGATCACATAAAAATATTTTGAACAGTTTTCTTAAATGTTTTCCCTTTCGACAAATTCCAATTTGCTAACAAATCACAGCAGCCTTTTCTGATAGGCTCAAGAAGTTGTTAGCAAATTCTACCAGTTTCAAAACCAGTGGTTTGGTAACTCTTAAAACATGAAACAAATAAAAGTGATAAAAGCAACAAAAACACTGCAAGACGACGACGACAATGATGATAAAGCTGGTCCTATATGATCAGCCATAGACTCAAGGTAAAAATTAAACATCGTAAAAACAGCAGAAGTAATTGCTTCTGTTGTTTTATATATCAGACACTCTGCTAATTTCCATAATAAAAGTAACCCAAATAATGCAACTGGTTTCCACCACAATCATATTACTGTAGGACATCCTTGCAGAGATAAAAACAGCGCAGTATCAACAAAGTGATTTCTAAAAACCTGAAAAAATGGATCATTCCATGTTTTGCTTAGGTCTGGAGGTTTTCCACTATCAATATTAACGGTAGCACAATACTCCAGAGACTTCCACTCTATGAGGTGGTCATAGCATTCCAGAGATGCAAGTTCCCAGAAGTCCTTCTCCGCTTCTGTTGGCTCTCCATCTTGCCAGTCTTCCTTAGAGAGTGCCTAGGGAATGAATTTGAGGGGGAGGAAGGTTCTCAGCTGGAATCTGACACTAGTTTCAATTCTAAGTCACCAGGAACTTAACAATAATTCACTGTCTCATAAAAATATCTATCCATTTACCAGAATGTCACAGCAACATTAAATGCAGAAAATTCAAGCTTGTCAGTATTTATATATAAACGCATTTCAGGTAGCCATCTTTAGTAAACCTGCATTTTTAAAGAGTGAAGACTTTAAAAGAAGGTTAAAGAGATTCTTCTTCATTTTTACCCACTATAACTCAGATTTTCTTTGCCATGAACACATGCAGTTTGCTCTCTTGGGGTGGTAGTGCACCCATGGTGTTTTACTTGTCTGCCTGAGTGATCGCACATGTGAAGCTTTGTAACAAACAGTAAGAAGTATCACGCTTACTGCTCTGTTGTGACTACTCATCTGTTCCCATGTCTTTACAGACTGAACCATCAATCAAACAAAACACAAGGACATTTTAAACAATACGCTGCTTCTCAAAATGTTTAATTTTGGCTTATTAGTTCATGAGAGATTTATGAAACAAAAAAATCTTGGTTGTCATTTTACCTCATCATAATATTTAGCTGCTTCAGCATAATCACTCCTTGCTTCTGCCAACAACGCTTTCTGTGTAATTTCCTTAGTCCCAATCTTACCACTGAAAATGCCACGAAGGACATCATAATCCCCAAGAGATCGGTAGAGCCTAGTCAAATTGAAAAGGGAAATATTTTAGTTAGTTGAACAGAGGTATACCAATGCAAATATAAGCTATTTAAAAAAATAATAATTCAATAAGCAGTAATACTACTCGCTTGTAATAATAAAAAAAATTTTGACATTTCTTATATAAGATCATAAATAGATATTTAATTAGGTAAACTTAATCTTGTAGTTAATACCTGAACTGTGGAAACTCCTGCAGTTGAAAAGCTATGAACAAGATGTTTTTCAGCGGTCTGATAGCATCATCAGGGTGCACAGCTGTTAAGTCTAACTGCTCTAACTGAAAGATAGTAATTAACTGGCAAGAAATTAAAAGCATATCTAATTCTGAAAGAGGGAAAGACTAAAAAAGAAATCCCATAACCCATAAAGGCGGAGTTCTTCACAAGGCAAACCTAAATGGAAGTAAATTGTCTCAAACAAGAATTTACTTAGCAAGTTCAATCCATCTGATCACATCTGGGGGAAGCTCTGTCCTCCCACGCATCCGCTTGGACGGGGGCTCCTCCGCAGGGGACAGAGCCATCAGGGCGTGCTCCAGAAGAAGGATGCCCACTGGCTCCTGTAAACTTGCAAGGCAGCTTGTGCTCACGTTAGCTGAATCCAGTTCTAGTAGCTCTCTGTGCTGGTAACTCATTTCCTATAAAATAAAACAAAACAACAGGTGTCTGCTTGGTCTAAAACTATACTGATAGTTACCTTTTACAGATCACCTATTTGGTATCCCTCTTCTTACAGCGCAAGCTTTGGAAATGAGCCGTTAAATCTCCACAAGTTCCCAACTCTGGGAAAACGGGAATCTTTTCCTTCTGTGCTGTTGCTCTTTGGACAGAGGACAGTAGAGAGTAACCCCTCTACTTTGTCTGTGTCTCCAGGGCACAGGACAACTTTCTTGACAGAAACACACGGGAAACGGGGGAGAAGTATATGGACACATTCACAGCCTCCATCTTTCCTTAGAATCATAGAATCATAGAATCATTGAGGTTGGAAAAGACCTCTAAGATCATCGAGTCCAACCGTCAACCCAACACCACCATGCCCACTAAACCATGTCCCTAAGTGCCTCATCTACACGTCTTTTAAATACCTCCAGGGATGGGGACTCCACCACTTCCCTGGGCAGCCTGGTCCAATGTTTCACCACTCTTTTAGTAAAGAAATTTTTCCTTACATCCAATCTAAACCTCCCCTGCCGCAACTTGAGGCCATTTCCTCTCGTCCTATCGCTTGTTACTTCGGAGAAAAGACCAACACCCACCTCGCTACAACCTCCTTTCAGGTAGTTGTAGAGAGCGATGAGGTCTCCCTTCTGTTTGTTGGCAGCGTGGTGCCCGCTACACAACAGCTGCATTTCACTTAACCTATTGAGTGGTGCATTCCTGCCATAAGCCAAAGGCGCAATTAACCACGATGCCTCCTCTGAGCTGGAGGCTTCCTATCCACACACTTAACCCAGTTTTAGCGTACCACAGCTTCCCGTTAGACTCATTTAGTACTGCACTCATCTAGTCCTGTCTGATTTAAAGACATGAAAATATTTCTAGCAGATCTTTACCCTATTTAACATCAGTCCAACTACAGAATAACCTCTTTTTCAGGGATAAACATTCTTGTTTACCTGACGTTTTTTTAAAATACTTAAATCATTATCCCAAATACAGGTAAATATATCGAGAAAGTAGACGACAAGTTCATTAAAGCCAGGTTTTTTTTTTCCACTTAAGAACCTAAAGGAAAGTTGCAATAATATCTTAACCAAACAGGAAGAAAAAAAATCTACAACATGGAAGAGTGCTAACGTAATTTTCATTACAAGAAACAGCACCGAGTTTTAGGACAGAAATTAACATTTGATTCTTGCCACACAGTATGTTCAAGAATACTAAGTGAAAAAAAAATCACTATTTGGAAACTGTAACAGGAGACTGTGTAAACAACCAAGCTACACTTCTTTGATCAATGGCAACCACCACAAAAACAGCAGAATAGGCGCCTGGCATAAACAAACTCATTACACAATTTGTATAGTTGAGACTCTCACACCAATAAATTTGTAGTCAGTAAAACAGAGAAAAAGAACAGTTTCTTGTAGCTTCCTGAGTTACAGACCAGGTGGATCCCAATGAGGGGTTAGCATATGCTTCACCTGCTATTCAGGCAATTTCAACTAACAGTTTCTATAAAAGTTGCACATGTGCCCCAGACACTCTTATGTATGGGCACAAATTCCTTGACTGCCAACTTTTAGGGGTTATGTCAGGGACGCAGTGCCAACTGCACAATCTAAAAACTTAGGAATAGCTGTGCTAAGGTAAGACCAAAAGCCCTTTCTCAGGTATGCCTAGAAGAAAGTGTAAGAACTGTGCAAATATAACTATGTCCAGAGAATGAATACCCTCACAAACTCGCAATTTACAGACATCGCCCCACGTCAAAGGAGCTATCTTTCTATTTAGTGCATTTTGGTGACTATTTGATCACTTATCTTCTGAAAGCAGAGCAAATGTTCCTTGCTCTGTATGCAAAGCATTCTGTCTTTACTCACTACAAGAAGGACGTTGAGGTGTTAGAGCATGTCCAGAGAAGGGCAACGAGGCTGGTAAGGGGTCTGGAGAACAAGTCTTATGAGGAGCGGCTGAGGGAACTGGCGTTGTTTAGCCTGGAGAAAAGGAGGCTCAGGGGAGACCTCATCGCTCTCTACAACTACCTGAAAGGAGGTTGTAGCGAGGTGGGTGTTGGTCTCTTCTCCCAAGTAACTAGTGATAGGACGAGAGGAAATGGCCTCAAGTTGCGCCAGGGGAGGTTTAGATTGGATGTGAGGAAAATGTCTTTACTGAAAGAGTGGTTAAACATTGGACCAGGCTGCCCAGGGAAGTGGTGGAGTCCCCATCCCTGGAGGTATTTAAAAGACGTGTAGATGAGGCGCTTAGGGACATGGTTTAGTGGGCATGGTGGTGTTGGGTTGACGGTTGGACTCGATCTTAGAGGTCTCTTCCAACCTTAATGATGCTATGATTCTAGTCGCACCACATGTTCAAAGATTAGGGTGAATGGCATCCAAGCTGGCCTGACAGCTAAAATATAAGGCAATTATATGTTCTTCAGAGGCCAAGTATCTCTATGGAGTCTATGTAAACTTTTGTCATGGGGTTAAGTTCTTTCTTAGTATTTCAGCTAGTTTTTAATCTGTCCTGAAAGCCAATCTCAGAGCTTCATAGTCAATTTTAAGATTATACTTGTAGACAAAACCAGCTCTTTTTATTACCAAGTTACTCTCCTGATGGGACTTGAACCTGTAGAAGACTAAAAAGTCAAACAACCAGAAGCAAACGGCAGTGAAGCAGGAAACCTTTCTGAAACAAGCCGATATTTATTATACTGTTGGTACATAGGAAACAGAAGCTGTATTTCCAAATGGCCAAGCAATTAGGACAGCCTTTGTGAGCCCCATGACCACCTCAGCACTGTGTGCTCTCCCTCTCCCAGCTCTCTCTCCTGGTCAACATGAACTCTGTTCCCTGTTGGGGAAACTTCCTCTCACTGTTATGCAGGATGCTCAAAAACACAGGCTGAGGCTTGCCTTTGTGCTGCTGTTCTTTTGCTACTGAATGGGGATGGCAACGAGATGCTCTTATCGCACTTACAAGGTCCGTATTTTTGACTAATTTTAACTTACCTATTTTTTGAGCCTTCATTTTACATCTACTCAGAAAAAAAGTAGCCTAACACAACAGTGTTATTAATAGGGTCTAACAGACTGTATAATTCAACACAAATAATAATATCAAGAGAGAGAACCAACAAATGCAATGTCAAGAGGGAATATTAACAGATAGCTATTGTGAGATGCTGGCTCGAAAAATACCAAGACAGCCCAGAAAATCCCCATAGCATTTGACCTTTTATGCAGCTGCACAGAAAAGAGTAAACAAGAAATTACATTTTTTCAGATGTATAAATACAAGTACAAAGAAGCAAAGTTTGTCACTGTTTAAAAAGCTAGTCCTAACTAGACATTTCTCCTGTATTACGAATGACATCTACTGTCACAGAGTATTTAAATTTCCATAACAGAAAGAGGAAGCCATTACCTGCCACTCAAAAAAAAGACTATTTTGAGAGCTACAAATCAGACACAACATTAAGATCAACACAGTTGACAAGAAACATTAAATCCAGTGACAATGAGTATGTAACAGGTGCTTGGACAAGTTTTTTTTATCTCCCTGAAAATTGGGGTAAAAGATGAAGTTCACAATCTATTCCAGGTCAGTATATTCTCATAGCAGAAAGGCTTGTGTTGCCTTTCCAGTGAAATGGCTGTGGTGCACCCGCTCACCCTTCGGTGGAAGCGAGTCCTTCCCTCGTTACTGAAAATCCCCAGACGACTACTTCAGGGGACTAATTTGAAAAAATAAATGAGAGGCTAACAACAAACAGTCTGACAGCTACTGATATCCTCAAGACATCAAAGTATTCCTCAGTAAGCACTTCCCAGAAACAGGAAGATAAGCACACGACACCCACGTAACCCTTTCAATTGTTCTTATGGCTTTCATTTAAAATCAAGTCTATTCTTGTTACTGATGCAATTAAAACATTAAAAGGTGACTCAAACTCTGCAGATCAGAAATTGTAGAAACCTTTAAAAATCAGTTCAGAGGCATGAATTACCTTGTTCACCTTAACAAGAGTCACTTGAAATATCCATTCAGTTAACTATTCTCTTTCCACCTCTGTCTAAATTTCAGTAACAGTATTTAACCTTCACTACAACTGGGATTATCACACATTCAGACAAAGACATTATATTCAGTTACTTTCATGGCATATAGCAGGATTTACCTGAATGCATGCAATGAATGGCGGGAAGTAAGACAGGCTCATACTCAGGAAATTATTGAAGTTGTTCAGCAGCTTCTGGATGATGGCTTTTTTCTCAGAAGGAGTTTTAGATTTTTCTACCTCATGAAAAATTCCATGAAACAAACTGCTGAAAAGCTGCTTGGCAAATGTTGGATCTTTCTGTAAATTACAACAAAAGAAATAAGGCCACTGAATTTTGCTGTGACACAATAAACTAGTAAATAAAATTAAGAGATACGACCCACCCTGTACCTAATCCCTACATGGACACTCTTTGGGAGTGGAAAAATTAGTCTGGCATGCATCACACCTATGCCGGGAATTACTGTACTACCCATTCAAATCCCATCTTAATTCTTCTACATAAAGAAATTCCAAGACAATGTAGGTTTCAGGCCACAGTGTTGGTGGAGAGGATGGAATTTACAATTTTCACATATTCACAATTCCCACTACAGGAACCAGGCACCCAATATCATCTTACGGACACCACTGCCAGTGAAGAGGGTTTCAGGAAAAAACAGAAGACATCAATGTGCGAGGAGACCCGGACCTAACATTGAGGGAGCCAACACAGAGAGACAGACTGTACAGACAGACAGTTCCATCTGAGATTTAAAGGCATTTTTTCAACCCAGAAACACAATTGTATGTGTAACATAATCCCTATGCATCCTGGTCTATCATGGGACTGGACTTTGGTCTAACTCTTGATCTAACGCTATTCAGATAACTATGATTGTGCTACTTCCTCCCTTTACACAGAGATAAGGGATCATCAAAAGAAATTAAATACAATGGTAATCAGGAACGCTGTGACTTCCCAAGCACTGTAAAATGGGATAGGTTCAGCCTACAGTTTCTACCGCTCTCAGGTAGGAAAGGGAGTATTGGATCAGCTTTACTGAGTAGTCTTACTCCAGTCTTAGACACAGTAACTTCATTTGTATTTTTACAACTCCGCTATAGCCATATAAAAGAATAAAAATGGCTGTTTTGTTGCTGTACAGTGAGATGTCCTTTGCAGTAATGTCTTTAAAGACCACCACCATCTGTTTCTCAAGCAGAGGAACCCAGAGGCAATGGACAACAGCTGATGTCTCAGGTCCTCAGTGTTCAACTCAACTGCTCAGGTGAGGCAAGCTACAAGGCATCTTCTCTCATCACTGCACCAGCCCAGGGGTAGGAGAAACACTCCCTCAAAACAGACTCTTTAAATGCGTGTCACAGTGGTTGACTACAAAACAACAAAATAAATTTTGAAAGCAGTTGCCCAACTACACATCATTTTCCCTACAAGAACAGAAAACTTCACAAATGACCTTTGAAAAGCAGACAGACCTGGGCAAGACCCTGCAGAGGGGCAATGAGACTGCAGTATTCAATCTGGATGTCAGGAAGGTCTCCTACTCGATAACTTCTGTACAAAGTAACCTGGGCATCATACTTCATCTTCAGCTCAGATTTCATCTCCTGAAATGCATTGCTCATGTTAAAAAAATAATAATCATATTATCTAGAAAGAGCTGTATCTAGATAAGACAAAATAAGGAAGAGCATTTCTGAAATGTTTTATAAACTTTTGCCATGCTTATTAAACAAATACAATTTCTATAAAGCTGTAATATGGTTAAACCCAAATTTATCTTACTAAATTAAAAACTCCAAAGTCTGGTTCGTAGACTTACTTCAGCCATTAACTTTTAATATTAATGCCTTGTAGTTCCTGCTTCCATACAGGTAGTATTTAAGTCTCTTTTAAAGAGAATGTTTATGAGTGACAGCTAGTGAGCTGCTATGGTTTAGTAAGTTACTGCTTGCCAGCTGAGCCACAGTAGTCCATTATATGATGGTTTTCAGCCTGGCCCAGGTGCAAAGTAAAATTAGGTTGCTAAAGCTAGTGTGTGCTTTATTTCACACAGTGGGATGGGAAGGGAAAGGAAGAAGGATGAACCTGGTAGAACCGATTCCTAGTAAAACTTAAACCAAACGATAATAAAACTGTTGTAAACTGCAGTTGTTAAATAGCTGCCCTACCTTTTGCTGAGGCTTAAAGGAATACATTTAAATTGAACAAGAGCTACTACCAGATATAGACAAAACCTATCTCTTCCTCTGCCTTTCTTCCTTTTCATAGCACTGATACTGCCGATTTCCTTATAGTGTAAGTTTACAGTGTGAACTGTAAACAGATGTACACATCCCAGTGTAAGAGGCTGGGATTTTATTTTTAACTACTGCCTTTACCAGTTCAACCAGCAGACAATGGGTGGATATATACATTAGAATGGAAGAGGGAAACAGAAGAAAGCTTGAAGATTTTTTTCTCTTCTGCAAACCCTTCGTAATTTTGCTGTTTGAGCCCATTTTTCATCTACGCAACTTCAAAGGGATGATTTTCAAAAAAATTTCAAGAGAAAGACGCTGGGAGAAATTAGGACTTTGCTAAAGCTATTTCCAAATATTTTCTTGCTCAGGACCTACTTTTTCCTGTTTTGCCCCATCAGGTATGGTATTAACGCAAGCCACCGAGTTCTATGTGTGTTTATGTGCAACAAATTTCCTGAAAAGTTTAAGGGGTCCTGACAGCATTCATAGTCTCCTCTGGTCTTTTATTGTGGAATATCACAGGGTTTTTTGTTGGTTGTATTTTGGACTGTCATACAGAATGCATTTACAGGTTCTCTCTTGTAGGGTGGGAGGAGATGGTAGCTTTAGCCTGCAAGTAAATATAAATTGGCTAAAATAGGTGTTTGTGTGGTTCTTCCAGACATAAGTTCTGTTTACACAGTTGTCTGCAGCTGCGAAGAATTATAAGAGTGTCTCAAACTGGTAGCTCTCAATCCTGGGTTCCTTTGCTCTTGGTCTAACTGCTATCATTTTCAGACGATAATGTATGTTATTTTTAGTAACATGAACCTCTGAAAAACTGTTACAGAGCTTAAAAATACTTAAACTTATTTTAAGTACATAACACAACCAGGAAACCCACATAGTACTAAGTTTCTGGCCTTCATAAACACTCAGCAAATGATTATTACTGACATTCCTTCAGGTTAAAAGTACACAACAGTTCTGGTTAGTCCATCAGCTGTATCACATTTTTGAGTTCACCTTCAGACACTGGATAATGTTCTCCAACTATTTCTGCAGAGTACTGTAGCTTCAAGGCTCCTAGTTTCCAGGATGACAACCGTAAAGAGCTTCCCATAGCTGTTAGGGACTTCATCACATAAAATCACTTCATACACACTTACTTATCTTATAGACTAAGTGATAACTTAGTGTTATCATCGAGCTCTTTTCTCACTCATGCTAAGTAACATCATTTAGCTTTAAGCACATAATAAGCGTGATTTCCAAACAAAACCTTCTAAAGCTCTTAAAGTAGCAACCAGTATCTTACACTTACCCTTTCTTCACAAAGTTACTTCTAGAGATGAAGTACAAGACTGCAAATGGCATCGGGACTTAAGGTTTTAAACTTATTTGGATTGACAAACCTTTTCTCTTTTCTGTTCAGCCACACCTTTTCTAGCATAAATCAGACTGAGTTTCTCTTGGTCCTTCAAGAAACGTCTCCGCAGTCTTAGAATTTCTGCTCGTTCTTCTATACCTAGGGAACACATGATCATGTCCACAGCTTTTCCTTTCTCAAGCAAACTTCAGATTTAAGGCGAGAGCACCATATAGTAACAAACATCATCTTTGTATTTACTAGCTTACCAGCTAGTCTCCTAAGTTTCATATCCAACAACTCAACGCAAGGCCTTTCAACAAGATAGCAAATTAAAACAAATTAAGTTGTTCTTAGGAGAAGAGGTAGTAAGCATTTATATAAAAACTTTAAGCATATGGATGAGATATAAGGGTCAAACTATTGTACTGGGAAAGGCACTAAAATTCATGAACAAATTTGCCCCATATGACAGATTTATTTTAAGCTCTCAAAGGCAAGTATGGCATTTGCACCATACTCCATAAAGTATATAGCTCCCTACATAAAAGAGGTGCTAAATATATTCCAAGATTGGGTAATAATAATACAGTACTATATTTTTAAAGTTACTACTACAGAACTGTCACTGGATCAACTCCTGCTCACGACAGTCATGGAGAAAGGCCACTTTACAGACTGTTCACTTCAGTCCATTTCCTAGGAAAGAAGAGTGAGCAAACAAAACCATACCATTATAACTGGTATTTTCCCCGGTAGAAGACCAGGGACTGACTGAACTCTCTGTAGTTCAGCATGGTCCATTCAAAACTGCCCTGAAACACCTCTCAGGTATTGAAAAGGTCAATCATTATAGCTCTCTGCCTGAACTCCTACTCTCATCCTTCTAGTCAAAATTTTAGTGACAAGGTAGGCAAGGGTGAAATGGGAAGGAAATGGGGAGAAGGAGCCTAAGCCATTCCAGAACAGTACTGATATTTTTCAGTTATTGCCTGGGTGGATGAAGGAGCATTCTCAGAAAACAGCAGGTAGTTCTAATGCCAGATTGCAATCTGTTGCAGACTGTGTCAGCACAGCTGAAATGGTTTGGAAGAAATATGTTTAGAGATCTCTTCTTTAAAGAGATAAGCAGTTAAATTTAAAACAGCTGCAATCATCTTAGGGAGAGGTAGGAATGCAAAGATCACACTGGCTGGTTTCTTATCCAGTCAGTTCTTTTGTCTAGCAACATATAGTTTTGCAATTCCTAGCACAATTCTAGCTTTTTGCCACACATTACGTATCACCACACATCCCCGGAAACAAAATCTCTCAAGCTGAATGAACCTCAATTAGAAAGCCTCAAAGATAATGGACTGCCAGCCAAGTAACTGACAAAGACGGTCTATAAAAATGTAATATTTATATAGAAATTGCATCATGAGACTTACAGACCTTTAGTTTTGCTGTCCACCTCATCTCCAGGCAAACCCAACCTTTTTTTCCCAAAATCCGGCCCCACTGGTTTAAAGGTTGCTTGTTTAAATTTTTCACTCCGTTTCTTAACTAACAGCATGGATGAAGACAAGGATTCAGAGGATGAAGGAACTGTATACTCTGTCAGTGTGTCAATGCTGCTTCCAGTTAGCCAATTAAAAGAACTTCTACCACCTGTAAAAAAAAAAAAATTGTAAAAAAGCTGTAACACATCTGAATATAAACCAGGTGAAAACATCTACGAAGCAGGTCATTTTCCTCCCCCAAAAATATATTTCCTAGTGTTTATGGGCAGAACAGATTTCAAGCTGTTAGGTAAGAAACAAACTTCTTTTACATTAGGCAGAACATAAAATATATATGAGACTAAAATGTGACTGGATGTTTTTTCTCATAACACAACACCCCCCCCCCCCTTGAAAACAAAATAGTAAAATGCATTTACAGTTTTACATTAAAAATTCATAAGCAACAGGAATGAAGAGAATGATATCATTCCTATAGATAACAAAATTCAGAAGACACTGGTCTGGACTTACTGACATGCTGTGTAGGTGTAAATTCATACTGCCGTTGGGTAGCCCTCACTTGACCACCAACTGACCCAGAAGCAGAAAGGGATCTTTCTTGTGATAAATTCCTGTGAATACTCTGAGAAGTTTGAGTCTCCACAAACATAGGTTTGAGCATGGTACTTTGATAACGCCAGCTGGAATCAATTACAAAGTCCTAGGAACACAAAAAGATTTTAATAAGAACAATACGAATGGAGGCTTTTTGCCTTCCTTAAGACAGGATAGCAGAAATTAAAGTAAAGAACTTAAAACATCATCCCAGGTACAGGGGCAGAACTTGACTATAAAAAAACCGAACACATAAAAGTTCTCCACAGTTCAGCAAAAAAGCTCACTGATTTGGACTGGTCAGCTGAGGACTGATTTACAGCTCTTGTACTAGCATTCCTGTTTCTTCACAATTTTTCTCCACTTTATGGTACTTCTCTCCACTACCCTCTTTTTAAAGTATTTCATTACTCTACACATCAGCTGTACTTGGTATATATAATTAATTAAATCTTTCTTTTTTGAAAAGAAAGCAAAATTATTGCCCGCACAAAATCATCAAACTTCTGATGCTGTGCATAACCCATGACTGTTGCAGCTGTTAATTATGGAGTACAAAACACGCTTTCAAAAATCTCCTTCACTATGCCATTCTTGTCCAAGTGGTAGCTACATTAAGGAATGGAATTTGTCACATGGTTGCACACAGGATAACACATTACAATTCACCTGAAATTTGCATTCAGACAGTGGATGCTCAAATATTTTTCTGGAATAATCCGGGCTCTTGCTAGTCATTTCAAGCAGAAAATTTGTGATTAGACTCAAGTACTGTGTTTCAATCTTGGCGGAATATAAAGAATTTAACAATGCCAGCATGCGATCAAGAATATTTGCAGGTAACCTTGTCTCATCACTCCAAAAATTCCTAACAATTAATCTGTAAAGGCAAGGAATACAATTATTCTTGGTTATCTGCAAACAGAAAACACAACATTATCAAAAAAGTAAATTTAAAAATAACACAATAAGATTATAACACCTTCAATTAACCCTTTCATGCCATGGATCTTCCATTGAATTATACCAAATTCCTCATCCATCTACCATGCTCTATGCCATTCCACTGAAAGGTTTACTCTGAAAAAACTATTTCTATTAAGTTGTTTTCCTCTTGAGAAGTGCTAGGGGTGGAGAAGCACAGAGATCTCCTATTCTACCTTCTGCTTCATAAAAAAATTAAAAAAATCTAACATCCTGCAACATTGGATCTATTTTTGT
Source organism: Aptenodytes patagonicus (assembly GCF_965638725.1). Taxonomy (NCBI): domain Eukaryota; kingdom Metazoa; phylum Chordata; class Aves; order Sphenisciformes; family Spheniscidae; genus Aptenodytes; species Aptenodytes patagonicus. The sequence continues at coordinate 47,295,124 of NC_134950.1, read as the reverse complement.
GTGTCTGTTTTTAGTGAATGCCACCTTGTTGTTACAAAACTACAGAACATTGACACAGAATTAGGTCTAACATACTGAAGCAACTTTTCCATGGCTCAGAAGTTTGTTCAAAAGCTCTGTGTTTCACTTAAATTTGGTGTAACAGTATTGGACACAATTTTGTAAATTAACTTATTGGAAGAAAAGGAAATAATGCTATCTCACTGTTACTCTTTGATATTAAAATACTTAAAAAACCTCTAAGGATCAACTCTTCTGTGATAAACAGAGCAATTTAGGGACTCATTACTTCAGTCAGTCATCACAACACTGTTTACTCACTGCAGTTCAGCATTCTCATCAATCAGTCCTTGAAGCAGGATTTCTTTTGCCAGTTTGAGTATTTCCTGAGAATCACCGTCTGCTTGGCTTTCTGGATCACTGATGTTAGGAGAAAAATGTCTCTTAATGACTTCTCTCAAACAATCCGTAGTAAAATAAGAGGATGAGGATGGTGGGAGAAAAGGAGGAACATGCCCTTCTCGTAAAAATCTCAACTTGGCATGACAACACTGCATTTTTTTTCATAATATGAGGTCTTCATTGCCAAAAATGTCTTGTGTCTCCACTACTTACAAAAGTAAAAATCAAAAAACTAAATAATGCATGTTAGGTATTTATTATAAAGGCCAAACAGAAGTAATTCTGAGTTTGCAAGGTTAAAACTGAGAAAAAGGCAGAGAATTAGCTTTTCCCAAGTGATGCTGTAGTAAAAATTGCCTGTACTTTTTCTTCACAATAATTATCCATTCAAACAATTAAGTTATCTTGGGAAAAAGCGTATCATAGAACCCAACTAAGTTAGATGATTCAACAGCAACCCACTTGTCAAACTGAGTAAATGCCTGTTCCCTACTCTAAGGGGTCAAACAGAAAGAACATCTTTATACTACTAGGTTGAAGGGATCCAGATCATGCCAAAGTGCCTTAATACACTTTCTACCTACAAGCAGATTTCTCTAGTGTACAATTCTTACTAGTTACAAATTCCGGCAAGAAGAGAAAAAGTGTGAGCATCAGAGCTAAGACCTCTTATACCATCATGCTGTGGTGATACAACATCCTAGTTCTGGGCTAAAGTTCAGGTCTAAGTCTTTGTCCCTTAGTGGAAGTGATAGAATTGCCACCAAAGGCTAGAGCTACTTAGGCAAACCACAGGCTCTATTCTTCTGAGAACTGGGAAAATCCTGCACCAAGGGACATGAAGTTGGAAGTCAATCATAGAATCATAGAATCATTGAGGTTGGAAAAGACCTCTAAGATCATCGAGTCCAACCGTCAACCCAACACCACCATGCCCACTAAACCATGTCCCTAAGCGCCTCATCTACACGTCTTTTAAAAACCTCCAGGGATGGGGACTCCACCACTTCCCTGGGCAGCCTGGTCCAATGTTTCACCACTCTTTCAGTAAAGAAATTTTTCCTTACATCCAATCTAAACCTCCCCTGCCGCAACTTGAGGCCATTTCCTCTCGTCCTATCACTTGTTACTTCGGAGAAAAGACCAACACCCACCTCGCTACAACCTCCTTTCAGGTAGTTGTAGAGAGCGATGAGGTCTCCCCTCAGCCTCCTTTTCTCCAGGCTGAACAGTCCCAGTTCCCTCAGCCGCTCCTCATAAGACTTGTTCTCCAGACCCCTCACCAGCCTCGTTGCCCTTCTCTGGACACGCTCCAGCACCTCAACGTCCTTCTTGTAGTGAGGGGCCCAAAACTGAACACAGTATTCGAGGTGCGGCCTCACCAGGGCCGAGTACAGGGGCACGATCACTTCCCTACTCCTACTGGCCACACTATTTCTGATACAAGCCAGGATGCCATTGGCCTTCTTGGCCGCCTGGGCACACTGCCGGCTCATGTTCAGCCGGCTGTCGACCAACACCCCCAGGTCCTTCTCTGCTGGGCAGCTTTCCAGCCACTCTTCCCCAAGCCTGTAGCGCTGCATGGGGTTGTTGTGGCCGAAGTGCAGGACCCGGCACTTGTCCTTGTTGAACCTCATACAGTTGGCCTGGGCCCATCGATCCAGCCTGTCCAGGTCCCTCTGCAGAGCCTTCCTACCCTCGAGCAGATCAACACTCCCACCCAACTTGGTGTCGTCTGCAAACTTACTGAGGGTGCACTCAATCCCCTCATCCAGATCATCAATAAAGATATTAAACAAGACCGGCCCCAGTACTGAGCCCTGGGGAACACCGCTCGTGACCGGCCGCCAACTGGATTGAACTCCATTCACCACAACTCTCTGGGCCCGGCCATCCAGCCAGTTTTTGACCCAGCGCAGAGTCCACCTGTCTAAGCCGTGAGCCGCCAGCTTCTCTAGGAGAATGCTGTGGGAGACAGTGTCAAAGGCCTTACTGAAGTCCAGGTAGACCACATCCACAGCCTTTCCCTCATCCACTAGGCGGGTCACCTGGTCATAGAAGGAGATCAGGTTGGTCAAGCAGGACCTGCCTCTCATGAACCCGTGCTGGCTAGGCCGGATCCCCTGGTTGTCCCGCTCATGCCTTGTGAGCGCCCTCAAGATGAGCCGCTCCATAATCTTCCCCGGCACCGAGGCCAGGCTGACAGGCCTGTAGTTCCCCGGATCCTCCTTCTGGCCCTTCTTGTGGATGGGCGTCACATTGGCAAGCAATGCTACAAGCACTTTCACTCTGCCTGTGACAAACCACTGAAAGACAACATATGCAGTGAATACACACCTATAATTGTCATAAATCCACATCAGAATATCATACATGTGCTGTCGACATATTACAGAAGGGTGAGAAATGAACCCTGTCACTCCAGGAAGAAGTTCTTTCAGTTCCAGTGGTTTAAGTTTAGACAGCATCTTGTACACTATATCCAAACAAACCCTTTGCCTTTCATCATCCCTAAAAAGAGAGGGGAAAAAAAGAATAATTACATTGCTTTTCTCTTCACTGCTAAACACAGAACAGGAAGATCAGTTTAGGTTTTAGCAATAATATTTGTTTTTGCATAAAGGGCTTTAGGTAAATACTTTTGAGTTCAACCTAAGAATAAGAATATAACTAAACTAATACATACTACAGAAATTCACATCCCTGTGGTGTTTCACCTTACCGCTATTTACGGTTTTTTGTTTGTTTTTCACAGTCAGCTAACCATCTTAATACTTAACTCCCACATTCCATTAGCTCAAATTAGGAGGGCAGTGACCAAAAAGTGAACATGAATTATAAACGCTTCTGAACGTAAAAATGTTGTGGCCAGCACAGAAAATGTTATCAAGAAGTTTAGACTATGCATCCACATTTGTAATCACATGACCACTCACCTGTGATTCATGATCTGGATAAAGTCTTTACTCTTTAAGTGCAAGTAGAGATCAGGTATTTCTTCCGCCTGGCACATTATTACTTCCAGACAGTAGGTTTTCATCACACCATGAAGTTTGGGTATCAAAAAGAATACTGCGTTCATAAACCTTAACATAACCAGAAGCCCACAAAGAAAAGCAAGTTATTTTCTATTATTCCTCTAGATCTACAATGAACATACCATGTAAGTCATGACATACCTGTCAGCAAGAGGTGGAAAATTCTTAACAACTTTATTCAAGCATTGAATAAACTTATCCTGTTGGGTGTTCTGATGATGTTTTAATTGTCTTATGACACAATCATAAACTGGATCTTCAAGTACCTGAAAATGAGAAAGACAGTAAGACAAGCATAGCCATGAAACTCACAACCACCTTAATGACACATAGTTCTGCTGCTGTACTGTTTGATTGTAGTGCATTTCACTAGGTAAGATCCACCCACCTCATCTTGACATTTATGGTGCTTCATGGCTGCTGTACAGCTATGCCTGGCTGAAAAACATGATTGCCTGCTTAAACAATACATTTGTGAGCTTCCTTTGATTGGTTTGGAACCAACACCTTAATTTTGAAATACAAGTTGCTTAGTATGCTTACATAAATAATAAGTAGCTTCTTATTCAGTATGGCAGATTTCCAATTAATGAATGTAAAAAAAATAGACAATTTTAGTGAAAAGGTGAAAAATAATCAGCAATCTTCACTTAATGTCGTAGAAGTAAGCTTTGTATAGGACAAAATATTTGCACCATCTTTGCTCATTTATTCAAAATACTGCTTATAATGGAACTTGGAAGACTGTGAAAGAGAAAACTGCAGGAATTCAATTTATGAAATATGCTCTACAAACTGTGAAAGAACAACCAGAACGCAATTAAGTGGAGAAAGAAGTAGTAATAGCAGGGAGAGAAGTAAGAATAACCTACAAGGTCAGACTAATAATCCACCTAGCCAATATGTTGGTATTTTTGTCTCCAATAGCAGCTGCAGAATGGTATTTAGGGGGAGCACATGAGCCTGGCTGCATTTTGTCCTCCTTTTCTCTCATACAACCCAACATGCATCCGTCATTAGATTAGGGATCTTGGAGTGTACCTTGTCTATTGTTTTTAGAACCTGTTCATGGCTTTTTTTTGTGCATGAATTTGCCTAATTTGTCTTTGAACCTGCTGATGCTACTTACCCCTAGAACCTCTTCTGGCAACTAATTCCGGAAGTTCACTAACTGTTGTGTAAAGTACTTCTAGCATCTGTCTCAAACTGATTTCTGTGATCATCAAGCACTATCCCCTAGTTCTAGTACTGCAGGATTTGGTGAGTAACAGTTTTGCATTCACCTTATCCACTACCTAGAAAATAACTGGATTCAAAATTAAATACAATACCTTTAAATTTTACACCAAAACTTACAAGTTATTAAACAGCTTCAGATATAGATATTCAAGAGGTAGCCCCAAACCTCCCAACTTGCAATTTTTATTTCTTTAAAAAAACAAACAACCCCCCCCAAAACCACAAAAACAAACCAACCAACAACCCCGCCCCTTTAAATGTACCACACCAGCACTGCTGGTTGGCAAAAGCTGAACAAAGCCTCAGAAAGAGACCATTCACTGTCAGTTCCAAAACAGCAGGGCAAAAACTCTGCACTTAGTCTGCTCTCAAATTCTTTTCCTCTTGAGTTAACAGTTTAAACCTTTAACTTGATCTGTTGGACAGAGACTGCTGAGTTTTAAATACATTCATTTTTGGAGCTGAATTGAGTAGTCATATAAAAGATGTACATAGAATTAAGTCAGGAATGGTCAAACACACAATACAGTTCACTTACATTTTCTCTCTCAGCAATGTATCGAAGAGCAAGTCCCAACACTTCTGCTGAAGCTGCATAAACTTCTTTATATTTTAATAAGCCCATGTTGCTGGTCAAAGCCTGAAAATACCTAACACAAAAGGTAGACCTGCTGTAAGCCACTACTCCAGCACCCAAATTTAAACTGAAACAAAAAACTCACCTGAGCTGCCTAGGGGAACAGTGACTGCTTTCAGAAGAGCTGAATACAGCACAACATGGATTTCCACCTGCAGTGTCTCAAATCCCTGCTTTGGCAATTCCTGACTCTGTTAATTCCCATGAAACTGCAACCCTGGGGCCCACTGTAAAAAAGCTTACATTCTTCTAGCTATTTTCCAAAATAAATGTGGTCTGCAGTTTGCAGCTAGAAAAGCATTACATCTGACAGACAATAGCAAAGGGATGATGGAACAAACAATTCCGATAAATGAGCAATCCAGCTCCCATACTTTATGCTGACAAGTTAGACGTGCTTGCTTTGTCTTAAGCTTTTATCAAAATCACTCTCCAAAAAGCTGTATTTCTCACCTGACACGATCTATTTCACACTTTGGGTCAAAGGGAGGTAAATTGTTAGCAAGAACAATTCCCAGCAGCTGAATTCCCACTGAGTTGTCCTTTGTATCAGGATCTCCACTAGAAAACTTTTCAAATATTAAACTGTTGGATAAAAACATAAAAGTAGTGATATACACGAAAAACCCAAAATATACATACCATAAATCACTCACTCTGTGTATATACAGATATATACACACATACAACTCCACCAAAACCAGCAGAAAGTATGTATATATGCATATACACTCCCACCAAAACCAGTAGAAAGCATATATTCAGAAAGAAATAAGTATTTAGCTTCAATGAAGAAGTCTGTGCAAAAAAAAAAAAAAAAAAAAAAAAATCTAAAAAGAGATTGTAAGCCCACACAAATTCTCTGCAACAAGTTCAGGAGCACAGCAGATCGCAGAAGTCTTACTAAAAGCGCACCAATATTCAGTGATAATACCCAAAATTTCAAATAAAACGTAAGTCTTTGCAGAGATTACTCCTGCTTTTGTTGTTGCTGTTGTAATCTTCGACATGTTTGCCCTGTCTCTCTCCTTGTTTTGCAAATTAAGTTACAACCTTTGGAGAATTCAGTTCTGAAGTTCTACTGTCAACTCTAGAGACAAAAAGTTTACTATTGCAGCTGAATTTACCTTTTCATCTCCTTTGATAATGTTTACTTATAGTCTTGAAATATTGATAAAAGAAAGCAATTATCTCAATGCTTACCTGTAAGGTATGGAGAGACAGTTCTTCCAACATTCTATAACTGTCTTTATGATTTCCAGATTGTGTCTGAACACAGCTCTTTTTTGGTGAAAGGCATTCTTCATCAAGAATTCGAGCAATCTGTTAGCTAAAATCTCATCCTTAATATTGCCCTACAACGAATAGGAGCAAAAATAAACATAGTGACTATGACATGAAGACATATATTGTTTTATGAAAGTAAGCAAGTAAATAAGCTATTTTTGAAGTTAGTATCTAAAAGAAACAGTGGACTGATGTAGAAAATGATTATAAGTGCATAATAACAAACTCACTTATTCCTTACCAAATAGTCACAATAATAATAAAATTGAATTTCACATTTCCTTACTTTGGGAGTGCTTACACTTGTCCAGGAAAGGATAGTAACTACTATTTCCACTACCATGTAATGAATCCCTTCACCTCCATTATTCCCAGAAACCACAAGCTGCAGCAATGGACCAAGCCACTGCTTTGCGTAAGGTCGGAAAACCTATGGAAAACAGGATAATCAGCGATCAAGTACAAACTATCCAACTATTCAATAACCTGTTGTTCAATAATCATTACAGGTAAGACTGCTAAATCAAACTCTTATCACCTTGCTTAACCTCTGAAGCAACAACCACAAAAATTTTAAAATAACTTTAAAATAGAAAGTATGCATAACTACATTCCTCACTTCTGCTTAGAAACCTTTAACCGAGTATTCACATAAAGTTAATTATTTCACTAGGGCCCACATAATACATCTCTCACACAGAAAACCTGTCCCTAAAGGATTTGAAAAAGTATGCCATTCATCTACCTTTCCGTTTCAGACAGCTTTACTAAGAAAGTAGCATTAAGTGGATGTTAAAGCTTCTTGAATTAATTCTGAAATTCAGCATTTTTGTATTTTGGATTTGGAGTATTTCAGACAGAAACATTATACTTTGAAATCACTGTATGAAATAGGATGAGAATGTTTTATCCAAGGATGAGAATTAGAAAACATTTCTTCTCAGGCAAAGACACATTATGCTATCTTAATATCTTTCTGCAACCAGAACAGCATTTAGCTCTAAGGGTTTCCATAAGACTCATCTGTGACCATTAAAAAAACATTATATTTGCTTCTTCAAAGACGGCGAACATAATCAGCCATACCTCTTGCTGAGTATCAATGAATCAATTACTTATAGTTTACAGAAGACATATTGTGGACAGACTCTACTTATAGAAGTAGAGTTTGGGAGAAAAAGTATATTACATTCAAAATACTGGCACTATCTGGAATTTTGGGCTATGAATGCACTCTCTTTTATCACGGCAAACTACTCAATTTGAATGCCCCAAAAGTCTCAGCTGATGAAATATTTTATCCCACAAGAGTTGCACAGTTGATATTATAATACAACCTGTTAACAGAAAAAAGACAAAAATATTACTCACATCCTCAGTATTAACAATAAGTTTTGCTATGAAGAGGCGAATATTTAGTGGTACTGATGGGTTTCCTAATTTGCCATGCAGAAATTTCATCCAAAGAGGAAGATCTATTGGAACTGTCCCCTGAAATTTAAAAGAGAGGAGCAAAAATCAACTCACTTCTTGGACCAAACAGGCTTACCAAGCCAAAAAGCCCCCAGCTCGAGCCACACAGGTCTCATTATAATATGGCCATGAAAATTAATAAACGAAGGGGTTCAATCATGACTCTCTTGTCTTGGTATAATTAGTGAAAAAATGCCAACTTTTTGGTTAATACTGGCCTCCTCCACTTTGGGTGTGATCTGGTTCCTCTGCATATGTTTAATCAGAGTGGTCATAGAAGCCATACATTCATGTTGGTTGAGTTCATCCATTTCCAGTTCCATTTCATCATTTAAAACCATGTATTCTGTGGGCTCCTGAAAAAAAAAGTGTTACTATGATTAATAATTACACTGTATTTTCTTTTAAATCATGATAATGCCATGAGTCATTCTGATCTTATCTGTGTTTACAGATTTGAGCATACGCTCAGTGCGCACAACAGGGAATACATCAAATGCGTGGTTCAGACACCTCCCAAGTATATGTACCAGCTGCGCACATCTTTTAGTTTCTGTGCCAACAGATGCCAACTTCATGTTACTCTGACTTTACTACCTGCCAGGACAGGTGTGGCAACTGCTGGAAGCAGGAAGAGTTAGCTGAACCTCACAGAAATTACTTCCTTTCAAAGCTGAAAGAATGTGTTAACACCTTCCACAGGGGGAAAGCCCTATTTTTATGGGCGTGTTGTTTCACACTGACTAGCAACCACAGCAGCTCTCTCTTTTGCTACACAGAATAAATCACAAAAGAAAATTGTTTATAGTTAGAAATTACAACATTACTACACAAAGCAGATAGAAAGTACATTTCTGGTTAACTTCATTGCAGCTAAAAAACCTCCTTGCTCCAAAACATGGAAACAGTTTATCTTTACCGATGTCAACAGTTATTTTGACAGATTTTGTCTTCAGTGTTTACGATACTTTGACAAGCTTTCTTTCTGTTTTATAGCAAATATCTATCCTATCAGTATTACTGTTGATGAGACATCTCTTGACGGCAGAAGGAACACAACTTCAAGTCTTGGAAGATAGTAAATGCTGTTCTTCCAGAGCAACAGTTAAATACAAGGTGCCACAACAGAGATACAAAAATAATAAAGTGTTTGATCATTTATTCCATGCATTTGATACAACCAGCTTGGTCAAGTGCCTTCGAAGACCAAAAGAAGAGGGAAATGAGGAAGCCAGGTGCCTAACAGCAAAACACAACCATCACAGGATACTCTTGAGTGCACACAAAGTCACAAGCCACCTTTTTACAACTCAGGCTGGACTTCACTCACGTTACTCAACTTTAGAAACCCAAGGTAGGGCATTGCTTTTCTCCAGCTGTAGACAGTGGACAGAGGAAAGAAGAAAAATGACTGACAGAACACAGCTCAAGCACCCTCCTTCATCTTCTGGAGGAACCCATTCTCAGTCAAGTAGAACAAATATAGGAAATTAGAAATTTCTCCTTCTCAATCCCAATAAATGTACGCAATTGCTAGAAAGCATAAAACTTTTCTTCCTCACAGCACATAAGTCACTAAATTACCTTTCTCCTGAAACGAGTGCTGCTAGGTGTAACATCTTGGGAGCTATAAGAAAAACCTTGGACTCCAGTAGAAAAATCAAACTGACTCATTTCCTCACTCAAACTGCTACCCATCATGTACGATGCAGAAGCTAAATACTTGGGTTCATCTAAATAGGAAAAAGAATAGACCATTAATCAAGGTGATTACAAGAAGCAAGCCTTTATTGGCCACTAAAACTTGAGGGTGGGTGGGAATTGGTTGTTAGGTGAAGTACATTGAACGCTTTTATTTGTTCCTGCTACTATAGAAACCAATTAGCAACACATCAATGAACACAGTATGAAAGGTAAGAAGGCATTTTTTCCATATTCATAAATGACTTTCATACCCTGATCACTATTCCCTGCATCCCTGGCCTCCTTCCTAATAGCAATGTACCGCTTCTTCCTTTCCAGAGGCACCTAAACAGCAAGAAATAAAGTTTACTTATTAATATTTAAATTAATTTTTTATTTACAGTTTATTTACAATTATTTATATACAGAACTGCCAAAAAATGATCAAAACCATTTATCGTGAATGGAAATTCCATGTTGTAAATGATTATAATTAATGATACAGAATAACAGCTAAATTACTTATTCCTACAGCTGTTCATTACCAGAGTAAATGTGCTAAAAAATATATTAAAGTTATGTGCACCGCAGGTGTGTTACAAATTTTTTATTCACTACAAAATCCTCTTTCTCTGTATGTGAGAATTGACCTGGTCTACAGTGACTACACTGTTAAAGCCATACTTATTTTTTATTTAGGAACACTAAAGCCCAGAAATTCCACTCACCTCAATTTCTACAGGAAATGTATACTGACGCTTCAGGTCTATCAAATTTTCAAAAATCAGCAAGTTCTGCAAACCAAAGCACGCTTGGAAATATCAAAATTATAATGCTGCACACAACAATAATTGCTCTGAACGTATTTTATTTCTTCTTAAAAAACAACAGATCAATGTACAATATAGAAAATATCGCATGTATTCTCTTCTAGAACAATACTTTTAAGAAAATTTTGCTACTCAACTACTCAAGAATTCACAGTACAGACAGTGTGCTCTGTAAAGAGTGTATCTCTTATTCAAATATATTCCAAGCACTGGAGAACTTAAACAATAGGTTTCTTTCTCATATTTTAGAAAATTGATTGAGAGTGGAGGGAAAACAGGGTAAATGTATCACTACTTCATCCACTCCCAAACAGATGGTAAAACCTTTATCAGCAATTCAAATTGCATGAAGGATGCAAGTCAGCTATGACCCCTTGTATTGCCTCACTGGGTAGTTTGTTAATATAATTGCATGTCCTTCAGGTTTGATTCTTTGATTTATTTCAATCAGGTAAAATCACTTTGCGTCTCATGCTCTGGAAGCCTTCTAACAGCAACAACAGCTCCTCACCTTTTCTGATTTTTCCGTAAAAAGAAAGCCTTGATAAAATTTACTTTCAGTGAAGACACAACTGATAACAGCAATAGCACAATTATACGCTGCACAGTGATACTGTCTCCTCTTCTCCAACAGCCGACTCTCTCCTGCCATGTTTTCTGTAAATGCATCATAGCATGACCTTAAAATACAAACAGGCAAGAAAACACCATCAGAAGTCTTTTTTTAAGAAGCAGAGGAAAGGCCCCAATCAGAGAACAGCGAATCAACAGAATTTCAAGAGATGTGTATTGTTATAGCAGTATCAGCGTTAAACCACCTCAGATTTGTTCAAGTTCTCCGCAGGTATACTGCGCTAAAATGGAACCATTCAGCAATGACAAAGCCGACTTCCCCAAGTATTTACACAGCAGTCCTTAATGTCAGGAATATGATGATAGGCCATTTTCAGATAAGATGGAGATATGTTCCAATGCATGCATAAATCTCTCTCATGGTCCTTTCCCAAGAAATTATGAATGGACAGGCATGCTAAACTATGCTATAGATTAGCCAGAGAAAACCAGTTTAGATGCAATTTTTATAGGTCTTTTGCCCATAGCCATTTATAGATCTTCTGCAAATCATAGCCAAGAAACTCTTTAAAGTCCTCATAGGACATAGTATTGTAAAATAAAATTAAAACAAAACAAAAAAATGGACAGCAATTCAGGCGTCTTATATTTTTTCAGAATATTAAACAAACTAAATAATATTAGATAGCATATATATTCAGTATTAATCTTTTGTCCCCCTCTGCAGTGGTGATTAAAGCAAATTACACCTACTGGGTGTGCTGCTATATTATGAAATGTAAATGAAAATCCATCCCATCTTCTCATCAATCATATAAATACCTATCTTACAACACAGAACCATACTCTACATAAAAGTGTAAGTATACTGAAACTGAAATTGTGAAAACACAAATTAAAGGCCAAGAATCATATCGAAAAGCAAAAATAAAAACACAAGCTTAACAAATAGAAAGAAAATGGCAAAAACAGGAGGCGAAAGGTATCCTGACATAGGATTGTAGTCTACGCTAGAGATCATTCTATCAATGCAAATTCAATATTGTGTATTCCATTTAAAACCAAAAGCTACATCACAGATTACATTTACCCTTGAACAAATCAATCTTCTGCTTTATATGGCATACTTAAAAAGTCTATCTGCCCAAAGCCTAATTAGAAATTAAAAGGAAATAAAAGAAATAATAGTCTTACTTTATTAGTGTCTTGGTAAGTTCATTTCCTTCTACGCTCAAGGAGCCACAGTAAGCTTGGTTAATTTTAGAGTCCTTGGAGTAAACATCCTCTTTTGAAAGACGCACATACATCACTTCTAGCAGCCTGTAATACCCCATTTTCTTGGTGACTTGTGTATCAAAAGTATATTCGTTGGACTGGAAACAAATAAGCAAAACCTCAGAAACAGATTTCCTGGATCCTGCCCTTCCTAAGTAGCTCCACAGTTACTCTAGTTTCTACTGAACAGCCTTCAGCTTACTTTTACCTTCTAAAACAGAGAAAAGAGCTGATGATAGTAAGACTGACAGATTCTGAGTTCCTGTGTAATACAGTTCTTAAAACTATGTTGACCTATGGCACATGGAGGACAGGGAGATGATTCGAGAACACCCAGCATGGCTTCACCAAGGGCAAGTCCTGCCTGACTAACCTAGTGGCCTTCTCTGATGGAGTGACTACATCAGTGGACACAGGAAGGGCTACAGATGTCGTCTGTCTGGACCTCTGTAAGGCTTTTGACACGGTCCCCCACAACATCCTTCTCTCTAAACTGGAGAGGTATGGATTTGATGGGTGGACTGTCCGGTGGGTGAGGAATTGGTCGGATGGTCTCGTCCAGAGGGTAGTGGTCAACGGCTCAATGTCCAGATGGAGACTGGTGACGAGTGACGTCCTGCAAGGGTCCATATTGGGACCGGTACTGTTTAATACCTTCATCAATGACATAGACAGTGGGATCGAGTGCACCCTCAGCAAGTCTGCAGATGACACCAAGCTGAGTGGTGCAGTCGACAGGCCAGAGGGACGGGATGCCATCCAGAGGGACCTGGACAAGCTCAAGAAGTGGGCCGGTGTGAACCTCATGAGGTTCAACAAGGCCAAGTGCAAGGTCCTGCAGCTGCATCGGGGCAACCCCCAGTATCAATACAGGCTGGGGGATGAAGGGATTGAGAGCAGCCCTGACGAGAAGGACTTGGGGGGACTGGTGGATGAAAAGCTGGACATGAGCCAGCAATGTGCGCTCGCAGCCCAGAAGGCCAACCGTATCCTGGGCTGCATCAAAAGAAGCGTGGCCAGCAGATCGAGGGAGGGGATTCTGCCCCTCTACTCTGCTCTGGTGAGACCCCACCTGGAGTACTGCGTCCAGCTCTGGAGCCCTCAGCATAAGAAAGGCACGGACTTGTTGGAGCGGGTCCAGAAGAGGGTACACGAAAATGATCAGGGGGATGGAACACCTCTCCTGTGAAGAAAGGCTGAGAGAATTGGGGTTGTTCAGCCTAGAGAAGAGAAGGCTCCGGGGAGACCTTATTGCAGCCTATCAGTACTTAAAGGGGGCTTATAAAAAAGATGGCAGCAAACTCTTTAGCAGGGCCTATTGCGACAGGACAAGGGGGAATGGCTTTAAACTAAAGGGGGGTAGGTTTAGTCTAGATATAAGGAAGAAATTTTTTAAGCTGAGGGTGGTGAAACACTGGCACAGGTTGCCCAGAGAGGTGGTGGATGCCCCATCCCTGGAAACATTCAAGGTCAGGTTGGACGGGGCTCTGAGCAACCTGATCTAGTTGAAGATGTCCCTGCCCACAGCAGGGGGGTTGGACTAGATGACCTTTAGAGGTCCCTTCCAACCCAAACCATTCTATGATTCTATGACCTGCTCTTTATCAGGTGAACTTTCTTAAATACAATTGTCCTAAATCATTATAGTGATATTGGAGTAAAATAAGTAGAGTACCAAGTAATGGCTCAGACTCATGACACCTGTAAGCAAAATATACATACATGTCACCATACTGGGTATTATTTATGAGTTTCTTTATGCACATCACTTTGGTGCCAACGTTTACAGCAACAGAAACATGGTGGGGGTGACTCTACTTAAGTCTTGGTTTTAGCATTTTGTTTTTAATAACTATTAATAAATTTGAATCATTTCAGCATCTCATTTGTCCTGCTGCCTTTAAACAGCTGCATCAGCAAAACCGCAGGAGTGAAGAACTACGGCAAGAGCAGAGACCTCCACTGACAACAAAATCATTGCATGTAACTATACTCTAAACTGGAGGATAGGCTGTAAATAGAGAAAGGAAGATCTGTGCTCCTAATCCCTTGCTGAAGGATCTTTGCAATAATTAGAAGATATGTTTCTTTCTCTAGAAGTAAGGCAGGTAATTTAAGAGCTTTCATTATGGAGGCTGAATACCTCTCTCTTACAATGTAGTAACAGGCTACAATTTTATACAGCTTTCATATTTCAAAGTTAGAACGGGTTTCTGCTTTTGACAGAAATTCAGACCCCTGTAGATATATATAGATAACATTCCAACTTCAATTTTTATACACAGCAGATATGCAAACATACATTAACTTCAAAGCAACAGTGTGTTGGGGAATAAAGAAAGGTTTCTCACTAATAACCAAACCGTGTAATTGGCATAAACTTCTGCTTCAAGATACAGAAAACTGGAAAGCAAATGGTTTCAATTAGTGTCTCACTCAAAGTTAAGCAAAATGTACATACCAACACCAGCACTTTATCAGACCTTCCCCAATCCTAAAAAAAAGTAGTTCATACCTTTGTAAACCTGGAATTAAGTGCATCCATAGCCTGTACTATAATCTTGCCAAAGAATTCTCTCAGTGCATCCAAGCTGCAGTGCCACAAGAGAGTGAGGAGGGAGCGATCCATAAACGCCTGGCGGGTAGTATTTGAAAGAAGGTCTTCACTCTGGAACATTTTGTGAACAGTGTCCAACAGCATCACTTGTTTGTCAGTGGTGCTCCTAAACAAGATGGAAATCTCAAGATGAAAACTCTTTTACCAGACTCCATTTATGTTTCAAAACCCCCTGACATTTAAAATTTTTATTGTCTGCGTTGATACCCTCTTGGGTTATCATTCTACAAGACATGCAAGATCAGGTTGAATCACCACTTATTGTGGAGCTCTCCAAAGAAAATCTCAGCTTCTTACTCTGCAACAGATAGTAAACTTGTTTGTGTATCTTTCTTAGTTTAATCCAAAAGCAATCATTAGCTTTCTCAGTCCCTTTTCACTGAACAACATAAAAAAAAAAAAAAAAATTATCTGGCACATGTGAAGGATGGGAGCAAACAAGGAAAAAGAGGAGGAGACTTCACTGTTATCAGGTCTGTCTGTGGCCTATCAAGTGTTCCACTACTAGATGAACTGTTGTTCTGAATAATTTAGAAAAGCTAAAACTTCAGAAATGGGATTTGGGCGTAAGATAAATGACTTTGTCCAGGAAACTACACGCTCCAAAATAGTCACTACTTAATAGCCCATCATGAATTGGAATGTTTGATTTGGAAGAGACTGAAGACCTCTTCTGTAGACAGAGCATGTTTGTGTCTACAATTTACCACTCTGGAAACATTCAATTAAATAAACGTGCTGTTGTGTTTTCAAAGGAGTTGAACAAAGTAATTCACTGTCAGTTTAAGTGCTATCAACTTAAGTGATCGTGTGGTTACACAGGGATAGCAAATAAAAATATCACACACAATTACCGTCTTCAACTGAATTCTGCCAGAACATGCTAATTAACAGAAGGCTTTACAAAATTTGCTCAGGCATTGGAAGTGTTATCTGGAAGCTGGTGCCACTTGTTCACACTTCAGAAATGTTTTTGAAATGTGAAGACAAAAGCAAAATCTGAATTAAAACTATTATGTAAAACTGTATGGTGTAAATCATCACTATTACAAGGACAACATAATAGAGGTAGCACATTTGCTTCAGCAAAAATTCAATGAGAACAACAGAAAAATCCAATAGACCAAACTCACCTTCTGGAAATTCTTTTGAAGCTGGCTTGAAATAAGTCCTCCATTAAATGTCTGTGGTCTCTACAGAGGACTTCTGTCATCAACCGCAACAACATTGGACTCTGAGACAATTCTAATGCATCTAAAAACTGAAAAAATAAGTAATGCATAAAATAAGGAGCCACACTGGATCAAATCGATTCCATCTAATTGTGTAATTATTTTTCAATACTGATCAGAAGCAGATGCTCAGAAGGACTGTGTATTTAATATGCATAATTTAATGTGTATCTGTAAGTTAAACTTCTGGATAAAGATATAACTCAGAAACAGAAAAGCTGATTTCCTTAAATGAACTGAAGGTCTCTCTCTTCAATTCCAGACTCTGTGAAACATTGTTTCTAGACATAGTTCACTTAGGCTTCTAATTACACATTCATTAAAAATACTAACCTTTTTAGTGCAGTCTACATAGTTATTGTGCTTCAAGGTTCCTTTGGGAAACTCATCTGACCTCATGGGAAAATTTAAAGCTACAAGTTGATCAAGAGCATTCTTAAGGTCACAAAGTTTTTCTCCAGTCAAATTAGTGAAGAATGGAAGAATTATCACTGCTTGGCCCTGAAGAAAAGAAATACAGTTTCACACTAAAAAAAAAAATTCTCTAACTATGAAGCAAGCTGAATAGGACTACAAAATAATCAGCAGTGGCTGTGCTTACTGATTTAATGGCTCGGTGTACTGATAAAGATACGTTATGTAGCTGCTCATCTTTCAGGTGCTAGTTCAGAAAACAAGGTTTGCTCAGCGCTGAGTGGGAGTTAAAAGCTAATTAATATCTCATGGCTGACATGGCTGTGAATAAGACCTCACTGTTCTTTTAAGCAAGCATCCAGTATCACACAAGTGACTGATTTAATGCATCACCTGGCAGCTAAAGGAAGATCCCAAACTTTATTTTGAATGCGCAGGAAAGTACAAAGCTCTGGCTAGCTAAAGGTAGACTGACAGAGCAGCAACTATGCAAAGTTGTCTACTGTTTCGTAAGTAGAAAATTTTTAATCTTCTAGTCCAAACGTTATCCTCCAGCATTTTTTGTAACTTCCACTTTCAGCGTGCAGTACTTTATCTCCCTCTCCTGACCAAGCCACATATAGCAGTTAATCCATTAGTACCGGTCTCACACTTGCAGACATGGACATTAAAATCATGGCAGACGTTCGTAATTTGACATGTAGGAAATGCCAGTCCCTGCTAAAAGCCTGATTAGCTGTCACTTCTCAAATGAACACTTCAGAGTTCTAAACTATTTGCAGTAAGTTTTTTTTTTCCCTAAAAATTACATGCCTTTCAGTAGGGCAAGAAAAAAAGGAGCACCTAAAACCAAAACACAAGATCTGCGATAGTGCCTTTTGCCTGAAGAACAAAAAGGACGATTTAAAATTTTTAGGTTGTTGAACAGGAGAATAAAAAATGGAAGTGATGTCCATGTTACTGTGCAAACTAAGGTAAAATTTAAGCCCAACAATGGGGAATTTAACAAACGACTAACATTCTAATCTTGGGGAGGCCAGCAAAGCCACTGAAGCGAGCAATTTACCTTAAGATTTAAGCCTAAATTCTGATCAGTAAGTAGGCTGGTATAGGTATTAAAAACAGCTGTAAATGCTTCATGATTGGTATTGAAAGAAACTGAAGAGTCTATCTGGAACGACAGAAGAAACAAAAAAATTAGGGTTTTTTTTTAACTATTCAAAGAGATAATTGTATTAATGAACAATAAAAACCCCATGAACTATAGAATTATTTCAAAAAATACACTGAATTAACAGAAAGCACATACAGAGTGATTTTGGTTTTAAAAGGACTATCAAAAAGAATTCTAAAAGGTCCTACACAATACAAACAAAATCATAATGTTGGATATTTTTCCAGTTCAAAAAAATATTAAGCTCCCTCTCAAAGCCAGATTTCCTACCGGTCACTTCACTGTCAGCTAATACAGCAATAGAGCTCACATTCTATGTCCTAACACATACCTTTAAAACAATTCAAGTTTAAAATAATTAATTATAAAAAAGAAAAAAAATTCTCAATACGTGATCTTTGTGTATATTTGCATACAGCTACTTTTACAAGTTCCTAAAAAACCCCAACAGGATAAGTAGATGAATTATGTTTTCAAAATAGAGAAAGAAAAAAAAAAAAAAGACCAAACCCCCAGTGTAACAGAAATTAAAGGTCTTTGAAATAAAGATCTTTCTGCAGTCTGTTGATATGGGTAGAACTCCTCCATTGTGACTTTCTGGATGCCACTATGACAAAGAATGTCATCAGAGGCTGCTCAGTTTCAAACGTTACTCTCTGCATTTGTACCAATTCTCCAAAAGGAAAAGAGGCAGCTAAAACATAAGAGCAGTTAAAAAAAAAAGGGGGGGGGGGGGAGTGAGAAGGGCAAAATCTAGTAATTTCTGCCTGTCCAAATACTTTTGTACTTTGCAAATAAAAAAAGATTCTGATATTCTCCAACTTCTTTTCTTTTTTTTCCAAACATAAAACATTAGAATGAAATAGCATTTCTTTAAAACAAGATACAATTCCTACAGAATTAGAAAAGTCACCTGGATTTTATAAAGCAATGCATACCTGCAGAACTTTTGCCAGCAGGGTCAAGACTGCCATTTTGCTCTCGGGAGCTGAACCTTTGGCCCACCAGCTGTCAAGTTTCTTCCAGTTTCTTAGCACAGCTGTGACCAGTTTCACTCCTTGCTGCTTGCATACGGTACGCTCCCTAAAACTCTGATCTAACATGCCGTTCAAAATGCTACCAACCTGGAAGGAAAGGCAACAAGTAGATTCTTGCATCCCAAATGAAAGGATGATAGGATCTCTTCATTGGTATGGGCAATCATAAAAGAGCATCACAGATTCAGGAGAACAGAACACCTGACTGAAAGTTAAAAAGTGTCTTGTTAAAAGAAAAAGAAGAAAATCCCTTCAACTTAGGCTCTTTCTGTCTGACTTACTATCTGTCCTAAAAGCACCTAAATTAGAAGCACCTTTCTCTTCTTCGACTCCATCGGAAAGGTAAGATTAGGATCTAAAATTAGAAGATCTTAATTCTATCTCACATCCTTGAATATAACTGTATTTGATGGAAAGTAAATGCCTAATTATGGAAATCTGAAAATTCTACCCTGACATATCAGCAAACTTAAGTTTAATTTATTGCATCACATAGCAATGCTAGACTTAAATCTCAAAAGGACACAGGAGAAGTCTCTCTGCAGGAAATTAAAAGCACACACTTTTCAAAAAAGAGACTTCTATCCCATTTACTCCTGTTTCATTCAGAGTACAATGCAGCAATTCCTTCCCATACCTTTTGTGTGAATATGGAGAAATAAATGATAATCCAGAATGACTCTAAAGATCAATACTTGAAAATTTTAGTTAGTGTGAAGCTGAGAAATAGGAGAAATAGTACATATGCTAACTCATTTGCATACATTTTGAAAAGAAACATAAACCACAGCATACCAGATGTGAACTAAGTATGCTTCAATCTCTTTTCTTCACAGTCTAAGAAAGACCCGACTAAAACTAATGGTCACTGACTTCCAAACCTGAATTCTGCGTTCTCCTCTTGAATAGCTGGCAACCACCTAATAAACTGGATTAATGTTATCAACCTTGTGATTTCACCAGATTTGGATGGGTACAGTAAAATAAACCTTAATTTTTCTTCCCATACATCACAAATGCATAAAACTAAAGAAAAGATATCTTATCAAATGTAATCCAAAATACATTTTTTTAAAAGTCAGGCAAAGAAGAACAGCAAATAGCAGACAACAGAAAAGTGTTTGTTTGACCCAATTTGGCTATTTACCTTAATTAAATTAATGAAGTGAAGACTTTTAACACTATTGCTACATGTAGCCAGTGTAAATTAGTAGCCTACCATTTATCAGGGACACTTTTAAAAGTAAATCTATTGTGGCATGCTCTGCATAGGAAACACTACAAACTCATCACAAGAACCAGCCTTTTAAAACATATATACATCTCTCTACAATCAAATTAAACAATTTCTAGTATCATAAAAAATTACGCTCCCAGTGTTTTAAAATGTTGGAAGCAACACCTTTAAGCATAATATCTTGGGTAAAAAAAGATCCAGTTATTTTTAAAAGGAAGATCTACTTTCCTGAGCATCTTTTTAAGCAAAAGGGAAAGTGGACTTTTGATCTTTCTTTTTGACCCTTCTGTTTGTCAGAAGCACTGAAAGAAGGCTTCTCAGTTAAAACACGTTTCCTTCATGGACCTGAGGTGAGCTCTACATTAGTAAGTAGTGTGGACCAACAGGAGAAAATCTGTTGAGCAAAACAAGTGGTGCTGAGACTGAGTACATGACATCTACCCTGTATTTATTTCAGGTCACAGGGGATTGTGTGTGTATGTGTTTGTCTCTCTTTTTAATACTTTGACCTAGCTCTACTCTAGTCCTGTGGAATAAATGCCCATTAGTGGTTGGAGTTCAGTTTAGCTTTATCCAAAACAAATCCAGTCCACATGCTCTTGGACCACTCTACAATTAAAATCAAAGCACAGTAAATGGGAACAATCAGACTTGCTTTGAAGGACGCTCTTGATCTGAAGCACTGTGCAAAAGAATCCTGAAATTCATAGATTTCAGAATAGGTAATAGGTAAGCACTTTCCACTCAGTTTGAGGTAAGATGACAGACAGCCTAAGTTATGTCAGAGATCATGAAGGTAGGGCCAGTAGGCACCAGAAGGCCATGACAGAAAAAACCCCCCACCCTATCAATGCAGTGCTGTCCGAAGTGGAACCAAATGCACTTTCTCCCCACTACACACTCAGTTACATCTACCTATAACAACAGAAGAAGTGTTACTTCTAACATTCCCATTTGACTTTGTCCTTTTAAAGAAGTCTAATACCATTTGGGGATTGCTGACAGATGATTCCATAAGCTGGACTATGATCACATCCAGGTTTTTCAGCAGGTGTTGATTGATGGTTTCTGAGAACAGGCTGTAGAAATACTGTCCATGAGAGAAATTGATCAGGTTCTTCTGGGATGCTCCTGATAATGGCACAGATAACACCACTGTGTTCAACAGCAGACTTACTAGCTCCTCACACTGTGAAAATTAAGGTATAGAGACAGTTATCTCAAGCACATTAAGTTTCACTCATGTCTTACAAAAGCGCATGAGTTTTTTAAAGCTTCCATCCCAAACTCTTTTATGTTAGCAAAAAGCACTAAAATAAAGCACAAACAGAATACTGAAATGCTTGTTACCTACAATTGTCACTCAATTAAACCAAAGAATCCTTACAGTTCCTCTGTAGGATTATGAATAAAACATCAGCCTCATCTACGCAAAATATGGGTAGAAGACTATTGATGATGAGTATTAAATGATGATTCAGTATTAAAACTAGAGAACCATATCCTACCTGGTCATCAATAGCAAAGGCTAGCTGCAGGAGTCTATCAGCTAATCTCTTACTGCTGATGTCTAACGATGGAAGAGATATCCTTTCACCCCCAGGTGCAATACCTTTATAAACAACTGAAAGAAGCTTAGAGCCAACTGAGAAATTATGCCCTTCATCCTATGGAAATAAACAAACAAGTGACAATTAATATAAGCTGAAAAAAAAAACATAAAAGCCTTCCGATCCAGCTGTATAGCTAATGAAAACATTTGAACTCGTCATTTTCTTATAAAGCGATGCAAATATACCATGACAAGACACCTTTCTAACTGAGGAACAAGATTTTTAACCAGACAACGCTGTTGTGTACGAAGTTCAGAACAAACTAACAGTCATTTGAAAATCTTCAAAAGATTCTGATCCTCCTCCAGATTTTTTTCACGTAACAACACTACTACAGAAATAAAATGAACGGCTTGGTCAGAACGGGTGGGCCACAAAAGGTAAACCATGCAGCTCCTTGAATATCACCATGCCACAATCACAGCTCTAGCTTTTGTTTAGATGTAGAGGATATATGGCAAACACCCCACAGAAATTAAATATTTTGTTACTTGCTAAATATAGCCTTGCTCACCAGTAAACAAATTCTCTCAGTCCTTGTGGCCGTTGCATAGCCTGTTTTCCTTCAATTGCCCGAAGTAAAATAGATGGACTACAACCAGAAACTTAGTAGAAAGAATTCTTTTGAGTAATATAGCATAGACCTCCACCCCCCAACTGCTCTCCATCCTGTTTTCCTGCAACTCAGACCCACTATATTGCTTCTGATCAGCCAGAGTGTATTCCCTTTCTAATTTCCCTCATCACTTCGAATGTTCTCCGTTTAAAAATTGTTGAAAAATGCCTCCTTTATAGGACAGTAAATCCTGATTTTTTGAGCTTTCAGTCTTGTGAAGCTCACTAAAAGGAAGTCTTAGGCAGATTCTGGTTGCCTCCAGGCCCTGGAAATTGAAGGAAGACAGACATAATTATGAAGATCGTTCAAACCTCAGTATTGTGCTACTCAGATTTGTAGAATAAACGTAAAACATTTATTTCTGATCCTATTCAATACCAGCTCTTTACTGTTGATCTCATTTTAAACAACTTCTTCATCTGATCTGTTCTCTGTTTTCATATTGGCCTTTTACACAGGAAAAGCTCTTTACTGTAGAAAAATATTCACCATTATTTTCTGGATAAACAATTACCTGATTGTGAAGAACAGAATGCAGCAGGCCAGATTTCTGGAGTTGCTTGCAGGCAGAAAGGACAGCACTAAACCTAACTTGATCAAAACGGGCATCTGAATTAAACAGGTCAACAGAACAAAGCTCCTCGATGCTAATGAGAAAAGAGAAGCAGTAACATTACATTGGTGTAATGTTACTGCTCCATGTGCAACCGCACACAACGTTATTTACTTCCCATTTCTCATGGTGAGTGGCATTTGTTCTGGATTCATGCTCACCAGAAAGCCCCTACTTACCTCTGCGGTGTGATTCTTTTTTTTATGCACAGTTTCAAACATTCCTTATAGGGAGATTTCATCAAAGCTTTCATGAGTCTTACTGAGATATCTGGGAGATTTTTCATGACTTGCACATCAGCAGTGTTAAAGCCTACGTGTGATGGATCACACACTGTCATCACCAGAAGCTCTATAAGCCTTGCATTAAGCAATTCCTTCTCAAGTAGCTAGAAAGAATAAAACATTAAATAAAAGCTTTATTTAAAAATCCATTTAGATTTCCCTATTTTATTCTTCATAACTTATCATTAGTCCTTATATCTGAAATGAAACAAAACATGGAACAGTAACTGTTCTCACTGTGACATTCTCTTTCTCTACGAAATGTCTGCCTTTCAATCGTGCTAATACACAGAAATTACGTGTCTATAAAAATATACATAGGATATATGCTATCTCATCAAACTGCACATAAGATCTTTTATGTCCACATAGGCCTGTTTCAGTCTTGATTACACATCTGTAATCACCTTGAAATCCAGATGTACACCTCTGTGCACATTATTAGAGATTTACTTAAAACAAGAGACAGTCACAGTCTCAGAACTAAACCCGGCAGTGTAAATTTCATAAGAGACTCATAAATACTATACTTTATATAGTTAAATACAGTTTATATTGCATCAAAGCCAGGCAAATGGAGAGACCTGAATATCGACGCTGAATTCAAGAAAGAATTGCCACAAACTGCCTTTCTGCCTTTTAAGCAGCTATCACCTCCACACATTTAAGGCCATCAGGAGTCATGCAGGAAATACTCATTGCAAGTACTCCATACAGAACGACAATCTCATAATCAATATACAGGAGTCTCAAAGTCAACATACAACTGGAATATACAGGAAATACTAATTCGTGTAATCAAAATTACATCAACCACTAAAATTAACTGTGCAATATAATTCTTTTCACTTACAGGCAAAGACCGCAACAGTTTGCGATGCTTAGTCGTCAATTTCAATTAAAGCACCTCTGAAGCTGATATTCTCCAGCAAACTAACATCACAATGAAAACACAAATCTTTAACTACCTATAAATTTTGTATCTTTTACCCACTACAGATTTCAGTGCCTACCTTCCAGAAATCCTGCTGGCATGTTTCCAGGATCATGGTGACAAACTCCATGATTCGGACTATAATGGTACACTTGCTGTAATTATACATGTCTCTCTCTTGTGGACTGACCATGCTGCCTTTTGAACTGCAATCAAAGCACTGCGCTGCTGCGTGGATATCATGCAAAGCAATAGTTTCAAGGAAGAACTGCACAGCCTCCAAGAATGAGGATCTTTCATTTACACCTAAGAAGAATTGTACTAAGTTGAAATGATACAGCAGCTCCCAATACACAGATTATTGCGTGTTGAGAAGAAAACAGCCGTACTGAGATGATAAACAGAAAATGATGACATGTCACACCAGTATTTTCTGAAAGTCATATGCCAGTTCCAAATATTAACATTCTGGTCAGTGAAGGGTAGCTTTCTACTTATTGATCATTATAAGCCCTTATTAATGATAATGATTTAAGCATGTGTAATAAAAAGGATGACAATTTAAAATCTCTAGTTTTGAATCATTTGGCCCTATGCTAACTGCATCCAATAATGATCTTGCAGTATTGTTTTAAACCAAGACAGAGAGGACACTGACAGACTACCTAGAACTTGTACAAGACTTCATATATGAAGTAACTATGCAACTGTACTGTCAGTGATAAAAAGCATTTCGTTTAGACCTGCATGAATAATAAAAACGTTTTGATAGAGACACAATGGCTACACATGGTATTACTATGCACATGATCAAAATTCAAATACAAGGCTTCTGGACCTGATGCAGTTGAAGCATTAGGAAACTGAAGAAAGGTAATATGTACGGAGCTTGAAGTGAAAAGGGGACTTCATTCATTGCTTTCTGATAGCTCCCTCCAGACATTAATAAAGAGCAGGTAAACACCTTTGGAAGAATTAAAAAAAAAAAAAAAAAAAAATTCTATTGCTCTCCTCAGCAGAGGGAAATTAGCTGTACAGCATAATTTTTTTAAGATGAGCTAGAGTAAAAGAAGTTGCTGGTGAGTGGATGACTGAGACACAGACATCTAAAGGTATATTTCTAGGACTAAAAGGAAACATTTTAAGATACGCTATTAACAAAGTGCTACTTAATCAAAAAACATCCAGTACAACAACTGTCACTGAAACCTTTGGCAGAATTTGTAAAATTCATCAACTCTACATTTAAGAAAAAAGCTTCAAGTCCAAGTCAGGAACTCGTCTTGGATGGGCTTTGTGTAACAGACATGAATGAACCT
Organism: Aptenodytes patagonicus; assembly: GCF_965638725.1. Taxonomy (NCBI): domain Eukaryota; kingdom Metazoa; phylum Chordata; class Aves; order Sphenisciformes; family Spheniscidae; genus Aptenodytes; species Aptenodytes patagonicus. The sequence continues at coordinate 47,269,597 of NC_134950.1, read as the reverse complement.
AATGCAACAGTTAATCGCTCACCCAGTATTTCATGAGGTTTGATCATTCGCAGCTCAAAGAATGTATTGTAGCAGTCCAGTGCTGCTAAGAACATATCCATCCACTGCATGACAGTCTGTAAACCGAAGGGCTCCTGCATACCACGGAGAGTTGGCTGAGAAAGGATCCCAGATGGACTTTTGGCATCGCTACCACCTCCTTCAAATTTGTTAATGAGGAAAGAAACATCTCGGGTTTTTAGAATATTAGCCAGCCAAGAAGATGGAGACTTGTTTCCTGATAGAAGTAAACACACAAATATAAATTCTCTAGGAAAAACACATTTCAAGCTAGCAAGGAATTAGAGGCAAATGGACTGACATGCCCAAGCTTTGTGTTTTAAACTGGACCTTCTAGTGGAGAAGGTATTGGTTCTGATCCAGTCTTGGTCATATTACTGAAATTACCCAACAAGGAGGATGTCAATTTGTGAGACACTCCCACTATTTCCCAGTCAGCAAATACTGCCTTCATCGCTGGATGCAACAGCAGTTCTGGGCCTGTAAGTTCTCCTTCCTGGCCGGAAGGAAGTTCACAATAAAACCCTCTTCTGTGCCCACAAACTCTGAGGTTCCCACAATATTTGATTTCCAATATGAGTAACTACTTAGTTTCTATTTAACAGCAATGAGTGAACAGATATTTACTTAAAAAATAATTTTTCTTGTAATTAATACTTTGCACAGAAAATGTAGAGGGAAGGCATGCACAGTATTTAGAAAGCAAAGATAATAAGACATTGTGACTTACAATACCTGGTAATAAAGGAACAAATTCATAGAAGAGCTCCATGGCTTTATGTCGGCACTCTGTCTGAGGTCGTCCACACTGCACTAAAAGCCACATGACAATGTCCAGAAGACATACTGACTTAGTAGCTGGAAATCCTCTGCACAAAAATATTAGGGATTAACAGTCCTCATGACATTTACCAAGAAGCCATAGTCTTCCAGTTGAAAAAAATCAAAATGTTCCATAAGCATTATGAATATCATTTTATCTATCTAACCAAAACCCATCTACGTTACAAGGACGAGCCCTTCTACAAGCACATCCTGCACTGCTTTCCTTTCTTGCCACTCTACTTTGGATCCCCAGAGCATAGTCTTTGTGGCAAAATTTTGAAAAGCAGAATCAGGTCTCCTTCCTTCTCTTTGTAACACTCAAAGAGATAAAAATGGAGATTAAAGTTTAAATAAGCCCGCACAGTTCTTCCCCGTTCCCAATTATCCAGTCTCCTGACTTACCATATGCCACAGCAGTGAGCTAACTCCCAGATTCCACTTGCCTGCTTTTTTAGGATCACAAGATAATTCAGGTAAAAGGGTACCTCAGGAAGTCTCTAGTCCAACCTCCTGCTCAAAGCAGGGTCAGCTACGCGATCAGACAAGATGACTCAGGGCTTCACCCAGCCTGATACTGAATCCATTCTTGCTTCTTCTACCTTTTTCACTACCCCTCTTTAATCACTGATCATCCTACTGCTGCTTGTCCTACTTCTGCTAACACTTACAGTAATGAAGGAAAAAAAAAGACGACTTGGGAGGAGTTTCCTCCAAATGCTTTGTAACACCAGTGCTAACATTATTATAAACACTGCTGTGGGGGAAACATGCTTTTCTTTCCCTTCTGTCCCTGCCAAACTAAAGCAAGTTCTCTATTCTGAGCTCACCATGCTGGAATAAAGAACGACCATCACGATCCTTTTTTTATCACGTCCAGCATTTCACCAGTGGTTCAACAGACATATCAGGAGATCTCTATCAGCAACAGTCACAGGATGAATTCCCCATTCAGTCCTAAGTGTTAATGGAACTACATACATAGTTAACCAAAATGTAATATTTAAAAAGCAGAAGAATGGCAAATTGCTGACCGTGGAACTCGCTGTTTTCCTTCCTTGTTCAGAGAAGGTGCTTTATGCTTGATTATGCGCTTCAGGTGATTAATAGTATCACAACATTGTTGAGTGGTACCTGTTAGAAAGAGAGAATTGACATGTATAAATAAACACTAGTAACTTGGTTAAATGAATCAAGGCATTATAACTACAGAAATGGTGCAAAAGACTTACACACAGGATAATGTCTATCACCCTCCACTACTCTGTGCTTCTACAGTAAATTTTTCAAGGCCACAGAACAAGATCATAAAATAGCAGACAGGTCAACATGGCCTGAGCCAACCGTGAGGCCTCTGCTATAAAACTGTATTCTATTTTCCGTGCTCATGCTTAGAGAAACTGTAAAATTTTCCCATACAAATGTTTCTTCTGGGGCCACTTCTATCATATCCTGAACTGTTTCTCTGAAAGAAATAAATCTTTGTAACATCAGTTTTTGGTTTTATGTTCTAATTACTACCGATTGATGAAAGTCAGAGCATGGAAAAAAAAAAGAAAAAGAGAAAAGGAAGTTTACTGAAGATCACTAGAACTGTGGAAGAGGTCACAGATTCTTCACACAACTACATACTGTTGTAGAGAAGAATGACAAGGCAAACAGGAAAGTGTATTACAAAATGGGGGGAATGTTCCACAGAGTATGGACAAATGCCAATATTTCAAGCATTTTGTTTGTTAGAAAAGAGTAGATTTCAAGATTCTCATCAAGCTACATTTTTACAATGTGTAACTGCAAAACCAGGACTCAAATCGAAAGCACCACTAGCATTTTTAGTATTACTATAAAACTGTAAATCATCGTAAATGATGATGAAAAAGGTTCTTTCTCTTGAGCACAAAATCTTCCACCTTTATATGTTGCAAGGAGTTGATTCAAACACTTCCTAACTAGGTATCAAATGGCCTCTCTATCAGTAATGAAAAATAATCCTTCCTTTGTTGCAAAAGTAAGCACATTTACTTTTCCTCCAGTTATAGATTCATGGTTTGGTTTAGTTTTTCTTTTTTAATCCAAGATTCAACAGGATGGCTTTTTTCTTCACTCCATAGTTAATTAATGATAGCTCACCTAATGATTTCTCATCTGTATGGGCTAAGGCCAGACTTTCCAGAAATACCACCAGTGCTTCAAATACAAACTGCTCCACCAGAGAATTTTCTTCCCTTTAAAAATCAGGAATAAATATGATGAGAAACATGAGTAGAAGCAGCACTAAGTGTGAAATTCTAATTACAAAAAATAAAAATACTGTAGAGAGAAACTGCACAAGATGTTTGTACAAAAAAATACATCTAAACCACTCTAAACAAATAGCAATGAAGATTCACTGACCACCTTTAAAAGGCGTAAGTAACTTCCCATAAACTTGTGATAGAAATTTAAACTTCTACACCCCTCACTTGCAGAAAGCCTGAACTACAAAATTATAATTAAAAATTAATAAACTGAGTGACTCAATTTTACAGCTATTGTATTCATTAATAGAATGAGTGCCAGCGGATGACTATTTGAGTTCTAGGCTCAATTTTTTTTATCTCCTTGAACCTCTAGTCCAAGTTAGCTACTGTTCTGAGCTCTGTTTGCTCACCTAAATTCTCTGTAGATGCTGTTAAAAGCAAGCGCTGCACCCAGTCTCTTGAAAGCACTGGGATGAAGAGCAAGACTATACAACCGTTTAAAAAGAGACTTGGTGTTTGCTGGGCTTTTCTCCTGCTGTCTCGGTGTTGTCTGCTTAATAGACCATTTCAAAAATTCTCGTACGCACTGACCACAGAAATCTCTCAAAGTGCTGTCAACTGGATCCACTATGCCACTCTGAAATTACACAACATTATTTCATTAGAAGAGTGAAAAAAAAAAAGGCATTGTCTCAGTGCAGTTATTAGAGCATCTTATTTACACAGTATTATTTTTAAGTTAAAAAAATGTACTCACACTTTCCCAGAAGTAATAAAGCCTCAAAATTACTACTGTCCAAGGGAAGGGGCAGCACTTCTAGCCCTCACAGCACTGGATTAGGCCTCAAAGATCTGGATTTCTATTCCCATCTCAGCCACTGAACAGTTTAGAAGCTTTGTCTAAGTCACTTCATTTTCTGATGAGCCAGTTTCCTCTGGTTTAGAAGTGGTATGGCAACACTGACTTTAATTTACAAGAAGTACTGCAAAACCTCCTGACCTATCTTGCCTCCAGCCACTTCAGGTCAGTGCAAAAGCCAGTTTTTTAAATTTAAAGCTTTTGCGCCTGGTGAAAGCAAAAAAGCTTAGAGGAAAATTAAGCATACATCAAAAGCAACTTTCATTCAGAGTGAGGGAAAAACAACAACAACAAAAATGTATACAAGGAACTACTGAAATACACTGATGACAAAAACAGTGTTTCATTAATCCTATAAGCACTCTAAAGATGCTACCTGCATTTTGAGAATTTCCAAGAAATAGAGAAATCCGTCATCAAAATCTTGGTTAAGAAACATTAAAAGATCACAAAATTGATAAACTGTTTTCCTTCTTTCAGACAAATAAGGAGCCGTTCTATCTGTTTATGTGCTCCTGGTTCTTTCAGTAGTAAAATGATTCTAATTAAAAATAAAGTCATATGGCACAGAAAAAAGAAAAGGAAGACTTATGACCTACCAAGATAGCTTCCAGGAACACCACCGTATCTTGACTCTCAAATTTTTTGTTGTTCGTAAACCAGTGGATGAGTTGCATGACTAAAGGCTCATACAACTGTCTTGTTACCTGAAAAGAGTAAAAGCCAACTGCATTTCTAGGATTAATATATTTCTACGCTATTTTGCTATTCAAAATATGTAAGAATAAAAAAACCTACTTCTTTGAAAAAGGGTTTATAAAATGAATAATCAGCTTTATATTACATTCCCATATCAAGGATTAAAAAAAAAAAATAATCTGGTTAGCTACTTTCTATTCAGCTAGTCTCAAAAGATCTCCAAGCTTACTTTCAGTAAGATCCCCGAGACAGATAAAAAACATTGCATGCCATGAACTGATACGCCAATATACAGCCAGGGAAACAGGGAAGTTTGGTTTTAAGCCGTATTTTGAACTAAAATCTCTCTTAATCTTTACCATATACATTATTCTAACTTGCTGGATTTCAACAATTCTACCTGTAAGTCAACCTGATCAAATACGGTCATACTATAACGTGAAGGAAAGAACCATTAAATATACTTGCTTGCATACATATATGTTTATAATACAGTGTGTATGTCTGTGTGCATTGGTTTGGACCAATCCAGGCATCATTTACCTATGGTTCATGTTCAGCCATATGCCAGCAAAAAGGGTTTCACCTAAATTGGTAGCACAGCTTCCTGTATATTTTAACAGAACACAAATCCCTTTGGTCTAGAAACAGAATCTGGATGCCCGGGTCCAAACAGCAGTCTGAAGAGGCACAAGACCTGTAATTCCAGTGGAGCTGAACCTATGTGTCTATTCTGTTTTTTTGTGTAAAGGAGGAGAAATACCAAGTTCAGATGTTTGAATTAAATATATCATTCTTAGCTATCAATGAGGCAGCTACAAATTCTCTCCCAAATGCTTTTCTTGTGGATTGTAGCTTTGCACTCATCCAATATCGAAACAATCAACTTCACCTCAAATTAACTTATTACAGAAAAAGAAAAATATGGAAGTTAAATACAGCAATAAAGAGCAGCTACTACTACAAACTCTTTGAATGAACCTTGAAACTTGAATCTTGAAACCCTCACGTATTCGTATACTCCTCTGAGTTACTCTGAATTACACTCCGTTATTGAAGTCTTTGAAAAGGCTTCCACCCTGCCCAAAAAATCCTGAAAAACTATCCCTAAAATAGAATTTCAGCTTACGAAATACATTACATTTGGGGAAAAAAAAAGGCAGTGTGTTAGGATAACTTCTAACAGGATAGCTTCTAAATATAATTATAAATTAATTCCCACATTTAGAGGTATTTTAAACAAGATTAAATGTTTATAAATGAATCTGTTTACCTGGTCTACATCACAAGCAAGACGAAGCAGTACTGGAAATATTCGCTTATGTAACTGATACATGGGCGGGGGACCCTGATGTCCTTCTGGCATCTGAGATGCTCTCCCCAACATATAGGTGACTATGCTATGTAGCAGCTCACATGCTGCAACCTGAAATTTAAAAATCCCTTTGGTTATGCATCCATTACTTTCACAGAGAAGACAAAATCGTGGGCAGGAAAGAATGAGTCAAAAGAAAGGGGATATTTGAGAAATCATTCCAATCTATACTAAATCACCATTCCAGGAACAGATCATGTCCATGAAAATAATTTAGGCACATTCTAACTGGCCTTTCTCCTAATGTTTTAGTCTCTATCATGGGCAGTCACTTTTCAGCTGGAGAAAATTCATCACTGTATAAGTCACCCATCATCGTGTGTTCAAGGATTCTGGACTTTCTTTGGATATCAACATCCCAATCCAAAGCAGCAAAATATTTGCTTAAGTGCTCTGCTGGACTGGGCCCACAAGCTCATAGGCTAGGCATGAGAAGGAGGCCAAACAACATTGAAAATCAAGTAGTTTAAAATTTTCATTTTTACGTTAAGTCTAACTCTCAAAGCACAATGGTGCCTGATAGAGCTTACAGCAACCTCAGCTCTTTAGTTTTTAAACACTCAGAATAATGTCAGCATGAAAGAGCACCGAAGCAGCACATTGTTACCTATGAATTAATTAAAACAGGTCTTTCTTAACAAGGAAGACATTATTTTATGCAGTATTTATCAGCTAGCATAAAAAAGATGCAGAAAAAGCATCAATACTTTTGTTTGTCTGTCACTTGCAGAAAGAGCCAGTTCAGTCACACGAGGCAAGAATAAATCCAAGTAGATGACAGGCTTCATATCTGCAAATGGTACAGCAAAGCTCAGACGCTTCTCAGTGTCCCAGGATACACATTTCTTCATCATCCCTTCTGCAGAGGTAGCTAATGCATTTGAAAATACCAAAACAAACAAACAAACAAAACCTTTATATAATATACACAGAACAAGTATTTCTGTAGCTCAGTCAAAAAAAATCTGTAACTTTCCAACTTCAGTTAGATTGCCATAAAATGTTAATGCTTTATAAACTACTGGATGTTACAAGTACCAGAAGTATGTTAGAAGGCCGGTTTTATTTGCACATCCAAACAGATGTTTAGCCACCACATGGAAAAAAATAATTGCAGCCAACATTTCAGGAGACAGACGCAGCAGCCTCCAGTTTCAATACAGGTAAGTCTGGAGACAATTATAAACCCAGAAGACATTGAATCACACTTGATTTACTTAATATGTCCAATATACTACTTTTGTCTTCTACTGTTATAAACAATCAGACAGGAAGATCCAACATACAGACTCCTGCAGCTGCACAGAAAACAACTACATTTATGGCTATGTCCTCCATGGAAAACTGCCATACTTACTCTCTTCTCTCTGTATGTTCCCATATTTGTTAATTTGATTAACAAAGTCTGACCACAATTTGTATTTAATTTCCAGGGAATAATCCTACTTTCCCACAGTATTTCTGAATAAGCAACAGAGAAGTAATCGGCAGAAAGAAAATTGATTGTAAAGGCAGAAAAAATAAATGTAAGCACTAAAAGAAAGGAACAAAACTTCTATACAACTATAGTTTTTAGACCGACTAAATTTTGTGCTGAATTTATCCCTTAAAGCTCATGGTCAAGTACTTACATGATACTTTTCCATTTTTGTTTTAATTAGATTTTATGATATTTAATAATTAAATTATAAAGCTTATTCACAGACTGAACAGAGAAGAGCAGAAAACATTTTTTTTTTTTTGAGGAGGCACTCAAATGGAGCTCTACTATCTGGACATACTAAAGGCATGGTGCACCTTAAACTCACAAGTGAAGAAGTAAGCTTGCTGAGACTTACACAATTCACAGGCTGCAGTTCTGCAAAAGTGGATTAAGTGAGAATTGTAGTAAAAAGGTGGAAACAAGTACTGAGGAGTTACAAACTGGGGCAAAGTTTTAAAATGGCTTTGCAGGCAGAGGGTGAAGGGCAGGAATAAATAAAACCATATACTCATATGCATATAATTTTTTGCCTTTAACTGAAGTTTTCTACATACTTTCTGCATTCCATAGTAAGTTAGTGAATACTTTGCTCTCCTAAACTCCAGAACTGAATAAAAGCAATTATGTTTAAACAGGAGCAACAAAAAATAGCTTTCCTTGAAAAGCTCGTGCATTCTCACAAAGTGATGTTGAGACCTCACTGAAATCAACTTTCAAGAGAGACAGCAGGGGCACGTAAATATTTTTATTTACACTGGCAGGACACTCACCTGTAATTAAGTTGTGGTTGATCTGCCCTCCCAAAGATCCAAGAAGGCATGCTACTCTAGTCCTTACTGCTTCCAAGGAGGGACTGTCATCCTAAATAATTCAACAGATTTATATTAGTGAACGAAGAGTTACTTCTATACATAAGTAACTTGGTTTACATAGTAAATGAAGGTTTTATGGCTCTTACTAACATATAGATGAAGAAGGTAAAATGAAGAACCTGTGGGGAGGAGAACCACATCAAACAAAAGAACAGTTTTGGTTCAATAAGCAAAAGAGGGGAAGACCGGAAAGCATTTCCATCGCATTTTGTGGGCTTTGAATTGCCATTTCTCAAGTAAAGGTTAAAATTTTATCATCACAGATAACACATACCTACAGAATGATGTAATAGTCTAAAAAGTGGAAAGTAAAAATTACTCTTTTAATTTGCTTTAATCCCAGAACTTAAAGTTTAGATCCTGTATCTTTATGTAAGCAGCCAACCGATTTTCATAACCAGCCTGTATGGGATACAAAATTCACTCATTTTGTTTAAAGACCACTAGGTTGGAAAGAGTTTTATGTATATGAATAACTATTAGTTTCATGCCTAAAAAAGGTTTATTCCAAGCTAGTTTGCACACTGGAATATACAAATAAAACTACACTTATTTTGAGCTATTTGAGAAGTCACTGGTCAAAATGAGAGTATGTTTGACTTCTAAGACTATGAACCTATCCACAAGATAACTAGAAAAACCCCAAAGTTACACATTCACAAAATGGTATTTGCACAGTGCACCCCTGCTAAGCTGGGACCTGATTTTAGGTGTAGGAGTTAAATTTTTGTTTCCACAATATATTAGTCCAGCAGCGATGTTGACTTACAAGAATTCTTCAGTTCCCTTTCCCTGCTTCATTCCCATTCTCACCCTAGAATATGACATCTTTCCAGCTGTGCTGACATAACAGCTTTTTGAGCCACGTTGTAGAACAGGATTCATTGAACTGATGTAAGGTAGAAATAACACTCAGAAAAAAGGTATGTATGCAAGAAAGGAAGAGAAACAGAGGGAAGTGATTAACTCACATTTAACTCTAAAAAGAAACAGTGTTCTTACCAATGAAAAAGTCTTTGCTTTTCTTAAATGCTGTATCACAACTTTATTAAACCCCTTCTGGGCTGCTCGAGAAAGTTTCCTTACTTCCCAGTTATTCTGGGATTCAACTGATGAATAAAAAACCAGCATATTAATATTAGTTTATTGTAGCTGCACCTCATGCACCTACTCATAGTTTCTTGAAAAACACCCACCCTGGTTTTGCCCCTGGTTTTATTTTTAGGATGTGACAATTATTCTTTCATTTTAAACCTTTATTAAGGAAAATAAGTCTCTATTAGTGAAAACTGAGCTGATTTAAGGATACAAAGGACAAATCACAGAGAAGTGGCATATAAAATGGCTACAATTAATGATTGTTTGGCAGTAGCAAATAAATCCTAATTTAAGAAAAAGGTAAATTTTGGGGTGTAAGAGAAATTATATTGTTCCAACCACAAGAAACACACAATACAAAGTATGCCACATTCATATCTCTAGGCGTAACTACGCAAAAATCATTTTCCTCTCCCTCGAGACTAAAAATTCATTGCCTGTATGTACCTGTAGAAGTAGAGTTTTTCAAATAACCATCAAGAAGAGGTAGAACATCCTTGTAGTAAGGCTGCATTATATGTCTGGGGATGTGAGCTGACCAATCTTCCAAAGCGTCCAGTCCCAGATCAGCCATTGGGGTACAACTAAGGCCCAGCTTAAATGCATTCTACATGTCAAATGTAAAACTATCAGTCTTTCATTTTTATTGACTACTATTATTTAAAGTTAAAATAAAAACATATTTCAAAGCATTTAGCGCACAATACATCTTCCTTCTTAGTAACTTTCGTCTGCTTAACATTTCACTCAACATCAGCACAGGAAATATATATTATATTGCAACACAGGCAGTAACAGAGACACCTTACTGCAAAAGCAAATTCTGACAATTTACTTGTTTATCCAGAAAGTCAAGTATTCTATCTCACTGAAGACAGTGCAAAGCTTAACGGTTATCTTACTTACTCAACAGGATACTAACTTTGCTCCAGAATTTTTGTACGTGTTTTAGGAAAAAAAAAAAAAAAAGTGTTAGCTGTACATCACTTTGACCCACCTGCAGTGCAGGAATATATGCTGTGATATCAAGCATGATGATGTCATGTGGTAAAGAGAGCAAAAAATGAAGACAGGATGCCAACAACTCATCTTTATACTGTTTCATTTTTGCTGTAACCTAAAATTCAGATAAATAGGTCAAGAACAATCATAAACCTTACAAGAACTTGATTTAGGTATATCACTACCCAGGTAAAATACACAACTCAAACCCAATACTGGAATCTCATTCACCTGCAGATGGTTACCAGGCAGTATTTAATGCACAATTATACAGTTATTTCTCAATTGCACATCAATAAATGACCAATACGCCTCTTCCAACGTTAAGTAAAAAACAGACAGAAAAAACCCACTATGTTGCGTAATTCAAACAGCTGAAATACTTCTATCATATATTTCTCAGATTTCTCAGATGTAATTTTGACTGAGTCATTTATGCTTATATTCAGACTAAGAAAGGTAGCCAGCAAAATAACTTACCTCTTTTCCAAACTTTACAAACAGTGCAAAGCAAGACCTCTTTTCTGGGTCTTCAGGACATTTTCTGAGACTGTTTGGACTGACACCCTACCAAACAGAAACCACAAGTCAACAGTATTAAAAAATGTACTACACAGTACAAATATGAAGCACAAGTTGAACTCAAAATAAATACATCACTGTCCCGTATGAAATGGTGAAAACTTGAAATGTACATTTGTTTTCTCAATGCTTAGAAACTAACACTAGTACCGTGCACTGACAGTCAACTTTTTGGAATATGCTTAGTATTACCCAAAATAAACAAGACACATAGGACTGAAAAATAACTTTTCAATGGCTTAATTTTCTCCTTGCTCTCCCATCTAACAAACCATAAAAGAAAAAAAAAAATCCCTAATAGTGGATGCCCAGGTGGCAAGAATGCAGGTGGAATAAGAAAACAGCAATTCACAACATCATCTACAGTACAAGCACCTATACCAATGAGTTCCCAAATTTGCTTCACTTGGTGCCATGACCAACAGTAGCAGGGACAGTTCTGGGCTCTGTGGTGGGCTACACACACAATGGGATGATGCACCATCACTTTACAATAGCTTCCATACCGCAAATGGTGCATCATATTTCTTGTGGAAATCAGTGACTGGAATACAAGTATAATTAGAAGTTGAGTAATTAACCCATACACGTGTCTGCTGTTCTGGCTAGATTGTTTCTGATATCCAAGCTATCTTCTGTACCGTCTGCACTGCAATGGTATTTCCTATCCCTCTGTTCACCCAGCTCAGGATTTTGGAAGGAGCATTACACATGACTATATGTAAAGAACTGCACCATCATTAATACAACATGTTACCCCTCCATTGGGAAAAGAGATCTCACCTCAAAGTATTTTATTTTCTTGGCAATTTTCATTGTAACAGAAAGCAGCTTGTAGAATCCACTAATAAGAGGTAGTCTCGTTGAATATGTAATAAGCTCATAACCAAAGGAATATACCCAAGGGTTAAAGTATTCAACATGCTTCTCTGGAAGTATCTCTCTAAAACAGATGCACAGAAAACATACAGGGGTAAAAAAAAAAAAAAAAAAGAAACTGAATAAAATATTTGTTTGGGGTTTTTTTGTGTCAAACTTTCAAGTAAGTACAAGAAAGAGAAGTATTGCTGTAACAGAGTCACTCCAAAGACAATGAGGGAATAATTACATGCTGCCTTCTGAGGCAAGCATAGGAAGATTTTTATTTTGCTTTACAGTGCAAAACCATTTCTTCCTCATTACATCTCGTTATTAAATTTATACAAACACACATACTCACATAGCACATTTCATTACCGAGACTGCAGTATTGCTAGGGGAAATCAACCGGACCTTCACAGGTAAACAATGCTGTACCTTTCACTTAATGCCCCATACTACTTTATGAGGACTGTATTTCTGGTCTCTGAAGTATTTGGTATAGATGGTCAGTATAACACACAAAGTTACAACAGATACTGAAAGACAATTACACCCACATAATGAAAGCTAATTGCTTGTCTCCTGTAGTCTTTAAAAAAACCGAGCTGATGAGCTAGGATGTTTTTACCTATGACCCAGATGTCTGAAACACTCTTACTGTCTCCCTGCTAATCAGCTTGTGCATTTTGAAATATGCTATATCATCATAAGTCAGAAACAGGCACCTTAAATAAATCTCACTTCAAATTTCTTCCAACCACTTTGTAGCCTCCAAACTACATAAAAACATATTAATACCTGCAGAATTCCACTAGATTTATAAAGGCAATAAAATCTGTTGGCTTCGTTGGCTGAAGGTTTGAAGCAGGGTCAGAAGTAGGCCAAACCAAAGCACTGTCAGTTTCATTTTCATCCTGAAAATAAATATTGAAGCAAGAACACTGGATCTGTGACAACACAGAAAGCATTTACACCTTTTTCCCAGATAAACAGTCTCCTCCTCTTTTTCTAGCTGCTAGGAGCTAGTCTGACGCAGCCAAATGACTAATAATTGACACATCAATAATTCAAAGAAATAATATAGGTTGCTTGCTCATAAGGAAAAAGCGAGTAAAAAAATGAAAACCACTGGATGCCAGAGTAGGCATCACAGATTCTGTGAACTTCTTCCGATTCTGATGCTGCCATCTCCTAACATTGCAATGCAATACCCAGAACTATAAAGTAAAACATTTTGACTAGTATGAACGTTACTTCAAGGACACTATGAGGAGGTATATAAGCATAATGAAAACAAAACAGGGAATGTGATTTTGGTTCCCCTACAACAGCAGAAATTAATGGACAAGTCATCAGGTCTCACCTGTTCATTAACATCCAGTTTCTGAACAGTCAGGTCCAACTTCTCAATAATCTTCAAAATAGATTTTATAAGTTCATCGTACAGCAAGCGCTTCAGAGACTGCAGCGGTGAATTTGCAGTAAGAAAGTTTTCATCTTCAAAAACACATTCCTTTGTAGGAGGAAAAAGTTCATGTTTCAAAACACCAGTGAGACTTATTTCTTCTTAAATCTTATTTCTTATTTCTACACCAGTGAGACTCTGTATTTCTTGAATTTACAAACCAAGATTTGAATGATTCAGAGAATTTGGTTTTAGACATTCCTCAGCTATAAATTCACCCGTTTAATTCATTTATCAGCCACAAAATCCAACTAAATCCAGGAAACAGTTGTTCTACAGCATGACATTTGGAAAAGGTCTAGGGTTAGAAAAGCAGTGATAAGACTCAGGATTACGTCCCCTTTTGTATTTCCATGTTAACTATGCTTTTACCTTCATTGTGTCACAGTTCAGTAGACTTCTAAAGAGATACAGATAGTCCTTATACGTTGGTACTTTCCATCTCCCTCTCCCACCCTCTCCAGCTTCACGTGAGTCTTCCAATCCAGAAGTTTCTTTTCCAAAAAAATCCTGAAAGGACACACAGTATTTTTCAGAAACACTGCATATGTAACTACCTGACTCAAGCCAAAACACAATGTAAAATTACTTCTGCAGATAGAAACATGAAACGTTTAGCTTTCTCATTCAACCAACCTGAAAAGAGCACAAAACAACCAGCTCCTTTCAAAAATCTCTAAAGCTCTTCTCCTTCCAGTGGTCAGTTATTTGAGAAACTTTATAGTTATCCTGCTGCACAGGATTAAAAAGCTTCAAAATCCTCCCGTAACACAAACATTCAGTAAAACTTTTAAAGTGTCCAAAATTTGTTAACCTGGAAGAAAGCTAGATGACTTTTAAGTACAACCTACTTTGTTACAGACAACCTGAGCAAACAAGAAGTGCAGAGAACAAAAGTCTATTTCCTGTTATTTTTTTCATTCAGTACAAGAGGCACATCCTCATTACGCTGAGCAGACGTAGGGACCAGAGACTAGTAACAGCTGAGCCACAATTCAAAATGGATGGTACTATTTTTGCTTCTTTGGGCCTTCCCCTGTTTACTGGGCTAGATCTTCAAGAACTGGAATGTATATTCTAGGAAGCTAGATGAAATAAATATGTTTAAACAGTTATTTTACCTTTGAAAACGTGATTGGCTTGGAGAAGATTCTGATTAATCCCTGATGCACTGAAACAAAAAAAATAATTGCCTGAACAGACTTAAAAAGGTACAGAATCCATATCACTCATTACGTTAGCTACGAATTAAATCAGTCTTCTATTTTCTACTTTCTGTCAGGATGAGGGAGAGGCAAGAGAACACAGATTTTTCTTTAAGGACAAATGTAGCCAAAACCAGAGCCACAACTCTAGGATGTTTCACAGGGAACCAATTCTGAACTTGCCTCTTACTACTTTTTCTCAATACTGCCTTGACTTTTTCCTGAGTCTGAATGCAGTGATGACCAAGACATTGTCCATAATGCCCGTATTAAAAAAGGCAACAACTCCCAATGACTCTCATAGACATGGACTTAAGATCTCCTAAGATCCCAAATCAAGAACATGGAAAACAATGAAAATGCCACAGCAATAGAGAAAAGCCACCATAAATAACTGAAAGAAATTAAAAATAATTTCTGAAAATCATTATAGTGAAATGTCAGCATGCTGGAGGCTACTAGAATTGTCAGCTACCAATGCCGACACATTCATTATTACATTCGCAGGACTGTATCTGACTAACGACATATTTAGAATTTTCATTTTTACTATGTACAAGTTCCAGAGCATAAAAAGATTGCATTTCTAATAGAGATGACACTCACCCTACTTTCTATGATATTTTGTAGGGGTAACTGAAAGGGTATTGAACAGATTTTTGTGCATTTTTCTGTGAAGTCCCTTTCTCCCCACAATCCTTCAGAGCAGGAACATAAATCTTATGTTTAAACAGATTATCACAAAAATACATTCTCCTGCCCTTGATGATAGCCACTCTGTCATCCAAAACAGTTGTTAAATGTATTCCTTAAGTGATTTAACAATGGATATTGAAAAATAACACAATGAGAACCCTAAACCTCCATTATTAGAGGAGGGGAAAAGCTTCATTTTTGATCCCAAATGGCTATTACACTTATCTCTCTTAGAAATAGTTAATCAATTTAGGGGAAAAAAATCCAAACCAAAAAAACACACCCCCCCTCAAAACACAACAAAGTTAATATCACAGACTCACCCACAGTGCTAATAAAACTCCAGAGAACTGGACCTTTCCCTGAGAAGGCTAGAAATAACTTTATTATAGATCTGCAACAGACTAACTGCATTTTTTCACTGTATTGTGGAAAGCTATTGATCTGCAGCACAACTAGATGTTCAAGAACTGGAGTGTATACTTCAGGAACCTAGAAGAAATAAAAACAAACACCCATTATGCAAAGACAATGATTATAACTCAGTATCAATGTGAAGAATTATGCTAAATTATTTCAGCAAGATTCGTTACAAGAGTTTACATCATGACCTGCTCTGAGAACAATGAAAGACTTCGCAAGTGAATTCATCTTAGATATAAAAAAAACAAAAAACAAACAAAACAAACAGAATTATGAACGCATTATGGAAAGTAGCTCCTGAATAGATTAGTGCTTCGGTGGAACCAGTCTTAAGCTTATTAGAAAAGTACCAATTTAATTAAACAATAACAACACAGCAGTATAATCTGTTCATCCTTAACAATCTGAATACAGAATGTAAGTGGAAGTCTCTTCTCTGCCCCAGCCTTACTTCCCAGCTCCAGCTAGGATCCAGAAAGCCCTCATTAGAACACAGACAGCATAGCATCACAGGAAAATCAAAGTATCAGCCTCAGAGAACACGCTAAGTATCAGTACCAAAAGAAAAAGCAGCAATAGAGTGGTATAAACGCATAACAAGAAGGATAAGGCTAGGTCCAAATAAATAGCTTCACCTAAACTAAATAAAAACCTATTCACATCTGGCTATCATGGTTACAATGATAGCATGATCTGGCTATCATGCATTACAATGCACTGTAGCATTTTATCTAGTATATTCTGTGCATTTTCTTTACTCAAATAAAATCCAATAAAGTATTCTCCTGATATTCTTCCCATCCTCTAGGACCTAAATGTCATCGTATTTCAGATAAAGAAACACCTGTAAGTTCACAGCTACTACCTCCTTATACATCCCTAGCTGCAAAAAAAGAATTGACTAAATACTCCACTTACTCTATCTATATGGAATATCACGCTTGCAATGGACTGGAGGAAACTTGGTAGCTGATACAGATGGTCATCTACTGCTTCTGCTTCTGTGAGGTACATTTCCTTACAACGCTGAAGGAGCTCAACATACATGTCATCAACATCCTTAGAATGTATAGCTTTACAGGGCTTAGAAAGAGAAAATAAAATACTGATTTAGCAACTTTGTACAGTCAAGCAAACATATGCTATAGCACTAAAACCCAGCCAAGTCTTCACTGAACCATAATAAAAATAATCTTTTAATTTTTTCCAGGAACTCAATACGTCTGAATAAACTAACTTTAAGCATTCCACTTGCTACATGTATGAGACACATGGTACCTGCAATGAACTAAAATAATAGTTCACTGATGCAGTGTAATTTACTATAAGAGTACTTGAACTTTCAGTGACATGATTTCAAATCCAGCCTGTAAGACTGGAGTTTGGCTGTAAATATCTTCAATATGGCATTATGGATACTAATATTCACTTATATTTTGACCTAGCTGCATTAAAGTAGTAAGTGGCTTACCCAATTATCATTCACAGGCTACTACTATTTAACATTTAACCCAGCAGCCCAAATTCTGAACTTTTGTTGTGCTGGGATCTGTACAGAGGATAAAGACTACTCCTAAACTAACGAACAAGCGGAAAGCATCCCAAACAGTACTAGAGGGTAAGCAATAATGCTTACAGATTTCTATAGAATGATTTGTAAATCACAGTATTTAGCATGAGCTAGGTCAAAAAGCAGTCTTTGTGGAAAAGGAACCAGGTCACAGGCAAGAACTGTAGTAGGGAACTGACCGTGGAAAAAGAATGGACTGATTTAGGTAATGACAGAATACTAGAGTTAGGCTAAAAGTTGCATCTAGTCTGTCTAAAAACATGCTGACAAAATTAAGACTATCCATTTATCGTTTGTAGAACTGCAACTATTACTTTAAAATTATTTGAGCGATTAGACAGTAAAAGAAATATTCTGCCTTGAAACTGACTCAATCACTGAACTTGTGTTCAGGCTAAGGCCACTACTTGCAGTAGCAGCAAGACTCTGCTTCCTCACAACCTAGCATGATGCTTGGCCAAGATTTAGTATAAACAGGCTAACAACTACTAGTGTGTCTTAACATATTAAATATTTATAGGTATTGGAGCATTAAGATCCCTTTTTCCTCTTAAAATTTGCAGTATTATCCTATGTCTGTATTTACATTATGCCATTTCAATTAACTTCCTGTGTTCTGTAACAGATATTTTTAACAAGGTTCTTTCAATTCAGTAATTTGAAATACTTCATTTTTTTCTGGAAACAATACCTTTAACTCAATTCCTTTCTAGCTCATATCATAGAAGAGGAGGACTAGGTTTCAACAAAGCACATTGAAAATTCTACAAGACAAATGCACTCTGCTCAAAAGGTAGCAAAATGGGAAGGATTCAGCTAGTAACCAGCTATTCTATCACATTTCTTAACCTTCTCTAAATAATCTTTGAGATTATTTAACCTAATCTTTGCTTTGAGAGAGAGAAAAAAAAAAGGAATGTCTAGAATTTTGTTATATAAAAGTTGGGGTACCACCGTCAAGCACATAGGCTGCAGATACATACACACCATCTTTTCTTTACAGAACCTTAACTTTACTTTTATATTCCTATTTTAATTGACTACTGACAAAAATTGGATGTTGGCTCTTAATGGTGCCTCCTGACAAATATATCTGCCCTCCACATAAACGTATAAGCATGGTTTCGTTTTTTTCATTTGCAGTTGTTTCACAGATTACCTCCTACTATCTTGCAGTTAGCAGCGCATTTTGAGTGTTCTGGCTGAGATTCCTGCTCTGCAGGAAGCATATCTGAACTGCTTCCAGAGCAGAGCTGGCCTGGATCTACCATCTGAAATGCAGACAGAGCTAACGAGGTCTTGTCTGTACCTAAGTGATTAAGCACATCCTTAAGTTTTGTGACAGCTGTATATGAAGCCCCTGGTTTTTCCACTTCAGAACTAGCGCACAAGCAGAAGTAACCACAACCCTCAGTGCTTCAAGTGCTCCCACTAAATTCAGTAGGTGTTTTAATAATTTTCAACCACAAAGTATTTTACAGTGTAGCTAATTAAGTTCAACACTAAATCCAGAAACAGTAGCATTCCCTATAAAACAAGCTGCGTAAAATTCTAAAATGAATGATATATGAATCCTAGCTTTAAATCCATCCAGGACGCTCCTTTATCAGAGTAAGTTTCCTGCACATACTGCTGCAAAAAGCCCATATCCACGAATGGCAATGGACAACTCTCTGTTGCTCGAATCCATTCTTCTGATGATTCCATAGAACTGCTCCATGAAGAACTGCAATGTGCTCTTGTGTAGCTCTGCATCCTTAGCTACCATTAAAGAAATCTGTAAAGCAGATACAAAAATTTCAGGATTTCCAGAAACATGAGAAAAGCCACAAAAAAATTACAGCAAATCTTAGAAGACTCTTAGCTCATAATATGAAGCACTTCAAACAAAATAATTATTTATTAAAGAAATTCACTGAACTTCCAAGCACCAAATATCCCCACTATCTCAAGAAATTTGACTTTTCTTTAGTCTCAGAGATCTCAGTGAAGTTACGATACCTGCTTGAGGAACGAATCCAGTGCAGAATGACTGGCTTTCTTCAGCTCCTGATTTGTGTGGCCACACCATTTGCACATTGCTTCAAAGAGGGAGACATAGTTGTCTAGGAGCAAGGTACCAAACTGAGCAGCATGCCAGCTGAAC
This sequence comes from Aptenodytes patagonicus, assembly GCF_965638725.1. NCBI lineage: Eukaryota > Metazoa > Chordata > Aves > Sphenisciformes > Spheniscidae > Aptenodytes > Aptenodytes patagonicus. The sequence continues at coordinate 47,250,139 of NC_134950.1, read as the reverse complement.
AACTGTAAACCAGCTGCAATTTAAAAACAATTCTCATTAAAACCCAGACTTATATTCCACATTCCAAAAACAGACCAGACTACAAAAGTCCACATTAGGACTTCAGATAGGTATACCTACCATGACTGGAGGTATAAAATGTATTCTTCTAGCCATTACAGTATCAGTATGCAAACATTAAGAACTTAAGCATAAAAACAACCCCCAAAATCCTCTTTTTTAATGTACGCCAATTTGGAAAGCACAGCTGTGTTCTGAAGTAATTTATATTAACAGTGAAAAAGAAAGGGACTCTACTGGTTACAAATAATAAAACTCGATCGCACAATTCACAAGGATTTGGTTTCTGTGGTCAGGATGTGTGCCCAAGTCCCCTCCTCCAACAAACTGCAATGCAGACAAATAGGGAGTTCAGAATATAGGTAATTTCACAATCCCAGATATAAGCATAAATGAAATTTCAAGATGCCTAATGAATTTTTTTTTTGGCAGACTATCTTTAAAGAGGGTTTTACCCTTCGCAGTTGCCAGGGGTCTAGTACTCAAACCTTGCAGTTTTGCAGTTTCTGCATAAGCCACTCACATTTCACAGGCCAATTTCTTATGCTCTTCATGAACTTCATTTGTTCCAAATTTCCTTCTCCTTCTTCCAGTGAAATTCCCCTTCTCTTTCTATTTTTTTCCTTTAACCCAATCCACCATCTTCTCTTCCCTAATTTGCTACATTCCTCTAATTTCTACTCTTACCACGATTCCCTTCTCATACCAGGGTTTTGTACTACTCCAGAGGGCCAAATGGCATCAAGTGTAATGCTGCTGTTCATAAGCTGATTAGACCTTGCCTAGTCTAACCAAATACATGTTTAACTCTTCAGATTCCACCTTAAAGTACACCAGCTTTGCTCCCCAATCAGCTTAGAAGACTGAAGACAGCCAGTAGAGAATAAACAACTCCAGACAGAAGACACCATTGTAGGTATGGTATCCACCTCAGCACAAACTGAAATAACGTACAATCTTACCTAGATGTACTGCGTATCGTCTCTGATCAACCTGTAATATCAGAAAAGGTTTGTCATATGTGATTTATTCTTCATCAGGGCTAATTCATTTATGTGGAACAATTAACACGTGGCAGATTTACCTGTGGGTTGATTGCCTTCACTGCATAATCAAAAATCTCCTTTGCAGTCTGAGGATCTGTGAAACAATCCAATAATGAGTATTTCACTATTGACACACAAGAGGTAAAGACAAAGATATTTTTATCCAAAGCTTGGTATGAAGAAGCAATATTGGAAAGCCTTACATATCTCATTTCAAGAGGCAGAGATGCTTTTTCCTGAAATACTCTTAAATTTGAAAAAAAATTGTACATCTATATTCACTGATTTTTCTGAATACCCATGTTTTAACAGACAATGCCTCTTCTAAAGGAAACATATCTCTGTATAAACCGCATTCCAGCTTCAATGTGGATCTCACAGCTGCCCAATCTCTGGTTAGAAAATAGCACTTCAAACATTTACATACAGAAACACACTGATGAAGCCACTGCACACAAAGACAGACGACAAGGACCATGTAGCTGGATAGGCCTTGCTTTTGCATAAACCATATACCAGTGGGGAAATTTTCATTCTGAGTTCACAGCAAGAAATGGTGCTGCTTGCTGGCTGTATAATGATTAAAATATATCAAATTGTGTAACTGTCTTTCACATAGAAAAAGAACATACCTTCGTCCACAGATTTAGTAAAGTTGTACATGAGTGCAACTAGTCCCCTCAGACATCCTGCTACAACAGGTAGCTTGGGTCCCCTTGTAGCTGATGTCATCTAGAAAAAGTGGGAATTGAAAAAAATATTATCCTCAAGCTAAGATAAATTTACATCAAGGCTTCCCAGCTCCTAAAAGTGTAGGTAAAATAACATATTCCAACTTAATCTAGTTATGTCAGCACCCACCTCTATGAACACAAGCCCACAGAAACATCTCCTACTCAGAAGTTTCATATCATTTGGGAGGGAGTTTAACTGCAGAAGCATAACAAATCCTTTGAAAAGCATGAAATATGTTCCACCAAGACCAACCATAGCAACACTTAGATAACACAAACTAATGTCTTACAAGTGCAGAATATAGGAAGGTAAAGTTCAGCAGAACTGTGATATTTACCTGAAGTGCATGGATTTTGCAGCTAGTAGAGACCAAATCAGAAACTACCAGTGCATGGCAATGTAACTTTTCCTGGGCACTACTGCAATGATCATCACGTGCCATCTTCTCTCACAGTAAATAGGTTAATTCGCTGTCACTGATGGCCTTGAATTTTTACTTTGAAAGCTTCTCAGAACCAGAGAATACAAACTTTAACAGTCCTTAAGGAAGCATTTATGATTGTCCAGTTAGATCCCTACAAATTGTACTAGTTACAATAGTATTCCAACATACAGCACTACACACATCAAAGGAAAAAAACCAAAGCAATGCAAGAGTCTGAAAAGAAATTCCAATCATACCTGTGTTTTAAGCTCTCCCAAATAAGCTCGGAATAGTTTTTCAGAGTTGTTAATCATGTCACTAGGCTGGACCTCTCCCAAAACTCCCAAAAGCTCATAAATCTTCTCCAGTACTAGAAAGTAATTTAATATTATTAAATTACTGAAATCATTATTTTGCATTTCCATTGCAATTCCTACATAACTTGCAACCATGAGAAAACCATCCCTGATGGTTTAATTTTAATTGGTGATTAGCATGTGGGAAAGACTGCTCTTTATGATGTACATACATACATATATCTACATACTATGATGTGAGATGCATCCTCCTCTCACATTAATAAGTTAAACGCATTTACTCTTTTTAAACGTGGCTTAGAAAACGGATTAATAAAGGCCATATCCACTGAGGAAGCATTTACCACTAATCCAAGTTTGCTGTTGGCCTTGAGGTTATGCTGGGTCTTTTAAGTACCATCAGGGTTAAGACCAACAGCTAGCAGAAGTTTCTAGGCTTGAGTTCAGACTAAAGGGTTCTACGCAGGCACAGGAAGTTTTGTGAGGGCTAGACCTGCCAAGAGAAGATTTCAGCTGTAACTAGCCAAGACAATCAAACTAGAGCTCAGATTAGTATGCTCAACATCATAAATAACATAATTAAGCAAGGCAGCTCACATTAGGGGTGACCAATGCGGGAACTATCACACTAAAACTGCAGCTCTAAGGACAAAACTGGCCGGGGTTGGAATAAGGTTACAAAGAGCTTTAGCAACCGAGCTGGTGTTTACATGAACTTTGACAGGGACAGGCAGCCTCTGCTTTTGATAAGAGCACCTGCTGGAGGGACCAGGACTACTCTTAAGGCTCAAAGTTATAGGGCTATGTGGGTGTATAGTTATAAAACAGGTATAAGAGTAACTTCAAAGGTTCAGCTACACCAAGTTAGCAGTGAACCTGGAAAACCAAAAAAATCTAAGAGCCTAGCAAAGTTAAGTTGGTTAATGACAAGAAAGCTGGAATTACTTTCAGGATTTAGGCATTCAGGGACTAATAATAACAGATCAGACATAATAACAGATTAGACATACAAATACCCTTTTATGTCGGGAATCCGAAACCAGACCTGTGCTTAAATTCAGTATGAACTGCGACCACTAAATTCAATTACATGATTTCTCCCGCATGTTAGCTCATACATATATACAAGTCTGCTAAGAAACAGGTAACTGCATGATCACGATCAAAAGACCTGAACAAATTTTACTAGCTCTAACACGACAGCTACCATTTTTAAACACATTGGCCATGGGAATAAAAATTATACATTTCCATGGGATATAATCCAACAAAAACTGAATGTAAATAAAACAAAGGACATTGACAGAAAAACTAAAGCCTACCTGTATCAGGAACTTTACTTTTTGTGGCAAGTTCCCCATAAAATTTATTAAATATCTCCCCAACTTTCATTTCTTCCATCAGACAGGAACGTCGTAAACTTTGGAGCAACTAAGATAGATTACAAAAATTGAAAATTTAGGAAAATCATTAATATCACTACCACAATCCTACTTGGTTAGGATTTGTTCATATAGTTCACATAGTTCATATGTGTAACTTAAGATGAAGTATGCTATTCAGTGAAAGAGATTTAAGGTGACTGGTCCAGGAAAGAGTACTGGCATGAAATCTACTTTAAAAACAAACTACCTTCCTATATATGTATAAATATAAAATTTATAATTTATAATTTATATTATACATATTATACATAGATTATCTACATGAAAATTATACACAGCATTTTTTTTATATATATATAAAAATATATATAAAACCCCCACAAGACCACAGGCTTAGCAAGTCTGCAGTAGCCTTTATCATATTGTACTTCTCTCCCTGCTGCTATAAAGCCAATCCAATTCACAGAAGAACTGACTCAGAATAACTCAGAAGGGAGTTTTGTTTTTCATAAACAAAATTAAGTAGGTGCAAAAGCATTTGCAAAACAAGGGTCTAATGCATTCTAAGGAAGCACATTATGAAATTACTGTCTCACGCAGTAATAAAACTTCTGGAAAAAAGCCCTTCTCCTCCTCCCCACCTTTCACATACTGTATTTAATATATTATATTATAGTATTATATATTAATACATAATATTTTAAAGTAAGAATACAATTGAACTGCAAAATTTCTCTTTAAAGAACCATAATAAACTGGGAGAGAGAAGATCTGCAACTGCCCCCAAAACAATCGTGTCTTGCTCTAGCAGATGAAGGAATGACACGCTTACATCTAAGCAACCTACCGGAGGAATATTGAAGACAATCTGTTGTTAACACATATCTCTTACTAACATCTAAATATTACACTATCACTATTCTCTTGCTACTCCAGGCTACAGATTTTCTGCATGATACAGCACAACTATAGTAATGCAATAGATTTTCTACTTTTTCTAGAAATAAAAGAGATTTATAAAATGCATTTTACCTTAATCAGAAGTTCCAGAGCTGGGATTTTACATTTTGCTGCTCTCTCTTTTGTATAAACACTAATACAAGTTTGCTAGATAGGAAAGAAAATGGAGATTATAATACTCGTAAGTAGAGAACGGAATTCAAAGATAACAATCTACTTATCTACCTCTTTAAAGTATCTGTTCCTAACAAGTTTCAGGTTTTTAAAAAAGACTAAAACAATAAAAATATTCAGTCCTGAAAGTGGCTTCACTGACAACACTGCAGCACTGTCTGACATCTTAACAAATCCCAGCTCAATCATAACAAATCCCAGCTCAAGCAAAGAAAGTGCAGTTTCTGGAGTAAAAGGCACACATAGCAAATTTTCCGCCTCTGTACTATCATTCCTTACAACATGTAGCCACTAATTTGAGATCAGAAAGTGCAGTGGTGCAATACAAGCAACACAGTATTATTCAGCAATCTAGACTCAAGGAACCGCATTTTTAGAGGTATTGCAGTTTCCACCAATTTCTGTATATATTGCAAAAGTAACAACTTTGCAGGAAAAATTTTTTAAAAAATCACTATTTAAAATTAACCATCACCTACAGAAACATTTAAAATATTACACTTAAAACTATGAATTTAGTCTGTATAAATTAAAAATTTTAACTATTTTCAATATCAGTAACTTATTTTCAAAATCAGTACCTATTATGTTCTATAAAGAGAAGTTAATAAAATTAAGTCTATAGTTGAAGAAACAACTCCACACTTCTCTGCTGTATTAATTACACTTTATGTCAATCAAGTTACTTCAGCTCTAACAAGAACACTAGAGATGGGTAAGGCAGACTGGGAGGGGTGAAGGATCGTTCCAAATCTGTTACGTTATGAGATCCACCAGAATTGTTTCAACCATTCGGCAGACACCTTTAGGAAATAATTTTCCTTTACCCACCTTAATATTACAGGCATAAGGATGAACTTTGTCACCAACTTTTTCCATAAAGACACAAAGAAACTTCAGTGCTTCTTCCCTGCAATCTCGAAACTGAAAAGTTTAAAAAAAAAAAAAACAACTTAGTTTTAACACGCATAATATAACATGCTGTTCACATAGCACTATCTCAACATTTCTTTAAAAATTAAAGTTTACCAACTTACCTCCTCGATGCCGAGGGATCTGTGGATAAAGACGAGCAGGCCATGCCCTTGGGAAAACACCAGGGACAGGTGCAGCGCTGCGGGGAAGCAAACAAACCGTCAGGCGGCCGGTTTCCCTTCTAGAGCAGGCAGGGCTGGACACCCCTCAGCCCGACACCTTGCGCAGGAGGGCGCCTCAACGCCTCGGACAGGACTGACGCTTGTCACCAGAAAGACAACTTGATGTGGGTGCTTCTGACCTCCCCACGGACTCGGGCCCCGGCCCTGCGCCTCTGACCTCACGCTGGGGCCTGCCCCTGCCCCCTGCGCAGGGCCGAGGGACAGGTCGGCAGCGAGGGGTACGCACCAACGTGTTTTTACCAAGGGAAACGCTTATTTGGGGCAAGAGATCGTCCCTCCCCCGAAATCAACCTTTTATGTGACGCCGGCAGCCCTCAAGCGTCGTGTTGAGTGAAGAACTCAAGGAGGGAGGGGAGGGCGGGCGGGCAGAGCCCCGCAGCTCCAGCGATCTGGTCTGTGTCCCCCTAACATTAACGAGCCCTCCCCGAGCTGAGCAGTTGCTGTTTTAAAGACACCAGTGAGGCAACGGCCGCCCCAGGCCTCGCTCAGAGCCCCTGAGGCCTCGCTCAGAGCCCCTGAGGCCCCCCAGCCCCTGCCCCTGCCGCCACCCCCCGCGGCCGGGCCGGGCCCGAAGGCGCACCCTGGGCGCTGCCCGCCAGGCTGGTGAGGCAGGTCTCCCCGAGGCTGCGGAGCAGGCTGTAGCCGTGCAGGGCGGCGCTGCCGGCATCGCTGGACTGCAGGCAGCGGTGCAGCTGGTGCAGGCACTCCTGGACGCCGGCCATGCTGCGCCGGGCCGGCAAGCGCAGGCAGCGGCACGGAGGGAGGAGGAAGCGGGCGCGAAGGGCCCGCCCCCGGCCGGATCCAACACAGCCAGCCGAGGGGTGACACGCCGTGGCATCAGGACTGGTGCACTCCGAGGCAGGAGAAACGCGGATAGACCTCGGCCAGACCATTCCGAGCAGAGCGGGGCGACACGGGCGGCACGATCTTCTAACGGGCGGTGGCAGGGAGGAGGGTTTGGGGGCATCTTTATGCCTCTTGCCGCAGGATCGGCTCAGTACACGCACGTACAGTAACCTGTAAGCACTGTTTCTCTCCTCCCCCCCCCCCCCCCCGCGGAGAATGGGCTGCTCCGACCTCCCCACGCCTCCCTGCCCGACCGCAGGACTAGTTTTGCCGCGAAATTCGGTCCGGTGCGGGCGTTTCCACTCTGGGCTGGGGGGGGGACGGACGATGTGCCATTGCTGAGGACAGCTTCCGTCTCGTAGAACAGGTACCCCGCAGCATACTTCTGTCCGTACTGCTGCAGCTCGAGCAGGGCGCGACCCTCACCCCGGGGGACCGGAGGGTTCGCCTCCTTCCTCCTTTCCTTCTCCGTTCCCCACCCCCCCTTTCTGCATCCGTTGGGCGCTCCCGTTGCGATCGCGCTTACCCATTGGCCAGAAAGCCCGCGAGAGCGCGCGCACGCGACTCGCTTGGCGCGGAATTTCCTGAGGCCGCAGAGGTGGGTGGGGGCGCTGGCTGCTGCCCCTCTCTTCCCGCCGGCTCCGCGCTCGGCGTGTGTGGGGAGAGGGAAGGAGACCCGCCGGTCTGGGCTCGGGGCTCGGCCGGTGGCGGGGCGCTCACAGCCCGCGTTCTTCTCGCCGTCCCCCCCGCAGGTAGGACCGCCGCGGGAGCCGGAGCAGCGCCATGTCGTCGCCCGCCTCCACCCCCAGCCGCCGCCGCGGCAAGCGCGGCCGGGGCAGCAACCCCCCGACTCGTAAGTGCTTTGGCGGGAAGGGGCCGGCCCGGCGGCGGGGGGAAGGCGGCCGGGGCCGCCAGCCGGGGCCAGCCCGCGGCTCCCCGGCAGCGGCGGGGTGGGGGCCGCCGGCCGGGGGAAGCGGGCGGGCGTTGGCTGCCTGGTGGGCTCTCGCTCCGCTGTCCGCCTGCCGCCGGGGCAGCGACGCCGTCTCTCTGCCCCGGGGGCCTTCTCCCGGCCGCCTGTACCTCGGCCCGCTTCGTGCAGCGGCCGACGATTTAAACGCCGGCTGCGGGCCTGCTTGTGTCTTGCAGCGCAAGATGCTCGGTCTCCTCCTTCGCAGAAGCGTAGGACAGACGACTCCACCTCCACCGGAGACCTGCAGCCCATGCCCACCTCCCCGCCCGCCGACGTGCAGAGCCCCAGCGCCCCCGATGCTCTCTTCTCCAGCCCCCCGCAGTTCCGCCACTCCGGTACGCTGGGGCTCGGGCGGCTCCGCGGCCGGTCGGCGGCGCTGGCTCGGCCAGACCGTGCCCGTGCTGGCTGCGGTGATGCACCGGTGCCCCCCGGGGGGGTGCCTGTGCCGTTGTGTAGAGAGCAGCCTGGAGAATGGATCTGGGTGAAAAATACACTAGGGAAAAATGAGTTTTGCCTCAAGTTTCTCATTTGAGTTTAGCGTGGTGAACGCTGCAGGGACGTGGGCGGTGTCAGGGGTGCGGGTCTGCTGTTGTGGCTTCAAATTATCGTGGGAGTATGTATCAAGGATTATACCTTGATCTTTTATGGATTTCTAGAAAGAACAAAGTAAATCAATCAAATTGTTAAGGCAGAAAGAATTAGACTGATTGCCATAAAAAGCCTTTCTTGCTTTTATAAATAGGATTGGTTTTGATTGCAGTAGCTGGTAATTGTCGTGTCACTTGTTTTACAGCCCCAAAAATACTGAAAAATGTGTTTCATCTAAAACGCTATGTTTTTTCATTCTTTATGCTTGAACGCCAATGTAGTTTCAAAATGCAGTACCACTTTAAAGTTTTCTAGCGAAGTTTTACTGGAACTTGGGATCTTTCAGAAGAGATGTTAATGCAAAGAAAAGTTGTAGGTAGACTTGCAGCATCTCTATTGTTTCTGTTTTAACAAAACACTGGAATTGGTTGATGCTACTCATTTTATGACAGTAGAGTTAAAAGAATGATGAGACAAATGCAGGGGCTGAATTTTAGCCTGCTCTAAACGTAAAATGTCTTGATAATCGTAATAAAACATATTTTTTTTTTTATAGCTATTCCTCTTGACTTTGATATCAGTTCACCTCTGACTTACGGCACACCCAGCTCCAGGGTAGAGGGTACTCCACGAAGTGGTGTACGAGGAACTCCGGTTAGGCAGAGGCCGGATCTCGGGTCTGTCCGTAAAGCCAGACAAGTCGATTTACACTCTGATGGGGTAGGTAGATGTCTTGGATTTTGTATCTGACAGCTTCTTTTTAAACAACTATATGCATATTTTTGTATGCTTAATTTGTTTCCACGCAGCCGGCTGAGGATGTGGTAGCAACCGAGCAATCTCTTGGACAAAAGCTTGTTATTTGGGGAACAGATGTTAATGTAGCCTCATGCAAAGAAAAATTCCAGGTAGGTTAACAACTTATTTTTTTCCTTTTTTTTAAAGGAAAAGCTAGTTTGATTTAAACAAGTATTAGTTGAATCTGATACAAAGTAGGTGTTTGTACTGTTAAATTCCGTTCATCTCCCTTCTGTCTTCCTGTTTCCTCTGACGTTCAGAGATTTCTTCAGTGTTTCATTGATCCGCTAGCTAAGGAGGACGAAGACGTTGGCTTGGATCTCAACGAGCCACGCTATATGCAACGACTTGAAGAGGTACTTTTGTAACACAGCGAAATCAACCTTTTCTTTTTTAGTCTTGCATGCCATCGAGCTAAAGATTTCTTTTCAACTATCTTGCAGATTAATATGGTTGGGGAACCATTCCTGAATGTAAATTGTGACCACCTAAGATCATTTGATGAAAATCTTTACAGGCAGCTGATCTGCTATCCTCAGGTGAAGTGGTGCACCTGTTTTCTGGCTTTCAAGGGGCCCTTTCATATTTCTGGCTTTTAATATGTTTGTTTAAATGCAGTATGGATTTTGTATGCTCAGTGTAATCTCTGGCTTCTTTATTTTGCTTGGTATAAAATGTCGTTTCATAGTAGTTAAAACTTGATGGTAGATATTACAGTGCAATTACACATGCAAAATTAGCTGGTAAACTGCAGTGTTTTGTGTGTGGTCTTTTTTTTTTTTTGCCTTTGCAATACTTAAAAGAATAAACCTCATCTAAACAGTAAACATCCTGTTCTGTAGGAAGATGCTCAGCTGGCATAATGTGTAGTCATTCCTGGCTGATGAGCAGCACATAAAATGCTTTACGCAAAAATATTTCATTTTGTGATTTTTTTTTTTTTAAATGCCTAAGCTTAACTGTTTCTAACAATTTTATACAGGAAGTTATCCCAACATTTGACATGGCTGCCAATGAGATCTTTTTTGATCGTTACCCTGATTCAATATTAGAACATCAAATTCAAGTAAGGCCATATAATGCCCTGAAGACTAGGAATATGAGAAGTCTAAACCCTGAAGGTAAACTTTTGATTACCATGTTGGAAAAGAATCTTAAGGATTTCTATAAACTTACTGAATGTTAGAATTACATGAAGACCGTATAAAACTGTACTTGTGGTCCATCCAGACCAATGTCTTTCCTTCATATAAGTCTGTTTCAGAGGCAAATGCTTTAGAGCCCAAATGCAGAATAATCTATCCAATAAAGGAAATCTTTCCTGGCGTCAGCTACTCATGTTCTTAGTTCTGTAAGTGCAAAGGATTCTTTCTTTTGTACAAATATTTCTGTAAATTAGAATATTTGTACTATGCATTTATGATTCTTTTTGCTTTGTCCTAAACAAAATACTAGTACCTAACCGAATGTCTACCTCCCGCCTAAAAACTAACATAACATGAAATTTGAAGGTTACTTAAAATTTTAAGCGTATGAAGTGATGACACGAATCTCTCTATTTTGTAGATATTGATCAACTTATCACCATCAGTGGTATGGTCATCAGAAGCTCCCAGTTAATTCCCGAGATGCAAGAAGCATTCTTTAAATGCCAGGTTTGCGCCTTCACCACCAGAGTGGAAATCGATCGTGGCAGGATTGCTGAACCATCAGTGTGCAAGAACTGTAACACAACGCACAGTATGGCACTGATTCACAATCGATCCATGTTCTCTGACAAACAGATGGTATGTTGTGCTTAGGTAGTGGCTGAAATGAAAGAGTTTCTAGTTTTTGCTCCCCCACCCCCCTAGTATCATCAGTAGCATTAACGTAGGTATCTTGAGACTGATTCGGTTTTGAAAAGGGAAACGTGTTTTGGAACACGAAAATGGGTGAAACAACTTAGCGAAAGGGGAAGTCCATACTTTGGAGAAGAAATGCATTAAAAGGATGAAATGAAATATGTACACATCTTAATGTTTCCATATGGAAGCCCCTTTATATATAGTACGTCCACTTCTATCTGGACTAGATGAGCCTTGTCTGTAAGCATTTTGGGCATACCGGTAGCAACCAGCAGAATTCTCATTTTCATCATCTCTTTTTATTAGTAATCAATTTTGCTGTTTGGGTGGGGGTATTTTGTTCTTGAGCAATGTTCCTGATTCAAAATGATGCTGAAGACTGCTAACACAAGATTCTGTTGTATGCTCTGTGGAAAAGCTTTGCTTTTTTGAAACTACAACTTCAGTGTTTTTTTGCTAGATCAAACTGCAGGAGTCTCCTGAAGATATGCCAGCTGGGCAGACCCCTCATACGCTTGTGCTGTTTGCTCACAATGACCTTGTTGATAAAGTTCAGCCAGGTGATAGAGTTAATGTCACAGGTAGGATTTGGTTTGAGTATTTGCATCTTCCTTTTTCACTGATCTTAACTGTCTATAAAGGGACCTGATGGGATGCACCTGCAAGTGCTGAGGGAGCTGGCCGCTGTCTTTGCAAGGCCACTCGGTTATCTTTGAAAAGTCATGGAGACTGGCTAAGATACTGGAAGAAAGCCAATGTCACTCCTAGGGCAAGGAGGAGGCCTGGGGAACTACAGGCCAGTCAACCTCATCTTGACCCCCAGGAAGGTGATACAGCAAATAATCCTGGAAACCATTTCTGACCATATGAAGGACAAGAAGGTGACTGGGCATAGTCAGCATGGATTTACAGCGGATAACAACCTTCTAGAATGAGATGACTGGAGCAGTGGATGTTGTTTATCTTGACTTTAGCAAGGCTTTCATCGCTGTCTCCCATAACATCCTCATAGACAAACTGGTGGTGTATGGGTTAGATAAGTGGACAGTGAGATGGATTTAAAACTGGCAGAACTGCTGGGCTCAAGGCACTATGATCAGTAGCACAAAGTCCAGCCAGAAGCTGGTCACCACGGGTGTACCCCAGGGGTCAATACTGGGGCCAAACACTGTTGGATATCTTCCCTAATGACCCGGATGATGGGGCAGAGTGCACCCTCAGCAAACTTGCAGACAAAAGCAAAACTGGAAGGAAGCAGTGCTTGATAGACCAGGTGATTGCGTTGCCATTCAGCCAACAGCCTCCTGGACTGCATTAGGAGGAGTGTTGCCAGCGGGTCGAGGGAGGTGATCCTTCCTCTCTATTCAGCACTGGTGAGGCCGCATCTGGAGTACTGTGTCCAGTTCTGGGCTCTCCAGTACAAGGGAGACATGAACATACTGGAGTGAATTCAGCAAAGGGCCATGATGATAACTGGATACTCTGTCGTACATGGAAAGGCTGAGAAAGCTGGGACTGCTCAGCCTGGAGAAGAGAATGCTCAGGGAGATTTTACCAGTGTGTTTATAAATACCTGATTTGGGGGGTGGGGTGGTGTCAAGAAGACAGAGCCACATTCTTTTCAGTGGTGCCCAGTGACAGGACATGAGGCAGTGGGCAGAAGCTGAAATACAGGAAATTCCAGTTAAATATAAGAAAACTTTTACTGTTTGAGCGGTCAAGCCCCAGCACAGGTTGCCCGGAGAGGCTCTGTGGAGTCTCCATCCTTAGAGACGCTCAGAACATGACTGGACACGGCCTTTAGCAACCCGGTCTAGTTGTCTCCACTCTGAGCCCATGGTTGGACTAGATAGTCTCCAGAGGTCCCCTCTGACCTTGACAAGTTGGTCACTGAGAATGTAGGTGAGGAAGAAGCAGTATCTTAAATAGTGTCTGCTGTCAGGAGAGTGGTAACATTGAGTAAGTCTTGATTGATGTTAGTCACCATCTAACACTGTACCGCAACCACATTTTATAAACCACTTTGCTTTAAAACAACTGCTGTACTGCTAGCTGTTAAGAGATTCAGTAGAAATCTGTTACTGAACTTGGCACTTTTAAAGGTGGAAATGCTGACTTTAGACATCAGAGCAGGACTTTCAAAGGCATCAAGCCTTAATTTTTTTTTCAAAAATGCTTAAGCATTTTCCTTGTTGAGAACACTTGTCATAGGAATGTTAAACATGTATGTACCTGCAAAAATAGGGTCTAGATGACTTAAAATACATTCCATTGACTTCTACATGACTTACTGGTACTGGAAAATAAACTGACTAAAGTATTTAGGCCGATTTGAAAAGCTTTTCAAGGGAAAATGTAAGATGTTCAGGTTTTGGAATTACCATGTTTCTTCATATCTAACGCTGTGATTAAAAATTGTATTTAGGTATCTACAGGGCAGTCCCAATGCGAGTTAATCCAAGGGTCAGCAATGTAAAATCCGTCTATAAGACTCACATTGATGTCATACACTATCGCAAGACGGATGCAAAACGCCTGCATGGTGTTGATGAGGAAACCGAGCAAAAAATGTTTACAGAGGAACGTGTGGAAATTCTAAAAGAGCTTTCTAAAAAACCAGACATATATGAGAGACTTTCTTCAGCATTGGCCCCAAGTATCTATGAGCATGAAGATATCAAAAAGGTGAATCAAATTCTCTATTTCTCTTGTAAGAAGTGTATTCGTATGCAAGTACCTTTGTAATTATTGTTTGCTATAAAAATGACTTGAGGCTTAACTCAAAATTGGAGCACCAATACTCAGGGACTTTGAGGAAGATAAAACAGGGCAGGTCATGCTTCTTGTAACTACTGAACAGGTTTTACTGGCCTCCGCAAGTTTTTCTAAGTGAATGAGAACAGAACTAATGCAAATAGCTCATTCCATGCCTCTGCAAGGTTTCTGTGCTGTAAGAAATTGTGCAGAGGCTTTACATGAAGTAGTGCACAGTTTTCCCCTCTCTCTTCCTTGCTGTTTCCAGCTGTCATTGTCACTGACTCTTGCTTTTTTTTCACTATCTAGCATATATATGCTGCTGGGGGGGGGGGGGGGGGGAATACTGGGAAATGGTGAATTTCTAAACTAAATTTGAAAAGGGAAAAAAAAATCCTCCCTGATAACTCTAGCTAACTGATAAAACTACAAGCATATGTTTATACTAGTAATTCCAGTACTTTCTAAATACTGGAAGTTAGTTAATTATATTTCTTTGCATACGCTTTTTTCAGGAGGTACAAAGGTAGAAGCGTTGGTAAATTCCAGTGAAATAAAGACCTTAAATGCTTTATGGGCAAATAAAGAACTTCTATTGAAGTAATGTTGTAACACAGTAAAACAGTTTTCCTGAAAAGAAAATGATGCTTGATTAGTCTTGACTAAAAAGCTGATAAAAATGGCACTTTTTTTAATGATATGAAAGAGGCAATAGTACTTCTGGTCCTAGATTAAACATAGCCTTAGGGAAAACAATAGTCTATTCTGGCTTTCCTGTTGTCAGCAGAATTTGTTATCAAAATTTTGATTACATAAGTTTTGGAATAGATTTGGAACAAATCTAATTTGAAACTTTAATTATAAGCTGAGTTTGTAGGACCTAGCAGTTTAACTATATGTTTATACATATCCTCAATTCCAGTTAATTACAAACAATGAACCCTTTTAAAGACTTCTAAAACCAGTTTAAAGTGTTTTCTTCTATGTCTGAGTCAATTTTAGCAGTGTTTCAGTTCATTAGATGTTTCAGTTCAACAGTTGGATTTGCTCTGTTAACTATACAAGAGGCGATGTTTTGATTTTTAAAGAGAGTATTTTTGTAGGGTATTCTGCTTCAGCTTTTTGGGGGATCAAGAAAGGATTTTACTCACACAGGAAGAGGCAATTTTCGCGCAGAGATCAACATTCTTCTCTGTGGTGATCCTGGTACTAGTAAATCACAGCTGCTCCAGTATGTGTATAACCTGGTTCCTCGAGGCCAGTATACATCTGGCAAAGGCTCAAGTGCAGTTGGTCTTACTGCGTATGTGACAAAGGATCCAGAAACACGGCAACTGGTTCTTCAGACAGGTGCTCTAGTACTTAGTGACAATGGCATTTGCTGCATTGATGAGTTTGATAAAATGAATGAAAGCACAAGATCAGTACTACATGAAGTAATGGAACAACAGACTCTCTCCATCGCAAAGGTAAGTCTCCCTTTAATTCCAGGTTCTCTGCACTAAGCACGGTTATCTGCTAGGCAGCTGAAACCAAAAAGTTATCAGAAGAACAAAAGATTACACTTTTCTGTTGTTGTCAGTGGATCAATCCTAGATTATGTAACAACTCGTTTACAAAAGAATACGGCTTTCGTAGCAAACTGTAGTATTTCCGGGTATTTTCGTTCTTGCTTTGCTCTAAAAGGTTTTTGCAATGCAGTTTTTTACTACAGAACCCATTTAGTAATACTGATGGTCTCATGAAGTTGGGGGGCCGGGGGAGTTTTGGTGGCACGTAGTTGCAGCTGGTTTCAGAAATGTCATTCATTTCAACAGGCTGGAATTATTTGTCAACTGAATGCTCGTACGTCTATCCTAGCAGCAGCTAATCCTATAGAATCACAGTGGAATCCAAAAAAGACTACTATTGAAAATATCCAGCTTCCTCATACACTGTTGTCAAGGTACTCAACTCGCACCTGCATCTCATTTTTGAGATGATGTACTTCCTCTTGTGAAAATGATTAAATACGAAACAGAATAATTGTGTTCTTTGTAGCATAGTGGAAAACTTTTGTAGTATTTATTTTAAATGCTGTTCTTACAACTTCTATGTGAGCAGAGAACTGCCTCTTAGTATTTACATATTGGCCTTGAACAGAAGATCTGATGAGATCCATAGGATCTTTCTTTACTTCTGTATTTTTTTTTTCTGTTTCGTGATCATCTCCTAGAAAAGAGTTATTTTGAAACTTCCAGAATTGATAACTTCAAGAACTCAGGATGTTCTTCTTAGCTTCATAAAACTTTGAAAGTGAAACTGATGGTTAGGGAACTTGCAGCAGAGGTGATAGAATCTGAAGATCTGTGCCTGCTTCATGTTCTGTAAAATTCAGTCAGGGAGGTGGCAGTGCTAGCCTTTTGGGTGATAGCTGTTAGAGCAACATTTAGCATCTGCTGATCTAAAATTAAACTGTCTATGTGCTGCAGTTGTGTCTTGTGAGGAATTCCCGCATTGGCTGGAAATTTGAAGTACACTGGTATACTAGATATTCTGAGGACACCTACAGTTTAGATTTCAATTAAGAACTACTTAATTTAGCCATTTAGTGACAAATGGTACCTTAGTATGGGTGTACTGAATGAAACTAGGCTTGAGCAGCATCTCAGTTCCATCATTTATTAGATTTAAACTTATGAAAATACATGACGGGCTGGCTAAAAATGTCTGCCTACAGTTGAGCATAGTTGAATATATTGTTTGTAAAATTATAAACCATTTTTTTCAGGATTAAACAGCAAGGGCTTTTTTTATTTATACATATTACGGTTTTTATACGCATAAAATAACTATATAGGTATGTGCTGTTGCCTTTCAGGGCAGTTCCTTTAGCAGCAAGTTTGTTCTGTGTATTTGGTATGTGTGGTTTTTGGGTATTGGTATGTGAGTGTTTTTTGTGTGGTTTCTGTTTTTTGGGGTTTGTTTTTTGTTTTGTTCTAAGAAAACAAAAACTGTCAGCCTTGAACATGTGATCTGAATTTTGCCGAATGTTGCCGAATGTATCTCACACTTAAAGTTTCAAGTCCGTAGGATGCAAGCAAATCCACTGTGCTGTTCTGTACTTTCAGAATTCTAGAAAAATTATCTTTTCAGTTTAATAGAGCAACTCCTACTTAGAGTAGGAAGTAATAGTCAAATAACTCCTACCTCTACTTGTTAAGTCAAAAACCCTAAAACAAACTACTTTAAATTGCAGGAAAGCATATACACTAATACTGGATTCTTATCCTGTTCAGATTTGACTTGATCTTTTTAATGCTGGATCCACGTGATGAAGCTTACGACAGACGTCTTGCTCGCCATTTGGTTTCACTGTACTACCAAAGTGCAGAAAAGATGGAGGAGGAATACATGGACATGGCAGTACTGAGGGATTATATTGCATATGCTCGTAGTTATGTAAATCCTAGGTTAAGTGAAGAAGCAAGCCAAGCCCTTATTGAGGTAAAGGAGTTGCTGTTAACAGTGTTCTGAGTCCTTACTGACTTGTCAAAAATGGCAAAATCCCCTCGTATGTATGCTTCCTACTTATATATAGCTTTTCTGTAAGACTCTTCAAACATTTCCGAAAACCATCAGCATTTATAAAGGAAAGAGGGATCGGTATAAAAGTCATTCTGTACTCTGATCGTTTGCTTTCAGATGTGTTGGTTTTGGTTCTATCCCATTAATGAAAGCATAAAATTCTACTGAAATGAAATGTCTCGGTACAGACACAAGCACTATTACGTAAGACTAGTCCTAAGTTTTTAAAGTGATTCAAAACTTGACTCGTTATCATGGCTTAATTGCTTCATAAGGGAAATGTCTATATGCGATGTGGTTATCCTTCACTGCAGAAGAATTGTGAAGGTATATGAGCAGAAATAGTGTCTGGAACAACTTGCCAGAATTGCTCATATCCTGAAATAAGAGGGGGGGATGAAGGGGACTCTGAGAATATTGAAGTAACAGGATCTACTGAAATATTTAATGACTCTCTTCTTTTCAGGCATACGTGGACATGAGGAAGATTGGTAGTGGCAGGGGAATGGTTTCTGCATATCCTCGACAACTTGAGTCTCTGATCCGACTGGCAGAAGCGCATGCTAAAGTACGCTTTTCTGAAAAAGTTGAAACAATTGATGTAGAAGAAGCAAAACGCCTCCATCGGGAAGCATTGAAACAGTCTGCTACTGACCCAAGGACCGGAATTGTGGACATATCCATTCTCACTACAGGTTTGTGTTTTCATAGTGATAAAGCTGCGATGCTATTGGGTTGTTGTAATTTTTAAATGTAATTTTTAAATGTAACTTAACCTGTCCTCCTTAGTCTATTCTAAGAGGTGTTTTCTTTCTTTTTATAAGGAATGAGCGCAACAGCTCGTAAGCGGAAAGAGGAGCTGGCTCAAGCCTTAAGGAAGCTTATCCAGTCAAAGGGTAAAACACCAGCTTTGAAATACCAACAGCTTTTTGATGATCTCCGAGCACAGTCTGATACAGTGAGTTTCCTGCTCTGTTTTTACATTTCATTAATTTTTAAAAGCATGGTGTTTTTCCAAATCAATGTTATCTTGTTCTCAAATCACATTATGGAGGGAAAGGAGGACACTAACTTTTTCAGCTGATGTGACCAGAAAGCCAATTCTACAGATAAATGAGCTGAATCTTTGCTGTATCTTAGTTTATTCTGGCTTCTGAAATAGCAAACTCAGCTTCAGGGTTCCAGGCCAGATTTCGAATTGTGAAAAGAACATGCTAATCTTAAACCTGTTAAGAAAATTGGTAGCAAGTAAGGCATTTTTACAGTCTTTGAAGTATTTCCCCCCTCCCCTGCCTATCTTTACTTGATTTACTCCTTTTCTTTAAGGCTGTCACTAAGGAAATGTTTGAAGAAGCGCTTCGTGCCTTGGCTGATGATGACTTCTTGACTGTGACTGGAAAGACTGTTAGACTGCTGTAAGTTAGCCTCTCCTTGCAAGCCAGCTGTCGTGGCTTACTACGCCTTACTTAATATATTGCCAGTCTGCAAGATCTTTGAGATTTGGGACTATCTTTTGCTATGACAAGTATAGCCTTTCCTTGCAAGCCAACTGTCACAGCTTTACTTTGCCTTACTTACTATATTGCCAGTCTGCAAGATTTTCAAGATTTGGGACTATTATTTGCTATGACAAGTGTAGCAATGATTAAGCGACACTTCTGTCAGCACAAAAGATTAGGAAGGACCTAAAAAAATCCTTAGCTGAATAATGCTATTTACATTTTAGCTAAATGTAATTACTAATATGTCAAGTGCCACATATTTTTATGAGGTTTTGTAGAACGTGCTAACAATGTTGTATGTATTTCAAATTGAATTGTAAAAAATCATCTTAAATGACTTTTTAGTAAATGCAGTTTGACTATTAGTACTGCTGTATTCCGAAATAAAATTATTGGACTTAAAAGGGCTCTTTAGCATTCATTTCAAGTGAAAATGAGCATATCCTGTGCTGAGCACTCTTCAGCCTAGAATTCTGCAATTTTTAGGAAGGTCTCTGTGAGAGTACAAGGAACTTTGCACTTTTTTTTTTTACTTGAACATACTTTGGTAGTATCCTTAATATAAAAAAGGCAGATAGATACATTCTACTTGAAACCAAATTTTCTTATTACACATTTAAGCATGACTGGATAAATTAAGTCACCCACCTTCAGTGTAATCTCATATAATCGGTCCTGAAAGAACAAGGTCCAGTAGTGCATGACTGGAGAATCTTGCCTCATTCCAGGCAGGGTAGATGCTCTCAGCCATTGCATGTCAATAGCTGCTATTGTTTGCACAGCTGAGCTAGCTAGCAGAAGAGTTCCCAAACTCACTTCAGCGCAGACAGCACCAGGCTCATCTCAACTGCTCACTTAGCCCTTTTAAGCTGAACTAAGTACTCCTACTGTTTGTGTGTAAAACAGATTTCAGTTCCCTTTCAATTTAAGATAACTCTTAATTCACCACCTTCTAGTTTTGGGGGGGTTTGTTTTTTAAAGTAAAATGCTTATTAGGAATTACTGTACTTGGTGTGTACAGGGTTACTTGCAGAATAATCCCACTAGGTGGCTCTTAAAGCCTGTATGTAGTAGTTGATAGAGATTATTTGTTTTCAGTCTGTAGTGGTTTTTTTGTTAAATAAGCAAGTACTGCAAATGCCACTCTAATTAGGTAGATATGGAATGGAAATGCTTGTGAACAGTCTTTTGGTTAAAAAAAAAACTCATTAAAAGATCTTAACCATCCATATGCTAGTTTGAAATGTACACAAAGCAAAAGAAAGATGAAAGTAGTTTACTTAGATTGAGAATATTTTCCTTACTCTATGCAATAGTCTCAAAGTGTATATCATAATTTACTGCTGTATTTACCCTACACTGTTAGTAGTTACAATTAAGCTCATTTTAAAAACTCGAGTCATTTAAAGACCGGAATATGCAACCAGGGGAAAGCACTCCTGCCAGAAACTTGATATTCTTGACATCAGAAACAACACAGAAGAAAGGCATTAAAGTCTTCTATACATTCTACAAAAGGCATTAAAAAAAAAAAGTTGTAAACCTACTGGCAGAAGTTATTTGTAATAAGTCACTTTAAGAAACCATCGTTGAAGTGATCTGCTATCTTGTCTAACACTATAAAGAGAAGCTGATGATGAAGTGAAATAGAATGGTGCTCTTCTGTTTTCATAGCACAGAATGCAATCACTGGTTACTCGGGGTGGGTGGGGAACCAGTGCAAGACACACCAAAAAATGTCATTTGCTACCACTATTATTGGTTTTAAAGCTGGTATGTCATTTCTCTGCAAGCACAGATGTGATTGGAAAAGTGACTCAATCCTAGTCACACCCAGTTTTGTTAGGTGCTTCAGTAGGAACAGATGTAAACTCTTAAGTGAGAAACTTCTGTCAAGATTATCCCCTGACCAATGTAACTGAGATAATGTACTCCTTAAGACTATGTTCTAGTTGGCCTCATCAAACTTCAGTCTCATTTTTGGCATTCACTCTGGAATTGCAGTTTTATCTTCCTAGAAGGCCCTAGGACTTCCAGGATTATCTCAGGAAAAGAAGAAAGTGTACTGAAGACTGCATGTCAAATAGCTGGTCAGGGAAGTGATTCTATCCCACTTTTGCAGTGTATTTATCTAATTTCATAATTAGAGCTGCTATGTAATTTGCTGTCTGGATACAGCAATATGGACTGAAGAAAGTAAGCATTTTGCATTTTTTTCTGAGTTGGCAAGACCACATGTCGTCTTGTAAAAATACATGCATAGTTTACTTAAAAAGCATAGGGCTCATCATCTGTGAGGTAAACTGACAGTCAATATGGAAGCTGTCATCCAATTCTCAATTTGCATGGCCACCTTACAATAATGTTTATAGACAGCCTGGCACCAGCTTGTATTATTTAATGCTCAAAACCAAAAAACTAGTTAATTGTGGGTTGTAATGTTTCGAGAGTACAGTTTGTCTATACAATAAGCACAGCCAGACTCCCCTTGTGACTGGCATCTCTGGACTCCAAATTGATAAGGAAAACAAGAGCGTTGTATTTGCTACTATGAAAAATATTTTAGAAGTCTCAAAATCTGAGCAGAAGACCTACTAATTATATTTATATAGTTACTACATAATTACTTTGTAGATCCTTAAAGCATTCTCTCTCATTGCTCTATATTTTGATTGCAGAGAAAATATTCACTTGGTTTGTTCAGTGACTCCTGATCATGTCCCACCTCTCAACTGGATAGGGTAGGAGTAGGTTTGGATTGCTTTTGCCTAAATTTGAGCCCCTTTTCTAATGAAGCATAGAGTTTCCAATTCTCATGTTTTGTGAGTGGAAATCTTATCAGGGAACCACTGTAATGCCTGCATAATTTGTTTTGAAGATCTTGCTACATCTTCAGGTTAAATTGTTTCACTTATAAATGTGATTAAAAACCCCACATATTTTTTATGTGGTTTTGTGGTCCAACTATCTCTTAACCGTTATCATACAAATTGTTTTTTCTAGTATGAAGCAGGCTTTTACTAGTGCAACTTACTGACCAACTTGGATCAAATTTGCTATGCATCTAGTTAAGACTCCTTTGTTAGCCTTGACCAAACATCAAATGCTTCAGACAAAATACAAGAAAAATCATAAGAAGGTTTTCTCTAGTAATGAAAACCTTTCCTAGCTCTGAAGCAAGAGCAATATAGTCTTTCCTAGCCTTTTTTATTGAAAACTACTAGGTACAATAATATCTAGACTCTTAAAAATACAAATAACTAGGTGTAGGAAAGCTACTAAACTTTCTTATGTGGAACATATATCTGAGAGTATCTATCTCTGATGACCTCTAAAAGAAATGTTAGGAAGTAGAAGAGCTTTTCACCCTTCCTCCATTTTAAGAGGTTAACTTTATTACAGTCCTGGTGCAAGTTTTTTTGTGACTCGTGAACTGTTACCTGTCTAACTCTTAGAGATACTAAAAAGCTTAAAACATTCATCATCGATAGTTCTGAACACCTCAGACACAAAAAAAAAAAAAAAAAAAGAAAAAGAAAAAAGCTGATAAAGTGGCTGTTCTTAGAATTGTTTTTTCTTGTCATGGTCTTTCATACTGCCTAATGCTGTAGTACGCAGGCGTCATTTCCTTCCCTCATCCCCAAAAGAAGTAACCACAACAGACCCCTCAGAGTTTGGCATTTCTCACCCAATGAAGAAATGGTTGGCACAAGCTTACTGCGTTGGGAAGATTTACTTCCTGGTTCTAGTTCTTAGTCAGGAGCACTTTCCAGTTGCCAATCTTTTCCAGCAGCACCAGATCCAGACTTGAGCCAGGAGAACGCAAATGCAATTTCAGAACATAACTGCACATTACTACATCCAGAATTTAAAGCCAGAGAGAATTAAAAGAGAATTGAGCCCAAGTATCCAGGCACATAACGTCGATCGAATGCGCTGAGCTTCCAACCTTCAACAATATAGTAAGGCTAGGCTGGCTACCTGCATTGGTATTTATAACCTTATCTCAGTTTTAGTGACATAGTATGTTACGTTTGCTTTTCAATACATGTACATGTGGGTGGGGAGATGAAGAAAGGGGAGGCACCCCCATCATCCAGCTAATTCTTAGCCCATCTTTCAGTATGCAAAGAACAGCCATTAAGCTCTTAACTTTGTACTCAGTAACAATGAAGCTCTAAAGACATTATACAGGCAGATTTTTTTTTCATTAATTGGGCATCTCCTTACAGTATCTTTCTAGGTAGTCTTGGCAACATCTGCTTAGTTGACAGTTCCACTCATGTTCCATCACTCTGTAATAGCTACGTACCAGGATTGCACAGTTCCCGTCACTTTTAAAAAATAATTGCCTCTGTGACCCTTATTAGAAGGGTCTCTCATGGAAGCGACATAATATATAAACACTCTAACCAAACTGAAATCAATATAAACAAATGAGTACAAAGTAAGCATCATTATGGGCCTGATCCAGCTTCTCAGCAATACAGGGGCTAGCTGTAGAAATCCATCTAAATAATTCCTTATTGTTCTCAGCTTCCTCTCAATAATTGAAAAGAGCAGCCCCAGGCTGATCAGGAAGCTAAAACAAGCTTAACACTTTTAATGGCAAATGTGGGAATGACCCCAATAGGTACGCTATTTCCCCTGGGATAAACAATAATGCTCCCAACTATCTGGTACTGGTGATTTTTTTATAGCAAAATACAATGCTATGTAGAGCTCCCTCAGCTGTACAAAGCAGCACAATTGCTTTATATGGTCTAGTTTATCTAAGTGCAACAAGCAGGTTAGAATCCTTGCATAACCCTTTTGGCAAAAATTGAAGATGGATATTACTGAGAAATATTCCAAACTGTGTACTCTGCCTTCACTTCCTGAAGAGTAAGAGGGGAAAAAAAAAAAAAATCAATCTATTCACTTACTTGAAGAGATCTTGGAATACTCAGTGGTCATCCTAAAAGAAGGAAAAGTATTCTTTCACTGAAAAGACTCATCATTAGATATTCCCGGGAGACAGACGTGTAAGTTATCTTTGTCCATGCTTCTTAGAACAGTTGATGAGATAACAAATCACACATCAAAGACAACGATCAGGTATCATTTTTATGAGGCAGGTTTAGTAAAGGATGTTGGTGGGACAAGAACCCAGTGCCAACACAGTGTGCACTGAGAACAACCCTGCTGAAAACAAGTGTGTACACAGTAGGTATAAAGCACCTCCCAGATTGTTGTCAGAAGGATGGCATTTAGTATGACCATTCTAGGCAGCTTCTCTCTACTAACCCCATTGAAAGTAGTCACTAAGACTGGTACAAACTTTTTTAGGTATGCCCAAGAGTTCAAGGGGAAGGTTAAGTTTTCAGCCTCCAAAGTAGAAGGAGACACACCAAGAAGTGGAATAATACCGGGGTTTTGCTAGTTCCATGCACATTTTCTTCCTCAGCCATGAACAGACAGAAGATGTGAGGAAATCAGTAGGCCTTTTTACACACTGTAAGGTGCTTAGTTAACACACAAAGACACAGCAGATTTAGCAGCACCCGTCACTAAGATCTAAAAAGCTGCACTTGCTGTGCAGCTGCTTCTAGAAGGGCTAGGGGGAAGTGCACCATAAAGAAACACACAACATCTGGAGAAGGATCAGAAGAAACTAACAAGGTGTTAGGGGAAGTCAGTGAATCAATTAGATCATCAAGGTTATCTCTGAAGCTCTAACACAAGTGTGGCAGGCATTAGCATCTTAAAAACAGCTCTGCGAAAACAGATAGGAGACAAGGCTAAGGAGCTCATTTGCAACCTGCACACAGGCCATACCTAAAGCTAAAAGACACAGCAGCTGTAGCATGCTTTCTAGGATACAGACTTGGGGGGAAAGAGGTGACAACTTTTACCCTTAAACTTGAATTGACCAAGCCAGCTCATACAACAGCTTCACAAAAACCATAAATGAAAAGAAGATCCTATACTTCTGGACAGGGACCAGAACGGGCAGTTGGGGAAGAACAAGCATTCCTAAACTGCTATTTTCCATTGTCTGATCAAACTATATCCTAGTTGGACAAGTGGAGAAAAGACATACTGATTCAGGTCTTTAACTGTCATTCATCCTTTATTTTTCATAAAGCCTGGAAAAACATCATATTGCAGAATTCTTTTTCTGCCAAATTTGACTGAAACTAGCCAGGAAGAGTAGACAGTTATGACAGAGGATTGACATATGCAGTTATATAAGCCTGATTTTGCGAGGGAGGGGAAGGCAGGCAGGCAATCAGTTTTGTCCCGACTAAAACAAAATTAACATTTTACCAAAGTAGTTACATATTTTGTTTTGGTAGTTTCTACTTCCAGGTATAACAATTCTAGTTTAACAAAACACTGGAGAATGCGGGCATCGATCCCGCTACCTCTCGCATGCTAAGCGAGCGCTCTACCATTTGAGCTAATTCCCCCTCCTCTTACTTCTAATAGGGATCACAAAACTCTGATCTTCAAGGTGGATTTAAAATCTGCAGTTCCATACATGTAATACAATTTTCTCTTCTTGCACTGGTCTATCTATTCACAAATGAAAACACATTCAACTGTGATTCCAAAACAGGTGTCATATAATAAAATTTTAATATTTCATTTAGCATTTCCAAATGAAGTAGTAAGAAACAAGACAAATCAGAAAAGACATATTTTCTAGGTGTATAAAATAAATTTTAAAAAGTTTCTTAGTTGCAATTCTTGAAAGGAAGTACTTTCCGGCATTTGGTTTTCTCCCCATAAAAGTCAGTTTCTATTTATTTCTTTTTAAATATGAGTAATTATTTTAATTTATTCTAGTCAAACATATGGCCACATTTAAGAAATGAACTATGTAAATCTAACAAATAAGAGCTTATTTCACTTCAAAATTCCAGTTCAATACATGCAAACTTCTTTTGTAGTTAACTGTTTTTTCTCCCACCACAAGCAAAATGTGATAGTGGAGAATGCGGGCATCGATCCCGCTACCTCTCGCATGCTAAGCGAGCGCTCTACCATTTGAGCTAATTCCCCCCACAGCACTCCAATTTATCCTGTAACCATAGATTTTAATAACCACAAATGCAAACTGCCTTCCTTTCACTGACTCTGCTCCTCTATCATGGGTAGTAACCCCAGGGCAGCTGTTCAGAACACTACTAGCATTTGACCTTGACCTTGTCTATTTTGCTGTCCAAGACGACAAACTCTCCGAGTAATGTGATAAGGCACTTCATGCTAACTTGCATGACAAACTCATGACCTGCAGCCTTTCGGTGCCACCCAACTCACACTACATTTATCCTTCTTTGAAGAGGGCTGCTGCTGCTTCTGTGTTGAGGGACGTCACATCACAAACAATGCAGTGGAGCAGCTTGAAGATAATACAAAATTCACATTTGCCCTGACGTCCCCTAAGAAGACCATCTTAGAAAGCAAAAGTCAAACCTGATTAAATTAGCTTATATCAGTTTACATTAGTGTTGCCAAAGAGATGCATTGAAGTGATGTGTTAAATGAAAATACATGGACACAAAGCCGTCACAGCTGAAATACCCTAGAGAAATGAAAAAAACGAATTAAGAAGGGCAGGTTATTTTCAGCCATGTAGGTAAGGAAGTTCTCCCAATAAAAGTGGAGAAATTAGAAAGTTTTACTCACCATCTTACATGGAAACTTAGCAATCACAACAAATTCAAGATCACAAAACAATGGGCTGTCGATTGTATGAAATACACATTTTAATCACTGAAAATAGTACTATTGCAGAGGTCTTTCCTCACCCTTATCTGACGTTAGCATCAAATAAACTGTTTTTCTGTCAGCTGAACTGTCCAAGCTTTAGGCCTTTTCAGTGGCAGCAGAGTGAGATTTGGGGGTGAAAAATAGGGAGAAGTAATCAGCCATTTTCATACTGACTCAGACTGCACAGGGTAGATAAAGAAAACTGTACCTAGAGCTGAACCTTGTGAAATAGGACATGGGAAGGACCCCAGCTGCAGACGTGCAGTGGGCCACCACTGCGCCTAAGATGTGTGCCTGCGAGAAGGCGTGAAACCGCTTTTGCGTATTTGTTTTTCCCCTCCAATTTACTCCAGTGAGGTAGATAAAGTCAGTTACAATATATTGCAAGAAATGGTAAGAATGAATCTTTCTTTATTGGTCTGCAGAGACTGAGGTAAGGCAGGCGAATATTTAAATTCTAGGAGAATATTTGCAGTGATACTGCAGTTTTAGTTGCACATCTTGGCCTGCAACTGGACTGTGCTAGACTTCAAGTACTACCTTACTTTAGACAAGTTGTAACTAGTTGATGCTTAATTTTGTAATTTATTTTCTTTTGACTAGATGCTGTCATCCAGTAAGTTAAATTAATTAGAGAAAAACACCAGCACATGTATTGTTGGATTACTGCACACGTTTTACTTTACTAGCAGAACTTACTTTTCTGCATTTAAACAGTGAGAAATCTTTCATTACAACGTTTTCATTGCCTTTGTTTTTTAATAGTATATTAGTGCAACCGCTCTCACTGTAAACTGCATTTTCGTTCTTTGAATCCAGAAAGCATTCCTTGATTTAATAACCTGCAAATAGAGCTTTGCCAATGTGCTTCTTACTGCAAAGTCAGTTAGTATAACTACACTGGAATTTTTATATTTCTGAAATGTTTTTAGTAACCCCATATATTTAAGATGCAATACTATTTTAACTGAATCATCAAAGTCAATACAAAAAGGTAGACATATCTAGAATATAACTTAGGAAGGTATAAATGAATACTTTCCCTCCACAAACTATGATAAACTTGAACTTTTAAACCATTATATTTATCATTTACATACAGCTAATTAGAAAATAAAGTTGGAAAAGAAAATAAAAAGACTTGAAAAACAAGGCGAAGAAAAATCTCATTGCCCTTCAGTGACTTCTAACAGTATACTTTATAGACTGCTAAGTCTTTTGGTATCTGCATTGTAAGAGAGGTAAAAAAATAGTTCTCTCTCATTCCTGAATAAACACTACAGGAGGCTTTGTTCAGGAAAGTAAGTATTGTTTTATCAAAGTAACATAGCAGAAAACGCACCAGTACTACTGCTTCTCATGTCAAGTGAATATTCTGACTTTTACGCTAACAGGCTTTCCACATAAATACAGTGACAATTCAGTGTTACTGAATAAGCAGACTGACTCAACAGAGTAATTGCGTGCTAAAGCAGCCAAGCTATGATTCAGCAGAAGTAAATCCGCCCTTCATGTTGTCAAGCAAGGGGAATTAGCTCAAATGGTAGAGCGCTCGCTTAGCATGCGAGAGGTAGCGGGATCGATGCCCGCATTCTCCAGTGTTTTGAGAGACTAAGTGTCCATGATAGCGTAAGATTTTCTTCCATAAATTGTTCAGGTTTGTGAAAGAAAATATATAGCTAGTAATATATACCGTTTCATACAGCAAATAAAACAGGAAAAAAATCTCAATTAGCAGACTACGCTTGTAAACTCTCTGAAAAATTACTTCTTCACAAAAGCATCTAATACTGATGTCATTCTGTAATACAGGAAATAAAAATCACTTCTGTCCCTTACAAGTCCATTGAATTTTAATGTGAGCATTTTTTTTAGTTTTTAATTATATGAAAAGTTAGTGAAATTTGTCTTTAAGAAGATGTAAAAGTATGTAGTTGTCTATATAATCATCAGCTTACCGTAGAATTACTGCTTCTCCAGCTACCTTGCACCTGTTGTAGCTAGGATGGGCATGACACACTTGTTCCTAACCCGAGTTTCAACTGACATTCAATCTCTCACAATTTCACTCAATTTCTTCCTCTACCCTATATAAGAAAATAATTTGCACTTTAAGAAAAATGCTCATCTTTGATCAACATTAACAACCTAAATCATTCATATTGTGCATGTGCTTCTTAAAATTGATTAATTTTAATCCTTACAAAACTGCTACAGAAAAATGAATCTAAATTTAAAAAAGCCCCACAACATAAAATAGTATATACAGGGCACTAAAATTGTATCACAGCCAAAAATCAGAAGAAACAGTGGTATCTGTCAGTGTGCTTTTGTTTCATTCTTTAAAACCCATCAACAGGAATTTCTTTCTTTTTTGTGCAGGCAGTTACCCTAATTTTAGACAAAACAGAAGTTTACAAGCTGTTCTTTTCCAAAACAGCAAAAAAATTACCACTGGTAACTGAAAAAATGAAGAATAGTTCACAGTGGCGATAAAAAGTAACACTTCCAAGTAGCAAATGGAGAATGCGGGCATCGATCCCGCTACCTCTCGCATGCTAAGCGAGCGCTCTACCATTTGAGCTAATTCCCCGTATGAAATATGTCCTGTGTTTACTGTCCCTTCCTACTTTCATGTTTCTCACCGACAATAACTTTCTCTAAATTACACTGAAATTTGATCTGCTGTCTCAAGTACAAACAAAACTTTCTACTAAAAACCGAATTGTTTTTCAACCCAAATATCACACTGGTAGCTGGGCAGTCAGAGCCGACTGCTCGAGTTCTAATCCCCTACCGAAGTTTGTGGTAGGCAATAACAGAATATAACTTTCCAGTGAAATGCAGAAACAATTAGGTCTTTCTTCAAGTACACTGCTTTTGACAGCCTTAGTGGGAATTCTGCCTAATATGAAATCTGGATTCCTTGATGTAACAGCATGTGTTTTATTCAGCTGAGCTGTATCTGGATAACAGAAGGTCTGTGTTTCCAAGCAACTGTAGATTTATGTTCGCACCAAACAATTATGACTGTTTAGAGAAATCTGGATATATTTAAAGATTCTGTTTTTCTAAAACAGATTTTTCCTACTTATAATCCCTAGATGGAAGAGAATCAGCTAAATGACTTTACCCATTTCCACATTTTACAATATAATAGATGTGACTGAATAGGTAGAGTTCTTCCAGTTCTTTCTCTTGTGGTAATGGGAGTTCTGGGCCTAAGTTATACAAAGGGACTGGCGGAAGTTACACAGTCGTACAAAGGGAACTGAGGGAACCGACGGATGAAGTTGCTAAGCCACTATCCATCGTATTTGAGAAGTCATGGCAGTCCAGTGAAGTTGCCACTGACTGGAAAAGGGGAAACATAACCCCCATTTTTAAAGAGGGAAAAAAGGAAGACCTGGGGAACTACAGGCCAGTCAGTCTCGTCTCTGTGCCTGGGACAGATCATGGAACAGATCCTCCTGGAAGCTATGCTAAGGCACATGGAGGACAGGGAGGTGATTCGAGAACACCCAGCATGGCTTCACCAAGGGCAAGTCCTGCCTGACTAACCTAGTGGCCTTCTCTGATGGAGTGACTACATCAGTGGACACGGGAAGGGCTACAGATGTCGTCTGTCTGGACCTCTGTAAGGCCTCTGACACGGTCCCCCACAACAGCCTTCTCTCTAAACTAGAGAGGTATGGATTTGATGGGTGGACTGCCCGGTGGGTGAGGAATTGGTCGGATGGTCGCATCCAGAGGGTAGTGGTCAACGGCACAATGTCCAGATGGAGACTGGTGACGAGTGGCCTCCCGCAGGGGTCCGTATTGGGACCGGTACTGTTTAATATCTTCATCAATGACATAGACAGTGGGATCGAGTGCACCCTCAGCAAGTTTGCAGATGACACCAAGCTGAGCGGTGCGGTCGACAGGCCAGAGGGACGGGATGCCATCCAGAGGGACCTGGACAAGCTCAAGAAGTGGGCCAATGTGAACCTCATGAGGTTCAACAAGGCCAAGTGCAAGGGTCCTGCACCTGGGTCAGGGCAGCCCCCAGTATCAATACAGGCTGGGGGATGAAGGGATTGAGAGCAGCCCTGACGAGAAGGACTTGGGGGTACTGGTGGGTGGAAAGCTGGACATGAGCCAGCAATGTGCGCTCGCAGCCCAGAAGGCCAATCGTGTCCTGGGCTGCATCAAAAGAAGCGTGGCCAGCAGGTCGAGGGAGGGGATTCTGCCCCTCTACTCTGCTCTGGTGAGACCCCACCTGGAGTACTGCATCCAGCTCTGGAGCCCTCAGCATAAGAAAGGCACGGACTTGTTGGAGCGGGTCCAGAAGAGGGTACACGAAAATGATCAGGGGGATGGAACACCTCTCCTGTGAAGAAAGGCTGAGAGAGTTGGGGTCGTTCAGCCTAGAGAAGAGAAGGCTCCGGGTAGACCTTATTGCAGCCTATCAGTACTTAAAGGGGGCTTATAAAAAAGATGGCAGCAAACTCTTTAGCAGGGCCTATTGCGACAGGACAAGGGGGAATGGCTTTAAACTAAATGAGGGTACATTCAGACTAGATAGAAAGAAGAAATTTTTTACGCTGAGGGTGGTGAAGCACTGGCACAGGTTGCCCAGAGAGGTGGTGGATGCCCCATCCCTGGAAACATTCCAGGTCAGGTTGGACGGGGCTCTGAGCAACCTGATCTAGTTGAAGGTGTCCCTGCCCATGGCAGGGGGGTTGGACTAGATGACCTTTAGAGGTCCCTTCCAACCCAAACTATTCTAAGAGTCTATAAAGGGAAAAAAAACCCAAACACCCAGGCAAATGGAACAATGGGAAACAAAGTAATAGTTCACATTATCTATCTATATCTCTCAGAAATTTTTAAGGTGTGACTGTATCACCAGACGCACACACTCACACATACATATAAAAAGCAAGAATACATAATTAAAATGTAAAAAAAAAAATCATGGCTATAATGAAACAGCAGTGAAAATTCTGTTCAGTGGTTTGGTTTCAGCTCTGCAAGATCAGAGTCTGAAAACACAAAGAAAGTAGGGTCTCCAATGTTTCCTATTATTTGAAGTTACGTACTAGAGTCTTCTCCCTTTGAAAGTGGCATTTAGAGAAAAAAAAAGTAACTCTTTATGATTTCACACTATCATAAAATAGAAATAAAGCAAGCAAGAGATCTACTTTGCTAGAACTAGAACATGCAGATTTGTTGACCTAATGTGACTGACATACCACAACAATCAAGTATCAACACGCTTCATGTGTTTCAGTTTCTTACTTCCTCAATCTCTATATATTGTCATTTAACTTGGAGGATCAAAGCCATATTCAGCCATATTTAGATTTGTGCAAATAGCTGCTGATTCAGAGTGCTGGAAATGATCATAATTTGTGTGTGTTATTAATCAGTGGTCAGCTAACTGTTCATTAGTCAGAAAATAATGCTGAAACGGATAAAAAGAAGAAATAGCAGGCAGTAATGGAAAGACACGCAACTGACTGTTAAAACCCTAAGAAAAGGAACCTTGGGGAATCATGTTTCTTTTCGCTGTAAAAAGAGGAAGGGGAATTTGAGCAAACCCTTCAGAAATCTTGTAATAGTCTGGGACTTTCTTTTGCTTTGATTCTGGAAAAAAAAGCAAGAGCGAATTGTGAACTTTAATATTGTAAATGTAGTACATCTTTGCCTTTCTGGAAAAAAAGAGTATCTGAAATTAAATTAATTAACTAACTTCAAAAACAACTCTCTTGCAGTTTCTTTCTTGATTTGCCTGAGATCCTTTAAGACACATGAATCACACTGACACATCTTTCAATTCCCTCCTCTCCAAGGACTCAGTGATTTCAGGAAGTACAATAACCAAATTCAAGTCTTTGCAGGACATCTAGGTTAATACCTGAATAATATATTTGATTTTTTATAACTGGGATTATATTTGTGTCCATGAAATAAACCAGAGCATCAAATTTTAGAAGATTTTGCTGAGCCAGGTATTTAAAAAATACATGCTAAGTCATCCTCTGTATATACAGTTCTTGGCATGCCACAAATAATTCAACAAGAATCCCTGTGGAAGTCCTCTGCAGTCAACAACTCAGTACTTAGCCGTAACCAAAAGTTACAGATTCAGAGACAGTGGATGTTTATTAGACAGTATCAAATCCCTCAAAGTCAACCTATATGTAATCATGCTTTAAAAATATTTGACCATCCTAACTTTAACACGGAAACAACTAGTTGTATGGCATTTTCTCCAGAATCTCTCACCTGTTCAACCCTGAGAATTAAGCTTCTTGCCATTCTGCTCTTCCAACTTAGATCTGACTTTCAAATGCATTACTCATACTTTTTTTTCTTTTTTTGGCTCTGGAAGATCCCAGAGAGCATGGTATTGTGGCATTAGGACTAGCAGAATCTCAAAAAGGGAGGAAAAAAAGGTGTTAGCAGAAAAAGATTTAAAGCAGAACATCTCAAGTTTACATTTGTACATGTATGAATAGTTTTACTACTGTAGAAAGTTCTAACTGTAGAAAGGATGAGGATACTCTGTGAAGATACTTGTGGCTTTCTAATGCAGCACCACTCTCACTACTTTTCTTGCAAGTTTCATTCACAGCATAAGACAATTTCTGAATGACTGTGCTTTTTTCTAAACCTTTGGCTTTCTTGTCCATGCAACCTACATGATCCTTTAGCAACACAAGTCCCTTCCTTCTTCTTTTTCCTTTGCCTGTCATGGTATCTGTAATTTCTGAACACCATGTGCATAGAAATCTTAAGCGTTGACAACAGATTTTAGGAACCTCACAGCACAATGTCGCTCAGAATATGCAGTGCTTCAAAAGACAGCACAGAAAAACTCTGAACAACTTAACTAAGGGAAGCCCAACTAGGCCTGCAGTTGCAAATTCACTTTTAAGATAAAACAATAGCAGCAGTTTAAGAGAAATCCAGCTTTTTTTTAATCCAAAGGTACTCTGGTAATATCATTGTTTTAGGAATAGTAAAACAATTATCATAACAAAAGGAATAGAGAACAGAATCTTCTAGAGATGGTAGGAGAACCAAAGAGGTGAAGAAGAAACAAGACACTAATTATCATTGACCAGAGAAGAGAGACAATTCAGAAGCTAGCACTCCCGTCAGTTATAAATCACTAACGCTAACCTCACTTTCTGAAATTCTCAAATGCTGCTGCAGCATCCAAGATGCCAATTCTCTCACTACGTGATGAGGGCCACTGGTCTAACCCCAAATTCCCATACCAAAAGTCCTGTACACACTCTCCCATTAACAAACTCCACTTTCTTGTTACATGCTCCCTCACTCTGAAACAGCTGGCTTTGGGAAAAAATGTTTCTCCCTCATGTATTAAAACCTAATAAATGTGGAAAGAAGCATCTGAAATTAATTTGCAGAAGATAATTAAGTTCTTACAGCTGGAATTATTCTGCAGATACCATAGACAGATACCAACCGAAAAAGAACCCAACAAAAAAAAAAACCTAGAAAGATTTGCTACTTCTAGTAATATTTGCCACTGCTTCCTTGTTTGAGGAAAATCGGTACAGTCCATCTGGGAGGTAATGTATCAGTACAAAATGCTGTAATATTGATCAAAGAATCAATGTTGGAAGCAGCTTAGCCAGGCAACCTAAGTAACTTCAGTTAGCATTAGCAGCCACAACAGAAGCTTGCAAGCGCCCAAATAATTCATATTAAATGTGCTGCTTTTGTAAGAAGTACAAAATTGTAATATTCTTTTTGTGTATTTACCAGATTGGCATTGAAGTTAACCTAGTGCTAAGGAGGCAGTAAGCTCAGATCTCAGCTCAGACAGAGATCAGACTATCCTTTTATGCTACTCTTTGGGATCTCTATCTGGACTATCATGATTTCAACCCATAAAATCCCAAACTTGAGAGGAAAGTTGAAGTACTGAGCAAGATATCTGAGTTATCATTCTCTTTCTTTAAAAGCATCAATGGGTTTTAAACTTCTGTCCAGATAATCATAAGGCCTCCAGATTGGCAAAGATTTCATTCTGTTTCCAGATGGAGAAACAGCAAGTCATGTATTAATACGATTATGCATTTTGGTTTCTTTTTTTAGGAAAATGGCTATATTCACATCACAACTTCCTTCTCTGATTTTTTTGGAAGACCTGACATCTCTACTAACTTCATGAGGGTTTCAAAAAAGTTTCAACATCATAGGGCTCATGTACAATGCCCTCCTTGAACTAAGATGGCAATATAGAAAAACCAATCATTTTACACACCATCCAGCTTCAGATACCCCTTTCAAACAAACTGTTTAATAGTAGTCAAAAAAGGTTGTTACAAAAGCAGTGAGATTGACTAAGCCTGAATCCACATGGATTTTCAACCTTTGTCTTCTAAATCACCACTGTAACAATCCAAATTTTCTCCACATTCCCTATAAAGCCAGAAAGGAGAGAATGTTTGCTGGTTATGCCTTGAGCTCTGCGCAGGCCACCTGACTAATCAGCCATCACTAAACAGCACATACAGTATTTTCTTCATGTTCCTTTAGAGGCTCTGCAGAGCCATCAATTTCCACAAAACATTGGACAATTTATTTATCTTTCAGATTTTTAGCCATCTTTCACTTTTGGTGACAAAGATTTTCCTAGTTTAGAAGAAGACTGACGAAGATTAAGATTCCTACATCCTGTGGATTTTACTAAGGAATAAAACTATCCACTCACTAAATGAGAATTTCTCCAGAATAATAAAGTAGTTTTAAGAACAATAACCTTGTCCAAACAAACAAAACAGAAAAAGACCCGAGGAACTGGTTGTATAGCATGATCTGAAAAATATGTTTGGCTGCAATGTTCAAAGATTAGAGGTTTAAGGTACAGCGAACTCGCTGAAATTCAGTGTATGCTTAGCATGTGATTACTTAGGTCCATATGAAAATCTGAGAGCTTGTCTTTTTTAAATTTATACACCACCATACTATACAGTCATTTTAGAATTAGAACAGGGAAACCAGACCTATCAGCAGAACAGCTGCATTTACTGATGAAGCTACCTGCTTACAGTGTACTTAAAACACAGGTATAGCACAAAAACATCACAACCAAGCTGAATTAAAAACACAGAAAGTTTAAGTTAGCACCCACTTCAACAAGTTCTTCAACCCATACTATCCTCCAATTTGATTCTTCCACTTCTTTCTTGGGCTCGATACACTCTGAGTTAACTCTGGCTGAACAGCATCAGAAGAGAAAGAAAACAACAGCTGTTAAATTTTTACTAATACAATGTAAGGCTGGCATTATAGCAGGTGTCGAGAGCGATCGAAGGAGAGCTGGAGCCTGAGTCATGGTAGCGCAGTACAGTAGTAGGAAGTGCCCCAGAGTAACCCACAAAACCACCCCCTCACCTGAGAAACAGCACCACCCCGCTACACGTCCTCCTTCAAGCAAGCACCCCCATGACCTCAACCCTAGATTTCGTGAGACCCACTGTCGTGGTTTAATCTCAGTCGGCAACTGAGCACCACGCAGCCGCTCGCTCACTCCCCCCCACCCGGTGGGATGGGGGAGAGAATTGGAAGAGCACAAGTGAGAAAAACTCGTGGGTTGAGATAAAAACAGTTTAATAATTGAAATAAAATGATAAGAATAATATGATAATAATAATACGCAAAGCAAGTGATGCACAGTGCAATTGCTCACCACCCACCGACCGATGCCCAGCCAGTCCCCGAGCAGTGGCCTCCCCAGCCAGCTTTCCCCAGTTTATGTACTGAGCATGACGTCACATGGTATGGAATGTCCCTTGGGCCAGTTTGGGTCAGCTGTCCTGGCTGTGCCCCCTCCCAGCTTCTTGTGCACCTCCAGCCTTCTCAGTCAGTAGAGCATGGGAAGCTGAAAAGTCCTTGGCTAGTGTAAGCATTACCTAGCAACAACTAAAACATCGGTGCGTTATCAACTTTGTTCTCATCCTAAATCCAAAACACTGTACCAGCTACTAGAAAGGAAATTAACTCTATCCCTGCCGAAACCAGGACACCCACTAAGACAACCATCACGACCAGAAAACCCCTGAGTAAAAGGCTGCAAACAAACCTCCTCCGCCAGCTTTGTCTTTCGATGGTCTCAGCCCGGACTCGCCCAGGTTGCAACAACCTCCACTCAGCTCTCCTCCCCCCCAGCCCGGCCCGCAGGTTCCCGCCTTCCCGTCCCCTCAGGGCCTGGCCTTCACGCTGCGCTTCCCGGCACCGAGCGCGGCCCGCCCAGTGCTAGAACCTTCTGCGGCGGCGCGTGCGTCCGCTCCCTCCCCCTCTCCCGCCGGCCGCGCTCACCTCCTGGGCGGCTGCCCCCCTCTTTTTTTTCTTTAAAAAGCGGCGAAGAGGCTGTGCTTGGAGGTTTGCTGTCGTGTGAATAGTGAAGTGCTGTAGCTCGGTCCCCTCCTGGTCCTTGAGGCTGTTGTTCAGAGGACGGGTAAGTCTTCAAAGGAAAAGCCTCGCCCGTGTGGTGAGCCTGCCTGGTGGCCGGCTCTGGTGTTCCCTCCTGAGCCACCCGGTGCTAAAATTACCTTCTGTATCATCGAGGGGAGAAGGCAATGTTGGAAAGAGTGGATTTCGTCCGAGACTTCCCAAATGCAATGGCTGTAAGTAACAGGAATAACAGCTGAGTGTGTATACCTTTAAATCTAATTTTTTTTTCAGACTGTAAATTCATAATTAGGTTTATGCTCATGCATTATCCTAGGCATGGCTTTGAGGGTGGAGGTTGGAAAAAGTAATTAAAGATACGTATATCGGTCTGTGTTTAAGGAGGGCAAAATTCTTATCTTACAACCACGTTCCTGGTAGTTTTTAGCATTTGAGAGCATGACTTTTAAATAACTTGGATATATATCTTTCTCTGTTACTTTCCTTTTTTTTCTTAAAGAGATTATAAAACTTAAGGCACATTTGCAACTGTAAAAGCTTCTCCTGTCTTAGAAAAAAAAAACAACTTGGCCTCTGATACCAAACACCAGATTAAATGCTAGCAAGAAAAGGCAGTTCCACTGGAAGATGGGAACACCCACCTTTCATTTAGCCTGCTAGCAGGCTTGGTGAAATTGTGTAGGCTAAGCTGCTCTAGCTTGCACCCTTCTTCCTCAGTTCTTTGGAGTCTCTGAAGTTTTGGCAATAACCTATCTCCTGTGCATTTGTAACCTTGTTATCTTTGCGTGTTGCTAGATATTTTTCCTGAAAAAAAAGTAAAAGAAGGAAAAACAGGAATTCAAAAATTTCTTTCAGCAAGAGCTGAGCTACTTTTCTGATGGCAAAAGCCTTTCTGTAGCTCAAGAGTGCTCCTTTTGGTAAATGTTGGTAGTAAAATTACAGCTACTTCAACACTTCTCAAATGAATAAAAGGTTATGGGGGAAAAAAAAGTTAATGGTATTAGACAACCTGAAACAAGATCAATGCAGACTTTGAATTGTTTACCAGTCATTTAAGATTATAGCAGCATTTGAATTGATAGTAGCCATCCCTAAACAACTTTCTGTCAGGAAAGCTTTATCTTTTCTGAAGATAAAAAAAAAATCACCTTATTTTTGTCTTTAAAATCCCTTTATTTTAGAATAACAATACCCAACCAGGAAGTTACTCAGGAATGCCTGGTCTAAATATGCTCTTTGTCATCGCTGCTAAAAATGATTGACCTTTACTGTGGAATAATTAGTGTTGGTTAGCTACCTCACTCTAAATTCCTATAGATGATCAAGTAAGGTGCTATTAGGCCCAGATGAGAGGCTAAAAGTGGTTGATTCTGCATAAATAAGATCACATTAAAAAAAAAGTGCCTTCAGTTGGATTTTGTATCACAGTTTCTACTACAAATGAAATGCTTGTGATACAAAAGGTTCCCCAAGTGAGAAATATGGTTGCAGCTTTTGTAGCTTTCCTCGTAATTTTCCAAAGACTTCACTTCTGGGTTGAATTTTTTCATTTAAGTCTGATTTGACAGTTATGTGCAGCTGACAATGCCTTCCAAGGGTCTCCTTAAGCTTTGTTACCAGTAGTTGATCAATTGTTTTAATTAACTTTCAGAAAGAACAAGGAGTTTTTGAGACATTGAAAGCTATAACGTTTTCCACCTAGTGTTTTCAACACAGAAAACATGCTGAAGCATCTGTGCCTGTTCTAGCAGCTGCTGTAGAAAAATGAATTATTTGTATGGCAAAGACATGTCTCCTTACTTCACAAGTGTTACAAATACATCAATTTCATGCTCTTTTTAATCTTTAAAACATTCTACAAACATTAAAAAACTATACACGCTCACTCCGCCCCAAAAATATTTCATGTTTTTAACTCTGGCAGGACTAGCTTTAGTATTAAAAAAAGCATCTAATACAGCATAAACTTACAGATGCCCATAAATCCACAGCAGCTTTATTTCTGATTGTTACTCTCTTGCACCATTCATGCTCTTGGAGCTCATAACTCTGTTTTTTTCTGAATACCATTATTCTTTCCTCCCCTTCCTATTTTCTTGTGGTTGGCACTGTCAGGAGATCTGTATGAAATCAACGCTGAAGCTTGTCAAGCACCGAGTGAATACTGCCATGGAGAGTAAAGACAGTGGGCTACTTTCAGTTATTCCTACTTTGTGTTGCCACCTGCCAAAGAATCCAGCTCCAGGAACAACTAAATGCGTATGTACAGTAGCTCCAAGCCATCCGTCACATGTCAGGGCTAATGTACACAAACCAGCAGATTCAGGGTCACCAGAAGCTGGTAAGATGATGTGAGAACAAGCCAGGCCAGTTAGCCAACCAGTCAGGTGGCGATCTTGCCTCCACTGACACTCTGGTTTGATTTCCCCTTAGCCTGACTTGGACTTGATGGGTGAGTAACACCGCCCATTCTGCTGTGGAGTGAGAAATGCAGCTGAACTTGGCAAAGAGTCATTGTCTGGTGTAGTGCTGGCACAGCGCCGGAACAATCTACTCTGTAAATGAAGGTGTTTAAGCAACAGTCAGACTGTCACGTTGTGGTAGATTATGGGC
Source organism: Aptenodytes patagonicus (assembly GCF_965638725.1). Lineage (NCBI taxonomy): Eukaryota > Metazoa > Chordata > Aves > Sphenisciformes > Spheniscidae > Aptenodytes > Aptenodytes patagonicus. Next base: position 47,210,201 of record NC_134950.1, on the reverse strand, counting down.
TCTGTAATTTGGTTGTATGTGCAGGAGTACGTAGAGCTTATGGAGAAGAGCCAGAGTGCGCACTACCATGTCAGATCAGGCAGAGCTTGTGAACTCTTCTTGCTCTACAGAGAACCAGAGTCCCAATTCTCTTGCTGGGTCCATCACTTTATACATGGTAGCAAGCTTATGTTTCAAAGAGATACCTGAGAGACTTCTGTTGTTACAATAGCAAGTAGGGGGGAGATGTGAAGTGGAACTCAGCCTGGGTTTGGTTCAGCTCGAAAAAAACTGGGTTGATTAACTACATACATGTGCAAGTTGTTACAAACTCCTTCACATGATGGTTGAGCTCAGGTTTGAGGCTGTCTGCCGAGAGCTCTCCAACCCCTCTCCCGACTCCCTGATCATGCCCCTCCTTTCACCTGTGCTTCAGGTTGCGTGCTGGGTTCAGGGAAGGAAGCAGCAGCGAGGAGGCAGGGGGAAGGAGGGGTTGGAAGAGAGGGGGACGGATGGCAGGGGGATTCGGGAATACCGAGGACAAGGGTTTGTGGAAGGGGAGAGGGCTGTTCCGAGGAACCGGGGAAGCAAATGCAGGCCTAGAGTGGCAGATGAGGCCCTGGGAGCGGTCTGTGACGGAGCGCAGCTGCAGGAGCGATGGCCGAGGCCTGGGGGCGAGTGTAGAGCCGGGGGGGGAGCGGAGAGGCCGCCTCCCGGCCGAGGCCCCTCTGCTGCCCGGGCCGGCGGGAAGCGGGACGGCCTCGCCCTCGGTGGCGGCAGCGGCCGACCTGGCCGCGTGGGGCCGACGCCCTGCTCCCGCGGGGGGGCAGCGCCGCTTCCCGGGGGCGAGCGCCCTGCGCATGCGCCAGCCCTCCTGCCCGTAGCGGCCGGAGGCAGGCGGTGGGCCGGGCCGGGCCGGGGGCACGGGTGGGCCTGTTGGTTAAATTGGTGGAATTTTTCCAACTTTCTGACAAATATCGGAAGGAGGACTTGTGCAATCGGTAGCTTTTTCCAAATACACCAATTGGGCTAGTAGTAGTAACATAACTATCTCCCTAGATCTGCACTTAGAGTTAAATGCTTGCTGTAGGCAAGTAAAGGTGAAAATTAAAGTGTTAAAGATGGCTTATTATCATACATCATTTTGTTCCTTGATGTAGGTTTTATGCTCTGTGTCAAGTAATGCAAGCATTTGTCATGCTTGTGTGCGTTTTTCAAAAAGTGTTTTAAGGCTATTAAAAGTAATGTATTAATTATAGGGAAGTGCATTTGGTGAGGTAATAAATAAGGAAAATACAGATATGTTTTAATTTTGCTTGACTCTGTCACCCCAGAGAAGCCAGACACCTTCCGAAAGGATATGTGTGTGTATATATATACACATATATACGTATAAGCTTTGACTATAAAACTGCTTCAGTCAGGCATATAATATTTTTCACTCATTGAACATTTCTTGGACCAGGTTCTTTATGTGTATGCCTTGAAAATTGGAAAGAACATGGGTTTCCTCGTTGAATTTGGAACAGTTGTTCAGTAAAAGTTGGGGCTTTTTTCAATAACACATTCGGTTTCTTGTAAATAACTTGATTTTTTTGGAGAGCTTCTTGTATGAAAACAGCTAAATAATAGACTTGTGTTGCAAAAGAGATGAGTAAGGTTATTCTGGTAGTGTACATGCTGAAAGAGGTATCGCATGATTCCAGCTGTGAGTTGCAGTCAGTTATTGGCAAGTGGAAGGAATGACTCAGCAAGAAACAATGAATTTATGATCGAAAGGGTTTGTGTGGTTGTTCTCAGTAAGTCTAGAATGTGTAACTCTAAGTTTCGAGGAGTTTTTTTTGGGTGGGGAATTAGCTCAAATGGTAGAGCGCTCGCTTAGCATGCGAGAGGTAGCGGGATCGATGCCCGCATTCTCCAGTATGTGTTTTCAACATTTATTTCATTATAAACTAAACAGCAACATTTAAAAATGTTTCCTATTTACACTTAATTTTTCTTGTATAATGGTGTACAGAAACCTTGAAAGAATTGTAATCTGAAAAAAGTTAACACATTGTTTTAAATATTTCATTTTTTCTTTTCAGAATCATATCTTTGTTCTTTTGCATACAGGGAGAAAAAATAGAATGCTTGCATGAAATAACAAAACTTACTGACATTTTAATACAATAATAAACGACATGAACAAATTGTAGAGAAAAATAAATGAGGGATTTTTTTTAATGTGCCCTTAAATCTTTGGTTTATGATTTCATTCATTAGTTAAATTTATATTCAAAATTATAGTTTAGTGTATAATGAACAAAATTTTGTATTTCTGCTGTGAGTAATACTTATTATTTTTGTTCTATTTTGGTCGTGTAGGCTATTTATTAGAAATGATGGGCTAGAATATTCTATAACTCTGTTACTCCTGGTAGCACGATTATGTCCTTTGCTTGTGAATTTTCACATCTGTGAAATATGGAAATTTTCTCTGTAAATCTATGCTTGCACATTTTAAGTCTTCATGAGATTTTTTTTTTCCTAATTGATTTTCTTACTAGTTCATTCAGGTATTTAACTGCTTGTACTTCCAGGTTGAGGCAGCATGAGGAAACGAGCAAAATGTACTTCCTATAAATACAGTGTGTTTGTGCAATCAGGATCTTGGGAGTACACATATTAAAACAAATGGAAATCAGTAAACAAAAATTATGGATTGGGTTTCAAGTTAAGGAAGGAGGAGATACTGTGCTGCATGGATGTGCAAGTAGCACCTGTGGAGAGAACAAGGGAGCTTGGAGATCCTCCCATGACATGACAAGAAAGGAGTTAACCTCTGGATGGATGGGGTAGAAATTGAATTTGCTTATTTCTCTCATATTCTCCATGTACTGGAGAGAAAAGAGGTATTGTAACTTTAAGACTGCTAAATGCTTGTTGTTAAAATGAAGCCTATTGGAGAGAAAAGTGTTACGGTCTTCAGGAGTCCTCTCTGGGCTCACGTAATGTGATTTAGATGTCCATTTGCTTGGAACGAGACTCTGTAGTGGGTTTCTCTGTGATTATTATTCCTTCTGTGTTTTCTGTGCTTCTGTTATTGCTTAATACCTGACACTTTCTGTGCTTTTAAAGAGGATGAGTTGTGTTGCTCTTCTCAGCTAATCAGACGCAAGTTGTGCACTGATGAAATGAGGGAATTCAGTGGGACTCTGTCCAGGTGCAGCCTGCAATCACTTGCAGAACTACGGCTTCTGACTGTAAGCTCTCAAGACTAATGGCTGTTCGTTACGTTTATGCCCAGCTTCCTATAATGGGGCTCCTCTGTCCGTTAGGGCTTGTAAACACACCATGATATGAATAGAAGTAAGAGCTTTTTCTCATCCCATGCGGTGTTTTATGTCTCTACTTTTTAGGTAGACTATCTTGTGAAGAAGGGTCCTAGCCCCCAAAAGCACTGCCTCTGGGAGGAAATTACCTGGTGATGGGTAAGTAGTTTCCAGAGTCCCGTGTCAAAGGAGTGACTACTCTGGGTCTGTCTGTGCTTTCTGGGTCAGAAGTTGCATAGAGATATTCTGTGTAAAGAACCATGAGGGAATTCAGCTTTGTTTGATTTTTTTTATTATTATTGCTATTCACAGACTTACTCCCTCTGTAATACCGTGCTTAAATGAGGGACAGAGGTCAGTTGTTCTGTGAAAAATAATTTGTTTGTACTAAACTTGCTGGAAGATACTGGTGTCCTATGTCTGTGTTTGTTGTAGTCTGAGAAAGGGGAATAATTATTCCTTACTTGTCTTTTATCAATACTTTGTTCCAAATGTTACTTAGAAAGGGTGGGATGGGGCTTGGGAACCCTCATTCTGGCAACTCTGGAGACAGTGTTTTACAGCAAGAGGGCCGTCTGTAGAGTCTGCACTCAAAAATCTCAACTCTGTGAAACGCTTCTTTTAAATAAATTTATTCCACAACATGATTGTAGTACATTGATTTTCTGAGCTGAGCACACTGCAGTTCTAAGTTTCCTCATAAGGGATGCTGTGTGATGTTTGACAATAAAGTTTATAAAAGGTTTTTGTTGTAATGATTACCATTACCCTATTTTGACCAAGTTGTAAAGCAGAAGTTGTATTTCAAAGCACTCTCTTCTTTTTGAAGAGTGAGAGGTGACTTCATTACCATGTGTAAACTCTTGATAGCTTGGAAGAAAAGGAGCTTACACCTTTCAATTTGTTCAGCTTCTAGTTGTCAGGTGTTTTTCCTCAAGTTCAATGTTGCAAAACCCCACGTTTTATCCCAGTAAACTTCCCCCATTGGAAGAGTGAAACAAAATAGCTCTTAGAGTCCTTCATTCAGTGCGGGGTTTCTCACCTAGGCCAGCGAGGTGGTGCTTTTTTTTTTTTTTTTTTCCCTTTTGGCCCGTTTTATCTTTATTTCCTGTGGTTGCAGTCAGTATTGTAATAATTTGTTGCTGCTAACCATAGGATGGGACCTACATCTAGTGGGTGGGTGTAGACGTAGGTGGACTGTGGAGTCCACTCTGTGCTTTGAGAGACTCGGAATACAGGTCGGCTTTGGTTTGGTAAGGCTATGGCCGTATTTGTGTCGCGTCTCAGAAGATACACGGGTGTACCGTTCCTCGTTAGCATAGGATCACCTAAAACAGATGGATAAATCCTTCTGAAAAAATAAGCGCACAGGCATTGGGTGGCCGTAGTGCTCCTTTCTGGCTCCTGCTCACGAAGAATAGGCGAAGAGGGGCAACTCGTGGCATTTCCTTCTGTTCGAGGCCACGATGTTTTCTCCAGTGACGTTGTAACAGTTAGAGGAGAAAAATATATAAATATTTTATATTATTTATTAAATATTAATTATTAAATATAATACAAATATAAATACTAAATATTTTTCAGTATCCTTACTGTTTCCACTACAAGAAATACTGAAATAGGCTACAGAAAAGAATCCCTACGATCAAGTTGTTGCGACAACAGAAATCTCCACAGATCATTAAAATGCAGACTAAGAAATATTTTCACTGTACTTAAAAAGCTTACTTCTAATTCTGTTGGTGTTAATATTGAAACTCCTGTTACAGAAATCTGGTCAAAACTAGTAATGTTATAAAAAGAAATAGAAATCAATGGAAGAACTAAAAGCTATGGTAGATGTACCATGTTTTATGTATGTGCAGATAGCAACTGCAGTGTTTGATCTATAAACAAAAGGGAAAGGGAAAAATGAAGGGGGGCAGGCTGTTGCAGGTGCAAGGATGGTAGCGACTCCTCGTCGGTGAAGGTGTTTCAGGTTAGCTGGAGGAAAAATATTTTGCATCCTTGCCTTTTGATCTCTACCAGAAGAATCTGTAAATGAATGTAATACTCCCTCTTCATGAACTGTAAAGCAAAGAATTCAGCATGTTTATTAAATAGGATGGGATGTTAAGAACAGCACATGGGCGTTGTCATTCGTTGGCGAGGTGTGTGTGGGACAGTCAGAAACTGCTGCTCGCAGCAACCCCCTGCGAGGGCTGCGCGTCCTCGCTGAAGTAACCCCATCGAGCCTGCGGCAGCGGTCCCTGACCCCTCCTGCTGTAACCACCAGCGCAGCTTTCAAAACTTGTCCCGTTTCAGGTGCATTCGCCCTCCGTACGTCTTCGGGTAGCGTCAGTGAGCGTTTCCCTCGCACCCGTGTGAACGCTGACAAGGCGCACTCGGGTGCCGCTGTTGCCGAGCCCGCCGTCGCCCCTCACGGGCCTGGCTCCGCCGGCTTTCTGCGAGGGAAGCTGCGTTTTCGTGTCTGCCAACAAGACCGAGACGCGCTGCCGGCCGGCGGTTGCGGCTCCCGGGTAGGAGGCGCAAGGTGCTACCGGCAGCGGGCGCCTTCGGCAGAGCTCGGCGTTGGCTCCCGGGGGCGGCCGGACCGCCGTCGGGCCGGCCCGGGAGCTCCAGGCTTGGCGGGGCGGCCGGAGCTGCTCTCGGCGGCGCCCGGGAAGGGGCCCGCGGCCTGGGCCCGCGTCGGGTACCGGCACCCCCGGCCCCGCTCGGACCCCGCCCCCTCCCCTCTGCCCCGCCCCCGCCGCTCGCGCGCTCCCCCGCCCCGTGCCTTTCCCGCGCGCGCGCGCCCCCGCGCTCCAGAGCTGCGGTTGCCCTGTGGGAAGTGACGCGCTGCGTCAAGCGGAAGTGACGCGCGTCGCGTGCAGGCCCGGACCGGTGGGGGGGGTTTGGACAAGATGGCTGGATCCACAGGTCTGTGAGGGGGGCGCGGTGGGCCTGGGGCTGGTGCGAGAAAGCGAGGCGTTGGGCTCGTGCTCGGGAGGCGCCCCCGCAAGGGCCGGAGGGGTCTCCTTTCTCGGGGGGGGGGGGAGGAGTCGAGCTGCCTCTGAGGGGAGCGACCGGAGTGGGGAGGAGGTATCTTCTGGCAGGGGCAAAAGGGAAGGTACAGGGGCGCCGGGCCAGGTTATGCTCCAGGCGCGATCCCTGCCGTCTGTAGGGCAGCGACACCCTTGTGGGAGCCTGGCCTGAGGGGTGAGTGGTGGGAGAAGGGGCTCCGGTTTCCATAGTGAATGTAGTGGGGTGCTGGAGAAGAGAAGACTTTTATCTGCTGAGAGACAGGAATGGATAGATGCGTGTGCGTAACGGGAAGGGAGGAGATGTCACTAGCCTGGTGCAAATGCTAAAGACTTGTACTAAAGGTTTGTACCAGTGTACCGTCTGGTGAGTGTAGGAGTCGTGGTATAGTAGCATCTAAAATCAAGGATTGTCTCTTTCCCCTCTTGATGGAGGGGAAAAGGGGTCAGGCCTGTGTTATGTTTTGGGGCAAAGGTACGTCAGTTTGGTGGTGACTGCAATATGGTAGGGAAGAGGAGTGAAGCACCTTGCTCTCTTTCACTAGACAGCCATTGGAGCCAAAGGGTCTCTCTCGCAGGCAAATGGAAGGGCCAAGAGGTGCAAGTCATCCCAGGAATCCCTTATCAGTAACAAGTACAGCATGTGTTGAGCATTTGCATGGCAGAATGTTGTGGAAGGCAAAGAAAGGGACAAGAATATTGCTTCAAGTACTAAATACAGAAGTTTAAGAAGCACAATTATACTGTTTCAGTTTCATTTCATGAGAGGCTTGAAATATAAAAAGACCTCTCTCCAGTACAAAAAGCTGAAGTCTTCAGGGCCTCGTTTCTCCTTCTCTCACCCCTGACGCTTTATAAGTGGGATTGACAGAGCTCAGGACAGAGTGAATTGACCTCAGTGGTCAGTCTAGGCTGAACGTTGGTCGCTAATTTATTTCTGCTCCCAATCCACTGGATCATTGAGGGATTGAGACTATAACAAAACAGAAGAAACTTCTGTGTATTGAAACTGGTCTTGGTACCTTACTGTTGATTCTGTGAAGAGAGTTTGGGCAGATTTTTTGGGGTGGGAGAGTTCTCTCCGCTTGGTAGTGTGACTTTGGGGATGTGGGATTTGTGGAGTGGAATTTGAAAAGGTTGCAACAAATTGGGGCATAGAGCAGCTCTTGCAACTCTGTGAAGGAGCAGTCCAAAAAGATGCCTTGTTGCCTATGATAAACTGAGCTAGAATGGATATATTAGAGAAACTTAAGTATTTACTTGGCTATGGATTACTGCATTTTATTTTGTTAAAATTTATTGACTTACTTCCTGGTGTCTAAGTTTAAAAGGATTTTATTGTTAGTTTTATTATGCAGCAACTCCCAAAGAATTCCGCTTATGTCTGGGCTCTGGCCTGAGATTTCCTGTAATGCACAGGAAGTAAAGTTGTTTTAGGTCATGTTTATTGAGTATTGGTGTTTGGCATCACAGTCCATTCAGTCTGGCTATTGTAGAATATCAGTTACAAAAAATTTGTATAGTAAAAAAAAGCTATTTTCTTGCTACAGAACATTCAACTCTATAAGAAGAATTTTTTTTTATTGTTCTTAGTTTTACTGCTATAAACGCTCCTCGTAGTCTTACATGTGATATTTTAAAGTCTCCTATATGCACTTACTCAGTATGGTTGTTTTTGTCTCAGAAATATAGCCACACCTAAAGTTCAAAAAAAGTGGGAGATGTAGAAAACCAATTATACGTGTATCTGCTCCAAACAATGTAAAGTGCTAGTACTGCATGTATGCATTGTTCAAGAAGTGAAATCGTTTTAGTAAAATGAAGCAAGCAGACAGAATCATCAACAGAACTGCTGGGAAAATTAGTCAGGGCTTCTAAAGCAAAATACTTATTCCTGTGGAGAAAATACTGTTGGCTTGTTATTCGTATATGCATAGATTTGGGGGGGGAAGTGTGTGTTTGTTTTGTTCTTTCCATGTAGTATGCAGAAATTTAGATTTTTAAGACTTCATCCAGAATTGTTCCTGCCAGGAAGCTGTGTTATATTCATTTGTGGAGGAGTGAAGGGAATGATTTGCTATAGACATAAGATTTAATTCTACCTAGCTCTGTGAATTTAATCTGCTCTTGCTATAAAGTTCAACTTAATATTTATTTCAGAAAAAATGAATGTTTTGGTTGCATGAAATCCAGGAATGAAATTCTAGCCCCAAGGAAGTCAACCGCAAAACTTTTACTCAGGTCAACTGTCCTAGTTTTATCCCAGAAATTCCTTTCCTGGGCTTGCTAGTTCTTTGAACAGTCACATAAAAATTACATGCCTTTAACAACAGATAATTTGGTTTGAAAATAGCTGTTCTTTAATGTGTGCTTAAGAAACTGTGTATGTCAGCGTTATATTGTTGTTGAATAAGTATCTTACCTGCTTTCTAAAATCACCTATATTGACTAATTTTACATGTAGACATTGGATGTCCTAGAAATGGACATTCGTAAGCTGCAGTTTGATTAATCTTCCAATACTGCAACTCATTCTGCTTGAAGCTGGACCCAGGTTGTTTGTGTGGGTACTGCTGGAGGTCTGGCGAAAAACAAGTCAATTTTTTAAAGAAGAGAACAGCTATTATTGATATAATCAGCCAATTTCATATTGGTTAGCTGGAGATTCATTCTATTAATCTCTGTGAAAATACAGAGCAGAAGATATAATTAAACATAGTTTCACGTTAGAAGAAATAATTTACGAAAGCATACCATTTAAAATCTCTTATGTAACTTGAGAAAAAGAAACCAATCAATAACATTGTTAAAAGGAGTTAACTCAGGAGTTAATTTCTGCATTTCCATACTTTGGGTTTTACTTAAGATTACCTTACACGTATAGGTTATAGATCTATCTATCTAAAATGTGAATGTTTCCTAAAAGCAGCGATCATGTCACTAAGTGGTTAGAATTTATGTGTGAAAAGATGAGAATTAAGGCAGCAGTGTCTAATACTGTGTTCTAACTATGGGCTGCTAAAGGCTTTTGTCTCCTTCCTCTTCAACCAAGGGCTTCAGTAGCTTGGGGGAGGGTGAATAGGGCTAAGTTAATGAAAATTCCCCTTGGTTTGCTGAAACCGTGCACTCAGGGGAAAAAAGGTCAACTGATCTACAGTCAGCAGTTACATGTGAGATTCCAGATTTACTTCTAGTATGTAGTCACAAGCAACCTTTTTTGAAAGTGTGCTTAATGTCTTTGAAGGAGCTAGATCCCAAACACGTGTTTTTTCTGTAAAATCTATACTTCTCATTTCCAGATATTCTAATTTTTTAGGATGAATTGTCTTCATGTGACTTACGTTGCCCATGCAAAAATATCTTTCCCTTTGAATTTATATATGATTGATTCTTTGAATAGAAATGGCACAATGCTCAGTGTCAGTGCCTTGTTTTCTTAACTTTGGTTTTCTAAGTGTGCATGACTGCAGCTGTAAGGAAGCAGATATTAAAAATGAAGGGCTGGAAGAGGTCTTGAGTGCATTCAGTCTAACTCCCTGAGCTGTGAAGCAAGGACTGACTGTATCTTTCCTGGTGATTGGGGGGTTTTGTTGTTGTTTTTGTTTTGTTTTTAAAGCTTTTTTCCCCCTAAAATCCTCCATTGAAAAAGATTCCACAATGTGAGATAGGGTTTCGTAATACTTTCCCTTAAATCCTTTGCAACTCTTCTCCGTTCCAAATCAAGCTGATGTCTGTCTGTTCTGTGCTTAGTGGGATAGAGATTGATGGATCACCATACCCTGTGTGGAGACTCCCTAGATATTAAGAGCCATTCAGAGGAGTAATAAAGGAATTTATTTGTCAGTGGGATGTAGAAGTAATGTTTTAAAGACTATTTTTTCCATACAGGAGATGGTATAATTTAAGCTTTGCGTCGAGAAAACTTGTGTGTTAAACTCGGGACAGGTAGGCTTTGCTTTTCCTCTGACCTGTTGGATGCCTGTTTCCTCCCTATTTTTTTCCTTGTGGAGGAAATAGTTGTCTATTTTTTATCTAGTATGTTTTACCTTCAACGATGTATTACTCCCTCCCCTTTTTTCTATTATGCCTCCATCACATTGTTTGCTTATCCAGAACCTGTCCAAGAAGTCAGTTTAAAAGCTGTTTAGACTTTTACAGTCCTTGAAGCTTGTTCTGTGCATTTATAATGTTAGCTTTGTAAGCACAGACTTCCTGAAGCTGCAAGTAATCAGACAAAACAAAAGAAGTAAAATGCTGTATTCTGTGAGGCAGCAAGCACTCTTGTGTGGGGCATTTTTCTGTCCTGTGCACAAGGAATTGCAACTGTGATTGTTCTGCCTGCTTAAAAACATCTTGGCAAGCCACAAATAACTTAGATGTGCTTCAGCTGGGTTAAAAACTGTCTAGCTTACAAATGACTTTTAAACTCTGTATAGGCCATCAGTTCTTTCCAACTTTGTGGCATATATAGGCTCTTCTCGGAGCTTTGCCCGTACCATTTTCCTGTCTTTGTTGCTGGTTTTTTACAACTCTGTCTTTAAATACAAGCCCCAACTTACATCTTTCTGCCACAATAGCAGTGTAAGTGTATGCTCACAGGCTGAACACCTTACTTCTGAGATAAAAAAGTGGCCTGCTTTGTAATCTTCTATTTGTTTAAGAGTTTGTTTGAAATTCACGGATGTTATCAGGCATAGTATTAAAGCCCATTATCTAAACTATTCTGTACAATCCTGGAAAATTTTAGCCTGGATGAAGATAAAACACACACAGTTTCAGGAAGATAATGCCTTTCAGCAGTTGGAGGCAGATGGTCCGTACTATAAATCTAAGCACGGATGAGGCGGCTTCTCATGTGTGAGAATTAGATTTCCAAGTCTTATGAGTAGTTGGTGGAGTTGAATTGCATACATACTTGTTAGTGTTTGTGTTTTGCCTTATGGAAGATTTTTCCAAAGGCAGTGTTAAGTACATGCTGTGAAACTGTTCAGCCTCATTTTGTTGACAGACCCTTCAGTCTCTCCCTACTCTCATATGTTTTTTCCTAGACTATAGCTTGTACTTCATCCTGACCAAAACTTTATGTAAAGTACTAGATCAGCTTCAGCTCCTCATGTCACAGGTTTTGCTGCCTTGCTGTCTCAACTAGCCTGTGGGAACCTCGGCGCAGGTTGTGGAAAGACAAGAAGGTGCTATTGGGAAAGCGTTCAAAATAATCTTTATTTAAGCTGTACTCAGGAGGGTTTTGCTATATGCTATCCTGCCCCAAAGAGTGTTTTTCTTTGTATTTGTCATTTGGAAGACACTAATGAGATATAATTCAAACAATATTTTGAATAAAACCTGTACATCAGTGCAAAATCTTATGATTGTGAAGCTGTCAGACTGGTTCTGAATAACATGAGCTTCTGTTTTACAGCCTTTTCTAAAATGTGCGGTGCTTTAAGTATGTGACTAAATCATTTCTAGTTGGCATTTTGGAGCAAATGGAAGTGTCTTCAACACTTAGAACTTCAGAGCTCTAAATTAATCCTTTATTTCAGAAGGATCAGAAGCTTCAACTAGACTAAAAAAAAAATTGTCAGAAAATGATTTCTAACATCTAGATAGACTTAGTATCCCCTTTTTAAAAAAATTGTTGCATTAGACATTTAAACTGTACAAAGAAAAAATCACTTCCTTTCATTGCATTTGTGACTATTCATAACTGGATAGTTAAGTGCATTTGAAATTTACTTGACCAAATCAAAAACATTTTTCCCAATACCTGTAAAAATAGTGTCCTTTACTCAGGATACCAATATAGTCTTAGTAAAGTGTCCAGTTTTATTCATATAATTTAGAACTTTTTTAAGGAAGAAATGGTAAGCTTGCTTTCTTCTCACTGAAGTGGAATATATGATCATGTAAATATTAAATAATTTGAACTTTTGAGACATGGCATATAGAAAAAGCAGGCTGAAATGTGACTGTCAAAAATAATGTAGGAAAATAATTTAATGGCAGTTCTTGTTACTAAATATGTGGTGATTGCTACATTTACTGATTATATCCGTAAGTGTATGCTTATATGTATAGCTGAAAGAATAATAATGGATCACATTATTTGTTTTACATCGGTAAAGGATCTTTATGTTTCCGACTGTGGGTGGGTGCTGAGTCATGTTGGAAAGGACCTTCATGCAAGTCTTAGAACACCTGTTTGGTAATCAATGACTTGTAACCCGTTTTAGAGAGCTTTACAGCTTTGCTAAACTAAATCCTTGATGCTACTCTTGTTATCTGGGTCACACATTGTATTCTTACTATTAAAGCAGACCCTGTGAAAGCCATTTCATGACAAGAGATATTGGCCTTTGCTGGGTTCCTCTAGTCTCCCACTTTTCCTGTCCTTTCATCGGAAACAATTTTTTTTTTTTATGTCATCATACTTTAAAAGATAGCTTAAAAAATATTTATTTGAAATCCTTTTTCCTCTGTGCCAACACAATCTCAGGTTTAAAATGAAAGTTTCAAAAATGGAGGCTATTTGCCATTATACGTTTCCTTTAGCCTTTCTTGCCTTTATATAGCTTTGTTTTTAATAGTGAGGTTAATTTGTACTAAACAAGGGGGGGGGGGTGTTAGCTTCTGAGAAGAGAAATTGGGAAGATTTATTTGTCTGATAAAATCTTGATTCCTTGGACTATTAAATCACAGTTAATATTGCTGGTGGTTTCTGAAGTGACGAGTATCTTTTCTAAACCCTCGTTACTGGCTTCCTGCCTTACACTGTTTTGTACAAAATTGAAATAGTAATAAAATTCTGAATCTGATAAGCATCACAATGTGTCATTTCCTATAATCCAGCACTTCATTTACTAAAACATATGGGAAGATAGTTGAACCATTTAATATCTCATCTGTGTTTCATTCAGTGGTTGCCTATAAAGAGTTAACTTTTAAACCGTAGTCAGCCTATGCGTTTCTGCCCTTCACCAAAACTGCTTGGATGTCAATTGATGAGCTATTTAGTGACTTAACTGTTTAATTCCTGTATGGTTGGTTTTTTTTTTTACGGTTAGGCACAACTGGACATGCAGTGTCTGACATAACTAAATGTTAGTTAACAATGAGTTAACAATGGTCTTGTTTATAACAAAAAAACTTGCACTTAGATATATAGACTGATAAACTTATGCCGTTAATATTGGTGCAAATTTGTACAATTAGTTTTAAGCAATTTACAACAATTTTCTTTTAGGACTGCAATCTAGGTTTTTTTATACTGTAGTTTTCTATTGGTGCAATAAACTATTTTTTGAGGCTTTTTTTGGATGAGGTATTTTAATTACTTAAAACTTGTCATGTGGGAGCTTTTCAAGGTCTTTGGGTTTTTTTACTAAGAGCTTGCTTATGCCTTCACAGTTTTGTAGTCTAACAACATTTGTATCTGTAGTGGAGCAAGCTTCTTCATTAGTGCAATTTATATGAGCACCATTAGTAATTCAGTGCCAGCAACTGTACTCAAGATGATTGTATTTGCATGAAAATGCTAAGATAGACTGAAACAAACTGTAACTGTTGTTGCATCCTTGCTAACAAAGTTGAGTCCAGTTGGAGTTTCTCTTGGATCTGGACTATATTCTGTGTGTGCACGTATCCAGTCTTACCTACTCTGTGTGCTTCTGCTCACTGACATACGTAAGATGGCTCTTACACTTTGTTAGTGTTGTACCGTGTACAACTTTAGGACGTTTAGGGTATTGTTGCTATATAATAAATCAGGAGAGTGAAGAGGACATTTGGAAGTTGGACTGCAGGGGATGGGGAATGGAGGTTTTCAGTGAGGCATGAACCTTGGTAAGGAGAGGTGGTGCAGAATGGAAAAAACTTGCTGGGATTTGTGAGAAATGGCTTCTCCATGGATGCTGCTCAGAGGGTGGAGCAGCTCTGATGGATCAGGTAGTTAATCAGCCACGTCTCCCTGTCTGCTGGCCTTCTGAGAAAGGTGAGTAAGGGGAAAGGGGTGACAGTGGGGAGCAGGGAAGGAGGGGAGAGAGGAGTGGCCATGAGCATGGTTAGAAGTGAATAAAAACTAAACAGAATATTTTCCTGGAAGACGTTGACCATCACAGGAAGAGTCCTGTCCACAAGGCTGCCTTCAGTAAATAATCCAATGAATTATGGAACAGAATTGGTAGAACTCAAAATTACTAGGCGCAGTTAGCTCACTTCCTTCTGGTTACCTAAGAGGCAGGATAAGAGAAAAGAAGGGAGGACTTGTTAGGTGAAGATGCCTTGGTAATGGAGCTGTTTGTTCTGCTAGTAATTTCTCACACTTAAAAACATAATTAATAAAACCTAAAATTGCACAGACGATTTTCCTGTGAAGTTATATATTTGGAATGCGCGCTCTGCTGGAGAACTCAAGTTCAAGGTCTCGTCATTCTTACTATGAAACCAACAGCAACTGAAACACATTGAATAAAAAGCGACTGATGTCGCTTTTGCAGTTTTGACATGCTGAGATCTGTTACTCCAGCAAGTATGGAGTGGTCAAGATTTGTGGTTTAAGCCATTTTAACTTGTGTTTGTAAATCAGATATGTGTTTATGACTTCCCAACTACTAATGCCTAGATCTATAGAAATCAATTTCTTCCCTTCCCACCCCCCAAACTAAACAAACTTCAATATTGTTCATATATTGAAAGCTTTATTATGATTTTCTGGTGTCTAAATACACTTTTTTTTTTTAATTAAATGTAAGCCGGGGCCTTGTAAGGAAAACTGGTATTACCACCTCTCCTTCCTTGTGAGGCTGTCCATCACTATATACTACCTTCTCTATTTTGCGAATGCAGCTGGTAAGATGTATGTGAAAGGTAAATGAGAGAATTGGATACCACCAAATGCTTCTGAGGTGGGCTCAGCCTTGAAAGTGGGAGCTGACAGGTAGTGGACCATGCTTGTGCCTACGGCCTTTCCTTTCCAAGTTAGTAGTCTGCCTGCCCCTAAACGTGCAAGTATAAGGTAAGTTCTGTTTTCCTTTGAAGACCTGTTGTACTGTACTTGGCAGCTGAACCCAAAGTATGAAATAGAGCAGCTTAAGTTGTATTAAATGCAAATTTTAACACAGTGCAACTAGAACTACCACTGAAAAACAGGTCAACATGCAAATATTCTGTTTAGAATTTATAATTTTCAATTATTTTTACTAGTAGATAACTGACAGTGTCTTAATGTTATGAATATGCATAATGAAAGAAAGGGAAAAAAAATCTGCTTCTGTAAATCTGTGTTCTGTCTTCAATGAAATTACTGGTTTTTTAAACACTAGTGTTTGTGCCCTACCCTAAAGATTTAAATACCTTACACCCCTCCAGACCTTTTCCCCTCAGCCAAAATGTGCGTGCTGGGTTGCAATAAATGGCCGAGGCTTCTGCTGTATTAACATAGTTTCTCATTAGCTGCCTTCTTAATATAAGCTGTATACAGAATGTTTCTGGCTGTGGCTAGACTCAAATATAAAGGAAATTCCTATGGAAGTTGCTTTCATGCAGCCTAACTTTAGTTCTGAACTGTGTCTGTTAAGATACCAACAAATGTAAGATTTCATTTAAGTGAAGTAAATAGAATTTATCACCAATGTAATTCTGAAAAGGAATATTACTTTAGTTAGCTTTAACCAAAAGGTAGGTTTTAAGATAAAGGTTCATGACCTTCACACTGCTGTGACTGTTTCTTGGTTCCTGCTTGGAAATGTTCTTCAGCAAGTGATGTATCTTCTTAAAAAAAAAAACAAAAACAAAAACAAAAGCCAAAACCTGGTGAAATGCATACTTTAACTTCAATGTAGTTCCTAGAATTGCACCTCCTCCTTGAAGTCTTCCAACCTGTGTGCTTTCAAATTTTTTATTTTAAATATTGTAAAAAGCAAAAGAAGTTAACCAGTTACAGAGCTCCTACATAGTCAAATATATTGTGTTTTATAGAAAAAAAAAAAAGTAATTTTAGTCCTGCAAAGAAGTGGAATAGCCCATTCAGTTCTTACCAGCTCTGTTGAGTACAGGCGATTTTTTAAATTCTTGCAAGATTGCAGTTTTCTGATGTTTAGGATTGTAGCAAAACTGGCTCTAAATTATGATAAACGTTGAACACATTGAATAAATGGCCTTTTGCTCTATACATGTTTATTGACATACATCTATTTACTTGAGCTGTGAAAACTTACCTGCTACTCATCTCTCTTCTCATTAATTCCTAATGTTAGTCGTCTTGTTTTGTTTGTTTCTTTTGGGATGAATAATTTCATTTTACATGGAAATGGATTTTTACCTGATTATGTCAGACTTGTTTTTCTTCTAGAACTTTATTCCTAGAAATTTTCCACAGGTAAGCTTAGGTTAGTCTTCATGAGTCTGCAGATCTAAACTGCTGTTGCTTACAGCTTTGCCAGTTGCGGACAGTAATGACAAGACACTGTTCAATTGATCTGACACAATGCATACTTTAGACACTAGCAAAATGGAGAAGAAAGCATTCAAGGTCACTGTTGTTTTTGAGGGGTTGCCCATGATTAATTTTGGAAGCAGAGCATGCTCTGGGGTCTCTGTTACCTGTTGTCTTTTTATGTCATTTATCTGTACTGAGTGGCTTTAATAAAATCCTTCTGTATTCTGTTATCATTGATAGAAATGCAGCTATTTGGTTTTATGTGACAAAATCAGTGATGACTGGGATGTTCCTATGGAAAATATTATACTTGCATTATACAGATGTTTCTTCCATACATGCTAGAATTGCTTAGTACCTTATTCACTATCCTGATCAATGTGTACAGGCCACATATTGCTGCTAAATACCTTCATTCCACCATTTAAGTTAACGTAGTATTTTCCCAATTTAAACTCAAAACTGTTAATGCAGAATATTCTATTGCTCGGAATTTCATTGCTTTGGGACATACTTGCTGAAGGAAAGTAGAGAAAAATAGTGTATAGTAAATGCAGCTTTATGAATACTACTTATATAAAAAATTATGAATTTGAGTTTTACTGAAGTATATCAAAACTTGGTTGGAGAGCAGTTCAAAGAAGTGGGATGTACCCATAATTCTAAGAAAGCAGAAGTTTCAATTAACAGAAATATCAAGATGTGTCAGACCCGTTTAATGAAGGTACAGTTTTCTCAGTGCAGGCTCACTGTACATTCGGTAGCGCTTGGTTGGGTTGATTCACAGATTGAGTTCCGCAGCAGCAACTGGATGCTTTTGTAGTTACTGGAAAAAAATGTATTGCTTTTCACTGAAAATGTCTATTTGCCTTAAACAAAAAACATGTTTTCTTGGTTATTGGAAACTGTTTTTACTATGTGTGTAGTAACATTCTTGATTTAAAGCAAAAAAAAATGTTCACTGTTGAATTGCTGCATTCCGCTACTAACGGTAGTGAAATACTTTTTGTTTTTGGAGCCAGGTTACTGTGATCAACCTCAGATAATTACAATGTAATATCAGTAAACCTGGTAATACTTCTTGATAGTAGGTTCCTGATAGTGTCAGCTATTTTTTTTGTGTGTATTCACAGAATATTTTACTAGGCAAAAGAGTATGTGATGTGAGCAGGGTAACTGGCAAACAAAAATATAGATCATGTTTTTTAAAAAATAGTTCTTTTTTTCAGAGAAGCGTGTCTTCCAGAAATTTAATTCTACATGAATATTTTTTGCAGCCAGAATAGAGTATGTTAGCATTTCACATGCCCTAGCCCTCTTTCCTCTCTTTTTTTGTCTATTGCCCATTTCAGGGCCTATTTAAGGCTTTGGTTGTTTATGTTCTTTTTGTGGGTGTGTGGTGTGGTGGTGTTAGTACAGTATTTCAGTTTCTTGCTTTATTTTGTCCAGAGCAAGATGACTTCTGAATTGTTCAGGCTGAAAGGAACCTGATATTTTCTATGTGTTTCTCTTTGGAATTTTTTATTTCTTCCCCTCCCTCCCCCAGGAGAATTTGTATTATGGCTTAGAATTTGCAAGGCTGATATCCCTCTCCCCTTCCCTGTCATTAAAAATACTTATTTTTCTGCCAGCCTGAGGCTGTTAAATGGGGTTTGAGAGTTTTTGTTACCAAGCTATACGTATTTTTTCAGTTTCCGTTAGCTGGAAGTCAATGGGCAAAAGATAACTCATACATTCAAAATTGTTCATACTACAGACTTTTCCTGACATAGCTATCTCAGTCAGGCAGAATAGCATCCCTGACAGTATTCTAGCTGTGTTAATGTATAATTTACTGATATAACTTGTTCCTGGGTCCATATTAAGGTTTGTTTTTATAGCTGCGTTGGGGAGTGTGCTGGCAGTATGGGGTATGCTGGTATAACTATGGTAAAAGTCTCCTGGTATGGATGTAACTTACAGGAGTGATTGAAGCCACGAGCTAAGGAAGATTTTAAGAGAAACTGAATGTTGGTATGGGTATTGTAATAGACAATTATTATAAAAAATAGTTTTGGATGTAACAGAAAACCTCACACTTTAGGCTCTGAGCCAATCTATGAAAAATTAGGGTTATGGCTCCCTTTTATAAGCGGCAGGGGGAAGAGTAGAGTGTAGGTTATCCCACTCTTGCCTGTTACATGGCAAAGAATCATTTGATGTGCAGGGAGCTTGGACTCCCAAACTGTATTTGAAGGAGTGTGTCCATGTGAATTGTTTAAAAATGTGACTTAGTGTAGCCAGTGTGCTCTGTCAAATTTGACATAAGTGCAATTGTGTGTTCTGTCTTGATGCTGATTAAATCTCTGTACTAGTGGGTGATCTGGCATTACCAACTGTGGAACTGTGTCTTGACATACTAGCAAGAGCAGGTCTATCCAGGCAATTCCCCTTTATTGCTCCAGTGAAAGTTGTTGGTCCTACTAAAGGATACTGAAATTCCTTTTTTTTCCCCGATGTTTTTTCAGGTTATGCAGATTCTGGATGAAACATAGCTGTAACTTCTTTTCTAACTTGTCCTGTGGGATAGCATACTTCTTGCTTCTGTTAATTTGGTGGTTTAGAATGTGGTATCTGAAGTAGCTCTGTATGTATGAAAGTAGACCCTCCTGCTTTAAGTCTTTATTTACTGATTCTGCTTTTATTTTTTTCTCATTGTTCCAGGGTATTAAATTAACTGTTAATTTCATGGATTTCTAATAGGTACCAGTTTCTAATAGTCCAGTTTCATGGTTAAACTTCTAAATTAAATCTATTGGTATATGTAAGCATGAGTGGGTGTTGTTTTGTTTGTTTGCTTAAGTGAAATATGTTTACTTCAACTCTTTGTGAAATCTTGGTAAATACTGCTTGACAGTTCCCGTGTATGGTTTTGGGGGGGTCAGGAGGTATTTGTAAAATCCATAGCGAGATAAGCTTTGCAGATAAACTGAAAAGACGTTTGGGGGGAGGATGCTTTTGTTTTGTTTTTTAATCTTGATGAACCCAGCTGTATTTTCACATGGAGAGCCATAGTCCATCATTGCAAATAGCTGTGCTGGATGCAGTGCTGTACCTAGCCGTTAATCACAGCCTACTGAGTGGAGTTTACCACTCCCACAGCTCTGCCGGTGATAAAATTGCATGACTGCTTTAATCCCCTTCACTTGGAAGCGAGAGGTTTTAGCTGAGGGATGCCTGTTAGAGGGAGTAAAAACAACCTGTCTGCACTTGTCTGAAGCAGGTTAGTGGTCCCATCAGCAAGTGGAATTGGGGAGAACGATATTTGGCAGACCCATGGTAGTGAAAGGCTAGAGGCATTTCTCTCTTCAATTGCCACTACTTGTTCCAGAAGGTACACCTGAGGTCTGGTAGTCAGCTGAAGAATGGGGTTGGTTTCTGTAATTTCCTATTGCTTATGAGCTGCAAACAGAAGGATGTTGTTTCACTGTCCAAATTCTGTAAATGAAATATCGATTCTTATTCAGATTCCGTCAAGCAATATTTCAAAGTTTTTAGCAAGTATTTGATGATTTGTATTGTCTGGATTAGAGACAAAACTGCAAGTTGTGTATGCACCATTAACATACAATTTAGATTGTGCCCTCTGGAATACGTGAAATAGTGAGAACAACAAGAATTTTTTACTTTATATGAGGAGCAAACTTATTTTCCAAAAGATGCAGACCATCATTACCTGATCTCCTAGATAGAAGTTCTTGCTGTTGTTCTGCTGGCAAGAAGGTGCAATCTTGTACACATATTTTGTTCTTCGAGCTAGCTAGATTTCTATTATGTAAAGGTTACAGCATGATCAAAGTAAACATGTAGAGTGCAATAATGTGTGTGAGTGCATGAGTGGACGCTCAGGACAGCATTAGCATTTAATTCCAGTTCATTTTGCTGGTAGTTTCTAAGACTGTAATTATAAAGGTAAGGTGTTTTATTGTTTTTTGTGGTTTTTTTTAATCCACTGTGTTAATTTTTAAAGTATTCTATGTCACTTGTCAGAAATCTGTCAACAATGGTTTTCTAATAAAACATTCAGTAGTGATTTCAATTGAAGTTTGAAGTATTGAGGATAAAACATTAATCATATATGCCAGGGATATAGAAGAAATTTAGTGGGTGGTTTTGTTTTGGTTTGGTTTTTTTGCAAGCTAGGAAATAGTGACCTGGTAATCCTTTGTTGCAAAAAGCTCTAGTAGACATTCATAATTAAGATGTGCACAGCTTGTTGCTCTGCCCCTCTGATGTCAGTTGACAAATCAATGTATCTCTTTGGAAATAGGATGGGAAAGGTTGTTGTCCAAATCTTAAATACAGGATTGCATAAAAAGAAAGGTCTTGTGCATTTCCTATGAACTCATAAATAAAGTAATAGAATATGTTTGCGGAAGTGAACTAAGTACCTTAAGTATAGAAATGCTCTTATGAAATAGTGGTTTTATCTTAATTTATACAATCATTTCTGGTGACACCAACCCAAATGTTGTAGGACTGTGTAACTTTCTGAAAGAGAACCTGTTTGAATGTATCTTTGGTCCAGTTTTAGTTGAGAACTAACATCTTTTTTTTCTAGGAATTTTTTAATGGGTTGGAATCTCAGTAGGGTGGTATGGTGTGGGGTTTTTTTGCTTGTTTGTTTGTTTTAAACACTAGGTGTTTTGACTCTTATTTTTAACTTCAGAGCAGTGTTTTGCTACCTAGTTCTAGCACCGATAGGAATGTTAGTGTGGGAGCCTGGCACTTGCTGTCAAATGTTTTTGTCTCTTTTCAGAGCACATCTAAAATATTTTCTGGAGGTTTCCCAAGTCCTTCACTGCTCGCCTTGGGCAGGTAGGGGAACTAGTGAGCACAGACAAGGTAGTGGAAAAAATGTGATGAGCACAGGACAGTTAGTCATAAGGGGTTGTTATTTTCTAGTAACTGTCATCTCCTACAGTTTTGTGTGTTGAGTACAATTTTATGGTACAACTGAGCCAGTCAAATGGCGCTTTGCCACAAAAAGCTCCCTCATCCCCACACCCATGATTTTGCAAAGGAAGGTGCTGAAAGACACAGCAGTCAGCTCTGGCATTTCTCCATCTTTCTTCCTGAGTCAATTCAGTTGATTAACTGGTTGGATTTGATTTTTGCCTAAAGGAAAAACAGCTTTTAGCTGAATTAGTGTGCTAGTTTGGCTAATAGATGAGCCTGGTTAGTGCAAGAGCAACAGAGTTTTGGGAGAAGCCATGGAACCTCTTTTCGTGGCAATGAGCAGTTGGGTCATCTCAGCTGCGCTGAAAGGTGATAGCAGGTGATCAGAAATAAACTTAAAGCCTGTTTGCTACCATCTTGTATGTGCTTTTTTTAAGAGGTAAACTGTAAATCTGAAGTTAGGCAGTCAGAGCAAGAATTCTGAGAAATGGTGGATTTAAGCCACTGGAGAAGTCTAAGATAATGATTGGATGCTAAAGTACATGGGTTTGGGGGATGGGGGTTGTTTGTGAGTTTGTTTGGTGTGTTTTTTTTTTTTTTGTTTGAGGTGCCATGTACCAATGAGAAGCTATTCAGTCATGTGATGCAAAACGGGAAGTTTAGTAGAAGTTTATTCTGCTGGTTTAATTTTATTTAAAAAAAAAAAAAAAGGTTAGCATTAACCTTTTACTGGCAGACTTTGTTCCAGAGCATTTATGAATCTGGAGCAAAAGTAAAAACCTTGTGGTCTATAATGTGATAGAAGCGTGATTGTCAGTTCTCATCCCTAGTCTGAATTAGATATGTAAATATACAGATCTGATGTTTTTTATATATATATACACACACACACATAGTCGGGGGGGATCAGAGGAATGGGCAAATGAATTTCAATGAAGCTTTTTAAAAGGATCTATGCTAAAGTATTGAGAAATGATCTGCTCCTTGATGTACTGTGCTAGTACTTTCAGGTAATCGTATGTGAACTCTTATCTGTGAAAATAAGCTTCCAGAGTAGTTTAACTCCATTAAAACATGGTTTTACATCAAGGTTATCTGAGTTTTTGCTGCCATGGCTGCACTTTCATGCTGGTACTTGTCAGATCTCTCTGTGAGCTGGGCTGGTTTGTTAAGTTGTCAGGAGACTAACCTAAATGTATAATTTTCTGCTCAGTTAGCAAGCTGAAGTAGCTCATTATGGGCTCAGATGAGTGGTAATACCAAAGCAGGAAGGACGGTGAGGCCATACATGAGTGATTTAATTTCCTTGCACTGTCCTGATACTATACTCTTAATGCTTTTTCCTGGGAATTTGGAGAACTTGGAGACAATCGTTTCTCAATTTTTAGGAGCCTCTCCCTAGTCTGTATTATTTAAAAAAAAAAAAAAAAAATGTTTTAAACACAGTTAGGAGAAACTGTAGTTATGCAAGATAAGCTATTTGAATAGTTGCTGAAGGGTATGTTTATACTGGTCCATATGCATACGTATTGACTAATCATATTGTATACTATTGGTCTTAATTTTTTGCATAGAGACCATTTGGAATACAGACTAGGGTAATGTAAAACCTGAAATCCCAGTGACTAAATAACTGATATTAAAAACAGTTTTCTTTGACCCCTGTCTTTTTCAAACTTGCATAGTATGTATTCCTTGCTAACAACTTTGTATGTACCCAGTCTTAGAGTTTTAGTTTTATTGAGTACCTGGATTCTTCCAGTACAAGAAAGGATCTGTAGTAAAAACCATGGAAAACACTATTGCTGTAAGTAGCTATAAGAAAAAAAAAAAACAGCTATAAGCAGCTAAAAGAAAATTGAAGTTTTATTGTATTGCAATATTGCTACAACATCATTGTGCATATTTTATTTGACAATGAAAGCATACCATGATTGCATGCACAAGTGTTAATTAGCTTTGTTCCCTACATCAGTGCTGAAATACCATTTTAGCTTATGTGCTGTAAAGCAATTAAACATCCACTTGTTTAACATCTATCAATATCTGTTTTCATGTATAATAATCAAAATCCAGTAATTATAGTTCAGTAAGTGAATATTACTTGGCTCTCTTTAGAAGCGGTGCATCTTCATATTCTTCTGTGAATATGTCATTATCTCTCTTCAACAACTTAATCAGTGTTTCTGTGCTTCTTATTTTTTTTCCTGTGTTAAGTGGGAATAATAATCACTAGATTAAAAAAGACTTGATTTTTTAAATTTGTTTTCAGATATTAAAGTTTTTTTTAATGTTTTAATTTTTTTTTAAATCAAATGAAATAAAGTGAAAATGTTTCAATCTTTCTCTTACAGTTTACATCTATTAAGATAATTTGTGTTAAATGTTGCATTCTTTAATTATTTTTTGAGGGAATTTGCCATATCAATTTTATGTGGATTCTAGTTGAGTAGAACTTGACAGACAGTGAATTGATTTTGAAATGTACTTACTCTAAACAGTACTGTGCTTGGGAAAGAGAACCTGAATTAAGCCATCTCAAACTAGAGAGGGTGCTCTCATTTTCCCTTTTATAGTTTGTATTGCTATCACTTGGTAGTAACTAGCTTCCAGTGAAGTGGTTAGTTGCTTCAGAACAATTTCAGTGCTAAATAAATTTGCGCAGGAAATATTTGTTTAGCTTTGAAAGTATATTCAGCAGTTGCTAGTGCATAACACATAAAAGCAATAAATTGTTTACCTTTTCCTTAATGTGAGCAGTATTAATTACATTCTTCCCTTTTCTCTAGTTAAAGTACCTCGTAATTTTCGCTTGTTGGAAGAACTTGAAGAAGGGCAGAAAGGAGTAGGTGATGGTACAGTAAGCTGGGGCCTTGAAGATGATGAAGATATGACACTCACCAGATGGACAGGAATGATTATTGGGCCACCGAGGGTAAGTGTGATGAATTAAAACGTTTTTCTTAAGTTTGTAGGCAATACAAAGTGCACAAAAAGGTTACTTTGCTACAGTGTAAAGGAATTAGTTAAAACTGAATGTATGAAGTTGTAGAAACACTGTGTATTCATGTTAGAATTCATCACTTCCTGGCGTGTTAGTAAGGGTTTTCAGTCTAGCCTCCCCTAGTACATGTTTCTGCAGCTGTCTGTATAAGCCAGTTGTGATTTGAGACCTATTACTGAGTTAGGAATATACTCAGTCTGTATTTCCATCATTACTGCACATAACTGTACAGTGATAGTACAGTAAACAGGGTAACTGTCTTTCCACCGTTTATCATATGTGCCTAGTAATTTCAGTTCTGTAGCAAACTGACAATATATTTTCAACTTTCACAGCTTTTGTCAAAGTCTTCCAGTATAGCAGTTTATGCAATTCAGTTGAATCATGCCTAAAGACCAAGCAGTTTTTAATTACCTCTAATAAGATAAAATACGTATACAAAGTTCAAATCCCTCTGACCTTTTTGAGTTCTGTAGAATGTCATCTAGACTGATAAAACCTGCAAGAGATGTAATCATCTCTAGTGTCTGAGTATCAGGCTCATCAGATATGAGCAGACACATCTTTTCTTGACGCGTAACTTTTGTGCATGCTTTCTCATGAGTTACAATATGATACAAAAGATCACTGTGTAAATGACAACTTTAAATGAGTATACTTCAAGTACCTCTAAGTTAGCATATGTCTTTCGCTGCTAATGTGAGGTTACTATCTTGTGTGTCCTTCAGTGCTGCAGGGCTTATTGGAAGAACGATCCAAGACAAGAACTGAGATCAGAAATTGGCCTCAGTGAAAATAATGTCTTCCAGAGTAGTAAGAGTTCCAGAGTTAGATTCAGTGCAATTCAAGCTCCTTTTGGAAGTCAGAGTTAGTTGTAACTTGCAGCAGACTGTTTTGAACATCTGCATAATTGTGCTGAGCTCCTAAGATTTGGATGCATTTGAGAGAACCAATTAAATACCATTACCAATAAGCGTAATGACGATACGCTTTGGATACTAGCTTCTGTGGAATCACAGTGTTTGAATACATTTTGAAGAAAGTTTGTAGTCTTATGGGTTCTGAAAAGAACTTACAAATGGGAGCTGACAAAAGTAGTGTCTCCCTGACTCTCCAAACAGCCTCCAGAACTGCCTGTGCCTGGTTTCTGGTTCAACCTAAGGTAGACTCTTAAGACCTCTTTGAAGGGAGTGATTATTATGTAGGAGCACATATGTTTTAAAAAATAATTTAAAAAAAACAAACCTGGGATGCACTTGTAATTCTGGTCAATTTATATTGCTGTCACTTTATTTTCTTTATGAAAGAGTGCATGCAAGTAATATTTTAGGCCATTTCAGGGATGTGCAGTCTTGCTGATATAATGACTTGCAGTACATGGTGACTGTAGAAAGTGAAAGCCACCAGCTCCCAAGCCAGTGGCGGTACCTTGATGAGAAGAACTGCATGTCCAGTTTCAGAGTTTGTAGATGGTGAGTGTTTTTGGAATTGGTTGAGTTATGTAGACAGTGTGCAGTTAGACAGAACACAGAGAAAATTGCTAATATTGTCCGCATCATGAATTTCTTCACATATGTGGATTCTCTAGAGCCGTGCAAAAGTTGCTTATCAGTTTTTTTTTTTTCTTGCTTCATTTGAAGGGTGAACCAACACGAAGGGGGGAGGGGAAGATTTGTTTTGGATTAAAGGAAACATTTTTCTGATCCTGAAAAAATGTGGGGTTTTTTTTGGGGGGGGGAGCTAGCCAGGGATGCTTGGCTTGCAGTAAAACAGTGACTTGAAAAACTGAGCAAAATTGAGAAGCCACCTGGGTAGGAATAAGGTAATGAGAATGAGTGCCGTTCTTAGGATTTTTCAGAGTTGTGAGCAGTATATATACATTTTGGCCTATTTCCACTATAACTGACAGCATCCCTCTCTGGGGAAGTAAATTGTTTTATCTGAGTGAATAATGAGAATTTTTGTTACTGTGTGGTAGCAGCTATGTCACCTGTAGCAGGACAAGATTACTTTTATTGGGCCTTTAGCTTTTAATGGGAAAGAATAATAGAAGACCTTTTTTCTGACAACGAATGTCCTGCTTTGCCTTGTTTCTTTCTGACCCACTTGCTGCTTAGTCTCTGTGGCTTCTTGAAATTAAAGGGCACAGTTAAGGTGCTTCAGTAGTCCGATTTCCACTCTGCCTTTTAATTGACCACAGAGTGGACTGTCATTTGGTAACTTGACTGTGTGGTTGATACTTCTACTTGGAGAGAGTGACAGCTGGCTGATGCAGAACAGCTTAAAGGTGGTACTTCTGGAAAGTTCAGAGTCATGTTACTGCTTTGGGTTCATGTTAGCTGTATCTGTTGTGCCAGTGGAAAGACAAGTGTAGAAACTGGGTTTATCTTCCTTTTGGAGCGCAGAGGCACGTACATCAGTGACCAGCAGAGCCACTGACACTTTTTATTATGCATGGCCTACTTGACAAGATTAAAAAAAAGATAGAACCATATTCATTTCTAATTGGACTTTCTCAAAATACATTTGCACTTAGAATGATCTGTTCCATGGTCACTTTGGACTGATGTCTTCTGCAAACTAGCTGTCACCTTACTGTCCGAAGTTTATAAATCCTCTAGAAAACCAAGCAATTCTCAGATGGGGAAGTCTTAGATATCTTCTGGAGTGTTAATTACTTCTAGAGTATGTTTTTTGCAAATACTATTTTCATCTTGTTCTAGGTTGTGTCTTAGCTGTTGGGTTATTGGCATCTTTGTCTTTCCCCATTCCCAATTTTTCAGCAGTGTTAGGTTTTTTTTTTTTTTACATGGGAAAGTGGTAATTTTCCTAAAGACTATTGATTTTGTCTCAGCCCCCTACCGCGCCAAAGTTGTTTTGGGGAATGCAGGTGGGTAGGAGGGATAAGAGTAAATGTGAATTAAAAAAAGAACTTTATTCTGTTAAAACTTTTGTATGGTACAGTCAATCAGTAGTGTAATTCATACATATTCATCAAGTAATCAATATAACCAAAACAGTGGAATATCAATCAGTAATCCAAGACCATCATCTGGTACATAATATTAACAGATTTATAATTATTTCATACTTCTTCATCTTTATTCCTCTTGCCTTTGCTTTGTTTTTTTATTAATATTCAGCTTTCAGTACGATGCATTAGTCTGTCTTTTTGCTTTCTAGACAAACTATGAAAACAGAATATACAGTCTGAAAGTAGAGTGTGGACCTAAATATCCAGAAGCACCTCCTACAGTTAGATTTGTAACTAAAATTAATATGAATGGAATAAATAATTCCAATGGAATGGTAAGTTGAAATGGTAAGATCAACCATGTTGTTAATCTGTACTATAAATTATTTCTGTGAAAAACCCAGGTGAGGAATATGCATGTTGGACATTGCTTTCATATTTAAATTTTACAATATAAGTACTTGGTTTAAATCAAATTTTGGTTGCCTATTACTTCAAATCTTTAGGTATTTACAATATGTTAGTAGTTCTTAGTGGCTTATCAATGAGACGAGCATTATTTATAGTATTGAAACAGTTGCTTCTTTTAAATGAAGCTGAAGATTTTAGCCTTGAACAGAAAAAAATAAGTGTTTAAGCCATGTGTAGGTATTTCCCTTGTAATACGCTTATAAAAGGGGATTAGATTCATATTCTGACAGGAGTACTACAAACTATCTGATGTTTCCATTAATTGAAAATGGAGGTTATTCCTGATGAGTCTCACTCAGAATGTAGTAACTCACCTATAATGAACCGATGTATTTAAACTCTTATTTTCTTTTTAATGGGTTTATTCAAATCCAAAGTGATTGTGAGCTTCAGCCTTAAGGTCTTTTGATATAGATGGTAATCACTTCCATTTTAAAGATCAATTTGCAGTAAGTTACTTTCACTGATCCTGCACTTAGGGTGGGATGAGTTCACGTACATGAGCAATGGTAGCAGCTCAAGCAAGTTTGTTACTCCATTATTCGCTAGGTACTTTAGTCCTGTGAATAACTCTGAGGTACCCCATTGCTCAGTGAAGAGGGATGTGAGCTGCCTTGCATTTACAGTGGTATATGTGTATATCAGCAGGAAATACAATAATATTTCACACTTGTCTGTGTGTATGTTTGTCTCTAGTGAATGCAAAGTAATTGGGTTAAGGTAATACTTAGAGGTGAGTCAGAGAACATCTTTGGATTTTAAATAATTTGCAAGATTTAAAAGAAAGATGGACTTGCATTTGTCTAATTAACAGTACTGAAATGTGAAGCTTAAGTATCTCAATGACTGTAGAGGAGGGAGAGATTCTTAGGAGTTCGTTTGAGCTGTTGTAGGTGGTAGGATAGTGTGCTGTTTGGTCATCCAAAGCCAGTGCACTACCACTTCAGAAATAATCTAAAATTAATTTGAAAGTACTTCTTGCGTAGCCAACAACTTTACTCTACCTGAAGATCTTATTAAAATTGCTATCTACAAACCAGCTGTTGCCCTTCATCGCAACTGTGGCTTGTGGCCTAAGTATATATGTTTATTAAGAGGCTGTGACTAGCGAAAGCTGCCAATCTGGAATGCAGCAGAGCTTTTGGTATGTTTATAATATTATTTTCATACCTCTCCCTAGTAACATGTATTATTCTGAAGAAGTAAAGAAGTATGCCCTCGTTGCTTCATCTGTGCATGCCTGAGAGTATAGGTGTTGGTTTCCGGAAGCAGAATCTCAGACCTGCGGAGCCTTCAGGCTACTGTTTATCGAGTCAGTCGGCTTGAGCTTTTGTTTGGAGAAGTCTACACTCCCTCAGCTTGCTGAGGAATAGGGTGAATACTGTGACAGGAAATCATAGAATCATAGAATAGTTTGGGTTGGAAGGAACCTCTAAAGGTCATCTAGTCCAACCCCCCTGCAATGAGCAAGGACATCTTCAACTAGATCAGGTTGCTCAGAGCCCCGTCCAACCTGACCTTGAATGTTTCCAGGGATGGGACATCCACGCCTCTCTGGGCAACCTGTGCCAGTGCTTCACCACCCTCAGCGTAAAAAATTTCTTCCTTATATCTAGACTAAACCTACCCCCCTTTAGTTTAAAGCCATTCCCCCTTGTCCTGTCACAACAGGCCCTGCTAAAAAGTGTGCCCCCATCTTTTTTATAAGCCCCCTTTAAGTACTGATAGGCTGCAGTAAGGTCTCCCCAAAGCCTACTCTTCTCTAGGCTGGACAGCCCCAACTCTCTCAGCCTTTCTTCACAGGAGAGGTGTTCCATTCCCCTGATCATTTTCATGGCCCTCTTCTGGACCCGCTCCAACAGGTCCATGTCTTTCTTATGGTGAGGGCTCCAGAGCTGGATGCAGTACTCCAGGTGGGGTCTCACCAGAGCAGAGTAGAGGGGCAGAATCCCCTCCCTCGACCTGCTGGCCACGCTTCTTTTGATGCAGCCCAGGATACGGTTGGCCTTCTGGGCTGCGAGCACACATTGCTGGCTCATGTCCAGCTTTCCACCCACCAGTACCCCCAAGTCCTTCTCGTCAGGGCTGCTCTCAATCCCTTCATCCCCCAGCCTGTATTGATACTGGGGGCTGCCCTGACCCAGGTGCAGGACCTTGCACTTGGCCTTGTTAAACCTCATGAGGTTCACATTGGCCCACTTCTTGAGCTTGTCCAGGTCCCTCTGGATGGCATCCCGTCCCTCTGGCCTGTCGACCGCACCACTCAGCTTGGTGTCATCTGCAAACTTGCTGAGGGTGCACTCGATCCCACTGTCTATGTCATTGATGAAGATATTAAACAGTACCAGTCCCAATACGGACCCCTGCGGGAGGCCACTCGTCACCAGTCTCCATCTGGACATTGAGCCGTTGACCACTACCCTCTGGATGCGACCATCCGACCAATTCCTCACCCACCGGGCAGTCCACCCATCAAATCCATACCTCTCCAGTTTAGAGAGAAGGCTGTTGTGGGGGACCGTGTCAGAGGCCTTACAGAGGTCCAGACAGACGACATCTGTAGCCCTTCCCGTGTCCACTGATGTAGTCACTCCATCAGAGAAGGCCACTAGGTTAGTCAGGCAGGACTTGCCCTTGGTGAAGCCATGCTGGGTGTTCTCGAATCACCTCCCTGTCCTCCATGTGCCTTAGCATAGCTTCCAGGAGGATCTGTTCCATGATCTGTCCCAGGCACAGAGACGAGACTGACTGGCCTGTAGTTCCCCAGGTCTTCCTTTTTTCCCTCTTTAAAAATGGGGGTTATGTTTCCCCTTTTCCAGTCAGTGGCAACTTCACTGGACTGCCATGACTTCTCAAATACGATGGATAGTGGCTTAGCAACTTCATCCGTCGGTTCCCTCAGGACCCGCAGATGGATCTCATCGGGTCCCATGGGCTTGTGCACCTTCAGGTGCCTTAGATGGTCTCGAACCTGATGTTCTCCCACAGCGCTTCATTCTCCGAGTCCCCACCTTTGCCTTCTGCGGCTTGGGCAGTGAGGCTTGAGCACTTGCCGGTGAAGACCGAGGCAAAAAGTCATTCAGTACCTCTGCCTTCTCCATATCCCGGGTAACCTGGTCTCCCGTTTCATTCTGGAGAGGGCCCACGTTCTCCCTAGTCTTCCTTTTATCACTGATGTACCTATAGAATCTTTTCTTGTTGCCCTTGATGTCCCTGTCCAGATTTAATTCTATCAGGGCTTTAGCTTTCCTAACCTGATCCCTGCCTGCTCAGACAATTCCTCTGTATTCCTCCCAGGCTACCTGTCCTTGCTTCCACCCTCTGTAGGCTTCCTTTTTGTGTTTGAGTTTGTCCAGGAGCTCCTTGTTCATCCATGCAGGCCTCCTGGTGTTTTTGCCTGACTTCCTCTTTGTTGGGATGCATCGCTCCTGAGCTTGGAGGAGGTGATCCTTGAATATTACCCAGCTTTCTTGGGCCCCTCTTCCCTCCAGGGCTTTATCCCATGGCACTCTACCAAGCAGATCCCTGAAGAGGCCAAAGTCTGCTCTCCTGAAGTCCAGGGTAGTGAGCTTGCTGTGTACCCTCTTCGGTGCCCTAAGGATCTTGAACTCCACCATTTCATGGTCACTGCAGCCCAAGCTGCCCTTGAGCTTCACATTCCCCACCAGCCCCTCCTTGTTGGTGAGAACAAGGTCCAGCATAGCACCTCTCCTCGTTGGCTCCTCTACCACTTGGAGAAGGAAGTTATCATCGACGCATTCCAGGAACCTCCTGGATTGCTTATGCCCTGCCATGTTGTCCCTCCAACAGACGTCGGGGTGGTTGGAGTCCCCCATGAGGACCAGGGCTTGTGAGCGTGAGGCTGCTCCTATCTGTCTATAGAGGGCCTCATCTGCTCGGTCTTCCTGGTTGGGTGGCCTGTAGCAGACCCCCGCTGTAATGTCACCTGTCCCTGCCTTTCCTTTAATCCTGACCCACAAGCTCTTGGTTGGCTCCTCATCCATCCCCAGGCAGAGCTCCATGCACTCCAGCTGGTCATTGACATAGAGGGCCACACCCCCTCCTCATCTCCCCTGCCTGTCCTTCCTAAAGAGCCTGTATCCCTCCATCCCAACACTCCAATCATAGGAGCCATCCCACCACGTCTCCGTGATGCCAATAAAGTCGTAGCCCTACAGGTGTGCGCACATCTCTAACTCCTCTTGTTTATGCCCCATGCTACGTGCGTTTGCATAGAGGCATTTAAGTCGGGCCCCCGATGAAGCTGTCTTACTGGCTGGAGTTCCTTTGTGCTGCTCTTCAGGCGCTCTCCTGCTGTCCTGTGATCCTTCTCCAGGCTCTGGGCATCTATTGCTGCCACTGGCATCAAACTGGTAGGAGTGGGGTGGATTGAGGTTCCCCTCCCCCGGCATCTCTAGTTTAAAGCCCTCTTCACCAGCTTGGCAAGCCTATGACCGAAGATGCTCTTCCACCTGGTGGTTTTAAAAGCACTGTTAAAATCCAGTCATCGCTACAGGAAAATTTGATTTTAATAAGTTTATAACCTTATACAAAACCTTAATTCGTTTTTTCCCCAACCGTTCTATAAACCAGTATATGTTATGAAGGATTTGCTATGCAAACACATAACTTATTTTTTTAATGGATTTAAATAGGACTAGATAGTATTTTTAATGAAAACAGTTTTCATAACTAATGAATTTAAAACTCATTTATTATGTAATCTTTAATGTGCCCATTGTCCCGGTATCTTGCATTTTAGCTTATTTTGCCATTGTGCTCACTAGAGTTGTGCCGAATGTGTCAGATAAACTGGAGGCACCTTCAGCATCCCTGGAACAGTGTACGTTGCTTCCTATTTTAGTTCCTTTGTGTTTCTTCCAAGCTGCTCTCTCACTTTCTGATCGTCTTTCATATATAATAGATCAAAAGCGGTTTGCTGTATTCTTTGAATGAATGACAGGGTTTCATCTTCAGACAAGCTCTACTATCCATGCTTCTGCACCCTGTTTTTTGACATGTGGCCAGCTTTTGATCACATTGCTTAAAGTTGAAAAAGTTGGTGACTTGCAGAAAAGAGACCTGAGATAAACAGCAACTGAAATTGTATGTCACAGCAGTATTATCATACTACTCAAAGCATTTGTAGCATTGTTAAGGAACACTTTACAGGAGGTGTGTGCCAGTTAACTCCTGAGGAAAAGTAGAGCCCCCAGCATGAGTTCAGAGGGTGATAATTTCTGTTGAGTTGGAGCGTGACTGGTGGAGGGGGGAGATGGATATGTGCTAGAGTTAATGGTGGTCTAAGGAAGCTAGTCTCAAACTGCCTTGTTGGCAGTGGTTCTCAACCTTCTTGACTTACAAGTCCCTTTATGCTTTGCTTGAAAAGTGCACATGTGTAATCACTTATCTGTACTGACAGTTACAAGTTTATTGACTTTTTGTTTGATTATTCGGAGAGAGGAGTTTTGCTTGTAAGTAACTTTTCCATCAGCAGCATATCTTCAGGGATCCCAGAGATAGCTGTTCGATAAATTTAGTGCAAATAAATTTTTAGCAGGAAGTGCTACTTCATGAGTATTTTATCTCAAAATAGTAAACTTAAGTGCTCTGAGTACCCTGTTAAATTGCCTTCCTTTTCTTATCTGCAAGTGAGTTTTTGTGGATTTCTGCTTTTCAGTTTGCCTATAGAGCTACCATGTTTGTATACAAAATTAGGGTACTAAGTTCAGAAAAGCTAGTCCAAGTACTTACATAGGGCTGGACAAAATGCCTTTATGTGCCAATGGCATCACTGTTGTAAAATTGTTTTTAAATTATCGTTCTTAATGCTGCGGGGTCTTTTCTCTTGGAGGCTTGTGTATCCTGTATTGATAAAACACAGGTTGCAATCTGACGTGCTATTTATTTTCCCATAGTCTTTTGAAGATGTCTGATTTTTGCATCTGTGAGAGTGCTCTTCAGCAGTCTGTCTTGCAGGATTTGCAATCACTTCTGTTCATTTAAATACCATTTACAGCTGGAAATAATTGTTTCCTTTAAGCTCACTTGGGACTCTCTCAGCTATAAATCTGTAAACTGTTGTCCAGTTACTGCTTTGAGTATGTTTATTGTAGACTTAAGCAGTTTGCTACTTCTTAAAGTTAAGATACTGGGAACATTACACTGTATACACTGAATACTTTGCAACATAGTGTAAAATTATTTGTTTTAATTTCAATTGTTTAGAAAAAATTACGCATTATACATATTGCTTCTCTTGCTATTGTTTAAAGATTTACAATGTTGTAGCCCCAGAATAAAATAGCCTTCAGGTTGCCGTTTTCAGCTTTATTAGCTTTTTTGTGACCTTGAAATGTCTCCCTCTGTGTCTCAGGATGTGTACTTGAATATTACCTAATGATTTTGTGTGATTTGAACATAGTTTGTGTCATTCTTCCAAATATCTTATCATTGTTCTTCATAAAGTGAATTTATTGTGCTAACTAACTTGGAAATAAATTCTGCAACACAGAAAACAGAACCTGAGCCAAAATCTTTACTGCTGCAAGATGTCATGAAAAAAGTTGGTGACTTGCAGAAAAGAGACTTGAGATAAACAGCAACGAAAATGTCATGTTTAGCAGTCTTTACTCAAAAAACATTCATAACATTGTCAAAGCAGAGTTTACAGTCTCTGAGTTGTTTGCTACAAATTCCCAGCCAAGAAAGAAAAGCTGGAGGAGCTTACTTCTAAGTGATCAGGTCTCATATTCCCATACAGCCAGTGTATGTAGAATTGCATTGTTTGAACAGCACTGATGGCTGACTGCGATGTGCTGTAATTGAGGCAGATCTCCAGACTTGAGAAGAGCCTACAAAGGCACAGTTGAGGAGAAGCGAGGAAAAGGAAGATGGTATGAAAGCAGAACTGCCAGGCTGAAGACGTTCATCTGGGGAGTCCCAGAGCAACTGCCTTTCCAGCCATTTTTTGCTAACCCAGTCTTTATCTGAACAGATAATTATATTAGTTTTCTTTCTCAAACCTATGGAAATCTAAACCTATCTTTTTCTTCTTATCCGTGTTGGTTTACCAGTGGTCTTCTAAAACATTTTATCACATGGGCTTCCACCCCCAAGTGCATGTCTTTCCTGCTTGGGAATCTTCTGTTGCAACCATTACCTGGTCCTTGATAGTTGTTTACTCTGGCTTCTTTCTCCCCTGTTTTTCTCAGGGAGATTATTGGATATTTTTTTTTTTTGGCAGGTCAGTGACATGTAATGTAATCTCTCCTCAGCTCCTTTAGTAGAAAGTATTGTGATTCAGACTAACGTGGAAATTTTTTAAACTACTGGTCTGCCAAAGGACTTATACCAAAGCATTCAGGGAGTACTCTTACATTTTGTTCCGTTTTGCAAAGTTGCAGAGGATGTCAGGTTAGCTGCAGAGAAGTATTAACAAATGTTAATAAGTGTGTGTGTGTGTGAGAGGGGGGAGATAAGCTCTTAAACATCTGCAGCTATATGCTAAGTGAACATAAGATCTGAGCCCTTGTTTCTTCTGTTACCGTGATACTTAACCACCATGAAGTTTTTCTTCTTTCTGTAGGACCCCATGAGGAAAAATGGTGGTGTCATGCATTTCTCATGGCATTTTCTATATGGAGAACAGTTTTGAGTAGTGTGGTATTTACTATTCTAACTTTTGAAATGAATTCATGTTGTTCCTAGTTTGCTGGGTCCAGCTCTTTGGATAGAAACTCTGGAGTGTCCTTCTTTGATCTTATCTAGGATTGGAGAAGAAGAGATCTGTAAGAGCTTGGTACTTCAGAATAAAGATTCAGGCTAAATGATGCCTTACTTAAGCTGCTACTTGATAACACAGGTGATCTCTTACCAGAATTTCCCTTTTACTCACTGGTGGTTTTATCTAATAGTCTGCTTTTTAAGAAAAGAGAACCTGTTTTCCAGTTGCAAAGATTATTCTGTTCTGATATTGCCTGTTTTATCTACCACATTAAACCAAATACTGCTTTAAAAAAGTAGTAGTAGTAGTAGTACAGGAATTACAGTGATGGTCTGACCAGTGTTACTTTCAAAACCTTTCTGTATTAGCTCATAATTCATGTGTATTTTAAACTGGCATGATCTTGCTGCATAATGGAGCTTCCCTTTTGATGCTCTTTTTCTTCCTAATTTATTAATGTTTGCAATAATTATTAAATAAGCCGACTGCCTTCTATACTGTGGTTTGATGATATGCTGTCTTTGGCAGCCCTACTGACTTTAAGGGGTTCCTGACTCCGAGCAGAACATTATTTGTGCAAAGAGAAATGCTTATAGTACTGAGCTGTGAATGGGATTGAGGGTCCTGCTTAGGCATTTCTTTCCAAGGTGGTGTTTTTAAACTGGGTGGGTTCTATCAGTTCAGGTCAAAAAGTGGCTCCACGTACATTTCATGGTTCACCTGAGCTGATAGGCAGTAGTACTGCTAAAGGAACAAGTGCCTAGTGAGAGGCAGCAGAAGTTTCTTGGGTTAGTATTGCTGCCCAAGCCAGCATGTTGTTAAACTTTGGCCTCTGTTTCTTCCTACAAAAAGGTTTAGTCTCATCTGGTGTTCTGAAAATAGGCAGCCTCATTTCGAACAATCGAGAAATAAAACGTCTGTGTTAACGTTCTTATTTCTGATTCCAGTGTTGTTTTTTCTTTGTTTGCCCTAATTAAGATGGGATAAGAAACTTCTTGATGTTTTATGCTGCCTAAATCGTAAAGCAGTGGTTTCCAGCACTTTAATAGCCGTGTGGGCTGCCTGTGCTACTCTGCCAATGGAATTCAGTAGTGTGCAATAGCCCTATTCCTGCCCATGGGCCTGCTTTGCAGTTGCACAGCTGTAGGCCCCTCTGTCTTAAGTTCCTCCTTGCAGGGGCTGGGTGGCCAGGACTTACCAGCTGCCAAAACAGTTCCCAAGCTGACTTTCAATTGCTGACTTTCCTATGGAAACCTCCCCGTTATAATATAATTGTGTAAATTGTCCCACAGGTTTTATAAACGCATAGGAGAAGTCCCATGTCCTTTCCTTTCAGTTCATATTCAAATTGGTAAGTGATGTACAGTAATCTTCACGGCTCCATAAGATGACTTACTGTAAGAAGGATGCAAAGAACTAAGAAATGTCCAAGCATTAGGAATCAGTTATTTCAATATTTCAAGCCATTTCTTAGTATGTAGTGACTCTTGATGTATCAGAAGCGTCATGTAATACCGATGTGAAATAAGTCACTAATGATACTTGTAGCAAGGGAAAAACGTGGGAAATTTTCCTT
Organism: Aptenodytes patagonicus; assembly: GCF_965638725.1. Lineage (NCBI taxonomy): Eukaryota > Metazoa > Chordata > Aves > Sphenisciformes > Spheniscidae > Aptenodytes > Aptenodytes patagonicus. The sequence goes on along the minus strand of NC_134950.1, from coordinate 47,172,764 downwards.
TAGAAAGGTATTCTACAGACTCTTGTGTGGCAGGTTCTTTTAAAGAACTGAGGAAACCCCAAGTGCATATATTGGCATAATGAAGGTGATTTACTTTTTTCTTTTTTGGGGGTAATTTGAAACAAACTAATACATTTTACAAGATACGGCTCCAGTTTTGCAGTGAACTGTTTGCTGATCTCCTCCTTCCCCCCCTCCGCCTTTCCTTCTCACTAATGTTAGTATCAGCACAGATGGAAGGGTCCACCTGCATGGATTTTACTGCAGAATCTGTATCTGTGTGTAAGTATATGATTGTTTTCCTTAAAATATTTTATGAACACAGGGACTTTATGCCACAGAGAAAGTGTCAGGGAATGGTTAGACTCTTTCTTAGAACAATTAGGTCAATAGCAGTTATTTATGTAGAGTTTTTGTATTTCATCATAACTTACAACTCCCTCTTCTTTTTCCAGGTGGATGCACGGAGCATACCAGTGTTAGCAAAATGGCAAAATTCTTATAGCATTAAGGTTGTACTTCAAGAGCTAAGACGTCTAATGATGTCCAAAGAAAATATGAAGCTTCCACAACCTCCAGAGGGACAAACTTACAACAATTAATTTTAGCTGATTCTCAAACTTCTGTCTTAAAACAACAACCTTCTACTCATGTTAATGTCTTGATTAAATCTCACAATGCAAACACCCACACGTTAAAAGAATTTCAGCTGGTATACATGACCTGGACATTTGTAAGAATATATATATTATATGTATGCCCAATATGTTTTCAGGCACTATGGGAGAAAAAGGCAGCACAATTTTTTTTTTTTCTCTTATCGAGCACTGTCATTTAAGCATAAGCCTGAAATAGCCTAAAATTGGAATTCAGGTGTTACAAGATGAAAGTATGACAGAAAGTGTCAGATTGCTGTGGAATAATATATGTTTCTGAAAATAATCCCTCGAGAAGGCAAAATATAAATGGCATGCTTTATCCATCTTGCTTAGTAAAAGAGCTGCAGTTAAATTTGTTTTAAAGTAGCAGGTACAGTGAATACCGTTGCTCATCTTGTTTAATTTTGCAAGGGTGTGGGTGCCGACTACTAGTAGTGTCACAAAGTATGTTCAGGATTGTTTTGATACCTGTATTTATAAAATGGGGGGATTAATTTCTGTTAAGCAGCTCCTGTGTGTTACATGTATCGGACATGGCAAATATTTGTTTACAGTCTTTGTTCTAATAAACCATGCATTTAAGTTTTAGTGAAACAAAGGAAATGTATGGATATGTGATTGAGATTAAAGTTAGTCTTAAAATGTAAATAAAATGTGGAAAGTGTCTGAGGCTGTGCCATTTCTATAATAGTGATGTAATATATGTACAGTAACTTGCAGAAGTAGTGGAAAGCCAAACAATATTGCTGCTGGTTTTACATGCACCTTTTATTCTTACCACTCTTGTATGCTTAGTTTACTTGAGAGATCAAGGTATTCCGTTTGTTGCAGAGGAGTACGTTCTGTCATCTGTAGTACCACTTCTTTAGACAAGCTTGCACTGTGTGTGTGTGTATATATATATTTAAAAAAACCAAACAACCCCCAAACCCAACTCCAAAATAAAAACAAAAAACACCTTGCCTACCCACCTCCCCTCCGGATTCTTTTGAGAAATGAGCGTAACTTTCACGTTGCTTACTTGACCTCTGAGCGGTTTTCAGACCACATTGCTGAAGTCTGTCCTACTTCTCAGTCTTTTGTCTTGCTTTTGCAGTTGCTGCCTTGATTCTTGCTTTCTTGCATCTTTTCCTCTTTTATGTTTCTTACCTTTTTTTCCTTGTCTGTTCCACTTTTGCCTTTTCTGAAACATACAAAAAAAAAAACTTCAGGAAGCTTTGATAAAAATTACACCTGTAATACAGATGATCATATTTCCATCTGCATTCCATGTATCATATGCCATGACCCAACTGTCTTCATGGCTAGAGTGCTTTCTGCCTCTCCTGCAGTTGTTGGTCTGTTGTTTCAATGTATTCTGCCTGGTGGGAACACTGGTTTTAGTTCTGTTACTGATTTCTCATAAGAAAGTAGTTAATGCTATTCTTCTGGAAATTATACCTTCTCCCCCCCTCCCCCTTGGAAAATGCAAGCCTTTGTTCATTTTGGTGAGGACATGTAACATTGGGAGCGAGTCAGCTATTTGCATTCAAAATTTTATTTAGTGTTTCTTTTGAGAAAGTGAATACAATCAAAAGCCATCAACAGCCAGGTAACTTCCTTTGATATGCCTTTGCCTATTTCTGATGTAAAGAATGAACCTTTAAAAGCAATAAACTAGGTGTTCTTTTTTTTAATGGAAAGGTTTAATTAGTATTTGTCAGTTTATGATTTTTAGACAAATTGGGCACTTCCAGAATTGGTGGATTTGTAGCTGCCAGCTACCTCGTGTCTCTATTTATATAACATACCATTTGTGACGGTTTGGCTGAAGCGCATTGCAACATTTTCGTACTTGATTTAATTTGAATGATTTTGATGCCATTAAATCTTTTTTTCTTACAGTAACACTGCTAATCTATATTTAATCAATTAAAATAATGGAACTGTACAGTTCTGAGGTGTGAATTTTTGGTAAAATTTCAGCATAAGCTATTGTGAGAATGAGAAACACTCATAGACTATTATATGGTTGGAAACATAATTTAAGAGACTGACTTATTCACAGAGCATGAAAAAGGGCTGGTTGTTCGCTTGGTTGTATGTGGTGCAAGTTGATCCCGCAACAGCTATTCCTCCTTGTCTGTACTCTAACCATTTGTATCTGTGAAAATCTGCATATCCAGCTGTAAGCAGATACATTTTGCAGAAGAAAAAAAAGTGGTGGAGGGACCTGATCTCTGACACCAGGGTATGTAATATAAAGGATGACTAAAAATATTCCTGCAGTGATTTTAAGTGTGTTGGTTTTCCATTTTGCTCACACTGGAAGAAGTCTAAGTGTAATCAATAATGAAATTTTAAAATGTCTTTGACTAGTCCATAAAGTCGAGAGCCTCCCCGAAACTCTTATTACCTGAAGAAGATTTTCAAGCACTGCTGCTTACTCGCCTCCAGAAAGGTTACGCTGTTTTACGTGTATCCATGTCTGATCAGTGTTTACTTAGTAATTTGTTTTCTCATGTTCTTGTGGTTTCTTTTAGGTAAACTACTTAATCCCAGAATTTTAATTTTCCTCTTGTAAGTATTTAATTTGTGTTATGTTCTTTTTGGCAAGATTTGAATTTGCTGTTGTTAGCAAACTTTTTTTTTCTTCTCAAAACTGTATTTGTGCACCTTGCAAAGTAGAGCACTGTTTTAAGCCAGTTGTGTGAGGGGGGAAGTGCAAAAATTCGAAATACAATGTTTTTTTCAGATTGCATTTGAAAATTCTTATGTTGGTCGTCATCAACCGGGATTTAAACTAGCTTTGTGCTCTGAAGCATTGCCAAAGTTCTTGTGTTTTGGTTGTTCGAGGGAGGGATAAATTTATTATGAAGCAAAGAAAAAAAAACCCCAAAGACGGTATGATTCATGCTTCGTAAACCTCAAGATACAATGAGCAAACCTATGGCAATATCCACGTTACAAATGATGTGCCTTACTCATTGATAATAAAGTACATAAAATGTTGCAAGGTGTGCACCTACCAACTGCCTTGATTGCGCTCATCTTCCTGAAAGCAAGTTGAGAATACTTGACACCCAGCGAGACAGTCGGGAATGAATCCCTCAACTCTTATGAAATAAATGCGTAATCCACGCTCCTCCTAACTGTTTGTTATTGTATAGGGGATACCTAAAGGAAAACTTTAGTGCATCCTATGACAGCTGATCAACTATAATAATAATAATAAACTGTGTGATTTAGACAAGTATTTGTGTTTTACATGGTTACTTATATGGTGAGTTTGTGGAAATGTATTTCCTATTTAGTAGCTTTTGGGACAATAATTCAGGGCCTAAAAATATTTATTACACTTCTCTTACATTATCTTTTGATGCAGAAGGCTCGTTTAGCAGGCCACCTGGTAATTGTCCTATGACAGAGGCAGGATGTCTGACTACTACTTGTTTTTCTTCTGACCTCTAGGTTTTGAAAACTCAGACAGATTGTCCCTGGCGTGGCTAGTCTCAACTGTTAGGGAAGGAGGAGTAAACCGGTATTAAGCAAGTCTGAATATGTGTTACTGTAACAAAAACCAGGTGACTTAAAACTACTGTTGGTCTTTTATGCAAGTAAAATTCCAGGTAGAAGTGAAGCAGTGGGACAAAATATGTTTTTCACAAATTTTTCTGAATAATGTGTTCAGAACTCCTTTGTGAAGCCTAGGAAGATTTCTGAGGTGGGGAGGTATTGGAGGAACATGATGAATGCCTGTGGTATTTCTTTAATGATAATTTAAAAACAAAGAAAAAGCTTTAGAACTTGTTGATGCCTCTGTGCTAACTCTACATAATGAAACAATTGTGGGAGAGGGTGTTCACTTTTCACCTGTTCTGGGGGTTGCGTTATTCCCTGAAGCAGTGTATTATACCTTTTCTTTTGCAGACCCAACTGATCGTGGGCTAAAATGATATGAGGGATGTATTGCCTGTAATGCTGGAAGTATGAAAAGAACTTACTTATGCTGCTTTAAAAAAATACAAAAGAACACATTTCACTAGCTGATCTCAACTTCCATAGGAATGAGTACCCCATTCAATGGTTACAATATCAGCTTCCTACATTACCTTAGTGTTAATGCAGTTTGTAACTTTTTTTTTAAACTAAATGGATGTATACCTTCAGCTCAATTCATAACAGTTGTAAATGAATGTACAGTGAATTCCATTCTCTAAAATGTGTCGTATGCCAACTCTCAAGTAGCATTCCCATATTCAAACAGTTCTGTGAAGTTTTTCAGTCTTTACCATTTTAAAGTAGTGATAAATATAAAAAGCCTTTTATTATTTATACTAGTGCCAAACTATATAAATGGATAACTTAATGGATGATGTTGAGATAATGCACAAATAACCAGTGCTTGGGATCTCTTGATATAATGCATGTTTTCTGTGCTAATTTATGACTTTTCACCATTTCTTAATGGAAGCATCCCAACCTTCTGCTTTTAATATATGCAGTATGGATAAAATGTAAGCATGGTTTTATAATGTATAAACTGTGCAGTTTGGGTTTTTAAAAAATATACTGTATATTTGTTAACTCAGAAATACTGAAGGAATGGCTACACAGACATAAACGAGTAAGGTTTTCATCAGCTGCTTTGTGCTTGTTCCCACTCTGCTCCCTATTATAGATGTGTAGGTATGCTGCTTTAACACATTGGCTGTTTTCATTTTGAATTATTACTATTATATTTTTAAGTATGCAGGATTGAGAAAGGGAGCGGGGAAGCATTTGATTTCCCTCTGCAATTTCTACTGATTAAAAATGATCAAGAAAAGAAGAAACCTGGTAGAGGTAAACACATCTGTTACTGACTTGACTTGAGAATAGACCATGAAAAATTGGCTGTTTTTTTCCAATTGTCACAGGAATAAAAGCTGTTACAATTAGGATGAGAGCTCAAACAATAGAGCTGTGAAGTTATCAAGATGTGGAAGAGAGTGTTTCTAGCAGATCTTCCCAGTGTCATGGAAATTGGGTTAATTATGGGAGAGAGGCTTGAGCCTCGCAGAATGACTTTGGGAGATGAACTGGCACTTGGAACTCCTTAAATTCAGTCTGACAGGACTTAACCCAGCTCTATTCATCTCTTTCACTTTTTTGAGATACAATATTCCTGCATTTAAAATTGTTAAACATTGTGGTGAAGTACAGCAGGTTGAGATGACTGTTTCTTTCAGGTTTTGATATGCAAAACTTGCCACCATGAGGAGCCGTGTAAACCAAAAGCATGGAAACGTGTGATGCTGGTGGCTGGCTCTTCAGTTCCCAGGTTAATCTAAGTGATTGGTGATTGGCAGTTTTAAGTTTAAATATATGTGTGTAGTTAATAGAGTCAATACTATTAATGAGAAGAGTCTAGTCTACACTAAAAGCTCTTTGCTCTTGTCGCGGTATCAGGCAAATTGCCAGCAACCCTGAGCCCTGCCTTTTCTGGCCGACAGTTTCTTCCACTGTTTGTTGTTTGCTGGACTGCAGTTTCAGGAGAGAGCATTATTTCTCATCTCTGGGTGGTGTGTCGCACTTTGAACTATGGGACCGTCTGCTTCTGAGAAACCTCTAAAATAACTCCTTGCCCCAACACCACAGTTTCAGGATTCGTGGAGACAGTCATAGTCATCTTGGTTTGTGCTTTCTGAAACAGTTTCCTGTCGTGTGTACGGTTTTTCTGTATGAAGATTTGCAGATTAAATTTACAATCTCATAAGGCACTACTAACATGTAACAATATATTAGATTTGTTACAGCCTTATCAGAAAATGTTTCAAACATCTATGTCCTTACAGTCAGCATCAAATGTACGAGTCATTGCATTTATAGCAAAATTCTCATGCTAAGTTAGTGCTATACTTTCATTCCTTAAATGCTGTAACTTTGAAGTACTGAAATAATGTGAAATGAAAATTTATAGCCATGATGTTTCTAGTTAGCAATGTTTTTACATCGCTATTCAATCACTATGATAAATACTTGCTTCCTTGAGCTGTCATTCAGATTGTGCATTAAACACTCATTATTTAAAATCTTCGAGTGTCACCTCAATGAGTAGTGTAATGGTTTTGATATTCAGGGTGGGATGCTGCGAATAGAGTACTGCTTCGGAAGCTCTTCATTCTACTGCCCTGCATGCAATCTGTTAAAAAAAAAAATAGATTCTGAACTGCTCATGTTTCTTAGAGTAGTAACTATTTCTTCTGGCATTTCAAATACTCTTCACTTTTTACCTTAAGATTTGTTTGGAATTGTTGTGTTATTCATTCAGTGTAACAACGTTAACTCTCAATCTCTAATGCTTTACCATATTTTTGTGATTTTATGATTCTGTAATATCTGTATGATAATGAGTATTAAAACAGAAGCCAACAAAAATGGTGCACTGCTTTACTTGACAGATGCACAAATCACATACGCTGCACTGACGAGCCTGTAGCTGAAGACAAGGGGGCGGTGGAGAGGGAAGGAATTCATATCATTTAAGTATATACAACTCCCGACACCATTCAAAAAATATGCTGTTCTCTGTCTACATAAAACTGGGGTGCCAACTAAGTACTTGCTTGGTTTTTACATGCCTGCTACTACACAACTGAAATTACATTATATAGCTGTCTAGATATACAAGTGAGCGGTAATTTGTGCCCAGGTAGGAGTGCTTTAGTACAACCATAGCAAGAATGAGAGTTCTGTTGTAGGTGCTTTTATGTGTAATAGCTGGAATCTGATTTATGTCTGTACTACTTAAAAGCAAGTGGCGAAATGTTTTGGTATTAAATTCATGCTGTATCGCTAATGCTGTTTGGTGGGTAGTTCTTATTTGCTGTGGCTTGTAATTTAGCAATACTTATTTTGTATTTTTGCAGTATTGGTTGGGATTGTTCCACCCTGGTCTTCTAAAGGATAAAAAACGCATGCATGCATGCATATACTCTCACACTTGCAAAACATTTAGGCAAATAAAGTTGTGTTGCTTCTTCTCCCCAGTTATTTAGGAGAGGAGTTAGATGGGGTAGCTGAAAACTGTGTTGGAATGGCCAGCTAGTGATGATCATGTGGTAGCTGCATTTCTTCTGTTCACCACACCTCACCTGTAATCCAGATCACCAAGCAGCAGTGGTCTGATCCTTTGCTGATCTTTCTAATTTCAAGGGAGCTACTTTCCAGGTCCTAACTGGAGGCAGTCTAGCTCAGCCTGCTTATGCTTACCGAGGAGGAGAGCGCTGTGCTGGTGTCTGCTCACCCTCCTTTGCCCTCGCCCTTGTGCGAGGAGTCTGTGGTCTGCATGGAAGCTGCTTGGGAGTGGAACAAGGAGCTCTGTGGCTCCCCAACGGCGTCTTGAAAGCACGCTTTTTCCCCACATTGATAGTTCATAACTCTCCCCCAACTAAGTAAGATTCAATTTATAATTTGAATCCTTAAAGCATTTACTCAAAGTAGCTACTAGCTTTCTGTGGTGATGAACACAGAATATAGACTCCTTTCCCTCCTTGTCTCCAAAGCAGCAGTTCCCAATTATGCTGTGATCCCTCCAAGGTAAGAACACTTACAAGTAAGGTAGCAATCCTTGCAGAAGCAGGTATCGAAGTCAGAAGAGTGGAAAACCTGGGAACTGGTCACAGCCTGGATTCTCTGCTCTCCTCGGGGCGGGGGGAGGAGGAATTTTATCTTCTAGTATTGAGAAGGTATTCTTTCATCATTGCCTCTGGTTGCCTTTATCCATGGCAAAATTTGAGTTATGGAAGCTCGGATAAGCAGAGAGATCCTTGGAGATGAAAACTTATTGCAGAAAGCAGGACAATCCTTACGCAGACTTTACAGGACTGATAATAACACCCTCCAAAATACTTTGCAGAAGAAAAGTGAAAACTCATGTTTGGCATTGGGAGGTGTGTGGGAGCATATTTAACAATGACAGCCAAAATGCATAGGTTTTGGGTCAAATTCTGACAGGGCAATTAAGCAGTATGTATTTCTAACAGAGGAATTTCTGGTACTGAATGCTTTTACAACCCCAATCTGCATTTGCCGCCTTCATCTAAGTATTCTGAAAATAACTTTTTCTGTTAAGGAGGGAAAATTTCTTCAGGTTTCATTGTAAAATAATGAACAAATGCCCTGTGTGGACACACATTTTGTAAAGTCTTGTCTGTTCTCCGTAGAGTTGTCTCAACTCCTGCATCTCTGGGATGTAGCTGTGCTCCCCCTGCAATCTCAAAGATCTCTCTGCTTTTTGCCTTCTAGGTTTTGGACTCTGGCCATTTGTGCACTGCTTCTCAGAGGTTCATGAAATGTATTTCAGATGAGTGAGCGAACTGCTGGGTTTAAGTAAACTATAGGGGAGTCCGTGGGGGGGAAAAAAATAATTAGGGGTCAAAGTCTGTAACCCCATTCTTAGTCCATTTTGTTTTTTAAAATTTGAATGCATGAGCGGGTGCCTGTGAGAATTTGCAGTACAGCTGAGCCGCTGCCGCAGAGACTGGGTTGGATTCATGTCTGATGGAAGAGGAGTTGTCAGCTTCGGTCTTCTGGCAAGTAGGGGCAGCAAAGGCAAATGCTCAGGTATGCTCTTATGGATGGTAATGGTATTCCTGTTTGAGGAAAAACAGCCGTCCTGTTTACATAACAAATCATCGTGACACGGAATGAGGTGTATCTGTGTTGTCTGTGAGCAGTATGACTTAGCCTCATCCCTTTCCCCTAGAAAGGTAGCTTTAGTTTCAGGGTTTTTTTTTTTCCCCTTTCTGTATTATTGTTCAGTGGATTTTGTATTTCTGTTTATGCTGCAATCTCTGTAATACCCGGATCTATTCACATATACCAGTTTGATCTAACACAACTAGAAAAAGACATCATACAAATTCCCATGTTCCAGAAATTAAGAAACGGGCTAAATGGAGACCTCGTGGTAGCCAGACTGGGCATCCCTGAATGAAGCAGCGGTGGGGTCCAGCCAGGAGCTCTGCTCAGGTGCCTGCTTTTCTTGTCTGGGCTCTGCTTTCCTTTGCTCTGTTTTAAACCTGGAATAGGACTAGTTAAACCCAACTTTTGTACAAGCACAAATTAGCACTCTAATCTCAAGACAGTTTTTGTGCTTAAACCCAAAACTAAGGTCTGAGCTACTGTGTTTAATAAAGCACTTACCACTTTTTAGATAAGAACAGGTCAAAATCAGAGTGAGAACCTGGCTATTCCTCCTCAATTCACCTTTGACTGGAGTGATTTAATTGATCACACAACGTGTGCTTGTTGTCAGATAACTTCTCTATGGATGAATTGGTGGCACAGATAAATTTATTTCCCTACATCTGTAAGGAAAGGAACATTAACTTTTCTAATGCATTTACTGTTGCTTGTAGCCATTCACACAGTTTCCAGCAACAATTATTTTCTAAAGTCTTTGGTTTCCACCTAGACCACTTCTCTTCTCTTCTTTAACTCTTTCTCTTTTTTTCTCAGACTGAGAGTTGCCAGGTCTGGAATTTGCATAGTACTTTTGAAATCTCTAGAACGAAATGCCTGATTGAGCTGGCAAAAAAACACAGTCATGGTATAAGAAATTGGACTTGGGCCATTGCTATACCCTGATCTGGAGGTGCCCCCCTGCCCTCGGCAGTATTGCCTTGATGATGTGTTTCGTTACATTTGGGAAGTGTGAGTAGTGGGCCACAAGGAAACTTTCAGCATTGCAAAAACTGTAGGTTCAAAAGGCTTGGTTTCAGACAATTTGCATGTGGCTTGTGTAAAGATCTTTTTTTCTCTCTTGCCATTTAGTACTCACTAACTGACAACCAGGAACTATTTATGTTTCCTCATTATTTGAGATGAGACCTTTCCAAATTAGTCCACATGCCAGTAAGTGGAGAGCAGCAGCAATCTTTCTCTACTCTGTCTTCAGTAACCAAAAACACACCTTGGAGGTGGCAAACACACAGCATGTTACTGATTTTTCTTTACAGTAAATATTTGACATGCGTCAAGTCTCTTTCTGCTTTGATTGAACTGCCAACTTGCAAACTACCTTGGGTAAAGTATCCAAGCTGTAGTGAGTTTGGTAGTCTAGCAAATGTTTTTTATCCATCTAAAAATAAATTTGACATGTAAATTCAAAGGAAATTGTGTTAGACAATAGGCTTTTTTAGGGTGCCTATATAATACTGAGAATTCAGGGTTTAACTGAATGTCACTGCAACCTAGATTTTGTTTTATTTAGTTAAATTGTGTGATCAGATTAGTGGATCAAGATCTTTGGACAGCCCAAAGCAGAGAAAGTGATCACCTCTTTAAAACAGACTAAAGCCCCTATGGCTTAAACATCCCTGTCCTCTGAACAGTCAGCAAGGAGCCGGTGTGATACTCTTGCTACAGTGGTTGGTCTGTTCTTGGAGTGACTTCTTCACCAGAGAGCTCCAGCTCAGGCAAGTTTTCATTGCTTCGACTGTGCTGGGTCTGTGCATAGCCACAGCAAACCAAGGCCAAATAGAAACCAGCCAATCTCTGCACCACTGGTACTCCATCCTCGCGTGGTTTTCCATTCCTCTCTCTCTCAGTCTCAAGGAGACTGATCTTGGGCTCACATCATTCTTGTTGGTATCCCAAAGATTCTTGGAGGCCGCTGTAATGTCATCACATTTTTTCCATAGGACACACGTGGCAAAGGGTGAAGAGGAAATGTTAATGGCAGAAGATCATGGGCCTGATTTGATTCATTCTCAGGATTTTAGGAAGAAATGCAGTGTCAGCAGAAGAAGTTTAGCATATTATCACTGCAAGGAGGAGGAGAGAGAACACCTGATAGCCCATGAGAGTTTGGATTATTTGCCTTCACACAGTAAAGTTTATAAGAAATGGCTACAAGAGAAAACATACAGGTAAACTTACCTTAAATACTGTTAAGTTGCCTCTAAGCTATGGGTAATTTGGACAATCCAGGGAGATGCCTGATAGCAGAAGGAATTAAGAAAACATTGTTTATTGTTTTCTGTACATAGGAAAACGCTTTAATAGAATGTAGAAGGGGGGCAAGTGGCAAGCAACTTTGATTAAAAGCATTTTTTGAAAGTGCTTATGCCTTCGCTCTTGACAAATTATTGAATATGCAAAAAAAAATTTATTAACTACTCAATGTATACAACTTAAAAGGAAGAGACTTTGCAGAGGTTTGGGGGAATGTTCTCTTACTGAGACTTTTCTTGAAATTCACTGCCTCTTAGTGTAATCTGCACGAAACGCGGTGTTTGAATCTCCGTAGGGGTGCTCTAGTCCTAGATGATACTAGAAATAAATCAGAAATTGTTATTGGCGCACAATTACTATTAGATGTATAAGTTTAGGAAAGACAAAAACTAGAGGTAAAGGTTTGCACATTTATATGATAGGTGCTCAGTGCATTAGTTGCAGTAGAAGAAAACAGGAATTACTTTGAAATGAGTTCTGAGTGCTCTACTGAATGCTTAATTACCGAGTCACATAATTAAATTTTGAGATGGCATCAATCAATCAGCATGTGAAAGCAGATTGTACTGCTACTTATATATTAAAAACACAAAACCAAACCCAAAAAATTCAACTATGTTCCTTACCCAAATGGAAATGGCTTCCACCTGAATGTAGAGTTTTGTTGAGCGTACACTTTTTAAAGAGATATTGGCAAAAACAGTCTCTTGCTCATGCAGTCACGGTTAATAATCAAAATGCTCTAAAAATGGAATTTGCATTTTTTTGAGAGGAAGCATGGAAAATAGTCCTGTGCTATAGGCTGAGAGGTAACTGTTTTCCTATTTCTAGAAAAGAGTGGGATCGATGGCTGCTGATGGGGCTAATCGGAACAGCAGTTGGGATGCTGGGGTTTTTGATTCACCAGATAATTGACTCTCTCATCAAACTGAAATGGGACCTGGTGGAAAATTACCTGCAGGTGAGCAAGAGAAAGTCAGAGTGACCTCTTACATGTTTGTTTATTAGAAAATCCACATTGTAAAGTTTTAACTGACTAGAGGGACTGCTTGTCTAGGTGGGTGTGAACATCAGATATCCTGCGGTGCTTTGTGTAGGCATGCTTTGGTGTCCTTTCCTACAACTTAGCCTGTAGTACAGTATGATATCTGATGGCGTTCTTGTCATGAGATTGATGAAGGCAGTCTTTAAAATATTGTGGCCTTCCTTTTCCTCCTTGTACATGAGGGGCATGTGCTGCTTTAGGTATTGTTTATGTCCAAGGGAAGGGATTAGGTTTCTCTTAAGGTACTTAGTGAATGTGGACCTGGTATCAGATATATAGTTCTTTCTATGTCTGGGGCAGCTATCTTTTGCTAATGCTGTAATAGATTATTGTGGAATGATTAATTTGTCCTTGATGGGTATCATCACCTCTCTGATAATTGGGATGGTGGTGGTAAAAATCACTGAATGGCTAAAACCAATGTAAATGTTAAGGCATCTCTGACCCTGACTGCTTGTTTTTCTCACCTGTAGAGAGAAGCAGATGGTAAAATTTTCGCTTGGTTTGTGGTATCTATGGTAGATAGTATGAATACTGAAGAGCTGCTTGTGAGAAAGGGGCTTTGAGCTTTTGTTCCAGCTGAATCCTGACCAGGGAGGGTCAGACATCCTACCAGCCGGTGCTGTGGGGGAGCCTGTATAACCCATCAAGCGTGGCGTGCAGCCAGCAGACGCAGCAATTTGTGCAGAAGGGGGCCAGGGTCTGGGCTGACAGTGCTTTTGTGCTCAGCAACGGCGGCAGGGAGCTGCTGGAGATCGTCCCCAGCACCCAGGGGAGAAATTACCCCTGACTCAGCAGAGGCCACAACCCAGAGCAAGCTCCGGAGGGAGGGTGCAGCTCTGCAGCTTTGGGGCTGTGGGTAGTGCTTGGGGCCTCTTGCTGAGGCTGGAGCATGGCAGATGAGCTCCTTTTCTGCACAGATATGGTGGGATGGCTGACACTGCTGGAGTGCTGCAGTGGCTGGATACGAAGGACAGACTGGGATGGTTAGGAGGGACAGTTGCTCTTTTTTGTGAGAAAGCAGTGGGAATGGATGGCGCTCTGCCTTGGGACAGATGAGAGTCAGCTGAGAGCTTGCAGATCAGCGTTAGAGGGCACACCAACATGTATGATGTTGTTGTGGGTGTCTGCTATAGACTGTTAGCTCATGAAGAATTAGACAAGGCTGTCTTCAGACAACTGGAAGAAGTCTCATGGTCACTGGCCCAGGTCCTCGTGGGGGTCTTTAGCCAACCACCCCCATATCTGCTGGAAGGACAACACAGCAGGGCACAAGCAATCCATGAGGTTTCTGGAGTGCGTTAATAACAACTTCCTGATAGACGATCGAGAAGCCAATGAGGGGACATGCTCTGCTGGACCTCATATTTACAGGCAAGGAAAGACTGGTCAGGGATGTGAAAGTTGGGGGCAGCAGTGTCCATGAGATGGTGGCGTGCAGGATCCTGAGATGAAGGGGAAAAAGCAAAAAGCAAGATCACAATTCTGGACTTCAAGACAGCACTTTGGTCTGTTCGGGGATCTGCTTGGAAGAATCCCAAAGGACACCATCCTGGAGAGAACAGGGGTCCAAGAGGGCGGGGTGGTTTTCAGGGATTATCTCCTCCATGGTGAAGGACAGTCCATTCCAATGAGCAGGTGTCATGGTTTAATCCCAGCCGGCATCTAAGCACCACACAGCCACTCGCTCACTCACTCTCCCCCAGTGGGATGGGGGAGAGAATTGGAAGAGTAAAAATGAGAAAACTCATGGGTTGAGATAAAGACAGTTTAACAGGTAAAGCAAAAGCCATGCACACAAGCAAAGCAAAACGAGGAATTCATGCACTAATTCCCATCGGCAGGCAGGTGTTCAGCCATCTCCAGGAAAGCAGGGCTCCGTGTAACAGTTACTTGGGAAGACAAATGCCATCACTCCGAGCATCCCCCCCTTTCTTCTTCTTCCCCCAGCTTTATATGCTGAGCATGACGTCATATGGTATGGAATATCCCTTTGGTCAGTTGGGGTCAGCTGTCCCTGCCATGTCCCCTCCCAACTTCTTGTGCACCCCCAGCCTACTCGCTGGTGGGGTGGGGTGAGGAGCAGAAAAGGCCTTGGCTCTGTGTAGGCGCTGCTCAGCAGTAACTAAAACATCCCTGTGTTATCAACACTGTTTTTATCACAAATCCGAAACATGGCCCCCTACTAGCTTCTATGAAGAAAATTAACTCTACCCCAGCCAAAACCAGCACAGCAGGATATCAAGCAAAAGGTGGCAGGAAGCTTCTCACAAAACTCAAACATAAACAGGAAGCACACAAGAGGTGGAAGCAGTGACAGGTGACCCAGGAGGAATACAGAGACACTGAGTGTGCAGGGATGGGGTTAGGAAAGCCAAAGTGCACCTGGAGTTGAATCTGATAAGGGATGTTGAAGGGCAACAAGAAAGGAAGGAGGTTTCTACAGGTACATCAGCAACAAAAGGAAGACTAGGAAAAACATGGGCTTGTTGAACTGGGTAGGTGACTTGGTGACAAAGGACTTGGAAGAGGCCAAGGTACTCGATGCCTTCTCTGAGGGACCTGGCTGATGTCATTGTGAAGCCACTCTCAATTACCTTTGAAAGGTCATGGCAATTGAGGAGAGGTTCCTGAGGACTGGAGGAAGCCAGTGTCACTCCTGTGTTCAAGAAGGACAAGAAGAAGGATCCAGGGAACTACAGGCCAGTCAACCTCATCTTGACCCCCGGGAAGGTGATACAGCAAATAATCCTGGAAACCATTTCTGACCATATGAAGGACAAGAAGGTGATTGGGCATAGTCAGCATGGATTTACAGCGGATAACAACCTTCTAGAATGAGATGACTGGAGCAGTGGATGTTGTTTATCTTGACTTTAGCAAGGCTTTCATCGCTGTCTCCCATAACATCCTCATAGACAAACTGGTGGTGTATGGGTTAGATAAGTGGACAGTGAGATGGATTTAAAACTGGCAGAACTGCTGGGCTCAAGGCACTATGATCAGTAGCACAAAGTCCAGCCAGAAGCTGGTCACCACGGGTGTACCCCAGGGGTCAATACTGGGGCCAAACACTGTTGGATATCTTCCCTAATGACCCGGATGATGGGGCAGAGTGCACCCTCAGCAAACTTGCAGACAAAAGCAAAACTGGAAGGAAGCAGTGCTTGATAGACCAGGTGATTGCGTTGCCATTCAGCCAACAGCCTCCTGGACTGCATTAGGAGGAGTGTTGCCAGCGGGTCGAGGGAGGTGATCCTTCCTCTCTATTCAGCACTGGTGAGGCCACATCTGGAGTACTGTGTCCAGTTCTGGGCTCTCCAGTACAAGGGAGACATGGATGTGTCCTCCACTATTCTGTGAAATCAAGATAATGGAATAATGCTGCCAACTGCTGAAGGACAGATCTCAATTACTTCACAGAAATGCAAGGGAAGACTTGGTCTGTGGAACAGATGGAGGCTGAATATATCAGAAGGAATATCCAAGAAATGAACAAGTTTATGTTTTCCAGGAGGAAAGCATATATCATGCTCTTGGAATATTATTTCCCTGGGGTTTCTTATATACAAACTATGCGTATGTTTATAAAATATATAAACAGTGGAAGAGTACACATGCATATATGTATATATGCATTTGTATGTATATACATGCATGTGTGTATATATACACACTAAAGTATAAATAAAGAATATATAGAAAGAAACCACAGGTTGACTCCAGGGCATTACAACAACCGTTACACACACTGTGGGTCATGTTGTATTATAAAATTTGTCCTATTGTATTAAACTAATACAGAAGGGCAGGAGGTAAGCTCTCACAGGCTCTGACATCAGTACAAACATGTAATTCCTGCTCTGGAAGACCTTCCCATCTAAACACCTCCTTCAGCTGCGGATGAGCAAAACTCATTTTCGTGCATTTTGCTTTGCTGTTTGGCTGCGCAGCACGATGCGCTTACAAAAGCCTTGGTGGGACATGCTGCCGGGAAGGCTGCGGTGGCTGGCTGTAACACTGTGACCTCAGAAATGCAAGGGATGTGTTTGACCTGCACACATGACAAATCACAGCTGAGCGCTGTGGAAGGCGGCAAAGTATGTGGGAGCTGAGGAATTCTGGAGAGAGCACAGCTGCGGTCAGCCCAAGCACGAACAAACAAACCGAAAACCCAGGGAGACTGAAACGTGTTTTTTAAATGTGAGAAGGCCTAGTATGAGAGATGTCCTTTTGGTTAAAATAAAGCAGGAGAGAGCTTCCTCACGTATATTCTGTCTACTAATAATAGCTGCAAATTCATAAAAGTAATTACTGATGTAAGACTTTGAAGCCTCCATTCAGGCAAAATGTCTCCTGAAGACAGCATTTAGTGTGTTCTTGTGCATGTTCTTAAGGTCCTTTAACTCTGCTTGTGACCTGAAAAGGGCCTTGATGAGTAACAACATATGCTTTATAGTGTTTTTAGAGATGGGCGAGAAGTCGTAGAAAAAAAACATGACTCTGAAAGTCATCATTCACCTTACCATTACTCACTCCTGTCCTTCTGAAGAGCCTGCACTGCTTGTTTTGGGTTTTCCCTATGGTACACCTTCTGCCTGCAGAAATCTGTGGGACAGAAGATCATTGAAAAGCGGGACCTGGTCTGTGGGTGCCGATGTAGTAATCTATTTGTCAACCGGACAGGATGGCAACATCCACATGACCTGGCTGTGTGCACTTGGGTCTGGACTGGCCATGGTGGTTCTCTCTTCAGGCTCAGTGCTGGTAAGTGTTACGTCTCCTACACAATAAGCCCATACCGCTGTGATAAACCAAATCTCTTGCTCTTCCAAATACTGGTTAATTCAGTATTTTATTTAAAAAACCCCTCTATCATACAACCCAATTGGAGCGGTCTTTCTTGGCCTTCAGCCTAAAGCTGGATTCCACCGCCCATAACTTGTATAAAAGTGTCTGGGGTGAAATCAGTGGTGGTGGCGATGCAATTTACACTTAGCATGTGGTGTTTATAAAATAAATACAAGTGGCAGCTGGTGTAACTTATGAAAACTCGGTGTTTGGAAGGGGCCTAAGCCAAAGACCATCAGTCCATATAAAAGTTACTGTTGGTTTTAGATTGATCTTTTAGCTGTGCTAAAAGCCCAGATCAGTACTTTTACGAAGCAGCAAGGCTAAAGCATTGAGCCTTTCTGTCATTTACTGTCCTGCTGTGTTCAATTTGATTATAGACAGGCAATTAACAGCATAGGTGAGAGAAAAAGTGAATGTTTTACTGAACTTACCCTGAAATCCAGCAACAGTAGGAAAAGGGAGCTTGCTGTTATACAGGTAATAACTGACCAGTTTTAAGCTATCTAAAGTCTGAACTGACCGGACAAATCACGCAGGTTCACACGTACACCCTGCCTCGCAGACAGTCTGTGCAAAGACAAGAGGCTGGTTGACTTTGGGTATCGGGGGGGATGGCAGGGGCCCTCATCAGTCGTTTTCTTCTCTCATTACCCCCAGTACACATATAGCAACACTGTTGGGAGCTTGAATTTTTGTGCATAGCCAGTAGTTATATGCATATCTACATCGCCTGTTAATTCTGGGAAAGATTGTTCGTGAACAGAGCAAGATGAGGGCTGGACTTTAAAAACGTGTCCATAGACGCACCTAACACATCAACATGTAATGATTGTTGACTCTGTTTCTCTTTTTTTTTTTTTTTTTCTCCTTTGCAGTTCTTTTGCCCAGCAGGTTCACCATCTGGCTTGCCAGAAATCATTGGGTATTTGAATGGCACTTCTATTCAACATCTTTTTAACATCAAGACCTTTTTAGGGACATTCGTCTCATGCGTGCTGGCTGTAGCCTCCGGGCTCTTCTGTGGGCCAGAAGGTCCCATGATCCATTTGGGGTAAGAAATAGCAGACAAAAGTTAAAGCTATCAGGCTGAGGGTATGGGTTTGCAATGTCTGTCTTGGTGGCAGCGCTGGCTTAAAAAATACCCTGCATTGGGAGCTCTTTTCACCTGTGCTCTTCCCCTCCTTTGCATTAGCACAACTATTCATGCCATGCAGTGAAGAAAAACATTTTTTCACTGCGTGTTTTAAATACTGGCTTGGTTCCCTAGTACGATTCCCCTTGAGGCTCAGCAAGCAGTTATCTGGACAATTGCAGTCAGTTTTGTTTCTCAAAAGCAACTTGTCCCGCAGCTATGGCCTGCCGGCTGCTTTGCATCTCGCATAACCGCTTTTACCTATGCAAAGTCTGTATAAAAATAAAGCCAGTCTCAAGTGGCTGCGCACAAAAGGGGCAACAATTTTGCAGCCACCTGCAGAAGTGCTGTAAGTGGCTGTGCAAGGCGCACAATGATGGACAGCCAGGCCCTTGGGGTCCGTGTTTCCAGCTTACAAACATGGCAGCTGCCGATGCCAGCTAAGGGCGACCACAGAAACCAGGCGCTGCTTTGCAAGCTCTGCAGATGGCAGATTGCAAGTCAGGTTGGAGCTGCTTGTTGTTCATGCAGTAGTGTAATACTATGTTTCTAGGTAGGGAAAAGTAGGCTTTATAGTCTTTTTGAAGGATAATGTTTTTATCCCCCCTTGCTATATACAAAGAAAGAGAATCCCCATCACCCTATTTTGGTCCGGGGCCTGGTGAGAAGGGGAGAGGAGGGTTGCCCAGTCCTGCTCTGTAAGTCAGAGCGGTTCTTAAAATTTACTATGTTGCAATACAGCCAAACTTAGTAACTGCAGGCCAGATTTTGGGCTTTGCTGTTTTGGTAAGTGACATCATTTCCTTTATTCACCGCTTAGAGGAGAATCCTGCTGCACTTTATTACCATTATTAAACCGTATCTTGAGTAGAGATGGTAAAATTGGTCTCTGCTAATACGATATAGATCATTTGTTGGCTGGTTTGCTGTTCTATTTCTGATCATTTTGGTTTTGGAAAGTATTCACCCTTGAGGTTTGTTCTCTTCCTCTTCACCGCCCTGACCAAACCTGTCCTCCTCCCCACCACCCTTTCACATTTTCTGTTACTCCATGGGTTTATCTTTATTTATTTATTTGCATGGAGGTGCAGCACCCTAGGGGATGACTCAGCTGTTCAAAAATAGGAGCGCATGGTTAGTCAGAGGCAGCCACAAACCTTCCAGACAATGATTACCAAGGTTTAGCTCTCCCTTTAGGTTTCTTTTGTTTTCTTTGCTTTCAGACATTTGTCTCCAGGAGCTCAGAGACTGCAGCTGTGATTTTTTTTTTCCTTTATGCTGGGTTGGTAACAGTGATGCATGAGCCAAAGAATTGAATCATATTTCCGTGAAGAAAGTCAGCACGGTATTAACGTGATACCTTTTCAAAACATAGGAATTAAGAGCTAGTTTTATTTAATTTAGCTGGAACCGTCCACCATTTTTATTAAACATAAACACACGTAAGTTGCTAAAAACCTCTGAGAGATTCGTTAAGGCTCCTAATTTAAGTCTTGTAGAAAGGTCTTCCAAGATTACACAATGAATAGACTTTTCATTTCACTAAGGGTTTGGATTGGTTTTTTTTTCCCTTTTAAATGTAGTTTGAAGTGTTGCCTGGGAACACACTGTAATAATTTAAATCATTACACATCTTCTGTTAGTAGTAGGGCTGTTCTGACTGCCATGGTCATTAACCTGGGAACAGATGATTGAAACGATGGGCTATAGACTGATGTGTCACCACACTTGGGCAGACATTAACATGCAGTTCTTCAAAAGGCGTTTCATGGTCTATCATCACAACGCTCCTTGCAAAAGAGACATTTAAGTCTCTGAGTCAAGAATCTGAAAGTCTTTAATAGTCTCCTGCTTTATGTCAACGGGACTTTGCATGTTTAAAAGACGTGTTCAACATTTTCCATGTTTAAATCTGTTGAAACCCATCTAGCTTTGCTGCTGCGCGCTGGCTAAGGCTCTGTCCTCCCCTGCCTTTAAACCGTGGCTGATTTACGAATAATTTACCAAAAGAGTGCTCTCAATTATACATCACTTTTAGCGCTCTCCTGGGTTGTGGCCTGAGCCAGCTGCAGTCGGACACCCTTGGCGTCCACCTCCCGATCTTCACCAGGTTTCGCAATTCAGCTGATAAGTAAGTGATGGGCAGAGCTGTGAGGCTCTCGGGGGACCACCCCGCCGCCCGCCCTCAGCACCCCGGGGGTGTCCGGTGAGTCTCTGGCGAGCCCGTTGCATCTGGAAGGGAAATGGAGATGCTGCTCCAGCAATCTTTCAGCCTTCCTGCTGCTTGTCAATTTGGAATGGGGAAAAAGCCACCCGCTCTAATTAAAAGAAAGTTGTTTAATTAAACAACTTTAAAGTTCTTTAATTAAAAGAAAGTTCACAAGTTGTTTTATTGAACGCTTGTGAAATACTACATTAATACTGAAGGCTTTTTCCCATTGCCTTCTGGGTTGTATGAGGGAGAAAAATGCAGGATTTTTAGACACAGGCTTTATCCTCAAATTAATGATGCTGGCCCAGGAAAAAAGGGATGATGGGGATTGCATAATGTGTACAGGGGGCCCTTGCTTTATTTGTCTAGTTTTGAAAAAGTAAATTGTGACACTTTTTTAATCTGTCTCTTCGCTGCTCATACGTGTCTGTGAGATAACTCTGGTAAGCTCTCTCTTGTGAACAGTTCTACTGAAATTAATGAGATTAGTTTCCAGAAAAAGAAATTATAAACCAGTTTATGTCTTCTGGGTGGTATTTATTGTCATGTTGACATACAAAACCCCATACAATACTGGGGTTTTTTTTCTAAAGCAAGGAAAAAAAGAAGGACTCCCATGTGTTAATTTCCTAAAGAAATACAAAGAATTCAAATGAACAGCCACTGTGAACTATCTGTAGCTTAAAAGACAATCAAACAGCACCAAAGGGAAGATACAGGATCTCCTTTGCCTTTAGGCTTTTAAGATCAGTCATTTAAGTAAATCTGAGACATGCTAGTTAAACAAAGTGTTAGTCATGGAAGAAATCGGCAATTGCAGTAAGAGAAGCAGCGAGCACTTTTGTTTTTCTCTGCAGGATCCAGTTATAGTATAATTAGAAAAAAGCATTAGCTTGCAGTCAGGAACCATCCTGGGAGAGACAGGTTGTGTAGAAGTCCCCTTCACAGAGAGGGTTGTTGGTGAGCAGCAGAGACAAGTTTCAGTTTAAGCGAGACCTTGCTTCTTTACAAAGACCAGGATGAAAGACTCCCACTCCCCGGTATCTTTTGGAGTTATTAAGTAGGCTCAAGAGATGTACCCTCTCCAAGTACAGTCACAGGTAGAGCAGTAACTCAGCAAGCATTAGGACGTTGAAGGATCTTAAGACATCCCTCCATCGGGCAGCTGTAACGGATGTGTAGGAGGGGTCCAATTTCATTGTTGATACTACTGGTGGGACACGTAGCACGTACAACTGACTAGAGCAAGAAGTTGGAGACGTCCAAGCAAAGCTCGCCCAGCTTTTACTGCGGCGTGCAGTACCTTTTGAGTTCCCTGCTGGTGGAAACAATGTCGCTGTGAAGATACAACGTGTAAGTAAAAATCCATGCACAAGATTGTCTAACTCAGCATTTGTGAGTTGGGAAATATCAGACATGAAGTTGCCTGTGTAGCTTTACTGGTGGGCTTTGTTAAGGTCTTTGACACATGAACTTTCTAATCTTTTCCCTTATTTTCTGTCCATCATCCTCACTGCCACCCATCTTTGTACTGATAAAATTTGTGGACACCACAGAGAAGTCAAAAGGGCCCCCTAATGTTTGGAGATTACTCTGATCTGTTGGGGTTTTTTTGCTGAGAACTTGGCATTTCTTAATATTAAAAATACTCAAGTGTTTTGTATACTTGTTGACTTCAGCTAGTACGGAATGCTCAGCATTTCTGCAAATTATCCCTGAGGTCTCAGGTAGCACATCCAGAGGACGCAAGTTTTATAAGCTGGTGAGCACTAGTGATTAGTGCATTATATGTGTCAGCATCACCCCAGTATCCCCCACAAAGGCTGGACTTGAATCGAATTTTCCAAGGCAGAATTCAAGCATAATTTTATTTCCTCTTTCTATATACTTCCCTCTGTTTTGCATATTGTGGCCTTCCTTAAAAATGTAACATTTGTCTGATGCAGGATGTTGTTTTCATATAATGAAATGGGTGCTTTGGAAAGAAAATTATGTTGTGTGTAGGAAAATAAATAATAATAAATGTATAAAGGAAGACTGTCCATTAATGCCTTTCTTTACAACACTATAAGTATTCTTCTTTTCTTTTCTCTTTTCTTTTCTTTTCTCTTTTCTTTTCTTTTCTCTTTTCTTTTCTTTTCTCTTTTCTTTTCTTTTCTCTTTTCTTTTCTTTTCTCTTTTCTTTTCTTTTCTCTTTTCTTTTCTTTTCTCTTTTCTTTTCTTTTCTTTTCTCTTTTCTTTTCTCTTTTCTTTTCTTTTCTCTTTTCTTTTCTTTTCTCTTTTCTTTTCTTTTCTTTTCTCTTTTCTTTTCTTTTCTCTTCTCTTTTCTCTTTTCTTTTCTCTTTTCTTTTCTCTTTTCTTTTCTCTTTTCTTTTCTCTTTTCTTTTCTCTTTTCTTTTCTCTTTTCTTTTCTCTTTTCTTTTCTCTTTTCTCTTCTTTTCTCTTCTTTTCTCTTTTCTTTTCTTTTCTTTTCTCTTCTTTTCTCTTTTCTTTTCTTTTCTCTTCTTTTCTCTTTTCTTTTCTTTTCTCTTCTTTTCTCTTTTCTTTTCTTTTCTCTTCTTTTCTCTTTTCTTTTCTTTTCTCTTCTTTTCTCTTTTCTTTTCTTTTCTCTTCTTTTCTCTTTTCTTTTCTTTTCTCTTCTTTTCTCTTTTCTTTTCTTTTCTCTTCTTTTCTCTTTTCTTTTCTTTTCTCTTCTTTTCTCTTTTCTTTTCTTTTCTCTTCTTTTCTCTTTTCTCTTCTTTTCTCTTCTTTTCTCTTTTCTCTTCTTTTCTCTTTTCTTTTCTTTTCTCTTCTTTTCTCTTTTCTTTTCTCTTCTTTTTTCTTTTCTTTTCTCTTCTTTTCTCTTTTCTTTTCTTTTCTCTTCTTTTCTCTTTTCTTTTCTTTTCTCTTCTTTTCTCTTTTCTTTTCTTTTCTCTCTTCTTTTCTTTTCTTTTCTCTCTTCTTTTCTTTTCTTTTCTCTCTTCTTTTCTTTTCTTTTCTTTTCTCTTCTCTTTTCTTTTTTCTTTTCTTTTCTCTTTTCTTTTCTTTTCTTTTCTTTTCTTTTCTTTTCTTTTCTTTTCTTTTCTTTTCTTTTCTTTTCTTTTCTTTTCTTTTCTTTTCTTTTCTTTTCTTTTCTTTTCTTTTCTTTTCTTTTCTTTTCTTTTCTTTTCTTTTCTTTTCTCTTTTCTTTTCTTTTCTTTTCTTTTCTCTTTTCTTTTCTCTTTTCTTTTCTTTTCTTTACTGGAACTGGCTCACAGTGCAGATCTGTGCCATTTGAGCTCCTAGTGAAGCTTACAGCAACAGAAGTTTGTTGCTTTTCAGGGTGTATGTGAGCTCCACACCTTTACAGGGAGGGAGACAAGGCATGTATGTTCCCCTTGGATTTCTCAGACATCTATGGTCTGAGGTGGCATGTTGAGCCTACAGGCTCCAGGGCTGTACTCTCATTCTCTAGTGAATCCCAAACTTTCTTACCTTTTTTCCCTGCAGTATTTCACCCCTGTGACTGCACTGCTTCCAGGGTGTGAAGTGGCACGTCTGCCTGGCGTTAGGCTGGTTGGCGCTAGTTCAGCAGCTCACTGGCATGGCGCAGTGGTCCCCGCACGATGTTGTAGGATTGAGGGTTTTGTCAAGGCCAGAGGTCAAGACGGACAGATCTGAACTCAAATCCTAGAGATGCACTATAATAACCCCACAATAAACCAGCAGGTCTTTAAATTCAGCCTCATAAACCCAGCTTTGGCTGTTGATGGTGTTTATGGAGGGTTTTTGTTTCTGTTTTTTCCCCATTACCCGAATTTTGACTCTTCTACCTGTTGCAGGCGCAGTTTCATTACGGCTGGCGCAGGAGCAGGGATAGCTTCAGTGTTTCGTGCCCCCATCGGCGGGCTCTTGTTCACATTAGAAGAAGTGTCTTCGTTCTGGGACATCAGGCTGGCCTGGCAAACCTTCTTCTGCTGCTTGATGGCTACCTTCACCACGGATTTACTGTCCTCTTCTCTCTATGGGTTTGTTTACAGAGGTCATTTTGGATTTTTTGAAGCAGAGAAAAGAATTATATTTTGGGTACGTACTGTGTGGGTGTGGGAGGAAACAGATGCAGGGTTTTAGGCTTGTCTTTTTCAGCATGTTGCTGGGGGAGTAGCAGGGAAGGGGGACGGAGACGGGGAAAGGATGATATATGTACAATTATCAGATCAGTGGATATGGAAACCTTCACACTTTACATCTGGTTATCACTTAGATACAACACAGAGTTGTTTTGTTCTGAATGAAAGCGAACAAATAGACAAAGCATCTACTGTTTCCTTATTAGCTAATCTTATAAGTTATTAAGATAACTTTCTGTATTGGTGCTGGATAGGAGAGGGATACTTCGAAGTAAAGGAAAAAGCAGAGAAGCTCTTAAATAGGGTGTCCTCTCCTGTAGCTGGCTTGAGCTCTCCCTTGTTGCTGCAGGTATTGCTGTACTGTACCCCTGTTCCTTGGTGCTTACAGATTAAACATTTGAAAACATATAATCACTGTTTGTTCCTGGTTGCACAATGGAGGTGACCTTCAGCCTCAGCTACCTTTACTTTATTCCTTCCAGCACGACACAACCTTGATCTTTGAATTTTACCTTGTGTCCACCTAAAAATAGTTGCTTTTACTATCATGTCTTTTGCTCATTTTTATTGCAAGACGATTCAATAGCTATGTGCAAGTATCATGATCTTCACTTCTTCTTGCCTAAATAATCCTTCTTTATATTTGACTTGAAGATCAATTAGAGAGCTAGAAATAAAACCCTGGTCTTCTGAATCCCAGTCCACTTTTTGCTACTAAGTAAATTTTTCCTAAGGTAATTCCCCGATCACTTTCATTGACCTCTGAATTTCTTCTGGCTTGTATCTCTCTAGCAATGCAGAAACCAGAGATTATGGTATTGTCCACACACAGGCATGCCTTGGTTGGGAAAATGGGCAACATTTTTTTGTGTGCATGGTGACTGATATAATGATTTTGCATATGCTATGCAAAAGTATTTGGGGTGTATTTGCTTTACCACAAGTTTAGCTGGGGCAAACGGAAAAGACATTGGTTTTCAACCCAAATCCTTTTTGTAGACCGACTCATAGTGCAGTCCCCCAAACAGTTGCAGTGACACAACCAAGAAGATAAAAATTTGTGGCGGAAATGTGAGACTACGTGGACAGGGAAGAGGTCAGGCCTTCTGAAGCCAGATTCATTGCTGAAGCCAAAGTATTGTGTAATGAACAGCTGCATGCACAGGGGAGAGTGGATTCACTTCAATTGCTATTTTACAATAAGCATTGCTCTTTTAACACTCCTTTCAGGATGTTTTATGAAAGGAGCGGTGGATTCTGTCTCCTTCTATCTTCTCTTAGTGTCATTAGACGGAAAAGCTAGCTAAAATTATTATCAACATGACTTCTGGCAGGGTTCAATAGTTTTTGGCTCTCAGTGTGGTACAGATAACCAGAAACATTTTCATTTCACTGAACACAGGGCTCAGGGGAAATTTTGCTTCTTTCATGTTTTGTGGCATTAACCAACACAGTTTACAGCGGATAAACTCTGAGTTGAAAGCTTGTGGGTTATGTTTCTCAAGAAAACTATTTGTTTTCTTTAGTTTCATTCTACCTAGCATAATGTTACAAGAGGAATTTATTGTACTCCAGAGCATGAAATTTTCGGGAAGCTTCACTTTATTTTCATGTAGACCATTGGAATATTTGTGAAGGTGAAACTTGCTCTGTAGGTAACAGATTTTTCTTGATGACTGGCCAAAGCCTGTAGTTGATACTACAACAAAAACAAACAATACACTGTGCCACCTTTCATTCCCAGCGTGTGGAGCACTCACTTGACTTTACCTTTATTGCCACACGCATGCGGTGTAATGTGCATATATTACTTTAAAACAAACATCTCAGTATATCTTTCCCTTAGGTAAAATGGAGGTAGGGAGAGAAAACAATAAAAACCATGTATGTCCATTTTTAGTTTTAATGCAGGATTGGAATTAAGTAGAATATAATGCAAGATATTTGGATCCTGCAGTAAATAAAACAGAATTTTTCTACTTCAAATTAAGCTACTTCTCTCTGAATTTCCACATCTTAAACATTAGAGCTCTTTAAATCCTTTGGAAAAGGATGGATTTTCTTGCAGCTATTGGTACAAATAGCATTATTAAAGTTTTGCTTAGTACATAGAGTACCTACGTATGTGATGGTTGTAGGCCTGATTATAAGGCACGCTACACCTTAAGTCTCTCCCTGCTCCCTGCAAGTGTACCCCGCAGGTGTTGGGCTTCTTGTGCCTGGGCACGGCTGCTGGGATTCTCCCTCTTCCAGACCCGGTTTCTCAGTCTGCAGCACCCTGTGGACCAACTGTTCAAGCTTGGCTGGATTTTGACCCTGGCATTCCTCCTCTCAGGAAATACCACCAGTGTTTAGTACAGCCACCCGGTGGATTTGTTGAAGTCTAGGCTAGTTGTAGCAAGAATAAGATTAAGGGTCAAGAAGAAGAGGAGGAGGAGGAAGAAAAAAGAGTTTGAACAGTAAGAGGGGCTGCGCACTTGCTCAAGCAATTTAAGGAAGGCTGGCAGTTTCTCCTATCTGTTACCCCCAAGATTATACCAGTTTAGGTTTTTTTGCAGGCAACCCTTGTCATATGCCTTTAGTCCTTCTTGCCAGGTAGCTTTTTGAGCATTTCATGACCTCTTACTCTGTCCAGATCCTAATCTTGACAAAAAGCTGTGTAACTCTATGCCTGGGCTAAGGAAATAATATCCTCACAGCTTTTAATAGATTGCCACCGATCTGTTGATCCCTTTTTGTTGGCTGGAAGATAAAATTAAAACATGATATGGCTCTCATCCTTGCTGCCTGTTGAGGAATCAAGCAGAAAATTCAATTAGTATTCCAGCTGCCAGACTGTATTCTGCGTTTATGATTTGTTGTTCTGCGATTTGTTCCAGATCAGCATCAATTTTCACAGTTTTACTTAAATAAATTTACTTATAAATGATCTCAATGCGTATGGATGCAGGTTGACACTTAATAAAGGAACTTTCCCAAATTATGATGTAGATACAGACACAGTGAGCAAAGCTCTGGTTCAGCAGTCTCTTTTGAAGTGTTCATTAAGGCCAATATGTCATGTTATTTGGATGTAACCTGAAGTGCTGAGTGCTTGTGGTAACTGCAGTGCATCATAGAGGTTTCTGCTATGTGTGCCAACACCAGTGTCTACCTGCTGGCTCCACTCCTGTGAGGTGTGTGAGAAGAGTACACCATCTCTCATGAGATCAGCTTTAAATTAATTAGCTGAGCTCCCTAAACCGCAAGGAAAGATTTATTTCCTGTATGGAAATTACTTTGTGGTATCAGGTTTTGTAAGAGAGGGTGCAATATTTCATGTCACTGGCAGGATGTTCAGAACATTTTTTTTCTCCTTTCTTTGACTCAGGTTAAGAACTTGCTGGACATGAATGTCTTGGCCTTCGTTCCAACCATCCTCCTTGGAATGCTTGGAGGTCTTCTGGGAGCTCTCTTTGTTTCCCTAAATATAAAGATTAATAAATTACGTATGCAGTTCTTTAATTCAATTCCAAAATTATCCCTTAGAAAAACAAGCAAGCTGTTGGAAACTGTGCTTATCCTTGTAAGTAAATAATATGGTTCTCTTGATTATATAATATTTACAGTGGCTAATGAGGACAGGTCATAAATTGGCTGGATGGAAAAGTGGATCTCACCTGCCGGTACTTGATAATGTGCAACAGAGTTACAGCAAACATGGATTTCCAAAGTACATATAAGTATTTAAAGTTGGTGGGTACATAAGACTGGAAAAGACATGGTTTGTTTTGTTTTGTTTTTTAATGTTTTTTAATGTTTGAAGTATTTTACCTATAGAGTTGCTCTCCCACTGCTTCTGTACTCCGATGATACTACATCAACTTAGTGACATGTAGCAGGAGATCTCTGCCTGTTGTGAGAAGAATAGATGCATGAAGAATCAATGTTGTAGAGGGTTTAAAAGTTATGGATAGGTATAGAAAACTTTCTGGAGTTAATTATGTATCATCATGTATGTATGGAGTTAACTAAGTCAGTTATCCCTAGTTGTTACTGATGGAGGTCAGCCTGGAGCCTCAGATGTCTTGATAAGGCATGATGGGGCCATTTTACCTCTAGGCTTTGGAGTTTCCATTTGGCATTTTGAGGCTTTGGAGAGGGTCATGCCATTGGAACGAAAACGGTAGAGACAAAAGGTTCCCATATTTTGAACATTTTCAAAATTTTCAATTTTATGCTTTGATTATAATTTAAGTATGTTGTTAAATGTGGAGGAAGGAAACCTTCAGAGCTTTTCTACTGCATTTTTAGTAAATCGTGCAAATTTGGGTTTCTCTGCAAGCTTCTCTAGTGAATACCTGCTTGACATAATTTTTCTTTTTTCCCACCATTTTTGAGGAAGTCTTTCTGAGGAGTTTTCAGTCCTTTTTAAGTATTGAGATGACCTTTCTTTAGGGAAATTGGTGCACACCAAAGCCCCTTTCTTCTGCCCTCTCTTAGGCAGACTTACCAGTATGTTTTATGCGTGCTACATATATTTTTTTATATATCCTATTGTATATTTTCTCTTTCCTCCCTCTTGGAGAGAGGGTTGCTCAATTGTAGACCAACGGGTTGGCCATATAGATGCTCTCCTCCCATCAGCCCAGACATGCCTTCAGCAGCCTCTACTCCGAGCCAACAAAAGGTCATAAGCTTCAGGGAAAAGCATCGCCTTGGCTCGCATCAGCAACCCGGATGATACTGGGAGGAAAACAGTATTTTAAATAAGAAAAGAGAAACTTTTGGAGCTAAAAGTGTGAATAACCATAGGTTGAGGCAGACAGTTAGTTCTCTGCAAGCTCTCCACAGATTGGTACAGAGATGCGCACGTTTCCCATAGGTTGCACTATTTTTCCTCTCCATAGGGTCAGAAAGAGTACATTTCGTTTAGTCCTTGAAAGCTGTTGCATGCTATGGCAGTCCAGCTCCTCCTCCTCCTCCTCCTAGTCCCGCTCGTTGCTCAGAGGAGCATCCTGCTTGTTGGGTTCTCTGTGGGCACATCAGAGGTGAAATCTGACCTCCGGTAGGAGGAAGAGGAGGAGGAGGGATCCCGTGAGCGGACTGTGCTGGAGCCGGCCCATGCCGTCGATGACAACTGGATTTTAGCTCCTCTTAGCGGCAGGATTACGGCTTTTCAGTTTGCAGCCGTGTTTGTTCAGCATCTCGCTGAGGGGAGGCACCTTGAGGAAGCTCACTTGAAGCTTTTTGCTTCCACGTTTGAAGGAGTGGGTAAGGTAGGTAGGGAAAACCGGGTTTCCTCAGCTCTAGGGAGAGTCTTTCCACTGCCCAGGCTTCTTTCGTTGTGCTACAAATTTGCTCCCAGGTCTTGCAAAGGATTCGGGACTTTGTGCTGTTGAGCACTGCGATGAGACATCCTAACAGAAATCCAGTTTTCAGACCAGCAGGATGAGGAGTGGTGTCCCATGTGTGACTCCCATTAGTCCTGTGTAAACTCCAAGGTTTCCAAAGGACCTCTGGTTGTGAGAGGTCAGGTTTGTAACAGTTGTTATTTTAACAATTTGGAGCCGGAGCTCGGTGTTTGATAGCCGCTTCCCCTACTATTAGGAAAGGTTTGGCTTTCTCATAGTACACTACAAAAACCTTGCATAAACTACTTAAACACATAAAACCCACATAGTTCCTTATTACTTTTCAGAAAAAAATCCCAAACCCCAAGCCACAACATAAGCCAGGAAGACCCAGCATGTTAGAAGGTATTATAGGATTAAACTTAAGATCAGCTAGCAAAGATTTAGTGTCAGATGTAAAGAAAACGCCTCCTAAGAGTTATTTTACATTGTTTAGGAGTGGTGCCTTACTGACTCCAAAAGTTCATGGAGCCGTTAGCACCTTGCCAGATCATACCTGAAACTGGGAGAACAGCGTGTGTTTTGTAGGGCTATAGTGCTTACAAGAGCTTTTCTGTTTATATATTTTTGTCTTCATCCTCTAAATTTTTTTTTAAATACTGGTTTTTTACATTAACTTTGTAGCATGAACTCTATTCAGATTGTTTTTCCTTTTTATTAGCTCTAGGAGATCCTGCTCAGGTCACAGTCCTTATTTTATTATGACTTGGCAACAAAAATGGCAGGAAAGAAACTGTTTGATCTAAGAGAGAACCATACAATTTTTTATTTTTTTTTTTTTTTTTTTTAATAAACTCACATAACCAGGCAACTGAAAGAAACTATGTCACAGTGACTTTAACCAAAAATAATCTTGTATAAACCAGTCTGCATTTAAACTTGGAAAGAACCCGTCACGGTATCTTCCACACCCACAACATAACCTGGAGTACCATTCCTTTGACTGGAATTGGATATCTAATCTTCAGCCCATAGATTAGGTGAAGCCGTCTTCCTAAGTGCCCTTCTGCCCCTTGGCCTGCGTTTGCTTCTCCTCAATTCATCACCTTTCTCTCTGTGAGGAAATCACAGTGTAGATAATGTTTTGCCAAGAATCTGGCAGAGCTATCTTTCTTTTTCTAATGTTTTATCATGTTGACTAATGCTTCTGTTCCAAAAGCTCAGTGTTTCCATGGGCAGGGTGAACAATTTAAGGACATATGCATATATACTTAAACTGTCAGAGCTTTAAAACGTTACTCGACAGGATTATATTTTTTTCTACCTAGCTGTGAAGATAGGCTACTGCTTTAAATATGTAGCCACTGGCTCCAGGCTAGCTGTCCTTCTAGCTCCCTTTGGACTTTGGGGCTTTGGCAAAAACTTGACCTGGGTTTGAACTGTCCCAGAGTTAAGTTTTCAGAAACAAAACCTGACCTAAGCTTTGTGAAGACCGAACTACTCCCAGTTTCATCTATCTCTTGTAGATGCGCTCTGCCCATAAGCTTATAATCTTTGAGATACAGGGAAACAAAGGCTTGAGATACGATTGTCTGACAAATTGTCACAACTGCGCACAGCTGAATCTCAGCTTGAGGGTTTCTATAAATGTGCTACCTGAACTTTTTTGAAACAATCCACAGAGTGCATGAAACTTTGTGCTTGGAAGATATACTACTGTTATGGCTGTGTGTTCCAGTAATTTCTCTCCAGATGTCTACTGCAATCTTTTCTAACTCTTTTTTATTTTTGGGTGTATCTTAATTTATTAGAAATGTAAATTGATTGCAACTAAGATAAAAAACTTAAGATTAGTTTTGAATGAAATATAACTGTTACATTGAACTATGCTATGTTGAAAAATATGCATAACTGAAATATAGTTATCTCATGTAAAAACTTCCTTTGTTTTTGGCGAATGCAAAGCAGCCAGCATAAACACCACCTGCTGTGCTCTATTCCAAACATTTTTGGTTTCATTCATGTTTACTTCAAAATGGGTATATGGAAAACTAGTAGAAGGACCTTGTAAAGTCTCTTCATCCATTTGGATTGCAATGCCTGTGTCTCTACTGGATAGTATGTAATCTGCTTTAGGCATTATAGCTGTCTAGTATGCTAGGATGTCTAGGAACTTCTTTCTGTTGATTACCTGAATATTAGTCCTTTCATAACATCCTCTTTAAAAGGGCAGGGAAGCAATAAGTTAACAAGTTAGTTAGAAACAAGTCTTTAGCTGTTCATGCTGATCAGGAACTTCAAATTTGCATAAATCAGGAAGTAACTTAAATTGAAGCAGTGGATTGCTTTTGACATACAGCATAATTTTAAGTACCAACCAAAAATCTAGGTCCTTAATGAAAGACACATAGATCCTGAGTCCTTGCTGTGCGCAAGTTGCAGTCTCAGGCTGGTAGCCTGCAAGGAGCTCTGGCTGAACGTGGCACGTGGCGGGGAGGCTGGGCACATGTGGAGCATCCCATGTGCTGCGAATCTTTCTCTCTGGAGGTAGTGGTGGCTCTCTGGTGGCTGTGGGGTTGGAGGTCAATTACCTCGTTGCAACAGTTGAGTCCCTGAATTTAGATGGGATGAATCTGGGCCTCACTGGCTGCTTAGGAGTAAATGCTGATCTTCTGGGATGTGTGAGCAAGACGAAAGGACAATTTCCTTGTGGTAACTACTGGCACTAGTGATTTTAGACACTTTTCTTTCTGTTTTTGTCTGTTTCTACATCTCACGATAGTCTATTTACTTATTTTAATGCCTGCAGGTATGTACGACGACTGTTACAGTATACTTACCGTATTTCTTTCCTTGCACTCCAGTCATGAGCGTGAGAAACTACCAGCTGAGAAACAACTCAGAAACGTAAGTGGGGAGAGTCACCGGGAGCATATCTATGTAAATACAATTATTAACCATTTCTTCCAGTTAGTTGTTACAAAGATTTGGGATGGAAAGATTCAAAGGTGCATCAGAGCTGAATGTTTAAAATTAATTCATGTAGAGACAAGAATCACGCTTAATCTTTTAATCACTGAAATTTAATCACACTTAAACTTTTCCAGTGAGAGGCATTTGCCATCATGTCAAATTAAAGAAGAAAAAAAAAAAGGAGAAAGAAAGAAACAAAAGGGAGTTCAAAAATGAAAAGGGCCTGAAACGTGGCTGTTATGTATCATGCAAGGACTTTTTCAATTTGGAATCGTGATTTTGATTTAAAAGGTGTATACACCTTATATATAGGTATATAAGTCTATAGGAAACAGGCTGTGCTTTAACTGGAAAGCTGGAACTGGAAACTGTTGAAAAACCTTCATTATTCTCAGCTTCAGTCAGCTACTATTGGTGGAGGGACATGATTTGTTCAGTCATCTATATAAGAACACCAACAGGTAACACATCAGAGGCGCGTGCCACTACAGCACAAACTGTAATCCGGGGACTTAAAATGACAAATATTATGTTAATAAACAGGCAGGGGATATGTGGCTGAACGGCTAGGGATTTATGGGTCATACAGTTGAAGACATCCTTGAATCTGATACAGGTTTTGCAGTCCAAGTATCTTTCTTGAGAAATACCTATGAGGAATCCAGAGGAGGTAGAAAAAGAATTGCTCAGATTGAGGTTAATTGACAACTTGAGTTCTCAGTCATTGCAAATGGCCACTACTAACTTGTAGTTTTACAAATTCATAAATTTGTAAAATTTATGAATTCCTCCTTCCAAGTGGGCAGCGTCACATATATTGCATAATACGAACTGTAAATACTGAATAACTTGCCATTGGTGACTGGACTCTGAACAGCTTATTTAAGTATATAGAAAGCAGACATACTTTCCCATTCTTGCCACCAATTCTAGACTGTCATTTGACTTGCAATACCTGGTTCAGTATTGTTTGCTATAATGTGTATTTACATATTCTTCACAAAAGCAAACTTTGTCACTTACTTAGTACCAGGACTTGGTGACTATGGCTATTTGGATTGCTACAGGAAAAGCCTTTTTCCTCACCCCGACATCCTTTTTTATTTTAAGGACTAAATGCTTGCAAAATGTTATTTTTCAAAACAAAACTATGTTTGCTCTAAAGGAAAAACATCTGAAACCACGATAATGTCATGGCTTTTTTTGTCTGTCTCTGAATCGAAAATAGTCAGGCTGATCCAGCCTAGAGGCTAAACGGTCTTTGTGCCAATTTGTCATCTGGTGTGGCTACAAGTTATAAAGAGTACATCCTGTTGAAAACTGATAGATCTGAAGGGAATTAAGCACCAAATTGCCATGGACTTTGCAAGGCCATGCATATGCTGAAGGCAGTGATGATGACTCTAGTAAGCTTGTAATAAGGTACAAGACTAAACGTGGAAAAGAATCTTGTTCACTGTTCTCCCAGTCTTAGAAATTAAAAAAGGGAATTATGATTGCAGTTGTGAAATTTTAATTAGGAACATTTAGATTTGGCTCATGTCAGCGTAATCCGAGATTCTTAGTCAGAGCTCCAGAGGCAGGTAAATGTCTTTAAGCTTTGAAGGTCCAACAGATTAGTAAGAGGCACCCTTTCCACTTTAAGATATCCAGTAAGAACCACATAACAAAAAATTTGTAAGATGCTTAGTTTTGTCTTTTGTACTGATCCAACTCGGTGAAGTGTATGTTTTTTCTTTTAAACCATGATAGTACAAGAGCTGCAGCTCCAGATGGGGCTGTATGTGGCTATGCCAGTATGACAGCACTTCCTTCTAGCGTAGCTTATCCTCATAAATTTATACTGGAACAGTGCTTTCAGTAGTGTTTTGTAGCACTTCCAGCAGGCCTTGATATTCCTGGGAAAAGGAGGAATAGGAGGTTGTGGGGGGGCAGGAGAAGGAGGTAAAGAAGCAGTGGGCTTCCTCCATTAGCAGGTTTCAGCACAGCACATGTATTCCTGCAGCAGGCAGTGTGGCAGTGCAGTCCTCCCACTGGC
The DNA here is from genome assembly GCF_965638725.1 of Aptenodytes patagonicus. Lineage (NCBI taxonomy): Eukaryota > Metazoa > Chordata > Aves > Sphenisciformes > Spheniscidae > Aptenodytes > Aptenodytes patagonicus. The sequence continues at coordinate 47,137,450 of NC_134950.1, read as the reverse complement.
ACCAGGGAGAAGTCTGTCTCTACTAAACATACTGATTTAAAACAGAAAGAGTTAGTGGTACAAAACCCTGTGTGTAAACAAGTCCTACATCTCCATTCTCTGTGCTTTGTTCTTCTTGCTCAACCATGTATTTTAACGGTAAAACAACTTTCTTCTGTTGTTTCTCTCTCTGTTGTTTTGGCATTGCTGCAAGCTTCAAATTGCCTCTCAGATGTGCTGTTTTTTGTGTGTGCACTCCTTTACTGGTAGTAAAGACGTGTATAGAACTTGAGGCTTTGCTATAAGTGGGTTACACAATCGTATGATTTCTAAAGCAGGATGGAGTAAATAAGATTTTTATTTTTTATTGACTATTATGAATTTGGAATATATTCTTGTCTGAGTGGTTGGATTAATGTAAAAAGCAAATACAAGATTGGGAAGTATCTTGTGTTCCTTTGGTTGCCAATCTGGGGTCTGGAAGAAATTTTCTTGCACTAGAAGTTGGCTGCATTTTCAGTTTTCCTTGTAGTTCTGAGCAGGGATCAGGTGGGTCAAATACCACAGATCTCCCGCTCTTTGTTCCAGAAACAGAGTTCATATTGTTACTGTTTAGGTTGTGGCGATGTCCAAAACATGCTGGATGCTTTCCAAACTGGAAGAAGGAAGTCATACCTGCTTGGAGCGTGCAATTGTTCCAGACGACAGAGATTGAGAAAGTGTCCAGGAATAGTAGTGCTGTACAGAAAGGCTGGTCATGGTCGGCATGATAACTGGCAGCCGAAGTTGCAAGATGTTGAAATAACCGGTGCCAGTATTTACCGAAGGAGAGCTTTAAGAATGTGTTGGACAAACACCTTTTAGGTGTGGTTTGGGTATAGCCTGCGCTGCTGTGAAAGGGGAAACCTCTGAGTCCTTCCAGCTCTCCATGGCGCTCTCCTGTGCAAAGCTTTCTAACTGCAAATGCATCTGTCAGCTTGGGATGCTGTGCTTACCCACTGAAGTGTTTGTCGGGGATGATAAATTTTTGGTCTGCTAATCCTGTTTAATAGAGTTACAATGATATGTGTGGACGAGGAGATCGAGGCCAGGCTGGGCATTTTAATCAGATTTTTTTTCCTGTTTTCTGGTTTTAGGCAGTGTAATGTGATTTCTGGTTTTGGAAATTTCGGGTTTCAGCAGCAGGAGGTTTATGCAGAGGAATATGAGCATTAATAAACCAGATTTATTAGTTTAGTAGAATAATTAATAAACTGATGTAGTAAACTAGATATATTAGTTAATAAAACAACTTAATTGGGAGATGTAAGGGAAAGTAGGCTTTTTGTGTAAAATTTATATCTAATAGACACAGTCTGTACAGGCACTAAGGTAAGTTATATTCATCCATTTACTTTTTTTTTTTTTTTTTAATATTTAAGCCTAAATCAGTTCAAGAGAGAAATTTCAGAATATAGTTGTTCATCAAGCACATGGATTGGTCCAGATGGAGTCAGATATTCTAATCAAACCTTCAATCAAGGTAAGGGGAGCTAAGTGATTGATACCCGGGAACAAATTGAATTTACATAACTTGAGGTGATATCCAAGTATATTTACTCATAGCGTAGGTTTTCTTCAAAGTAATGTAGTGCTCTCTTTTGAGGGATATATCAGAACTAAATTCCATATTTGAGCCAAATATGGTGGGAAGTTCCTGAGTTATTACCTCTGAAAGGAACGGGGAAAGAGCCCTGCTGAAGTAGTACGGTTGCCTTTCTTTGGCTTAAATGGCTGCAGTTTCTCCTTGTTTAGATCAAGATTAACATCACACAGACCGGACTGGAAAGAACAAATGTTCCTTGTTTCCTGTAAAGTGCCCCAGATGCTGAAGCTGTCATGTAAACCCCAACTAACTGATCTATGCACTTTGCTGATTTCTTATCAGGTTTAGGCAAATGAGAACTACTACAAACTGTTTTTTTTGTAAAGGATCCTTTTAATGTTTTGTATCTCTCCACATGTCTTCCTCTGTGTTGCAGCTGCTGCGCTTCTAGTTGAAAATGGGAAGCAAGGGATCACGTATCTCTTTAAACGTGGGACTCATGAAGAATTTGGATACACATCCCTCTGCACTGCTTTGGCATTTTATTTCATCCTCAGCTGTTGGACGGCAGGTTCTGCTGTTGCCAGTGGCCTGGTTATTCCTATGCTGTAAGCTTCACCCATCTTGGTTTGAGCTTCCTGTACAAAAGGCCTGTGCTGAGTAGCAACAATCCGAATCGCAAGCTGAAAGCTTGGCAATAGCAAAGCTATAAGTGCTTGGAGGAGGTTATATAGGTGGAACAGGATGGTTTGCTTGGAAAGAGATGTTAAAATTGTGGAAAAGAATGAAGAAAAATCATCTGAGAATAGCTATGGAAGGACCATAGCCAAAACTGTGTACTTTCCAAGTATAGATCATTTGAATCCTTTGGGGACCCAGAGGGAGTCTCGGCTGCTGGCTCCATCCCTGTAACTGTAGAAATACGGGTTCAGATCCAGACTTTTCATCTGTTTCTTATGCACATAATAGCCTGAATCTTAATCTTGGACATCAACACCCTAGACTTTGGAGAAAACTGCAGTTAGGTCTTTTGTTGTACTTTTTAGAAAGATGTGGTAGACTAGAGCAAAGTTCTTACAGTCATGTTGAGAGGTTTAATGTTCAGGAAGCAGGGAGTCATGGCTGGAGAGTGGGTATCCAGCATAATGCAGTTCAAATACTGAAAAAATTCTAAAAAGAAATAGTTGTGTGTCCAACCTTCTGCCTTTGCCCTACCCCTGAGTATTTGCCTCCTACCCTCCCCAAACTGTTGTCTAAATCAATTTTTAATACACAGTGTTTGCTGAAACATGGCATACTTGGCTGAATAGATATAGACAGTCAAGTCTGTCAGCCAGCACCCATGTTTCTGACCCAATAACCTAATTTTTGTAACATTCTAGAACTACTAAAACCGCATCCGTTAATAAAATGAATTAATTGCATGAATAAATGGGAAAAAGTTGTGTAATGGTGCAAGATGATGCTCCCCAAATCAGATAATATATATCATATATGGCCATTGTATAAGTAATAATAATTTATCATTTCCGGAAGGTGAATGTCAGTACAAATCCAGTTCATTGGCTGATGCTTGAATCTGTATATTTAATTCCTTGCATATGGAATGAAATGCTGTGTATCACGCCAGCAATTACATGCCCAACTGTGCTAAATTTTGGTTTTGCTCTTCAGTGTAGCATATGGTTGGTTTGAGGACTTCTGGGTTCTCTTCACAGCTTCATTCCTGGTTAGCTTTGGGCAGGTCATTAATACCTATTACTCCATTTTGCCCATTTGTTATATGGCTGTAATATTTTACTTGCCGGGTTTATGGGGCACAGGTAGACTTAATTTTAAGAAATTATATAAGGCTGGAGCTCTAGAAGTGCGGGTTTTTTATCTGAAATATCCCGGTGTGTATATCTGTGACCTATACTTTTGACTGTATTCCTGTAAGGTTCATTCTCATTTGGCTTTGAAGGACATTAAGAAAGACATGCCGATAGTCCTTTTTCTTCAAAGTACGGTAAATCTGGCAGTTTCATGCTAGTGATTGGCACTAAGTAAATGCTCATACTAAGGAAAGATGCTAGAGCTTTTCTTGGGAAAGGAGTCGCTACAGAAGTTGCCACAGTTAATCTGGGATCAGCAGAATATTAGAAGCATTTCTAGAAAACACTATCATTGGCAAAAGGATTGCTCTTTTTCTTCTTGCATACAGGTACACAGGAGCTTTGTATGGCAGGATAATCGGTTTGATCCTTGTTTCCATTTTTGGGGTTCAAACTAATAAATACGGTGCATGGATTGATCCAGGTCTCTTTGCCGCCATTGGAGCTGCCTCGTTTTTCAGTGGTGTGTCAAGACTAACCATCTCCCTCACTGTGATAATGGTAAGTATGTTAAGTTTTCTGGTATTTGTGTGGCCAAGGTTGAGTTGAGCTTTTGCTGCTGCAGCTAAATGAACCACAGGTGGTGTCCCACGCACATTGAACCACAGAGAAATAAATTATTGGCCTGGTTATTTCTAGCTTGCCTGAAGAGGTTTTTTTTTCTGGGACCTTTTATTTGTGAAGTGTAAGTTTGGAAATAACACTTTGGCTGAGAAATCTGACTATCTGTTTTCCTATTTTTTAAATTTTTTTTGGGTTACAGAAACGATAATGGCATCAGTGGTTTACAAACAAGAAAACAGAAAATATTATCCTTTGTTTCTTCTGGATTACAAAAAAATAATAGGTCACACTGCTTGGCTTGTGAATTGACTTCTGTGGGGGCTGAGGGCCTTGTGCAATGCACCTTTTTATGTTGGGGCTGAATATGGCCTTCTGGATGGAGTAAGTGAAGGATTTGCAGTAGTATAGGCAAGTGATGCAATGGGAAGCCTCCCAGCTGTCTCTGCCTTATAGATTTCAAAATTTTTAGATTCACTTGGAACACATTTCATATTTCTGTTTCCTCCCCCCCTCCTTTTATAACAGGACATTTTGAGTCTGTGGTACAGTACTTTCCAGGCAAACCCCTGAAAGCTGAAGGATTTGCAAAATAGAGTCTTATAATTAGAGAGCATGTTCTTTGCTCTCCCCGGTTGCAACACCTGGGGACGGTGAGTTGTCAGGCGCAACTGAAATTCAGCTTAGTCAACAGAGAAGTGACGCTGAGGTCACAAGGGGAAGCTTTCACCCTTCCACGGCAGGACATTCAAGTCCTATGAGTGTTACTGTGTGTGGAAATTTCACCCATGACTAAACCTAGTCTTGGCTGCCCGGCTGGCTTTGCCCAAAAGGATCTCATTAAAATCTTTGCAGATGTCAGAATTCACCAGGAGTGACCAAGCCAGGATTTTCCCTCCTAGTACGCTGTTGCGCAGTGTTTGATAAAGAAGCTGTTTATCGGCAGTCGCTCCAAACTGGGTTCATTTTAGTGATAGGTTGTGTAAACTGTGTAGGAAGCGGTTTTTTTGATGATTTAGCTTGAAAGGTGTTGTATGTGCATAAAAACTTCTCTATTGTGAAATAATAATTAGATTGAATATGGAAACACTCCTCCTTCACTGTCCTCTTGGTACTTTAGCACTTATCCATTAAGTACAAATGCATTCTGGTATTTTTGCTTCTATTATTGCTGCTGTTCATCTTTTGGAAGTTGCTGTATGATTTGTTGGCCAGCTACTAAGTCTGTAAGGCTCAAAGGGGGGAAAGTTGGTGCCTGAACACTAGGTGTAAGTTTTTCGAGAGCCTCAATTATCACTAAATGTAATGTCTTTTCCAAAGTAGGCCTGAATTTTCTTGCAACGGCTCAGTACATTTTAATTTAAGTATCATTTGTAACCGTTGCTTTATGGTCTTGCTGCAGATAAAATTCCTTAGTGGCAAAAGCAGTTGATTGACATCTTCCTTAGCTTTGTGCTCATGAGGCTGTGCTTCATTGCAGGGAAGTGAGAGGTGATTATGTGCCAGAACACTTGCTGGTCTTGGATGACAGAACTGCGTTTCATTCGGCTCCAGTAGAGAGAAAAAGCCTACATTTTATTTGCTTCAATTTCTCCCTGCCTTCCCCATTACCTGCACTTGTTCTTTTTTTTTTTTCCAAGTGCCTCCATGAGCATGCATGTACGGCATATGCAAAACAATAGCTGGAAACTGTTAAGAGAACTGTAGGAAACTCAGTTGAAAAGGCACTAGAAAAATGAGGAGGTTTGCATTGCAATGTGTTCTGAATTCCCCTAGGTGTCATGTTATAACTCTTCTGCGCCTCTCTCTGCAGAGGCAGATTGTGTTTCAATTCATGTTCATCCAAGATAAATAGCTGCATTGCTTGAGGAAATATTAATTTTTGAGGAGAAAAAAGGTCTTGGACATGACGATGCAAAAACATAATTAAAAGGTTGTACCCTCAAACCATAAAATGCACATATTTTTCCTATATTGTCTGATGGGTTCAAAAAGAATTGAGAATGTTTGCTTTGGCTTTTCACACAGCCTTCCATTTGGAAACAGTTATGAATATGGGACTTGTAGCGAACAGGTTTGTAAGATGCTTTTCTTCTTTTTTTTTTTTTTTTTTTTTTTTTTTTTCCTCATGGCAGACCCCACAGGCATCTGCCCACCTCTTTTCTTGGCTGCCTCTTTCTGCCCCCCATGCTGACACTCGACCCTCATCCTCAGCTCTTTGCGGCAAACGGTGGATGTGGTGACACTTTCCTTGGAAAGTACAAGGACCAGCCTTATGACTTGCCTTCCCGCAGCCTTCTGTCTCCCACGTCTTTTTAAGTGTTACGTGTCCCGAGCTTGCGGGCCTCAGGGCGCTCTAGATGTGGGAAAAGGAATAGCATCTTCCTACAGTGTGTGTTGTCTCTGGGTCATTCTGTATTTTTATCGTTCCTTTTGTGTTTTTACCTCTCAGTAACACTGCCTTGCAAGGGTTAAAGAGGAAAGGTGGCACTGGGCTAGCCTAGGATTACTGATCTTGCCCAGTACTGGTGATGCCTCTGTGGGGAAGCTGAGAGAAACTTGATTTACACCGATTTGGATCCTTTGTCCCCTGAGTTGTCTTTCTTTCTGTCTGTCTTTCCATCCACAGGATGGAAAATAGCCCTGACTCTCTCCCCTTTCTTGCCTGTTCTGTTCAAACAGAATTAAAGCAGTGTATCAGTTTATTGGCCTAATTTATTTCTCCAAGAAATCTTTTCTGATGGAAATGGGGAATGCAATTAATGCTGAAAAGGTTAAGACTCAAAACCCTCCTCTGAGTGTGAAACACTGAAATATCAGGCTTTTGACAGATGTAGACTAAAGGAGAAAATAGAGTATGCCTTAGGATTTGGAAGGGGAAATGCAATGTCGTTATATAAACCAAAGGGAAATCTCCGTAGGGGACTAAATCGCCTAAGGTCTGTCCTTGAGTCTCTTGTTAATGGCAGGTGTGGCTGCTGTGAATGAGTGGCTTGTGCTAATGGGCATGATGTTGGTACTGAAATAAAATGACCATCTGATGGGGTTTCAGAGCATTATGAAAAGTTGCTTGTTGATGTCTGTCTGAGTCTGCAATACGGCAGAAATAGCAAGCTGTATGTAAAATCATTTGGTTCATAAGACAGTATTGAAGGCTCAGAGGTGAGGTTTGTTTGTGCTTTCTGCTCTCTGATGCCTACATCAAGACAGGCACACTGGCAGAGCACTGTATATAATAAACTACACTGCTCTAAGTGACCACTGTCCTATAGTTAGGAAATTTGGTATATTTGTTATACACGTTCCATTAAGAAATGAAAACGAACACTTATTTTTTGCATAATTTGGATACCTCAGTTGTAATGTATACTTCTGACATGCCTCACAGCAGTGTTACAGGTCATCTTGAATAAGTCCAATAAAAGAACTGTATCAGCAGGTAGTAACAATTAGACCCTAACCTCTCCCCTCTCTCTGTATTTCTTCAGTACTTCTTATTTAGGCAAAACAGGCAGGATGTATTGTTGCAAATTCTGTGGCTACCCTTCTCACCTCCTCTGAGAGAGTGACCCTCAAGAAGCTTAAGTCCTTTCACAAGAAATTTAAGTAGAGCATCAGCTTTGGGCACTGACCGTAGATATGACAGACACATCTTGTTTTACAGACATGATGTGAGAATACAGCACAGACAACCACCCAATCCAACTAACCGAAGGGAAGTTATAAGAAGAGCGGAATGGTGATGTAAGATGTTAGGAAAATAAGCACAAGACTTCTAAAATACATGTAAAATCTGCCTGGTATCCAGTGCAAATTTTTCACAGAGAGCTGTGTTGCTCAATGGTTGTAGGACACAAGGTGCTGCATTTTGAACCATTTGCAGTAATGATGATGCAAGCAGGAAGGATGGTTTTGAAAATGCTAAAACAAATATAATTTCTGAATCTTTCCTTGTTGAATGGAGGCGTCAGATAATATCGCATAGCTGGTGCTTGAAGACCAAACAGTGGAAACAATCCTGGCTGCTCATGCCGTTGCTTGTCTGTGTTGCTGCCAAAGAGACCATCAGGGGGCCAGGAATTCTCATTGATTTAAATCAAATTTCTCCTGAGTGAGGCCTAATCTAATGGGTGACAGCTCTATTCTACAGGCAAAGGTGGATAAACTGTACATTAACTGGGCAACAAAATTGTGATATGTATCGCGCTTGGATTAAATGTAAATGTTAATGGGTGTGAATTCTAGGATTTCTTCTTGTCTGATGGGATGCCAGAAAAGGCCTGTATAGCTGTGCCTTTCAACATGCTGGGAGTAGTTGGACTGTGTTATTTTCCACTTCAGCTTCCTCCTCTGTGGTGCTGGAGAGCCATGGACTGGATTGCCAGCAGCCGCGTTTGGGTCTTGGTTGGTACCCGGTTATACCTTGTAGCATTTCTGTGAATTTCCCCTGCTCACCTCTGCAAATTATTAATACTGTGCTCTTTTGAGTGATTTTTGGGGGCATATAATTAACTTACACGCTGCCTTTTTTTTTTTTTTTGCAAGATCTTAAAAAGTTTAGAAGCAGAGAGAGTATTTTAGTAGAAATGCTGGGTTGCCCAGTGAACTGCTTTTCCTGTGAAGTTTTGCACAACAGTCGGAACATGAACGACGTTTCCTCAGTTTTCAGTTCCAGCCTGCCTGCTGCCCCCCGTTACCTGTTGCTGTTTTACTTGGCTGCTAGCAGGGCAAGGTCTCCCTGAGAAGGGAGGGAGGCTGGCTCTGGTGGTGCATGTGCTCCTTGTCATGCAAAACAGCAGTGTCCGTTTGCCTTGGGCAGCCTCCACCTCCATTTGGGTTGGGGCTGTTTCTGCCACCTGGACCTCCTGCTTTTCCCTCTTCTCTTCTGCTCCTTGAGCTGGAAAGTAAGGACGGAAGCAGCTCACGGTACGAAATGGTTGTCTTCTTTGGTCATTCTCCGGGGTTTGTCCCCCCCTGGTTTATGAGTGCCCGGGACTGTTGTGTAGGCAATGAGGAGAGCCTGCAAAGGGAGCTGGATGTTACTCAAGGAGGTGCTCCTGCAGAGATGGCAGGACTTAGAGGTGCAAAGGGTCTTCAGTGCAAACCGTGCCTTATGTGAGACTTGCTCATGTACTTGCAGTCTTCTTGGATCTTGCTCTAGTAAGAGAAGAGAACAATAAAAATACCCCTTAAACAGCTGACTTTAAAACACCAACTGCAGCGCAGGTGCCTTTCTGTAATGCATAGTTTCCACCTAGTTTGTCTTACCTTTTTTTGGTAAATTATTAAATGCACAAAATGATTGCTGACACAAAGCTGGGCTTGTGTACCAGTGCACTTATGTTCTCAAACGGAGGAGCAGCTGACCCCGAAGCAACGGGGCTCAAGAGCTGTGGCACTGTCGTGCTGTGGGCTTCAGAAAATGGAAGCTATTGAATTTTGCTCCATGACAGCTCTTCAGGGCAGGTCTTACAGCATGAGTAGCTACAGGAAGCAGGATATTTTGCAAGATGTCAAATTAAATGATTTAATTGGTCCTTCTGGTCTTAAAAGAAACCAGTCTTGTTTTCGGCACATAAAATGTAGTGTAACATCTGACTAGTTGAAGAGGAGTTCCCTTCCAAACTCGTAATGCCATCCAAAGTGGGATAGTTTCCTTGATAAGGTTCACAGTTTGCTGAGGTGTGAGGAGAAAACTTCTCTGAGTGCTGAGTATGCTTTTGGTGTACCAGCAAGCAGGAGAACAGGCTGATTTCAAATACATTGTTTTCTTGTTCACGTGAAAAATCTTATGGTCAGATAAGATCAATATGATCTTATGGCCAAGTACAGCAAAATGTTCTTCAGTGCCTAGCTTTGTGGTGGTGACTGGAAACATGGAAGTCTGCAATAGCTTGTTTTTTCAGCACCACCCTGGTTAGAATTATTTCAAAAAATTCCTTTCTACTCTATTTTTGACTGAAAATGAGGCCTTCAGATTTGTTTCTACAAAAACCTTGGACTTTTCATCAAAAAGCTGAACATCTGAAAAACAGAAATAAAGAAAAAATATTTAAAATTACTTGCTATAAGCTCTATTGTTTCATGTTAGCATTTTTCTGTAAGGAATGAAATATTTCCCATGAAACACCAAAGAGAGTTTCTTGGTATGTTTGAGGAAGGAGGGGGCAATACCCAGTGCATCGTGGGAGACGTAGTTTAATCTGAGAGGCCAAGCCGAATCCAAGCTGAAAATTCTCAAGAGATGCCAAAATAGCATTCCAAATGAAAGCTTTTTGGGTTTTAACCAAAAAAATACTGCTCTATAGGGGTGATAAACAATTTGTCAAGTCACTGGAACATTCCATAAAAAATGTATGCTTGTAGGGAAAAATGAAAGAAAGCCCTTTTTCTTTCTGGATGGTAGCCTTGTGAACCCAGCCCAAGAAAGTCAGAACAAGTCTCCTCTGATTCATTCATTCATCATCTGTAAAGAAGAACTGCAACTATGGGACAGTTGGTTAGTCTGTAGGTAATTCACAAATTAGAAGAGAATCCAGCTTTATCTCTAATATAGCTGTTTCAGCTTTGGCACCAGGTTTTTATCAGTAAAATAAACAGACATGACTGACTTGTACATGGATTCAATTGGCATTGAACTTTTAGAAAGTTCAGTTATGCATCTGAAATATTGAAATTGAGACTGTGTCTCTGTTTTAAATACACACATTGGAAATGAAGTTGTAATGCGAGAAGATAACATTTTTATATAGTCATTTTTCTGGCTCTAGCTTTCAGTAGCTTTAAAGGTATTTTATAAATAAAGCGATCTAGTGTATTACAACATACAATTGTACATTTGGGACATGTAATACAAACCTTAATGAAAGTTCATGAGAATTTAATGTGCAGAAGTTATTTTTAATTCACGGTATCTTATCTGTTTTTAATTTTTTTCAAATTACAAAATGCAATTGGGCTGTCTTATGTACTAATTCTTTGCCAAATTTAATTTGTTTCCAAATTAAAGACATTTTTCAGTTACATTGTCACGAAAAGCATCTGAAACCATTAAGTTTTGTTATATTTTTAACTTTAAAACCTTCCGAATGTTGCCATTAGTTTTTTTTCCAAATTTTGAGAAAATGATTTATCTCTGGGACAAAAGCTACCACAGTAAGCCTATCTCTTTTTTTTTTCCAGCCTGAGGGGTTTATTATCATCTTGAATTAAAAACCCCATGTAGCCGGGTGCTCTAATGAATGGGGGCTCAGGGCCAGAAATCCCTGTTTGATTATTGGACCCAGCTGAAACAGGAGCAAGTGGTTACACAACCCAGCAGCTGCTGGGCTGAACATGGTCTGTCGGTGGGAAGGAGGCTCCTACTGTAGGTCCTGAGAGAGGCAAATCCCTAAGGAGGAGCACGTCCTCCCCTCTGCTCAAGATGGGCAGAACAATGCATTCTCTTGTTGCAGTTTTAATGTTTTCCCTGTTTTCTTGGAAGAGGAAGAAGACTGGGTCCAGGACGCACATGGTAGTGGCGGTGAACGCTGGTGAAAGGTGTGCTGCGATCGTGAGCAAGACTGAATGGAGGCGGGCACTGAGGGGAAGCCGTGAAAGCATGTGGAAAAGTAGAAGCATTGCCGAAAAGAGGAGCATAAATGGTAGCCAGTGGAACGTGTCCTAATGACGGCTCTTCTTTCATTTTGAAATATGAAAGAGTGATGACGGAAAAACTCGAGTGCCTGATGGCTGTGTCTCAGGCAAGCTTGCAGAGCCAGACCCGAGCTGCTTTCTTGCATCTCTTGAAAAAAAAAAACCAACCCAACACCCCAAACTGGCAGTGGCCACCCAGGTTGTTGTCCACTGGTGAGTTATGCAGCAGCAGATGACTTCTGCAGTTGCTGGTGCAGCTTGTGAAACAGCAGTGCCTGGCTTTAGAGAGGACAAAGTTGCACAGCTGTGGAGATAGCTGGAGTGGAGTTGTCTGGTGCTTCAGATCATATAGCGTGAAGACTGGCCTCAGGTTACTCTGGTCATACCGCTCCCATCTCGCGCTCTTCCTCAGCCTGACCCTTGTTCAAAGAAAAGAGAATTTATTTGCAAGGCTCGAGTCATACTTCTCCCTTTCTCCTCCTCGTTTAGCAGAGTGTATGCAATACTTGGGAGGGAACAGACAAAGACTAGGGAAAGAACTGACTGTAAAAAATGAATACAGGCTCATGGCGCACTTTGGCAGCACAGACCTTGGGAGGCCTCTGATCGTGCCTTCCTCTGACTTGCTCAAGATGGAAGGGCGTGAAAGGGACATTGGGCTCCTGGGGCAAACATAGCCTGGTGCTCTGGAGAGAAAATGGTAAGGAGCACACAGCTGCCTGTTGGGAGAGCCATTTCTGTGTGAGGCTCATGACAGGTCATGTCAGCATCTGTCATGCTACATTAGTGTAGATGAGAGAAGATTTTGACCCTTGCTTTAAAATGAGTACACACGTACGTGCCCTGGATCAGGGAGCATTTTTTGCACTGCTGGTTAATAAGGCACGTAATATGGAGTCCTCACCAGAAGGGCAGGAAGGTGTGTGTGCCCACTCAACAGTCAGGTTCAAATTCTTCTCTCCTTAGATGCTTAAAAATAGTTCGGTACAGTTACTCCAGCAGGATTAACTTTGGTACTCAATACCAAATTTAGCTTTGGTCAGGATTCTCCGCACGGCCACAGTCTTCATTTTAACACCCTAGGAGAGAATGCCACATGGTTGATTTTCCACCTGATTTTGGTGGGGAAAGGAAAATCTTTTGCAGAAGCTGGGACAAATGTGTAGTATTCAAGATTTTTCACATCATGTTTCAGTCAGAGCAGGCAGAGGAAGTGCTTAATTATTTGGAAACTCATTTGGCAGGTTCTTCCCAGCGCTAGGGTTTTTAATGCATCAGCCTATCACACTTAAATACTTTAGGGCTCACTTAAGGTTTTTGATTACACCTGAGATGGTTCACAGAAGTTGTTTTGACAGGGCCTAATTTTCTGTTACTAAGCTGCCTGCTTTTTTTCTAATGAAGAGTTTAAACCCTAGTCAAAACAATTTTTCAAAAGCTCCAAGCCTACAGTTGTTCCTAACAGGGTAAGCGTTCGCTCTGCTTACGCTGCCTGTCAGGAGGAGCCTGGTGTGTTTGAATGGTATATTTAATGTTATTTCGGAACCTGATTGCAAGTGATGTCACCTTTTTACAAAGAAGGGGAGATGCAGAGTAGTGTTGTACTGATCCTAGTCTTATTCAAATTAATCCCAAAATAATTGGAGTAACAATGCATAATCAGCAAACTGTTAAATACATTAAGTCTTACTATTTTCTGTTGAATTTGCTCCAACTAAGGGAAGAGCACCGTGTGTTTTTTGGCAGTAGCTTGTCTGGAAAATGAAATAAGTGAAACTGTACTCTCATGGAGAAGGGGATGGGGAACGGTTTCAGGACCTCAGATTTCGTAATGCACTTCTTTAAGAAATTGGAGGCTCAGTGAATGAATACCTATGGTCGTTTTGAGAACAACAAGCTTTTGTAAGTTTTCTGTTCTGATATTTAAGGTCTAATTTCCTACTGAATTTAAGGCTGAAATGAAGTTTGCAGCCCGTGGCATAGAGCATTTATCAAATAACCTCGGTAAATCCACTGTCCAGTCTGCAGCTGTCTGTAGTCGTGGCGCTTTTTCTTCTCCAGCCTTTTCTAGACCTCAGGAGCTGGGGCCATAAGAATTGTGGAATTCTGGAGACGTTGGTTTTACCATTGCTTAAATATGACAGAGATTCATTGCAGTTGTCTATCTTATTTTAAAAAATGCTCATGAATCACAATTTAAAGAATTCTGCGATACTGTGGGTTAGAAAAGTACAAGGTTGCTTAGCTGGGTTATTATACAGTACAGTGCTTGTTTTGAAAAGATTTAATATGTGAGCCTGCTGAATGTTTAGGCATATTCAGCAATGCACATACACAATGCTGCTATTTTTATTGACAGAAGGTTCACTTGACACAACATGCACTGGTGTTACCTTCCTGAGACACAGATTTAGACGTCTTTGAAACCTCCTTTCAGGGTTTGGTGTCTGCTATGTGTGTAAGATAAAGAGCCAGATTACAAAAAAAATCACTGATAGATATCTTTCCAGGGGATCTTGGCAAAAGCTGCTGCTATCAGCTATACTGTTTCCGATATCACTTGCATCCATTGCCACAACCTGTCAAAACAGGTGTATTTATAGCCCTTGAGGGACTGAAACAAGAAATCAAACATTTGCTTAGCATCTTCCATCCAAGTTCCCAAGGACTGAGACTCAAAGGATTTTGATATGTTTCCAGGGATTACTTAGCTGTGCTGTGTATTTCTATGTTCTTTTTAGCAATCTCCTGCTGCTGTACTAGGTCTTGGAATTAGAAAAAATTGTTCTCTCTTTTAACAAGGAAATCGTCAACAAAATGCTGGTTGGCTTCAGAAAAACTCGCACAAATATTTAAATCCGCATCAGAGAAAACTGGGACAAGATCTCACTGAACATTACAAATTAAGGTAAATTAAGAAGCAGTGCACGAGTGTGATTAATTAGAACTATTTTGCTTAAAGAGAACAAGTACGCACCCTGTGCTAAGATATTTTTTTTGTGCTCTGTCTTGGCAGTAATTAAGCTCTAGGGTGCTGGAGGCTGCCTGCTCCTCGCAATGGCCTGGAATAGTTAATGGGGTTGAGCTCTGGAAAAGGAAGAATCCCACTAATTGTGCAATCCTCCTGGCACTGGGGTTTGGCAGGACGTCCTCACAGTGAACCTATGCTGGGTGTGCCGCCCTTTGTAGAGTGTGATGCACAGCTTCGTGTGCCTGAGGCTGCAAGAAATAATCATTTTCAGCCGTGTGAGGGAACTTGAATGCTTAACTTTTCGGGACTAGCATGACAACCGTGTCTTTTTAGGAGATTTATGTTTACTGTATTGCAGCATCCTACTTTTCCAAAAATTTCCAGCAGTGATGGTGATGAGTGATAAGGAGATACAGTAAAGTGAGTTGAGTTAATGGATGTAGTCCTAGGACTATAAAGGATTTCTTTAAAGGGGAAGTGCACAGGAAAGGAATATTTTTCACTTAGTTTTAAAGAGAGAGATTAGTGGAAGTTCAGGGAGGGAGTATTCAGCTGGATCGATACATGAAGGAGGTGCCTCTTTTGGCATAATCCCAGATGCAAATAGCGGACCGTGATAACGGCACTTCAATTCACAGTTTGTCAGGACATTATTAAGTGGGAAGTAAAGTGACTCAAGTGTTCAATGCACAGGTTGCTAAGGGCCAGCAGATCATAACCCAGAGATTAAAGAAATTGAAATGCAGATCTGCATTGTTTATGAAATGGCTGTGACAATACAAATAACTTAATCCTGGGAGATGTTATTTCCATAAACTCCTATTCTCAAGAAAGCTGCATGAACAGCTCTTTTACTGCTGTGAATAGGGAATTGTTCTCTCCTTTCCCTTCTTTACGTCAAGCGATCAGCTTGCAACCTTGTTGGCATTTGCTCCAAGAAAAAAACGATCAAAAGTTTTCTGTTGGCTAGAAGCCTTCCACCCTTTGGAAATGTTCTGTTGACCGTGAACAATTTTTTCTTTGTGTCTCTAATCAATAGTAGCAAAAATTTCAAATGAGAGAAGTTCTGGTTGTATGTGAAAGAAATGAAAGGTGCTTTCCTGGGGGACTGTGTACTCTTCCACAAAATCTGGTGGCATGGAGACCGGGAAACTGTGCCCAGAGCTGGTGTTTTGTGCCAGCTGCAGCCTCAACTCCAAAACTATTGGATTTGGCTGCTAGTACCAAGACTTCATGTCCCTTCCCATCCACCTCCTTTTTAAACTCACTCTCAGACATATTGTCTTGTACCTTTGTCCAGCACCTGCTTGTTTCTTCCCAAGTATTTTCCAAATTCCAGGCCTTTTAGTTAAGTGTGTGTAACCTTGTGAAGAACGACAAAAATACTTCTTTTGGAGGGTTTGCTTCTACCAAGGACGATCGTCTTTATATCATGGGAAGGAAAGAGATTTTGTCTTTTTTTTGTTCAGTTTGCCAGGCAGCTCTTCTATTTGAACAAATCTTGAAAAATGAATTTGACTACAAAATAGATCTGTTGGGTTTTTAATTTTCTTTTTGATAGGCCCTCTCTTCTGCATTTGTCATTGTAGGCTGCAAGTAGCAAGAGAGCTCTCTTGCTAAGTGGGTTTTCAGTAGAAGAAAGAAAATTGATTTGCACTATGTAGCTGGCTGATGATCTTTTCTTTTACATTATTGGAAATACCAAGGGTTCAGGGAATATTCACTGTATCAGCAGTCTTGCGTCTAATGAAGTTGTTTGGACTCTGTTCTCTGAGCTGGAGTAAAACCTTTGAAACATGTTAACCACAATTTGATTGAAAAGTGGGGGAGGGTTTTTAACAGTGAGCTTTAAGTAAACTGCATCTTTTTGAATTTCCTGGGCAGCTGCCTTTCTCCCTTTGATGTACCGTGCCTGGTGATGCTGTTAATGAAATGCATAATTATGTGTTATATAATAAAACAGAGCTAACATGAAGGTGCCTAATAGATTATAATGATGTGGAGGCCTGAGAAACTCAGGACCGTGGGGCTTGTTGAAAAGTGCCTCCGGTGACAAAGAAGATATTTAAACAGGTTTGAATAACTGTGCTAATAAATTAATTGTGGTCTGTGTGCGCGGGTGTGTAAACGACATTTTTCAAGAATTTGTATATAGAGAGAATATTGAAAAAAAATAGGTGCAATTTACTAGGCTGCTGATGGATGAAGTGTCAGCGCCGAGTGCTTCCAGTGCCTATTAGTGCTGCTGGCTTTGCACAGACGGGTGCCCTAGGCAAAGACATTTTTGGCACAGCCTGCCGCACCCGTAGGATCAAAAGGAAAAAGAAAAAATCTGGCAATATGCACAGAGAGTAAATTGCATCCTAAAGAGCAGCCCCTAAAATGCAGGCTTGGAATGAATATCAATAAATGAAACATCACGTTTAACGGTTGAAGAGTTGTAGGCGTTTGGTGGCTGCCCCCAACTTCCCCCCTTCCTTTCTCTGCTTTGTCACCTTTATTTTATCTCTCCCTCTGTAATACTCTGTATAATTTGTTCCTTTCTTAGATTCTTTAGGAACTGGTTTGAACAGATAGGTATTTTTAAAGGAGAGGCTGCATAAGCTTCCAGCCCTGGACCACATGGGCTCCTAATGGTGCTGGGCTGTGGCTGGGCTTGCTTGGCTGCTGTTCTGGGCTTACAAGGGCCTGTCTGCTGGGAGAATTAGTATGCAGGGAGCTCCAGCATGAATTTACAGCCTGCTGGTTACTTGGCACTAATTCCCTGGGTGGATGCTTCTAGTACCTACTGAGAGTGCTTTTGTGCAGGTTAGCTTTAAGAGTGCTTTCGCGTGAGTTAGGCGGGCTCCTTTTTGAAGGTGAGGTATGTTGTTTTTTTGCTTCCCAAGCACCAAGGGTACCCAAACGGGCAGTTAGTGCAGAGTAGCTAATACGCAGTAAATTCACACCCAAACTCACCGAGCACTAACTTCGTCATGCAGCCGAGTCCCGAGGCTCTGCACTTTGTCTCTCTCAGCAGGGAGCAGATGGCCCTTCTCTAAACAGGGAATGCTAATAAGGCTTTATGAAGAGCACATATATATGTGTGCGTAGGTTTGTGTGTGTCCGTATATTTATATAAGATGACTTGAATCTATCACAGTTCTTGGATTAACTTGTGCTTCCTTGATTTTCATCAAGATACCTTAAGGAGGATTTTGCTGCTGCATTGCCATCATCCTTGTCATTAATGGACTTAGGCTTTAGCTACAGGTTTTGGGCAGGTTTTGATGAATTCCTTTTTCTTTGGCGCTAAGAGCGGCATACTTTTTCTTTTTCATATATGAGTGACTGCATCTTTTGTGTGTCAGTCTGTCTTTGTTGCGATTCCCTTCCCAAGCATTTCTTATTTGATCTCTGGAGTTTATTCTTGTATTTGATATGCTTTTATAACTAATAAATGTTCTCTCACAACTTAAGGACCCTCAGTAAGAAGGAAATAAGGTTTTCTCTAGCTCTCCAAATACTCGGATGTGAAATCAAGTCAATTTTTTAACATAACTTTTGCTTTAGGCTGGGCTTCATAAATAACTTGACCTATAATTAGTGTACAGCTTCACCTTATCTTAAGGTCACATAATGGGTTAAATTTTCATGCAAAGTTTTCTTGAAATTTTATAAATTATTTTATCTGTTTTTCATGCTCATGCTTCAAATATATCATTAATTTCTAAGTCATCGGCAGATTTGCTTTATGTTTTTGCTCTAGTATTGCCTATTTCCAAGAAAATTTCATATCACAAAAATTGCTTCTCTAGTTTCCATCTGTAGTGAGAGTTCAGGACAACTCTATCAGCTCTATTTTGGCCAAAGTTTAAATTTACTTACATACAAAAGATATTGCTCAAAATGCTTTTAACATGTCTTTCTTTAATGACCTCAGCCATACTAGCCTGCCAAAGATAAACAGCATTTCTGCTCGGCAGGCGTTAACTCTTGGACAAAGTGAAGTCCGACGCTGAACCCAGAGGCACTTGCTCCGAGTGTTCAATGCGCTGTTGTAGAGAGGAGCCATCCCCCCCCCAATCCCAGCACTCAGGAGGGCTGCAGGGCTGGGGAAAATCAGCACAAGCCTCAGAGTTTCTCAATAGCAGATGTAAAATGCTGCTGAATGTTTGCGACAATAAAGGATGAGGGCCCGGGCCAGGCCAGCTTGACTGTCCCTGCTAGAGGATGGGAGGGTAGGAGGAAGGGATAAAATGAGATGAAAAACAAGGAGGGGAGCCTGGAAAGCCAGGCTCTGGTTCTTGCTGTTCTGGAGATATTCTGTATAGGTTAAAGCAACACTTGAGAGTGTTTTTTAGAGTTTGAGTTTCAAGGGTTTTTAAATTTAGAGTGCTTTTACAGATTTTTAGTGGTTTAATATTAATTTTTAATGCTGGTTTTATTCCAGAAAAGTTCCCCATAGCAAGATACTTTAAAAAAACCTTAAAAGGAATCCACAGTAAAGGAGTCTCCATCTGTGTGAATGAGTTGCGGCAGATATGATGAAGCAATTCTTCAAATCCCACAGTTGCTGTTTTCCTTTCAACTGATGTGTTCCTGGTGTTTTTAAATAAAACAGTTGAATACTAGGTTTAAAGAGACATTCAAAGAATGCTGTGGTGTTATTAGAAATCCCTGGCTATGTCCAAGCAGAAAGGACAGTTGCATGACCCTGTCGTACACGGCTGACCATGCCATATGAGTCCCTTGTTGAGATATACTGTAAATCATCCTGGATGTTATCTTTCCAAACCCAGAACAGAGACAGAAGGAGGGTGAAAGTATAAGCCTGGATAAGTTTGCTACAGCTTATCAGGCAGAAATGTGTTTATTGGCATTCTTTGAATGTAGATTCTTGGAGTACTTAACAATCTCTAGCTAATGAGGTCTATTAAATGGCAACGTGCTGCAATTCACTTTGTCTGAGTTGGAGAGAAGTTTCTCGGCGAAAGCCTCTTAGGGTTATGAGGAAAGTTTGCATATTTAATCCCAGGATAATTGCTAATCAATATCCCTTTTTAATAGGATGCAATGGTAGCGGAAATAGTGGGAAGTGAAAGGAGATAAGACTTTTTAGTAAAAACTGCTATTAAGGTAATGTAAAGAGAATATTTCTGTGCAGTCATTTTCGCCATGAAAAATATTTGATTGTGAGTTGGGCATAAACAGTATTAAGTGCATTCACATTACTCTCTACTTTGTGTACGAGGATTCACTCTGAATCCTTTATTCAAAGGCAGTTGTATCGGTGTGCTTTGTTAAGGCACTGCCACCACAGCTGTTAGACATTGGTGGTAGTAGGTCAAGAGAACTCAGTCTACCTCTGTGTTGCAGTGAGCTAACAGTACTGTTACGGTGGCTGTGTCCAACCGCAGAGGCAAAACCAAATAACTGAAAGGGGATAAAGTATTAAAACACGCTACACGTTTGCCACTCATCTGACCATACCCTCACTACATCGGGAGAAAGTGCAAGTATACTTACGAAAGGTGTTTTAGGTGAGATACTATAATTTGTGCATATGTTTCTCTACAACCAGCGCTGCAGTGCCACATTCATAGATTTGAGATCATGGGGACAGGGATGTCTGCACCATGCCTTGTACTGCTGAATGTTGTTCAGCGTGGTAACTGTGTGATGTTCCTGCTGCTTGATCTCCTGAGCTGGACTTCTGTTGAAAGCTTCTTGTTCCCTTTTCTGGCATCCTTCAAGACAATGTTTGTACAAGGATCTTGTTCTGTCAGGAAGCAGCAGTATGGGAAAACAATTTTATATCTCCTGAGCTCAGCAAGAAAGAAAAAATATTTGGATTTGTTTGCATTTTTTAATATTTGTCACAATGCCAAGCTATTTTAAGCAATCTGGCTACTCTGTCTCTACTTACCCTCCTCTCATGCTTCAAAATTATCACAAGCCACCTGAAATATGGGAATCAGATGCGAGTTTTAATGTAAGTGCAGTGCTTCAAGCTGATAGGAACGGGAGGGGGAGCTGTCACTGCATCAGCCAAGACTCTCTGGTGGAAGTGTTGATTGATTACCTATCCCTGGGAGAGGAGGGGGAGCGCCCTTCCACTTTTAGCAGACTGAATTGCTTCCTGTTCCCTTGTGAAAGAAGTAGGTAGTCCTGTGCAACCATTGCCATCGTCTCCAGGTATATGAAAAAAGTGGAAAGTCCTTTGTTCTGTTTTCTCCTTAGGTAGAGATCACGAATGATGTCCAGTCCCTGCTACTGATAATGCTGGCTGTCATGGTGGCCAAGATGGTTGGTGACTTGTTCAGCACATCCCTGTACAGTTCCCTCCTGAAGCTGAAATGCATTCCCTACTTGGATGTGGAACCTTTTGTTCGTCACAGGAGAAAATGGTGAGGTCTCTTATGTTGCTGATCTGTAAGTTTTCTGTGTCATGTTCTGCACGGAGACTGTGTGGGTTCTCTGAGACCTGGAGCTTGGAGGGACAAAGGAGTAAAAGGAGACCCTGATCCTGAACAATGTCCCCACAGTGTGATGTGCTGTACAAATAGAACAGAAGAGAGTCCCTTTCTCTTCAAGTTTATGGTAGGATCTGAATCACCACTGTCACCAGAGTTCTGAGAGCAGTAAGTGCCCTATAATTAATGCCCAGTTAGATGCTGTTTATTAGTGGTCCAATTGGTCCAATGGAGAATCTAGTAGAGGTTTTCACAGACAGGTGTGACTCTGTTTCTTGTGAGCAGATGCCACAGAGCAGAGGAACAACAACAGAGTATGTAGAGTCCTTTATGGTGGAGTTTGCCTTACCCGACTTCTGGATGACTAGTCTGGGCTTCCTGTGTGTTTGGTACTGTAAGATGTACGTTTTCAGACAGCGATTCCAGCAATTTAAGGCAGGTAGGATAAATTGTCTTCTGGAAGTGCCTCCACTGACTATAGACTAAATGAATAGCTTGGAAAAAAGTTATGGTTTTTATTTTTTAACTCATGTTAATCCAACCAGTCCTGTATATCTTCCAGTGTGTGAACCAGTATCCAAAACTTCCGTCTGTTCATGGGCATTTATAACCACTAATAAGAACCATTTTCTCTCCTAAATGTGGGTGCTGGGTCTACATTTATCTGTGGGTAGTGAGAACTCTGTACTATTGTCTTCTATAAAATAATTAGCAGAAATGCTGATTCTTTAAGATATTCTCTAAGAATGAATTAGGTAATGTGGTGAAGAAATAGAAGGAAAAATGAATTTATTTATTTACCATAGAAAGACTTTTTCTTTTCCTTAAGGCATATTTGGGTAGTATATATCCACAACCAAAACTATTTGCAGGACACTTTAGCTGTCATTTTACCCAGTATTGAGGTCTACTGGACAATCTCTTAGTTTCAAATGACCCTTTAGAAGAATAAAATATTGGCGACTCATTCTGTCCACACTTTATAACTTTCTTCCAAATGTAGCCATATCTGAAAGTTTTTAGCAGGCACATTGAATGCTGGGTATAATCTAACTGTATTTGACATGAGAGGAAAAAGAGCCAGCAATGTGGTAGGAGGAAATAAAAACAATCTGTGACATTATGGATGACTTCTATATGTACCATGGCAGATAAAACAGAGGGGAAGAAGTCATAAAGTTTCCCATGGTATTCCAGTTAGATGACAAGTCCATGGAAAGAATTATAGCTGCTTTCCTGGTTCAGAGTGAGGGCCTATTCACTTGAAGGACAAATATATATATATATTTTTTTATATATATAAAATTTCATTTCCCTCCCACTCCTTCCCCTTTCCTCTCCAGGAACATTAAAGAAAGTTTCTGGATAACTTGGTCACAGATATACTGATACTCCAAAGCAAAATACATAGTATCACAACTTGGTAAAGATTTTATAGCTAGACACTTTACAGGCTGCCAAGTTTTAGTCTAAATCCTCTTAGACATAGTCTGAATAGGCTGATACACATCTGAACTGGCAGATGTAGTTGCTAAGCCGCTCTCCATCATATTTGAAAAGCCTTGGCAGTCAGGTGAAGTCCTCAGTGACTGGAAAAAGGGAAACATCACACCCATTTTTAAAAAGGATAAAAAGGAGGACCATGGGAACTACCAACCAGTCAGCCTCACTTTTGTGCCCGGTAAGATCATGGAACAGATCCTGCTGGAAGCTATGTTGAGGCATTTGGAAGACAGGGAGGTGATTTGAGACGGCCAATACGGCTTCACAAAGGGCAAATCATGCCTGACTAATCTAGTCGCCTTCTACTATAGAGTGACTGCATCAGTGGGCAAGGGAAGAGCTATGGACGTCATCTACTTGGACTTCTGTAAGGCCTTTGATACAGTCCCATACAACATCCTTTTAGCTAAATTGGAGAGAGATGGGTTTGATGGATGGAATATTTGATGGATAAGGCATTAGCTGGGTGGCCGCATCCAAAAAGTTGTAGTCAATGACTCAATGTCCAAATGGAGATCAGTAACAGGTGGTGTCTCTCAGGAGTCCATATTGGGACCGGTACTGTTCAATATCTTTATTAATGACAGACAGTGGGATTGTACCCTCAGAAAGTTTGCAGATGACACAAAGCTGAGTAGCGCAGTTGATACGCTTGAGAGAAAGGATGCCATCCAGAGGGACCTTGACAGGCTTGAGGAATGGGCCATTGTGAACCTCATGTAGTTCAACAAGATCCTGCACCTGCGTTGGGGCAATCACCAGTATCAGTACAGACAGGGTAATGAATGGATTGAGAGCAGCCCTGTGGACTTGGGGATATTGGGAGATGAAAAATTAGATATGAGCTGACAATGTGTAATTGCAACCCAGAAAGCCAATTGTACCCTGGGCTGCATGAAAAGAAGTATGGCCAGCAGGTCGAGGAAGGTGATTCTCTCCCTTTGCTTTTGTGAGACCCCACCTGGAGTACTGCATCCAGCTCTGGGGTCCTCATTACAAGAAAGACATGGGCCTTTTAGAGCAGATCCAGAGGAGGGCCATGAAAATGATCAAAGGGCTGGAACACATCTCCTGTGAAGAAAAGCTGAGAGTGTTGTGGTTGTTCAGCCTGGAGAAGAGAAGGCTCTGGGGAGTCCTTATTGCAACTTTTCAATACTTAAAGGGGGCTTATAGGATGGATGGGGAGAGACCTTTTACCAGGTTCTGTAGTGATAGGACAAGGGGCAACAGTTTTAAACTGAAAGAGGATAGGTTTAGATTGGACATAAGGAAGACATTTATTATGATGAGGGTGGTGAGACACTGCAACAGGTTGCCCTGAGAAGTTGTGGGTGCCCCATCCCTGGAAGTGTTCAAGGCCAGGTTGGACGGGGCTTTGAGCAACCTGATCTAGTGGAAGGTGTCCCTGCCCCTGGCAGGGGGGTTGGAACTAGATGATTGTCAAAGGTTCCTTCCTACCCAAACCGTTTTATGGTTCTATGATTCTATGGCACTGGCCCGTTTCTTGGTCTCTCCAGCATACTTCTTGGATGCTATGTTACCTTGTTATCCCCTCAAACAAATCAATCTTCACCATTCAGCCACCTTAGACGTCCAGGATTTGGACCGATCCCTAGATCTGTCTTATAGCTTAGGCATCCCAAACCCTGAATATTGACTCAAGGGAACTCTGGATTTATAATCTGCCTCTTAAAGTAAAAAATGTCATAATTGAAACAAATTATGAAGCCTAACATGCAGTCTTTGTAAGAATTCCAAAACCAAGATCCTATTACTTTACCTAGCATGAGAAATACACAGATTAAGACAAGACAGTTTAAAAAAAATTAGTCTCTGTACATGTTTCCTTATCTCTGTTTCCTCATCTCTTCTGAGCATCCTTGAAACTTGAGTCAAAATTCTACAGAAAGGTGCCTGGCCATGACTTTTCTTTCCATGTGTTTTCCCTGCGGACCAAGATTTCTCATTTGTTTTCTCTCTGACTGGTCCTGCAGCTAACAAGATGCTGTGGGAGCCTCCCTATCTGCTTCTCTAGTCTTTCTTTTATCTCAGAGTGACCACCCAGGGTATGTAAGGCTTTGCTGTTTTTAAGTTCCACTTGTTTGCTACACTTTGGGAGTATTTTTATCTTCAAATGTGTCGTGGTTTAACCTCAGTCGGCAACTGAGCACCACACAGCCACTCGCTCACTCCCCTCCTCCCTCTCTCCCCCCGGGTGGGATGGGGGAGAGAATTGGAAGAGTAGAAGTGAGAAAAACTCGTGGGTTGAGATAAAAACAGTTTAATAATTGAAATAAAATAACAATAATAATAATGTAATAATAATAATAATAATATACAAAGCAAGTGATGCACAGTACAATTGCTCACCACCCGCCGACCGATGCCCAGCCAGTCCCCGAGCAGCGGCCCCCCCGGCCAGCTTTCCCCAGTTTATGTACTGAGCATGACGTCACATGGTATGGAATGTCCCTTTGGCCAGTTTGGCTGTGCCCCCTCTCAGCTTCTTGTGCACCTCCAGCCTTCTCAGTCAGTAGAGCATGGGAAGCTGAAAAGTCCTTGACTAGTGTAAGCATTACCTAGCAACAACTAGAACATCGGTGTGTTATCAACTTTGTTCTCACCCTAAATCCAAAACACAGCGCTGTACCAGCTACTAGGAAGAAAAATAACTGTCCTTGCCGAAACCAGGACAGAATGTCTACACCTAGATGTCAATTTTGCACAGGCTATCCTCTTTCTCTGGTTGTGTCAGCTTGGCTGAGGGTTTGCAACCACGTTATTGCTGCTCTGGGAAAGTGTAGGTGACACAGTTACATGTGTGGCAGGTTCTACATCCTCTTTGTTCAATATTAATTATTCTGTAAGATCACAAAATGTATAAACTGTGCATTGCTGGATTCCCCAAATCATAACAGGGACAGGGGTCAGCTGTGTAGGAACTGGTAGCTAGCATATGTTTATAAACAGGTGATAAATTCTATTTGTGTATGCAGAGTGAAAGATTTGGATGACTAGCAGCCTGCTTAAATGCCATAGAAATGCCCCATAAATTGGGATCCTTCTTCAATTGAAACTGAAAAGCCTTTGGAAAACAGTGCCTTGTTGGTAGCAGGGAGGAAAAATGAGAAACTCAAGAGAACGCATATTTTTAGGTCCTCAGCACTCATACTGTTAGAGAGAAAGTGCGGATCTTTGCTTTCCCAGTTCTTCATCGGTGTTAAGGATGAAAAGACCTTCTGTATTTGATCATTTGTTGATTTCCCTTACAGGGCTGGATAACATCCCTGGGCAGAAAATGTGTTAGACACCAAACTGAGAAGAGAAAATAGCCTTTCCATGAACAAGGTGGGGGGTGTTGTTAAGGTCCAGATCCACAAAAGAATTTAACTCTTAACTGCTGTGGAAATCAGTGGGTACATTAAGAAGCTAAATTATGTACATGCTCACTATGAAGACATGTCTATAAATACTGTTATATATGAAACTGATGGAGGTGAGACCTAGATCCTCAGTGGTATTTCACTACCTAATTCATATTTGGTCACTGGCATCTCTGGATGCTTTTCTTCCTATGGAACAGAGAGGCTTGAGATTTGTTTTCTTAACACTCGTTATTTTTTTGGAACCTCATTGATCACCCCACCTGTTGTATTCTGTGCCCTGGGTGATAAGGCTCCAAACACAGCTGTATCTAGTACAGGGCTGCTATGGTGCACCGTGATTTCCAGCTACATCACACACCACTGTAAACACCCCCCTCATAAAATCTGGTTCACTGGAACACTCAAAGCTGCTGGCTGCCAGGGAATGTTCTTTAATGAGGGTAAGGAGTACTTGAACACATCTATGACTTGGCAACCCTTCCTGCTTTTTATAAGCTACTATACACTTCAGAGAAAAAATATCTTAGAGGCTACTTTTTAATGGGACAAGTTTACTTAAGAGCTGAGTGGAGCTGGTGCCAGTAGTTCTGTTTTGTTCTAGCTTAATATTAGCCTTGTCAAAGTTCTTATAGCGTCTCCTGGGTGTTTCTGTATTGCATACCATATAAAGCTGTTTTTAGGAGCCAAGAATTTTGGCTGGAATATATATTATAGCGGTCTTATTATATTTTTTTAAAGTGTATCAGAGGTGGCCCTATATTAAAGATCCATGGAGCAAGGCTGATTTTTTTTTTTTCTTTCTCCCTTCTAGTTTTGCCTTAGCCCACACCGCAGACATTGGATCCAGAATTTGAACCAACCCAAGTTTGAGGGTTATTTGGGATCCAAGGTCCTGGTTTGGCCTGTTATAAAATGTGGGGTAATTAGTGAACTTTTTAGATGAGGCTTTGGATTTTGAAAATCACCAGACTTTGCGGAGGGGGAGGGGTGCTTTTGGTTTGGGCCTAGACTAGCAACTATTACACTAGAAGATTCCTTACCCATCTTGTTGACACAAGTGTTCATCCAAATACAACTCACCAAGATGCACGTGGTGCATCCCGTCTCGCCTCTTTGAGAAGCCGGTGTGTTTCATGGCTGCTTGGCGCTTTCATCCTGAGAGGCGTCATTAGGTGGTGGACTTGGCAATGTTTTCGCATCAGAGGGCATCCAGCCCATCTTTTGTAGAGTGTTTGCGGTGGAAGCTGGATCCTGTTCTGGCTGCACAAAGGAAAAAGGGAGCTGCTGTAACAAGGCCACGCTTTGTCTGGGGAGAACCCTGGCTGCTACAGAAAAGATGGAGGGAAGGTGTTGAGATGTGAGGGAGATTTATTAAAATTACATTTGGGCTTTAAGTTGCCTCTATGTCAGACTTAAGCAAACATGGCAAAGAACCATTTTTAGTCCCTTTTTTTGCCTATTCTCCTGTGCTGGGTTTGGAGTTCAGTGTGATCCCATTACCTGAGAAGCAAATGTACGAGCCATAAATGGTGGTATTGACCCCCTGACAAAAATACTATGGCAGAGCCAGATGTCGCTTTATGTGCGCGGAAGAACAGCAGCACAGCCTTGCCTTGTTTTCAGCGTGGGGTTGGTGGTGCCCATGTGGGATGGGTGAAAGGACTTATTGCTCCCTCCTGCCTCTGCACCAGCTCCCACAGATCTCTGTGGGAAAGTCCAGCCTGTCTCACTTTGCAATCCTTTTAACCTGGCAAGAGGCTGATACTTAGCTTGCTTCACTGTGCTCGAGCCTTCAGACTATGCTTGGCTCCAAATTATCCAGAACTGCTTCTAAAAAAAAAAAAGGTGAATACTTGGTGGACATGAATCTGTGTGAAGAAGGTTGTCTTAATCTGAACATGAATGGAAAGTGCGCTTCCAGCTGGGCAGTTACTGCTGTATATTAACCCCAATACTTACGTTATTGATGCATTTTTTGCTCTATAACAGGTGGTGATAGACAAGGCTACTTAGCTTTGTATTTTTCAGGAGATCTGATTATCTCTCTTTATAGGATTTTGGGGAAAAATAAGACCCAGTGACAATGAGTGATCTACAGAAATGATCTAATGGGCCTTTTCAGCCTTAATCTTCAGGGATTCAGAAGGGAAATAGTGCCTATATACCTTGTGTGGCTTTCAGCATCTGTTGTCTTTGCCAAGTATTGTCAAGTTCTTAAATGAAAGGCCTTACGTAAAGGCAAAATTTCTTGTGAACTCTATAAGATGATTTTCGACCTGCTCTAATTTTGACTATTTAATGAAGCTACTACCTAAAGTTACTACATGAATCAAAATGACTTCATTTATTTAGATTGGTAAAACCATATAAAGATGCCCAAGATTCTGGTTGCATTATTGTTTATTTTTAGAGCAGAGTCTGAACAAATAAACCAAATTACTCTTCCCATGCTACAGTAAATACCAGCAGATATAACCCTTCCTCCAACCTAAAATAAACTTTTCCCACCCTTAGCCGTTCCCTTTCCTAAAATGTCCAGGATGAGAGCTGGAGCTGGTGCCGTGCCCTCAAGGTTAGGAGCAGCAGGCTTACGCAGAGCAGTGGATGAGGAGCAAGCGTGGAGCTGGCTGAGAGGAGGGCTCGCGGAGACCCGGTCAGCAGCACCTTCCTTTGATGGAAAGGGCTGGAGGCTGAGTAATAGCTCACTGCTGACCTACTGCACTTGGAAGTGTATTGGTAGTTACTGCAGTCCTCATAACCAAGTATATACAATGGAGGCATGAATACAGAAAAATATAATGACAAGGATAGTGAAGACGAGCCAACAATCTGTCTGATTGAAATCCTTGGAGGACCTTGTAAATACTTTAATGTTTACACAGGGCCTGTATATTTGCACAATTACCTTTCCGTGAGCCCAAAATGTTTTACACTGGAATGCTTTCAGGCTCTAAGAAATTATATTTTCTGATATGTCTGAAAACTGCAGGCTCAGCTTCTCTATCGCCCCATTTTTTTCATGAACAATTAAAGCTGGATTCCCCCCTGGCCCTGATTATGCAAAATGTAAATGGCAAGTTCTACCAAGATTATATACTGATTGTGATCACAGTGTGCTAAGAAGAAAAAGTTTTGAATTTACAAGTGAATGTTGTACTGTAAATTATCAGATAGATGCAGTTACCTGATCTGCTTTTATTATAATTCAGAAGCGGTGAGAAAAATGGCTTTCCTGTAGCGAGATTTTTAAGAGAAACAAACTTATAAGAAGTTTGAAAGACTGGTTTGGTGCAGTTGGTCAAAACCTTAGGGAGAAAGTTTGGAGGCGTGAACAGGCAGGTCAAATATAGTGAGTTTTGAAGCAGCTATCCTGTTCCTCTGGTTTCTGTCACAAGGCACTTCTCTTACCTGTCCAAAGCAAGGTCCCTGTTAGAGTGTGAATGGGACTGTCATGGGGTTGGCAAACCTGCTGCAAGTATTGGGCATGCTGTGACAACAGACGGGAACTTAATAAGAGGTTCTGGTTCTTGCTGTAAGGTCTATCGTGAATCAGCTGTAAGGTCCATAGCGAGTGTAACACAGATCCCTTCGGCTCATGGAGAAGTCTTTCCACAGACGTCTTAGTTGCCACTGCAGCCTGCCTGATGTTGAAGGAGGGATAACAAATCCACACTGACTTTTGGTGTGTTTTCCATTTTGGGGGAGTCCCGTGAAACCGAAAGAAGTGACTTCTGCACACTTTCCGCAGAAGGAAAGGCACTGAAGCAGCATCTGGAACTAATCACCTGTGTTTCACAGCTCACTGGTGGGCAGCGAGCGAGCCGCTCTGGCTCCTACAGGCCCTTGCATAAAGCACGCACACAGCGACTTTCAGCTGTGGGAAACTTGAAATGGCTTCTGCTGGCCCAGCGAGGAGGAGACTGACTCCCTTTTGGCTCACCTGGGAGGGCAGGCTGCCGGTACTGGTACCACCGCAGCCTTCAGATTTGGTAGCACTCAGGTGGAGCGTGCACATACACACACACACAGAGATCGCATCCAGCCATCGAATGGGGTATTCTACTAATTGGTTAAGTCTGCTCTGGTGTCTGGCCACCATTTGGCAGATACTGACAGTTTCCACTTAAAGGCGGCCAACCTCACCGGAAAGCCAGCTGTGCCGGCAGAGCGGCCGATCTGATGAGGGTGTCATTGAACAACTGTTTGAACTCATTCAAGAAATGGTGGGTCTGACTCGAAGCAGGCTGAAATCCCCTGGGGGTCTTTGCTGGGTATGGGAATACAGACATCGATTTATGTAAGAGTTATACTCAGTGTTCCCGGGTTACATGTAAGGATATCATCTTCATGCTGGTGCTGGGGACTGCTTCCAAGTTCACCTTAAGCTGAAATGGATTCTCTTTGCTGTTCACATATATGTCACTTTTTCTGTTCCTGTGAGAGTTGCTACATCCTCATAAATATTAGTAGCTTGTCATAGTGGTTGCCATGATGGAAAGAGTTATTTATTTACAAAGAGGAAACAGATGGCACAAAATACTTTAATGAATTTCAGCATGTTTGAGAAATGAAATGCCCTTTTTAGAAATAAAATCAGTTTTGCAAAGCTGTTAAATGTTATTTCACACAATCACAAGGGAGGCTTGTTCTTCAGTACACTGAGTGTACACAGAGCCACAGCAGAAGTAAGGCAAAAAAAGGGCACAGAATGGAGTAGTTTTATGAAAAACCATAAAACCATGAGCATAGTTTTATTAGCTGCTGCCATTCAATACGTGGGGTTGTGACAGTAGGTGAGTGAGAGATGAAAGCGGCAGCAAACAGAAAAAGCCTGAGGAAACTGAGTCCTGGTGTTGGGGATAAGGAAGGAGAGAGAGAGAAAACAAGTCAGACACAAAATCCGTTCCCAGAATTTCGGGTGCATATATTGACCGTGTTTCATTATAAATACACTGTCAGGTGCAGAGAGATCACCACTCATTTTCTGGAAGAGCAGATAAGTAATACCAGCATTCATGGTCTTATTTTTAACTGGGATGTAAGTACACACATATTCTCCGCTTGTAGTGGTGGGTCCTTGCCATAAGTCATAACCGATGAAAAAACATGTGCTACACATGAATGGTACTTAGAGAACAGGGGGGTTAGTTAAAGAAATATTTTTTTAAAATGATGAATATATGTGGAAAGTGGTACCTTATACTATTTTTATGAAAAATTAATTATGGTTCCCAATGTGCTTGTGGTGTAAGAAGTGGGCTAGATTTGTTTTAGAAATGGGAATGCTGAAGTTTGAGGGGTTAAATGCCTTTCCCAAGGAAGTTGATTGTACAGCTGGAAGGAGAAGTGCTTTTGCTTGAAATCCTGGTTATAAGTGTCAAAAACTTCTATTTACTGGACTGGGAACAGTATCTCCAGATACCTAGCATTATGTTTTAATAACCTGACTACACTTTTCCATTAGAAAGTGCCTAATTCTTGGAGGGACTGAGCAATTTGAAATATTTTTCATATTTTTTCCCATCCGTATTCCTTTAGTTTACTCATTTTGTAGTCTGTTAGACCTAAATCTCTGTACCTCATTTTGACTAAAAGGTCATCTGATAATCTGTGTCTGATTATTAAAACATACATTGCTGTCCCTGTCCATTCCCAAACATTTTAAAGCCAGCATTTTTAATATACTAGTCGGTGCTTTCTTGGACCAGGCAGAGTGGAAAAGCTAAGGTGGCTGGTACAGTACATGAGGGCGGAGTCCCTGAATGAAGCTTTTATAAAAACTGTCTCATAGGAGCTTTCCTCTCTTCTTTCCAGTTTGGATTAGTTTTTTTGGCACACATTTGCAAGAAACTCATCATGTCATTGCATTCAAACTGCAAGAGCCAGCTTAGTATTTTGCAGATTTCCCTTGGAAATTGCTCTGCGAAGATCTATCCAGAAAACATGCATTTCCCTGTTTGTTTGGTATAAGCAAGACCATGAGGTATTTATTTTTTTGTGCTCAATCTACTTGCTTCTCTCACTTTACTCCTATGGAAGTTTGTTTGAAACATTTCTTTGAATTTAAATAGCTTCTACTGGTGTCATTTTGAAAAATGACTTTCTTTGCCTCTGGTTGGAAGGGCAGGGCAGATGGATTTAACAACATAAGCTTAACACTTTCTTTTTCTTTTTCTTTTTCTTTTTTAAAAGATTCCTACAGGCTCAGATAATAACTTGGAAAATACAAGGATAGCTGAATCATTCCCATTCTGAATACAGTAATAATAAGTAGTATGTACACTAGGGTTAACCCATTAGACATCAAGATACCTAATCCATCTTTAGATCTTACTCTCTGTGTACATTTATACACATTCATATGTGTACTCTCTAGAGCCGGCTAGGTGTTGCTTGCAGGGGTCCTCCTTTCTTGACCATTCAGCTGAGCAGCCTCAGTGGGAGCGTGTTTGCTCCCGGCCCCCTGCGAGCCTGGGTGCTGCAGCATCCCCCATGTCTTGGAGATCCCAGGTGAGGGTTCGGATCCCTCACAGCTGAGGTGAGAACCCATTTCGGATCTCTCACATTTCCACCAAATGTAGTCTCCTACAGGTCATGTCTGTTGGATGCCAGTCTTCAATGGCCATGGTGCAGTGCCTTGTGTTGGACTTGCAGCGCTGTTGATATACGTGTAAGGGCTGAGAGCAGGTGTGTGCCAGACAGCTGCTTGTTTGGACTGAGACATTTCCACACACGCTACTAATCATGTGGGGAAATGCACAGTTCTGAATAGAAACACCAAGTGAGTTTAGATGCCTTCAGGTTTGGGTTGAAGTAGTAAGCAGGCACTGTCAATAGCTCTGAATATTTAGATGCCTGTACTCCCCTTAATACTGACATGGCTAAAGTAGGCTGCTAGTTACAATTTGTAAATTTATTTTTGGACTTGCACTGTGAAAACTGAGTCAAGAACTATGAACTTCATGTTTTTACCTACAGTTTCACATGTGGTGCGCTGAGGCTGTAGTTTTTAAGCTGTTTGAGTAATTCCAGCATGTGGATCCACTCACACAATCCTTTACCTGCTTATCCCAAGGTCTCATGCACAACCTAATTCATTTTTTAAAGCTAAATGCCCTTGTATAAACAGCTACATCTATGCAAAGTGGGTAGGGACTTCTATTTTTCTAACTTAGTAGTATTTTATACTGATAGTGCTGGTGGGAAAAACTTCATGAGGGATAAAGGAACAGAAAAGCAAACTCTTGGCAAAACCCCCCCAAACATTCAACATTCTCCGCTCCCCCCTCCCCAATCCATCTCTTTTCCAAAACACAAAGGCTTTCTTATCTGTTTCCTTTGTTTCTTTTTTGTTCTGCAATTTTTCAAGCATTAGAGAGAGACAGTTTCCCAGCAGATTATGAGACCTTGTGGAAACCCATTTGTCTTTAGCATACAGTAGTTGCTAAACATATATAACTTTCAAATCCTCTCTGGGAAATAAGTGACAGAGACATCCAGCTAACCCAAACACCACATTTCACAGTAAGTGCTGTACTATCAAAAGGTCTTTAGACTGAATAGCTAAATGTCACCTCATTTAAGGATATTGAGGGAGCCAGGGCCAGGGGATGCTGGGAAGCTTGTCATCTTACAGTAAATGAATATATTTGTAGATACACTGAATGGAGACTGAACTCTGCCAAACTTTTGGCTCCTGATTTAGAATCATAGACTCATAGAATAGTTTGGGTTGGAAGGGACCTCTAAAGGTCATCTAGTCCAAACCCCCTGCTGTGGGCAGGGACATCTTCAACTAGATCAGGTTGCTCAGAGCCCCGTCCAACCTGACCTTGAATGTTTCCAGGGATGGGGCATCCACCACCTCTCTGGGCAACCTGTGCCAGTGTTTCACCACCCTCAGCGTAAAAAATTTCTTCCTTATATCTAGACTAAACCTACCCCCCTTTAGTTTAAAGCCATTCCCCCTTGTCCTGTCACAACAGGCCCTGCTAAAGAGTTTGCTGCCATCTTTTTTATAAGCCCCCTTTAAGTACTGATAGGCTGCAGTAAGGTCTCCCCAAAACCTTCTCTTCTCTAGGCTGAACAACCCCAACTCTCTCAGCCTTTCTTCACAGGAGAGGTGTTCCATCCCCCTGATCATTTTCGTGTACCCTCTTCTGGACCTGCTCCAACAGGTCCATGTCCTTCTTATGGTGAGGGCTCCAGAGCTGGATGCAGTACTCCAGGTGGGGTCTCACCAGAGCAGAGTAGAGGGGCAGAATCCCCTCCCTCGACCTGCTGGCCACGCTTCTTTTGATGCAGCCCAGGATACGATTGGCCTTCTGGGCTGCGAGCGCACATTGCTGGCTCATGTCCAGCTTTCCACCCACCAGTACCCCCAAGTCCTTCTCGTCAGGGCTGCTCTCAATCCCTTCATCCCCCAGCCTGTATTGATACTGGGGGCTGCCCTGACCCAGGTGCGGGACCTTGCACTTGGCCTTGTTAAACCTCATGAGGTTCACATTGGCCCACTTCTCGAGCTTGTCCAGGTCCCTCTGGATGGCATCCCGTCCCTCTGGCCTGTCGACCGCACCGCTCAGCTTGGTGTCATCTGCAAACTTGCTGAGGGTGCACTCGATCCCACTGTCTATGTCATTGATGAAGACATTAAACAGTACTGGTCCCAATACGGACCCCTGTGGGAGGCCACTCGTCACCAGTCTCCATCTGGACATTGAGCCGTTGACCACTACCCTCTAGATGCGACCATCCGACCAATTCCTCACCCACTGGACAGTCCTAGAAGAATTTCTCACTCAGTTTAGTGTTCAACTAAAACAGGGAAAGCAAGGAGTTGTAGGCCTTATCTGCTGTGCAAAGTTCCACTGAAAACTGATTTTAAATAGATCTAATGAAACAAAAGCACATCACTAGCTTGCATGCACTTACATCAATGCATACAGTGATTTTATTCATTTAATTTAACTTTAAATCAGTTTAAATATGTCTATTTCAGGGGTTAGCACTGAGTGGAGCAAATCAATTTTAAAATTAGTTTAATTTAAGTGGTGTCCTTTTCCAGTGTAAGGAGGTTTTGTAGAGCTCTTTGTTTCCCTTTAGTGATCACAGTGGTATTCTGTGAACATACTTAAAGAACCATTTTTTTCACAGAATTCACTTGCAAAACTAGTGAATTGTCATCTGCACATGATTAACATTTATGTAGTACATATATACTATTCTGTTATATAGTGAAATCAATATTGGCATGTAAATTTTGGATAAGCTTTTTCATAGTTCGCTTTTACCAAATGTCTTGTTGAAAAGAAAATTGGTGGGCCTGTGACAATTATGTAGAAATCTTTTTTTATAAGTTTTTAAGAAAAAAAAATTGTATTTAAATGTAAGCAACTTTCTGCAATGTTGTGAGTTTATTCACAATGGGGTTTCTTTAAAGATGATAGAGTGAAAGAAAGCTAATATAAATAACTGTATTTATAATGTAGTAGCAGCTACAGGCCTTCATAGCAGTGTGGCTGGTTCTGTACTAGAATGAAAATTATGAAGTAAATTTGTTCAGATTTTCTGGCCAAATGAAGTGTATTTAAAAAAAAAAGAATGCCCTAGTCTCAGAAAATGCATGAGTAGTAGAAACTAGAACTGAATAGCTCTAATACTTGCCGATGTTTATAACACAGGTAAGTAATTTTAATGACCTCCAACCTGATGATGTTCCCCTAAGCTAACCAGCCTGCCCTCTCAATTTTTCAGAGTCCTGACTATGCTCAGCCTAAAAACCACTACAAGCATTAAGCAAACCCCAAAACAACCTCCTGAGAACTATTTATACAAGATGCGGTGGCCAGTCAGGGCAATAAAACAATGGTTTACAAGAAGCCCAAATAAAACCTAGGGCTGTCCTGAGCAGCACGGCCTGTGGCGAGTCAATGGGTAAACATTCTCAGTGCAGAAAGAGGAGGACGGGAGCGACAGCTAAAAAAGACGAGGGCAAATCTGTGAATAAATCCAAGCAAGCAGCGCTGCCTGTGTTCTCATGCACCTTGGTCCTTGGAGTGTGTTTGAGTTAGAATTATGCTTCTCTCCCGCCTGCCTTTAAGTCCTTTTAATCATTTGAAACGTGCATAAAATATAGAGTAAATCCTATTTGAAGAAAAGTTCTCTTGTAGTGCGTGTTGTCTAAGGAAAGCTCCATGTTATGATTAGATCTGTTATGGTTAGATCCTTAACAATTTATTTCAGTGGGAAAACTTCCATTGGATTTAATGGCAACAGGGCTCGAACTACATTTCCATGAATCATTTCAAGACAGTTTACCATTCAGGGATATTGGCTTCTTACCAAATGACTGTCTTATTTAGATCACAAGAAAGATTGTCTTCGTTCCATGTTATATCCAGTCCCATGGATGTGCTCTTGAAAGGAACCTGAAACCTGGATATCATAACTTTGGTGAAATAGCCTTAATACTTTAAGACATTACACTACTATAGTGAATTACATTTTGGGAGAAAATGTTCTCACATGTCCTATAAAAGAAAAATTTACACTAGATCTATTTTAGTAGTGTGGCTACAGCTCTGTCTCTCTCCTTGAGGTAAATCTAATCATGTAAGAAAGATCTACTTGATAAAATCCAAATGTAAGTACCTCTTGTTATTCCATACAAAAAGGCATTTTCAAAATGGTAACTGAAATGTCCTTGCTTGAAATTGCATTGTGAAACTGAGGGCTTTGTTGCATAAATACAAGCGTGCAGCAGCAGTGGCAGTCACCAGCTAAGCAAAGCGTCCTTGGGAGGCATTTGAGCAGGGTCGTAGTTGTTAAGAAGGGACCCACCAACGGTGGGGACCCTGTCTGCAGGGGCTGATGCCTGAGCACAGTGTACATTTGTTGTCTAACTGGCCCGCGGGCAGCGCTACTACCTGGAGGGCTGTGAGCACGGCCTGGGCAGTTGGCATGGCCGTTGGTGGGCTAGTGTGCATGTAGGTGCCTGGGATGGTTTTTAGGCTCCTGTTCACTGTTTGTACTCTCCTTTTGGCTCTTCTGCGAGTTTTCTTTGCCATCTTTGGATCTTGGCTGTTGCTGGGGAGGCTGATCCTGGTAAAGGTGTGTTAAGCACCCATTTAACAACAGCCTGAACCCCCAGCTACACAGAAGGAGGGGTGCCAGGAGACCATGGTAGGTTGTGGGTGGCAAATGGAGACTACCATGATGGGGAAGGCTGGAGACCTGTGACTCCTGGCAGTAAGAAAACGGTTCCTTCTCCACTTTCAGGTCTGCAACTGCAGAATAGGTTTAGTGCTCTGGAAGCAGATGGAGGAGGACACATGATTTAGTGACAGCAGCCGTAGGTGAGACACTCAATGCCTTGTTCGCTTCACTGTCTACCAACAAGGACTCCTAGGTATCTGAATTTAGTGTAAGGATTCAAGGAGAACTACCAGCAGTAGCTAAGGACTGAGTGAGGGATTACGTGTGAAAACTTGAGTCATAGAAGTCTATGAGACCAGATAGGCTGCATCTAAGGATGCTGAGAGGGCTGGCCCATGTCTTTGCGAGGCTGCTGTCTTTCATCTTTGAAAGGTAGTGGAGATTGGGGGAGATCTCCATGATGGCAGAATGGCAAGTATTGTGCCTGTGTTCAAAAAAGACCAAAAGTTCAGCCTGGAAAACTACAGGTCAGTCAGCCTCACTTCAGTCACTGGGAAAATCATGGAGTCCTCTTGGAACAGATTTCTGGGCACGTGAAGGAGAAGGTGGTTATCAGGAACAGTCAGCATGGATTGACCAAAGGTAAACCATGCCTGACTGACCTGATTGCCTTCTATGCAGAAATGAGTGGGTTTGTGGATGAGGGGAGAGCAGTGGATGTCATTTACCTTGACTTTAGCAAGGCTTTTGACACGGTCTTGCATCATGTTCTTGTACCCAAGATAAGATGTTACAGTTTAGAGGCTGAACTGGATGGTAAACTAACTGGTTGGGTGGTTGGCCTTAGAGGGTGGTGGTTAATGGATCATACACTGCCTGGAGGCCTAACAAGTGGAGCACTCCAAGGTCTATCCCTGGACCTGGCCTGTTTAACATTTTCATAAATGACATGGAGGAGACAACAGAGTATACTTTCAATAGAATTGCAGATGTTGCCAACGTGGGATGGTCAGGGCTGGACCACTTGCGCTGTGAGGCTGCAGGACTGGGGCTTGCTCAGCCTGGAGATGAGGAGGCTTTGGAGGCACCTACCAGTGTGCCCCCCCTCCTCCCTTAACTACTGGAGATCATTGAGAAGATGGAGCCATGGTCTTCACAATGGTGCATGGTGGACAAAAAACAAGAGGCACAAGTTGAAACAAGAGATGTTCATACTGGATATGAGGAAACACCTTTTCACCATGAGGACAGTGGGGTAGTGGTACAGGCTGCCCAGGGTGGTTGCACGCCTCCATCCTTGGAGGTTTTTAAGACCCAACTAGAGAAAGGCCCAAGCACATGATTTGAGTTCATGGCTGAGTCTACCTTCAGCAGGAGGTTGGACTAGAGAACTGCTGAGGTCCCTTCTGACTTGAACAATCCTTGATTCTTATGATCCTGTAGATACAACTCCAGTTTGGCTTGGTGTTTTTCTGAGAAGCAATATATTGGTAAAGGCTTTCTTTAGCCAATTCTATTTAAAGATGCCTTGGCCTTGTAACAGTCTTTCATAAAACAACTCTTTTGCCTGCTTGTCTCCTCCACAACCCAAAGCAAGGTTATTCTTTACAGCAACAGACAGAAGACTCATTGAAAGAAATGTCACTGACAATGAGCAGTGAATCAGCGCCAGTCCTTAGTGTGTTCTTACATCTGAAAAAGCTGACTGCTGGTAATTCAAGGTGTATAGTTGATGGAGACAATACAGATGCTTTATAATCCCAGACAAAGCCAAGATCACAGAACCGTATAACGAGCTATCCCTCGCTTTTATACAAATGACTGATTTGACAAAACCTAAGGATCTTTCATGGACTTCTGTAATAATGTGGAACATTTGCTTTCCATGCAATAGAGCAAAACTGTGAAGTTGTGAAGATGGAAAACCCACACGCTGCTAAGAAATACACTCTAGAACCTGCTGGAATGTAACAGCATTCACATTGCTCTTATTTAAAAATCATTGGAGTTTGTACATATATTTCATGTAATTCAGGAATTAGCTATTATCATTAATCGTGTTTTCACATTGTGTCCACTGTGCTAGGTACAGTACTTTTAATAATAATAATACAGTGTATAGTATTTCTAGACAAAGCTTAAGACAGGCAAATACATATTTTTATCTGGCCTACGGAGATGGAAAAGAGGCAGAGGATGAACAGGAATCTACTCATTTAGGAAAAATAAAATTCCTCTGGTGGAGTGTTTTATGCAACAAACAGCCACAGCAGCACAATTCTGACAGCAACTCATCCTGAGCAGCATCTATGGTTTCCACTGAATTCCATCACTTGTACTGCATCAACTGATAGCACTCAGTGAGATGAAGAATGAAAAAATCCATCTCTTTGGGATTTTTAGGTTTTGTTTTCATCAGTTGATACTAAATTCTGCACTCAGCCATTTTGATTTGCAGGGTAAACTACTGCTCATTTCAACTCAGAAGCAAAATGTGGTTCAGAGAGGTTGAGTTTTCCATAAGTTGGTGTTCTGGTCCCTTGAAATGTGGATCTGTAATAAGATGGTGTTCCAAATTTTCATTGCCTGCAGTCTGTTTCATATAACTGGGGATGGGTATGACTTGATTCAACGCATATAAGACTGTTCTTTTTCAGGATTCATTTAAATCCATCCCAGTTTAGAAGAAGAAGAAACTTGTTCACAGCTGTGTAGGTGCCGTGTAGGTGCCATGTATGAAGTGCATTGTCTTCTCAGTTCAGTTACTCTTAGGCAGGTGGTCACATCACAAACCATCAGAGTAACTGGCTTGAAAAAATAACCTTGTTTCTTTCAGGAGGGAGGATAATAATTAACAGCATATGGAAAGAGTTGCTTTTACCACAGGGATGAAAGGTACATTGGTAAAACAGGATGTGGGCAAATTTATGCTCCAGTTGTCTCTGTCTGTGGTTTGTGTCAGCCTGTGTCTGAACAGGAGATTCTGGCTTACGGTGTGTCCAGATGATAGTCAGAATAATGAATGTATTTTTTTGAAAATAGAAAATATAAAACAAGCTTAAAACTGGAGCAGTTCATTGACTTCAGTTGTAAGAATCTGGCCTACTGTAATTCCATAGAAATTACTCCTGAATTTTGCAGAAAGTATCTTTTTGTTTCATCCTACTGTCGGAAATAGTGGGTACACGTTTTCAATTTTGTATGTTCATATTTCCTGAAACTTTGCCTAGAACCTGAAAAGTGTTAGAAAATACTGGAAAATCTGTATATGATTTGTAAGCTATCTTTGAAGGGGTTATCTTTCTAGGTGCTACCGTTGCAAAAAAAATATTGCAATGATAAGAGTAAGCCTGAATTTCTCCAAAGTGCTTAACTTTAAACTATTTTATATCAGCCAGAATTCCAGAGGATTTCAGCTCAGATTAAAAATATTTTTTTTAATGTGAAAAGTCATGGAAATTGATGAATGAGTCTTACAATATCCTGTCTAGGATGACCACGTCATGCATATGGTTGAATTTATCATGTATCTCACATAAAGAAAGGCAAAGCTTGATAAGCAGTTTTATTGGGCAATTACTTTTTTTTTTTTAAATTTGCAAATAAAGCAGATTGATTTCCATCTTGAAGTAATTTACTAACACATTATAAACTCATCAAACACTAACGTGGTACAGTACGCCTCATTTCCTGCTTACTAAATAATCCTTTGGCTGTCCGCTTTGTGTTTTTCAGGTTGAATCTGGAATTGTTCTCTGCTGGGGACGTCATGGAGCCTGGCGTCAGAGTCCTTCACCTGAAGGAAAACATTGCCTCCTTGGCTCGGCTTCTTGCAAGTACAAGCCATGGCGGATTCCCAGTGGTTTGCAGGCCCAAGCCAGACCATGCAGAGGTGTTCCAGGGAACTATTAAAAGGTAAAAATGCTATCAAATTGGTGTCATGTGATGTTTCTGGCCATTTATCAGATTTTTTTTCTTTAAGCATCTGTTTATGAAGATTATTTGGGATGGATATGAAACTTGTTCCTACTTTCTTTAGCATGGACGGCAGGTGTCCTTTAAAGAAACGACCTAGGTCCTTTCTAGTACAAGGTTATCTATTGCATCAGGGATTTCTTGAAACAGCACCAATGAAATGATCTTACGGGAACTGTGAAAAAAAGGAAAATTGCCCTTCAGAGCCTTAAAGGTTCACTGAAACAGTAATTTAAAAGGATTTGAATCTAGTTACTCATGAAATGTCCTATGCCAATTCAAAGCTGGGCCGCTCTTTCTTCACAATTTTTTCATTTTATTAGTGTATACTTTTACAGGAAATGAGTTAACATAAATCATATCACAGACGAGATAAGCAACAAAGTCACTGGAAGTAACGTGCTAGGGTAAAC
Source organism: Aptenodytes patagonicus (assembly GCF_965638725.1). Classification (NCBI taxonomy): domain Eukaryota; kingdom Metazoa; phylum Chordata; class Aves; order Sphenisciformes; family Spheniscidae; genus Aptenodytes; species Aptenodytes patagonicus. Next base: position 47,095,959 of record NC_134950.1, on the reverse strand, counting down.
AAGAATTAGACTAAAGGAATCCTTGCCATATGGGGGACTCTCAAAAGGCATATAAAATCTCCTGATAAATGAAGTATTTATGGTACTGTATTTCATACGACTAAAAGAGTGAATTCATCTTTTCAGAAAGGTATCTTAAGACTGTCCTTTGAGTGGTGGGTCACGAGTGGGAGAGGCAGTGACTTAATTTCCACCTTGAGTATCCTAGAGGAAAGGAGAAGACGCATATGCAACTCCTACTGCACAGGAGTTCACACAGCAAAGCCCTATGAATTATGCTTCCAAGAACTGTAATACAAACACAAGGCCAGTTTTGTATTGTAATATCATAATCTTTCATAATTTGCATGGTGTCTTTTGTCCTGAATGACCTAGTATTCTACATCTTTTCTTGTAGAGGATTTTTTTTAATCCACTTCTGGTTTAACGCCTTAACTGCGTGGCATTTGGGAGCTATCTGTGAGCAAACAAGGATAAAAGTATTTTCTTCTGTTAATCTGGGTGGGGAAAAATGTTATCTGTGCATCATCAGTGTAAATTTGGTTAGGACTTGTCTGCTTGCCTGCTTTATAACAAATTTTCAAGGATGAACCGCTGGCAGCTGGATCACACGAACTTACCTCATAGCAATGGGGTCAGCTGCCCTTTTGGAGCATGAAGAAGGGAGTGAATATTGAATAAAAATTGTGAACTTGCTTCATTGACAAGTGAAACAGTTTGTATGAACCTTTTAGGAAGAGAAATATCTGCTTGGAATAAGAATTGTACAGTGGAAATCGTTTGGGTCGCAGTGGCCTGCAGGAGTAACAACATCAATAAGTGCAGTATCATATACTTGTATGTGATATGTACACTTGTTCCCTGATGGTGATGCTGTCATAAACATTATTAATAAGAAATGTGCTAAGGCACTAAACCCTACATTTCTAAGTGATAGTCTGCAGTGCGTACCAATCTGAAGGTATTATATAGCAGGAACTAGTGTGCTTTTTTAGTTCTCAGCTGTCCACGGCAATAAAACTAGAAAGCACACTAACAACTGATACAGCCAAAGTTCCTTTTAAATTCAGTTTATAGTCTCATCATTTCCTTATTAATTCACCAGATCACCTTGCAGTGAGCGTCCCAGGCTGCTGAGGAGTATGCTGAATTTATGCAAATACCGTTGTGCTTTGTAATGCAGAGCAAAATGGTGTGGGCGCAAGCAAAAAGGGGGGACAGAAGGCTGATCACGAGCACATCCCAAAGAGAGGCGTCTTTAGAGAAAAGCTGATGCTACCTGACAGTTCTGGTAGGCTTGTGGTTTGCTTAATCCCCAGAGCTCTTTTATGATACCTTCTGTTAGAGCCTTTTAAAAGGGATGAATGAAAAATTTGTTTCCCTGTCACTTTCAGCATAAATGAGCTGTTGTTAGACTGTTTTGAGTAAAACCAAGATAATGTTTTAAATGGTTAACAAAGAAGCAACAAATGGCTTTTTTGGCTAGTTGGTTGCTCACTCCAGTGAAACCCATACAGAGACGTCTGGAAGCAAGCATTGCGTTCTGGGGTGTTCTGACGACACCCCTTCTTGCCCCAGTGTGTGCCCAGCTGCCTGAGTACTTGCGTGATGAGTTCTGGGTGCCTTGTCCCCAGCGGGGATCACGGGTGACTTTGCTGTTCTGCTGTTCTCACCAACACCAGGAAAGGAATGCTCTGTACCCATCCTCTGAAACAAGCCTCCAAAAATGTGATGTGTCATGGAATTAGTGTATTCATAACCATAAGCAGTTAGGATTCGGGTTTTCCATCTTACTCATAAAATTACAGCTCTTGCAGCACGTAACTGTTAAGACCAAGATGAGAAATGCTGTGAACTCCTTAAAGGAGAAGGGTGCTGTTCAACCCAATGCAATCCCATGTGGAGGTGACGTGACCACAGGCAGAAAAATGATAAGTTATTTTTTCCATCTTGTACATCAGTAATGTTAAAGTGGAGGAAATGTGGCTTGCCTGGCATATTTTAAAAAAGGTGGCTTGGGAAAGATGCAAAAAATAATTGCCATGATGTTTTTCTTGAGTGTTGCCTTGGGCATTATTATTGGCTCTTAAATGTGTTTTTTTTCCTAGTACAAAAATGTTGTTATTAGGTTAAAAAGAAAGGGGCAACAAGCTAATGAAGGGAAAGAAGCAAACAATCTGCTAAGCTTGCATGAAGGCAGTGGCAGCTCGTAGTTTTTTAATACTCTTTCCCATTTCTGTCTTTTTCTGTACCGTTTCTTCTCATGAAATAAGCATGGATGAAACACTGTAAATTTGGACCAAATGTAAAAGTTATTCAGTACCTGCCCACACTTGGAAACTGTAGTGATGAGAGTTGCTGTACAAGGACAAAGTGTTGTTATGTTTTGTAATACCTACGAATGATTCTGAACCTTTGAAGAGAAAAGGTCAATGTCAGTTCTTACAAAAGCAAGGACTGTGACCGAGCAATGTTGGCTGCAACTTGCATGGGCCTACAAATGCACCACAGTGCTGGCCTGTAGCAAACACCCAGATATTCAAATTTTATTTAAAAAAAAACCCCCAAACCAAACCCCCAAAATTTTCCAGATCTGCTTAGTGGGGCCAGATTTTTCTCCTACTCTTTGTGATCTGGATGGTTACCCACTGGGGATCAAGATGAGATCAACAAACACGTTTTTACATGGGTGACCTAGATCTGAAGCTGTTATCTTCCACAGTTGAGTAAGCAGTAGAGACTAAAACCAAAAGCAACTACTAAAGAAAACTCCTTGGCTTTAAAATTGTTAAAGAGGAAGCAAACTGTAGCTGAGAAGCAAGTTTCCAAAACAAAGATCTCCTTAGAGTAATACTTTTGACACTTTGCCATAGGCAGAGCTCTGTGCATGCCTGGGAAACCCTCGCAGAATTCAGTTTGAGGAACGTGTGACTGGTGAATTTGATGCACGGCATTGATGGGGATGATCGACTTATTGTGTGCAATGCAGAGGGTTGAGGGACTGGCCTCCCCCCTTCATTTCTCCCACAGTAATGATGATACTTGCACATCAGAATAAAACAAGCTATTCTTTTGCACTGCAGCTGAAATGCCTCCCCCATCTCCCCCCAGTGACTGCAGGAAGGGAGCTGGGCTGTCATGAATGTGTTATCCCAGAGTCTGCTGAGAGCTATAAATGTCATGCTCTAAATGGCATGCCCTCCTGGCTAGGTGGAATTCATTCTTCAGAGAGACCTGAGGATAGGACCACTGCCTTCCTTCCCAGGAAGCTTCTGCCAGAGACACTGCGTGAGGCTGTAAATGCATATTGAGGAGTTGTTGGGAGGTCCCCTGGCTCTCTCTTGCCTTGGCTGCTCTAGTCTGTGGCTCCAGATCCTCCTCCAGTGGGAAAAGATAGTTATGCTTCTGCCTAATTTCTGTGAGACCAAAACTGAAAAAAGAGTTGTTTTTTCACTTCCACATATGTTACAATGTACTGGTGTAGGGCCATTGTGGGGCAATGAAGTGGTTCTTTGACATGATGAAGAGATTAGACACATCATCACTTGTGTTTTGCTGCTCCATCTTCTTTGCCAGAGGTTACTTTATAATGTAAACCACAGTAAAAACAGAAGACATGGAGGATTTGAGGAGGAAAGCTGTAGGTAACGAATTTATTTTCCCTGGCTGTGGACATGGCTGGGATATAACACGGAGGGTGATGATACCTCATGGTCATCAGCAACGTCTTTGCTGCCATGCCGCGCATCCTCCCACGCACGATCACTTCCCTCCACACGCGTCTTTGACAGTCATGTACTCTCTGATTTCTTCCACCAAAACGGATGACAATGTGCTCTCTACCTAGGTGCTTATTTTCTGAGATGCTGTTTATCCCCTATTATATGTAGGTTTCCTGCATATTTGTGACTGATGAATACCATGTTCCTCCCACGGACTGTTCTGGTGTTGGTGGCTTTTCTTCCCTTTACTTCACTTTTGCCAAGGAAAATGAAGGAGCAGGGTTTCCGTACTCCAGTTAAATCCTCCCAGTATTCACTGAAGAAAAGCAGGTGGATGCTGGTGTCTTGTTAGGCCAGGATCTGTCCCCTCTGTTTCCTTTGAGGAGAAGTGGTGCGGAGAGGCAGAAGCTGGAATGCTGCCCAGCAATCTTAATTTCTGCCTTGAATACAGCTATGAGGCAATTTTCCTGGAGAAACTACCAAGCTGACGAATACCACTGAGTAGCCTGTTTGGGAATTTTACCATAACAAATAAGCCATTTTGTTCATGTGTGAACCTCTCAGATCTGTACCATACATAGCTCTCCTGTTGTAAGGCTGAAGGCTGGATTCTCTGTTTTTGCCTTTGCACTCTTACCTACACAGCTGTTGGCCATTACTCTGCATTTTGTTTGTCTATCTTTTAGCTGAAGGAAATTTTTTTTTTGCTTGATTTAATTTGATTGGGAGAAAGTAATTATGCAGAAACCACAATATCTCTGACTCTAAGCAGACTGTACAGAATGTATCCGTCTAAGCAGAAATGGGTAAAACTTGGTTTTCTGCTACTTCTCTACAGGATGTGACATTTCTGGCATTGTGCCTGCATTTTTGTGTGTATTTTTTCACATAGGAAACCCCATCTCTTCCCACCCATCAAGTTTACTGAAACTTCAGCATTTGTGGTTGATGGAAATTGTTACTTTTGGGCCAAAAAGAAATGTCAATAAAAATATTGTAGGTAAAGTTGTCAAAAATCCTTGTAGTTTACCATGTTTGTTTGAACTGTTTTGTTACACATTTTGATACGCTATATGGGAGTGTATTGACTATGTAATTGCCTTACTCAAACTAAGGTTGTTTGATACAAGTGAAGTGAAGTGTTCAGAGTGCCTAATTCCCATTTTCGGAACAAAGTTGGGAATTTAAGATCCTTTCAAAAAGTAGAACTTTGTGCTCCAAATCAGGAAAGAAATATATTCAAAAGCTGTGGTCTTCATGTAGTTGAAAAGTTACCAAAGCTTGGACTTTCAGAAATGCCTAGTGACTGAAAGCATGGCTTCCCATCTGAAGACACTTCAAAAGGTCTAATATTCCGGAAAACAGATTTCATCCATCTTAAAATAAAGCCTAATTACTTCTGAAGATCTTGTTCTGCAAGGTGAGTTAGAGCCTGCTCCTCTGTGTAATCATACAAATAGCTTTAAGTTTTGTGAGCTTTCCTTAAAAATGTCCAGCTGGCCTGAGCCAAGCGGCACGGGCCCGCAGAGCACAGCATCGCTGCTGTGACACTCCTGGCACAGCCAGCGGGACTCCATCGCTCACACAGAGCTGGATGTGGAAACTTACTTCAGTGAGGCTGGGAGCGCTGGCAAGAACGCTGAGGGTTATATCTTTCCACTTCAGAAACTCAGGGGAGATATTAAACATCCGCTTGATCAGCAGCAAACTCCCTGCTCTAATTCTCGCTCAAAGGATGTCACGTCTAATGGAGCCGAACAGCCAGAGAGCTGCACCTGAGAGGAGGATTTCTGCCTCAGATTAGTCCCCGGTCCGGAGTCAGAAGAACTGCCAGTGGAGGGAGCCAAACTACATTTCTGTTTGCAATATTTATTTTGCTGCTGTTCTTGCTGTGCTGCACTTTCTGCTTCCTTCGTGGTAGGAGGAAGCCAGGTACAGAACAGTGTGTACTCATAAACCTCCTACTCGATGGTCCTGCTTTAATTTCCCTGCTTGTAAACTGGTATGGGAAGGGAGATACTCTGCTTTCCACAATCAGAAGACATGGTAGAGCAGCTGTTCCCAGTAACAATAATGACATTATTGCTGAGACAAACATTTTCACGATGATGCATGGGAACACTAAATCCAAACCACATTGTTTAGCTAACGCATGCTTTCACTCTGCTAAAGGGGAATGTCACATAACTGAAAGTAAATTGAAGAGATCAGAGTTTAGAAAATATGACAAAGTTGAAAACTTAAAGCTGTATTACACAGTAACATCCTTTAGCAGAGAAATCATTGATCCAAAGTGGTGTGTGTATGTGTATTTTATGGCAGTTTATTAGGTACGACTTGTCTCTGGTCAGTCCAGTGAACAGAAACTGTTGTGAGTCAGGAATGCTTTCTGCCAAGCACTTCAGTAAAACTGAGCATAGCATATTGATATGTGCTGTGGGAAAGGAGATCTAGCATTGCAACATGTCATAGATATGTCAGGCTGTAGGTATGGTTTCTGGTATTTTTCTTTAATCTGCCCTCCCAGTTGGGACTAATGAAACAATACTCTCAAGGCGGGTGCATGCGCACATGTGCAGAGAGTCCACACACACTTGTTTAATAAGGCAATACCTTTATTTTTCTTAGCAAGAGGAGAAATGCTTGCCTTCAGTAAGCAATGTGGTGCAACAGCTTAGGGACAAATGGAAAGTTAAAGATGAATTGAGACCCAAAACATTTAAATTGTAAATTAGTTACTGAGCTTAGCTATATCTACCTTAATACTGCGACAGCCTTGCTGCTGACACTCTTGAAATAACTGATATAGATTTGAAAGCATCTTGGAGAGCCTTTTCCTTCTGGCACTGTTGTGGAGAGGTTGCTAAGTTTAGATCACAGGAATGCAAAGTTACTCAATCAAACACAGAAGTCTGCAAAGTTCATGCAATAAATGGAGATAAAAATGAGGTTTTGTTTCTTACTAGAGGATCATGGACAGCTTTCCCTCTTCCTCCTCCCCGTGGCTTTGCTGTAAGTTCTGGGCAATGGTGATTCTACCAGGTCTGATCAAAGCTAGAAACACTGTTGGCAGTGGTTTGAAGGCTGCATCTAAACTCAGCCAGCAAAGAAGAAAAAAAGGGGAGAGGGAGCACGTTAGGGACTTGAAAACTATTTTTAGGTGTGCAGACTAGGGAGCTGACGGCAATATCAAAGTGCTTTTGTGATTACTTAGTTTTCATGTTAGAGGGTAGAGTCTGTCAGCACATTGTTTGTTTTTACTGTCCGGACTCCTGCTTTTGAAAAGCTGATCCAGTTAATTTCAATGATACACTATACAGTAATCTTGCCTATTAAAATAAATGGAATCCAGCACTTTCAACAAAAGCCCTTGACATTATGATCCTCCCATGTATTGTCAGGGTCCTGAGGCACTGCAGCTCATGAAAAACACAGATGGAGGAAGGTTTATAGAGTCTGTGGCAGTGGTTTTATTTCATATCCGAAGTGCAAAAATTTTCTTCCAAAGAACGATATTGTATGATACTTTTAAAATTAGTAGGCCTGTTTGGCCATACAAATAATTGTGCAGGTGCTGTAGGACTTTGTGATGGAGCCCTTTGGAGGGAAAACTGGAGTGCTGCAGAGGCTGTGTGCTAACTCAAAAAGCCAAATTGAAAACGTATGCAGCCTCGCTGCAGCATGTGGGTGGCTTTTAGGCAAGTGCAGAATGTTGTTAAATGCTGAAATCAAATATAGGCATGGGGAAAACTGGTGTGTGAATGGAAAGACTGATCACATACTTGTCCTGTCATTTAAATGTGTGGTAGGTTCCTCTGAAACTGAAAATCTGCCTGGTAACAAGCCAGCTTGTAGGGGAATACAAATCTGATCCTAAGTCTTCATCCTTTTTTAAAATCTAGCCCTTTTGTAGGTTTGAAATACTAAGTTTGCATTTGCCATTTATTAACAGCTGCCTTTGCATTTTCATGTTGAGGCTGCGGACTTACTGTCTGCTCATTCACCCTGATGATGGTGCCCATAAAACCAGACAGCTGGCAACTTAAGTAATGAATATTAACCTCAAAACACAGCTCTGAGGTGGAAGAAATCCCTGTTTTGTAGGTCTGAAAACTGAGGTAGAGAGATTAAATATTTATTCAGCATCCTTTGAAAGGCTGTGGCATGGACAGGATTTGATCTTAGCTCTGGAAAACCTCAGTCCAGTACTTGATAATGACCTTTTTATCATCTTGTAGGTAAAATGCCAAAAAATCATGCAAAGCTCCTTCTTGGTTTGAAGAACGAAATATTAAGTAAACAGTAATGATTTAGTCTGCCTAACCTGAAACAACCCTGTAACCCTGAGATTTTGCTGTGTAAGACGAGGATTTGGCGAATTTTAAAACAGTTCCCGGTATGTAATGATCTAGTCCTTATCTACTGTCTAGCTCACCGTGTGCAGCACAGTCTTTTTTTACCAGTTAAAAAAAGGCACAATGCTATTCGAAGTCAGGAAAAATGCATTTAGTATACTAGTGGCTATCTTACCAAGAACATAAAGTAACAACTGTTATTAAATAGAATTTACATTTTACAGTCCATGTAAAAAGTTTCTCTCATTGTGCGCTTTTGGAAGAGTTGCATACTTATGCTAGAACTTCTGCTGAGAGCAGAGCACTGATCAAATCCTGCAAAATCCTCTAAGCACTCCTTTCATTTCAACTGCTGTGAAAGTTGAAGGTGTAGCAAGTTTTCAGAGACTTGTTGATATTGCAAATAGTTTACACCAGCCAGGTATTAGGATGAGGAAGGACCATGAAGAGTTTCAGGGTGCCATATTTGGTTATTTTAGTGTGCAATTTATTGTTACTTGTTACTGTTCTTCTGTCATTGTTTTTTCAAACTGAATGGCATAAATCAAAATTTAGTAATTGATGTCACTGGGTTTTAAACATGTCTGAGAGAAGCCCTGAGACCGTAGATTTTTAATACATGGAAAGGACATTTGTTTTATTCTGGTCAGAATATGTTAATCGCTGGTCCTCACTGAGTTGGATATTGGCCAAAACATCAGATATAATCAGCTCAAGAATAAAAGCAATGCAGGTACCTTTGGTGGATTAATGCAGGAGAAATAAGCCTAAAGCTTTCTGAAGCAAGCTAAAAATGATGCTTCAGGTTCTCTAATCCTGCCTCCTCCCCTGGCCCCACTGTGTAGCTATTTTATCCATTTAATTTGGGACAGTGCTGCCCTGAATGCTTTTGCCAGTGACATCACCTTTTAATCTTCCTTCTGTTCATTTGCAGCTACTTCGGAGCTGCAGTTCCTTTTAAGTCACTCCCCCAATATTTAGAATTTGTAGTTTCCTCAGATAATTGGCCATCTTGACAAGAAGAGTGACACAATCAGCTGTCAGATACTTTTCATTCCTGACTTCCATGCCAAATCTGACATGTGGATATTGGGATAATAATGTGTTATCTTAATTAGGTGTATCTTCATGATGCATGCTTTATAACAGATAGAGCATATGAAACTACTGCAATGCCTTGCCAGGGTATCTTTGAAATGAGATTCCCTACTTAAGGGTTTTCTTCCTTCTTAAATAAATAAAGAGTAAACGAACAATTGCAGAGTCCAAGTCTGAATCCTAGCACTTCCTGTTAAACCTCACAAAATAGTGCAAGAAACATGTTTGGTCTGCTTTCTAAGGCTTGATGATGTGATAGGAAGGATGTTGTATGTAACATCAAAGAGTGATGTTGTTATACCTCTGAAGCATGACTTCTGGAAGTCCAAGTGAAATAATGTATGTTCATTTTTCTCCTGAATATGGCAGTTTTTAACAGGCTTGGATTCTTATCAGAAATGTTCCAACGATTTCCTTCATTGTGTTTGCGTGTGCTTTTTTTTTGACTAGCCAAATTTCTCTCACACCTCCCAAGGCCCTGTTAAGTGACTCCCTGCTGGGTTTAGTTAAGAGCGGTGCCGAGCAAATTGCAAGCTGCCAAAACCGGCCAACAAACCACTGGTGATGAGCAAATGTTTCTGCTCTTTCAGCTCATGGTGAATGTTGCTGGTTTTTAAATTCCAGCCCATGATGTTCAAGTGGAAAATGGTGAAGCCTGGACTACAGACAGGCCTGAACAGTGTTTTGGACCTGAGCACAGAGAGTCTGGCAAAGGATCAGGGTGGATCATAACTTTCACACTTGATGTCTATAAATTCATGTTAGGATTAAAGTCTTGAGAGTATGCCTGGCCCAGTGATCATCCTTGAAATCAACTTCTTGGAGCTGTACGTGATGATCTCGGAGCAGAATTTAGATCTCTCTATTTATATCTCACTTAGAATGATTACAGACTTGTTTGTGAAAGACCATAAAATGTGAACCTTTAGAGAGCCCTGCAGAACAAAGCGTGTAATGCACCAAAGGTAATTCATAGGGCATGACTGGATTAATTTCTTCTCCATGTCCTCTGCTGTAGTGAATATATTATGAGTTATTGTGTTTTCCTCCCTTTCCTCCTCCAAATGTAGCCTGAGGGGAATAGAGCTGTTGCAGCATGCCTATACTGCTCTTTTTAGTGTGTCCTCATGACTGTCCTCAAACCCAAGTCCATTAACTGTCTACGTGACAAGTCCATATGCTGGCATGCACATGGCAAGAGGCTAAGGGCAAGCCAGTGACTTTCCCAGGAGGGGAGATGTGAGCCCAGGGCAAAGTATTTCCTCAGTGGAGTTTTCTCAGCAGATAGCTCTGCTGCAGTGTTCTGCTCTCCTTAGTAATCTGAAAGAGATTTTATGAAAACCAAAGCCAGTCAGGTATTAAATTGAGACAAATAAAGTTTCAATAGTTATGAAGGGTACAGAATTCCTTGTTTGTCCTGTGAATGGGATGTGCTTTAAAGGTGGGAGCAGGTGACAGACTCCTAGTATTCCTGGCTGTGCCACCGATTTTCTTTAGAACTGATGTTTTTCCACAAGTTAACATTCACACTCAGGTCTTCACCTGTAAAATGATGATACCTATATCCCAGCCACAGGCATACTTATTTATAAATCCCATTAAGAACCTTAGATGAGAGACCAAAGCCATGTCTGTATTAACAAAATGCAGATTTCAAGACTGGATTTACAGAGTGAAACAGCTGACTGTTTCAGGAGAAAGGGGACTGCTCTACAATGCTAACCAGCTCATGGGAGGTGGAGGTGATAGGATAGTTTCCTTCAAATGTGTGTTCCAGATCTGAACTGAAATGCGGAGGTAGAGGCTCCCAAAGTATCTTGTTTTTAAGTTGGAGAAAAGGCAGTCTATATAAAAGACCCAAAACATGTGAAACTGCAGTTTAATGTAATACATTGGAAACTAGTTTAATGTTACCTTTTCAAGTGTGAGAGCTCAATGGTATTTCATAACAAGCTTACCATTTTTTTTTTCACTCTTTACAGTTTTGATCCAGCTTCACCAAATGCAGGACAAAGAAGTATAGAATAGCGAAGGGGAGACTGTTTGGAAAGAAAATAATAGAACGGCAAATAGCCTGCTGGTCAGGGCAGCCAGTGGGGACGGGGGGGGCCTGGTTGTACAGATCCCTGTTTATTCAGCATGGAACCCCTCCAACAGGAGAAATTAAGACATGCCATACATAGCCACTAATGTGCTTGTTATGAAGAAGAGTGTGAAGAAAGGGCTTGAACCTAGTTCTTCCATATCCTGTCCCTAGGGAGGGCACTAACCACCAGCTTTTGGAACTGGCAGGCATGTTGTCTTAGTGTAAGTCCTCTGCTGTGCAGTGCTAATCCCACCTTGAAGCAGACTAATCTTTCCCAGGAGACATTACATTAGAACTAGTAAATTCCTATAACAAGTTTTGGTTTGAACAAATCAATATTTTCGGAAACAGAAATATTTATTTGAAAAATTCTTAGCTTATACTTGGTCTTCCAGTCACAAAAGCCACTTTCTACCTCATTTGTATTTCTCTGATGCCCTAATGAAGATTGTGTGTCTGCTCTCCTCTGGGTCCCTCAAGCACATCGTTTAGTAGTGTGTTGCACATCTTTGTACTACTGTAGTAGCTCCCAATTGTAACCACAGACCAGGACTAACATGGTGTTAAGTATGTTGCAAAATAAAAAGTTTTGTGGTGGTCCCCAAGGTGTTTGTTATCTAAATATGTTAAAAGGCTGGAAGTGGATAGTGTGGATGGAGTGTGTGTGTGTGTGTATGGAGCAAGGAAACACTAAGATAGAAATGATAATTTTAAATATATTGCTTGTCAAGGCTTTATATGTGTACTGTGGAAGGGGAGAACTCTAAAGAAAGGTTTGAAATGATATAATTGATAAAGATATCCATTTTCACATGACTAAATCAGCAAGAATATTAAATGTCTTAATGAACTCGAGTGCAGTACTGTGAGAGAAGGTTTCGCTGATGATTTAAAATATGACATGAATTTTTTGCAGATCTCGTGTTTTAATGTAGATGTTACTTAAGAAGGATGTGGGAAGGAACAACAGTGTCTACTTATATTCAGATAATTGTGTCTGCTTGTTATTGTTATTGTCTCGTTGCGTGCAAACTAGACTGTGCATGAGCTGGTCCTGCCAAGCAGGACAAGAAGAACACGTAGGATAGGTGATGTCCTTTAATCTAATTAGCCAAACCTAAACCAGAAAACACCTGTGTGATGCTGCTATGGCTGATGGAAGTTTAGGAAGGTGAAATATCTGGTCAGCCCACTAATACTCTAGAATCATAGAATAGCTCGAGTTGGAAGGGACCCATAAGGATCATCGAGTCCAACTCCCTGTTCCTCACAGGACTACCTAAAACTAAGCCATATGACTAAAAGCATCGTTCAGACGCTCCTTGAACTCCAGCAGGCTTGGTGCTGTGACCGCTTCCCTGGGAGCCTGTTCTAGTGACTGACCACCCTCTCAGTAAAGAAACTTCCTGATGTCCAACCTGAGCTTCTCTTGACGCAGCTTCATTCCATTTCCTCGTGTCCTCTCGCTGGTCACCAGAAAGAGGAGATCAGCACCCCTCCCTCTGCTGCCCCCCCTGAGGAAGTTGTAGACTTCGGTGAGGTCACCCCTCAGCCTTCTCTTCTCCAAGCTGAACAAACCAAGTGACCTCAGCCACTCCTCGTAAGTCTTGCCCTTGAGACCTTTCACCATCTTGGTCGCCCTCCTCTGGACATGCTCTAATAGTTTGATGTCCTTCTTATTGAGGTGCCCAGAACTGCACACACTACTCGAGGTGGGGCCGCACCAGTGCAGTGCAGAGTGGGACAATCACCTCCCTCGACCGGCTAGCTATGCTGTGCTTGGTGCACCCCAGGACACAGTTGGCCCTTTTGGCTGCCAGGGCACACTGTTGACTCATATTCAACTTGCCATCAGCCCAAACCCCCAGATTTCTTTCCACGGCATTGCTCTTCAGCCTCTCGTCCCCCAGTTTGTATGTATAACCATACTTACCTCACAGCGGCTGAACGTACCTCCTGAGGTCCCTTCCAACCTGAATTCCTGTATGATCCTGTGATCCTACATTTCACAAGTCCAGAGCTATTGCTACAACCACTAGGCATTTCACCATCTTGGTCACCCTCCTCTGAACACACTATAATAATTTGATGTCCTTCTTATATTGAGGCGCCCAAAACTGCATACTGTTTTTGAGGTACCATAATATATCTGATGCTAAAGCATTGTGTGCTTGCTTTTTAAAATTTGCCCCTTATAATGAATGTAGTCCTCTTCTCTAACCTTAGGTTAGAGCTGTGCATGCTGCTGGAGAATGAGCACATCTTTGAACCAGAGAGAAATGATAAGTCTTTCTCCTCCTCTCATCCTTTCTCCTATGAGAAGGTAACCTGTTTTCTTTCAGTTCTTTCCCTGTTTAATCAGCATGTATATTGGGTGATTTAGGATGAGCTCTCCATGAACGAAGAGGTGATGTAATATATGTGGTTGAGATAAAGAAGTGGTCAGGTACAATTTAAATTAAAGGATGACCAGAGACCTTCCAGGGACAGCTGCCATAAACTATAATGCCGCTCAGAGTCTGGAAGTTGTGCAAGACTGCTGGCAGAGAATTTCCTTGCTCAGATAGGCTGTTCCAATCTTCTCTCTCTCAACTTCTCTGTGGATAGCAGAATTATTATAATATTTAATTCTGTATGGGATAGCACCTCTCTGAATGATGAGTGTTTGTAAAAGCTTTCAAACTTGAAAAGCATGTAGCATTCTTCCCTTTGATAGATGACTAAAGGATTTTTAGGAAAAGTAAACATTAAGCGTGGTAGAAGAAAATCGTGTGTTACCAAGGCAAGACCGGTAATGCAGTTTTGAGCAATTTATAGAAGCACAATGGGAAAGTCATCATATATTATTGAAGCTTGGTCTGCACATGGGAATCTGGCTGGCAAAACAATGTTGAGAAGGAGCAGGGCAATTATGTATGGGATGAGGTGCCAGGATACAAATAGGTACTCCTATGGAAGAGGGCTGAAGCTCAGCTGATGGCTGATACCAGTTTTGTTGCATTTTTCTGCACTGTGCTATCATGTAATTACCACTTAGTGTGTGAATTTTCACAGCATGAAAAACCTCACCCCTAAGCCAATATAACTCACATTGTCTTAACAGAGATACAGTTACACTAAGGGAAAAAAAATATTTTTGTAAGTAAAGAGTGTTTTACTTTAAATTGCTAATTTAAGCCTTATTGGCAAAAGAATTTATAAAGTTTGGACAAGCTCTGCCAGTGTAGCTCTGCTAGAAAACTTTTTCTTAAGAGTCAAACTGGAAAGCTTTTTAACCTTGGATTCTAACATGCAGCGCAGAAGGAAAGAGAAATGGATTTTTGCCTATTCCAGATAACAGTGGAGAAGCTGCACAATCTGTCGCGCCTGACCATGCTGCTGAATCGCTACGCTACAGATCCCCGGTATCAGCAACTCTTCATCAATCTGGTAAGACTGAAGCCAACTCTAAAAACAAACATTTCCTCCATGAACAATGTGTTTGTTATATTTTCTCATTTGTTTATGATGGCTGTGTCAGCCGCACTGATTTACATAAACATTGCCAATCCTGGGATGTTACATTCTCAACAAAAGTAGCTGAGTACAAACAGCATTCCGAAGTTTTAATTCATATTGTATAAACATAACAGATGTTGATAAAATGAGCCAAAAAGAAAATACAACAAAGGGACCATTTCAAGGGGGCTTTTGATTAAAATGCATTCCAGATTGACAAAATGATACAATGTTAATGGAATAGATCATTTAAATGTCATTATTTGGCTCCTATAGTCCTATAAAGCAAATATAAAGCAACGCTTTTGAGATTTTAGGCTCCATTACGGTACAGTGCCTATACATCAACTTATAAATAAAGCTATATTTCTTTCCCCTTTCCTTTTTTTTTTTTAATCCCTGCTATGACATTGCCACATTTATTTCCTAAATACTGTACTGAAATACTGGGTCCAAAAGCAATAATGTGTTTGGTATACTGAATAAGGCCTAAAATAAATATGTTATAAACAAAATAAATGTAGTTTCTGCCTCGGTGAATTCCAGTCTACAGCATTGAAACTGAGGTGGGGGGACACTGGGAAATCCAGGCCAGAGAGCCTAATTCAGATGGGTTTTATTTAAAATGATATAAAATCTGCTTCTATTTACTCATGTGTAAAGAAGATGGGACTGAGTTTAAGATCCATCTAGTCTGAATTCCTTGCTTTGAGAATAGCTAGAAGGAGAGAAAAGTTATAAA
This sequence comes from Aptenodytes patagonicus, assembly GCF_965638725.1. Classification (NCBI taxonomy): domain Eukaryota; kingdom Metazoa; phylum Chordata; class Aves; order Sphenisciformes; family Spheniscidae; genus Aptenodytes; species Aptenodytes patagonicus. The sequence continues at coordinate 47,080,458 of NC_134950.1, read as the reverse complement.
CCCCACAATGCTCCTAATATCCATTATCTAATTTGGTTTAAGACTTTCCTTGTAATAGCTGGAGAAACTGAGGTGGAGAGAGGCCACATGGCCTTCCAAAGTTCAAGAGGAGGTCATACATGGGAGTAGAAGCCAGCTCAGCTGAGACCCAGTCCAGTGTTTGCACCACTGGGCCACGCAACCTTTTTGTTATGGGAAACCTATTGCACTCAATTAGGTTTCACATTGATACCTAACTTTTAGTACCTGGTGTGATCCCTGAAGCACAAAGTTTAGTATCCCTTCTAACAACTTGTTATTATCACTCATGAAAGCTCTCTTTCTGATATCCACAGAAATATCCATTGTGAAGTTCTTGGGCATAATGATTTCCTGTGGCAGTGAGTTCCACAGCAAAATTATATGTGGTATAGAAAGAGGAAACCTTTTTACCTTTAATTTTTTTCCTCCTTATGTCTTCGAATGTCTCATCAGTCCTGTAAATGAAAGAGTGAGAAGAGACGTGTCCCTCTATACTGTGCATTTATTTATATTATTTTATCAGGTCTTTGTTTCATTTTTCCTCTGTCTGGGGAAGCATACATTTCGGAAGCATAATACACCTTCTTTGACAGAACTGGCCAAGTTGTAAGAAGGATACTGTAGAATTATGTGAAAGGTAAAAACTTAGTGATCACCTATATAAGCTATAAAGACCAGCTTGGTTAACAATAAAATAGTCTTTAGCTCTGTTCCTATCAAGAAACAGTTATAGCCCTCATAATTTTCAGTGACCAGAGTTCAGTACTTGCAGGCCCTCTTCTTCTCAGAGCCATATGATTGTTTTCTTTGTCCTCTTCCTCGCAGTCTATGTTTCTATGTGAATTGACTTTTATAAGCATTTACTGCAAAATATTACAGGATGTCATAAATGGTTGTGTAATGAGATAGCAGCTATAAAAAATCTTAAGACTTAATAAATATTGGGGTCACTGACTATTTCCAAGTAAAAACTCAGACCATATCAATGGAGCTCAACTTTGCTTTTCTAGCCTGTGAGATTTGGGTACATTCCAGTCATAATAGTTTATTTAGAGTGAACCTGATGGTTTACCAAAAAAGAAAGTATTTTTTTACTATGGTATTTCCTGATGTTTTAGGTATAATTGGGGATGGGGAACAGGGAGAGAAGAACTAATGTTCTTATTGGCTCCTGTCCTTCAAGCCTGTTACTTCTCTCTCCCCGGCCTCCTTCCTCTGCCTCTCCTTCCCACCGCTGTGGCAGGGGTGCACTCATGCTTTTGTGTTCTCCCTATGTCTTCTCTCTTTGCCTTACAGGAGCCATACATAAACAAATCTGCAATGTCAGTCCAAGCTCATTTCTCGCTGCAACGCACCTACATCGTCTTTCGCACCCTGGGGCTGCGCCACCTCACTGTTGTTGACCCACAGAACCGAGTGGTTGGGGTGATCACCAGGAAGGACCTGATGCCTTTCCCACTGGAGGAGAGGCTCAGGCTCCAGCTGGCGCCACAGAGCCCTGATGCCGGTGAGCAGCCCCTGGATTCAAGGCCATGGATGCGTTCTTAGGCTTTGTCACTTCTTTTTGAGCCCGTGTTCTTCTTCGGGAAAAAGTAATCAGAGCTTTCCCACTTGATCCCTTCTGGAGAAGAGATGCTTAAAAGCTGTTGTATCTAGACATGTGGGATTGTAGCCCAGAGCTATGTCTCTTCAGCTGTTTGGTGATTGCAAAGTTCATTAATTTAAATGCTTGTGAGACAAAATAAGAATTCACGTGTTTATGGAAGATGTACATAAAATCAGATGTGAAGGATGGATGTCAAGAATGCTTTTGTCACACTGTGTCTATGCCTCCCAATGAAAAAATGTCATAATCATTAGCACCAGTTATGTTGGCAGTGTTTCAGTGAGGACTAAATCTTCAACCTCTGAGTATCTGCCTGTTAAAAAGGAGAATGTTTCCATATCAGTGTTTTTATGCTGAAATATGTATGCTTAACTGAGAGGAAATACTGCCTTGAGAGAGGTGGGCAACTGAAAGGAACAAGAAATTGGCCTTTCTTATTGGCCTACGTGTATTAGAAATTGAAAGGGAGAACTGTATGTAAGAGAAAGATAGTGACTGTGGGGCTCCTGCCAAACTCCCATCACACTTCTCAGTGAGAGAAACTTGACATACTTTTCTGTTGCCTACGTTTCTTTCAATTTCTGCAACTCCTAGAATAGGCTCTCTTTCTCTCCTTCCACCTGATACAATAACATTTTTAGTTAAGTTCATGTGCAGTGAGGTACGGGGCAAATGCTAATAATGGGGAAGCAACACGATAAATTGTGGGAGTGTTTTTTGTGTATATAGCAGCATATTTACCAACTGAGCACAAATTAAATAATTCTTCATGATTTTGCAGTCATACAATGTTTGAAACCTTGGAAAGTGTTGTTTGTTAATAAATTAATATGAACAATTTTTTGGATAAAGACACTTTTAGATTTCCTTCTATGGCTTTGTAATTGATGTTTAATTTTGTTCTGTTAAATACCAGAGGGATTCCCACAGATTTGGATATGTTGTGGTTTAACCTCAGTCGGTAACTGAGTACCACACAGCCGCTTGCTCACTCCTCCCCCCCCGCCCCTGGTGGGATGGGGGAGAGAATTGGAAGAGTAGAAGTGAGAAAAACTCATGGGTTGAGATAAAAACAGTTTAATAATTGAAATAAATAAAAAAAAAAGTAGTAATAGTAATAATAACAATAATGTAATAATAATAATAATAATAATAATAATACACAAAGCAAGTGATGCACAGTACAATTGCTCACCACCCGCTAACTGATGCCCAGCCAGTCCCCGAGCAGCGGCCCTCCCAGCCAGCTTTCCCCAGTTTATGTACTGAGCATGACGTCACATGGTATGGAATGTCCCTTTGGCCAGTTTGGCTGTGCCCCCTCCCAGCTTCTTGTGCACCTGCAGCCTTCTCAGTCGGTAGAGCATGGGAAACTGGAAAGTCCTTGACTAGTGTAAGCATTACCTAGCAACAACTAAAACATTGGTATGTTATCAACTTTGTTCTCATCCTAAATCCAAAACACAGCATTCTACCAGCTACTAGGAAGGAAATTAACTCTATCCCTGCCGAAACCAGCACAGGACATTAAAATCAAACATGTACGAAGGAATCCACCACTATTAATGTTGTTATAATGAATACCAAGGAAAGCTAGTAATAATTTACTGGTTATAAAAACTTGCCAAAATTCCTGAAAGTGAATTGCTGGTATTTGAATCATGCAGCTTTGAGCCTCCTATGAATCAAAGATTTGTTGGATTTTCTCCTGTTTTCCCTGCTGGATCTTGTCTTTAATATCAATAATGTTGCTTTTGTAGCACCACAGAGAATGCACAGCGCTTTAAAACTTCAGTGTCCAGTCAATGCAAGTAGCTGGCAGCCCGGAAACTTATGAAGGTACATGAGAAAGGCTCTTTAAATGGTCAGTTAAAATATGTCATATGCAGGGTGAGAAATGCTTTGCAAATCATTCATCCAAGAGACATGGAGGTGGATGTTTATTTAGATCCTGTTACAGTTAGTAACCTTTTGTTCATTAGTACACTAGTAAGGTCATTGTCACTATTGATCTATGCCTCACCTACCTGAAAAATGCAAAGTTCTTCTTGAAGGAATTAGAGTTTGTGTGCTAGCAGAACAAGAGATCTAATCTAGAAACCCCTAGTGATTTCCCCTTAAGGCAGTGAGAATATCTTCTTCTCTCGATACCAAATCTGAATAACCTTGCCATGAATTTGCATTTTTGGTTCAAAGCCCATTGCTGATTTCCTTTTCCTTGATTTACTGAGTACACAAAATATCACCCTTCTAAGACCTGAGTAATGTAATTTCTTTTTGTTTACAGTATCTGTGGCTAAATGACTCAGTACAAACTGTAGTTGGGGTGTACTTTGCAGAGTATGTGGGCTGGAGACAGCCAGGATATCTGTAACTTGTTACACAACTTTGAACAGGTCACTTAAACGCTTGGCATATCATTTACTCTGCCTTTAAAGTTGGAACAGTGATATGGATCCACCATAGTTACTGTGAAGAGTACAGGTGTGAAAGATATTATAGGAATACAAACTATTTATAATAATATTTTGTGCAGGCCAGTTGTAAAAAGCAGTGTGGGATTGCTTCCCCCCCTGCCCCCGCCAGTAACAAGTGTAATTTCTAAGGAAAAGTTCACACAATTTACATGGAACTTCTCGTAACTGTGTTGTGAGCTGGGTGGGGGACGGCATGCTGCATTTTTCCATACATTATTATCTAGTTCCATTGCTAGATGAGTTTTTTAGTAATATACGTGTGTTTGTGAAGACACACGAAACAAAATTCCTCCCAGGACTTCCTGAAACAAGTGGCTCCCTTATATTCTCGACTCCAGTTGCAAATCCACCTCATCACAAACCATAATAGCATAATACATATAGGAAAGTGAAAACAGATGAAATTGGTAGGAAGCTTTTCATGAATATGTGATTCTCATGATCCTTATATAGAACAGGTCTCTAAGGAATGGCAGTAACAAGTAGTCATATCATTTGACTCTTTGGCACAAGATACTTTTGTTTTTCGTCTCATCTGCTTATAGTTAATGGTAAATATTCTGCTATTTCTTCATATGATTTGAACTAAATACTAGATAGTTAAAGCAAAGATGCTATTTCTATATGAAATACAGTTTGTTTATGAATTTTCACAATTTCTGAACACAAATCTCTGTGACAGAGATAAAGGGCTTCACAATAAAATTCAAGTCATTGGCATTATTTTTGGTTTGTGCTATGCATCTATACCTCTTTCATCTCACCCTCCTTTATGATGATGTTTTCCTAACACTTCTTTCTCTCTTAAACTGAAATATGGCTTAAAACACAGGCAGACTGAACTTTAGATCTAGGTTTGAAGTACAGCCATGCAAAATTCCCCCCATTCAATTAGAAAAAATGCTTTCGCATCAGAAACATTAAACCATCTGTGCATTGCATATCCCTATGAATGAGCATAAACCATTGTGAGAAGGTTTTTGTGGTATGCAGCTTTAATGTATGGTTTTACAGGTATCCTGTAATGTCTATGTGCTTATGCTAATGTATGTAACATTGGTGGTGTTTTTCCTGTCATGTGATACTTACATACTTTAGACTTAATTTCCTAGTGTTTTTAAACTGCCTGGTTTATCACGCTGTAGAACCTTTTAACATTTTCTCATTTTCCAATTGATTCTTGCTTACATTTTTAAATGGGATGTTGTCCTTTAATCACAATTATTTGCTGACCATGAACAGAAAAGCCTAAAGGAGGGAAGACAGATGAAGAAATTCTCAGTATCTACTTCATATAAAAATGATGACTTTAAGGATGCAGGGACCAGCATTGCTAAAGGTACTAGTAATAGGATATGGTCTGTCTTACCTCAAGGCTGAGATAACCTTGAGCCAAAAAGCTAAACGGGAAATGGAAATGTAACTAGCTGTAACTCTGCAAGAGTAGCGCCTGGAAAATCACTGATGAGGAAGTGCTGCAAAATGTTGCTCTTGTCTCTGCTGCCCCTTTTCACATAGCTTCAGCTAACAGAGCTGTCAGTGTACCTCTGCTGATCATGAAATCACTTAATGAAATGAAGTGTAACCAGCTCTCTACTAAACTAGTGGTTAATTAAGTGTGACCATCAAGTGATGGGAACCATAGTAGTATACAAGGGAATGCTTGTTCATTCCTGAAAGGCCTATTAAAGTAAGAGGAAATATGTGATCAGCACAGTTGTCTGAATGTCTAACATGGTATGGCGTGGGAATGCCAGCATCAGAGTTCAAACACATGAGGAGTTACTGCTGCTTACTTGAGGTACTGAACAAACCAGAATAACTTACACTATGTGATTGTAATCAATGCCTAGCACACTTCTGAGGGGCCAAAGCAATGAAATGGTTGACTAACTTGCAGTATCTCATTAAACTGGTGAATCTTGCTTGTCTGAGATCATAGATTGTGTGCGAAAACTCAACATTCTGCCACTGAGGCTACTCCTTACTCCATGCCAGCAGAGAAACTGTGAGGAATTACCAGTTTCTGCATATTTTATTTTGAAGGGGTTACAGAAAAGAATTTGTATTTTTGTGCAGTTTATATTTGCAAAGAGCTCTGTAGATGTGAAGTCCCACAGCTTCTGCTGTGATATTGCTATAATCACCCCTCTTGTGTATGGTGGAGCAGAGATGTGGATATGAAGTAGCCTACTGAGGATCGCAAAGTGAGTCTGTGGCAAATCTGAAAGGAGAACTTCAGAGTCCTGACTTCTTTTCTTTTCAATATTAATCTCTTACTTGTAAAGTAGACACAAAAGCTAGCACTAAGGGAAGGCATGGCAAGTTGCGTGACTCACATGGCCTCTCACATTTTGTCAGCTTTGATATGCAGGAGAGAAGTGTTTCTAGTGTGATAGGGCTGTCCCTGGTACGCAGATCAAAGCCACAGGGCTGGGCTGTGAAGCAACAGGGAGGGCTGTGAGGACTGCACCTGTGCAGGAGGCACTGTAGTCCTGTATAAGTGCTCTCAATGAGAATGCAGCCTGGAAGCCTCCCTGAGATACACTGGGTACAGCTGGTCAGCACAACAAAGGATGGGACCACTGCTGAGTCACTGCATTGCAAATGCATAAGGTGTGGGCTTCTGTGAAAGCACGAGATGGGAAACAATAAATTCACAAGACTTGGTATGTCTGGTATGTGTGTGTATGTATAGACGTGAACATGTGTGTGTGTGTGTGTGTGTGCATATGGAGGTAAGGAACCTAATTGTTTTGTAACTATCATCTGTAATTTAGAAGTCAGGCTAAGCACTGGATGAAGATTTACATTTCCTTTTAGGAAAAAAAAAAAGGGGGAACAAACTATGTGTATCTTGAGCTTCATTACCCTACAATCATACAGACTACCACCTGTAGAAACGTTTTTAATCCTCAGGGGGTAAGCAATAGGATAGGGATTAGTGTTGATGCAAGTTATGGGTTGAGAGCAAGGCACAGAGGTAAAACAGACAGAAGGGATTTAAAATAGCTTGGTGAATCAAGTGCCCAAGATAGCACTGTCTTGCAGGACATACAAATAAGGAGTAATGTTTATCTGAAATGCCAACAACAGTATAAAACATAAACCTTATTCACAAAAATGCCATGGCATTTCTTTAATCAGCCTGGGTGGGTTGGATCTCTGACGGAGATCTTTCTTGCACCTTGTCTTTAAGGTGAAGAACATCTAAAAACATCAGCTCTTTGAACCTAGAAAGCTGAGTTTCACAGATTCACAGAAGGATTTAGGTTGGAAGGGTCCTCTGGAGGTCATCTAGTCCAACCCCTTGCTCAGAGGTGGTCTAACTAGATCAGGTAGCTCAGGGCCATGCCCAGTCAAGCCCTTGACACCTCCAAAGATGGAGAGCCCACATCCTCTATTCCAGTATTTGACCACCTTCATGGTAAAATATTTTTCTTATATTTAATTAGTATTTGACATGCTCCAACTTGTGTCCATTGCTTATCATTGTGCACCTACAAGAATAGTCTGGCTCTGTCTCCTCTGTACCCTGAGGTCAGGTAGTTTCAGCAGTCAGGTCTCCTCTGAGCCTCCTCTTCTCCAAGCTGAATGGACTCATCTCTAAGCCTCTCCTCGTATGCCTGTGCTCCAGCCCCCTGACCAGTCTGATGGCCCGCTGCTGGACTTGGTCCAGTAAGTCAATATTTTTCCTGTACTGTGGAGCCTTCCCACCACCCCCAAACCAATTTGTGCAGGTGCTATGCTAATCTTCTCTGTATCATCAAATTTTAGTATATATGCTGCCAAAGAGAACATGATTTCATTAGAAGATAAGCTAGAACAATGAATTTTTTAAAAAGAAGAAACTTGGAGACAATGGAAATGAAAGGCTTTTAACCCATTTCTGCCTTCTCCCCCATTACCCAATGTGTCCTTATGTTCTGGTCTTTTTCTCAGCCCAAAATTTTCAGTGGCTTCCTGCACTGTAAGGAAGTCTTCACAATCCCCTTCTCAGCATCCTGGGAGAAATATTTACATCAGCTTGGGTGCTTGGTTGTGTATGTCTCCTCTGCCTCTCTCGAATCTCTCCAGTCTCTGCGTGTGCTGCAGGCTCCTCCTCCTTGTGCATTTCTCCACTCTGTCTGACTTGCTCTGCACTCCAGAAACTTTTTCCCCGAAAAGTTACTCAATTGCTCTTGGAAAAGCACAATTTCCTCCTCCTTCCAGAAGATGCCCCCTGACTGAGTGCAGCCGCATTGTTCTCTGCTCTCTTTTGAAAGGGACATAATGCCTATTAGCACAGAGTAACTCCGAATGAGGAAATTAAAATTATACACTCAACATGTTAACAGAAACATCCACAACATTGTTTTGAAAAATTATTCATTAGGGTCTGGCCATGATTTTGGAAATTACTCAGGGTGGTTTTACAACAGTCAAGAACCGTAAGGTGCTGTGTGTGAGGCTTTGGCGTTTGGACATATTTTTCCACAACTCTTTACATTTCTCAGCGAGAACATACAGCTCTTTTGACAGTAGGACTTGGGTGGGCTGATGGTTGCTGGATGCTGTAATAGGAGGTTGGCGGGACACAGAATGAGAAATTTACTTGTCAACAGCCTCTCCGGCTTTCTCAGGACAGGCTAAGCTTTGTACCTCTGCATCTTGTTTCTCATGTAGTCCTCGGTAATTTCTCTGGTATGGGTTAATTGATTTTGTATTTGTTTGCTGCTGTTGTTTTTACGTCTGCCCAACATGGAACCCTTCTCAGCCAGACACTCATTTTGTATCTATTATTCCCTGCTTCGTTATGTTGCTTCCCTCAGCCAGAAAGAATTCTCCTTAAATTGTTTGCATGTTGGTGGCAACGGAGATGGAAGACCAAATAAAATAAAGACGAGATCCACAGTAAATGTTGAGAATAGGGTTCTTCCAGTGTGTGGGATGGAAAATAAGGCTGCAAGCACCACTAGGGAGATCTCTAGGGGGGTGACCTCAGCAATGAGAGCCAGAAGAAGAGTTTAGAGAGCACCTCAAAAGGAAGAAGACCTATGGCTGCATCTGCATACAGTAAGGCACTTTCCCTGAAAAGCAAGCTACTGGCACAGAGGAAGGCCAGGTCGAAGGGCTCTGTAGGGCCCTTTTGGCCTCTGCACCTGCATTTCCTTCTTGCGAGACCAAATTATCATGTAGGTGCTCACTAAGGTTTCCCATGGCATGGAGTTGGGATATTGTTAAGATAGGTGCATGGACCAGAGAGCTAAAAATACGCTTGGGTACTGCAGCCCAGATGCCTTAATGCCCCATCTGTTCATAGTTCATTTGTGGCCGCTTTCCCTTTGATATCGTGAGCATTTGCTGTTTCTCTCTCATGCAGCATCTTTTTATTTCCTATTAGTTGGGTATTAGTTGCAATGCAGTTGTATTAACAGCATTTTTCCACAATGAATTTCACCGTGTTATTTTCTCTCCATATTTCTGCTTTCCCTTTCCTTTCCTTTCCTTTCCTTTCCTTTCCTTTCCTTTCCTTTCCTTTCCTTTCCTTTCCTTTCCTTTCCTTTCCTTTCCTTTCCTTTCCTTTCCTTTCCTTTCCTTTCCTTTCCTTTCCTTTCCTTTCCTTTCCTTTCCTTTCCTTTCCTTTCCTTTCCTTTCCTTTCCCTTCCCTTCCCTTCCCTTCCCTTCCCTTCCCTTCCCTTCCCTTCCCTTCCCTTCCCTTCCCTTCCCTTCCCTTCCCTTCCCTTCCCTTCCCTTCCCTTCCCTTCCCTTCCTTTCCTTTCCTTTCCTTTCCTTTTCCTTTTCCTTTTCCTTTTCCTTTTCCTTTTCTCTTCTCTTCTCTTTTCTTTTCTCTTTTCTTCTCTTCTCTTCTCTTCTCTTATTTTCTTTTCGGCATTATTTCTTCATCCTTGCTACTGATTGCCTCTTCCTCATTGCTTTGCATGGGAATTCTTTTGTTCACAGAAATTCAGGAAATTTTGCTTGCTGTACTTTAGAGCCTGGATATTGGCATAGCAAATGAATCACTTTTGGTCTCTCCTTGCTTTTCCTTGTTACAAAGTAATTTTCCAGACTTGTGCCAGGCTTTGAGTGCTCCTGTTTTTACTTTTAAGGCAGAGGGCTCTGAATTTCCATTGCTTGGCACTGCAGGTGTGGTCAGAATGGCTGTCTTCTGTGCCCATTTGTTTGCTAATGACCACACAGGTTCAGCCCAAGTGGGCTCAGAATATATCTCCTTAAGGCTACCCAAGGCAAGCTCACAGCCTCACCGGGGTGAGATGTCACCTAAGTGAATTTCACCTATTTCATTAAAGTTTTGTACACTTGAGTGAACTTGAGTAGAGCTGTGTGAAAGGTCTCTGCAGAAATAAACATAGCAGATCAGGAGCTATGTGCAGTTTTCCCTCGTGATTTATATATTTTAAGATTAGAGCTAGCATTTTGCAAAATGCTGTTTGAAGTTGTTAATTAGGTTTGCCTGAACAGACTAAAACAGACAGAACTAATTGGTTAAGATTATACTAAAGATCGTGACCTCTCACTGTGAAATGTCTCGGTATATGTTCTTGTTTAGGTCTGTTCTTCCGTTTTTTTTGGAGGAGGCAGATAAAGCATGCACCATATCACTGAGATAGTGAGGAATACTCTTATCATTTGGGAGTAGCATCTGTATCTCAATTCTGCTGTTGTTAAAGGGAGTTATTTTTACTAAATACTTCTGCGTTCATTCTACTCGCATTTTTTGACAGGAAGAGCGCTGTCAGGTGAGTTTCCAACTTTTTATGAATAAAACCTAATAGGGAGCCTTTTCATAGCGTCACGGCATCCATAGGTACAAAACAACTTAATAAACTCTCACAATCCACTCAGTTACTGGCAAACCTGAATCATTTAATGAATAATTTTACTTGGATCTTAGTGAGAAAAATGTTCATATGAACAGTATGAGCAACAAATTTCCAGACAAAAACATGGAGGAGGGAGAGTATGTGTAGACACAGTCTGTGGGGGCCTGTGACTTCATCGCACTTCACACGATAAGAGGGTTCACTTCAGGAGCTGGTAACGGGACGGAGACTTGAAAGGCCAGGCTACAGGAAGCAGGGATGGTGAGTCAGGAAATGGCAGCCTTCCCTCCGAGTCATCCTTGAACCACGGCCCTGGTGTGCTCATAGTGGGAACTGGATTAGTAGAGATGCTGTTCCTTCAGATGAGATTTCAAACTTGGGTCGTGACCATTTGATGTCGTTAAGCATTGCATGCTGTTTCTTCTCGAGAGCATGGATTTCAGATCCTGCATCTGGTCTGATCTCCAGCGTGGCTGCCTGTATATTGCAACCGCCCCTCTCTGCAGCATGCGGGGATGAACCGTGTCTCCTTTCTGGCCCGGGTTTCCATCCCGGTGCCACGAGCCCTGTTACGCACCGGCCTCGCTTCTCACCAAAGCCACGGCGTAGCCGTCGACCCAGAAGTTTCTTGTACGGTTGCTAAATAGCTGTAATTTCCTGTTACACGCTCATTATTTCCTATAACATTTGATCGGCTTACCAGGAAAAGAAGAGATCTCTGTTAGGGCGTTAATAGCATTATTTGGTGATTGCAGGGGTGCTTATGAGGAGGGTACGTGGAGTGACTGGTCAGGCAGGCAGCGGCAAGCCTTAGGCCGCCGTTCAGATCACAGCTTGGAAAAGGCACCTTATGGAGCGCCGCATTCGTATCTCTGTCGTTTTTAATTAAAAGGACGAATTTACACTTTGCGGTGAATTACGACCCCAAAGGAGGCAGATCGCACCCGGGGCTGAAACGCCGCCCAGCGCCAGGCGGGAGACCACCGAGCGACACCAGCCGACGGGGCAGAAAGGCGCCACCTGCTCCCTCCCCGGCAGCCCGCCCGCCGCGCCGGCCGCTTCCCGGCGCCTCGGCCCCGTCCCCCGCCGCGGCCCGGAGCTGCCGCCGGGCCGCCCGCGGCGGCGCCGGGCGGGCCCCCTGCCTGCGGGAGCGGCGACGCCGGCAGCGGCCGCTAGATGCCGCCCTGCCCAACGGCTTGGCGGCGGCGGCGGCGGGCGCGGCGGCCAGGCGGCGGCGCGGCGGTGGCGGCGGCGGCGGCGGCCGAGGCGGCGGCGGCTCGGCGGGTCCGCGGCTGCTCCCTCGGCCCCTGCGTGCCCGCCCGGCGAGCACCCTCCCCGCCGCTTGTGCCGAGCCTGGCGCTCGCGGTGCCGCCTTTCCGCCCCGGGGAGCAGCGCAGGGGGCTGCGTTGCCTCCCGGTGTTTTCCGGAGGAGGCAACTTGTCAAGTTTCACTTCTCGGGAGTGGGTCCGGGCCAGCGGCCGAGCCGTGGGGACGGGGCCGGCCCGCGGGTGGGGGTCAGGGTCGGGCCGGGTGAGGGGAGCCAGGGTGAGACACAGCCCCGGGATGGCCGGGCAGCGCCGAGGCCGGGCTAGGCCACCAGCCTCACGGGTCGGTGGGGCCCACGGCCGGGCGGGGCAGGGCTGTGGCAGGGATGGAGACTGTGACAGAGACTAATGGCCTCGAACTGTGGTGAAATGGGGCTCCTGGGCCACGGGTAGGGTTGGGGGTGGCCCCCGGTGAGGCTGGGCAAGGCCACTAAATTCAAGCACTCGGGCCCCTGGCACTTACCGGGATTCATCAGGCTTCCTCAGGGAGTGCACAGCTACCCGCGCAGGGGTCATCTCGTGGTGACAGAGCAGTAGGTGCCAGTGACTGGAACTGAGTGCTCTGCTCATTAGAGGGGTTCTCAAATGATCTTTAAGACAAACCGACAACAAGCAGCCCTCAAATGGATTAGAGCAAGTAGTTTGGATGTTGAATTTCAGTAGCAATTGACTGCGTTGCCCTTTTGAACCTTGTGTGTTTTGGTTTTCCCTCATCGAGTATTCTCCTTAAAAGAACGGATGCATTGACTACATGCATGGTTTTTGGGAGCAAAATCATCTGAAGAGCACAGCCCCATGCTGTAACAGCCGTCTGGCTGTGTGCATTCATCAGGGAAAAAGTCGAGAGCAGTTAGTCCACACTTCAAGACTGGCTCTCAAGGAGGCCAAGGCCACTGAGATTTGGGATTAGTCATATTTCAATTTGTAATATAAAATTGTTTAGGGGCTAAAGGAATATAAGCAATTGCCACGCGTAGGGTTTTTTTTTTTTTTGAGGGAGAGGTTTGTGTTACTTAAAAATTGCGTACCATTGCTAATTTAGCATCTGTGTGAAATGCTGTATTGTCTGGACTCCTGTATTTGCAAACAGCAGATAGCAGAAGTGTAAGCACTTCCTGCATGTCTTCTTGGCTGCGACCTGGACTGACCCCATGAACGGCAAGTGGGGGTGAGCAGTATCGGACTTGGAAGCTTTCTTCTGTTATCGCTGGTGTGTTAACCTAGCAAAACTGCTTGGCTGCTCTGCTGAGCTCGCCACGTAGTTCCATCTATAATGTAAACATGTCTACTAACTGCACTGAAACCTCTGTTTCATTTTGTGTAGGCTACCGAACAGCTGTCACATGGGAATAACTTTGGTTATTGCATGCCTTAACCAATGTCCTAGATGCAAGAGGTTCTGAATGCCTTTATCCTTGCTTGACTTTCCTGGTTTTGGACTGGGTCCTTCTCAGCTGTATGTTTTCAGTCTCTTAGTAGGCTTTTAAATAACCCCCAAGAGTGTGCTGGATGTTATCCTCCTACAGAGCTCAAGTAGATTAGACAGGAGCATTGAGTTCACTGGATTGCTATGGATCCATTCAGTTCTTCTATGCATCTCCTATCCGTTAGTGTCTCATCTCTAAGAGACTTTGTGATATTAGTTTTGACAGGCTGCATTATGCTGTACAAGGTTATGTCTTAAAATCATAAAACTATGAAAAAAGGATTCCCAGGATAGCATTACAAGCAATTGTAATGGCAGATGAGCTGAGATCTCTCAGAATTTTTTTCTGTCAGCATGGGCATGTGTGTCGCTTTCAAGGTGACAGTAGGCTATGAGTAAGCATACCTGTGCAGCAAAATATACCATAGACTTGGAAATGTTTGGTTTGGAAAAAGAACGCTCTTCACATACGTTAGTATGCATTTAGCAAAAAAAAGCTGTGTTGAGCACTCACCAGACTTTCTGAAGTCAAATGGGAATTTCAAAACACTTGATCCTGCAGAGCAGGCTGTCCATGTACAGAAGGAGCATTGTAACGTTCATTCTGAAGTTAGAGAAACAGCCTCATTGAAGAGATGCTCATACAGATGGTTCGACATCAAGACTTTTGAAATTTGGATTTATTTGGCAGAATACCCCAGAAGTCCTCTTTAAGTTCTCTGTGACTCATCCAGGCTGTCTCAACTTCTCAGCCTGAAGAGAGGAAGCGATGAGCAGGTTCACTTATGACAGAGCTTCCTGTTTTGCCTTGAACAGAAGGTGTTTAGAAAGACCTTTTTCATGATGTTCTGCTGATCCAAGTTGAGTTCAGTGACTGGGCAAAAACAGGAGAGAAAATGCTGGTTGTGGGATGACGGTCTTGCCAAACATTTTCAGCCTCCAAAGAAGGCTTTTTTTGGCAGAATGTTAAGTGATGCTTTTTGGGTTGCTTTTCATTTGGGGAGGCTGATGGGAAAGATGCTCCTCCCCAGGCATTGAACTATAAATATTTGACTTTTATACAACCAAAATGCCTCGGAGTAGACACGGAATAAGTGACGAAAAATGAGCTTTTACCAAACCTGTGGAATTCATTTGAACTTTGCCAGGTGTTTGGCTGTAGGACTGTGAGGTCCCATTATTTAACAGCTCATATACTTTGACAATAATATGTGAAGTGTTTCATTATCTTATACGCTGTAGATGGCACACATCAGTTTGCAGACAAAGAGTAATGGTTTATGATATTTGTGGATTCTATGTGCTGTTGTAGCCATGAAATGATGTGTGGTGTATGATAAGACAGATATATAAGAATGAAAGAGCTCATATAAGCAAATATAAGATACTTTCAAGTCTATGATAAGTAAACCCATAAATTGTTAAGTAACATCAGTATTTTGATTTTTGTCTCCTCTTATAAATGCCAGGAGTAAAAAACAAATAAGAGGCTTGCTTTCAGCTCACCCAAGATGTTCAAGGATGAAGAGCTAATTTATTCTGAGGCTGCAAAATAACCAGGGCTTTTTAGGGTATTCATCCTAAAGGCCAAATTTTTCACAAATTAAAGCTTAGTTTGGGTGGACAAGCTTACCGGACCGACTGTGTACTCACACCAAGTCCCAAGATCCCGTGAAGTGTTTCAATCAGTGTTGAAATAATTACTGCAAGATTCTGGTTGGATGAAAAGGTCTTTGTGTGTATTTTTGTGGATTTTTTTTTTCTCTTTGTTGTTTTCTCTGTTTTCTGAGTTTTAATCTTTCCAGAAAAAAATTAAAATGCTTGTAACTTTAGCCTATTTCTAAGTAAATCTCTGACTGAACAGGTCTTTAATGTGTTGCTTTGCAGCATAGCAATGTATGTAAGTGTGCACTTCTTGATGTATAAATGTTTTGCTGAGGTAGGGTCCAAGGATGAAAAGTGATGGACTATTTACACCAGCAGCTCCCCAGGCATGGGAATCTAGTGTGTTGCAAGAGCGGCGATGCTTGCTGTGGCAGTGCTTGCAGCAGCCTGTGTGGTCTGCCCTCCTGGCCTTAGCAGCCCATCTGGAGAGCTGGCAGGAGCAAGCTGCCCGGGAGACCTCGGTCCTCGGGTGAGCTCTCTAACAGCCCACCAAGGAGTCATGGGGCTGCTACCCAGCTGCAGTGAGCAGGGCAGCTGGTGGGGATCTGCTGTGCCTCACCAATTGTAATCCAGAAAAAAACCAAGCCCCAGGTTTCAAGAAGAGCGGGGAGGAGAAAGTTAGACGATGGAAATCAGAACCGGGAGCTTCTCACTTCCCTGTCTTCTGCAAGGACTTCGGCAGACTCTGGCGCGTTTTTGGTGGTTCTGCTGGTGGTTAGGACCTCTGTCAGATGCATTTTCTTTAGAGAGCTAGTGAACCTTTGTGTGTGAACAAGAAAGCATGTCATTTGTCTGATGCTGAATTTCGATATTTGTAGTAGTTTTCCCCTTGAGGTGGTTTAGGAGTATAGAAGATGATTTTAATGAAATTTTAATGGTTATTTCTAGTGCATTTTCTGCGCTGTAAACATTGACTGAATGAAAATGTCAAAGACAGTCCCACCCCCCGTGGGACTGGAGTCTAGTATTGGCCATCTGACCAAGAAATGGTTAGACCAGTCAGTTGGGAAGACAAGGTGATGGGAGGACATGGTAAGAGTAACATTGTGTATATTTGTCTAAATTAGTAGATTGTGATACCTGCTTAGGTGCAGGTGATCACCAGTTCCAAATAGCTGTTTCCTTTTCAAGGTATTCTTATTTCTTTGGGGGGAGAAATTGAGAATAGCGTATTTGAAATTATCCGAATTCAGTGGTTTCTCATTGTCAGAGAAACAGGCACTTCTAATAGGTGCATGTTTTCCTTTGTGTTTAAAAGAAGCAAAACCCAAGAAACTTCCAAAGAGTCCAAATCTTTTGAAGAAAATGATGAAAATAAAGCTTTCCACTGAATCTGTCTTATTATGCTGGTACTTCTGTGGTTAGTCTCACTTCTAGTGACTGCACAGAGATCGTTCATTTGTATTCCTGATGTGACTGTTGTGAAGCCATTTCTCTGGCACTGATGGTGTAGCGGGCAGACCAGAGGATTCCTTTATCAACTTTCTTTGTGCCTTTGCTGCTTAACCTCCCTTTTGAAGAAACTACCTTATTTGGAGCAAGTAGCCTACACAGGTCCAAATCCGGCAATGTTTTTCAGCCGATAGCAATTCAATATGCAATTTTTATTCTCCCAGCTTCCACACTATTTTCTATTTTATGTTGGTTGTCTGGACTGTCCATGCACTGGATGGACAGAAACTTTCCACAGACATCAACAATGATCAACAGTTTGACAATGGAAATCTGTGTTTGAAACAGGCGTAGATTTAGAGAGAATTTAGGAGTGTCCTAACAGTCTGTCATCTATTTTTGCTTGTGGGGCAGAAAATAATTCAGTATTGTCTAGCTTTTAGTGATAATATATCATGATTAGGATGTTTATGTAGGATAAGGATAGCAGAAAAATTCTGAGAAGGCTTGCTGGTACATTTCTGAGTCGTCTAACCCCAAATCTGGATCAATTACTGATGCCCTCTGAACAAGGTGGAAAAACCAAACATATCTGTTTGGGCCATATGAAATGTCCTCTAAATAGCCTTTGAAAATATGAGCGTGAGGTAAATTTTGGTTATTAATGAGCTGGTGTTTGATTTTGAACTACTGCTTAAATGAGAGAAATGTCAGATTATTAGTTTCTGTCAGTAATCACCTAAAAGAAATTTCATTAAAATACTTGTGAATAATTAATAAAATCAAATCACTGATGTTTTATCAAATCTTCGTCTAAGACCTTAAGATAAATCTTGTGAAAATATGCAATTTGCATGAATTGAAATAGAAAAGCCAGAATCCCAGCTACCTAAAACATAAACCTGTACAATGCAGAGAAGGAAGTTACAGTTTAGGATACCAAGAATTTGAGATATAATTTCAATATTCTTTCATCTTTGTTCTAAGACATCAGTGCATGTAGAAGTAATAAGGCACATCTCTCTAGTTCAGTGCACATCATCTTAGGCCTAGGAGTGCCGAGTGTGAAAGTAAATTTTTCTTATGTTGCATTTTAATCAGGATAAAATGACAGTTTTAGAGTCACACAGTGCACATAACAAGATAAGCAGTGCTGCTTCAGCACAACTTGCATGTACTGTTAGAAAGAGGTATATACTTAGAAAGCAAAAGACAGCCCCGAAGTTATGGTGATATTGTAAGGCATTGGTATATAATGGCTATCTTTTATAACATTCTTACAACCTTGGCACATATGGTTTATGCTCAAGAATTTAATTTCCTCAGTTATATATTTTTACAGTCCTTAAAATCTGCCATATATCCAAGAATGAATATAGGCAATTAAAGAATTTCATAAAACTTAGTATCTCGAGGGGGAAAATTATTAGAAATCTGAACATTTGTATCAACATTTTATTTACAATGCTGTCTGTTCTCTCAATATATGCTCACAGCTCTATTGTTGTTGTTGGGAATTGCATATGCTGAAATCAAGCAGAATTAAGCTTTCATGAGCAGATCATTAACAGATAAATGTAGTATCTCTGTGCTCTGTAAATTAGATGTTGGTCTTAAAGAGGGTTTTCAGACACCCTGGTTATGTTTTCTGGCTTAGCTAAATTTCATGTTCTTACATGTTATTTTTTTATCCAGTCTATAGTTTTTGAAAACAACAATATGCTTTATGGTGACTGATGATTTTTGTTTAAACTGAGTCTACACATTGCCATGAAATATTCTTATATTTCAATGTAACTTGGAAATACGATCCATTTCTTTAGGTGAAACTAATAATGCTCTGGACTCGTACCATTGTAACGGTGTTAATTCTTCTCAGTTTCTGTTCTGCTGGTCTGGCCTGCGCAAAGAGTTTAAAAAGGCCAGGACCCCGAGACCACCGGCATTGCAGGGAAATAACATCTGAAAAGCTCCCAATCTTACAGTCTGCCCCCCTGCTGATGAAGAGCAATAGCAGACGTGATTTGGGTTTATTTGTGGATGACTATTTTTTAGAAAAATAACAAATCAAAGAAATAAATCGATGCAGATCTTATATGACATTTTATCTGCTTTGATTTGTTGGTTGCTGTAGCATGACTGATAGAAAAGGAAGTACACTTTCTATTTTGCTTCTGGGAACATGCTTAAGCATATTTCACTTATTGTGGTACACTTCTGTCATTTCTCTGCCTTTTGCTTATACTTCCAAACACATTCTACCACTTTTTTTTTCTTTTTTTTTTTTTTTTTCCAAATCCACATATTTTATAGTCATCAGTTCCTACTTAGTTTAAGTTCATATTCTTTTTTTGCACCTTGGGTCAACCTTGCAGTTCCTATTTAGTCCTTACTTTGGAGAAAAGCCTTAGTGACTTCAAACAGGTGGTCTCCTGGAATCAGCTCTTGGTTATGCCGTATTGAGCACATGATGTCTGTTAGAGAAGTGCAGCTGAAATCACTGTGCTTGTTTGTCTGGTTACAATCTGAACTTGTAAGCCAAAATCTTTGTCATCAGTCAGGCCCTCCAGAACTGCTCTTTGAATTTGCTTTATTCCTGAAGTCTCTTCTCATCAAGCTACTTGCATGGTGGTCAGAGCAGTAAGGGGAGACTGCAAAGTCAGTACCCTCCTTTCAGAGCCCGAAGGAGGAGGCATAGGAGTGTATTTGTGACTTTCCTGACAGACAGGTTCAAAAAAGTCTACTATTGATTGGCTTGTGTGTTGCCTCAGCAGCTGAAAGGTGCCTTCTTTATTCAGATGATGGGCTGTGGAGTGGAGATGTCCTGTTCACATGTACACATAATGCATATGCTGTAGGACTGGGGGAAATGAGATCCTGTGTTTGTTTTTATATCCAGAATCTGCTCTGTTAAGTTGCCAGGTTCCTTACTAGTTTCCTTGAATGCAGAAGCACGTCTGTTTTGCAGGTGTTTTGCTAAAATTATGTTTCGTTGTAAAGAACAGGTCTTACCCCTTTTTTTTTTTTTTAGATGCTACATTCACTTGTGGAGTCATATAAGGAATTACTAATAGCCAGTTAACAGTGAAAGAAAGATGTGTATATCTTTGATTTGGATTTAAGTCTTTGAATAATCTTTTGCTGAGCCATGCAAAACGCTTCTATTGTGTGATTGTTTGAATCATCGCTAATGAAGTTGACACACCCATGATGTTGTTTTTGGCTTTGATACCTGGAGGACTTACTGAAGCGGCTGGAGGGTTTGGTTGTGTTCCACATCTCACAGCATCATGGGACACTGGGACAGTAGTCGCCTCAGGGAAGCAAGAGAAAATCAACACTGGCATCATCACCATTCATCTTCACTCCCACTTTTGATTCTTCTCTGGTTCCTTTTAGCTTCTCACTTCTTTTCCTCAATGCAACAGCAGGAGAGCATCGTAACTCGGTCTGTGCAGAAAAAAAAAAAGACTCAAGATGGCTTGATCTCAATTTTTCAAGTATGTATGTGAGCAAAAGTAGGTGATACTTCAGGGTTCTTTACTTTGGCAAAGGGGGTTTACAAAATCTAAATACTAGACATTTAAAGCTAATCAGATTTAACCTGGGAATAAATTGAAAAATAAGTTAAGCCAGGGTAAGTAATTATTGAAAAATTGCTAAGCTATATAGTGGACTATCCATAAGGAAGTCTTTAAAACAAGATATCTTTCTAAAAGATATGCACTGTAAATCAACCAGAAGTTATAGCCTGTGTGATCAGGAGGCTGGTCCAAATGGAGATGGTGGTTTCTGTTGAATTTCTAGGTTGTACCACCGAAAAGCAATAAGGAAGAAGGGACTTGTTGCTCCTTTTTAAGTTGCCGACACCTCTTGGCTTTTCGGTCAAATAGGCCTTATTAAAAATGGGTTGTATCTTGACAAGAATGATAAATGTTTAAACTCTACGGGTTTTTCCTGTATTTCATTCTTAACTGAAAAGGTAGGCTCTCTTCAGGAAAAACAGCCATGTTAATAACTTTTAATTGTTAAAACTTGTTAAAATGTGCTAGTTTGCAGTGTTGAGAGACTTTGCTTAGGTTGGAGGGTAGGAGAGGAAAACTCTCTCCCTCCCTTTTCTTTAAACTGTCCAGATCCTGCCCTCAAATTTGGGGGCATGCCTTGCTGTGCAGAAACCAAAGACTTCATCCTTTCTCCTCTTGCACTGTCAGTTCAGGAAGCAGGAATAATGGACCTCCTGGATGATGGCAGTGATGTTAGTATGGGATTTTGCTTGTGAAATTAAGTCTTCCCTTCCAGATGGGGAGGACCTAGCATCATCCTAGCTGGTGCCACTGCAATGGCTGCAGGACAAGACCTGGCTTCTCCCACTTCTGTGGGATGTAGGCAGAGCTGGCACAGCAGTCATCATTGGCCACAAAGAAGTGCCCTAAATTTATTCAGCCCTCTGGAAGCACCCCGTTTGTGTTGGGCACACTTAGAAGCTCAGAAATGATATTAATATAAGTATGCCAATAGGTAGAAGGCATGAAAGCTGCTATAATATTAGAATAGAAAACATACTGGAATAACAGGATAGCTTTGCTGGTGGAGAAGTGGCATGATACATTAAAATTCAGGTTCAAACAAGCTAAATAAATTAACTGTATCACAGTATGCCTGTGGATTTCAATTGGAAGGAATATTATAATGTAGTTACAATATTGATCACTTGGTTGGGCAACTAACAATGAACGTGATACGCTAAGAGAGAGTAAAAAATCACAATAATAATGAAAAACTTTGTTTCTGTATAGAGAGCATAAACATCATAAGAGCATATAAGACAGAGCCTCTTTTTTTTTTTTTTTTTTTGACACCATGAATGACATTTTAGAGTAAATGGCCAAAGAGCAAACGAGGAGAAACAGCTTGTTTTTTAGGCATGAGTTACTGTGCCGGACATGGCCCAAAAGGCAACTACCAAAAAGTCAGTGCAGTAGCGACCACCATGTACTGAAGCTCAACATTCTTGTGGGAGTGAAAGAGCCACAGAGGTGTTAGATAAAACTGTGGAATCCTCTCTGAAAGGAAATTGAAACAACCAAAATGTTAAATTTCTTGAAGTGCCATGAAGTATAAGGGCTGGTTTTAGGGTCTTTTTGATAGGTAGTGTGCATTTTCTCTCTGAAAATTAGTTTCTAAACAGACTAAAAAAGAATAAAAGAAATAAAAAGACATAACTGAATATGTGGAAGTCATTCCAAATAAGGAATATACAAAAGAGAATAAAGTTTCACAAGATGCATGTCAAACCATAGTAAGGTACGCCAAGAAAATTTTGATGAAGATTGCAAAAGACATAAAAGTAAATAAATTAACTGTTCTATTTCAAACACATTAGAAGTTGAAACTCTACTGGTATATCTGTAGAATCAGTATATGAAAGAAATGTGATAGCATTATACTGATACTCAGTATGGAGGAGCTTACAGCAGCTACAGCATTTTTTTGCGGGAGGTGAGGCAAGGAAATATATTCAAATTGAGGCAGAATAGTTTTAGGCTGAGTATAACATAATTTTTATGAAATTCTGAGGACAGATGCTGTTTACCCAGGAGTTTAAAAGACACAAATATGGAATTGCCAAATTGTTAACTTGGAGTATGTCCTCTAGCTGTTACTAGTAGAGGGATGGAAAGGGGCTCTTTGTGTTGCCAGTCTAGAGTGCCTGACTTTGTGGCAGGCAGTCTGTTAGAAGCTAAGTAATGAAGATTAGGTGAGGAGGCACAGGGGTATGTATCGTGAAAGATTGCCAGTCTGGTTTTGTAGCCCTGCTTCACTATTCTACCGGTTTTTCTTAAGGAGTCAACGTGGGGCAGTTAGATTCTATGTGCTGCATCTCCAAGAAACATGATCCACCGCCATAACCATTCCTCTTATAAAATTGTGGTGGTGTTCAGTAAGTGGGAAAGTTCCCCTCTGAGGAGGATGTGAGAAGTAAAAATTTAAGTTTGCAGAGTAAAGGGATTTTTCCACTAGGGTCTTACTAGGTTAGTCTGCGTACATGGGCCTATCGGTGTATTTATGAGAGCATGAAGGACAAGGTTGGCTTATTCAAGCAGGAAAGTCCTTTGCAGTGCAGTAGAAAAAAGTCATAACACTTAATGACTGAAAGATAAAGTGGCAGATGAAATTCTGTGTTAATAAATGCAAAATAATCCATTTAGGGAGGAAAACCAGGTGCGACTGTATGTTATTCAATGCTAGACTCTACATTAGCTGTAACTGTTCAGGGAAGAGACCTTGAAATAGTTGCAGGCAGGCCTATGCAAACTTTAGCTCACAGCTAGTCAAAAAGATAAATAAATTTTAGGAATGAATAGGAAGGGGACAGACAACTAAGCAGAAACCATCCCTGACTTTGCTTAAATACAGGCTAAGTAAATAGATAAATTTGGCCTGCTAAATACAGGCCAAGTAAATAGATGTTCATTTACTTAAGTATTGACTGATTTCATAGGAAGCCAATCCAATTTAAAAAAGCAGGCTCAAAGGGTGGTAAAAGCATCAAAATGTCTAAATGAAACTTTTCCCCTCAAAAATCAAGTTTTTTGAAGTCACTTTGCAAGTTCCTTCTCCAAGCACTTGCAGCTGTGGGATTCACAGACTCTGTAAGTTGGCTATGCTTAAAAAGTGTCATGATTGATGTGTCATACCATAACTACCAAGAAACAGCAGGCTGTTAGGAAAACAGTCTAGTGAGCAGCCCACAATACTTACGGAGCCATTTCAGTACCTCTTAGCATGTGGAGTTGTCCGTGATCATTGAATGGGCAAAGGTCCTTAGGTTTTTTGACATGTCGTGGTATGGGGTGATGTTTAATAGTGTTTTATTTTAGAGGTTACAAGCTAATTCTGAAAATCAATTTGTAGCAAATGACACTTCATGTGTGAATCATTAGTTTAAAGACAGAGTATTTCAATGTTAATTTTTATTAGGGATGAAAGGGAAAGAGGATGCAAGGTGAAAGGCAGAGGTAATGTTTTCTTGTGAGGGGAACAGAGGTATATAGTCATGCAAACGTCATGAATATTAGCCAGAATTTTAACAACAGTTACCTTAGCTTTCTTTTCTCATTCCCATGCTTTCTGGGATTTGAAGAGAGAGGGTCATGTCTCCCCCTCCTTCCTGTGCAATAAATAGTTAACAACATGGGCATTTTCAATGTCCTGGGGCAGTCCTTTGAGTTAACATAGGAGAGACACCCTGTCGGTTATTGTTTCAGCCTCTCTTTCTGCAGACTCACAAAAGTATTCGGGTTCATGGCTGGCAATTTCACACTCAGAAGGATTTCTGTTAGCCAACAGGGCTAGGTTATTATTATTATTATTATTATTATTATTATTATTATTATTATTATTTCCTTAATGTCAGCATAGATTCTATAGGCTCTGGCAGAAGTGATGAGGACAATTGGCCTTCCCTGTGCTTGGAATCTGACTGTTGCACAAATTTAATAGTTTCCATCAGTTAAACTAAATAAATATGTATAATATATCCATTTATGCATATAGATTTAATGAAATCTGTATCATTTGTTTGTTACCTCTGGACTACCACAAGTTTTGGAAACACATACTGATGTCCGTTGCCTTAGCAGAAGTTGCAGTAACTCTATTTACTTAGCATTATTTTTTTGGATGGGCATATTGACTGCTGTAAGTGACATCAAACTCAGGCTGAAAGTTTCCAAACTGAGACAAGCTCTGCCAAAACAGAAAGAATTCTGTTATTGTTGAACTCTCGATGCCTAACGTGCAACTCTCAAACAGCAGTGCTGTGTTTTGGGAAATTCTGATCAACTGGGACCCAGAAGCAGGCAACAAAAAGACATTGCTGGCTCCAAATGGCACATTCCCTTCTCTGAAAGGGCAAAATGAAAGGAGGTAAGGGATGTTTACAGAGAATGCTTGTTATTCCTCCTTTCTTACACACTTCTAAATATGCAGTTTCCTATTTGAAAGAATTTCTCAACTAGGTAAGACTTATATTTCTTGCAACTGGTCAAACTAGAGGAAAATAAAGACAGGAATAAGATCAGGATGGCTACTAAGAATGAGAGTTATTCTAGAGCATACCATCCAACTTCGATTATAGTTTGCAATTTACTGTAAATACCCTTATGATACTTTCATATTTTTTGGGGAATTCTTCGAACTTTTGCTCAACTAACTTCCATGGGAATTTATATGAGTAATGACCTCGGGACTCTTGATGTGGAAATAATTATCCTCCTACTGGATGCTACCTTGTCAGCCTGTCTAGTACTACCAGAGATTTCTGTGTGTGCTCAGCTAGGCCAAACCTTGAGAAATGAAGCTGCATCAGGCTGCTTTGCTTTTCCCCCATCCTAAGACCTGTATACTTCTAGAAAGTGCAAACTTCATTCCTAGACCTGGGAATGACTGACCAATGCTCATGTCTGTTTATTTAAGGAATTACCAAGATGTTGTAAAGGATAACTCATAATTGGGAGTCTGGGGATGTACAACGCGACACAATGAGGTTGCCCACTCTGAGCTATGAACAATATAGTCTTTGCTGCTGGTGCTGTGCTAATTGGTAGGGCCAGGGTTCTCCTAGTGGGAGTGCGAGCAAGGCAGGCAAATAGAAGGGGACAGGTGCTGAGCGCTACAATTCTGGTAACAGCGATGGTTGCAGGGCATCTGTGCTCCCAGTCTTTCTTTCAGGGGCGTAAAAACCCACACATAGCTAGTCAAGAAACAGACATGTATCAATACAATAAAGCCAGAGTGTAATTAAACAATAAAACATGACAAACAGTGCATTTCTAGGGAATTACAACATGCCTTGGGTGGAGTTACAAGGCATGAGGCCAAAGGTTGGATGGATTTAATCACCCAAGACACACAGAAAACCCCTAATGCCGACAGTGCTAGGGAAAGGAAGAGTGGGATGGTGTGGGCAGTCTTCCTGCATGCAGTGTAGAAACTGTTTTGATTTTATCCTATTTGGGTACAGAACTGTCTGTATCTCCTGCATGCCTTTTGCTGTGTATGGCCTCAACTGGTTAAGCTACTAAGACTGCAGAATGATGCTGGCACGTCCAACCAGCTAGTCACTTGTTCAGCACCGAAGTAGATCTAATGTGTGGAGCAGAAAGTTTTACTCTGGATTAAGGCAGTTTTTTCCAGCCCCTGTGCCTGGGCTGGGATTTCCATGAGCAGAGCTCAAGAGCAATGAGAGCAGCTGTTAACTCTGGTAGGGGGAACAAGGAACCGGGAGAATGAGAGGATCCCCGGGATGTTGTAAGCTGGACTGCTGAGGGGTCTGTGCTGAGGCTAAGGCTCGGGAGCCTTGAGGTGACATATCTGGGGTAACAGACATCCTGTGACCAGGGACTTGGCCAAAAAGGCCCAGGGGATGAGCTGGAAGCCAGAGTTACTTTGTCCAGTGAGGTGGGATGAATGATGGGTGAGACCATTTGAATGCTTTTCAGTGTGGATGATTAAAATATAATTGTGATACCACTGGGTGTCCTGATGGCTGCTATTGTACTTCTGTACAGGGGGCTGTGAGATTTCAGGGAGCTGTGGGTGGGATGGCCAGCTTCTTCCTCTTCATGCTGATCTTCTCCAAGTGACCTTTCTAAGGATCTGAAGCTCTAACCAAGAGGTAGGCATGAGGTGATGCTTGCAAGTGCAGCCTTTCTCTTAGCCTGTGTTCTTCCTCTCTGTTAGCTTCTGGCATTTGGCTGAAGAGATAGAAGACTTCTGCAGAGACAGAAGACTTCTGCTGAGAACTGCAGCTGGCAGCAGGATGCCGTCTCTCAATGAGGGGCAGAACCTAAACCCGGAGCGCTCGCTGCAGTGGCAGCTCCCAGGAGGGTGCGAGAGTAACAGGCTCTTGGAGAAGAGGCCTTGTGAGGTGGGAGCCTTTGTGTCATGCTGGTAATAAAGCGTTCAAAGGCGGAACATGCTGATTCACAGAAATTGAGACTGTTTGTGGGAAAGGGTTGGCTTTCACAAATATTGAAAACTATTGTGGAAATAAAGTTTTGGAACTGACAGAATGTTTTGGTAGTTTCTAACTGAATGGCTTTTTCATTCAAAATTACTTTTTGTTTAGAAAATTAAACTTAATAGCACCTTTAAGAAGTTGCATTGATACGATATGGTTTGAAATCATCAAAGCAAAATGTTGACCTTGAACTCCAGTTTCTTTTTCTTTGCTCTAGGTCTTTAGTTTTGGAAATTTTAATAATTTAAACCTTTCCTCCCACTTTGAAGTGTGGAAAAAATTATTGATATCTAGAAAACTGTTTACAGGGAAACTGTTTCTCTCTCAGCTTAACATAATGGACTGTGCCACTTTAACATGGAGTAGCCCCATTTAAAAACAAGAAGTTTCTAATAAATTCACTTAAAAAATAAATAAAATGATTCTATTGCTACATAAGCCACCTTTTACTGCCGCAATTAGTCGCCCACAAGTACAGCCAGGTTTTCTGATTTTAGGCTTAAAATGATTACTGGTGATTGTAATGCACTCAAACGAAACCAAATACAGATGGTTAAGTTTGAACGTTTTTCTCACACAGTATTTAACGTTCAAGAAAGTCATAAAACAAAGAAGTCCCAATTCAGTACTGTGCAGCATGTCCTGCTGATGTGTTTATTTCTGTTGCCTGGATTTTAATCACTGGGATGTGCTCACTTCAAATGTGATGCTAAACATTGCCTGTTATTATAATGCATTTCCCAGGAAAGTGCATTCTGACCAGCATGCAGAGCTCAGGAGAAAAACATAGGGGGTTTATTATTATTATTATTATTATTTTTTTTTTTTTTTTTTTTAAACCTAGCCTTAAGAAAAACAATGGTTCATTCTTTCAAGCCTTGGATCTTGAGTCCTATTTATACTGTTACCAGTTTGGCGAAGGGAAAGGGCCTTCCAAGTGAGTGTAAATTACAGTTGTACCTACGGCCTCACAGTGCCAGCGAGCCATACTCTAAGTGTGAATTCAGCTCCTCACAACTCACTGTCATGCTTTCTGCCACCACTGTGCCAGGAAGCTTCATGGCGTGGCTCACAGCCTTACCAATGTGCTTAGTCAAGCTTGCAGGGCCGGACTCCCAGTCCCCGTCTGCTCTGTGCGGACATTAAAGACGCCGCTATGCTTTTTCCTAAGAGTAGTGGTTTGTTGCAGAGTTCTTGACTATAATTATGTCCCACAGTAACCATTGTGCGGCAAGACATGAGTCAGTTGATGACTTCCAGTCCAGCAGTGGTTGTGTTTTGGTGGTGATGATACAGATTTCTGGAGCAGCGAGTGAGTTAGTTAGTTATACAGTGAAGCGTTGTTACTGATGTCGTTAGGTTAGCTGGGCTCACTGGTTCAGCTTGTGTGCTAAAAGTGCTTCTCATCACGGTGATGTCAGGGTGCTGTGGTGACATAAGATGTATAGAACAGATATGATTGCTTTTTTTTAATTTGTAACATTGTTGAAACCTTTATAGTACTACATATAGTTTCAATCTATTGCATTAAAATGATGGTGGATGGTGAAGGTGAGTGCAAGGTAAAGCGGAATAGCTGTGGGGGACAGGTGGCAGCTTTCCAGTTTGCCCGTATTATTGAAACTAAGGCAAAACATTTTTTTTTCTCTAGGACTGGCTAGAACCTCAGCATACTGGCTCTGATTCAGACAAGCATAAAAACTGTTCGTTCTGTGATTCTCCCCACTTTTAGAGCCTTTCAAGTATTTTTACCTGGGAAACTTTATGACAGTAATATCTCGCACCGTAAAACATTATTGTCCTACACTGTGCGCTTGGGACTTTATCATTAAAAGCAGCAGGATGGCAGATTTGCTGGGGAGCTGGTTAGGTGCCTCCATGTCATTAGACCATGCTACATGTGTTACCGAAGCCCAGCACTCACTGCTTAGCGTGGAGGTAGAGACAAAGAAAAGAAGCGCTGTTGGCAGACATCATCAGCTAGTTGTTCTTGTCTGCGATTTCATGATGTTTAAGGCACAGCGGAGCTTTTTTCTCATTAGTAAGAGTCAGTATGCAGAAAACAGATCTCATGAAGTGCTGGTGTCACCCTGTTCCATCTTCATTTCAGCATCACCCACTCCCACCTTGCCTGAAAAGTTACACACTCTGCAGGATGCCTTGGGAAGACGGATTGTTTTCATTTGCGGAGAGGTTTGCAGCAGAGCACTTTTAAAATGACATTGTAAGAAATTGCTACAGTGCAAGACCTGCTCTGACTTTTATTTATATAAAAAGAGATCAGGGTTAGGATTTCTAGTTGGAAGAAACCCATGATTTTACTAGGACAGGGGGGCTCATTCTTCTCTCTTGGCATGCCACGCTCTCTGCAATCTATTTGAGAGGCAATAAAGCCGGTAATAAAGTGGCAATCAAAAACAACGCTTCAGTAGTCCTGAGCCGCAGTTTGTGGGATTTCATTTGGAACTTATTTACCTAACCCCCTCCCACACAGCTATCTGTCTTAGGCACCTACACGAGTCTCCTCTTTGGAAAACTTGAGGCTGTCAGAATCTTAAATTTAGTTCTTTCTCACAGCAGCCCAGGCGGCTTTATTGTTGGGAAAGGGAAGTGCAGAGAGGTAAGGGTATATGGGCACTACGGGTATGGAGTACAGAGATGGTAGTAACGACTCTGGAGCCAGGAGCAATACATTGGCATCAGTGCCACATTATACCAGGTTAACTGACCCTCCTACGAAGAAACCCATGTTTCTCAGGGATGTGCTGGGGCTGGGAGGCTGTCCTGCCACCAGATCTGAGTGAGAACTTCTCCATGTCTCTGCACCACACTGTGGTGCACTGCACACAAATGGTGCTCAGGGAATCAGATCTGTCAGTGTTTTGGTACTCTTGAAGTACAAAGTAGATACACCTGAGTGACTTAGAATCATAGAATCATAGAATATCTCAAGTTGGAAGGGACCCATACAGATCATCGAGTCCAACTCCCTGTTTCTTGCAGGACCACGTAAAACTAAACCATAGGACTGATATTTCTTTACTGAAAGAGTGGTTAAACATTGGAACAGGCTGCCCAGGGAAGTGGTTCAGTCACCATCCCTGGAAGTATTTAAAAGACGTGTAGATGAGGCACTTAGGGACATGGTTTAGTGGGCATGGTGGTGTTGGGTTGATGGTTGGACTCGATGATCTTAGAGGTCTTTTCCAACCTTAATGATTCTATGATTCTATGACTAAGAGCATCGTCCAGACGCTCCTTGAACTCTGACAGGCTTGCTGCCATGACCACTTCCCTGGGAGCCTGTTCCAGTGAATGACCACCCTCTCAGTGAAGAACCTTTCCCTAATGTCCAACCTGAGCTTCCCCTGACACAGCTTCATAGAATCATTCCATTTCCTCATGTCCTCTCGCTGGTCACCAGAAAGAGGAGATCAGCACCTCCCCCTCTGCTGCCCCCCCTGAGGAAGTTGTAGACTTCGGTGAGGTCACCCCTCAGCCTTCTCTTCTCCAAGCTGAACAAACCAAGTGACCTCAGCCACTCCTCGTAAGTCTTGCCCTTGAGACCTTTCACCATCTTGGTCGCCCTCCTCTGGACATGCTCTAATAGTTTGATGTCCTTCTTATTGAGGTGCCCAGAACTGCACACAGTACTCGAGGTGGGGCCGCACCAGTGCAGTGCAGAGTGGGACAATCACCTCCCTCGACCGGCTAGCTATGCTGTGCTTGGTGCACCCCAGGACACAGTTGGCCCTTTTGGCTGCCAGGGCACACTGTTGACTCATATTCAACTTGCCATCAGCCCAAACCCCCAGATTTCTTTCCACGGCATTGCTCTTCAGCCTCTCGTCCCCCAGTTTGTATGTATAACCATACTTACCTCACAGCGGCTGAACGTACCTCCTGAGGTCCCTTCCAACCTGAATTCCTGTATGATCCTGTGATCCTACATTTCACAAGTCCAGAGCTATTGCTACAACCACTAGGCAGTCCTTTCCTTTACCCTTCAGCTGTGGTTAGTTGGCTACACCAACAGTAAGACAGTAGCTGACACTGAGAGCAGTGCTTCTCATCTGGTAGTACAGCTGAGCAAATAGTTCAGAATGAAGTTGATGTATTATCTTTTATTGACAGGCATATAATAAAAGCAAGATATCTATGAGCTGGTCATAATTTTCTCGTAGTCATTATTTTACATATTTTAGAAAGCTGTCTTTCACAGATCTTTTCTCTATATGTTGGTTATGAACCATTCTGTGAGCATCACTGGGCTTCTTGTTTGCTACTTTGCAATTAGGTACCAGGACTTTCTGACCTAGCTGGGGCAAGTTCAGAGCGTTGCTGGCTTTCATGATCCAGAATGGATAGGTTAGATGCTTTCTCTTATTCTTCAGATGGCAAGATTGACATAGACTTTCTGCAAGTTTTCATGCTAGTAGATACTGACCTGGATGTGGCAAAGAAAGGCTGAAGAGAGGACTGAATGATCTTAAAATTTAAAATTATACGCACAGAAGAGGCTTGTTTCTCAGCTTTCTCTGTTTTACATTACTGCTCTGGAAGTCCTTTTCCTTTCCCCTCTCTGTATTTTTGCACATATCTTCTGTTGGGCAGGAACATGTTTAAAGGGTAGAGCTGAAGAGCTAGTGATAGAAATATTATATGGTTTTTATATGCATAGGTACTCTTCTGTCTCTGGAGACTAATAGATTTAAGGTCCTAGACTAATTGTTATATACCCAACTGATGGAAAGTTGGGACACAGTTGACCATGATTATGAACTTCAGTTTTCACTCTTCCAGAGTAAAGGTGGGAAGGTGGGATTCTGTGTTCCTTGCTCCAGAAAGTCCTGCTGTGCAGCTGAGTCAAGGTAACGGGCTGTTGCCTGAACAAAGACTGCCGCATTTAGAAATATAGGTCCAAGCAGATTTTCTGCTCTTTATTAACTTTCTTCCTTGCTGTGGGATTTGAGCACATCCCAATCTTTAATACATTTGTCTTTGTAACATACTTTGGGATGGAGGAAAATGTTATCATCCTAAATCTGCCTATAGGGAATTGACATGGGGAGAGGTGAAAAACTTTAAAACATTCAGATTTCCAGCAGTACAGATGGGACCTGACTCAGGTGCCTCACTCTCACAGCTGGTAACTGGGCATTTTTGAAAATGCCTCTAGAGATGTCTCTCTGAAAATCAGCGACGTGGCAGAGCAGGGACTTGAACCCACCCTGGTGTCCTGAATGCTTAGCTAGTGCTGCAAATGCTGGTTTATCCTTCCTGTCCTAACAGTGCACTTAGTCCTGTCACTGCTGCCTTTGATTTAGAAGGGCCGCTCTGAATAGAAAGGCTGTATTCAGGGTGAGTAATGGTGGTGAAATTAGTCTGTCTTTTTAGTAGCTGATTTTTAAGCCTGAAAAATCTGGCATCTTCACAAATTGTTAATCAGTGCATCCAGCTACAGATGTTATCCTCTGCAAATTGAGGAGCCCATACCCAGCCGTACTACAGTTGAACTACAGAAATGCTATCTGAACGTGATTCCTATTTCTATCGCATCCAGAAGATACTTGCTTTCTCTTTGTAGAAGGAAAAGATCGGGGAAAGGTAAAAAGCAAACTAGAGTAACACAAAGGAAGGGGAAAAAAATGTGTTCAAAAGACCTCTGTCTCTCCCCGGCTTCCTGCTCTCTCCCCCTGCCTCCGCCTCCTCTTCCTTCTGTCTCTAAGGGTTAAATATGCAGAGGGAAAAAATTGCTAGACTTTATGTCTGTGCTTGGTGGGAACTATTAAATTACGGCTGGATGTTTTTAATTATGCCACACATAAATGCCTGAACACAACAGCGTTTTAATCCAAATGTGAGCCTCATTTATGTGTGTTCTGTGTTTGCTCTGAAATGCACTGGCTGGCACTTGTTTGTGGTGGCCCCTTTGTGGCATTGTAACAGTGTGGGGTTTTTTTTTCCCCCTTTTTTTTTTTCCCAAGTGCGAGGATGGGAGCTAGTGCTGGCGAGGGGGAAAGGAAATGGGTAATAAAACAGAGAGCTAAGCGGCTCACTGGAGCCAGCGATGCTGGGATCTGGTTAATTGCTCCGAAATGAAAAAGATTCGGGGGTTTTCATGAAATCCCATAGGTGCATTTGCCAAGCCTCAAATATTAGATTGAATTACAGTTTCTAATTCCTCCCCCCCTTTACCCACAGCCATGTGTCTTATTTCTTCCTAAGGCTTGTCCACTTTTCAGAGCAATGAATATAAGAGGGAAGCTGAGTAAGGGCTGCCTGCCTGCTTGTTTTACACCTTCCCCACCTACGTCTTTTCTTAATCCTACCTTTTATTAAAAAAACAAGAAACCTCTCTCTCTCTCCTCCAGTGTATCCCAATCTGTTTGTGGATTTGAGGTTGAAATGTTGCCCGTATATTCTGCCTCGCAAGGGGCTGCGGGGAGGGCGTACCGAGGAAGACTGTCTCTGTCCCTTGTTCTCTACACCCACGCACTAGCTAAGCATAATATAATCCTTTTCTGCATAGCCACCAAGACTTGTTTTTTTAAAGGGGCTGTGACCTGTCCCTCTCATTTTCAGGAATAATTTTACATTGGCAGTTAGTTGTGCCAGCATTTTTACTATCCCACAAAGGGATTTCAGCACCTGATTTGTGGGTGTAAGGGGACTTCACTGGGAAATTACGTCAGTGGCATGGCTCAGAGGAGTAGCTGTCTCTGAGATCAAATCCTTAAATGGTAGGGTTGGCACCCACAAAACTGAAGCTGGAGCTGAGACTCTCCTGTGTATAAATTATATTCACAAATCAAGATGCAAGCCCCTTTTCTGACAGTTATTGTGTTTTGTTAACCAGTGAACAATGTACATTTTCTCAGTCTGGACGTTTCACGATTACAAAAAGTGCACCTTGATTATTAGGCTGCTATCTGATCCAAGTGTTGTTTCTCTTCTTGTGAGGAACTGGAAATCTTTCCTCTTTCTTCCACCCCGGAGCTGGGAAGGCCCTCTGAGTCACCTAGGTCTGTCCCAGCCTTGGAACAGAGCTTTCTGCTGGAAATTTCTCTGGCATGTTTTTCTGAGCTGATTGCTCTGGTGCTCTCAGCATCCCGCCCCAGGCAGATAATTCTGATGCACTTCTTCAGGGACTTTTTTTTTTTTGTCTTTTGCTTTTGTTTCAACCTTCTTTTTGTGTTCTGGGTAAAGGTGTTCCTGCATGCCAGCCTCAGCTGGCTGGCTCGGTCCCTCCATCCTCCTGGAAGTTGTTTCCTACATTCCTGTGTTATTTCTCACCTTCCTCATACCATTTATTGGTGGAAGCTCCCCTGGAAAAGAGTGTGTGAAATGTTCCTTCAAAATTTGCATGCACATTAGCAATTAAATATAAGTTCCCACTTTCAGTCTGCTGTGATTATTTTAAATAATTAAAAATGAAGAGCCCGGTTTCCCACTTGAAGGTAAGAAGGATTTGAGCCACTGTTTAGCTGGCAACGTCTACCCAGCTCCTCACACAGCCTCTGCCATTAGGCGCTAGTCTGGGCTGCCTAGCTTAAGAGACCAGAGCAACTAAGGGCATGATCTAGTAAAGCATGCTTTGATACTTCTGCTGTTTCCTTGTACGTGATCTCATGACGCATTGCTGTGGGGAGATCTAACTGTTCTGCCAACTCGTTTTCAAGAACTGTTTTCAAAGAGAATGGTTTTAAATTGCTCACTTGGGGGGTCATTTATTGTCTATTTTTTTAGTGCTGGGTCCTCAGGCATTCGAGGGTGCAATCTCTATTGTTTCCCCCACCTCCAAAATGATCAGAAATCACGGATTTTTATTTAGCCACCCACTGTCTTTTGACCTGAATTCTTCAATTTTTATTTCCCACCCAGTCCCTTCCGAATGTTAGCCACAGTCGTCCCATCTTGCTCTCACCCTGTAGGGTAAGGAAATGTGGTTTCATCCATGAATGACATTAATGCCATTGTGTGAATCATTAGTGGATCCAGCATCACAAGCCTTAGGGATCAAATACTTTCAAACCACTAGAGAGAGATTCTAATATCAAATACGTGGCAGGAATCATCCTAGCTCGAAGAAAACAAAACAACTCTATTTAATACCCAGAGAAGGTCATGGTGCTTAGAGAGAGCAGAAGAGCTTGTGTAATGGCCTCGAGGGGCCCAGGGGCAACCATCCTGCTTCTCTCTCCTGTCCGCAGCCCCTCTCGCCTCCCCTCCTCCCTGAGCGGCTCCCTTTCCAACCAACAAACCAGCTCCTTCCCACTTGTGGCATATAATGGCAGTATTTGAAGCCCTTATGAGGCTGTTGCCTCGTTCTTCCTCAAAACAAACAAACAAAAAGTCAAGATGAAGCATGACTAACTCAGAAAAAAAATTAGTAAAGACAGAAACTGAGCTTTTGTGGTGGGGTAGGAGAGGAAGAGCTGAACACCTGCTGCTCTGGTGCAGTGCCATCTCCATTGCCCTGGAGGCTGCTGTTAATTTTGCCTCCGCTGGCCCTTGTGCGAGTGTTTCTGCTTTGCCTTAGCCCTGAGTAGAAGATAGCACAGGGTTGTCTCACAGCCCAAGGAAAGAGCGTAAGATGTAACCTTGTGATTGCTTGCTGGCACCTCCGATGATCCCAGCACTTAAACAGGTGTTCAAAAATTGATTTTTTTATTTTTGCCTAATGGCAGGTGCTCACATTTGAAAATTTGGACCAAACATCTGCTGGAATGTAAACACAGAAGGCATATTTGGCTGTTGGCTCCTGCGGTATGCATTACCTGTGTAAGAACAGGAATACTGTGCAGAAGCAGAGAAAGTAGATGGGAGTGCTCTGTTATGCATAACAGGACTTCCCTTAATGACCTCATCCTGCTAACCTTGATAAGAAAATTCAAAGGTACTGCAAACCTTTTTTCTGTGGAAACAATTATTCCCAAATATCAGGCATCAAGACTTGACATTCACTGCAAAAATTAGGTGGTTAATAAATATGGACAGCCTATCCAAGTAATTAACTGGCATAGCTAGATCCTGCTGTGGTGCAAGTGGCAAACCTAGAGATGTGTAAAACATCTTAAAATAGCTGTTGAAATATTTGTGTAAAATTATATTTTTTCCAGAACCTACATTTCATTTCTCTTCTCTTGTGCACTATGAATTAAAGTATTGGAATACGGGAATCTCCAGTCCCAGAGGGTGGTGGTGGGGGCAGAACTGAAGGGAGGGTTAGTTAATTTTATCAAGTATACAGAGCAAGCTTGAAAGAATTTGAAATCAGCTAGGTTGGTTTTAACTGTATTCAGGTCTGAAACTCTTTACAAAGTAAACCTGGTCGTTTGTACTGGAGTTCTTATACTCCGTCTCCAGAGCGAACAGAGATGACAAAGCAATGGGGAGTGGAAAAGTTAAAGTCAGTATTCTGAGAAATATCAGGTAACACTCTGAATTTTCAAACTCTTCGATGCTGACATCTGTAAACAGAGATTTCGGTACGTTTACTTTTTGAAGCTCATTACCGTACTGAACTTGTTAGTTCTCTGGTAACTATGAAGGTTTTGCCAGCAATGAAGTCAGACTCAGAATTAAAAGTATGTGTGGAACAGATAAGATAAAAGGTGCCTTTTTTCTTCTTTGAACATTGAGAGTTTTCTGGTTGTAGTTTCTTGAACTTGTTGAAGTTAATACATGATAACACAAACTATTTTGGGACGGGGAAAAATAATCCTTCAGGCACAACAACAAAAAACCGAAATGAAGAGAAAGCACCTCCTACCCAGACCCTAAGTATATGGAAGACTGATTTTCTGTGTACATGATTAAATGTCTTAAATTATTAAGCAAAGACTTACTGAAAAAAGAAAAATGATAAAAATAATGTTTAATCCATGCATATGGCTACTACAGAGTCTTTTTGAATAATGGACCTTTTTCTGCACATCAATGTTATTACAAAACTGGAAAAGCATCAAAGGAATCTTTTGCTTGCTGTATGAGCCTTGGGAAGTTAAGTACTGAGATGAGGCAGGGTTATGTTTTCCCAAACTGTGAAACGTAGATAAAAATGGGGCTGAAAATGGCTGTATAAGGTAATAGATAGGTACAAGCCTTCACCGGTGAAATTTCTGATCAGGATCAGCAATGTTCCATTATTTATCAAGAACTTGGAAATGCTATGATGTTTTAAAAATTCAACTAGATACTGTCCCTAACTGGCTATCTCTTCTAAATACTGCATCTTTTGCTGTTTCTACAGTAACTTATATGAACTACAGTGTAAGTAGTGAAAATATAAACAGTAGCCAAGACATTTTTAAGTGGTAACTTCTATTAACAAGAAGTTAACAAGTAACTTCTATGAACAGACCTCAAGGTCTATGAGCATTCCTTATCAAGCAGAAGCTTATATGATAACTGAATAGTTTCATGGCTTCTAAAAAGCTGTTTAAATCAGTGGACAAGCAACTCTTGTCAAAGTCAGAGGGAATTTTACCAGTGGAAAGAGAATTAAGACCAAAAGAGATCATTTTTTCAGCACCTTTGCAACTTTTCATCTGGCAACATTGGAGCCCATGGAAAGGTTTTCATTGACTTTGGTGCATAAAGGGATGTTAGCTGTGTAACCCAAGATATCCCGTGTGTGCCAACGACGAAACGAAATTTAGAATGAGACCAGCTTTGCTGTAATGGTGATGGTATAACACACAAGAGCAAACAACTAATAACCTCTTCTTAAAACAAGAATCCATCATGAATGCTCTAAGACCAAAGCAAAAATTTGCCTCTGGCCTCTGGGATTCCCTGCTGGGCAATGAAAACAGGAGCTATATCATGCAGAAAACTATGAGGAAAGAGGAAAAGCCCTCAGGAGTAAAAAGCCTCTTTCCTTTCCACCCCCTCCTCTCCTGGCATGGCTATCTTTACTGCTTGTGCATAATTCCATTGAGAAAAAACAGTTCATGATAGACAAACTGAGAAAGTGCTAGTTCAGGCGGCCTTTTCTTTCCTTTCATGGATTAATGGCAACTGAAAATGAAAGGATTATTTAAGGCCACTTGGGCAATATTAAGTACTGCCTATTGTGTGAGTCTCGGATCACATGTAGCCTGGAAACCAAAGGCAGCAAACCCCATTAGGTTAGTGTAGGTGGACACCTAGGTTATGAACCAGGGAGTTCTTGGGTTTTTTGTCAGTAGTTCGAGAATTGCCTGTTTTGAAGATGGAAATGAAATAAATGGTGGTTTGCAGTCAGCCTTTCTGAAATCCCATAGGAACAGCCATGTTACCCAATCCTCTAGAAAATAGTGTCTTAGTGACCATTCTCAGTGACCATTTTTTTCCTGGACTTCTGCTGAAGATACAGGAAGTCAAAGTTAAATCAAGTTAATTTTTCACTGTGTGTACTGATATGGGGCCGAACTGGGAATTGTAAATTCTTCGAAAGTTGTAGCCTGTGTTTGTTAACCCATTTCAGAACAATGGGAAAGCTTTCTTCACCAAATCCATTCTGTTGTGTTTTCCTGCGTGTTCATTGAAGGCTGTGGGTCAAATACAAACAGTTTTCAAGCCTTTGGTGGGAAATGCATTTCACAGCCTGGCAGGACCTGGGGGAAATAAGAAATTAAGCAAGTGTACCCTGGGGTGTATTCCTGTCTGTGCTGGGACAGGAGTTGCCTTTTGAGTATCTCACTTTGGCTTTTGCCTCTCTCTGTATCAGCTAAAGGTTCTAACTTCTCTGTATCTTCAGTTCTGGACCGGTACAGGTGTACAGGTGTGCCAGTGTCACTTCATCTTTGCTATGAGAAAACTAAATTGGAGAAATGAGCTTTATATTAACTTGTTGAAATAAGATACATGCTTATTCTGTTACCAGATAGATGTGAGTTGCATAGATGGAGGCTTGCTGTCAGACCTCTCGATGTTCTTAGATTTATTATCTGACAATTTGATTGTGCCCAATGGGCAGTCATGGCTGTAAGAAAGGGCAGGGGTATGAAAGTGCATATCTCTAATGTAAAGCAGTCTAGACATCCCTGAACCACCATCAGGTGAGCTAGCTCGGGATCTGAAAGATTTACTATAGCTTTACAGGGCGTGGGGGGAAGGACGCAGGGCTAGTTTGCTTTGGTGCCATACAGTACTAACATGACTACTGCTTGTAGGGTCTGAGCTAGTGATGGCGCATGATGCTATGTCAGAATGAGGCTGGCAAAAATTTGCTTGGAACTAGATCTGGAAATCTCTTTGCATTAGATGGTGTGTTGTATGAACTGACATTTGTTTGGATGAGTTGAGTGAAAGGATTTAATATAAGTCGGAGAACTTCCAATTTTAACATACATGGTTTTTGGGAGGCCACCGGTCTTGTAGTAAGTACCCTGTAGAGGAAGATGCTGCACTGATACTGTCTGGAAAATGACTGAAGGAAATTAAACACAGAAATAAGCAGCAGAAAACCACTGCATTTTGTTTGTACTTGAGAGAGTGTGTTGGTAGATAGCCTCCATCCCAAACTGTGCTAACTAATTCTGCAGTCCGTGCACCCCTGTGCTTCAGGAACCTGGTTGCCAGTGGTCATATGTAAAAGCTTTCATCTGGGATGGACATTACGCAATATTGGTGTCATATGGGACTTGTGACTCTCTTCTTGCACAGACTAGGTATTCTTTACTTGTGTAGAAGACAAGGGCCAAATCACAGATCGTTCCCAAATGTACTGGTCGCATTACACTGCGTGTTCTCCAGTTACAACTCCGGGTTCTTGCAAGTTTAGAACTGAGCTTGCAAAAGGTACACAGAAATGATTTAAACAAACAATGGGGAGTGGGAGGAACATACCTCTAGACAGAATACTTTGTCTGTGTCTTCCCACCCACTTCTTTGTGGTAAACCCTTACTGCTTCTTTCTTCCTTGTTTGTTACAGTTTTGGATGTCTTGCTGCATTGATGTTTCCTATTCTGGATATCTTGAGTCTTACGAAGAACAGAAAAATGGGTGGAATGAGAATTTCTATGATTTTCATGTACAGATGTTGGTGGAGGTTTCCTGATGTTTAGATGTTAGTTAATAAAAAAGCCTCTGAGCCCCAGGCTAAAGCTTTTCAAAGGGGCCCAGCCTCACTTTCCCCTTTTATCTGACCTTTATTCTTTCAGGCTAGGAGACATTCTTTCCTATGTGTTAAGGAGTGATTGGTTTCCTTCCCAGTCTGGATCTACAGCAGTGTCCTGAGTTATT
The DNA here is from genome assembly GCF_965638725.1 of Aptenodytes patagonicus. Classification (NCBI taxonomy): domain Eukaryota; kingdom Metazoa; phylum Chordata; class Aves; order Sphenisciformes; family Spheniscidae; genus Aptenodytes; species Aptenodytes patagonicus. Next base: position 47,040,461 of record NC_134950.1, on the reverse strand, counting down.
TTGTCTAAGGTCCTTGTAAAGAGAAGTGGGAATTTTTGTTTCCCCTTTCTCACACAGAAGTGAGGGTCTTGTTCTTGCTGTCTTTGATTTGAGCAGTGGGGAGGAGAAATTCCTTCCTGACAGTTGAAAGGACAGACAATTCAGAAATATAAATATGTAAAGGAGCTTGTGGGGGGGTGTCATTCTTATATCACACCAGTGTAAATCAGCATTCAGAGTAATATACATTGCATCACTTAACGGGAAATCTACTTGCCCCCATGCCCATCTTTTCTCACAGGAGTTCGGCTCAGTTATGTCCCAAATTCTTGTTGAACTGCTCTTCTCATGCCAGAGTATTCTTTGGAAGGAAACCCAGGCCAAAATGAAGCAGTGGCAGGCTTCAGCAGGTCCCACAAGCAGCAGGAGGCACAGAACGGAGACAAGTGCTGTGGAGAGCCCTACTCCAAGGTTTGGGTGCAGGGAGCACCAGACCCAAGGCTGTGGTGTCTTTACAAACGGGCACATTGGAAAAGGGATAGCCATTTAACTGGCTATGCTAAACATGACACAGCTAGTGCTAACTGTAATATATTCTGAAAACTCTAATAACAAATTTTGGCTGGATTTATTAGTTGTAGGACAGCAGCCAAGTTAGCTCTTACTCAATCTTGATGTGTTTGGAGCGATCTCATCTTTATATGTCTGGAACTTTGTTTTTCTGCCTTGGTTTCTTTGTATCTTCAGTAGTTTTTATCAAACTGTAACAATGACATTCTTTCTCTATCTTGGCTTAGGGTCAGAAAAGGGGCTCTTAATCATACATCATACATGGGCTTTTCTTTTAATTTTCTTATTCAATTAATGAAGATTCTCTAGTCTTTAAAATTTGCAATTACCCTTTTCCTGCCTACTCAGGAAGTGCTTGGCTTCCATTTTTCAGAGTAATTATAACTTTTCCATTAACTTGGTAGCTGTGATAGCACTTGCCATCTCTGACACACGCATGCACTCACCCACCCATCCACCCACTCACATACAATGGTATCTTTAAGGGGGGCCATAATGTGTCCATAGAGGCAAGCCTGATGGTGACACGTACAACAGGGGCCACCTAACCTCTGGTGTAAGTCACAGCTCTCAGTTTTTTGTAACTTTGCCCATTCCCTTGTAGAAAACTTCTGTCTGTGTCAAGTTGACTTTTACACATGGAAGGTTTCAGTGACGTTGGTTTAACCCTTATCAAGAAGGGGGCAAAGGGTAATAATAACTAATTTTGCCTATGACAGTATTATTTTCTATCTCTTCGTTTCTTTCTCTCTCTGTTTTTCTTTGTCTCTCTCCCCATTTCTTTCCCTGAGAGCTCTCATTTTCCTGTCCTGTGAAAGTCTACGCAAACCTAACTGACTTATGAGCAAATTATCTTTATACCTGCTCCTTGGATCACATCAGATGTCTGCTCCTAAAGTTCCTGAATGTTCTTTGTACACATCGCGCAGCTGACTACGGTTCAGTTAAAGTTTACAAAGTTAGTTAAGGATGATCTCCTATATTAAAGGCGCTGGTCTAAAATACTGTTAGAACTGTGATACATCTTTGGATCTACCACAGACTTCATATCTGATAGATGTCAAAGTGACCCTATGGAATATGGGGAAGATTACATATAATTTCTATAAATTTAAACCTCACTAAAACATTGTTTCTAGGAGATGTGTGAATATTACTGCCACACTTAATGATGATTTTGTTTGTAATTTTAGTTATTAGTAACTTCTTCACTAAAAGCAATGATTATGCCTATGATAAGATTATACACCCACCCCCTCCATATTTTTATTGGGTGTTTTGCTATCTGTTGGCTGAGATAAATTTAATGAGAATTTTTTAAAGATACATGAGATTTTTATACTTTCAGTTATGAACTAAAGGCATAATTAAGGTTTAGATGCTCTGAAGATGTATATCATAGAATCATAGAATCATAGACTCATTAAGGTTGGAAGAGACCTCTAAGATCATCGAGTCCAACTGTCAACCCAACACCACCATGCCCACTAAACCATGTCCCTAAGCGCCTCATCTACACGTCTTCTAAATACCTCCAGGGATGGTGACTCCACCACTTCCCTGGGCAGCCTGGTCCAATGTTTAACCACTCCTTCAGTAAAGAAATTTTTCCTCACATCCAATCTAAACCTCCCCTGTGCAACTTGAGGCCATTTCGTCTTGTCCTATCGCTTGTTACTTGGGAGAAGAGACCGACACCCACCTCGCTACAACCTCCTTTCAGGTAGTTGTAGAGAGTGATGAGGTCTCCCCTCAGCCTCCTCACTCCAGCACCTCAACGTCCTTCTTGTAGTGAGGGGCCCAAAACTGAACACAGTAGTCGAGGTGCAGCCTCACCAGGGCCGAGTACAGGGGCACGATCACTTCCCTACTCCTGCTGGCCACACTATTTCTGATACAGGCCAGGATGCCATTGGCCTTCTTGGCCACCTGGGCACACTGCCGGCTCATGTTCAGCTGGCTGTCAACCAGCACCCCCAGGTCCTTTTCCGCCAGACAGCTTTCCAGCCACTCTTCCCCAAGCCTGTAGCGCTGCATGGGGTTGTTGTGGCTGAAGTGCAGGACCCGGCACTTGGCCTTGTTGAACGTCATACAGTTGGCCTGGGCCCATCGATCCAGCCTGTCCAGGTCCCTCTGCAGAGCCTTCCTACCCTCGAGCAGATCAACACTTCTGCCCAGCTTGGTGTCGCCTGCAAACTTACTGAGGGTGCACTCGATCCCCTCATCCAGATCATTGATAAATATATTGAACAAGACCGGCCCCAGTACTGAGCCCTGGGGAACACCGTTTGTGACCGGCCGCCAACTGGATGTAACTCCATTCACCACAACTCTCTGGGCCCGGCCGTCCAGCCAGTTTTTGACCCAGTGCAGAGTACACCTGTCTAAGCCGTGAGCCGCCAGCTTCTCTAGGAGAATGCTGTGGGAGACGGTGTCAAAGGCCTTACTGAAGTCCAGGTAGACCACATCCACAGCCTTTCCCTCATCCACTAGGCGGGTCACCTGGTCATAGAAGGAGATCAGGTTGGTCAAGCAGGACCTGCCTTTCATGAATCCGTGCTGGCTGGGCCTGATCCCCTGGTTGTCCCGCTCATGCCTTGTGAGTGCCCTCAAGATGAACTGCTCCATAGTCTTCCCTGGCACCGAGGTCAGGCTGACAGGCCTGTAGTTCCCCGGATCCACCTTCCGTCCCTTCTTGTAGATGGGTGTCACATTGGCAAGCCTCCAGTCGTCCGGGACCTCCCCCATTAACCAGGACTGCTGATAGATGATGGAGAGAGGCTTGGCGAGCTCCTCCACCAGCTCTCTCAGCACCCTCGGGTGGATCCCATCCGGCCCCATAGACTTGTGAGCATCCAGGTGGCGTAGCAGGTCGTTGACTGCTTCCTCTTGGATTATGGGGGGTTCATCCTGCTCGCCGTCCCTGTCTTCCAGCTCGGGGGGCCAAGTATCCTGAGGATAACTGGTCTGCCTGTTAAAGACTGAGGCAAAGAAGGCATTGAGTACCTCAGCCTTTTCCTCATCCTTGGTGACAATGTTCCCCCCCACATCCAATAAAGGATGGAGATTCTCCTTGGCTCTCTTCTTGTCATTAATATATTTGTAAAAACTTTTTTTGTTGTCCCTAACGACAGCGGCCAGATTGCGTTCTAGCTGGGCTTTTGCCTTTCTCATTTCTTCTCTGCACAACCTAACAAGATCCCTGTACTCTTCTTGAGTCGCCTGCCCCTTCTTCCACAAGCGGTAAACTCTCCTTTTTTTCCTGAGTCCCAGCAAGAGCTTCCCATTCAGCCAGGCCGGTCGTCTGCCCTGCCCGTTCTTCTTACGGCGTACAGGGACAGTCTGCTCCTGCGCCTTTAAGACTTCCTTCTTGAAGATCGTCCAGCCTTCCTGGACCCCTTTGCCCTTCAGGACCGTCTCCCACGGGACTCTCTCAACCAGCGTCCTGAACTGGCCAAAGTCCGCCCTCCGGAAGTCCATGGTTGTGGTTTTGCTGTCCCGCCTCCTTACTTCACCGAGAATGGAGAATTCTACCATTTCATGGTCGCTAAGCCCAAGATGGCCTCCGACCACCACATCTCCCACCAGTCCTTCTCTGTTTGTAAACAGCAGGTCGAGCGAGGCACCTCCCCTGGTAGGCTCACTTACCAGCTGTGTCAGGAAGTTGTCTTCCACACACTCCAGGAACCTCCTAGACTGCTTCCTCTCTGCCGTGTTGTATTTCCAGCAGATGTCCGGGAAGTTGAAGTCCCCCACGAGAACAAGGGCTAGCGATTGAGAGACTTCTGCCAGCCACTTGTAGAATGCTTCATCCGCCCCTTCATCCTGGTCCTGGTTGGGTGGTCTAATTATAGAATCATAGAATCATAGAATCATTGAGGTTGGAAAAGACCTCTAAGGATCATCGAGTCCAACCGTCGACCCAACACCACCATGCCCACTAAACCATGTCCCTAAGTGCCTCATCTACTCGTCTTTTAAATACCTCCAGGGATGGGGACTCCACCACTTCCCTGGGCAGCCTGTTCCAATGTTTCACCACTCTTTCAGTAAAGAAATTTTTCCTTATATCCAATCTAAACCTCCTCTGGCGCAACTTGAGGCCATTTCCTCTCGTCCTATCGCTAGTTACTTGGGAGAAGAGACCAACACCCACCTCGCTACAACCTCCTTTCAGGTAGTTGTAGAGAGTGATGAGGTCTCCCCTCAGCCTCCTTTTCTCCAGGCTAAACAACCCCAGTTCCCTCAGCCGCTCCTCATAAGACTTGTTCTCCAAGTCTATAACAGACTCCCAGCAGGATATCTGCCTCGTTGGCCTTCCCCTTCATCCTTACCCATAAACACTCAACTGTATCATCATCACAATCGTTGAGCTCTATACAATCGAAACACTCCCTAACATACAGGGTCACCCCACCGCCTCTCCTTTCTCGCCTGTCCCTTCTGAAGAGTCTATAGCCATCCATTGCAGCACTCCAATCATGAGAGTCACCCCACCATGTTTCTGTGATGGCGACTAAGTCATATCTCTCCCGCTGCACAATGGCTTCCAGCTCCTCCTGTTTGCCGCCCATGCTGCGTGCATTGGTGTATATGCACTTGAGCTGGGCTATCGATTTCACCCCCAGCATCGGCACGCCACCCCTAGGCTCATCTCTAGTGAGCCTGGTTTTATCCCCTTCCCCCTTCAAACCTAGTTTAAAGCCCTCTCAATGAGCCCTGCCAATTCATGAGCCATGATCCTTTTCCCCCTGTGAGATAGCTGGACTCCATCTATCACCAGCAGGCCCGGTGCTGTGTAAACCTCCCCGTGATCAAAAAAGCCAAAATTCCTCCGATGGCACCAGCCCCTGAGCCACGTGTTGATCAGGTGTGTTTTCCTGCTCCTTTCAGTATCCTTCCCTGCCACTGTAGGGATTGAGGAAAACACTACCTGTGCTCCCGATCCTTCAACCAATCGCCCCAGTGCCCTGAAGTCCCTTTTGATCGCTTCTGGACTTCCCTCTGGAACCTCATCACTGCCAGCCTGTATAACCAACAGCGGGTAGTAGTTGGAAGACCGTACCAGACCAGGGAGCTTCCTCGTAATGTCTCTGACCCGGGCCCCAGGGAGGCAGCAGACTTCCCTGTGGGATGGGTCTGGTCGGCATATAGGGCCCTTTGTTCCCCTCAGAAGGGAATCGCCTATGACAATTACCCTCCTTTTTTTCTTAGCAGCGGCAGTCGTAATGCTGGGGCTGACTGCCTCACCCTAGGCAACCTCCTGGATGGACCTTCGTCTACATCCTCGTTTGCCTCGCCCTCAAGTTCCAGGGCCCCACTGAAATGATCCATCCTCACTGAAATGATACCTTTTGGTATCATATTACTCATTACAGAAGTAATTATAAATTATAAGTATAATTATAAGTAATTCAATTCAGGATGAGTGCTCATTTCTGGGTTTTGTTTTCTGGAGCATGTTTTATGCTAAGCAATGATACATGCTCTCTATTGTAACACCTTATAACTGCAAGTGGTTTTTTGGGTGAACATATGGGCCCGCAGCTGTATCTGTAGAGAATACATGTATATCCAACAAAAGCCAAACCAAACCAAAGTGTGTGATGTATATATGTATGTACATAGCACATGTATATGATATACATGTGATTTATTATAGCATCTAGCTGTCTGTATTGTACCTGGGCAAGGAGGCGAAAGATCCTGGTAACTCCAGGGCCTGATTCACCATTGCACTGTGATTGCTCTGCAGTGCTTTGGTCATGCAAAGTAATTGTAAACCTGGCTTTACTGGGCAGTTAAAGTGAGTTTACAGCTGTCTTGTGTCAGGAAGCTGAGCGAAGCAGCCAATGAATCCAGCACAGGACTCCTACTATTTCGGTGTGGTGGAAGCCGCTCAACAGGCAGCCTTTCCACCGAGCTATCTCACCGAGAGCGGAGCAGGGTGATAGTTGGAGCAATTTCTGTTTCCACAGTACAATACAATGAGATCATTTGAGACTTTCAGTGAACCTCAGCATGTCCAAATTTGATTGTAGGAGCAGTCCTGCTTGCTTACATGTCTAATCCTACTCAGCGGGAGCGAGTACCACCACCCTGTCTGCCTCCACTCTGCAGAGAGCAGTGTGGGCTGCGGTGGGTTTCTGTGCTTCACTGCTGGGGTGGCTGCTTTGCCATGATACCTGCCGAAGCATCTGCATCATATTTGCATTACAGAATGGGGCTGTGGACTCTCTAAAAGGGAGAGAGAACAAAGCAGGTAGAAATACCCCTGCCCACATTGCTTTTCAGCATCTGTTTCTGAAGAGCAGTGCTTTTTCTTCCGAAGGGTAGCGCTGGAGGGCAACTGGTGCTTTTGCACCTGATAACTCTTCCTTTGTCCTGCTCAGCTGTTCCTCCATCAATGCTGCCAGATAAAGGCTGAGCTGTACTACAACTCACCCTGGGGTGTCCAAGCTCTCAACTGCAGTGACTTGCTGAAAAGAGTTTAAAAAAAAAGAAATAAAATAGGAAAAAAAATTACATAAAATGTAATAAATAAATGCAAAATAAAAATACACACGCAAGACGCTCTGCACACAATAGCTGGAAAGCAGGAGTGCAGCGGTGTTTTCCTCTGTCAGTGGGTCAGTGTGTTCTGTAAGCACTTCCATCCTGTCGAGTCCCTGGTTGGTCTCCACCTGCTAGCCGGCTCACTCCAGAGGCAGCGCTGACCTGGCCGCTCCCTCATTTTGCTGGCGCCAGCGGCTTGATGGGCCTTGCACTTTGATTATTTGTGTTAACAGTTAATTTAGCACCATGGACACGTGTGCCAAAGCTGCCTCCACTTCCTGCAGCCTTCCAACAAATGGGACTTTTATGAGATGCCTTTCACAGCTCCCCCGCCTCCTCCAGCTCAACTCCTTTGCCTCTCTTCCCCCCGCCCCTCCCCTGCTTTCCCTCCCCACCCCACCGTCTCAATCTCAGCTGTAATCTTTTCTACATCTTGCAGGAAAAGAGCTATTTCTGGCAGCTCTGTCTCTAACACTCGCCCCACTCAAACTGATTTAATGGAGATTTATAGACGCAAGGCTATGCAGCTCTGAGGCGCTTTCCTGAAAAGTTTTTCTGTGCCTGTGTTACGTATGGAATTTATTTATTTAATGTTTGGTGTTGCAGCTACACTGTCAACTGTTAGCGTGACATATTCCACATACTTTTTTTTTTTTGCACGAGGATTCCAGTGAAATCCTGTTACACAGCACATTTCTGGTCCAATTCATCCCAGCTGCTAACTTTACCAAGTTAAATCTGACACCCAGGTCCAATTTCATTAAACCCCAGTCAGCATGGTTCTTTGTGATAATACTGACTCTCGTCTAAGGCAATATGTATTTTGGCTCACAGCTACAAATAAATCCTATCGTAAGTACCTTCTTCCTAGTATGCAGCACACTGCAACGGTCCAAAAAAAAGCAGCTTCTGTAAGAAGTCGCGGAGAAGAGAGGCTATTATAATTTATCATGATTTTCCAAGTAAGCTCTCTGCTATCTTAAGAAATGATGTTCTCTAAAACTACATGAGAACTGCAGTTGTTTATAACACCAAAACTGCTGTTTCTGCTGTTATTCCAGCTTTGATTGATGTGGAGAAACCCAAACTGGTATGGAGGGGGCTATATATTTACAGCCCAATACACACATGTTTATTCTGTTTTACCCCTTCCCAACTGCCCAAGTACTAAAATTAGCATTAAATATTCAGAACAGAGCCAGATAAACAAAAGGAAATGTATTGTTAAAACTCCCATTTCATCTCCATTATTGGAGGGTGCTTTGCGAAGTGCTGAAGAGGATATATGCTAGTGGTGGGATTGCTCCAGCAGGCCAGTGTCCTGGCCAGTCCCACTTAACCCCTACGTGAGACCTGGCTTTCATGTGGACTCTCAGCCTGTGGGTTTGTTTCACTCAATCTCTTTCCCCATCCCTGAGTGGTGACACACATGGACGGTCCCCTGCCTGCTCGCAGGGGCAGGATCCCGGATGTCCCCCTCATGCCAAGCGCTCCAGGTGGCTGTATCTCTGCTGGCTTCAGGTGCAGGAGTCTCCTGATCTGAGCTGCTTACAGGAGCCGGGGCATAAAGCTGTTTCTCAGCAGCTCCCCTGAGTGAAAACTCGTTTCTTTTGTAAAGGAAACTGAATGAGCTAAGTGTAACCTGTGAAGAGGTCGAGCACAAATCCTGTACTCTCCTCGTCTTCAAAACAAACACCGTGCAAGCCATGATCCTGCCTGCTCCGCTGCCTCCTGCTTATATAACAAATGGTATTTTGAAATAATGCCATGGTGTATTTTTAAATATCAAATTTTGCTGTGTTTTTAAATTGCAGCTTCCCTTTGGTAGAGAAGGTTTTATCCCTGTGTTTAACGTTTTGTTGTTATGGTCTCTGCTGAGTTCCAGGACAGCACATTTTGGAGGTCGCTGATGAATATCCTTTGCTTAGGCTGAGGCAGGTACTTTCCTGTTGGATTTTTTGTGACACCAATGAAAAAGTTAACAAGTTGGGAGAATACAGATATTGCCATACTGGATCAGACCAGTTGTGTCTTGAGACCAGTAGCTTGCTGCGAGAGTAGCTAATCCTGGATGACAGTTTTTTTACAAATTAAACATACTTTGAGAATGATTATTCTGTGTAAGGGTAGCAGTGCTGGAAATTAAATGGGTTTTCCATTCTGTGCTATTGTACAGCACATTGCTTTAGACTTTTTGGGAATTTACATTTGTTCCGGTCAGTTATGGGGTTTTACAAAAGACCTAGGAAGTGTTGAAATTGCAAGTTCGTGTTGGACCAAGTGTTGCAGTAACATGGTGTTTCAACACTGTGTACGTCATGAACCTGTAATTTCAACACTTTCTAAGAGTCACCAGAGTGTCTCAGGCTGAACTATAACATAACTAAATGTTCCCCTCTCAACACTAAACTGTCTTTTTTTTTTCCCCTGGAAAAAATAATTTGAAACACCATTTGGCTGACATTAAAGAGTTTAAAATTGTTTTAATAATAATGAAAGAAAGACAAAGTAAAGGATTACTGTAAATAGAGAAACTTGCTGACTCAAGTGGTAGCGGGAGTGAGTCCTCCTGCTGGATAAGTACAATGGACTATAGTTGCAGTTTTAATTATGGATTTGCTTGCAAGGGACAAAGCTGAATTTTTACGAGCCGTCTGTGGTTATACTTCTGCCTTATGTCATTGCACACTGGTTCTGATATCAAGTGTTAAACTCTTGCAAATGAATCTGCTATTACTTCTGCCTCTGGGCTGGGTGTCCCGCAGGCTCAGCCAGAGTGGGGAAGAGAGATGCGGCGTGGCTTTGAACATGGTTTCAAGCAACCTGGCTGCTTGAAGTCCATGGCAACAGTTCTGAGACTTATGCGTTGCGGCGTGTGCTCCCCTTCACTAGCCTCCCCCCTCAAATCCTCCAGAAAAAACACCCAACCTCCCTTTTAAAGACATCTACTAGCACTGGAGAAGCCAGTGCTGCCACAGCCAAATGGTCACAGCTGCAATAGTGAGAATGGGCAAGACCGCCTTGCCTTGTAGACATCGTGGCTTTGTTTCCCCAACTGGCAGCCTGTGCGTTGAGTGACCTGATACTCCCATTCAGGGAAAAAAATGCCTTGGTCCTAACACAGCACTTTTTGTGCACTGACTCAAAGTATTTTGCAAAGGTTGAGCAACATCCCTTTATTAGATTGAGAAAATGAGGCATAGACAGATCAAAGTGATTGCTGGAAGTCCCTGATTAGGGCAGCAGAGGACGGAGCCCCAGTAGTTCTTATTCAGTAGCCTATTCACTTGGAGACACTGTCTCCATGGCACTCGGCTTCCCACCATCCTGTGATGCAGGGCAAGTAGGCGTAAGGTGAGTTGTTTTGCATTTTTCCTTATGTGTTTGACCAAATTACTTCTACTTCACTTCAGTAACCTTTCAGAAGCATCCTCCTCCCTCTCATATCCCTTGATATTTCCCTCAAGATCTAATGACCAACACTTTCTCTGAGTATAACATTTTTCTCTTTTTGTATTTACAAGACGAATTGGGAAACTTCCTGTACCATCCCTGGGAAACTGGACAACAAGCAGGACAGGAACTCCTGCATTAACATAGCTTGTACGAAACATGCACTGGTGTGATCGTATCTGAGGGTGAGAGAGGGAGAACTACTGGGAATGGCCAGGATTGCTCCCTGTTGCAGGCAATGCTGCTGAGAAAGCACAAACCAGCCACAGTGGTGAAGTCATGCAAATGCAATGCTCCCAAAGGCCACAGGAATTGTGGAAAGATTTGTGTAAATATCTCATGCATTCTTGTGCTCTAAGGTTTATGGAAACAAAAACCACAGTCGCAGAGCCAATGCCACATTTGCTCGTCCCTCCCCCCTTCTGTTTCTTCTCTACAGAAAGGTTGTAGAAGAGTTTATGAGCAGCCGAGAAACTGAATTTTTTTCTCCTTTTTTTTTTACTAGTAATATAAAAAAAAGTGGAAAAGATGGTAAGCATAAATAAGGTTAAGCAGGGTACAAGGGGAAGGATGGCTGATTTGTGAGTACCATGTGAACCTCTTTGCTGTAGGCATGCCTGGAAAAATACATGCCACACACATGTTCCCCAAGTAATTTCAGACTGTGCAATGTCTCTGTTGCCCACCAACTGCCCCCCCCCCTTTCCCTGCATCAGTTTATTCTGCAGATCATCCATGCGATTTGCTTACTCACACAGGGAAGATACTGTATGTTTACCTTCCTGCTTCATTTTTGAGGTTTTATCATTCTCTCTTGAAAGGCTTACAATACCTGAGCCTAGACAAAACCAGCCCTGTTTATTCACGTCCCGGCATCATTCCTCTCTGTTATTGAATGCATCAGGGACACTCTCCCCTTCTTTGGATGCTTTGTATCATTTCAGATAGTGGTATCATACTAGAGAGGGACAGTCTACATGGGAGCTGTTATGATGGAAATAGCTCAGGGGAATAATGCACCTGCTGTCGGGGAATATGTGGGTCTGTCCTACTGCTATTACTGGATGTGAGCTCCTAGGAGCTGGTGACTGACTACACAACACTATAGGGAGGGGGGAACACTCTATCAGATGCTCTTTTTTTTCAGGTCTCAGCTACTTGCAGTCCCATACTGACAAGGGAGAGGATGGGAAAAGGCAAAAAGAGCTGGTTAAAAGATGTGTCCGTAGTCTGTTGCAATTAACCGCCCCCTTTTAAGTATGAGGGAGCTTTACCAGCATCTTTTTTCCATGCATCCACAGACTAGAGTGTGGGGAGGAGGGGAGCTAAGGACTCCAGCAGGAGCTGGAAGCTGTGAAATTACTGAGAAAGAAAAAGAACAAGTTGTATTGTCTCAGAGTAATAACCAGCCCGGCTGCTGGCACAGACTGCTGTGACCCAAAGCTTTGCTGAAAGGCGAGCATCTTTCTCACGTCACAAAACCCCATCCCTTGACGCCTTCCCACAGTGCCACAGCACCCTGTGCCTCCCCCCCACATCTATTCCAAGGGGAGACTTTTACACGTAGGAAATTGGGCAGGACAAGCCTGTGCTAACGTCAGGCTGGTCGCAGCAGCCATCAAGCCAGACCTTCCCTGGCCTCTCGGAGGGACATCAGCTGCTGCCCTGAGCAGCCCTGGTCCTTCAGCAGGTGGCACTGTGAGTCCTGCTCACTCGCTGTGGGGCTTTTCTGCTCCAAAAGGTATTTTTCTTTTGGATAAGGAATAAAGCTGAGGTTCTGGCCACTTGCGGTCGTTCAAAACACCACGGTATTTTTCAAAATACAGGGGTGCCGGCCCAGCCAAATTGCAGCCTGGGTAGCGTCCCATCAGCCCAGAGCTCCACCGGCGATTCCACTGGGATGTGATTTATTTCTTCACTTCCTGTCCTAAAGGAACACCCACAAAGTTGTGAAAGTCATGCACACAGAGTACACTGGGGTCTTTGGTGCAAAAGATGGCACTGATTACTAGGTGTGGGTTAGTAATTGCTGGTATTTCTGGAGTGGATCTTCAGATCAGAAGTGAGCAGGAAAGCAATAGCTAAGCAGCTCCTAGTCAAGGCCACTTTTCTGGGTGTTGCTGATATAAACACAAATTAAAAAAGGGGACAAAATACTTCAACATGTCAACTGTGAAACATTTATTAAGTTGACAAGTCTACATGGACCAATAACACCATCCTCAGTATCTGTTCCTGCAGCCACTTATGGGTGCAGGCTTTACTCTCGCTTTAGCTGAAGTGTAAGTAAGTAAATCGGTGCTAGTTATCCCATGATGGGCTTTTCCGATCGCCCAACCGGCAAAGCTCAGTAGCGGTGATTCATTTGCTTCTATCTGTTGCCTCAACTATGGGCTCAAAAGGCAATTATTTGATTGTATTACAACATCAGGGTTTTGTTTGCATTGTTTTAGATTCTATTAGAGACCATCATAATCCTTTTTTTTGTGAGGCGGTCCCTTGCCCACAGTGCAAGATTTGGAAAGCTACGGAGCACTTTCCTACCTACTTCCAGATTCACTCCAGCTTTTCTGCCCTCCTCCCTGCTGTGAGTGCTGCATGCAGGGTGCAGCGCTCCTGACCCTCGCAGAGTGCTATTTGCTTATTTTATCTCTGAAAACAAAACAAATTTCTCTGCGTTTTGTTCTATTTCCTACACGATAGAATCTTTTGTTTTCACTTGCAACCTTTGCAGCTTCCAAGAATTTTTACTCCTTGTGGTTTGTCGAGACGCGCAGGGTTCAATAGTCTGCCACCAGGCCCTGGCCCAAGGTCGAGGATTCCCTCCTTTTCCTTCCCAGTATTGTCCTGCATCCTGCAAGGCCCTTCTCCTTACATTGCTGCGGCTGTCGTGACAAAGGGGACTGGCACCAGGCACACTCCTGCTGCCACGGTGACAGCTGCTGAGCACTCGCCAAGCTCTAATGACAATAGCATGACCTCAGATACTTTATTAAGAAAGAAAAACTTGAAAGGGAGGGTACACTTAAAAGCAGACAATAACACCTCGTCTCAGTGCAATGCATTGTTTTTGCAAGCCCAGGATGGAAACGGTTTAATATAATCTTGGCCTATTCTCTACCAGCCTCCCTCCCCGTTTTACGCACAGGCTCACCCACATCCACGCTGGACTCAAGTTCACAACAGTAGCTGTGAATCTAAATGTGTAAATAGATGTTACTGACTGTTGGACTCAATACGGGGCCAGGCATCAGGAGTGGGAGTCTACTTTTAATGCTGCTGTGGCACACCCTAACTGGTTATTTCTCTATGCTTCAGTCTCTCTGGCTGTAAAATGGGGGTAATGCTACTTTAGTCACCATGACAAAACCTCCTGAGCTCCACAGGTCTGGATGGAGCTGTGCTACGGATGGAGAGGGAGGCTGAGAGCTGTGCTGCTGCATGGTGCTGCTCTCCCATGGGGACATGAAAGGGGAGGACCCCAGTGGGTGAGTGCCTGTGTTCAGCTGTGCCTGCAGAGGCCTGAGCACAGGGGTCTGCAGCCGTGATGGTCCTGGCAGAAAACCTTCGCCTGGAGCCACACAGAAAGTTTGAGAATTAGTAAATAGGCTTGGCAGAAGGAGGAAGTAGAGCTGGTCAGAAAAATTCTGACTAAACAAGTTTTCGTTGGAATTTACCGATTCATCAACATCAAAGCACTTTGTGGAGAAGGTCCAATTTTGACAAAGTTGCTTCCAAAACCAGGCAGGGCTTGAAAACTGCCTGCCAGGCACATTTTAGAAACCTGGCTAGTTTTCTGCTGATTTACACCATTGGCTCCTTAGCAGTTCACCAACTGGCTGTTAAGAAGTGTATATTTCCAGGTGTAATGACTCTGAAGTGACTGTCTCCAAGTGAGGAACACCACGGTGGTCAGTGTCTGTGACCCTGGCTTGATCCAACAGAGAGCTGCAAGGATTCATGCAGCTCGTAAAACCCAAGGCTCAGGGAGATTGGCTCTGCATAATGCTATCAACTTTTATCAGAGGCTCCTTCTTAAATAACAGAAATTGGCTGACCTAAGAGTTGCTCCTTTTAATTCTGGGACCTTTTACTTTGAATCTGGAAGCAAAATGTCTGAATTTTCTCTCTTTTATACACATGCTGAAATAACTCCATTGATTTAAATGGAATTACTACTCAGCTGAATTTGTGTAAATCAGAGAAGTTCAATGAATTGCTACATAACCTTTGAAACATAATGAAACCTACAAAAATACCTAGTTATTTCTCTTCTCCAGTTGGAGTAAACAATTCTTCTCTTGTTTCTTATGGATGATACTGGTGGTAAACCTTAAAAACAAAAGGAGAGGAAGAAGAGGAAGAAAAAAATACATGCTGGACCTGGTTCTTCTCAATGTGCAATTCCTCCTTTTTTATCCTTTGCAGCTGGGTTTGTGTGTGTGTGAGAGTATGTGTGCATGTGTGTGTGAGAGAGGGAGGAAGGGCTATTTCACATTTCCCATGATATGTTTTCTTTAGGGTTGTGATAGCTTGATTCATCGTGCATAATCTGCAAGCTTTTACAGGGCTTTTCTTGAGCTTCTCTTCATGGGTGGAAAAATAGCTATTTTTTTTCACAGAGGACTTTTCCAGTGTCTAGTGTGAACATACAGTACTGGAGAAGCACAGAAATATGCCATTGCTTTCAGGCTTGCCCATGTCCAGATGTGCATCCCAAGATGTGCTAGCTTTGAGGAACATAAAGCAAACTGAAAGGAACAGGATTTTACTGAAACAAACAGGATTCCACAAAAAGAAGCAGACCAATAAAAACTGTAGAGAGAACATTTTCTTTCATAGTACCTACTATTATGCAATTGTGCTTATGTGCTGTGCTTCACAGTATGCCTGTCTTTCACAGCAGAATCTTTTCCTTTTAAATGTATGCTAGTATTTTTTTTTTCAATTAGACACAAGATAATCTTTTAAGTACTGTGTTTATTTTAGCTTTGTTTTTCCCACTCCCCTAGGTCTGCTAGGATTTCTCTCCTATCTTTTTTATGTGCCAATGACATCGGTTGTTATAAGGTCAGGATCAGCATTCATTGTGGGGGGCAACAGTGCTGTAAGGGCTTGACTTGAGATCAGAAGTAATGCTGGAGTGAATTTAAAAAAAAAAGAGCAAAAAAAAAAAAGTAGCAAGGCTTATGGTGCCGAAAGCTCTGGGTTTCCCATCCAGACACCATCTGTGAAGCACTTGGGGACAGTGCCTAATGTCTGAGTCATCATGTTTGGCAGTCATTTACCCAGTGGTCTGTTTCCCTGGGGGGAGTATTCACTGGGGGAGAAAAGGAATGGTAGAAAGAAGGAAGATAAACTGCCCTTTAGCCCCATGATTTATATTTGGTCAGAGTACCCCTGTTCTATTTTCTTTTACTTGGAATGTATCTTGGACATGTTGTTTCAATATGAGACAATCAGCTGGGCTCTCAGAGGAATGTCCCCGGAGACTCGAAACAGCCTCCCAGTAGGGTAATATGTTCAGCAGAATTCTAAGATGTATTCTCCAACATCTGCAGTCTATTTGTGCCTCCAGAATATTTCCCATCAGCATTTGGGGAATCAAAAGGCGCTTTGAGAGATGGTCACCAATTCTCTACACTGCATGATAACTTGTAAAATGTTTACTTCTTTAAACTTCTACCGAGCTGGTGGTTTCTTTCTTTCTTGCTTGCTTGCTTGCTTTCGTTCTTTTTTTCTTTCTTTCTTTCGTTCTTTCATGCTTTTGTGCTTTTGTTCTTTCTTTCGTTCATTCTTTCTTTCGTTCATTCTTTCGTTCATTCTTTCGGTCTTTCTTTCATTCTCTCGTTCTTTTTCTTTCTTTCTTTCTTTCTTTCTTTCTTTCTTTCTTTCTTTCTTTCTTTCTTTCTTTTTCTTTCTTTCTCTTTCTTTCTTTCTTTCTTTCTCTTTCTTTCTTTCTTTCTTTCTTTCTTTTCTTTCTTTCTTTTTCTTTCTTTCTTTTTTTCTTTCTTTCTCTCTCTCTCTCTCCCTCCCTTCCTTCCTTCCTTCCTTCCTTCCTTCCTTCCTTCCTTCCTTCCTTCCTTCCTCCCATCCGTCCGTCTTTCCTTCCTTCCTTCTTTCTTTCCTTCATTTTTTCCTTCCTTCTGTCTTTCTTTCTGTCTTTCTGTCTTTCTTTCTGTCTTTCTTTCTGTCTTTCTGTCTTTCTTTCTTTCTGTTGTTGTGTTTTTTTTTTTTTTAAGAAACTAACAACAGAAGGACATGGAAATACATTTTAAATTATTCTTTCATATGAATGGGTTCTGAATGTAGTAGTAACCTCCTGGGAGACGAGAAGACCTAGGAGTTTTTATGGACAACACAGTGAATGTCTGTTCTGGGTGTGTGACAGAAAAAATGACTTATTAGACTGCACGTTAGAAGTGGGTAGACAATCACATGGAGAGTATTACATGTTGCATCTAAGATGCCATGTCCTCATTTTGATTGTTACATTTGGTTTTAGTAAACCCATCTAAACAAGACAGGCACAGAACTAGAAACAAACTCCAGGCAGGTAGTGAAAATATCAGAGAACTACAGAGAACATATTTCTTGTAGGAAGAAATTGAAAAGATTAGGATTATTTACTGAGGAAAGTAAAAAGAACAAGAGAACATACAGCGTGTGTCACACAAGAAATCATAGATAGTAGGCAGAAAGCCAACTTAAAACTCCTTTCCAACCTTCCCAGTGATATAGGAATTAGGAACGTTCAGACACAAAAGGAAATAATAATTGACATAAAGCGTAATCAATCTGTGCAGGATCTCATTTGTACAAATAACAGAAAGTTGGCTGAAAGACTGAGAAAAATATTGGGCACAAATATTAAATGAAAATGTCATCCAGGTAAGATAAAAATAAATCCATCTAGCTTTATTCAGCAGGGCATATAAAGGTAAAAAGAAAGATGAGCACATTACTGTGACGATGGGAGTACAAGGGATCGTGTGTTCTTATGGCAGAGGGTCTCTTGATTACCTGTCGGTATTCATGGGAAGCCATCTGTTTGCATGACACCAATTTCTACTTGATTTCAGTGACTCGGAGCACTTAATAAATGGATGAAATTCTTTCCCATTGTTACTATTCTTCACCAACAGTTTTATAGCAGGTAATTATAAGATTTCCTATGGATGAGAGGAGGCATTTGTCTGTGAAACAGTGGCAGTGGAGAAATTATGGACAGCTCTGCTCTAGCACTACTCTTATCAGCTGTGTGTGGAGACCGACTATCAAACTCGGTGGACCAGAAATAGGTATGTTATGGCATTCTTCTATCGCAAGGCAAAAGAAGCAAGCTGTGGCACTGCATACAAAGCACATGAACTCACACCAAACAATAAAGACAACATGTAAAGTTTTGATTTCATTCATCTTTTTTTCTGAGATCCTTTTACTGTTTCTGTTCAGTGAAAGCCAAATAAAAGCAACAAATAACAAAAAAATCCCTAAACAAACAGTTGGGACTTTGACTTGCGAAACTGTATTTGCATGTTTGTTCTGAAGAGGTTCCCATAGCCCGGCTCTGACTTTTATCTATCCCCACAGGATGTACTCCTACACTTTTTCTTCCAGGGTCCCATGCTTCCTGTGGGTGTTCCCACAGCTGCCAATTCAGACAGCTCGAGTCTGGAATAGGCTTTGCACAGTCCTGAAGATGCTATTCTCTCACTAAGTCAAGTGATTCCACACAAAAATATGGCAGATGTTTAGCATCAGGAATCAAAACAGCATTTTCGCACCATACAGCACATTCTTCTCTTCCTGATACCTTTCATTTCCTCTCTACAGGAGATGGAGCAATTTTCCTCTTTTGCTGCTGTTCATGTGAACTCAGGAATCTGTGAATTATACCAGGACATTTGAATTCCCATGTAATCTTCTCTGAGAGGTAAAGGGGCTCGGTTCACTGATGTCTCATGCTTCATTTTTTTCCTGCCTAAAAGATAAATACAGTGTTTGAAAAGAGGTAATAACACTGGATTACTTCTTGTCCTTGATTTTCAACTTCTCCTGTGATTTTCAATACCTGAAAAACAAGAGCTGCTGAATGCAATCTGTGTGAAGAAAAGGTCAGGTTTCTTTCAGAATAAGTGCTGTAACCATGAGCCAGAAATGTCAAAAAGGCTATTAAATGTTTCTGCAGAGGGGTCTGCAGGTCTTGGAACTAAAGAAAGCCAGATTCACCAGTGCTGGAGATGAATATTCCTAATGACGTCAATGGGTAGATTCAAACTGAGATTCCAACCACCTGTGGCCTTGGATTATTCTGTGGCATTTTCTTAAGGTGATCTAGCATCCTTTTAGGTGGTCTGATTGAGCTCTGCGTGTGGTCCTCATCACCAGATTTTTTGACTGCCTAGAGAAAAGCATGTCAGTGTTGTGCCGAGCCCAGCTCAAACCATTCCCCACCTTGTCTCTGGAGTCCTTCAGTACTGTCCAGTGCAAGTGTTGCTGCGAAACTGTATTGGCTGCCAGAAAATGCCTAAGTACACTTACGTAGTTCAGGGTGAAAAAAAAATGGGAAAACCTGTGCCTACCAGTCCCAATCCCAAACAGCAAAGGAGCAATTCATTCATTTGCAGCCTGATTCTCTGTCACAGAGACCCTGAGTCTTCCGCACATCTTGGGTTTAGCAATGTGACACACTGTGTTAAAGCATTAGACATAAAAAAATGAACATGTTGTGTAACAGAGGATAAAAGAACTGCATGGCCGCCACATAAATTCTTTAAGCCAGTCATTAAATTACTTTGTTTGCCCCCCATTCACTAAATTACTTCATCAAGAAATTACAAGCTTTTTCTCTTCTCATGCTGGATCTGAGACCAAAATAAATTTGAGGTACATTGCAAACTCATCAGTCTGTGCAATGCTGTTACTAATCCTCATTTATACTAAGAATTTACACTATACTGCCTGTGTGAGGCAATTCTTTAAAGGAACCTATAACCATTTGGAAGCTGCAGAATTCATGCAGAATTGCCCTCTTCAGTTTTCAGTTGAGTTTAGTGATAAGAATTATCTGAATGCTTTTAAACTCAGCATTTTTAACAATGTAACTTTTTCCCAGAAAAATGCCTGCTTTCTTTGAAAATGTTCAATTTTGGTTTAGAAGATTTAAGGTCTTCTGTAGACTGTAGGATTTTAAAAGCTTTACAGAAATATTTGGTCTTTTGCCCATTTTTGAAAAGGGGGTGGGGGGAGATTTTCAGACAGCTATGCAAAATAAGCCCCGTTTACACGAAACCCTTAACATAAACATATCAAGCACAAGATTAGCAGCTGCATAGAAGTCACCAGAGAGAGTGGTAAGGCTTTTGAACTTGCATTTCCAAATCGGACAGATCTGCAGTGTTAGTATTGGTGGTGGATGAGGGATAGACAAGACCAAGCATACTAAAGAGGTTGGTAACACTGTCTTGTATGGTTTCCCCTCCAACTTCTGGAGCTGGGGAAGAGGTGCTACACAAACCCGTATGGCAGATCTCCTACCCATACATGATGGGCAGCCTAAACAGCCTTTATGTTGCTGTAACCCTCCAGAGAACAATGACTACAGCTTTTATCAAGCAAACTAACAAAAGGGCAGCAATGTTGCAGGAAGAAAAAGTTCAGTGCTTGGCCTGAATCTTGCAGAGATCCCTCCGTATTTTGCCAGACACTTGTTGCATTCTTTCAGGCTTCTCAGGAATGTCTCTAGCAGCAATGCTGCAGGCAGTGTGTCATATAGCGTGAGCATCCTGGAGGAGAACGCAGGTCCTGTTCTCTGCAGCTTCCTCCCCACAGCTCCCTTTCTCGTCCCGCTTCCCAGGAAAGAAGTCTGTGAAAGCTGGGCTGAATTCTAAAAGCTGAACTGCTAACCTCAAATCCCAACAGCAGCACCAGCACCCTGATTGAAAATTACATTTTTAACACCTGAGATCCCATACAGGCAGGGAAGTATGTGTGTTAAATTCTGTATAATTAGTCTGTGCTCCTCCTGGTGTCTGGCTACTGCTGATATTCTCTGTAGTGTTTCCATGTTTACACATGACTTCCAGATGTAGCATTTCTTCATTTAATGTATTCTTATTCTTTCATTCACCTGAAAATTACTGCATTTGCATTGATTTCACTACATAATCAGTGACTATCCAATGAACGCTTTGCCATGGTAGGACTGATCTCTAATAGATGAAGAAGAGACTCTCATCACCAAGACAAGGTTACCAAGGAGTGCGGAAATTCCATAAAGTCCAGACTGTTTAGAAACATTTTAGAAATGCATTTCTCTCTGTAAGCTTTCCCAAGCTGGCTGTTTCTTTACTTTTTCTGTTCAAGGTTAAAAGAAGGACTAAGGGTCAGTATTACACTTCATTCTGTATATTTTTTTAATCTGTAAGATTTCTAAGAAAGTTTTCACACTTTTGAAAATCCAATGCACTAGAGAGATAATAGGGGTTTTACTCTGGTTTACTCTGTTCACACACTATGCTTCCATATTTCAGATCCCTTATATGAGTCTGCTAGAGGCAGTAGGAGCCACAAAGGACCTTCCTCAGAGGCAGAGATTGCAGATGACCCCATGCAGAGGAGAGAGGATGCAAAGCACAAAGCTTCTGAGGTACCCACATGGCACCACGTGGAGCTTTGGCAGGTTTGTGACGCTTCTGTTCTGACTTGAAATATGGAAGGTGTATACTCCTGGAGTTTTCTGGCAAAATAAACATTGTATGGCACGTACTATTGCAGACACAGTTCTGGACTCAGTAAAAATTAGGTGTGCATATTTCAAATCAGTTTTTCTTTCGGTACGGACTTTCCAGGATGCGAAGAAATACAAACTACATTCTTAAATTGTCATTATTCTCTACAAGATGATTTCTCAACAGTCAGTAGGCACCATAGTTTTCTCTTACTGAAAGCGTAGCCACTTAAGTTGATTAATTGATTCAACTCTTCTGGACAGTCATCTATTTTAATATATCTATAAGGTGAAAAGAGTCATTCAGGTGCCATTCTACATTTGGGATTAGGATAAAAGTACCTTCAGTCTTCTTTCTGACATAAATACTGCAGCTGGGTCTTTTCTGCTCTTCTCTAAAGACAGTCTTTAACTTGTTGATGAATATTGGCATTTTAGCTGGTGTTCATGGTTCCTGTGAGTGGGCATAAGGAAGCGCATAGAACCTTATCTGGCCCAGACCATATAGCAGTTACAATAATGTGTAGTTTTAGTAGATAGTAATATTGTGAATAGGTCCTCAGCAATAAACTCAGCTGGTTGTTTGGTCAACAGAAGTGCTATACTCTCTGCTAATCACAACCCTATGTTGGATATGGTGCCAAGTACATGTTCTCAGTATTAGCCCAGAAGGCACTCGTTTTCAAAAGAGAAAAGCTCTTCCAGAAGATTCAGTTGTGAGACTGGTGCCTGAGACTAAAGGCACCAGACAACAGCTTTAAAAAGCCATGGTACCTCCTCTTCCTTCCTAATCATTTGGATGTCTTTTTTCTTAGGAAGCATTAGTGGGTATTGACGAACATACTTGGAAGAAAGTATGTCAGAGAACATGGACTCTGTGAACTACTCTTTGAGTTTGAGTTGATCTACGTGGGGATCAGCCACAAACTAGCAAGGCAATGGGGTCACACATTTTACAAGATGGGAAAAAAAGTAAATATTACTAAATAGCTATGATGCCATGGAAAGGGCAAAAGGTTATGAAAATTATTAGCTTGAGGGAAGAGTCATGTATACAGAGGGATGGAAACACTTGGCTAATAAGTGTGTGGCATTCCATGGCTGTGATATCAGAATTCCCAATACCAGCCGGCTTCCCGTTTCTGAACTCTTCAGAAAATGCCTAAATTTCCCATAAATAAAAAAGAAAATAAAAAGGAAAAGATGGGAAGTAGGAAAAGTTTTTGTTCTAGAGAACAGCACCGCTATTCAGTTGGGTGGACACAGCCTAGTCAGTGCAGGTTAATATTTAAAGGCCCCAAAGAAGATCCCTGCTTTTATTTTGAGTGTTTGAATACATTTTTCTCTGGTATTTTGGCTGGACCAAATAAGAAGGCCTATGCTGCTTTAAGATAAAGGAATGCAACCTCCATGACTTCATTTCTGTTCGGATTACTGCCAGCTATGAGTTTTATTGTGTATTTTTAATCACCAAATTCCTTAATACTCTCTATTTTAAGGAAAAGATCTTGTGGCTTTATTTAGTAGATCTGCTCTGGCTGGGTACATGTCTGTTTGGATTAGTTGTGAGGCCTATTTCATACAGCGTATACTGTAAAATATGCTGCTGTCTCTATCTGGCTGCTCCGAATCTTGATGTGCAACCCTAAGAGGAGACCTTGGACATTGCAGTTCCCTTTGTGTCTCTTGTCTCTTCTGAACTTCAGTCCTCTTGTAGGAGCCTCGTGGAGAACTGCCCTACTTACTAGGCAGAAACAAGGGATTTTGCAAATTGTCTTTTTTGGTTATAGTATGCTTGTTTGAATGAATTTGCCTTGGATAGCATTATCGGCTAGTGAATAGTCTATAGAAAGTGCTCTACCTACTGTAAGCCTTCCATATAATGTGAAAAGGCTGTAGGTAGAATGGCTTCAAAGATGTAGCCTTTGATGTCCCAACTGTCATCATGTAAATTCACGCTCGTTCCCATTTAATCTTGTACAGAGAGAAGCATCTGCAAATGTTAAAAATATTTTTGAATTTAGTGCATTTATGTGGGTGGGAAGTGCTGCTCTGTTAGCATGGATGGGCATGCTGTGGCTCTGTTTACTGTCTAAGAAGAAGATGCTTCACCTTACTGCCATTTATCCTGTTTAATTAATGCCACTTCTCAATATCCCACTCATTCATTTTGGAATTTCTCCAGCATTGACCATTCCACTGCAATGCCAGTGAGCCTTGACAAAAGAAAAAAAACACGAACCAGTACCAGTTTTACAAAGCTTTATAGCTGAAAATCATCAGTACTGCCATTGCAGCCACCTGCTGCCTGGCGTGGCACTGAGAACAGCTATCAAACCCCCCAGTCCTCGTGGGCTGTTGGTTCAGACAGCTGCAGCGAGAATTCCTCTTCAGGCAGTCCAGCAGTGCAGACTGCCAAGGTTAATCTCCTGTGTGCTAACCTACAGGGCCTCTGCATGTGAGAAACATGAAAGTGCAACCACTTTCCAATGAATGATCTAAGGAGAATTACATAAATGAAAATACAGCAGAGTCCGGTCATCTGTAGTTATAAATAACTTCTGTTGTTTGGTCAGCTGGAATCACACAAACATGCTATTGTTAGGACCCACAAATGTATACATACAGATTTTGAAATGGGAATAATGTAGAAAATGAAAGGAGTAATTAACCAGATAAATGCTTGACTCCTTTTTTATTCTGGCAATCTAATAGATAGGCATATAAAGACCTACACTGCTGTCAATATTTTGACCCTAGGCCTTCACGAGATTCCCAGCTTTGCCAGTGGGAAGTGCTGTTTTGATTGACTGACTTCCTATAGAAAAGCATCAAACCAGGACTTCTGCAAAAGGCAGGCACAGTTCTTCCCCTTTCTTTAGGGGCAGGAGTTGAATTACAGTAGGGGGAGTGGGGTGGGGAAGAGTGGGAACAGCAGAAATCGTCCTTACAGGAGAAAAAGGAAACTAAAAGAGCTTTGCAGCTCAGGTCAGCTTTTCTCTCTGCTTCCCCCACCCTTCTTGCGAACAATAAGTCAGTTTGCTATCTCCTTTTCCTTCCTTCCCTTTCCCTCCCTGCAATACTTGGCCTGGGAACAGGGTGAAGGGGGTTGTTTGTAGTAGTACCCACAGCATGCAAGAGGGTGGAGGTCCTTTGTAGCCTTGGCCAGGGAAGGGCTTGGCGGAGACTGCCTATAGCTTTCTAGTCTGGAGGGTATGGAATGAGGAGTATCTCTGAGATACTGCAAAATGGAAACGTAGTTAAGCAAGCATTGGAAAGCCAAGGGAGTGAGTTAGGGCTGTGTAGTTGGGCCAAGCTGATAACTGGGTGAGGGAATTGCTAGACTGAGCGATGGACAGGCCTGAGGCGCAGGCTCTACAGTAATCACTTACCTAGATTGGGATCAACTTTTGATCTGGGGGGATGTCACCTAACACAATAATTTCAAACATTGCAATAGTATGTTCAAGACTTCTCAGATGTGTTGCAGTGTCTTATGCCACATGCTCTAATAAAACATGCTGCCTGTACCGCACCTTGATGCAGCCTTTTGTGCCTAAAGGCAAAGAAGACACTCCTCCTCTCTTCCCAAGAACTGAGAGATCTGGATGCTGAATAAAAGATAGCTGGGAAACTTAACGAGAACCTGAGGAGACATGAAGGCTGCCTTTTTGGAGAGAAGGGCAAGAGAGAGAGTAAGCAGATTTGGCCCCAGGCAATATCTATTTGTTCCTCTTCCCTTCTGCCTTGTGCAAATATCACTCCGCGCTCTTAATTTTCGGCCTTTCTGCCATTGCCTTGCAGACCCGTGGAGTGGGAAGTCGATCAGGCAGCCCAGAGGCACCACAGCCAGAAGAGAAACAGGAGAAGGATGTGGAAATAATTGGAAATCCCTGGGTTCCAGAAAGTCAGCAGAGAACATGCCAGCACCCTTAAGCTAAGGAGGGACCTGGGAGAGGGTGCAGTTTGCATATTTGGAAGGAGAGAGGGAAGTGCGCATTAATAAGACAGTGTGAAGGTCTGTGAACTGCAGGAGAGGCGTTCTAGGTGGGAACCACACCCTGTCTCAAATTCCCTCATCTAATCTGGCTGCAGCAGAAGCCCACACAGAAACTCTTTTTCAATCCCCCTTACTGTCAGCCGGCTCCCCACTGCTTTTGGGCTCTGCAAACGGCCAAAATGCGAAGCACGGGTGGTTTGTGCGTGCTGTGTTTCATACCAGGTTATAAAGCTTTGAAGTTGAAAACCTGTTTTTAAAATGAAATTTCCTCATGTTGTGAAGAACAAAGCAGCAAATTTGCTACCTGAAACAGCCCCCATATCAGTTAAATTATCAAATGCAAATGGCTTATTGGAGTAATTCAGGAGAAAAACCAACTTCTTAGGAAACAGGCTATACGTTTAAAAGATTTATATTCTGCTCCCTCGAGAACAGTGCACAGGAAATACAGATGTTCCCAGCTCTACTGGCTGCCAGGCAGCTGATGGCTTTTGTCACACTCTGGCAGTGGCGGAGAGATATGCTCTAGGCCGAGCAGAAGAGTTTTACCTTGCTCTGCAGGGCACTTGGTTGGAGCAGGGAAGCTCCTTCTCAGCCCAAGACTTCAACAGGTTACTTCATATGTCAGTTCAGCCAGTGCAGAGGGAGTGGAAATCACCCCCAAATGCCGCTTCCTGGAAAGTCCTCTGAAAGGGGGGACTTCCCAACTTTAGAGTACTGCCAAAACATCCTACTTCTGCAAACCCTTCCAGAAGAAATACATCGTAGGACTGTGCACAGTTCCTTGGGATACTCATCTGGGAAAAATTAGGATAATTTCTTTAACCAGGCATTGTGGCTGGGGCACGGAGAATCAGGGAACCACATGACCCCTTTTTCAGGTATTTGTCTGCCTCTCCTTCATGGCTGTGTAGGATGGGGGAATCCATCCTCTACTAATGTGCCACTGTAGGCTTAGACAGAGCCCAATGAACCATTATGTTTGCCCTCAGGCTCCTTCAACTCACTTGAAAGCAAGCAACAGAGCCACTCTTCTCTTCATCTCCTGCATGGAAGCTGCTCAGCAGGAGAAACAGGGAAGACGTAGCAGCTGCTTAGAGCTCTCCCAGTTTGCATCCGAGCTGCTCTCTGGCTCTGAGGTGCAGGGAGGGGGAAAGGATGATGGGAGGCAGCTGGGGAATGCGATGCCCTCTACACTCTACATCCTTCCTGTAGTGACAAGCCTTATTCAAACACTTCAGTTTAAAAAGCTCAGAGTGTAGCTCCAGGAGAATGCTTTCTATTCATAATCAAATATGGGGCAATAACAGATGGATAAAACAAACAAGTGTGGGGGAGGATGAGGTACATATTCAAACACTCTGGAGTGTATTCTGGGAAGAAGACACCCACTTTCTACGTGTTATTTCTCATTCAAGGAAATCTACGGGCAGGTGAACTTTGGGACCTTCTTCACTGTGCTCAGAAAAAGGCATTGCAGGACAGAGCACCTCTCTTTTTTTAATTTTGCTATGGAAGCAGTTCTCATGTCCTTGCATGCTTTGAAGCTCTTTCTATCCCTGCTCTGTTACTCCTCTCCTCCTTACATGAGGAAACTGAGCAAGTAGCTTGGCTTTCTGACCAGCACTAATACTACCCTGTCACTTTGCCAGGAGATGCGGCCTGTTGAGTGGAGCACTGGCACACCAAACCCAATGTCCATTAGCACTCTGTAGGCCTCATTGTATTACACTCCTCACGATCACTGCTCTGTAAGCTTTGCATGGGGCTATTCTCTCTGCTTGTGCACTGTGTTACCACTGTGCAGCCAACTCCATTGTTTTGCTGGTGATGATAATACATAGGTTTTTCCAGCAAAGAAAGCCTCCAGGCAAGCTGGGAGGCTTCTCAAAGCGCAACGGGTTGGTTGCCAGACAGAGAGCAGAATGCTTGAGGAGTCTATAACGATTTATCGTCTTAATGCACATGGGTTTCTATTGCTCAGGACTGCATGTGAGATTTAAAACCTGCAGCAGACACAGGAGACGCTGATAATGCGATAGCACTGAATGGAGGACCTGAGGAAAATTTTTGAGGTGAACTTTCTCAGTTCAATCTTGTTAATCAGTACGGGGTTATTGAAGAGAGAGGAAGGATCTCTGCAGTCGGTAGGTCTGTGCAATAATAGCCATCAGTGAAGCACAGCACCATCTTGAAAATCATGTTTTAACTTCACGGGGAAATGGAACATATATTATAATAGGGAAATTTCCCTTCTACTGTCTGTGCAATCGGAGATCTCTGACCTTTAATTTGTTTTTGAATGTGATCAATTTCTGTGATCAATGTGATGCAATATTGTACCGGCAGTGAGGTAAAGGACAGAACAAAGTGTAGTCAGTTTGAGGAAATGGTAATACAGATTTCAAATCAACAGCAGTAGTTTAATTCTAGAAACCACGACAAAACGCTTTTTATTTTTTCCCCTGAGTTCAGTCTCACAGCCTTGTTTTGAAAGCAGAACATTTTCTTGGCATGCCTCTGCTGATTTCTTAAATGTGCCAGTGGAGGAAACATCATGCTTCTGTGTCTTCAGCTTCTTTGTAATAAGATCCAGTTAAACAACTAAAGACATTAAAAATTCATTAGAGCATTTCAATGTTGCAGTCAATGAGACCTGTTGTTTATCAAAGCATTTCCAGCCAAATAAAATGTGGTTTTTGAAAGCATATAGTAGAAGACATTTGTTCAGAGTGCTTTGTATAAAATTGATTTTATATTTATATGCAAATCATTTTTACACTTCCCTAATGCAGCAATAGGTAATGTTAGGTAACAGGGCAGATCTGTGAGAATACATCTCAGCTTCAACTGCCAAAGTTACCTTTAGGTCAAACAGCATGGGTGAATTGCATCACAGTACTGGGGCGGTACTCAGCAATAAAATAAGGTAATTGCAAATGCTTCATTATTATCTTCATTGTGAAGCATTTTTAGGGTATCTAGAGGTCTACAGGTGAAAATACAGTTAGCCAAATTCTGCACTGATTTTGTACTGGTGTCTCAGAAAAAAGATCTTGGGTGATCCATATAAACTATTATAGCAAAAATTATTCTGATACTTACTTCTGACACTACTAGAAACATAGGAACCTTTGGATAAATTGAGGTTGTATTGTCAAGGCAAATGTGCCACAAGAAAATAACATGTAAACTGAATCTTAGGGTCAAGTCTCATTTTGAGTACATTGAATTGTGTTCTATATAGATTTCTGGAGCAGCAGTGGGTTAACTGGTATTTAATTCCTGTTCAAGGTGAATGGAATTTGACCAAAACAAGTGCTGAAATAGCTGATGCAGTTTCTCATCATCCAGAAACTTGCACAAATTTAACTTCAAAAGCTACTATCATGGAAATAGCTCTGTAGCTGTTCACCGTGATTTCAGTTATACCTCTCAGTGTGGTTACTGAGAAGGCTAACTGGGAACCTGAAGTTAACTACGATGTCCCAGTACAATGAAAGTTGAACCACCGCATTAGATCTGTATGACCTTTCACAGTAATCTAGATTGGAGGTGACAGAAAACCTGACAATTGAGTTAAGACTCATGTTGGTGAGGAAAAATCGTATGAGGCTTGCTGTGATTACTGTCAATCTAAATACAGTGGGGTCTGATATTCTTGTTTGAAGGATTATGTTATTTTTCTAAACCTATTTGAAAGGGAAATGGGCATTTATACTTGGAAGACCAGGGACCCATTTGAATTTATGAGATTTCAGTATTTTAAGATTTAAATGAGGATTTAAAGTGTATGCTTATCTTGTGATATGAAATCTGTGGTTAAACTTAGAACATAATGTTTCTCCAGATGTTTACATACATGAGCCAAACTGAGAAGATGACTGTCAAATAATTTGATACCCAGCTTGGGAGAAAACCTTGGTTGAAATCTTTCCTGAGCTGTGAATCTTTAAAAGGAGTGATCTTAAGTGTATATTATTTTTCAAGGGAAGTCTGAAAAGACCTTGTAGTCTTACAAGAACATACTTTATATACACATATTAAATATGTCCTCTTAAACTTCCTAAGATGCGTAAAGACAGACTGAGTACTACTTTCAATAGCATGATTTATCCCTAGCAGAACATGCTCAGTTCTCTACATTTTTTCTTGCATTCAGAAAGTTATGCTTGTCCAAAGTACAGAAGCTTCCAAAGCTTCCTTTTCTTGCGAAGATGTGCCTGACCTTATCTTCTATAATAGGCTCTATTTTGGCTAACACTCTATTTACATAGGAATGCAAGCATAATTAAATGCTGACAGCAAGAGGTCCATTTGGGTGGAATCTGAATGAATATCTTATAGCAATGTGGTTAACAAACCTTATAAAAATAAAAAAAGAGAAGCTGCGCCCTCACACAGTGGGCAGCGTTAGAGGAGGGTTATAATGTCCTGGAGTGGAGGTATGTAAACAAAGAGGTGGCAGTGTTAGGTCTGTGGTGAGCTAGACTTGACAGCAACATAAACAGCATAAAGAAGCCTTCTAAACAAAATCTCCAGCTGATCAGTGGAGCAGACCCACCACAGGCCTTCAGAGCTGCTGAGAAAGCGAGATGCATTTCTAGAGGATGCCTGTGTGTTCCCAGCAGTAGGGAAGGCGGGGAAGAGGTGTTAAGAGGTAATGTTCAGTCATGGGGCTGCGAACAGGTGTGACCGCCAAAGGCAGGATGGACCTGGAAGCTGTAGAGGGCTGGCACATCAAAAGGCTGTTAGCAGCACTTGGTCTTTCGCGGCCCCAAATGTCAGAAGAGGGACAAGTGGCCCCATTAAGAAGTTAATTTAGCAAAAGATTAGGCTTCCTCTGTCAGGCAAAAACAGAGTGAGTGAAATCCTGACCCCACTAAAATCCTTAAGGATGATACAGTTGATTTCAGAGAATGGTAAAATACTAGATTATTGACTGCAAACTACCCATCCTTTTTGCTAAGTCTCTCTAGCCCAAGCAGTTTGTGTGGTTTGTGAGGGCAGAGAGGGGTGGATACCTCTCTGTCTGGCTTTCTCCTTTTCTACGTTCTCCCTTTGCCTGTTCTGTTGGAGTAAAAAACCTATTTGTGTTCTTGAAGTCACACACAGATGCTTAAAAGCAGTGCTGTGTGAAGGAAGTACTGATTTGTGCAGTGTTGTGTCTCTTCCTAAGGAAGGAAAGTGGGCCCAGTTACCTTCTTTTTATGTCACTGGCCATGAAAAGTAGCGCTAAGAACTAAGTGTGATATGAACTGTCCTGAACATATGCAGCTGTTGTGTTTGATTGTGATGAGTGGTAGAAAAGCATGTTATATCTTCCCTTAAGAATGTGTTTATTGGTTGAAATGCTACATCTGAACCTAGTATTTTATACTGGTAAGCTTAAATAGGGAATATATATATTTTTATAGCAAATACTTAAATAGGTGGTTATTTTGCTTTTGCTCTCGTTAGTATAGTTAGTCACTGTTGCCAGTATTTTAAAATCTATCTGTATGAAGTTGGGCATTTACATCCGTATTTCAACTTACAAAGAAGTGGTCTCATTTTCCAAAGTACTGAGAGACTAAGAGACCTCTTAAAAAATAATTGTATGAGCATCAAGTGAGGTGTTGACATGATTGCACGCAGATAGATGTGATCTCCTCTGCTGCAAAAGGAGTTGTCCATGTAGAAACCAGACTCCATTCCAGAAACTGTATAGGTGCACTGATGCAGTGCTGAGCTGAAGCTATTAAGACATGATTTTTGCCTACACAGATATATTTTTGTAGAAGTGTCTCATATAACATCGAGGCCTACCTATGTTGAGACATCTGCACTGGAGAATCTAGTTTTGTCTCACATATTTGAAAATATGAATCTCAGTCCTGAATTGTGTGGTGCCCAGAGAAGTAAAATGCAGGCAAGTCTCTCAAGCACATGTGCTGTGGCTCAGCAGCAATAGCTTGTTATTGAGTGACACTTGGGTCAAGAACAGAAGATGTAGAAACTGTTTTCAGAAAATTCTTAGCTTATGGTATTTAATGTTTCTTTCTAGCTGCAATTATACCTACTAAATATTTAGTGAAGTATTTAATAGTGTATTTTCTATCACTGCCTTTATTTGGATTATAGTGCCATGGATTAAATTTAAGAGACAATACAAGCTTGTCCTTTCTTTGTAGTTGACTGATAGCAGTAATTTGTCACTGTTTCCATCACAGGCCACATGATTAAGATCAGAGTCAAGAACTCGACTGTGCAGATCTCAACCACTGGGACCACTGCTGTGCACTGAGATAACCAAAAAAGGTAGAGACTGAAAGAAGACAGTGTAATTTGAAATTAATCAAGATGTAACAACTCCCTTTTGTAGGCTGTGGTTGGGAATTCTCAGCTGAGCTGAGTGTGCCAATGGCTGAATCACAGTTGCTGGCCTGTTCACTCTCTGACCTAACACTGTCCTCTTCCCACAGCTGCCAAGTTGCTGTTATATCCTCTGCAGCCTAAAACCTTGGGTTGCCTGAGGTTAACAGAGCACTGACAGTTTGCACCAGTTGAAGATCTGTCCTGGGTGTCTGAACCCTACAGGGAGCGTTCTTTGCTAATGAGCGAGATGTTCTGGGGAACTGCAGGGACTGTGATCTGAGGATGCTGGGGTGAGATCTCTGCTGCAGCCTGACAGAAAATGACAGCCAAGACCCAAAGGCTAGTTCCTTTGGTAGCAGCTAACACATTTCCTGACTGTTGTGTTGTCCATGTAACGTGAAAAGAATTTTGAATGAATCTGTGGCAGAATAAACTAGTTAATGAGATCGTGGGAGAGGGCTTTTTTCCTTGATGATCAACCGTTGTCTTGTCTGGTGGTAATGCATACATGACAGCCACAAGTAGTGAAATAGCTTATCATCGCCAACGTATACTGAATCCCAGGCTCTGGTTTCCATGGGCCAGTGAAGTGCAAAGGCCACACTGCAGTTCAGAGGAAGGATAGACA
The DNA here is from genome assembly GCF_965638725.1 of Aptenodytes patagonicus. Classification (NCBI taxonomy): domain Eukaryota; kingdom Metazoa; phylum Chordata; class Aves; order Sphenisciformes; family Spheniscidae; genus Aptenodytes; species Aptenodytes patagonicus. The sequence continues at coordinate 47,008,187 of NC_134950.1, read as the reverse complement.
GGCTGAAAGGAAACCATTGTTTCTCCCTTCCCGCTTGGGCTTTTGCAGTGTTTCTGAAAACATTTTAAGCTCTCTGTAGAGTATTTCAGTTAATCCTTAGAGAGCAATAATAAAGCTCTAGGAAAAGTACGCAAAGGAAAAGATAGGACATTTTCAGTCAGGATGGCTGTACTTGGTAGGAAGATCTGCTTCTGATTAACATGCCAAGAAAGTACTTAGGTTGAAAGAGAATTTTACTAGACACTTTTAAAGGAAACTGTTTAGAAAAATGTCATGTACTGACCTCTGAGAAAGATCTGCAGAATCAGTATTTCCTTCCAGTTCACTCTGAGGTTTCTACCTTTCTTCTCTGTCATGCACTCAATAGCAATAATAATAATAGCAATACTTTCAGTGCTGCAACACTCTCTACTTCAAAGCACTTCACAAACACTGGACTAGATTCAGTCTGGTCTTCTATGGGTATAAACTTTGTGTGAAATCCTGGCTCAGTTATAGTGAATGGCAAATTTCCCACTGACTTCAGTGGGGTTGCGATTTCACTCACTCCTTGTCAAAGAATTTGGGCAAAGCAAACCTTCTGAAAGAGGTGAATATGATAGCTGAAAGGAGACGAAACCTCTCTTCATTGCAGGGGAACACATAAATTCTCAAAATGGAGGACAGGCACATCCGGACTGTAGGGGAATGACAGAGGGAAGAAAACCTAACCTATTCATCTCCCAGTGTGCTTCCCTTTCCTGTTTCTTTTCTCCTAGGTCAAGCCTTAGGTTGATTCTCTGCTTTTGTTGTGGCTTCAAATTTATAAATCTCTCACATTTATATAAATATGACTACGGAGAAATAGCTGCTTGACTCATTAGCTTGGTTGATTGGTTCACAGCCTTAGTTTTCCAGTACTTTCGCTTAGCATTGTCATTTGCAGTTGTTCACATCAGAATGGTAGGGGTTTATGTCCCTTTATACAGGTGCAAATCAGTCAGGAGTCAGACCCTTGCTCATTTGCAAATGATCAAATGTGTTTTACTTTTTAACACTTAAAACACTGCAAGTATCTTGAATATTTTTAGTCCTTTTATACCATCTCTGAGTGAAGACAGCCTTTGAAGTCTTTTTGGGCCAAAAAAGATATTGTATATTTCACTGAAGTATATTTAGAGATTGCAAAATGTTAAGTGCTTATTTTGTATGAATAAACACTGCTTTTAATGATTCATGATCCCAAAGAAATTACTAACCATATACAAGGCTGAAGAGAAGGCATAGCACTGAATATCAAAACTGAAAAATGAGGAAGATACTAAGAAATACAAATTGCTTTAAAAATTAGTTGAAACATTGAGCGATGCCAGCCAAGCTATATTCACTCCTTCTGATCAGGGCTCTGTACCTGAAATCCTTATTCAGGGTAGAACTTGTATCATGTTGCCATCTGCCTTTGCTTTTGACTGATCCAACTGAGCCTTTCTACCCTCCTGGGTATATAACCCCATCTGCCTAACAGTGTCGGTTACCTGAGCGGCTCTCTTTTTCTGCTTCCAGTTGGTACCTCCTGAACATGCCAAAGAGCAGTCCTGACACCTTGGGCTTGTTTTTTTCCTGCTCTTCCATGTATGTATCTTATTACATGGAAGTATGCTGAGAAGTAGTTTGCAGTGTAAAAATGTGATGAAAACTGAAGGAGGACTTCAGGTTTTGGCCACAGTTCTTCCATCTTTTTGCTACATATAAGGCTTTACGGCACAGCCAGAAAGGAATGTGGAAACAGCTGAAAAGTAAGCTGCTCTTCTCCTCCTTAGCTCTAAATTCATCATTTCTCTGCGTATTTTGGAAAAGCTGCTTTCCAAATTTGAGCTTCACAGACGTTACTGTGGCCTTGTATTTGCCTTCTGTGCCTCATCACTAGGAGCAGCTGAACTAGTTTAAATTCTCAACAGCAATGAGAAATTCACCAGAGACAATAAATCATAGACATCATGAACTTCTGACTAGTGTGAAGTCATTCAGAAATATATTTCCCAGCAGATCTCTGCAGTCTGTGGTATTCCCATCAGGTGATTAATCCTCTGTCAGGGTGCAAAATGTATTGTAATACAGAAAGCGAAGGAAATACAGCAGATAAGGAATACAACATTGCTTATGTTTCCAAAGTCTTTGGGTGATAGAAATAGACTGCAATCAGTTGCAATATCTCACATTGCATGCCTTTTAAAAATTCTAAATTATGACTGAGGTGATAAAATACTCTGAAGTATAGATGTGTGAACACATGTAGGTGTCTGTAGGTGTAAAGGATAAAAATTAAAACCACTGCATACCTTTCCTGACTGGCGTAAAATACATATTTTTAGATAGTTCTAGGCTTTTTCAGTTTTTAATTTTTATTTTTATTTTTGAGGCTGGGAAAAGTGTCCCTGTTGTGTAAGAGAGAGGTATAATATTTGAAATTGTCTGTTACAGTGATTACTGTCACTGTTGCACTCTGAGCTTGCTTGCTCCCATAGGAAAACTTGGCAGCACTGGACATTACCAGATGCCCAAAGGTTATGAGTTTATGGGTAAAAGTGGAGAGGAGCACAGGTGTATAAACCCAGGAGAAGAGAACCACTCAATGAACAGGAATTATGAATAAATACAAGAAAGAAGAGTGCTTTGGTGGTGCTTGGGTTAAAGCTGCAGTTTTTCTATTGCAGAGCTTGAATAGATTTTGACTGAAATGAGGAATCTAAAAGAAAAGTGTGGATCCCCTTAAACACTTTTCCCCTGAACAACTCTAAATGCTGCAGTGACTGCCGTTTGACCTGACTGGCACTGTCTGAATGGGCAGGGAGGTGGGGGGAATGAAGTTCAGAGCTGCTGATACGTTAGGGAAGGATACTGATCAAAATACTATGTGTGTCTCAAAGAAGCAGGGAACGGAAGGTAACGAGCTTTTGGCTTCAGTCCTTATCACTTCTTGAATGGTTAAAAGGAAGAGAGTGCCATGCAATCAGAGCTGAAATGTCATTAAAGGCATTGAACAGATTGGGTGGCTCTCATTTACACCTGTGCAAATTTGGCTTTGGTCCATGAAGTCTAACTGTACACTGGTGGAACTGAGCTTGGTGGCTCATGCGTGGTCACTGACTTTGGCAGCAGTGGCTGGTGAGCTGCTATCAGGAAATGGGGTATGTGTTCTTCTCCTCAGATCTGTATGCTAAGTGCTAGGCCTGGCCTGACAGATGTTACAGTGCCTCTGAGTAAGCAGGGAAATTATATACAAAAGTTTCCTATTACGGCTGGAATAAACAATTTCTTAACTTTTGTGTATGCTTGTCTTTCAGGGAGGCACAGTGCTCTCCCTCTGTAATACCGCTGATTGATTGCCACAGTGTTATGGATCCCAGCTAGTCTGGAACCCACGAGAAACTCCTTTTTATACTGCTACACTGACTTCTCAAATAAAGTTTAAGTAAGTGCTTCATAAGCATAAATTAATTCAGCCAAACAGCGTTTCTGTGATGTGGGAAAATCTGTGATGCCTAACTGACTCCACTTACTTGACTTGCTTAATATTACAAACTGAATCAGTGATGCAGATAAGAACCAAACTCAGGATCCCTATTTCTGACCCCCTTGTTTTGTACAGTAAATGCAGACAAGGCAAACTCCCAATACTTAACAAAATAAGTGTTTGGATTGTGGCTACTGCACCTTTGCATAATAGTGCAAAAGCAATTCCTTTTATGAATTCCTCCTACCCCTTCAAAAATAGCTTTAATGAAGGGGAAATGTTCTAAAAACTCGCTTTTAAATGTAGCACAGACCCTTGTCTGCTCTTAATTTTTTTTTCCCATAGCAGTGAGTGGCTTTATTTAACACTCAGAATCTGGATTCTGACTTAGGTGGCTAGGTTAGCTGACTAGTCTTTAGATTTTGTTCCCTCTGGAGTCAATAGACAGGTGTGTATCTAAGAGGTTCTTCCAGAGGATGATTCAGAGCAGAAGTCAGGTGCTCAGATTTGAGCTGACTGAGTGCCTAAAGCCTTGACAAACTCTTGTTCCCTGATTGCAATAGGTGGAGCTGGGATTCATCTGACAATACAGTATAAAAGAAGTGAAATACATATGGCAGAGAAATGACCGAGAAGTGATTATCCCTATGATATGCTTGTTGAGAGCTCCAAGCAGTAGGAATAAATGTATAGTGGAGATATCTATGTTACAGGCTACCTTCTGGTTCAATTCCCTGCACTGAGCACAAGTCAGAAAGTATACATTAGTTTTTGAGGGCTGATTAAAATTTCCAGTTTTGCATTAATAATGGAGCAACCTGTTGTTGTGCGCCCCCCACCCCACCCCTTACATAAAAACTGCTGCCAGACAGTAAATTTGCCAGTCAGGGAGGCTAAATGCGTGTGAACATTATCAGAGGTATCTTGAATATCTTTTCTAAAGACAAGACAATGACATCTCTCTGTACAAGTTCAAACATGACTCTTTCCCGTGTTGCAAAGAACTGTCAAATTGAATAACAGGTACAGTGAAAGCACTTCTTTCCCAAACTATTCAAATGAGCATCACCTTAAATAAACAGAACCTGGCTAAGGGTTACATGAAAGATTTGTCATAGCAAGAAATAATATTTGAATGATAATATCTCTTAATTTATTCATTATTTAAATAGACCTAGAGGAGTCTTTCCCAGGTAACCCCTGAGATAAAGTTATCAGACTCTGGCTCTCATCTTCACTGTATCCTGCTGTAAATAATGCCTTTGCACATGGTATCTCCTACCAGTGGTGATTGCAGTAACTCTTTGGCTCCCAGCAGAAGTAGTTGGGGGTGTGGTAAAGCCAGGATGCAGCGAATATGATTCATACAAAAAACCTCAGACCTTGGACTGGTTGTAAGGGATTCCCACGTTTATTATGTGGGAAAGTGTTGAACATCTTGTATAAATTATACAATGGAGCTGAAAGATTGGGATTTCCCTGTGTTAGTCAGTTGGTTACTACACGGGGTTTAGACCATCATTAGAAGAAAATAAAAATCTTTCTTATTATAGACAGCAAGACATCATCCAGGACACTTTTTAATTAAGAGAATCCCAGAGAAATTAGAAAGGGATGCAGAAATTGATGCAACAACTGATTTGCTTTTGCAAATAACCACAACTTCTACAATGAAATGGCTTGATACTTTTTTTTTCTTGAAAGCAGGGTCTCTCTAGCAATTCAGTTATATTGACGGAAGACATGACCTTTTTTTTTGTGGTATTCAGGGCATTTACATTGTCTGGCTGAGGCTACTTTACTCATCTGTTAAGGTGCAGTTTGGAGGAAACCAGATTCCTCATACTGCTGATGTAGAGAAGGCAGGCATGATTCAGAGAAGCCAAGCTAAATGCCTAAAGGAGTTTAAAGGAGATGGTGTGAATACTACCTGTGTTTCTACTCTGAACCTCATTTTTCAGTAATTTGCAGTTTTACTGTAAAATTTCTCTTGGAGCTCAAACTTTGCACACATGAAGTCAGAGAGACTTGTAACAGCCACCAATTTGTAACAGCTGAGGATCTGGCCCAGGATCTGTAATTTTGTTTTTAATAGCTATTTGGAAGAGATTATTTTACAACTTGTTCTAATATGTACATTCCCAGTAGACTGCTCAGGTAATTACTTGGGCCGCAGTTCAAATATTCCACAGTTTGAAATATACTTGCAGAAAAATCTATTTTGCTGTGTACAGAGGGTATAGAACAGTCACTTCTTTGGCATGTGTAGCTATTCCTTTGCAAACAAATCCAAGGTTTTAGGTGTACAAATGAGTGAACATGAAACTATTTCCAGTGTGTATTTAGGGATATATTTGGAAATTCATACCTTTACATAGCAAAAATTTGGTACATGGCAATACACTAGATTATACAGAATAAAAAATGAAGAAGTGATCATGAAAAAGAGGTATAACATTGGGGAAAGGTCTTATATGCCATCCTGAGTGCTGCTGACTTTCTCATTGGCATATATAAAAGATACTACTTTTCCACCTGTGACTTTCTCTTATGTTCACAGGTCAGTAGGGGTTAGTTTAAATTCCTATGCTATATTTATCTATATATTTATATTACGTACTTCCATGATTAATAACAAATTAAAGATCTCTGAGCCACGACAGATTAAAGTGATATTTTAAACAAGGTGTTCAAGGCTGATAATTTGGTGCTTTAAAGATCCTCCCTGCATAAATGTGAAATCATTCTGAACTGGGCACAGTGGATGCATAGGACAGCTTCATAAGTTAATTTTCCCAGGTTAGAGTCTTGACAAACTGCCTCCGTTTGTATTGTGAAATGTATTTGCTGGGTGTATTTCTCAGCCCTGCTCCTGATTTCCCATGGAACCCTGCCCTTTATATTAGAGGTGAATAATTAGATCACTGGGTTTAATGTTATTATGCAGCTTGCCAAGGTTTGGTACGCTATCACTTGCTAGAAGGTGTTCTCGGTCACCCTAACGATTCTAAGGCAGGACCAAGTCTTTATTTTCCCTTGGGAATCAACCTCAGGGTGGCGTCACTCAGTCAATGCATGACTTTTCTTTCAGGGTTTAACAAGCCTCACCAAAGACTAAATGGTGTATTGTAAAACCAGACCTGCAAAGTCTCACACACCTAACAAATGAGTCCCACTCCTTTTTGCTTAAGGAAAAAATAATACAAAACAAATAATAGAAAAAAAAAGTTCTTGCCTAAAGGGATTTCTCAGTGCTATGAGAAAAAAATCAAGTCAAACAAATCGTCTTTCTCATACCTAGAGACTCAGTGACATTATCTTTTGCATGACACCATAACTGTGCTTTGGTGGTAGTGATTAAATGGGGTTCCGCAGGCTAAGCCCTGTCTGAGATGTTCTGTGTTTAAGAGAAAGGACTTTGTGAAGGATGGGTTATTTGGCTTGCTAGCAGTTTCAAAAAAAGGAATAAAAAGGGGTCAGACAAGAGTTTGAGGAAGATTTTTTAATATCTGAGAAATAACTTCAAGAGAATTTAAAAATAAAGTTTTCTTTAACCCAGGGATCAAAATGCTTTACATTGAAACATTGTTAAGATGCTTAAATAGTTAAATAGTATTGATACTTAAAATGCTTTAAAATACCCTGATTTTCCCTCTGTACAAAATAATTGGGTAAAATGGCTGCACATTACATGGCATATTTCAACACCTCTATTCTGAAAAGGGACTATAGCTGCAAATTTTGTCTAACTCCAGTTAGAATGACCTGAATTTAATACTGTCTCAGAGGGCAAGCTGTGAATAGATTTTTTGTACATTTTGTGCTTTTACATGCTACACAGCACATATGAGTGCTCTAGAGAGAAGATTAAACTGGCGCTAAAGAAATTCACTGTGATATCAGGAGCATCTTTGAAGTGAATGGCTGGTGCAAGTTACAATACCAGTGCTTTGTCTTTATTCCACCTGCACATTCATTTAATCTAAATATACTATAATGAATATCCTCCTAACATGAAATATTTAACCTCTAAGAACCCTTTGTAGATACAGCATTACCTTTTCATTTCACACGCACAAACTTTTTTCTCTCTAATTGGGTCATCCCCTCTCCTCCCATACCCCCCCACAACTTGTATGGGGGCATCCGCTTTTAAATAATAAGACGCATAATTAGCCATTAATGCACTGAAAGTTAATGAGTACGTATAATCTTATTTACCTAATGGAAGTTACAGGTGTAACTTGTAAGCAGCCCTAGGCTGCCAAAGGGTGCAAAGGAGTTATTGCTATCTTTAAATAAAAGTTAAATAAACATGATTCATATCTCATTTTTCTTCATGTAACTTGGCATTCCAGAAAGTTTTATGATTTTGGCTGAGATGATTATTTGCTGCAAGCAAAAGGCTAGGAGGTTTGTCCTATCTGAAATTTCTAGCAAAACTGATGCTGTTGATAGACTTTTCCTATGAGACCCATAGACAGTATGTTTTCCTTCAGATATTGTAACTTTTTCTTGTTCTTTTCTAATAATTCGATTGGAAAATGAAATTTGGAAAAATATCTATACATTTTCTACTTCAAGATCATGGGGAAAATTCTTGCTGTGTTTTAGTGCACTAGCAAATTTAGGCGAATGTGACTTTCTGTGAAATGATGTGTACAGTTGTTGCTATCATCATATATATTGTGCATAGTATTGTACTTAGTTGCTATGATCTCAGGGACCACTTGTCTGTACCCCGGTTTGGTTTGGAGCCAGTACTTCCTCTGGCTTTACAATGCAATTATTTACATCCACAGATATGAGCATTAATGAAAAGCTGTTCATTTGTAACTGCAATTAACTACTGAGCTTCTAAATGAGAGTGACCTCAGACACAAACACTACACATACAACGTACTTATTCTTCATATTTGAGGCATATTTTTTTTATAGATAACTTTTCATGCTTGCTTTAAAAAGATGCCTAGGATATTATACCTACTTCTTTGCAGTTCCTGAAGTAATTTGATTGCGTTCATTGACCAGAATATTTCCCTGTGATAGCCAAAGGCACAGTATGTTTAAATGTTCATTAACTTCCATTAATTAATTAAATAAATTTCATTAACATATTATTGAGTGAGGGGTTTGCATTATATTACAAAAGGATTCTTAGTCCTATATTTCTTTTCTTAGAATGCCTCAGAGCTTTTTTTTATTATTATTAAATGCCACTTCATTGGCAATTATAATTTTTATCATGAAAATGCTGTGCATTTACCAGATATTTCAACAGCATCTCACTTTTTTGAAGAAGCAGTGCATAATGTAGCGTGCTAGACCTTTGATGTTCTCTGGAAAATGAACGGTGACTGGAGGGCAACTCCATCTAGCTATGGGTTACTCAGGTCTCGTGGGAGAAAAGTTAAGTCCTATTCTGTCTGCTACCCGTTGGGAACCTGCTGCTTCCCTCCATCTGCCTTCTCAGTGTGTTTCACCTGCCCCCTTGCCAATCCCCGTCTCTTCAGACAGGCCGTGGAGCAGCAGATAGGAGGTGGAGCAGCACAGCAGCAAGCGGAGCTGGAGGTTTGCTGGCAGGGCTCTCCGAATTGCTCTAAGCACTGAAGCTGGCAAGGGGTGAGAGTGAAGCAGGTGAAAGGGTGTAGTCACTTAAGAAAAGGATGGGATGGGTGGAGAACAGGAGTGGGAAAAAGGGTGAAGACAATTTATTAGGGATGGTTAGAGAGATGGTATTCACAAGTATATTCTTCTGCCTTAGAGCTTAATTGCTCAATGATAAAGATACCTATCCTTGATTTCCTTAGAGCTGTCTGACAATCCCAGCTAAAGATTGCCAGAGATTTCTGTTCAGTCAATGACTGCTAGGACTGGTTCCTCTTTCTCAAACCTCCTTTGCTATGTATGTTGTTTTGTGTTCAAATGTCACTGTGTCTAGGCACAGCAAAGTGACATGGCATTTTTCTGTCCCTATCACTGATTTTTTTGCAAAGGTACATATAAATCTATTGCTTAGTGTAGGACATAATCGGTGTACCTATTTCATGGCTAAAGAAGCAGAAGATTTAAAAGCTGTATTTTCAAACGTGACCTCAGTATCTGAAGAGCTAGATTTCCAGTCAAATTCAGGACACGAGGAGAGCTCTCAGTTACAGTGATGTCAATGGGTGTTTTCCAATGAATGCAGAAATATAAGACTGAGGAGACCTCTAGGGCAACAGTCTACTGCTGTCACAGGCAACCACACCATGGAGCATTTTCATGAACCAATTTAGCTCTATCTAAAAGTTATGATAAAAGTTTTGCTTTTCCTATTGCAAGATTGTACCTAAACTTTCTTCCTATAATTCTCACAACATATTGACTTCAGAGGGATCATAGCTTTTCTTCTAGGTTATCATCTTGTCCTGGTTTCGGCAGGGATAGAGTTAATTTCCTTTCTAGTAGCTGGTACAGTGTTTTGGATTTAGGATGAGAACAAAGTTGATAACTCACCGATGTTTTAGTTGTTACTAGGTAATGCTTACACTAGCCAAGGACTTTTCAGCTTCCCATGCTCTACCGACTGAGAAGGCTGCAGGTGCACCAGAAGCTGGGAGGGGGCACAGCCAAACTGGCCCAAGGGACATTCCATACCATGTGACGTCATGCTCAGTACATAAACGGGGGAAAGCTGGCCGGGGGGGCCGCTGCTCGGGGACTGGCTGGGCATCGGTCGGCGGGTGGTGAGCAATTGCACTGTGCATCACTTGCTTTGCGTATTATTATTATTAGTAGTAGTAGTACATGATTAACCCAGACAGAGCTCACACGCAAGCATACAGCTGTCCAGGTCTCTGGCTGCAGGGAGTGCCTGAGCCTGTCAGCTGTACCGGAGGGCGGCAGAGACACCACCTGTGTGCGGTGTGACCAGGTGGATGATCTGCTCAGCCTGGTGGCAGAGCTGAAGGAGGAGGTGGAAAGGTTGAGGAGTATCCGGGAGTGTGAGAGGGAGATAGATTGGTGGAGCCGCACCCTACCGTCCCTGAGGCAGAGGCAGCAGAAGGAGGCTCCGCGAGAAGCAGAGGATCCCCTGCCTTCTTGCCACCAGGTAGAAAGGGGGGACCTAAGCGACGGGGGGGGATGGAAACTGGTCCCTGCTCGGCGTGCCAGGCGAGCCCCCGCCCGGCCTCCCTCACCTTCCCGGTTGCCTTTACACAACAGATATGGGGCCCTGGAACTTGAGGGCGAGGCAAGCGAGGATGTAGACGAAGGTCCATCCGGGGGGTCGCCTAGGGTGAGGCAGTCAGCCCCACACATTACGACTGCCGCTGCTAAGAAAAAAAGGAGGGTAATTGTCATAGGCGATTCCCTTCTGAGGGGAACAGAGGGCCCGATATGCCGACCGGACCCGTCCCACAGGGAAGTCTGCTGCCTCCCTGGGGCCCGGGTCAGAGACATCACTAGGAAGCTCCCTGGTTTGGTACGGCCTTCCGATTACTACCCGCTGCTGGTTATACAGGCTGGCAGTGATGAGGTTGCAGAGAGAAGTCCTGCAGCGATCAAAAGGGACTTCAGGGCACTGGGGCGACTGGTTCAAGGATCGGGAGCACAGGTAGTGTTCTCCTCTATCCCTACAGTGGCAGGGAAGGATACCGAAAGGAGCAGGAAAACACACCTGATCAACGCGTGGCTCAGGGGCTGGTGCCATCGGAGGAATTTTGGCTTTTTTGATCATGGGGAGGTTTACATGGCACCGGGCCTGCTGGTGACAGACGGAGTTCAGCTGTCTCACAAGGGAAAAAGGATCATGGCTCATGAATTGGCAGGGCTCATTGAGAGGGCTTTAAACTAGGTTCGAAGGGGGAAGGGGATAAAGCCAGGCTCGCTAGAGATGAGCCGAGGGGTGGCGTGCCGATGCTGGGGGTGAAATCGATAGCCCAGCTCAAGTGCACCTACACCAATGCACGCAGCATGGGCGGCAAACAGGAGGAGCTGGAAGCCATTGTGCAGCGGGAGAGATATGACTTAGTCGCCATCACAGAAACATGGTGGGGTGACTCTCACGACTGGAGTGCTGCAATGGATGGCTACAGACTCTTCAGAAGGGACAGGCGAGGAAGGAGAGGCGGTGGGGTGGCCCTGTATGTTAGGGAGTGTTTTGATTGTATAGAGCTCAATGATTGTGATGATGGTACGGTTGAGTGTCTATGGGTAAGGATGAGGGGGAAGGCCAACGAGGCAGATATCCTGCTGGGAGTCTGTTATAGACCACCCAACCAGGATGAAGGGGCGGATGAAGCGTTCTATAAGCGGCTGGCAGAAGTCTCTCAATCGCTAGCCCTTGTTCTCATGGGGGACTTCAACTTCCCGGACATCTGCTGGAAATACAACACGGCAGAGAGGAAGCAGTCTAGGAGGTTCCTGGAGTGTGTGGAAGACAACTTCCTGACACAGCTGGTAAGTGAGCCTACCAGGGGAGGTGCCGCGCTCGACCTGCTGTTTACTAACAGAGAAGGACTGGTGGGAGATGTGGTGGTCGGAGGCCGTCTTGGGCTTAGCGACCATGAAATGATAGAATTCTCGCTTCTTGGTGAAGTAAGGAGGGGGGGCAGCAAAACCACAACCATGGACTTCCGGAGGGTGGACTTTGGCCTGTTCAAGACGCTGGTTGAGAGAGTCCCGTGGGAGATGGTCCTGAAGGGCAAAGGGGTCCAGGAAGGCTGGACGATCTTCAAGAAGGAAGTCTTAAAGGTGCAGGAGCAGGCTGTCCCTGTACACCGTAAGAAGAATGGGCGGGGAAGACGACCGGCCTGGCTGAACGGGGAGCTCTTGCTGGGACTCAGGAAAAAAAGGAGAGTTTACCGCTTGTGGAAGAAGGGGCAGGCAACTCAAGAAGAGTACAGGGATCTTGTTAGGTTGTGCAGAGAAAAATGAGAAAGGCAAAAGCCCAGCTAGAACGCAATCTGGCTGCTGTCGTTAGAGACAACAAAAAAAGTTTTTACAAATATATTAATGACAAGAAGAGAGCCAAGGAGAATCTCCATCCTTTATTGGATGCAAGGGGGAACATTGTCACTGAGGATGAGGAAAAGGCTGAGGTACTCAATGCCTTCTTTGCCTCAGTCTTTAACAGGCAGACCAGTTATCCTCAGGGTACTCGGCCCCCCGAGCTGGAAGACGGGGACGGCGAGCAGGATGAACCCCCCGTAATCCAGGAGGAAGCAGTCAACGACCTGCTATGCCACCTGGACACTCACAAGTCTATGGGGCCGGATGGGATCCACCCGAGAGTGCTGAGGGAGCTGGTGGAGGTGCTCGCCAAGCCTCTCTCCATCATTTATCAGCAGTCCTGGTTAACGGGGGAGGTCCCGGACGACTGGAGGCTTGCCAATGTGACGCCCATCCACAAGAATGGACGGAAGGAGGATCCAGGGAACTACAGGCCTGTCAGCCTGACCTCGGTGCCGGGGAAGATTATGGAGCGGCTCATCTTGAGGGCGCTCACAAGGCACGAGTGGGACAACCAGGGGATCCGGCCTAGCCAGCACGGATTCATGAAAGGCAGGTCCTGCTTGACCAACCTGATCTCCTTCTATGACCAGGTGACCCGCCTAGTGGATGAGGGAAAGGCTGTGGATGTGGTCTACCTCGACTTCAGCAAGGCCTTTGACACTGTCTCCCACAGCATTCTCCTCGAGAAGCTGGCGGCTCACGGCTTAGACAGGTGGACTCTGCGCTGGGTCAAAAACTGGCTGGATGGCCGGGCCCAGAGAGTTGTGGTGAATGGAGTTACATCCAGTTGGCGGCCGGTCACGAGCGGTGTTCCCCAGGGCTCAGTACTGGGGCCGGTCTTGTTTAATATCTTTATTGATGATCTGGATGAGGGGATTGAGTGCACCCTCAGTAAGTTTGCAGACGACACCAAGCTGGGCGGCAGTGTTGATCTGCTCGAGGGTAGGAAGGCTCTGCAGAGGGACCTGGACAGGCTGGATCGATGGGCCCAGGCGAACTGTATGAGGTCCAACAAGGCCAAGTGCCGGGTCCTGCACTTCGGCCACAACAACCCCATGCAGCGCTACAGGCTTGGGGAAGAGTGGCTGGAAAGCTGCCCAGCAGAGAAGGACCTGGGGGTGTTGGTCGACAGCCGGCTGAACATGAGCCGGCAGTGTGCCCAGGTGGCCAAGAAGGCCAATGGCATCCTGGCCTGTATCAGAAATAGTGTGGCCAGCAGGAGTAGGGAAGTGATCGTGCCCCTGTACTCGGCCCTGGTGAGGCCGCACCTCGAATACTGTGTTCAGTTTTGGGCCCCTCACTACAAGAAGGACGTTGAGGTGCTGGAGCGTGTCCAGAGAAGGGCAACGAGGCTGGTGAGGGGCCTGGAGAACAAGTCTTATGAGGAGCGGCTGAGAGAACTGGGGTTGTTCAGCCTGGAGAAAAGGAGGCTCAGGGGAGACCTCATCACTCTCTACAACTACCTGAAAGGAGGTTGTAGCGAGGTGGGTGTTGGTCTCTTCTCCCAAGTAACAAGCGATAGGATGAGAGGAAATGGCCTCAAGTTGCGTCAGGGGAGGTTTAGATTGGATGTAAGGAAAAATTTCTTTACTGAAAGAGTGGTGAAACATTGGAAGAGGCTGCCCAGGGAAGTGGTGGAGTCCCCATCCCTGGAGGTATTTAGAAGACGAGTAGATGAGGCGCTTAGGGACATGGTTTAGTGGGCATGGTGGTGTTGGGTTGACGGTTGGACTCGATGATCTTAGAGGTCTTTTCCAACCTCAATGATTCTATGATTCTATGATTCTATGATTCTATGATTATTATTTTATTTCAATTATTAAACTGTTTTTATCTCAACCCACGAGTTTTTCTCACTTGTGCTCTTCCAATTCTCTCCCCCATCCCACCGGGGGGAGGGGGGAGGAGTGAGCAAGCGGCTGTGTGACTGAGGTTAAACCACGATGCATCTTCAGGGGAGATGTGAACCTGCAGCCTTAATTGATGACATTTCCAATGGGCTTGTTCCCAAAGCTGACAAAACCAAAAGCAACCCCCCCATGTTCATTATCAATAGTTTGAACTAAAAACTGTTCAGATCAGGAATGAACCCATGTTAGAAATTGTATTGCATTACTGATGTCTCCTATGCCTTGATACAGATTCAAAACCCTTAGGATTATAATCTTAAAATTGAGAGGCATCATGCATATGTAATTTTGACCAGTAAGAACCTATGCTGTTGACATTATCATTCAGTAAAATATGCTGAGTTGAGGGAGATGAATGCATTGTGCAATGCATGAGAATTATCTCTTACTAATTAATCCCTCTTTGTTTGTAATCTCATGAGAAATATTTTTGCAGATATGGCTGGAAGGAGCATACGGGTATACGGGTGCATCCTTAAGGCTGCCTTAGTATTCTACCTAGTCTTTTTTTTTTTTCTTTTTTTTAGTTTCTTTCTTTTAATTTAAGGCCTTAAACCAAATTTTCCAGGTACATTTTTTTTTTTGTCTGTAATCTTAAATCATTGTAACCTAAAACCTGGGTGAATTTTAAACAGAAATCCCCTCATAGCTAAAAATAGGGCTAATTAACTTCCATCGTTAGAAGCCTAGTTTGCCTCCCTTGGCTTTCTTCCTCCATGCGTGCTGGTTTTGCAGTCTCAGCAGATTTATGTACTGCCTCAGGTTCAGCTTAGACTTTTTCTAACTTCATTTTTATTGGGTTTGTTGTTTAAAATTAACAGCTGTACAAATGAGCCATTATTGGGTTCTGATCATGAAAATAACTTGATGCAGGTAAGTAATTTCTATGCATTAGTGTTTGCAGAGTCAGATCTCTGCAACCACCAAACTCAGCTAGAACCATCAAGACAGAGAATACCCATTAATTTCTCTCAATTAAAAGGCTTGATTCTCATCTTCTTTGAGGGTCATTTGCATATTCTTAGACAAGGTATAAAGGAAAATAAAATCTTTAGTGTACCGTACTACTACTTTACTACTACTGTAATAAAGATTAAATTTAAAATTTATTCTTGTCTGCAAGCCTCAGTCAAAAGCAACTTGATCAACACTCCTTTTCTACAACAACTTTTCTTAACCATCATCATCTTATTATTTTTTTTTTTAAACCTAGCTGTGTCTTTGATAAATGATATGGTACAAGAGACAGACAGGACTGTCTCTAAAAGCCATCTAACTGTATTTCCTGCTCAGAGGTTTTTCCCTGAAAAGTTTCCTAAAAGTTAGGATTTGGCATAGCAAGTTCCTTCTTATCTGACGGGAGCTGAGCGTTCTCAGTCCTTTCCTGGATACAGACAGCTCTTCAAGGAGCTGGTCTGCAAGCAGAATAGTTGTCTTATGACCTGGTATGTGATCACCAAAATGAGCATCACTTAGTTTTATTTTCTTGTCAAATAAAGTTAGTGAAAATAAACCCAGTGAAAGTTAGCCATAGTTTTCCCACAAGAAAACGGCTAGTTTTCTCCTCAGTCTTTCTTTATTAGATTTCGTTATAGATGCAGAAGAGTATAGTGTCAAACAGCTGACTTTTTTTTTAATTAGCAAAACTGACAGTGGTTAGGTGGGATGGAACTGATTAATAAAAAGAACTCTGGAGGAGATAATTTAGTGAAGAGCAATATGCAAAAGAATTAAAAAAGTATTAAAAGATGTTTTCAGTGGTTACAGATCAGCTTTTCTCTGAGACCGTCAAAGTTGTTAATCCGAGTGCCTTTCAACATCTCTGTGAGATACGAATTCATTTTTACTATCATGATTACTGAAAGGGAAGTCAAGGTAGAGGGAGGCCAAGCCTCCTCTTTTCAGAATGGCCTCTAATTTTGGTTCACACAATTTCAGTTCACTAGCTTCAGACATATAAGGCTTGATTATCAGTACTACTGAATAAAGCCTGCCTAAAATATGGGAAAGAAGAGGGGAAATTATGGAAATCTGCAACATTTTTTTTCTGTCCCTCGCTCCAAAAAAAAAATCATTAAAATTGGCATATGAAGTCCCATTTCTACTCTCTCCATCTCTCCAACAATATCACAGCAGAATTTTAGCATATTAAGTTTAGTATAGTATGTTCAGTCTCCTTAATTTTTAAATTTTTCTGGTGGACATTTCTTACACTGATTTTGGGAAACTTAGCTATGGGCTCTTTTTCCACCCAAAAGAATCATTTGCAACAAACCTTTCTTCTAGTGTAATATGTATAGTATTTTTGGGAATGTTAGCAGTTTCTCTCTGAACAATAGGAAGACTGTGTCTTAGAAAGCTCTGGAAAGGATTTAGAGGTCAAAGAAGACAAGTCACTCAACATGAGTTCCCAGTGAGATGTTCTGGGAAAAGACTGATGTGGTCCTTTGATATATAAGAAGGGGAGTTGTGAGTAGCATAAGGAGGTGTTTTTACCTCTCTCTGACACTGGGGAGATTAACGCTGAAAATACTGCATACTGTTCCTGTCTCTTAGCAATGTTGTTGTAACTACGGTGGTCTAAGGATACAAGGAAGATTTGTAGGAAGGGATGCATTTTTTTTTTTATCGGACCAGCTAACATACTTGGAAAAATACAGAAAAACAGTTGGGCATATGGGCCCTTCTTCACATCATGACGTCTGCATTAGGAAAAACTGGCAATAGTACAGAAAAGAGAAATAAAAATTATTCCAACTTGGGAAAAAAATACAATAGGGTAAGAAAGAGAAGTAACTCAAGGTGTTCATCATATTAAAAAGAATACTGAGTGCATTGATGACTTCAGTACAGAGCAAATTCTGGGTGCTAGCGGGCACTCTGATTCAGAGACAAACATCATACTGAGGAGGAAAAGAAAGACATAGTGAGGAAGAGAGCAATGAATGCAAATAAATAAGAAATAAGGCACAATTGTTTAGAAAAAAAAGATGCAAGTAACCATGCTGCATGTATGGGTGTGTGCATGTACATGCACAGGTGCCTCCAATAACTTTTGAACTTGTTTCTCTGCAGCCACTCTTGGCGGGGCAGGGGGAAGGTCTGAAAAGCAATTATGTTTCTACAGGTTTCATGAAAGTATGTGGTCAAGAATAGGTGAAATCTCTCTTAGAAGAATCCTGACAGAGACCTGTAATGATCTGAGGTACCGTCAGGGCTATAATGTGAGTTGTCACATTAGTAAAGCACAGAGGATCCAGAAGGAGTTGGGGAAAAGACCTTAAAAATGTTCCATATATGGGAAGAAACTTTAATCAGAGCTCACAGCTTGTTAGGCATCGAAGTCAATCAACCATGAAACACGAATCCATAGGGGACTAAGCTTTATTAGTCCCAAGCCTACATTAGTTGTGTAATACTTAGGGTGATTAGCTGTTGGGATAAACTTCCAAGGGAGAAGTGGGTTTGCCATCTTTTGAAGTCTTTGGATGTCTTTTTTGGAAGACAGTGAAACACAAGTAATTGGGTTAACAACAGGAGTAAGTGAATGCAATTGTATGGCCTTTATAATAGAGAAGGGGAGGCCAGATGATCTAATGATTTCTTCTGGCCATAAAAATCTATGAATCCATGAATTATAAATGCAAAGCACCTCAGACAAGCCTTGTGAGGAATTGGCATGATGTGATCCAGCTAATTATCTGTATAGCTACTGCCAAACATTTGTGTACGTCCAGGTGAAAGCACTCCAGCTTGGCTACCGCATTAACGTGCTCTGCTCTAACATCTTTCATTGTTGTCAGTGGAATGTTAATAGATGGCGGCAGCACAACAGGGGTGAGGACGGACAACTGGGAAAAGTTTGAGATAATGTCATCAGAACTGAGTGCTGTCACAGTATAATGGTCTCCTGCTGGTACCTAAATGCAGAGGAACTCACGGAAAATTAAACATCAAGGCATGTTCATTTGCAAAGCTGGAGATACGGATCCTATGGCAATCTCCTGTTACAATGGGCTTATTTCTGCTTTACTAAATGGATGTGGAAGCAGTGGACCAATATTTGCTATCTTTTTTTTCTATGTGGCCAGAAGCCAGGTGTACTTTATTGTGTACTTCATTTAGACGGAGGAGCATTTATCTACTAAATTGAAGATTAAAAAGTGTAGATTCAGAATGGATTCCGATTCTGCTGTTAATTCTGCTCCTGCTTATGATCTCCTCTAGCTCCTGGGTCAGGGGCACTTTTGATGTCAGATGCAGAATAGACATTTTAATTCCAAAGTACCTCACAGTTTGGACATGGTAGGAGCACTTCCCCAGCCAGTTACTACCACTTACTTGATAAATAGCTTATTAAGATGCAGTATCTCAGTCGGGTTTGTGTGTCCTTACATAAGACACACTGCATTGCAGGCCCAGGTATTGTGTCAAAAGTTTAATGAAAATAAACCTGGAGTTTCTCCGTAGACTTTAAAGGAAGTAAGACAAGTTTCCCCTTCTGTATAGAAAAGATGTAGTACTTTTTTGTGAGAATTTGTTAGGACATGCTAAAAGAATATAGAGGGAAAGGTGAGATTTGTATATATTCGTATAACTCCAGCAACTAGTACTTCAAGAAAAATACTGATTATTGTAAGACCCAAGCACAGAACGACCATGAGAGTTGGCAAGGCTGCTTCACAATTAATAGTGTATGATGGGTCCAGTAACTAGCAACAGCTACTTGTTATTCTTTTCTAATCTATGAAACCATGTTACATTTGGATTTGGTTTTCAGAAATATCTAAGCTTGTGGGTATCTGGATCTAGGATTTTGGCTTGGATTCAATTATAATTTGGACGTTATCTGACTAGCTGAAGCCTTTTTAATCTGTATCATTTAATACGGGGCAACCACCTAGCATAAATACTGTTGTGTGACTGCTGGCATTTCAGTAAAGCATTTTTAATCCCTAAATATTTTTCAAGACTTGCCTATACTCATCCTTTAATAGGTTCACTTTAAGCCAGCAATTTCACCAAACTTTTTGAAGAGGTTTTCTGAGGAAAACATGTTTCTCTTTTAATAGATCTTTGACTTCCTTTTAATCAACAATGAATGTTTTAACAAAGTTGTCACATGTATGGTCACCTCTGAGAGGTAATGCAGGATTAATTTCTCTGATGTGTATTTATTCAGTCTTTCCATAAATTTTAGTAGGTTTGCTGCATTGATGAGAATGCTAACTTGGTGAGAGTATAACTTTATGCTTTCACATTTTCTAGGTGATATTTTTTTTCGGGGGGTTTTTTTTTGGTGCCCCCTTCCCCCCCGTGTTTTCTGACATTATGTAGTGCTGGAAGTGGAAAAGTTTGATAGAACAGTAGTCTTTCAGTGTGATGCATCATATGTAATCTTTCACTATTGTCCTTTGTCCTGCAAGAGCTGATAGAGAGAGTACCTGTACAGCAGATGATGCTTTCCAGACACCAGCGAAAGCCTGATGTTATTTCTTAAGAATGCAGCAGCTACACTACAAACTGGAACACCACCACTCTAAATCTAATTCTTCCATTGGTTTCCCACCTGCCTTGCTGCAGAAACAGTTGCCCTTAATGATGGCAATGAGAATACTTTTTAAATTGGCTACTAATAGCTGTAGCTTCTCCACTTGTATGAATGCTGAGAATAGAAAATGCAGTCCTCAGAATGCAGAGGGATCATTTAGGAAAATTTAGGCTGATAGTGCTAATTACATGTGCAGAAAGGTCAGAGTGCTGGAGGTGAGCCTGACTCTGCAGAGGTGTGCTCATTCATAAACATAAGAGCCACCTTTCACATCGTGCATATAGTATTTCATATTGGAGGCAATGGGAATCATTCTGTTATGTTATCCTGTCAGATCTAGCACACTGAACAGGGCAGAACTGGCTTGGTATCAGAGGCTGAGGGTTCTTGGAAAACACTTAAAGTATTGCAAGAAGTACTTTCAGTATGAATCTCTCAGATTTGATAGGTGAATTTATCAGATTTCCTGTACTTCCTCCTTTTCTCCTATCCTGGTAATATACATTACTGTCATGCTATATCAAAATATAGACATCACGATGAAATCATCATTATGTCTGTACCAGCCCTCCTGAGCTGATACTGCATGGATGGAAGAGCTTAAAATGGTACCATTAGAGCTTCCAGATTCTGGATGAATATTGTACTGAGCTCTTGACCATGTATTTCCTGAAGTATAGGGGTATTAATCCTTTTTTCCTGGCAGAACTCCTCTTTGAAAGATTCTATTTGCCCATCTAAAATTCCCCGTCATTTCATTTGAAAAAAGGATCCCATTTCACTTTCTCCCCTGATACACTACTTACTTTGTTCCTTCTTTGCATTTTGGTGATGGTGGAATAATTCTAAGACAGAAATGCCCTTTAAGAGACACTTGCAGGAAAGCATTTTGGGTATTTTGAGGTTTATTCTTATAAAAGCTGCCCTCCTCTATTTTGATGGTGTGCTTAAGTACCTTTGACTTCAGGAGGATGTGGGCACATATCTAAAGCTAAAATATGTTAACTGCTTTCCTGAGTATTGATGTGTTCCTAGTGCAGGACCTAAGCTTATAAATTGCAGTGGGATTCTTAGAGATGAAAGATAAAAGCATAAAAGCCACACTACTGAATAATAAGTAATAATAATATAGAAATCTATTAATTTATGTGGGCATGTTAGGACATATGAGCTCCAACAAAACAAAAAAATCAATGAAAATTTGGAAATAATGTGGAAAATATATCAGAGATGGGTTTGTGTCGTATATAGCTGGCCTAACATGCTGGGAAAATTGCATACACTTAGGAAGTGCTATTACGTATATTTTCAAAATGCTTATTTAAATCAGCCTCTAAAAAATAAAAATTAAAAAAAGTCCTGAAATCCTCCAAGCAAAAGCTTTGAAATTGGACAAATCGTTTGTGCCGCCCCCATCAATAAAGCGGTGTTCTGGCTCTGCTTTAAGCAGACAAAGTGCAGGAAGTTTAGAGTGCGAGCTGTAAGCTAAGGCCCTGTGACATGGCGAGGTGTTGCAGCTGATCCATATCAGGCACCACAGCAAGGCCAGCGCTTTCACATCCTGCATCAGCGTCTCACTAGCCGGGTAGAGGGTGGGGGGGGCAAGCTGCAAATCACGATTCACCCTCTTGCCCGGGCATTTTGGCTTTCTGCGGCTCTTATGGCCACAGCCTCACCAGCGAGTAGAAAGGCAGTGCCCCAGAGCAGAGGAGCAGGCGGCAGCCATGGGAGCGCTGCAGCAGAAGCCCCGCTGCACCACGCCATGGTGGCGGCTCCTGGGGCAGGCTGCGGCACTTCTGCCAAGCAAGTCATCAATGGAGAGCTGAAAGCATTTAATAGCCCTGTGCTAGAAAGCAACATCGTTACAGCAGGGTTGCAAAAATAAATACAAGAACTTAACCCAAATTACCTCATAAAATGGAAGAAAACAGAGCACTTGATTTGCCCCGTTTGAAGTACTGGAGGAAGCCCAAGGGCCTGGCTCGTCCTTCATGCACTTGGGGGCTGCTGGAGCCAGTGGTGTTAGAGCTATGTAAAATTGATGTGAGAGCAAACAGGGCTTTTAATGTGAGTGGACATGACTGGGTTAAATTAATCTCGGGTGCAACTGCAGGGATTGAAAGGGGATTAGGCTCTGGATCACTTAGGCGGTGCGAGAGCCAGGATGCCAGGGGGCTGAGCCCCACAGGCAGCCCAGGGCGCATGGCCGGCCGCGGCCAAGCTTGCTGAGCAGCCGACTGGGCTGTGATGGTTTGTGCTGACCGGAGCTCGCCTGGCCAGGCTGCGCCGCCTCGGCGCAGTTGGGCTGGATCACGCCTGACACGGGGAGAGAGGGAGCAGCCGCGGCTCCAGCCTGTCGGGACGCTCGGCAGGTTGATGGATGTGCTGGGCTGCGAGCGCTTGCCACCCCAGCCAGTCCAGCCCATCCACAATGAGTTACAGTTTCCCGGTCTCCCTGCCCAGCACCTCCTCCCTCTCTTCCTCCCTGCTGCCGCCCGCTGCTTGGCCTGCAAAGCCCTGCTCTCGCACAGCGGTGCCCGCTGGGGCGGGCTGCCATCCCCCCGCTGCAGAGCCCTGCCGAGGCCCTGGGTGAGGGAGCAGCACTAGGCCATCCTTCTGCTTTCTGACCGGGAGACATTTTCCTCCCTGGTTGGAAGGGACTGAGGTTTAACTAGAGAGGCGACAGTGCATGCGTGGCGCCGGCGGCCTGGCTGGGGAGCAGGGCCCGTTCCCAGAGCACCTCTCGCCTCTCCGGCCTGCAGTGGCCTCCCACCTCCTCCTGGGAAGCTGTCCGCAGGGGAGCCGTCTGCCTGCAGGGTGTCTCGAGGAAGCTCGCAGCGCGGCTGTCTCCCAGGGAGAATGAGCTCCAGCCCCGCCGTGTTCCCACCAGCTTCTCTTTTCCTCTCCACGCATCTGTTTTAGTTTTCTTCACGTTTATACTTTAAAGATGATGTTCGCCCCTCCACATCCCTTCCCTCTCCACTCCCCCCCAGGAAGATGAATTTCATCTGCGCCTTGAAACAGGGCAAGAAACAATAAATATTTATGGGTACCAGGGGAAGGCTGAACTGTAAACCACCACTTATCCCTATGTCTCTTATGAAGGGAATTAGCATTACAAAATTTACATTAGGAAAAAAAAAAGAAGACGAGAGAGAACCATTTCTATGATGTGAAAATTCTATGCCTCATACCCATATAAACTGGAGAAAACTACCTCTTCACAGGGCCAAATCTGGGGCATGGCCTTTTAACTGTAATGGCCAAATTAAAACAAATGGCCAAAATTAAACACTCCAGCCCTCGCTGAACATGAAAGTTCAAGTGATGAGGAAACATGCGTGTAGCAGATTGCTTTTCTACAGTTTTATTTGAATGAAGTCTTAGGGTGTTTTTTTGAAACAGTTTTAAGCGTATTCAGAGATACCGTACAGATAAAGATACGTAAGAACATAAAAATACCAATGTATGCAGCCAAGCACAAACAGCTTATATGCCTCTAAATCCAGAAGGGGCCATAATAACAGAGTGTTCGGTATGGGTTGTTAGAAGCCCAGGCAAAGATAAAACTCCAATAAAAAGTACATTCTTTTATGTTCAGCGTTAAAGGAAAGGCAATGTAAAATGGGGATTTATGTTTGAGGGGGCAGGCAGAGAATACG
Source organism: Aptenodytes patagonicus (assembly GCF_965638725.1). Lineage (NCBI taxonomy): Eukaryota > Metazoa > Chordata > Aves > Sphenisciformes > Spheniscidae > Aptenodytes > Aptenodytes patagonicus. Next base: position 46,984,574 of record NC_134950.1, on the reverse strand, counting down.
GGCCCTTTAATAACCTGGTGTTGCAGGAGAGGGAGCAAGCTCCAGCGAGGTTTCAAGAGCTCGCTCTGGCAGTGGAAAGGGCCCGAGGGAACCTGGCTCTTTTGGAGCGGGGCTGAAGGCTTGGAGCTGGGCAAGGAGTACAGGGATTCTCGGCAGATTGCCTGCTTCCCAGTAAATCTTGGTAGAGCACCTAGGCTTAAAGACCTCATTTTTTCATTTTTCATCATCCCTGTCGAAGTCAGTTTTGGAGTATGCTTCTGGTGACATTTACCCTCTGGCTTTTTTTTGAGCAAGGGTGATCCCCAAAGGGCCTTCACACTGAAATCAGGTTACTGTTGCCTTCAGTACAAGCAAGATCGTGTTAAAATTGCCCATTCTGGTACTACTGTAGACCTGCAATAGCTGGTTCAAGTGGTTGGGAATACTTAGCTGGTGTAAGGAGAGTAAAAAAGGCTTTGTCTTTTCCGTGTTGGTATCCCCAGTGGAGCAATAGATAGCTGCTGGGAACGGAGCATTTGGTATTCTAGTGAACTTGGGCTGGTGGATCCTAACAGATAACTGAGACTGAAACTGGAGTTTTCTCTGACTGAGGCTGAAAAGTCTCTTTCTCTGCTGCTTCCTCAGAAGAGGTAGAATTGGAAGAAACCTCAGTTCCTTAGTAACTTTTGCCCTCTGTTTATTCATCATACTCATCCATAATAAGTTCTCCCTAAATCTTCTTACTACATTCCAGTTTTTATAAAGGCATCTAGATACTGTTTTCTGGCTTCTGTGAAAGGCCAACTGAACAGAAACAGACACCAAATAAGTCAAATTTCATTGTCGCAATATAAGATCAATAACAGCATTTTCAGAGGAGAATGAGTCACGAGGAATTGCTGGCAAGGGTGTGGGGGTTGAATAACATCATCCTAAAAAGAATGGTGTGACAAGGTTTCTTTGTTCCTTCACTTCTCTCCCAGAGACAATCAGACATGTCATTTGCTCAATGGGATTACTAAATTAGTTTTCCTCCTGAGTAAGAAAACTACTGGTAAAAAATGCTCTTACACTAAGTCTTTGTAAATCTTTTGGAGGATGGAAGAGAAGGGGAGTTTTTTCCTTCTGTCTTGACTCCAGCATTTTTATCCAAGTCATTTCTTGTGTGCAATAGGCTTCAACAAACCTTATGAAGTGGAGCTTCTGGAAATTCAGTCCATGGCAGGGAGCTGAAGCTGATATGGATGTTAATAAAAATCATAAATGACAAGAAAACCTCGGAATAGCTGTCCTACAAAACAGATTTTTGGAATTTTTTGAAGGCTGTAATCAAGCTTTTATATGTAAACGTTTGTTCTCAGAGCTCTTAGAAAGTTCCTGATTGTCTGCTGGTACATTTAATTGCAGTTTTCCTAAATTCAGGGCCAACAGGTGTTGGACAACCCTCTCACATATTGGTGGTTTTTTTTTTTTCCTCGATAATGTTCCTATGAATTTTCAAGGGCTTCGGGGGAGCTTAGGAGACAATGTATGAGACTATTGTGTGAGGACATTAATTTTAGAGGTGACATTTCTAAATTCAGCAGCAGAGGGAGAAGAGGGTCTGACTAAAGAGGCCTAGGTATGGTCTACCAACCTCCATCTGCCTAGTGATTTTATTTAAAAGCGCAAGTGTCATATGAGAGGTTTTCAGTGATTTGTGTGAGTGATGATAATCCATTATGTGACGTACCTTGAAGTTCAAATGACTCCACGGAGCTCAGTCTACCACTGAGTAGCCTGAGTAGCCTGCAAGTGAAATGGAGTGGGTGCTTTGACATTGTACCAGGGTTGTTGCACCGTGCCTGGTGTCCACCTGAAACTTAGTGCTGTGACCCTGTCCTGCATTTCTATAGAGGAGATGCTGGTGAGATGTCCACAAAATGAAACAGATTTTATATGGCACATGGAAACTCTTCCCAATAGTCTTTTCTTTGGGGTAAGATGATCTGGAGAAAGAGAGTATAAGGAATTACCAACTTTTTCTGGCTACATGGGACCATTTCTGTGGATAATTTTTGGGTTGTCATTCCCAAGCTCAGGCTTTCCCAGACTTTGGAGGTTAGCTGTGTGTAAAAATTCAGCTCTATCTCCAAATATTCTGATGCGACCTTTAAGAGTGTGGAACAAAAGCAATAAAAGTCAATGGATTGACTCTTTCTGGGTTCAAAGAGCTTTGAATCAAGACCTGAGAGACTTAGCTTGAAGTATCTAAGTAGTCTTGAGTTTGGGGGTGTTTGAAATTTTAGTACCAGGACACTTTTGCATAGATATATTCATGTGATGTGTTACATGCTTAATAAAAATAATGAATTGGCAATTTTTCATTTATTTCTGATAAATAATGTGTAGTAGTTTAAACTGGTGTGTTTTGTATAAAAACAAGTCATTTCTGGTGCACAACCAGAAATAGATACCAGATACAGTTTGCAATATATATTGCAAACCAGATATAGTTTGCAATTTTAGGAAAAACAGTAATCTCATTGCGCTAATGACAAATACTGGAAAATGAAATGGATTTAAAGTTTCAAATATTTTTATCAAGATTAGGGAAGGGCATGGAGATTAAGGGAAAATAATTGGTGAAAATGAATGTAGTTTACTTATGCCAGGTATAAAATATAATAGCAGCTTATAGTTATGGATATGAGAGGAACGGAGCCTGTTTGCAATTAAATTCCTCTGCTCACGTTTTGAGATATGCGGGACTACAGGAGAAGAAGGTCCTGGGCAGCTTGATATTGAGAAGAAAGAGGATCCTGCGAAGTGCCTTGTGCAAGAGGCTCTCGCTGCCTAGCGCCGTTCTGATGTCTCAGTGGGGCTGGGGTAGTTCTTGCAGCCCTCAAGTGCTGCAGTCAGCAGTAGTTCCTCTGTAGGTGGCACATCCTCACCTGAGTCAGTACTCGTGTCTCAATAGGATGTAGGGAACACTGCTGATGCGGGTAGTATTTTTCGGAAAAGATATTAAAAAGCTTCTTCACAATTACTGGTCTTAAGTGTTCCGTAATTGTTTCTCTGGCAGTAGAGTTAATTTACTTCAAGTTGCCCTAATCCCAGTTCCACCTGGAATCCTTCTGTTTACCTAATTCCCTCTGAACTTGCAGGTTAGATGTGGTATTTTCGTCACTTTCCTGCTCTAATCTGTTGGGTCATGTTGCTGCACACCATTACACATATATTGCTATCCACTGCAAAGAGGTTGTGTTTCATGAGTTGAGTCTTAATTAGAGTTTACCGAAATGTTTTTTCAGTCTTGGAAAGCAAAGTGCTAAGTTATTACTATAATAATATTTACTATTTAATTACATTTCAGTAATGTCTATAATGTTTTGGGTATGTTTTAGACACTCACCTTCTTGGGAATGAAATCCCTGTAGCTTTTAATGTGATTTAGATCCTCGGTAGGTTAATGGTTCTAGATGCAATTCCCAGTCCTTTCCACCTTGTTACACATTGATCCAGCCCACCCTGTAAGTGTTTCTTAAGCCGCAGAATACCCTAGAGAAGTAGAGAACTCCCCTATATACATTAGGTAAAAGGCTGAAATGTAGGCACAAGTTATGTGATTTGTTCAAATTTGTCCAGCAATTCAGTGGCAGAGGTGGAAGCAGAACCCAGGCGGTACAGCCTGGCTCTTATGGCATGTCTGCACAGAGAAGGCTGGAGTGTCCTAGAGCATCACAGAGGTTTTCAGCCTGGCATCCATGGGTGACTTTTAAGAGACTCACCACAGGCAACTAAAAAAATCCAGTGTGGGCACACCAATGCAACGGGAAATGCATGCCTGCCCTGACAATGATTAATGTTCACAAGGTTGGAAACTATTGGGAATGAATGAGTTGTTAAACTAGCTACCTTGGATACTGATAGCACTGTATTCATAGTGGCATGGAGCTTAATACAAAAAAGTAACTGTGGCATAGCTATGCTAGCCTGCTTCACTCCTGTGCCACCAAGGGCAGGCACAGCTCAGCTGACCCTAGAACATGAAGTGCATGGCAAATACTAGGCAAAATTGTCACCGTGCCATGCTGTGGCTTTCAATAAGGCAAGTTCTGAAAGCTGATTCCATGGATAAAGGAAAAATCTTTTCAAATGTTTTTGATAAGAACCACAACGTGAAATCTGGGTGGAAGTTAGTCACATCCTCAACTGATAAGGAAGTTTTCTTCAGTAAATGAGTTGTGAAAGCCTGCTTGCAATTAGATGGAACAACTCCAGGTTCTACAAATACATTTTCTGGGCCCTGATTTGTTGTTACCAGCAGAGCACAGCAGCCAGGTAGGGATCGGATCCAAAGCACGTGCTGAGGGCTTTTAGCTCTGGATAGCATCAAGAGGATTGGACAAAGATACTTCTGAGAAAGGGCTTGATATGCAGATAGGAGAGGTCATAAAAGCTATATGAAGGGAAAAAAGCCAGAGGATTGAGCTGGGTTGCAAGTGAGTTTCCAAGGTCAGGACATTTTATTTAAAAAGCAGTTACAAAACTTGTTACAAATGCTGAGGGACCTAGGAAGGGATTAAGCAATCTTGTTAGTTGTACGAACCCTCTTATGACAGCAACTCTACCCATAAGCTAATAAGGCTTGTGAGACCGTAATATCTGAGCGGAGTGCAGAGTGACTCTTCCCCTGCAAACAATGATAGGAAAAATGTTGCTTGGCTTTGAAGAGAGGCCCATTGTGTTCAGTCAGATGCAAAGGCATCTTGTTTAGATTCTTGAAGGAAGAGTCGCAGGCTGGGAGGCTGGCTGGGAGTCTGGGCAAAAAACAGTGGGGGAGGAGGCTGAGGATGCAGTCGGGGGCAAAGCATCATTAATGGTGAAAGCAGTAAAAGGAAGGTGGCAAGGGAGGAAAGGTACCTAAAGATAGTTATATTTTCAGGAGTATATTCATGGATGTGTGTGTATGCCATGTGCACGCATGTGCTGTACTTGAACTCAAAAGTAGCGTATTTCTGTTGTAATTACTCAAAGGTAGGTATCTAAATCTCCTTAGTTTTAAAAATCACAGCTAAACATATATATATCTTGTGTGCTTATATGCATGATTAAATTTGTCTTTCCTCCCCTGTGTACATGGTTTTCCTTGGTAATAGGCCATGATACTACCATAATTTTTACTAAATCTCCCTTTTACAGTTGCTCATCATTTTCCAAAATGCTATATTTGTTTTTAGTTTTTCCACAACTGATCTTGGTTAAAAAGAGAGTGCTTCAGAAACTTGCAAAGTACACCACAGGACAGTATGTGTATTTTGACCTCTATGTACATCTTTTCATCGATCTACACATCTATATTTCTTTCTTTACGGGGACGGAGAGCAGAATGGAGACAAATAAATAAAAAGAAACATGACATTGCTAATATAAATGACCAGGCCATTGCTTCTGTGTCAGAATGCAATTAGATCTGACCTGGGACTGGAATTCACTTCTCAGCAGGCCTGCTTAATGATTAGTTTTATTGTTTCTTCATCACCCCTACTGGGGGGTTCATTTTTACTGGTAATGGAAAAAGACTGTTGCCCCTGGATAAAAAGCTGGTCATGAAAGACAAAGGGCTGATTGAGGACTGCTAGGCTTTTCAGCCTGCATGCCACCTCTTCTTTTGCTGTCCTGGCTGACAGCAGGAAAAACAGTGAAAGGGGTCAAATCTTAAAGGGCCTTCAGGGTAAGGAGCATTGCGCGGCACATAGAAATTAGCTGGAGAGGCTTTTATAGCTTAGAGCAGTTCTGATCACTGTTGTAAGACAAATTGAATGAGAATCTTTACAGCAAGATATTGCAGGTATCAGGCATTGCTAGTATGATTAGCGTTGAGTCTGAGACAACAAGCACGGTTAGCAATATAACTGTGGTTTGCAAACACCTGCTCACACTCCCAATCCCAGCATGCAGGTACAAGTACACTTCTAGCAACAGCTAGAAATTTCCCAACAGCTGCAACAGGTAAAGACTAGTTTAAATCCTTGGCAAAACTTGTGTGCCGGCTGCTACCTGTTCGGAAGTGTTTCCAAAGGGGTTTATTATAAGCCCTGGCATAAATAAGAAGAATACAAATAGTTCCTGTTTGTTTGCTTTAGTTCACTGGGTACATGAAACATGTAGTGTGACTCACAAAGTTGTAGGATGACTCTGAGGTAGAATTACAGACGTTGTGCTATCTGATATTGTGAGATGTAACAGGTGTCTGTGAAGGCAGTTTCCCCATCTGGAAACACTGCTTCAGGGAATTTAGGCTGCTGGTGGAGGAAAGGCTGGTTGGTTTACACTAGTGATGATAGGTGAGCTACCAGAGGATTGGAATCGGTGGTTTCTTCAGCTGAGCATCTATAGGCTGAAGTGCGTATTGAAACCACAGTAACTAAATGTCTGAGTTTGCAAAAACTTGACTGGAAGCTTCATAAGAATAGATACAAAGCCGAGAGAGTCTTGCCAAAGAGCAATGACACTGCTTCTTCCCCACAGCAGTTCAGCCGGACAGAAATAAAAATAAAATAAAGCATTTTTAAAATCTTGATACTATAAGAACAAGACTTCCCACTGGTGTAAATTAGCGATCATTCAAGGACTTCAGCGCAGCTACATTGATCACATCAATTGTGATCAACTGGCCTTTAATGTTTAATATTGTAATAAATCACGTAATAATGAACATTCATTTTTTTATAATAGAATCTACAACAGAGCAAGCCAAGAGGGAGTTAAAATTACACAGTATGCATTTAAAGAAAATGTGGTCAGCTGTGAACCTCAGACTGGCTCTCTCAAATGAACTGGGAATAACAATGGCCTTTAAATTTGACTGAATTCTGAAATGAATTGGAAGCATAGGACCTGAAATCTGAACAAACCAGGGACATGCCAGTGTCTGCAGTGTGTGTATTCACCTGAGAGCTGGGTCCTCAGAAAAACATGCTCTCATGATCTATTTCAAGTGGGTAATTATGCCCCAAATTTTCCTAATTTGTATAGATAGTTATTCAGCTCTTATAGATAATTATCATGGTGTCAGTTAGGGCCCAAACTATGCATGTACTGGCACATCCACATCACTTGGTATCCCTAGGCTGTGTGAAATTCACCTTTTCAGCTGCTGACAAGTTTCAAACAATCAGATTTGGAGTAAAACAGCTGGGAGGGCTGGCAGGAGCTGGAGATCAGCATCGAGCCTTGTGGCAAATTCCCGACAGCTCTTCTGCGGTTTCTTCTGTGTCCTGCAGGCAGCACCACAGCCACCGTGGTGGCTCCTCTGCGCAAGGTGTTTGAGCAAACGAGTCCCCACAAGGCAGGACAGTGTAGGGCATCCCTTTTTCCTTCCTCTTTTGTCAGGGGGTGAGCTTTAGGAGGACCTCTGTGTAATTCACTCCAGGTCATCTGCCCAAGAACCTGGACAGTCACACCTTGCTTTTGATTTGGAGGTTGCCCAGGAAGAATGGAGAGCACCTGTCCTTCCTGAGTGGACTGTGCAAGACTTAGAGCCAAATGCTGTTGGCACAGAGATTTGACAAGACAACTGTGCAGAGTCATGGCTGAAGAGACTTCTCTTGACATTTCCTATCTTTTGCAAAGCTGACATATCAGGGTTTTGGTAGCATAAGCTAGACTCCCTGTGAGCTGCCTGGCTGCAAAGCAGGTCAGGGTAGGCTGGAAGGCTGTTTCCCTTGTCCAGTGCTTTGTGTGACTTTGAGAGGCAAGGTCTTCACTCCCAATCCCCTGTGTATATGCACGCGTAATATTCTGAGGAAGTTCTCCATTGCTCTCCCTCTCCATCTGGGCTTTGCCATGTGCATGGATGTTGGTGAGTCCTCCTGATCCCATCTAGCTCTGTAGGCTCCCTACAGGGAGAGGACATCCAAGCCTTTGAGAATACATTAAGGAAACAAGGTAAATACCTATAGGCCCTGCTTGTGTAACCCAGTACAGAGTCTTTGGAAAAGGACAGCCCTTTTCCATGTAGACATTAAGGCACAGGAAGCCTATGGAGGCTAGTATTGCCTCCTTTCTCCTACGTGAACTGCCTGGTAGGAGTATCATTAAGCTGGGGTGGGAGTCTGGAAGGTGACTGAGCCACACTTTCCCTTGGCTCACATTTTCCCTTCAAGCCCCCTGGGTCCCCCTGTGCTGCAGGGCTAGCAAATAGCAGTGTGAGTCAGTTAGTGCCGTGTATTAGGGTTGTGAGGTAGGCACGGTGCAGATGGGATGGGTATAGTGCAAAGCACTAGAAAGGGGTTATCGGGGATGTCACCGGGTTTTGTGGGACTGATGTCGTGCCTAAGGGTGCTGTAGGTGATTGTGCAATGGTGCGCTCCACCATTGCTGGAGTGACCTGACAGGACATGTTTTATATAGCTGAAGAAACTAAGGACAGTCTCCAAGAGTCTTTATACTTTTAACTCAAGTAGAGTTAGGTGTATAAGTAGGAAATAGTGCTAAATAAGTTTTTTTGGCCAACCTCACAGAAAAAAAAAATCTGTGGAATAGCTGGAGGATAAGTTCTAGTCTTCAGCATCTTGAATGACTGAAGTCTCATCCTTCCTCTGTCTGCAACAGCTCATTTCCTGGGGTCCTGGTTTCCTGGGGATGAAGAGAGGTAGTAGCAGAAGGAGACCTATGGATGCCGCTAGAGTGGAAGGAAAAAGCAGTTGTTTTGCAGATCTCTTGGCTGGTGAATGCAGCTAGTCCTGGCCTTACACGAAAGGATGGAGACAGTGTGTATAAGTGGTGCCTGTCTTCTCCTTTAGCTGAATTACACACTAAAGTAATGTATAGCAAAGGGGAAAAGGTGCATTGTTAGTAATTGTTATGTTAAGGAGAGAACCTAACTTGCTGATTTAGCATCCATTTCCTCTTATAAAAGGAGAAAATGACAGCGGAGGGTGGGGAGACTTGGCAGGGAACAATGCCAACAGTAAGAGCATTTCAGAACCATTTCAGCCAGATTTCTGCTAGGTTTGGTGGCTATATTATCTCATCTCCTTTTTTCTTAATTGGAGTGGCAGGCCCAGCACACCCAGCAGGGACACCACATTAATTCACCATGGAGCACAGTGTCAAGCTCAGGATGGCGAACAGTGAGGCCTCTATGGAGTATTTGCTGAAAAGCGTGATGGGAGCTGAAGCAGAACTATAGAGGACGTTAGGAAATATTCAAACACAAGATCAAAGTGGGTGACCTTAATTTCCTAAACTTGGTTAAATTAGTTGCTGCTTGGTCACTTAATCTTGCATTTTATGATTATTGATGGCTTGCCCTCTAGGTTCCCTTCCTCTGGTTCGTGCACAGGCTGCACTGTCAGAATTTTTGAGCCTGGTCTGAGGAAAATTATGTTCAGCTATGCAACCCTGAAGATCACATGAAGGTAACTCTGCCTGAGTGGCAACTTCCTCCGTGGCGCTGATGGTGTTTCTGAGTTTATGGGCACACATGCTGGTTTTATGAGACCCTGCAAAAACCAGATGGGGTTGCTGGCGATTCAGAATGTCAGTGTCATGCTGGCCTGCCATGTAAATCTCTTGTTGACATACATGAGGACCGTCATACTAAGAAAACAGAGGATGCTAATAACGTGCCTTTCCAGTGCCTTTTCATCAGGAAAAGAGTCAGTCAGAAAGCAAGGCAAATGTGAAGGGGCACTTGCTGCTCCAGAACAGTTTGTCTGTAACTGTTGCATTGTTAATTAATGCTATGTCTGGTGAGCTCAGCAATCTTCTCACCAGATGGGAAACCATCAGTCTAAGTACACTAGACTGTACACCAAAAAGTGGTGATTCATAGGGATGAGTCGGAAAACACTCACACTGAATAGCCAGCTGTCTAGAGTGAGCCAGGAGGGAGCACTGAACTTTAGCTAGGATGTGCCTGAAGTCAAGCCTCAGCAGGGTTTGTGGGAAGATTCCTCTATCTAGCCATGATCCAGAGCCCAGCATCCTCTTTGAAGTGTGCAAAAGCAAGCAGTCAACCGCTCTTCCACAGTGTGACCGGAGGGAAAGCTTGCAGGTTAGAGTGCTTGTCTGGATGGGGAGATGTGAGTTCTGTCTTCTCCTTAGTCTGTACGGAGCGGGAAGGAGGAATCAAATCCTCTTCTTAGGCTCCCCCCCCTAAAAATATGTCCTTCTACCAGATGCGAGACAGGATGATCTGGAGTAGTTTCGTGTTTGTGCCACTGTCAGCTGCTTGCAAGGACCATGAGATTCACTGAACCAGTGAGCAAAAAGCAGTGTGACTCTGTTGCTTAGTGCTCAGGGTGCTCTGTTGGGAGGGAGGAATCCTGCTTCCAGGCCCACGTCTGTATATTATTAACCTGGTGTTGACTGAGAAGCACAAAGATGTCAATGACACAAATTCCTCTTCCTGCTCCATTTAAACACGGTGTCCACAACTGGCTTTTTGTGGAGACCTCAGTTTATCTGTGAGTGCTGAGCTTGTTCTGAAAGCACCTGCTGAATTTGTTTCCTTGAAGGATGCAAACTGAGAAACACCTTGTTTCTAAATCATGACTGTATTCAGGAGTAAAGGTGTTCATCGACCTAGATTCTGTCAATCTTACACATTTGTAGAAGTAATCTCCTGCAACCTGGTGTACTTCATGTCAAGTAAGAAGGGTTCCAGTGAGTTTAGCCATCCTCAAGTTTAGACAGTTTTTTTGTCACCATTTTGGATTTAGGTGCCTTATATCCACCTATCTCTGACTGCAAGAACCTGTGTCCTCAGGCATATTTGTACAGCTTTTTGCATAAATTGATTGCAGTTTAGTAGTTCTCTGGCGTCTCAAGAGTTTTGTTGCTACTTGATATTTTTAGTGGTATTTTCTATATCCCATTATGAATCTTTGATTTCTTGGCTGTTTCTATTTGACTGAGAGAATCAGAAGGAAAGAAGAAACACTCATCCAAAGTGTAGTGTATTTATTTCCTAAAAAAATTTTCTATGGAAATGAGATTGTGAAGTATATGGATGTTTGAGTTAGCTGCAAACCCAGAAATACTACAGAAACAGCTCTCTCAATTGTTACCTGAACTTCTAACATCAGCTAAAATTAGTCATCAACTGTTTAAAATCCTGTATTTTGAATTTTAAGAAAAGCATGCTGTCAGTTTTGGGTTGTATAGTTAAGGCTGTATTTTCTCAGAAGTCAAAAGAGCTTCCTGCCCTTACTTAGAATATAGACATAACCCTGTAAAAAATGGTCTTTTACTTTTTCCTGATACTGCTAAGAACTTTTGTGTTCTTATTGCTTTTATATGCTTAGTTAAAATAATAAAAAAACCCTCCACCCACGAGGTTAAATGATCTGTACACAGAGATGTGAATAGAATGTTCTAAATGACTCTTATTTTCCAAAAATCATGTAATTCATTGACTGACTCATGTTTTATAGCAGCTTAGGCACTGTAGGCTGATGGCTGTCAGGTGTTGGTAAGCTGGCAGCTTAAAAGTTGCCTCTTTAAGTAGTCCCAATCAAATGAATTGCTCACTGTGAGCAAGGGTGGATTCTGGCCCTGTGTTTGCTGAGACACTCTTGGTTGAGGCTCTTACGATACTACTGGTGTCTGGCTCTGCCTCCTGTGGTACATTTTTCCCTCCCATGGGCTGGAAAAAGTGGTTAGAGGTAAGACTAAGAGGGGGTTCCAGAGAGTCAGTGAGTCTGAGGCCTTATCTAAACAAAAATTGTACCAATTTAACTGAACCTATTTAGAAACGGAGGTTGCTGAATTAATGCCACCCCCTTTTTTTTCTAGAATGAAGTCTGGGGAGAAACATTATTCATGCCAGTACAATTTATACTGTTTCTAATGGCTTTATTTTCCCCTTTGTACTGTCAACAGCACTTGTTTTGTAACTCTTCTGTGCATATTCCAGCATATTCCTGGACGGTAAACCAGAAACTGGGTCCCTTGCTGCTTTTGCTTCTTCATTTCTTCCTTCATACGTTATTTCCTAACCCTTCTAGTGATAGTCTGAATATTTAGCACAACTCTCTTAGTGTTCACTCATAAGGACCAGCTAGCATATTCTCCAATAGGCTTGTTTAGAGAGACGTTTCAAATAATTTTTCTTAATTTGTTGTGCAGTGTAGGGTATTAAGTGGAGAAAGGAAGAGACTTTGCAGCTGTAGAAGGATCCTACCAAACTTAAAATTTGCCACATCAAATAGCAAAATAGCTGGTTTTCACACAGAATTTTCTCTCATATCTAAATATTGGCTCATGACTGACAGTAGGAAAAAGCTTGTCATATATTGCAGACAATTTCTGGCAATATATTCCACGTAAATCAAGAGATATAAGGAGGGACCCAAGTAGAAAAACACATCTTTAAGTTCATTTTTTTGTTGCCAGAAGCATTCCTGGCACCTTATCACTTGGTCATAAGTGCTGGTAGAGATGTGCCCAAGAAGCATCCCTTGTGAGGAGGCTTGCATGTGAAAACACATGACTTCCAGGTCTCAAAGAAGGTGTGGCTTCAAAATGGAGAAATCACAGCAGCAAGTTGGAAGAATGACTTTTTCCCCCTTTGTAATAATAATGTCAGAGCTGTTATTACATTTGGCCTGGGGAACGGATTGGAAGTGTTTCTCAGAAGGGAAGTTCTTCCAGCTCCATGTCTCTTTCAGGAGCTCCATTCCCATGTACTTGCTGGAAACCTTTCAGGAAACCACATTCCCTTTCCTGTCCCCGTTCAGCAATGCGATCCTTCCCAGCCAGAGCGGCTCACAGACCGCCTCATCGGCCGGGCCTGGGAAAGGAATGTGACAACGAGGGGGCAAAAGTGCTGGCACTTCCAATCCCGTCCTATACTGCCTTTCAGAAGAAACCCCTCCCCGCCCCCCCTGCCTTATGAAAGGGTTTTCTACATCCATAAGCATGTTTAGAAAGATCTGCAGTCTCTAATTTTCCAGCGTGTGGTGGGGGAAGAATGTGATTTTAGCTGGAAACAGTCACATGGCCAGATCCTCAGCCTTGTGCGAATCTGCCCGATGCTCCTGAGGTCACATTGTGCTGTGGTCATTTACACTGGCCCAGTATCTTGCTCCCTGAGTTGCCCCTGATGGCCCTAAATGATAGCTGGTGTCTGACAACACTCGCATGCGACTGAAACACCACTGCTATACAGAGGAAATGCCCTGAAACCTTGTGCTAGTGTCATTTTCCAGACAATCAACAATTCAAAAAGACAGTAGGTGAAGAAATGCTGTTTATATTACAAGTTTCAATAAATAAGAGAAAGGGGGCAGGAATAAGAGAAGGGATCAAGGAACTGTTAATGACTTAGAGGACAGAATCGTATTAGAGACAGAAATGTAAACTTGTTTTGCTATTGCTAAAAGCCCAGGAGATACACATTTCATCCTGCAGAGAAATATTCTGATCAGTACTTTTTTCTGTCATAGCAGCAGGCAATTGAGCTTGGATCCCAGCCAGCCTTTTTTATCCTCTCTTTAAACTAAACAATTAATTACAAGAGAACACAAGGCAGGATAATTTAGCCAGCTCTGTTAGTTTAGACAGAATGGGTTATTGGGCAATGCCATCGTGGCACAGAACAATCACTCCTAGCTTCTGTGCCACAGGAACAGTTAAGCCTTCCAAGATGAATTTCCAGCCATCGCTGTTAGGATGATTGTGCTGTTTTCTTATTCTTTATTTTTATGCTGTTTTATTTACTCATCATTTTTACTGTTTGTATTGTGTGGTGCATGGGTGGTAATGATTAGGTAGTGATTCTCAACACAACAGTTTCTCCTGAAGCAGACATTTCCCCACCCTGAGACAATTGCTCTCCAAAACTGAAGGAAAAGAATTTGGGAGGGAAAAGTCTCTCATTGACCTCAGTGGGCAGGAAGACTGGGAGACAGATAGCTATTCTTTCCACGTTTTGAAAGACTTAAGAAGCTGAGGCTTAGAAAAATTAGGATAGGTGGGTGACCTTTGGAAACTATTTGGAAGCTGCAGGTGCATAGTAGCTCTGAAAATTACAATGCTTACTTAGGCATCAGAAATGGCTTCAGGGGACATGGTTTCAGCGAAGGAGATTAATTTTTTTTTTTCATCTAAGTGGTTTAGACTGTGGACATTATGGCTAAGTGGGCAAGGGTTGGGAAACTGAATTTCATTCCAGCTCCTGATGCTCATTTAATGTGTCCCCTTGCAGTAGCTGTTAACCCTGTTGCACTTATAACTCATCTGTAAACTGGGAATAGCAGTGTTGCCTGCTTAAGTTTTGAAGCCTGGCTAAATAATGTTTGTAAGAAACTATGTGAGGCCAAAGTCATTCTGGGGCTAATCAGTTGCAGAGATGGAGCTAACACACAGGACTCTCTATAACTTGACACCATATACATTTCCTTTACAGAAGTGGTTCCCAACCTTCACTGGCCCACGGGAAGCCCAGTGAGCAAGTAACGTGCTGCATATAACATATGCTTTACTCTTTTTCAGTGGTCTCCATTTTAACTCTTTCATTTCTAGCAGCCACCAGCAACAGAGAGGATTTTAGCAGCAGCATGGAGGACTGCTACTTCACCTGGATTTTCGAAGCACAAATGTTATCCCACTTTGTGTGAATTCATGAAGTCATTAAATAGAGGTTAGGATTTATTTTTTTTGTGTGTGTTCTCCAGTGGGAATAAATTTTGCACCAGAGACTCTTTAGGGAAAAATGAAGGATTTCTTTTTGTGTTTGTGTAAAACATATTGTTTAAAATATCTCATGGCTTTCCGTGTAAAAAAAAAAGTGTCATCACCTTCACTTCATTCCATTAACTCAACTTGTTTTCAGCTTCAGCTGTGCAGTATTTATCACCCTCTATTGTCATATATTACACAGCTGCATAATGGCAAGGTTTTTTTTAAAAAACCCAAAACAATAAAAGCCAAACCCACTCCAGAAGTGAAGCTCCTGTTAGGTGGGAACAGTGTAATGAGTAAAATGTCATTAAGATGAAAGTGTTTGCTGAAGGATTGTAATGTCAAAGTTACAAGTTTATTTATAAGATTTCAAAGATCAAAATCAGATGAAAAGTTTGAAATCTTCCAAGTCTGAAGCTTCAGTAATATTTATTTCCCACTAGCAGCCATGTAGCTA
Source organism: Aptenodytes patagonicus (assembly GCF_965638725.1). Lineage (NCBI taxonomy): Eukaryota > Metazoa > Chordata > Aves > Sphenisciformes > Spheniscidae > Aptenodytes > Aptenodytes patagonicus. The sequence continues at coordinate 46,969,462 of NC_134950.1, read as the reverse complement.
AATTATGTAGTTGGTTTGTATTAAAGCAACAAAGTCAGAAGGCTTAAAGTGAATTGACGAGCAGGGATTTTCTGCCCCTGAGTCATGGTGTGGTCCATCTGAAAGGTTGCTGAACTGTAAGATATGAATCCTATAATCTTTTTGCTGCTCTGCCATTCAGACACTGCCTTCACTTAAGGTAACGTTAAATATTTGCAATGTCCTTCAACTTAGATCACTTGAAATTAGCAACCATCTCAGATAGTCTTGGCCATAACTGCTACTTTCCTTTTCACAAAACCATCACGATAATAATGTGTAGCAGTCAGCTTGATAAAGTGATTTGAAACCTTCTGGAAAAAATGCACTGCACAGGTAGTCACAAGTAAGTGCAGCCGTCAGCCACACTGAGGCCAGTGGGTCTGCTCCAAAGCAGCGTCAGCACTGCAGCCGCTGGTCCTCTCCTGGTACCAGAGGCACGACCTGCTGGCCAAAGGGAGGGGACCCCCACCTGGGACTTGCACGTGTTTGGGCAATTTCTCAACTATGAGCATTTTGGCAGCCTGAAATATTCTGGGTCCATGGGCCGAAAGCATTCAGCAAGACAATCAAAAGTTGGTGTCATGTGCAGCAGCGACCACGGGGAGAGGGAATTGTCAAACAGTGTTTGCTGTGAAAATGGATTCATATTAATCATTTTAAATGATTAAAATATCCTTGTAGGAATAAGCTGCAAAGTCAGTGCATCTGTCTCTGGAGTAAAGCGATATGCCACCCATAGAGCAGTGAGACATAAATAATCACGGTACCAGTCATGTATTCTATTAAAGAGCCCGATATCACCCATTGAAGCTGAAGAGAAGCAATCTGTAAAAAATAGGATTGGTAGGCATCTAATGCAAAGTAAGACCCCTGCATTGTATTCCTTTTACATTAACCAACTAGTTGATTCAACCACTTTAGCAGAAACACTGTTTGAATCACATTTGATTATGATTTGCAAACTTGCCTCCTTACTCAGTGTGTACAGAATCTGCATTGCTGTGTGTTTGTTTTTAAAATAAATGGAATTATTTTTTTTCTCCTTGTGATCCTGACCCTTAACAGTCTGCATATGAGCAAAGACATGTTCATATTTTAGTGTCAGCAGTTGCGCATTGGATGAAACAGTCAAAAAAGCCCAGCATTCCTTTACTTTAGAGGTGAGCCTCCAGATCTCTCTATCTCCCATTCTCATTAAACAAAATCCCTGAAATTTGTGCTTTGCTGCTGCCTTCTAGGTATGAGGAAGTGGTGCGGTGGATGACGCACGGACTGGCCTCCAGGGGAGCTGAGTACTATTCCCAGCTCTGCCATTTGCTGGGTAATATCCTGCAACTCATTTAACATTTTTGTGTCTCAGTTTCTCCAACTGTGAAAATGAGGCTAGTGGGCCAGCATTTCTCACTGAAATCAATAATAGATTCCTATTGAGTTCGGTGGCACTTCAGTGCTTTGAGATCTGTGGGGGAAAAAAAGCTAATTGTTGCTTTTAATACATTTTCCTTGGTTGTCATTCACTAGTTCTACCTCACATGAGCATAATTCAGATTTATTCTTAGCTTCCTCCTTTACCATTATGAAACATAACTTCTTATACAAAGGTTTATCAGCATTTTTATAATCTTCAGTTCTGCTCAATCCTTTCCTAATGTTTTGTAAATATTTTTTCCACTTAAATTTCTACAGCATAATGAAAACATATTTCCTTACTCCCATGTAATGTAATACAAATGGAAGGGACAAGACAGTATTATTCAAAAATTCTCAGCTTATGAAATAATATGTATTAGTTGACATGCCCCAGAGAGATATGACTGACCAGCTGCTCTGGGTGAAACAAATAAATAGAAAAATCCTTTATTAATGATGTACTTTGCAGTAGATCGTATCTGGGGAATTCTGTAGAAACAGACTCTTTCTCATCCCCTCCCTATAAATAAAATAATGAGCAGCCTGAGTTCCTAGAGGTTTGGTAGGCACATATACAGTGCACAAATACATAAGGAATGGTCATATTCAGGGAGGATTTTAGCTTTGGTAACCACTGCATCTTGCATTTTCTTTGGCTTCCTTTAGTCAGCTGAAGACTGTGGGTGAGACTTTCCAAATATAGACAACCGAAATTCTGACCAAAAAATACACACATTCTCAGGAGTGGATTAAGGCAGGATTCATGGATCTGGGCCTTGGGCTTGGAGGGGGCCTGTATAACCACAATGTTTGGACTGAAGTATCCGGCAGCTTGGGCTCTGGTGTTAGACAGGGCTGTGGAGGTGGCAGGTAGAGCTGACAGGCTATGGAGGCGGTTGAGTCATGGGAATTTTTGCTGTATGTTTGAATGGATTTGGTTAGTTTATTGCACTGCTCTGGCTTGCTTGAGGTATGCTGGTTGGCTTGACTTCAGGTCTTCTTTAGTCTTACTCTGCCCCAGCAGTGGGTCACTTTGTCCCACAAATTGCAAACTCGCAGAGAATGCACTTACTCTGTTTCTGATGTGAGATGGAAGACCAGTTAGCCATGAAAACAGATGAACTTTTGTGTACTTGTATAAACTCATTGAATAATTTAGGTTGGAGGTGACCTTTGGAGGTCCTCTAGCGCAATTGCCTGCTCAAAGCATTGATAACTTCAAAGTTGGAGCATACCGCTCAGGACCTTTCCTGTCAAGTATTGAATGTCTCTAAGGACAGAGATTCCACAGCCTCTCTGGGCAGCCTTTTCCAGTTTTAGGCCAATCTCACTGTGATTTTTTCCCCCCCTTGTACATAGTTGGAATTTACCTTGCTGTGACATGCATCCATTGCCACTTAACCTTTTGATGTGCACTTCCAAGAGCTGTCTGTCTGTGACCACCCACTAGGTAGGTGACAATGGTGGTGAGACCCTCTTCTTCAGCTCTCCCTTTTCCAGGCCAAACCAACCCAGCTTGCTCAGCTGTCCTCTCAAGTCACGTACTCCAGCCCTTTGTCCGCCTTTGGTAGCCCTCAGCTTTACTTCAGTTTGTCAATGTCCCAGAATTGGATGCAGTGCTCCAGATGTGGTCTCACAAGTGCTGAATAGAGGGGAATAATAATTTCCTTGACGGCTATTTTCTTAATAAAACAGCCCAGTATGAGGTTAGCTTTTAACACTGCAAAGGCACACTGCTGACTCATGTTCAGTTAGTTTGTCCTCCAGGAGCCCCAGGTCCTTTTTGCAAAGCTGCTTTCTAATCAGTTGGTGTCTAGACTACCCCAGATGGAGGACTTAGTATTTGCCTTTGTTGAACATCATGAACTCATGTATACCTTTAGGTACAGATGCTCATTTTGCACACACAATGCATAATTGCAAATATAATTACCTGTTTGTACAGGTATGCACCAGGTTTATAGACATATTTTGCTAGTTTTTTGTTGACAGTCTCATTGTTTCCAGAGAACAATAAAACAGTAACATTCCTAAACTTCACGTATATATATGCAGGAAGATTTCTCTGGGTGCGTTTAGAACACTTTTAATGAAAAACTTCTCCGTTAGGTAGGGTTCTGTTCTGTTTTTCACTTGCTCTCCTTGACTTTTCCCATTCTTAGATTAGGGCAGTGAGAACCACATGAGGTATATTGGCATAATCAGTAACACAGACTTGTCTGGACCTCAGGAGATAAGTCTGCACTGTATCAGCAGACGGCACCTAAGAATGCTTTTCAAAGAAAAAAGTTTCCTCTATCTTTCAAAGGGAGCTTCCTTCTGTTGTCTTTATTGGAGGTCAGACTGCTGATCGGCCTCCTCCAGAGTTGGAGAAATTCCTCTGAAGACCCCTTAAATTGCATTTCAATTATACAGGAGGCTGCGCTGGCAGGACCATTTTATTTCCAAGCCGCCCCGTGGCTTCTCAGAGGTGATGTGGTTTTGGAATCCCCATTACAGGTAAAAAAGAAAACCCTCTTCTGGCAGTCTCCAACAGAAAACGTGCCTGAAAAGGCATATCTAATTGATTTAGAGAGAATCAAGTGCTCTCTGTAAATAATGTTTGCACAGTGTAAATCTCTCACAAATTAGGCATCCAGAGGAATGTGTTAATCAGCAAGGAGTTACAGGGCAACATCAATCTTTAGTGGCCAGTGACTACAAAAGACAAAACATTCAGAATAATTTGATTTTACAGATGTAAAATGTTCAAAATTTTATTTCACAATTTACAGATCAAAATAAATATTCTGATTTTCAGGTGTGCTGGTGGATGCTAAGAATTTGAAAATCAGCTGATTTAACAGGGGCCTAAGTAAGACTTTTTGAGCTTAACCCGCTTTAAGAAATAAAGCAGCTACTAAGATAGAATGAGTTGGATTGAAAATACTCCAGGATTATTCAAATGCCAGACCCCAGTCTGGGTTCAGGCTGTGTGTAAGTTTTGTTTGGTCTTTCCCAGGTCCATGAGAGATGAAGTCCCTAACATTCTTGTGGGAGACCCTGTATTTCATACAGTTTTGTCATTCTTTCAGAGATCTGGAGTTTGTCCGCTATTTTCTGCAGCAAAAAACTTGGTAAAAATCACCCAGAGAATCCCAGTAAAGGGAACTGCATTTTGGTAAAAATTAACTGAGAAGTCTTGTTCCGGTGATTTAATGAAGGCAGCAGGTTATATCTTTATTGATTCTGGCTTATTTCCTCTACATAAAATAAGACTTTTTGCTGTCTTTGATAACAAAACATTTACCAGACTCATACTATTGTTATTGGTAGAAGCCCTTACAATGTATAACTGTTAGTGCAAGAATTAAAAGTTCTGGGCAAAAAATTGAGGGAAAGATATGAGTGGAAGTTAACCTTTGTTAAATGTAATTAATATATATGAAAACACAAAATGTTTGTTTTTCAGTTTCCTATCACATTTTCCATCTGGTCTCTGCAAAGCTTTGAAACTTCCACTTCCTCTGTGCAGTTTTGCAATTATTCCTATTCACAGGAAGTAAGAGGAAGAGCTTTATGAGGGATATGTTACAAATGGACTGTATGTAGGTGTTTGGACAAAATAGCTGGGCTCAAATCTGATCTGGTATAAACTGAAGTGTGAAATTCAGCTTGTTTGTGACCTGGTGCTTCATTCTGCGGCATTGGTTATTTTTTGTACAAATTGCTGTTGTTTTTTCCTGGTGCTTTTCATCTGTGATCTCAAAGCACCTTATTAAGCAATAATGAATGTCTTTACGGTTTTTAGACTTGATAACTGTAAATGTAATCTGTGTCTAAGAAGTGCATCTGTGACAAAGGCCAGGAGTTGGTAGCAGACTTCACTGATGTGCTGAGCTGGGTCCCTTTATTCCCAGTCCGAAACACTATCAGTATATTGCTTCCCAGTGAAAATGAGTGTTTCATAAACAGAATGAATAACAGCAGCTTGTGAAAATAAGAATAAAGTGACCAATTATAGCTTTGAGTCTTGATTGCAAAGAGATTAGTCATAGGACTCACGAATGTGACAAGAACATAAAGGCACTGGTGGATTGCATTGTTCTGCTCAGATTTCCCTCAACAACAACAGGAACCCCAGATCCCAATAAGGAGAGGGCCTATTACTGGCACAGTTTTGTAACAGCAACACTGAGGTTATTACAATGTACACGTTACATAGCAAGGCCATAGAAGCCTACATAGAGGCATTTTTTCTTTTTTTTCCCTGTTTTTTCATTCAGCACTGAATCCAGCTAGAGCCTTCTAGTGTGAAATTTGAGAGGAGAGCCAAGCTTCCTCTCCTCTAAACATTCCAAAAGATTGATGAGCTCAAAATCTGCATCAGGATCAACATCCAAGTTTTGCAAATGGCATGTCTTACTAATTAGCTGATGCAAGCCTCCAGATCTCAAACTACAAATATAAATATTCCATGACTTTAATCTACCTCCAGTCCAGCTACAGGATGCTTATTCTGGTACTCTCTTCTTACAAATTTCACTTCTTATTAATTCTACTTTTCAGAAAAGTAAATTAATTGTCATAAAAGCAGAGTGGTTGAAGTTATTTCATTTTTCCCTGAAAGCTTGAAACCATCCATTCACAAAGCTTTCCTCCCTCTTGTGCTGTCTCCTGCCTCCCCTTTCGCAGCCCACAGGTAAAACCAAACAACCTTGCAAGATGAGCCTTACAAAGGCTATGAACACAAGCTCGTAAATCTGGCGCGTGAACAAGCTCTATTATTTTTAACTGCTTTTGTGTAAGACAAGAGGCTATGTAAAGAACAGGATGTTTTGAACATTGAACTGTGGTGCATTACCTAACACTGCTGCTACAGATTTGATGTAATTTCTCTGCAGGTGTCAACGGCATCATAAAGAGCATGCTACTGGGATGTTAAACATTTGGCATACATAAGCCCGGTGGACTTACTGATGTATTTTATGTCTTTTATGAACAGAAATGCCAAGTTTGCAGTTTATGTTGTAGACAATTTCAGTTACAACACAGCCTATTCTTGCAGTCCTTTTAGATTTTATTTTATTTTTAAATGGCTGTATCAGGATACTTAAACTTTCGTTACTCTCCACTTTTTTAGGAGATGTGTGAAGTGAGCCACCTTTGTCTTCCCTGGAACACGGGACTGCTGCATCTTCCTTAAGTAGAGAAAGATAACTGCATCCCTCTCTACTCTGCAGGATTGCTCTGCAGCCAGGTTCTTGGTTGCTCATCTTGTCTCAGTCCCTGGGGGAAGTTCACTGATATAGAAAGTAAACCTTCCAAATAATGCAGGTGTCAGAGGTCTGTGTAAGAGGGAGGCTTGGCAGAATCTTTTGTGGAAATTTACACAACATCTGCCCACACAATGGCTGGACAGTACTCTCCTTCCTTCAGTTGTCAGGTGCATTGGAATGTGTATAGAAGAAAAAACAAAGAAAAAAGTAGATCCAAGATTCTAATGCACGGTTAAAAGGTGGTTGTGTTTGGAAATATAAAGCATCGTTTCTTTTGCAGGCAATTTTTCTTTAGTTGTTAGTACCTGCTGTCTTGCAACATTGCATTAGTTGAGCCTTCAAAGAAAGAAGGTATTATCATATTTTAGTGAGACTATCAGTTGATTTTGCCTTTTTTTGAACTTTTGTCAGGGAAATTGTCCTTTCTGACCATATGCATGATAAACCTGAGGTTAAGTGGATGCACTTATGGTACACATGTAAATGAGGACTTGACTTTACACTGTAAAAAGGTGGCTAAAACTAAAGTGGAAGAGCACCGTTGCTGTGAGTTGGAGCATGATACTGAGAGGGGCTGCTCTGAAGAGGGACTGCACTATTTGCTCTGCTGCTCCTATCTCTCTCAGTGATTCATTTTCAACACCCTCTTCATGCTTCACTCATTTTGTGTCCTGGCTTCTAGATACATTCTTCCATGGTCACTTAGCATTGTCTGATATCATCTTACCATCATACACAGTTCTTTACAGACAACTATTATCAGCTTTATGCTCACTTATTCTCAAATTAGTGCCATTATTGTAGTGGATGAGCTAAGAACTCTGCTGCTCTTGGTGTCCTCTAAGTATCGCATTTCCTCTGGGCCACTCATTCAACATTGGGTGGGAAAAGTCACATTCCTCACTAAACTCAGCTACTGTCTAATGAGACCCGTCTGTGTTGCCTTTCTGCATGGAAATGCTGGCCGTTGAAAACACCTGTTCGATCACCCAGTTTGTATTCCTGTCAGTGTAAGGGAAGTCCCTGTTGTACCTTTACCAGTCCTTTGGCTAGCCTAATTTTAAACAGTCAGTTTTTGAGGTAGTTTTGATCCTAATCTTGCCATCCTGATTCGGTACACTTGCTTTATGTCCATTTTGTCCAGCTGTAAATGACTGTACAAGGCATAAAGCAATGGCGAGAACCCTCTGAGGGGGCTAGGTGTGGCACAGGCTGGACACTGAGATGAGAGGAAGAAGCGGGAGTCAGCGTGCCTCCTTCTGGTTGACACAGAAGAGCTGGTAACGTGACACATAGTCTTTACACATGAACTTGTCCTTTTTGGCAGATGCATGCCTTCTTGCTTGCTGGGGGCTTGTTGAGCTTCTCTATTGCCCTGCATCTAAGGTAATGATCTCAGTGCCTCCAGTGTTTGAAAATCCAGTGTGAAATTTATGCATAAAAATAATCACATTTACTTCAATTGTTTAATCGTATATGATTACGTATGTTCTTCGCAGTCAGAATCGGAGCACCTTGTACCTTGCAGGATTGATTTAATCAAGAGGGAAGAGTATCCTGTCAACGGGGTGTTAAGGAAAATCAAGTCCTGTATACAACTGTTTGTTGTATTGCCAAGTCTTATGGCTTTATTTCAAATCTAATGATATTTTAAGTTTTTAAGCCTTCATTCCTTAAATCAAGGGATACTGCAATAATCTGAGCATTCCTTTCAAAAAAGTAGCTTTCATACTCTTACAGTGTGTTGGGAAGATTTGAAAACTCACAAATTAGGAGACAAGAAAGGGTGCTGCATATACCCTTTGGAAAATCTTACGACTTTTTTCCTGCAGCCTCATTATTTTCTTCATCTTTGATTCACAATTTTTGAAAATTTGGAACAGCTGACAATATTTCTGTCCATTTAAGGTGCTGCCATTTAACCCAGATGGTACCCAGAGGATAGCCTCTCTGGCAAAGGAGAGTGGGACTGGGAGCCTTTGTTGAGAATTTCCGGCATAACCACAATAAAAATAATAAATAAATGAGGCATCTCATTCTACCCAGAGATGCTGTATAGTGCTGCTGTTAAAGTGCACATTCGCAAATAAAAGCAGCCTAAATTTAACTATGACTCAATTACACTAAATCTGACCCTTTTTTGTTCTGTGTTTCAATTTAACACTTATTTACATTCTTAGACTTGGCGCTGTTGGAAAACAAGAGAGGGGGAGCAAGCATTTTGGTCCTCAGAATTGCTATAAAAAATGGTGATTAGGAAAACACAGCTATAGTCAGCTTGAAGCTGGGTAGCTCATTTGAACCCACTATAAAAGAAAAGATCGTTTTCTCATCCTATTAAAACTCAGTTAGCAACGACTGTGTAGGCGGCAGGAGATCAGAAATGAACGTCCGACTTGGAGTTTGTACAACTGGGGTCAGGTCCAAAGCAAACTGCCTGATTAGCGAAACAATTTGTATTTTACAATGACAGCAAATAGGTAAATCTTGTGAGCATCAGGAAATCCTGGAGGATTTTCAATGGGAGCACTGACTGGTTTGCAGGTTGCGCTTTGATTAGAAGGCATCATTGGCTCCGCTTTTTCGTACTCGTGTTGCAGGGACATAAACAAGAGTGACTCAATTTGCTAAGGGTATTTATTTCTCTCTCTCTGTGTCTCTCCCTCTCTTGTTTTTACAATCTACATGTAATGACTAATTGGCTGTGTTTTCCCAGCTATTTTATGTTTCTCTTGCTCTGGTTACAAGTCGTACTAAACCAGTATATCCACGGGGACCTATAGACAGCCAACGTTGCCAAAAGATACGCAGCATTCCCCTTTCTCTCTAAGTGTAAAACATTTACAAGTAAATTTACAAACGCATTAAGAACATTTCCCCCGTTGGCTGTTAGTGTTTATTTCTTCCCCTTCTCCTCCCGGGAGCGGACACCTTCCAGCCCCTCACCTTTCACACACTGCTCTCCCGTTATTTGCCTCCTTCCCTCCCCGTCGCCCCTTTCCCTCCTCTCCCTCCTCCTCCTCCTCCTTTTCCAGTTCAGCAGTGCAAATTTCTGTTTGTGCCAGTGGGGCGGCCTGGCGAGACCGCAATTGCTCTACCCCACAGATTGACGAGCCCTCAGATGCCGATTTACTGTACATGGCAGCCACGCTGGAGCCGAGGCACATCTGGAGTGGAGTAAGCTTACTCAGAAACAGGGGCCAGCTCCAGCCGGAGCCAACGGAGCTGAGCGCGGCGCTGAAAGGCAGCCCTCCTGCCTCCCCTTTCCTCCTCCCCGGGTACATTTCCTAATGTAAACAGAGGCCAGGGGGGAAGGACACAGTAACTCTTTGCTGCGTGTTTGTCATTTCATGTTCTTTATCTGCTTGAGGTCAAACTGGAGCTCTGGAAAAACAGAAGCTTTGCTTTTATTCTGAATAGCTGAAAGCCAGCGCTGCTGAAGGGGGAAAAAAAAGAAAGAGTTTGCTTTTGTGTTTATTTGTTCCACTTTATGGTAATTTGGGGGATAATTTCATTATCTGCAGCCAAATTGAAAACAAGCTGTTGTCTATGCTAATGATACCAGTGTATTATTTTATGTACAGTAGGCGTGGAGCTCTTTAAACCGCAAGTGGACTGGATTTCTGCTTACAGCTGTACTGCTTTAACTTTTTTTTATAGTCGCAAAATGAGACTTTCCTTTTATTATCTGGAAACGAAAAAGATTATGGATGGCTGCTTTGTTTTACAAAATGGCGAATACCTTTCACGGCCCAGTGCCAGCCTGCTGTCCCACAAATGCATTTTAACTACGTTACTGCAAAGAAAAAGCATGCTCGTTTTGGGGCAGATACGCTGATTTTATAGTCCAGTTCGCTGGACTGCTGAATTTTAGTCTCTGTAAAGAAGCGGGAGAGATTTTTGAAGCATTTACTGACTGTAAGCAATCTGGATGAGTACTCTGCGATTCTTTACACGTTTTATATAGTTTTTATTTCTTCTTTCTAATAGCAAAATGATAAAGTTTGTAGGTTAGTTGTTCAAATGACATTAAAATGATAAACATGCAATTTAATATGGCTTTTCCCACTCAGTATTCCTTGCAGTTCCATAGATTTTGCAGTGAATAAAGGAGAGAAAACAAACCTCAGAAGACATTGCTGCTGATAACAGACTGATGCATCCCATGTTGATTTAGCTGTCTTTAAAGACAGTAGTAAAATTCTCATTCAGATGAAAGCAGTGGTTTACCCGGTATGGAGACTGTTGGACAATCTTGCTCAGTAAATCTATGAATAAGCCACTGCGGGTCAGCCCCCAAAACACTTTTGTCTATAGGAGTAGCAAATCTTTGATCACCGTACTGTTTCCTAGGGATGTTGGTTCATTGTCTCCCCTCAGTGCAAAGTTTCAGCAGTGCATCCCCCCATGGGGCTCTTACGATTGCTGTTGTATGGTCTGTGTTGGTATGCCATAATACTTACACAAGAGATAGCAATATAGGTTGCATACTTCTGTATTACTGTTTCTAATGGATACTGTTTTAGTTGATTTTAGTAATTTCTTCACAGTTATGTTTTCTCTTACTTTCCTGGCAATTCAGATCCCAGTAGGAAAGGGACAAAATTCCTCATGAACCACCTTGGCCAGGTCTCAGCCTTCTCACCCAGGGAAGCACTGGGCATTACCTCCCTATGGCTGCTTAAAACCACTCGAGGTTAAATTCAGTAAGGAGGGGACTGACTGCGTGGCAGAGGTGTTGGACAGCTTGGAAAGACTGAACTGCACATAACTTTTCTGTGCCTGAAACCTGAAGCAGCATCATGGGTCCAGGACAAATCAAGGGATGGTACACCATTTTGTATGAGCTAGATGGTTACGGAGGTAGATAAAATGGTTTGTTTGGGGTGAAATGATTTATTTGGAAAAAAACATTTCTACACAGAAAAGCTGATGGAACCAGTCTCAAAAGTAAAGCTGTTTGGCAAACTTCAGAGAGACCTTGGCAGTTGACTGAAATCTAAACTTTTCGCAGGGACAGTTGTATTTTGGCTAAGTTTTTCTGGAAGCCTGCAGGGCTCTGAAGGAGGCCTGCCTGGCTGGCAGACCATTGCTCAACCCTCTGACTGCCAGGGTAGAGGATTGATGGCCTGTCATTGCAGGATGGCTCACCAAGTAGTCTACCTTTGAACTAGAGACCTCAGGGCTTCCAGGTTTTGAAACTAGGATAACACTTGTTTTGAAACTTTGTTGATATGTTTTGATATGCATTGGAAATATTTTGATTTCAATGAATTACCAAATCCTGACCCCAAAAAATGTTCCATAGGAGTTTTTTGAACAGCTCTATTCCAGTCTAAGTTTAATGACCCCGAGGGGAAAAAAAAAATGGTTTTCCCAAAAATAAAGTAGAAATAAAACAGAATCTAATGAATGAGTCTGAAGCAGGGTTCCTCTGACCCTACTTACTGGACATCCCTGCCAATAATCCCACTCGTGTCCTTGGACCTCCAGTAGACTGGTCTGGGCTCAGTTACACAGTTCTTGTCTTAATTTTAAACGTGATATCCTGATAGTAATTGTTTAACTGTTTTTTTTTTTCCTCTTTTCATTTAGCGCACATTTGAAATTGCTTCAACTCCTTGTTGTGCACTAATGCCAAAAGTGTCTATGAAGTCTTGAAATGAAATCTTCTTGGTAGATGACTACGCATCCTGCTGGTTATGCTATTGTGATTATATTAATAGCGTGTTCTCCAACTTAAGCAATGTGCAGGTGCAAAACTCTCATTCAGCAGTACATAACTCTTTCATTTGCCATTTCTTGCCAGTAGATTTCCTGCCCATATGAATGTTTCTTGTGAAATTTCTGGAGAATAGCTGCTGGGGTTTTGCCAGTTGTAAGAAAACAAACACATAAACAACCCCCTTCCAAAACTCAACAACCTCCCCCTTCCCCAGTCCTCTCTTTTGGAAGCTGCTACTTCATAGTAGATGTTCTACATCTAACAAAAAAGAGCAGTTGTGAAAAAATAAACATTGTGGATTAATGTAGCAAAGGTAAAAGTAAAAAATTTACTAGAGCTGAGTGGTGCCAATAACGTCACCAGATCCTGCTGTGTATTGGTATGTCCCTTTGGCTCACGTGGGTGCCTCGCTTTAAATATGTGCCCATGCCTATCCTTACTCCGTCACTCAGTCTGTAATGCTTCTTCTGAATCCTATCCAGTTATATTAGATTTAAAAGAGAATTGGCCACAGCAAATAATAATCAATTTTTAAAGAGGCCTTAATGGGGTGGGGTTTTTTTGAGCAAACGCAACTTTGGGACCTACGTGCATTCTCAAGCAGCAGCAAAACCTGTGGAAATTGCATTCACAAACTGTGTTTATTCCAGTAGGCTTCGTGCTCTGTGACCATCAACCAGAAGTGAAGACAGAAGAGTACTTTGAGAATCAGAGGAGATTTAAGGGTTTGAAAATGTATCAGTAGGTGTTAGTCTGCAAAAACATATGTGTGTGGGAAAAGGGCAGTTAAACTAACCCAGCTATTAATACTGTACTTTAAAGGGCAATAGATCTCTTTAACATCTAAATAAACTGAGAAATCTGCCTAGAAGTAAAAAAGGAATTTCCAGTTTCAAGTGTGTTATTTCCTCTCAATGTGATTATTTACAGTATATCTATCTGTTCCATGTTTTTTGCAAAATATGTTATTGACATTTAAATGGTATTTCAGCATAAGATTGACAGATACAAAACAGTCAAACACCAACATTTGCAATATTTTTGACCCCAGGATAAACTGTTGTACTCTAAAAAATTATCCTATTGTACTTCCTTTGCCTGCTTTCAGTGTTTTGTTTTGTTAAAGCAGTAGAGGATTCATTGAACTGGAGCCTGCCATTTGTTATTGGCATTTCTCAGAAGAATAAGAACAATCGTCAATTATATATTTCTCCAACAAAAACATATACTCAGTATATAAATGTTCAGATTATAATTCCACCCCAAATATACATGTATCCTAAAAATAAACCACAATAAATGTTAGACTAAGCAAAAATGAAGAACAGCAAAAGAATGAAGCAGAGGAAAAAAGGGGAAAAAAAGTAGAAAGAGAACCACGAGAATAAAAATGCAGGCATTAACTAATATAGTGGGTGTGAAAAAAGAGCTTAAAGGTGAAGTTAAGAGAGAGGGAGAAAGGAAACTATCTACAAAATTGTTGCAAAAGCACAATTTATTATTACCAGGCAGGTGAAATTCCGATCACAGTCATTGCAGTCAAGTCAGGTGTCCTGAAACACAACAAATAAAACCCAAGGGCTTTTAAATGCCTAAGATTAAAGAAAGATTCCAACGAATTTCTGTGACCATCAAATGATGATTTAATAATTGTGTCAGGCCAGACTTTTTTCTCTATAAAGTTTAAATTGAGTTATACAAATAAGAATTGTAATTTTCTAAAGAATTATCTCCTTCTCAGATTTTTCTGAAGGAAGAAATGAGACTTGGAAGCTCTTTTTTTGTGAGGGGGAATCTAATCAGTTCTGGATCAGATTTGTGTTTTGAACCTCTATAAAATGAAGATGCATTTTGGCTGGGGCTCCAAGCTGGACCCATCTCTAAATTCTGTTGTCCACCAGCTAAGAAAATATAATGGACCTCTTATAAGTGAAACACGTGAGTCTAAATTATTCCTGTAAGTGAATTTGAACAAACTTGGTGCTTTTTAGTAGATTCAGTGCAACCACAGGACTCAGTTATATCTTTAGGTAAGCATGTACAGCTCTCGTTAATCGCAAAGGATTGTACAAGTGCAACACTGGGCAGAGCTGTACTTGCTATTTTTCATTAATTTTTTAAAGTAAAGCCCAGTCATAGTATGAGTATGTTCCTCATTAGTAATAGCATTACTATATTACTTTTCCAACAAAACTTGCAAAATATTACATTACTTTTTGGTCCACTGAACTACTGAACTGCCAGTTCCTAACAGAAAAGAGCTGTAACTGAATCGCTAGTAAAAGGGGCAGGAAATTAGATAAAAGGGTAACACTAGTTTTACATGCCTAAATGAAAAGGTGTTAGTTTTAAATATATAGCCTTTCAATATATTTTCCAAATCTTCAAAAGTCCCTGACTTTCATTATTGAAATGCTGCACTAAATTAGCTGGCAGTGCTGCGCCACTCTTATGTGTTGCAACGTCTTAGTGCATGCGATCAAAAAATAAGGTGAAAATTCCGTATATCCTGATAGGCACCATGACGTCTTTGAAAAATAAAAATCTTGCATGATTGCAGCATCGTTATTGGATACACAAAGATTTCTTTTCTGATAACTATGTAACACGTCATTATTTGGAGGAAGCTAGCATTGTAACCAGGCAAATATCCTTGCTCATGCTGCCTGGTAAGCTATGGTAGGAACAGCTTTTGAAACCCATATAACAAACATTGTGGAGAAAAGTGAACCTTCACTTCTGGTAGGGAGGAGGAGTTGTAAAAGCACAAGAACATGCAAAGTTGGATGGGAATCATCCCACCTAACTTTAGCCACCTGTGTTCACAGCATCCCTATTCTAGGTTTCCTTTACAATCAGCAGAGGATGAGAGATCTCCAGAAGGTGAGCCATATTTTGGTTCTTTGAATTGTCAGCTGCTGGAGTGTCTCTCTTTCTCTCCATTGACCGTAAAGGGCATTTAGGGGTCCTACAGCCCATGGGTTCAGTGCCCATATGTAGGTGGGACAAAACTGGGACTTCCAGTATACACTATAAATGTAGGATGTGGAATTACAGAGCTACGTAGCAAATGGAGTTCTTAGTCCAGTCTAGGAAACCCCAAGTTAAACTTCTCTAGGTTAACACCAAGTCAAACTCCACTGCTAGGAGGGGAGGAGAAAGAGGAAAGAGAATGCATTTTGGGTGAAGAAATAAAACATTTTCTCAGATGCTTACTCAATAGTATTGTGCTTCAGGCTCAGGATGTTGCTTCATTGTCAAATGGCTGATCTTTCCTTGTCATGCTTTCCTATTGTTCTCCATTCCTTAAATAATCCTGGCTTTCAGCTGCATTTTTCATCCATTTAATTCATTTTCAAATGCCCTAAAAAATAGAGATTAGTTTAGCAGATCAGGAATGAATTAGAAAAAAATGTTACATAATGGACCTATTTAAATTACACAGTTGCTACTTGCCTTTGCATAGTAATAAAAATGCAGTTAATAGCTTCCACTTTATTTAGCTGCTAAATTCTGCTCTGTTTCAGAGATGAACTCCAGTGCAATAACTACATTGTTCTTTGCTCGTTAATCACTATTATTTGCTCTCCTTTGAATTGTTGTGAAGTTTCAGAACATGGGCAGTCCTCTGGCAGACAGATGAACGTGTTGATCTATTAGACCTTTTAGGCACTATGATTTAGATGAAGTATTACTATTATAATGGTTTACAGACATTAGTGGCTCATCTTAGGGCTTCACTGTGCAGCCCATGATATCACAGCAGCTCTTGTAGAGGTAGAACTCCATTGGTGTCAATTTGTTCTATGCAAAAGGTACAAGAACAGCATAGTGCTAGTTATTATACAGTCAGTATTTGTCAGCAGTTTCCAGACCAATATACTTGCAGTTAAATCAGAAAATAAGTAGGGGATTACAATTAACATCTGAGGTTCATTTTAATTTTTTTTTTTTTTTAAATTTGCATTCATACCATATATGCCCTTACGACACCATGTACTGCAGAACGTTGCCACAAACTTACTCCTTGAACTGGAGTCTTGTATCATTACAAGATCTGGCAGCAGCAGATATGCAAATGGTTGTAGACATACTGTTGCTCTTCAGCAAAAGAGCAGTCCAGTGCAACAGTTATACTAATACAGACGGAAGTGTTGGAGCAGATTATTCTATCATCTTAATATTTATATAGGTATTACAACTTAGAGTGAACAAAGCACCACTTTTTGTTTTTTTCCACATGTTTTTAACAAATTCTTGCAGTTAATATCTCATTAAACATGTGGGAAAAATCTTTCAGGCAATTGCTTTTGCTCAGACCTCATAATCAATAAATTTCTGTGGAGCAAAAGCTTTATCTAAATTTCACTAGTTAGTTTCCCTGCAATCCACAGTTCACTGTCACCTTATGTATTAAGTGTACTTGCTACATCTGATGTTCAGTGGTCATAGTTATAATCTTTCTCCCTGTATCTCTTTAGTCTGCCTTTTCAGCAGCAGCTCCTGCCATTACATGCTTTTCATTTAAGATGGTCTCTGTTTTGGTCAAGTGTATTTGCTTGCAACACAAGAATGTTTGCTCTCCTATCTTTAGGGTGGCAAAGAACAGAAAAGAAAAATGGCCTGAGGTTACTTGATTGAGCTCCTACATAGAAAACATAGCAGAAGAACGTCTGTTATTAATTATCATAGAATCATAGAATCATAGAATCATAGAATGGTTTGGGTTGGAAGGGACCTTAAAGACCATCTAGTTCCAATCCCCCTGCCATGGGCAGGGACACCTTCCACTAGACCAGGTTTCTCAAAGCCCCATCCAACCTGGCCTTGAACACTTCCAGGGATGGGGCATCCACAACTTCTCTGGGCAACCTGTTCCAGTGCCTCACCACCCTCACAGTGAAGACTCATTAGCAGGACTCTTTGCAATGAAATCGCTTATAGCATTACGCACCTTTCAAAACATACAAATTGGGGTAGATGCCAGACTTATCTCCGGGACCTGCTGCACCTACTGAGTAGCTCTCAGACCACCTGGGATGGACTGTGGTGTCCTGCTGAGACCGCGTTGTGCCTCTTTGCCCACAGAATTTGGACTCTGGCTGGCAAAAGTCCAGAAATCTGATAGTTTAATGCCCAAAGTTGTAGTCTGCTCCTCAGAGTAACGGCCACTGGGCACTGTCAAGTGAAGCTAACTTACCCAGTCTGGTTATCTCATCCTCTGTGTGTTTATTTGAATTTGTAAGGTGCTTCCTGAAAAAAAGCTTTTATGAGGGGTCTGTATATGTTGAACTATTCAGAGGCCTTGCAATGGTCCTCTTACAGTGCCATACTTTGCTGTCTCTGAACGCTCAGGAGAATGCACCCAACTATTCGAATATTTGTGAGTGGACTCTGTAACTGCACAAACATGAGTTCCAATTTAATTAAAAAATTTAGGGGAGCATTTATGAACAATATTTGCATGTTCTCCCATCCTCAGTCACAGCTTTGTCTGTATCATTGGTTTAGAGTAGCAGTTCAGACTAGCATAATAAATAATCCACAGTCACTGAATATGAGTTGTCACTGTGGACAGTTTACTTGGTTTTCTCAGCATTTAGAAATGGTATTTCTCACCTCCTCCACACAAGTCTTTTCACTGCCTTGCCAACTTCTTGAAGGGAAAAATAACTTCATTCTGGTTTGAGGTGTTTCAAAAGTTATGTGAGAAGAAGCTTAGCTGGTTTTTTTTGCAGGAACATTAGCTCAGGTATGTACCTCACTTCTAAATAAGCTACATTTCAGGAAGCATTTATGTAATCTCTGTACAGTGGGAATGTTCAGAAACATTCACATTTGAAAATGCTTTTGCACCAGTAGGTCTCAATAGCTATGTCTGTGTGAAAAGCTTAATCCAATTGGACTTGGCAAAGTCCAAAAAGCTGTTGCCATGCTTGGAGCAGAATTTATTTTGGCATCTAAAAGACGTTATGTGTCATGTTATACTATCTTAGTTTTCTGAAGTCCTTCTACAGTCAACAGTGTGCAAGTGAGAGATCCTTCCACTGAAGATGCCTGTGGAGATGTCTGTCTGCTGATTATAGAAGCAGCACCTGTAATCTAAGCATCTTCCAGTAGATGCTTAACTTTAAGACTTAGGAAGTTAGGTAAGATGAATCCTTCTGCTTACATTTACATATAAAGCTTCTGAAATGTGGATTCCCAGAACTTGACCTTTCAAGCTTAACTTGATATCTGAGCCAGTGACTAAAGCCAGACTCCCTGGCATTTCCCACTGTGCTGCCGGGGTGTGAAAAGGCGCAAGGAGTCACATCCAGAACAAGAACATCTACTTACCATGCTGTGTTCCTGTGGACATCAACACTGCAAATCAGCATTATGCAGACAAACTCTTCTCCTTAAAAGAATCACTTATGCTAATAATTTGTAGGCCTGCCTATCTTCAGCTTTCCACCTATTGAAAGCTGTTCTTTGTTGGTTTAAAATACAAATGTCATTTGCCTTCTCTCCATAGAGACGTCCGCAAGTGACTCTAGTCATCACAGTCAATGATGAGCTGCTGAAAGAGAAATCAGGATTGCAGATAAGTATTGATAGCTCAGCATCAGATCAATACCTTCACTACAGAAATTTAGAGTTCGGAGCACAGTCAACTCTCAAGTTTACTCATCCTGGATTTGATACGTCAGAGTTGGATAATTCCATTCAGGAGAAACACAGATATTGCAAAACTTCTATAAACCAAGCAATGAACTGAATTCCTTTTTGAAAAACCCGGTACACGGATTTCTATAGAACACAGGAGCAGTGACAGGAAAGGCACGGCCTGGTGTTTCTGAGTTATACAAAACATAGTGCTGTGCCAAAGCAGTAGTGTTAGTGGCACGTGAAAAACGATCAGTCTACAGTCCCAATAATACTCCACAAATAATTGGAAACTTTGTGCATGAGTAGGATTTTGGAAGTCATATGAACATAAGAATTACCATATTTGATCAGACCCAAATCCTGCCTTGGTGAGCACCTTGTCTTTGGCACTTCCTATTCTCTTCCTTTGTTATTCTACTTGCATCTCAGTTATGTCCAGAATTCCCAGTAAAATCAAGACTCTACTGCCTAAGCATATGGTCAAAGCCATTCTCTGCCCCAACGAATTTACAGTCTGAAATTGGGAGAATCTCCAAACTGTTGGAGCTTACCCTATTGCCATAAAATGAACTATCTTAAAAGTCCACTCTGGCAAAATATCTTAAGCATCTATTTAAGAGGTGCTGAGTGACCTCATTTAAACCAATCCTTAGGATTAGGCACAATGTTTGTTTAAAGTATTTTGAGATCCTGAGATATAAGAAGCTTTGGAAGTGCAAAGATTTTTTAACTGGCTTAATATGTTTTTGTGTTTATTTGTAGATGTAGAACTGACGCAGTATAAAATTTGACAGCTAAGACTAGTCATGAAATTTCTCCAGGAAAATAAAAACCTGTTTACAATTTGCTGACATTCATGAAAACCCCTAAATGCTTCCAAATCTGCTTCCAGGTATTCATATGCAAGAATTTGCAGACTTTTGCATTGCAAATATTAGCAAATGCTTTTTAAATAATGCTCGCTTTTCACACACCGTTTATATAAGAGCTTTCGGAGTAGCAGCAAATTGTAGTCCTATTAAATTTCAGTTCACCTTCACACTGGCATTTGTGCCAAAAATGGTTTTTGGGGGTATTTTATAGACAATCCAAGAGTACATGTCAACCATTAAGGACCTGAATATAAGGTTACAAATAAGAAAATACGCTATTAATAATGAACGTGGCAAATCCTGTCTGCTTTACCCATGTAAACAATTCAGTCAGTTTTCTAATCACTTTATTTGAACAGAGGAGACTGTGTATGCTATTTCACTGCCTTTTGAATTTCTCTACGTGTGAGGAGTGCAGCAAATAGAAAGAAAATAAACAATTCACTTTGGAGTCTTGAGTTAATTATCAACTTTAGATAACATTCTGTTTAAGGCAGCCATTGAATTTTTCAGGAATAATTTTTTTAAGACAGCAACTTTTAATTTTGCAATCTTAATACTTCTCTATGGGTTTATTTCTAGGGTACTCATCCTAGTTTAAATTTAGCCATCTGGAGAGTGTAAGCACAAGTGGGAAATTGAGAGAAAATTTTACCCTTTTTTCTTTCTCTTGTGTATAACAAGTTTATCGAGCCTATCCTGGTGAGTCATGTCCAGCAGTTTCAATAATTTAGTCTCATTATTCATTAAGTCACTTGAGATTATAATGTTTTTTGATCATTTACAGTTTTGCTGTTTAACGGTTCTGCTGTCTTACCCTAAGGAGTGCAGAACTGGGCCAGGCAGGGAAATAGGAACATTTGCAGTTCGGTAATATAAAATGAATTCATCTGGAAGACTGACTGTTTCTCCTTATTTCCCCTCATTAGTACCCCTTTCACTCCCTTTTCCCCATCCTTTCCTTCTGAAATTGAGCTCCCAGTTGTATGGATCCCCAGGAGATTCAGTGAGGAGGAGGAGCAGCCCTGGCACCCCTGCATACAGCTGGAATGGGATCCAGCTCCTGCATTCCGGCGCTCTCTTTGGGGACAGAGGAGGTGGCAATCACATCCACCAGAACCAAAACGCACTGTTGCAAATATCTCCTGGTGGGTTATTGTTCACGCTTTCCTAAAAGTTTTACAACAGCTTGAAGCAGCCTGGACATAAAAAGTTTAGCTTTACTCCTCTGACCCTGGCTCTTTCTCTCCCACCTGCTCCCAGGATCTGCCTTCCCTTTGGGAATTTCCAGGAGGAATATGACAATAGGGGTTGCCTATGCTCTGTGTATGCACATAAAATGTCTCTTCATGTTACTGTAGGCCAAAAATCAAGGCTGTTGTCTGCTTTAATTTATGCCTCTTTCTCCTACAGCTAGAGTGAGGCTTCTCCTGAGCCTGAACCTACTGCAGCTTTGTGCCATCTGTGGCCACCTTTTGATCTGTTCTAAACCCAGTCATTCAGAGCAATGCAGTTGTGCCAAACAGATCCCCCAAATGCACTAGGAAGAGCAAGGAAATAACAAGAAAACCACCTCTGCTACTGCCTTGCAGAACCTCTTTTCCCAGCCCCCGTCATTTCTATAAACAACTTTCGATGAGGAAAGTGGGAATTTGGTGTGGAGAGTGGGAAGGAAATATCAGCTTGGAGGAGGCAAGGGAAACTGGGAAAAGCAGAAGCCTGGGAGGGGGGGTAGCAAACTGGAGCCGGGGGGAGACTAGCTCTGTCTGGAAAAATAGAGTACAGTGCTCCCTGTGGCTGAAGATGTGTCATCACTGCCAGTGGGCTTGGTGGCCCAGGCTGCCTTGCCAAAAACTGAGAGCACGCAGTTGCCTAAGGAGCATTGTTAAATGAATCTTATAATTTTCTCTATTTGTCCAAGGTATCTTGTTTATTGTCCGTTATTTCATCTCCGAGGGTCTCTTCCATGAGGGCTTGAAGGACACCTTAATTACCAGCAGCAGTAATGGGTGGCAGGGAGGTAGCAGCATGGGTCTCCTTTCCTGCCCTGCCATTTCTTCAGTTAAGGAAGTCACTTGTGCTTTCTTTCATCATTCCTCCTCCTCCTCTCTCCCTCCCCCGTGTCCCGACTCCCTGCCCTGATTCAAGAGCTTGAATGTCTGCTGGTGGTAGCTGTGGTGGCTGCAGGGAGGAGGGAATGGGGGAAAAAGCAGAGGGAGTAAAATAAGTGTCAAGGAATTCATTGTCTGTTCTCCACCTGTTGTTATTCTGGTCCCAATCAACCTGCTAGCCAGGCTGGAGCCAGTGGCCATCTGGAAACACTGCTCTGTTTATAAACTTGGCATGAAGCAGCACTCCTGGGCCCTGACCTCCCACACAAATCTGGAAACAATTAGAGCAAGATGATAGGCAGGCAGGCAGGGAGAGGAGGGGAGAGAAAAAGAGCGCGTGAGAGATGGAGGCTGCAGAGAAGGGAAAAAACAGACAGAGGGAAGGGGGGCATGGACAAGGTGGCAAATGTTTCTGAGATGCAAATATTTATGCCCACCTTAAATGACCGCTGGCTCATTAATTATTGCCCTTGCCAAAACAGCTTTTTTTTCATGAAGGCTAAGGCATGCCTCTTTGCCTCCTCCAGCAACACAGGTTTTCTAAATTATATTTTATGTTTTACGCTGCTAAAAGTTTGCCTTTACGATGCTTAGGAAATTAAGATGGGTCTGTTAGGCCCACATGCTCAGACCCATACACATTCTGTACTTGGTGGTATTGAAAACTGGAGTCCAAATATTGCAGCTCCCGCCCATCTCTACTAGGAGTAATGTCTTTCTCTGCTACTCGTACACCCCGGCACGCTGCTTTCCAGAAAGGACGTCTCTCAGTCTCCAGCTCTCCCGAGTGTGGGAGTCATTTGGGCTCAATTCTCTCAAGCCTTCTCTCGCCCCACCCTACCCACCCACTCTTATTGCAACTCATCATCGTCTTTACTGGGAAGGCTGTGCTTTTCCTGGTCAAACCAGACCTTCAGTCACCGGGTTACTCCCTAGCTCTTCTTCAGATTTTGGACCCTTTCCCAGCCCTGCTTTTGCTGTGCAGGTAGACAGCCTGCCCATCACCAGCCTGCTCCAGTGGAGCCTTGAGGATAGCAAGGAAGAGCCACAGGTCATCATGAAACAAAACCACGCGTTTCCCTTTCTGGATACCTGGTATGGGCAATCCTGTCCATGTTCTGGGTGGTTTTAATGTGGCTAATACAGATGCCAGTGTCTTAATTCACTTCTCAGAATGTGTCCTTTCAGTGTAAAAGCTGCAAGAGTGAGTCCTGGACAAGACAAGCTTGACATTCATTTCTGCTGGCCTGACTAAGGGGAAGATCCCTTTTGGCTCACCTGACAAATCTGTTGCTTACGCATCCTGAGAAGCCAAGCGTTGTGTTTCAGGTGCAATAAAACATGGCTCCTTCCTGGTGTGCAGAGCTGCTGGTGGTGACATTGATTTTCTACCAGAGTGCATCCAAACAGATCCCTGTGCTGGACCAGGTATGGCCCTGGACGGCCATGTTCAGGGCTGCAGCTGGGGCAGCAGGACCTGAGCCGGCGTAGCTGAGTGTGTGGTATAAACCCACACCTTTTCATTTCCTTGATTTTCTTCATCCACCAGCCTTAGGCCTGGACTAGTGTGCCTTGCTCATGAGGTTAAAACATTAAAGGTTTATCTGCCCTGTAATTCGGCCATAAAAAACTATAGTTCAAAATGCCCCAGGTAGATTTTTTTCCTTGACATAGGCTTCAATGGACTCGCCTCTGGTGTGTACATTAGGGCAGCCTTTGGCCCATTGGGTCTCACCAGAGTGAGTGGCTTGCCTCAGCTATTTTGTGCTGGCCACGATACAAGCATGGCCCAAGTAAGACCAAGACAACTGATAGTGCTTGTAATACCAGCAGCTGTGCAGAAAAGGAATGATCAGCTGCAAGATGAGGGCTGTTTGAATTTTACGGCGCCTAACAAGTGGTGTGTTATGCAGAGGTAGTTGTGGTTTGACAGGGGAACCATTCTGCATGCTGTGGGAGGCACACAGGATCCACTCTGTGTCATGCTGTATACAGCATCTCCATTATCTAATGCTGATTTTTCCTCAAATGGTGAGCTATTACCATTGGATACACGCTTATAGTATCTGTGGTCTAGTCCTTTGGGGTGCTGGAAATCTTCTGAAAAGTGCTTAAAAGGACTTTTGCTCTCTGAGGGAGTTCAGTGGTTCAGACTCGTTAATCTGAATGAAATATTGCTATCATAATTAGTGCTAATTGGCAGCTTTGTTTGCAGCCTCATCAGAGCCAGTGATTAGCTAAACAGAATGAGGAGGCTATAAACGCGTGTCTATTCTATAGATAAATAAAGGACCTTAAGGTCAATTACTGCACTTTTCAGAGCGCTGTGTTCATGTACTGCCTCCTTCCCTTACCAGAAATTTGTGTTTCACAACACGTGGTTGCTTTTCTCAGATTTGCAGTAAGCATCAAGTTATTACGTTAATGTCTGGTGTGGCTATTCCTACATTGACCCACTCAGGAATGCATTTTGTTTTGACATGACCTTGGAACTTAAAGGAATACAAAATGCACAACATGTAGGCGTGTAAAAATAAATACAGGGAACCCACCAGACATGAATAGCAAGGAGGCTAGAAGCAATTCAGCCATAGGGCTAAGAAACAAATGGTTTCTTTATGTGGCTCTGGCTGTTCGGTAGCTGTACTTCAGAGCAATGTAATGGGTTTTAATGTTCATAAAAATGTTCAATCTGGTAAACCAATTTTTAGACTCTTACACAGTCTTGTTGAAATTGGATTCATTTGAACTGTAATATAAAATATTATGTTTACTTAACCCTTGTAAACTGATCTCCTTTGTCTTCACAAACTTGCTGGGCAGTTAAGGACCTAACATTCCTTCCACAGTTAATAAAATGTTGCATTTTTCTCTCTATTCATAAACTTAATTACAGTCAGACCTGGTTAATCAACATCAAACTTTTTAAACGCTCATTCTTTTAGATAGCTTTTGGTTGAAAAATAAATATGAAGGTCATGCATTGAGCCATTCTATATTATTAAGGTTCCTAAAGTCTGCTTAGATTTTTTGTGTGCAGCCCTGCAGATAGTGCAGCATGCATTGACTGAGGTCTGATTGTACCTATGATGCAAGCTTTAAATCATGTCAGAGACTTTGCTCTTTATAAAAGGTGATAATCCATTTCTGTCCTCATTTTTGAGTCAAAGTCCCGCTGATGTGAATGGCAGTTCAACATTCAAAGCTGCTCCTCTGTTCCCCTCTCTACCCATTTCCTGAATTTTCATCTGTCTCACACCAGGCCCCTGGAGACATTTCATACAGGCATTTCTATGTTACTTGCAAGTGGGCAAGAATAAACTACATTCCATATGGCCATTAGGTAGCCTTTTTGCTACATGTACATTGCATTTCTCAAGGCACTCAGGATTTACAAAAATCCTTGAATGGTAGAGTTGATGTTGATCAAAGAGTCCGAGATTCAAGAATTTATGAAGAAGGATTTTGAGGTTTTCTGTCTGAAACTTTGTAGAGGATACAGTGGCTGGAATAGTGTTTATAAATCCTAAAGCTTTTTCTGGAGGTAGCTGGTAGGTAGGAGTGAAATCCCTTTACAGCCTTAAAAGACGATATAATTCGGTGTGCACTTTTGTTAATTAATTTAACAATGAATGCCTGGTTAGCTATGCATGGGTTGTCAAGGTCCTGGGGACCATTTCACCCCACTCTCAGTGTGGAATATTAAACAAAGTGCAAGATTAGAATTTTAACTAAAAATGAATAGTGAAAGGATATAGCATGTTGTAACTTCAGCTTTCACCTCAGAACTGATTAATGACCACAGAAGATAAATGTAAAAGGTCAAACCTATCAATTTTAAAACAAGGAGCAATACCAGAGCTGCCATTTCTTAAGTTCAAGCTTCCTGCTACTTTAAGTCCTGCTTGCAATGGCTTACGCTGAGTGCTTGGTAAGGCTTATGGTGGCACTTTGCATAAAGCTGGATTTTATCAGGGCTAGTTTTCAGCTGTGAATCAGATATGCCTTTGTGTATAAATTCAATATTCTGATACTAGTAGGACGGATGTGAAGCTGTGCAGAAGTTAGCAAAGCAGCTACCAAAATAAGGCAAGACAGTATGAGACCCTTTTGTGTGTATGCCTCTGTGTGTTATTTAAGGAAGATAGCTTCATCTCTGACAAAGCGTCTGTATTTCGTTGGGGTACTGCTTTTTCCTCAGTTTTATGACATGACTAATCAAAGCACCGAGAGATCTAGTGCCTTGCTCAAGGTCACAGATCGATTCGGTGGCTCTGTCTCAAATCTAGACTTCAGCATGGCTCCAACTTTCCGATAACACAGCCTCTGCGAACTCCGAAACTAAAGGCAATACGAACGACTGTGTATAGTATAACCAGTACAAAGACTTTTTTTTGTTGTTTGACGTTCTCTTTTAAAACAATATGTGGAGAGAGAGTACATGAAGAGGGACTAGGAAAGGAGTAAGTAAAAGAAAACACTGTATTCTGTGTTCACAAAATAGTAACAAGGACTTGTACAAACTACATTCATGCCCAGGCCGTGAATACACAGCTTGCATGTTTCAAAGTCTTTTCTGCAGAGTGCCTTGTAATCAGTATCCTCAGCATCCTGTTTAAGAGAAGCTATTAACTACTTGCAGTACTTTCCTTCTATTTTTTGGTAAGATAATATGAGGCAAAGGCCAAGAGCTAACGTCAGGATCTGTCCAAAGCACTTTTTTTTTTAAAGAGGTCTGTTAGTCGATATTTTTGAAGTGGCAGAAAGGAAGCACCGGGGCAGTGTCCTTCCTGGCTCTGCACAGCTTCCTGCGTGCTTCCCTGCCGGAGCGTTAGTCAGAGCCCTGCAACAATTCATACTCAGCCTCCCACGCCATCGTCTGCCTGGCTTTGATTTTGTGAACTTGTACGATCAGCCGACCGGTCTGTTCTCTGACTTAAAGATGAGTGTACAGGTGGCCGAGCAAAAAGCCAGCAGAAACATCACCGTGATTCAGATTGCGAATGATCTCTGTGTGCGTGTCTCTGAATACACCTGCCTTTTAATGCTGTAGCAGACAGGGTTGCGTAATGTACCCAGATTAAAGTCTACAGGGCTCTTGGATAAACCCGTTGTGGTTAAAAAAAAAAAAAAAAATTAGAGGTGACTGGTTGCTGACTAAACTGTTTTCACGCGCACATTTCTCATATCCCTGGTGATGAACTCTCTCCAAACTTCTTCCCACCTGTTTATGGCTTGGCTCTCTGGGCCAGGTACTGTTCCCATTGGCACGAGTGCAAATCCAGTTACCTGATGTAAATTAAAACCAGTTGGGCTACTCGGGCTTCACATCATTGTAGTCATTGTGGAGCCACAATTTGTGAATGGAGTGATGTCTAGCGCCGTGATTTCCTGCAAATGGTGAAGAAGACGCTGATTTTGCCTGTAGCAACAGCTGCTAAGAAAGGGAAGAGAAAAACCTTTGCAAGAGCAGGAGGAGATAACAAAGGCAGTGTACAGGGAAGAGTCAGTCAAAGGACCCTCATTATCTTTGGCTAAGAGTTTGCACACTGAAAGAAATGAGGATTTGCAGGGTTTTGGTTGTCAGCCTTTTGTGGGTGTGTCTTCTATCACATTTCATTTTTTTAAAATATAACCAGCCTTTTTCTTCTCTCCTTTCTATTCTGACAGTACAACTATTAGTAGCTGCATCCTGAGAGCCAGTGTAGTAATGCAGTCCAATCTTTGTCTATTCTCTCTCTTCACCTTTTAAAAGTCTTTGAGATAATTTTGTGTTAAAAACAAGCTGTCTCCTCAAAGAGAGCACTGCTGTTCTGATTCCTGTTGTCACTGCAGTGAGAAACTGGTTTTTACCTCCCCATGGCTTAATGCAGCAAGGAAGGCTAACGGAGAGCCTCTCAAGAAACCAGTAGGCTTTGACTTTTCTTCAAGAGGATGGAGGATAGCAGAGTTTGGGAAAGTTGTACCCTGCAGTAATAGACCTAACCCTCTGCATGCTACCTTACAGCCACTGCCATGGGGGATCATACTGCTCTGCACACTTGGGACAGATTTCAAGGCAAATGTTTAGCGAGAAACCAGATATTGAAGCAAGAGAGATGAAATGTTATGAGGACAAAAGGATTCTGCTGTTATCAGAAACACCTGGGTCCTCGGATCAGCCAGGGTCAAAGAAAGAACCTACGTTCTTCCTGCCACATATATATGAAATATAATTTAAATAAAAAGACTCAGCAGCTCATAAGAGATCAGAGCTTTTTGCACCTTCTCTATTACCCTATTGTTAGCTTCCCTCGCTGTTTGCAAGTCAGGCTGTATTTGCACTTCAGCATGAATGGCTTTGTAACAGAGTTTTGTAGATGACTCTTGTAGTTTTGTGAGAATTAACCATTATGTGACAGGAAAACATTAAAAGAGGAGTAGATGGGTTGATGTACTCAATGATTTTACATTATTAACTTGTTTGCTGTGCAGCTGTTAAACCAGATTTGTTGCTGCTTTTTCTTTGTTCAGTTCCTTATTTTCTTGTTAGTTTTGATTCAGCCAGAAAACTGCCCACGTTGTTTTTGTGCTGGGAATAGTTTATTGTGTATTTAGTGTATTCCCAATGCAGCCTAAATGTTTGTGTTATTATAGTAGCTCTGACATGTTCCCAAATAATATTAGCTGGGATTTGATGAGTGACTACTCTTGATGCAATGCAAACGTGACCCATATAAAAAAAAGTTTCTTCCAGCCCTCTCTGACACTAAGGCTTGTCTGGTACATCAGCTTACTTTTGTATTCAGCAGCTGCTTTAATAGCAGTTACACTAAGCCATGAAATTGAATATATCTCAGTAAAGTGAGGTGACTGTCCATTCTGGTCTTCTTGAACTGGACCTGAAGTTTCACATTATGTCCCCCAAATTTTTGCCAGAAGACCTCAGCCGCTCTATTTCTACTTCATCTAAGAAAGTGCTTTGCTTTTTGCAGAATGTTGGAGACATATGGCTCTGTCAAGTTACATTTGCTGTTAGTTTAGAAGAAATCTGTGAACTTTGTGAAAAACAATGAAGAGAAAACTTGTGGCACATGGTATCTGTTTTACTGCTTTGTTCACGATTGTGTTACGTATCTGTAGATGGTGGATGGTAACTGTCAAGAAATCAAAGCTGGTTTTTTTTATCATCATATATGTTCAGTTTTCATTATTTCATGATAAAATTCTTCAGTACCCCAAGGTACTGACAGCATATATGACTTTTAAAGTATACATTTGTCTTTTATATTGCTATTTCATAATCCTAAAGATGTTAACACAAGGTTTCTTGGAATATTTATTAAAAAATAGCCACTCTGCAGCACGTACATGACTGTGTTTAGCAGTGGTAAAGAATTTCCCTGTATCCTAGTGAAGAAAAACAGTAGAAAAATAGAACTGGGAGGGAATTCATCTGCTTCAGCCCTCTGACCCAAGGCTTCTCACCTTGAGTATTTCTGACAGATGCCTGTGCAAGGCCTTGAGCTGTTTGGCTCCTCACAGTAGGACTTCCCGAGTTTTGCAGTTTGCAATAGTTTAGAGAGACATCCCCGCTACCTTTTCGATTAAGCTGCCCTCTGCTTGCGAAGGCCCTGGTGCAAAGGCTTGTTCTCAAGATTTCTCACTGTTGCGAGCTGCGGCTCAGCTATGCTGCAGCTGCAGTAAGCCGCTGTCTGCCATTGCTGTTTTAAGCACCATGTTGATTAAAACGTCTTTGAGGCACTCCGTGTTTTAGTGGCAGGACCTGTTGATTTGTGTTATGACACACAACAGTGTCAGTTCTAGAGGAATTGAGCTGAGGTTGGCCATGGTAAGAAGTTCACTCAGACATAATGTGAGCACAGCACCTTCCTACAGCTCTTCAGAAACAGAAATCGGTATATAGGGCTTTTTTTTCCAACCCACTCTTTAATTTACTTTGCTGTTGCAAGATAGCAAAACTTTGCTTTTTGTTCTTTGGTGTTTATAGGTTTCTGCAATGATGTAAAAGTGGTGTTTTTTACAAAAGGTAACAGTTGTCATGCTTGTAAATCAGAATAATAAATCATGAAGCTTTTTTTTTTTTTGTGGGCTATTTCTGCCTGAGAGTTGCATTCCCTGTGCACTAGAAAGAACATGTTTCCTGACCACTAAACACCTTTTCCGCTTCATGTAAGTTGACACTTGTGTTTGCAGCACCAGAAAAAGTGGAATCAACCAAAAGAAGTCAGGTTTTGTTTTTTAAATGGTCTATAGGGCACAGATAATTTATGCATCATCATCATCAGGTTACATAGGAGTTTTGTTTCTTTTAGTGCAAACCAATTTCTTGAATGCCGAAATAAAATCCTTATTTCCAGCAACACCCAGGTCTTTCCATTTTGCATGTGCTGCCTCAGGAGATCCTCCTTCATGGAAAACTGATTGCAGGAGACACACATTTTCCATAAGTTTTCTGCTGCCTTGTACATGCTCCTTAAACATACATTCATTTATAGATGGTTTGTTATTTATTTCTCAGGCCATAAAAGACACTACCATAGGTGAGGTTCTGCAGCAGGAATCTCAGCTATATAGAGGGTTGTATTTTATGTCATTCTTTCACTCATTAAAATGAAAAGATTAGTGTGTGATTAGCAGTGGTAAAGAATTTCCCTGTATCCTAGTGAAGAAAAACGGTAGAAAAATAGAACTGGGAGGGAATTCATCTGCTTCAGCCCTCTGACCCAAGGCTTCTCACCTTGAGTATTTCTGACAGATGCCTGTGCAAGGCAGTTGTGTGAAGACTGAGAGTAAAAGTTATTCCCTTTCTGCTACCTGTTTTGCCGTCCCCAGGGCGATTCACCCTCAGCCCCCTCTTCCCAATGCTGGAGCCTAAAGGCACAAAACAGGTGGCCCTGGGCTGTAATACTGGAAGTGGGCTGGAAGTGGGGAGAAGGAGCATTTCAGGAAAAAGAAATTACTTCACCAAAACCGTATTTGTGAGCTATTAAACTATTTGTGTTCCGGTCAGAGCTTGCTCCTTCACAATCCAGATTCTCCCCTGGCTTAGTGCTGCAGTGAAATCATACTTTTGTGCTTCTGACATTGCAGGCTGTTGCCAGCATAGAAATGATTGTGATAGCACAAATCCACCAGGGATGGGCAAACTACTTCAATAAAAATAGCAACTGCCATGAACCTCAGCCCAAATTTTGAACTCTCTCCCCCCCCTCTTTTTTTTTTTTTTAAGCTAACATGATTTCAATAAGTACCTCCCTGAAATTAATCATGTGGACTCTACAGTCTTGGCCGTCTTCGCTGATCCAGCTGCTGTCCTCAAATCTGACAATTTCCAATGCTTCCCTTGGGTTAGAGGGAGTGAGTACATTTTGGGGTATACCTTTGACCTGAGGAATGCATGGGATGGGAAGACATCAGCCAGCTGAGCCCAGAAGAAAACGTGCCAAAACTGAGACTCCCCTGATAAAATATAGCTTGGAGAGGGGAGCTCTTGGAAGCCAGAAGGAAGGAGCTGCTTTAGGTGCAGGGGGAGGAGGGGGATGAGGAGAGGATAGAAAGACTGATTATGTTGGGAAGAATATATTCAGAATAGAAGAAAGAGATTTCAGAAGATTTCCATAAGCCCTGGAGCATCCAGGCCACACTGCCAGATTGTCTCAGCCTGAAGTGTGGGTCCTTAGGGTGAGAGCGAACAGAGCATTCCCCCACCACCTTGCACACTTTATGCAAAAGTGAAAGAAAACAGCATCGTGGGTTGCAGAGGTAATATATCTTCTGTGTACCCCCGTGGTGGGAAGTTGTCCCAGAGTGTGTAGGAATGGGTGAATGAATAGGGCACGACTGATCCTTCGTGGGCTCTGGTGCAGGGGGCAGGCTGTGCGCTCCCGGGGGAATGGACTTCCACACCAACAGAGCATGCAGCTCAAGTGCCCCTTGTAGGTAGGGACCTTGAGAAATCCCTTCTGTTTCTGCTCAAGCCCTGTGTTAGGCACAAGAGATGTGGGCTTGCTGTGCTGTACCCTGGGCTGGTCAGGTACGGCAGTGGCCACATGGCAGACTCATCCTGGCACAATCCCGGGCTTACAGAGCCATATGACTTTTGGGATGCAACTGGCTACTGCCTAGCTTAGTGGAGTAAGGGCAGAGAAGCAAGGGTCTGTCTCACTATGTAAATGTACCCCATGGGTGAAATGCAGTCCCTCTTCCTTGAGTTGTCTGTGAAAACTCAGTTGAGGAGATAAAATGGGCTTGCAAGAGAAAGCAGCTTGTTTTTGGACACAACTACTGCGGGTAATTAGCACCTCTGAGGAGACTAATGAAGAGAAGCATGAGGAAGGTGAAGGAAATTTGCAGTTAATGCTGGTGCACTGGCGAGCTTTCCAGAGTGTGGAAGTTTCTCTTTAAGCCACGTACATGCTGCAGAGCAGGCGTGTGGGAAAGGTTACAGTGAATTTGCCCTCACATAAGAATCACTTTAGAGCAAATAACAGTCCCAACATGAGAAAATGATTTCAAGCCATGAGAAGCTGAAACATTGTTCAAGGACTTGTCAGATCTGTTTTCTGCATTTCTTTTTTCATATGTTTAGCTTAGGTAATATTTACAGTTTTAGGCATTTGGTTTATTGGCCATGGTGTTCACTTTAATCAAACTATCACACGCTGTATGTGCCTTGCTGTGGTCTGTATTGCATGTAATTAGGGGGTAGCTGCACAGTGCTCTCCCAGCATGAAATGTGCTGGCCTTTAGAAATTGTGCTTCTTCATGACTCTGGTGTTTAATTGCATGCCAAGTGTGAAAATGAATCTGTTCCGTATAAAAAATAATGGTATATATACAGTGCCATTCATCTCTCATTTCAAAATATGGTTACAAGCTATACCGAATAAATCCATAGCAAGTACTTCTGAATGTTTTTTCTCTGACTAATGGAGGGTTTGTTTGTGCCTGACAGCACAGAGGGGGCTGCCAAGATGGTGGGGGAGGAAGGAGGCAGGAGCCCAGGGCAGTTCCCATGGGTCTGGCAATAAAAGGAGCCTAAATCTCCTTTTTTCGCTCTGGCAGCCTTCTGCTTGGTGCCAGCACCCTCTGTGCTGCCCAGGAAAACTTTGCACCATTCCTTTTAGCTCTTCCTGACTCTTTGCAGCCATCACAGCTTGCAGGGGGGTTTCACCATGACCGACAAGAGCGAGGAAGGGGCAGCGAAGGAAGGCGTCGATGAGGACAAAAGGGTGGATATTTTGTTAGCCGTGAAGCCACTGTCCCACAGGGACTTTGGGGGCTGCCTGTAGCCGGTACATCTGCTGGGCTTGGCTAGCTGGTGCCAGACACGTCTCCAGGGGTGCCTTGTCCCTCCCAGGTGTCTGGGGCAGACCCGTCTTTGCAGTCACAGTGTGCTGGGACTGCGGCTGTGTGAAAAGCTGGGAGTAACGGTCTTCCCTTCTCCTCTCTCCTGCCAAGAGCAGCCATGGGGAGACGGTCACTGGACACAGGCAATTTTCAGAAAGCCTGGGCAGGTCTCACAGACAGATGTGATGAGGACTTGTTCATGCATCTCTTTTTCCATTCTGAAGGGTGTCTTTCTCTTAAATAGGTGTGTGCTCACAGGATGCTGTCAAGGCTCCCTGAACACTGAAAAAGAGAATTAATTTCCGACTGCGAAACTAAAGCCTTGTCTAGTTTTAGCCACGTTTCTCTTTCTTCCTTCATGCCTGAATACTCTAAGTAAGGTTCAGGTGCTCAGTAACCATTTTTCAAGGGGTGGAGAGAGGCCAGCACGTTTCAGCGCTCTTAACTATGCGTGTGAAATTCGTGGATGCTAAACTGTAGGAAGTACACTGTGAGGCCAATCATTTGTACCTGCAGAGGAGGAGTTTGGTGTTTTAACCATAATTTAGCCATTACGTCAGGACTTTGGATGTTAGACTGTTATTCTGCTTGAGGTAATTTCAGAATTAGGTCACGGCGGGATCAATTCTGGATGTCCTTCCCACAAGCTGCTCTTTTCCATGTTCAAATACCATCTCAGTAAACCCATGTGGATGTTAATTGTAGTTGCACAAGTATGCTGTTATTGCAGATGTGTAAATTGGGGAAGCTAATGCTCAGGCACACGTTCCCCGCCGGCAGTTCTGCTCTGCAGGAGTACCGTGATCAGAGGGATGGTAGAGGCAGCTGAAGTTGGTAACACCATTAGCCTCTTTGTGAGACCTGGCAGAGTAAATTCTTGCCACTTTTTGAACTCCACTGCCCTGAGCATTTACCTGGGCACCCTGTATACTTTGACTAGTGCTGTCCTGAATTCAGAATATTCTCCACAAGACAACACATGCATTTATATATGAATGGTGAAATTTAGCATTGCGAATTATAATCCTAATGTATGCATAGCACATGATTTTTAAGGCAGCATTGTGACAGAGAAATTAGGGGTAAACCATAATATACTAGGCTGATAAACTAGATCTCTCCTCATAAAACATTAAACTGGTCATGAACTCCATATGCTTTTTTAACTTTAAAAAACACACAAAATTCTCCTTCTCCGTAATGCTTACTAATCTCTACTGATGACTGCACTCATGCATGATCTGTAGGTGACAGACACTTCCAGTCCTGGGTGTAGAGCTTGACTCTTCTGGGATGTCTGTATGACTACATCTCTCCTCTTTTCCAAAGGTCTGTAATTCATCTGAAAGGAGTTCAGTACTCCATTACTTACTCTGTTCCTCATCTTGCTTTTGCTTTTTTCTTCTCTACTAGACTTTCTCTACTGTGTTTTATTTATTTCAGAGACTAAGGGTGCAGATTTTGAAATCATACTTTTTTGTGTATTTCTTTCAGTGGTGTTGAGAGCTTGAGTGCATCAGCAAGATGACCAAATCGCTGAGTGGCTTTGGCACCTGAATCTCTTAATAAATCCTGTTAACAAAGACATTTCTCAGGGGTAGGGTGGAGGGACTTGGGAACTAAGAGATACAGAGGAGATATTGAATAAATGTGCACACAATGTCAGCTCCCAGGGTCTGGCTGATCTGCTCGTCATGCAGTTTGAAGGGGAGAGGGAAAAATCACCTCTGAACTCTTCCAGGCCTAAGACTACTTTGTGCTGGGCTGGTCCATTAGAGCATGGCGGCTGAACCTGTGCTGGTTGCCAGTATGCGCAGGTAACAAGGATGGTGGCCAGCTGTGTAGGACACATTGCTGCTCCCCAATTCCTTGCACAAATGCTGTGCTCCTGCTGTGCAGGAATGCAATGTCACACCTCCTAACAGTTTGGCCCTACACTACTGTGGCATTGCTAGCCGAATCTTCCTCAAACAGTACAGCAACATCTGCTGGGAAAACAGCCGTGCTGCAAAGATGCAATGCAGAAGCTGCCACTGAATGGGTTTCCTCCCTGATTTCAGTAGAACTCCTTATGCAGTTTGGATCAATGATATTGTGATACATATAGAAAAGTGGGTAAGTTTACTGGTAGGCTTTTCCAGGCTGGATTGTATTGTTCTCTATTGTCCAAATGAGAAGTAGGTAAATTGCATTTGTCCAAATTTCTCTAGTTACACAGCTCACTGGACCCAATTGTTCTACTACCCAAGTATTAGAATCATAGAATCATAGAATCATTGAGGTTGGAAAAGACCTCTAAGATCATCAAGTCCAACCGTTGACCCAACACCACCATGTCCACTAAACCATGTCCCTAAGTGCCTCATCTACTCGTCTTTTAAATACCTCCAGGGATGGGGACTCCACCACTTCCCTGGGCAGCCTGTTCCAATGTTTCACCACTCTTTCAGTAAAGAAATTTTTCCTTACATCCAATCTAAACCTCCCCTGGCACAACTTGAGGCCATTTCCTCTCATCCTATCGCTAGTTACTTGGGAGAAGAGACCGACACCCACCTCGCTACAGCCTCCTTTCAGGTAGTTGTAGAGAGCGATGAGGTCTCCCCTGAGCCTCCTTTTCTCCAGGCTAAACAACCCCAGTTCCCTCAGCCGCTCCTCATAAGACTTGTTCTCCAGACCCCTCACCAAGAGGTGACCCTCTTCACCCCTCAGAAGAAGCGTTGCCCTTCTCTGGATACGCTCCAGCACCTCGATGTCCTTCTTGTAGTGAGGGGCCCAAAACTGAACACAGTAGTCGAGGTGCGGCCTCACCAGGGCCGAGTACAGGGGCACGATCACTTCCCTACTCCTGCTGGCCACACTGTTTCTGATACAGGCCAGGATGCCATTGGCCTTCTTGGCCACCTGGGCACACTGCCGGCTCATGTTCAGCCGGCTGTCAACCAGCACCCCCAGGTCCTTTTCCGACAGGCAGCTTTCCAGCCACTCTTCCCCAAGCCTGTAGCGCTGCATGGGGTTGTTGTGGCCCAAGTGCAGGACCCGGCACTTGGCCTTGTTGAATGTCATACAATTGGCCTGGGCCCATCGATCCAGCCTGTCCAGGTCCCTCTGCAGAGCCTTCCTACCCTCGAGCAGATCAACACTTCTGCCCAGCTTGGTGTCATCTGCAAACTTACTGAGGGTGCACTCAATCCCCTCATCCAGATCATTGATAAAGATATTAAACAAGACCGGGCTCAAAACTGAGCCCTGGGGAACACAACTGAGCCCTGGGTAACACAACTGAGCCCTGGGGAACACGATTATTCCATGAAGTGGCACTGTCTGAAGAGTAAATCACTATGGCACTACATCAATAAATTTGGCAAAAACTCAGTGCAGAGTGAGACAAAATATAGTGTGAACACTGTCAATAGAGTCTGGCTATAAGTCCAATCCATGGCGACAATCTCCATTTTGAGCCTTTATCTTTTCTCTTATTTACAAATGAGTCACCATTGCCAGCCATACTATAAAAAATTTTAGAGTTGGTACAATTATTTTACCTGTTTGTTATACCATTTGTATAAAATTACATTAGGTTTCTTCAACCATACCAAGTTTGAAAAATTGGTTAATATGAAAACGTTTGATAATATGGTTCAAAATGAATAAACTGGTAGAATGGACATTGAATGGTAAAGATGTCCTTTCCTTGGTCAAAACAAGTGACTCCAGACTGACAGCCAGAGTTTAAGTCCAAAAGTTGACCTAAAACTTGGACTTGGACTCCAGCATGGCGGGTTAAGGATTCCCTGGGATGGAAAGCAGATGTCAGCCTATGGTCTTTGTAAAACTATTTCTCGCTAGTAAATGTAATTCAGTCTGTCTATAATTTACTTTCTCTGAATAAAGGTTAGTGGAATGAATACATGTTAATGGAATATAGCTGGACTTGTGTAAGCTGTTTTACATGGGATCACATGGTATAGTGATTATTAATAAGGTAGACTGATTCAAAACTAGAGTGTCATATGTGAAATAGATGAAGACTTCATTAAGTCATAGGGCTCAGATATAAATTGAAATGGGAAATCATCACTGCGTGACAATGTTCCCATGGAAGTGCACTAACGTTAACAATTTCATCAATGGTTTGCAAAGAGCCCTATGAATTTGGTGCTAATAATAACTGTTGGTGACAAAAAAAGCTGGGAATGATGAATTATAAAGATAAGTCGTATTTTTTTAGTGCAACTGTATTTAAGATTATATATCAAGAAACATGTCACTCTTGCAGAAAGGCACTGAGGCTGAGTGGTCTATCCTGGGAAGAAAGACAATTGTAAAAGTTGTGGCTTAGGAAATAAACCTTTTCAATGAAATTGCAACCTAAAAATGACAAAATATATTGGAAAAAAAAAGCACTTGCACTTACATTTACTCAGCTGACCTTACCATAACAAGGGGAAACATACTGTCACTGTATATGTTATTAGAAAGTTCAACAGCAATGAATAGCAAAAAACATAGCAATAGGTGGATTTTTCACTTTTCAGAAGAGTAATAGCTGACAAGAGTCAGAAGATTATCTAAGTGACTTTCTGACAACACAGTTTACTATACATACATCTTCTTTTATGGAAAACATCTATTGAATATTTAAATTTTTCCCTTGTCCCCAAAATATCCTTTTCAGAGAAGTATAGGAATGTGACTATATGATTATGAGTTTCTATTTCATGTTAAGCAGACTGTGGAAGTGTCTATGCTATTGTCTTCCTTTTATCCTTTCTAATATTCCATGGTAATGGTTGTTACAGAATATATGAGATAAAAGTATTTTTATATATTATGAATCTTAAAATATCCTCACGCTTCTCTGTGGTTTTTAGCATCCAAAAAGTTGTGCAGTCTTTCAGTGTCAGAAGATGACCTGGTTCTGGCAAAGAAGCTAGTGTAGTCAGGTTGAGGATGTGACCCACTACATGCATTTACTTTAAATTAAATAAACATTTTCTTCTACAAACACAGGATATACCAGCATATGTGTAAAATATTTATACTATCCTGGGCCTTCCCACTGGCATCAATAGAAGTTCTGTGTATGAATGTAGGGGATCTTATTCATCAGCCAACCTCCAGACTTGTACATGTAGAAAATGCTGTGTTTTGAATCAGAGTCACAGTGGGTGTGAATCTTCATTGAGTTCCTTGATGTACAGCAGCAGAAAATTTGGTCTCCTTGTTATTAAGTTCTGTTATCTAGAAGGTGATAGCAACGTTCAGCATATGGATCTGACCAAACAAGTGGTTCGATGAACACTCAAATTAATCAAGTCTGCTTTTTAAGGCATTTGTACCTTGCTGTTGACTTTAATGGAAGTATCTTGAGGCTGAAGCATAAATTTCTCCCTTATTAGAGACCAGGGAAACAAGACAGGAAAGAAACATATGAATTCCCTCAGCATGTGAAAATCTTGACCTAGAATCTGTGATGAAGCTCAATTGATCTCAATAGTGTGCTTAGCAATTTAAAAAAGGCCACTAGCTACTTCCTTATTTTATAAATTGCAGGGGAATTAAGTTATTAAAATAGAAGGCTTGTGTCAGCATTGTACCCAAGATAGTCTTGTATCAGCATGGTACCATAGAGAATGGAGGGAGATGGAGAGAGAGGGACAGACAGGTCCTGCTGGGCGAGGTGAATGTTGATGACTTGCCCAGGTCATGCAGAGGACATTTAGTAGAGCAGGAGACTAACGGAGTCTGCTCCGGAGTCTCCAACAGAGACTTCTGATCCCAGACTGCCAGGTGGGCCTTTCTTCCTGAGGCTATGCCTGCTCTGTGAGATGACAGCGTGTATTCACCATCATTGCAAGCACACAAAATTCATGCCTGTGTGCAGTGAATTGTGCCTGCTGAATCCTCCCATAGTGTTGTGTTAAGGGATCTCCCTTGGCTGTTATTGAAAGGTAGTAACTTCTTGAATTGTCTCCCATTTGTAACTTGCCATGTGAGTGCTCCTACTCTGCCTTAGGGCAAAGTCCAAGAGGAAAGCATAGATTCCTGCTAGAAATGACCTCATGATGTGGTGAATCTCTGTATGAGCTCCTATAGCCTCTTTTCTTGTGCTTGATGTCAGGATCAGGATGTGCAGGAGTCTTCTCTGTGTAGATTTAATACAGGCTGGGGCAGGGGGACAGTCTTGGCTTCTTATGTTAATCTTCTGTGAATAGACACCTTCAGTTTGTTCTCTAAAATAATTTGTAAACATATAAATTGTTTTACCATCTCAACAAGTTTCACTAGCTGTTGCTACAGTTTAGAGTCTCTGCGCTGTAGACCAGAACTATATCTGGATCCTGGATCTGTTGCTTGTTGAGGGATGAAATTAAAGGATATATCAAAGCAAAGCAACATTTCATTTATAACTATTAGAATTAGTCAGCTTGGAGCTTAAACCTGCATACTGTGCTATTACAACTGGAACTCAGTGGAAATGGGCCTGGGATCATTTATTTACTAATTAACCGTTGTCATGGAGTGTACCTTGCCAACTATACATTGCCACATCACCATTCTTGAAAGTCACACAGAAGGGAGCATGTGAAAGTGCTCTGTATTAAGAAACACAACAGCATTATTTCCAAACCTGCTAAACTGGCATTATATTCCCTACATTATTATATTTGGCTACTGTTTAGGGATGGAAGAATCAGGAACCTATAATTTAAAACCTTGTAGAATACCATGGTATAAAAACTTTTAGTGCATTTAAAGGTTTTATTCCATTTTGGAAAGTGTTAGACAAAGAGAGAATGTTTTTTTCCTATGAGAACTATTTTTGGCTAAAACGATATTCAAAGTAAAAATTTTTTATAGCTTCTGGGAACCCCCAAATTTCTTCTGTCTTCCCTTCCACCTTATAAAGTCATCTGGTTTTCTACATAGCAGAAACTAATCCAATTGCAGAGGGCCCCCCTTAATACTATGCATAAATATGGCTTAGGTGGTGTATACAGTCTTTTGTAGGATCAAGATTGAAATTCATTCTCCAACTAAAAATTATAGGAGCACATTCAATGATTAGTAGTATCAGATATGAGTCAACATCAGCCTTTGGCCATCCCTTACTCAGGGATATTCATTGCAAATGACAGTTTGATTCTACATAATGCTGCTAACATGCATTTGAAGGCTCTGATTTTCAAAAAGTACTAAAACTTCTACCATTGTTGTAAAAAACCAGGAGTTAAAAAAATACTAAGAACTTTTGAAAATCTTACTGTGATTGTGCCAGTCTCACTCACCAAGACCCACACTTCATAGAATCATAGAATCATAGAATAGTTTGGGTTGGAAGGGACATCTAAAGGTCATCTAGTCCAACCCCCCTGCCATGGGCAGGGACTTCACTGTGAAATGAGTCAAATTCATTTTGGTGGGCCTATTTGAAATAATTCTTCCACTCCATCTTTCCTCTCTCAAGGCCGCAGCTGGAGAGTTGTGACCATTTTGAGTACTGTATGCCAAGAAAGACATAAAACAGTTCAGAAGGGTCCAGACTAGGCTAGGAAATCTGAGATATGGGAAAGACTGGAAAAACTGAGTTTGTTTATCTGGAAAATGAGACTGAGGAGAGACACAATAACAGTATTTAAACACATAAAAGGTATCTAGAAGGGGAAAAGAATAAACTGTACTCCAGAGTGATTTAAGTAATACATTCAGAATAACTTCCCAGTTGTAAAGATAACTGAGGTCTTAAATATAACATTGAGGAAGTCTGCAGAACTGCTATACTGGAGATGTTTAAGAATAGGTTGCACACACATCCTATCAGGATTAGCTCAGATGAAATTGATTCCAGCTTGTGTCGAGGAGAAAAGTTTTGGGATTTTTTGATATGTCTTCAAATAATCTTTTGACATCTCTTCCAACCTATTTCCTATCATGCTATAATTTTCTGTGTTGAAAGAAGAAAGCATGGCAGAACAGGGTCTTTAGTTTCACGTGAAGAACGATTTCCAGGAATAGTGTTCTTGCTGAATGTGGTATTTGGGTAAAAGTTTGACCCTAACAGCAAAGGAATTCAATATCCACTGTGCGCTTTCTAATAGCTCACAGTTGGTCCATAATTGTGTGCTACAGTGTCGTGCAGAGAGCTGGGCTGGGGAGTGACTGAGCTGGATGCTCCACTTCAGGCAAGAAGGCCACATGAGAGGAACAAAGAAGGGGACAACCTGCAGTGAGTGACTTGTCTGTCTCATTCAAACAGCAACAATGATGAGAGAGAGAGGGAGTAAGTCCAGAGAGGCTGAGGAAAGGTTACCAAAAGCATGAGATATCAGAGGATGGAAAACTCCCTAGAATTCGTGGAGAATGAATGGAGAGTTGAGAAGGGCCTCCAAGGGGAGAGGTGAAGGCCAATAAAAGGTAGGTATGTATTGTTCTGTGTGTGCGAACCTAATAGGATAGAAATTTGTGTTACATAAGCTTGTCTGGCCATCATCCACATCTTTCCTCTCCCAGCAAGTCTGCCCTTGCTGTTAAGTCACAAGTAATGCATTGCCTTGCTTTTTCTTTCTCACCAGCCCTTGCGTATTCTCTATGCTGGACTGTCCAGTGTCCCAGCTTTAAGAGGTGTGAAGAACATCAGGCTCCAAGTCAGGATGTATCTCAGCACCCAGGAAGAGGGCCTGCTGCTCAGGTTCTTGTATGTAAGGTGGACTGTGCCGATTCTTCTTCCAGTTGTGATTCAAGAGAAACCATAAACCATTGCGCACACACAGGCAGAAACTGTGGGTGCCTAGTGTAAGAAATTGAAGACCAGTTTCCCACAGGTGTCTAATTCAGTGCTTTTAGGTTGAGGAGAGAGGTAGGACAGCAGAGATGCTCCTTCCTTCCTTAACCTATGTTGTCTCCATGGGTGTCCCTGCTGCTGCCCTGTGATCCTTGCTCCGTGCTGCCCATTTTCCTGTTCACGGTGGGAGGGACGTAAAGCAGCTAACTCAGACTTGTCAATACGGTGGATTTAACACTGGCCCCAAAAGTTAGCTGTGGCAAAAGGAAGAGTCACCATACCTACACCCATTTGTGGATTTAGCCCCAGATACCTAACCATAAATAGCCAGCTGACTTAACATTGCTCTGGTTATGCATGGGATACTTTTCTGCTGAGTTAGTAAATTAACTATATGATATGGACATATTTGCCTTTGCTTCCTTTACATGATTGTTCCTATTTGTGAATGATTACTCATATTCAAAAGTTATTTTCTATCTTTTGTTGTTTTGAACTTTAATTAAATTTTAATAAATATATTCAGCTTTTTGAAAATGCAAACTAAGCAGCTAAGTAGCTCAGCATTTTGATTCATGTAATTGTTCTTCATCTCAAATTCAGTGAAGTGTCCTAAATATTAATAGATAATTAAAACGAACATGGTTGAATTACTCCTTCTCCTTTTTCTCATCCCAGGGATGTATTCTACATCCTACTCTATTATTTGACTCCTAAAGTAACAAATGACTAACCTGAAAGTAATATTACATTTTCATGGGTAAAAGGAATTATTTTGGGTGGTCCAAGAGGGTATAAGTACTGCACTGGGGCAGAAACATTTCCTAACTGTGAGGGTTATTATTAGAATAATTAAATTTACTAACTGACTCTGTAGAGGTAGATCAAACAAAACCCAGTGTGTGTCATTGTGTGCCCTGAAATACACATCTAATAAGGGAATAAAACGCTCTAGAAATCAAATTGGGAACAGTGATCATTTGACAATTTCACTGAAAACTAACCCAAAAGTTAATGACTGATTTACTGAGAACCAGACGCATTGTGAAACCTTCTCAACCCACATCCTGTTCAAGGTACTGTGCAAGATGAAACTTGGAATACACCAAAGCTATGTGCCTTTAAGAGGTCCCTAGTGTAGCAATATTAATAGGCTTTTTGTTGTGCTACTTCTGGTTTAATTTGTTCTGGACTTTATTAAACTCCTTTAAAACATAAGCTTTATTAATCTCCATTTATAACAGACACCCGAGCATATGCCAGGCTATTCCTGGAAGACTGAAAGGCAGGGTAAGTAGAAAAAGTAATTTATTAAACAAGAAGCAATCAGGGTTTTTTTTGTATGGTTAGCTCTGAAGAA
This sequence comes from Aptenodytes patagonicus, assembly GCF_965638725.1. Lineage (NCBI taxonomy): Eukaryota > Metazoa > Chordata > Aves > Sphenisciformes > Spheniscidae > Aptenodytes > Aptenodytes patagonicus. The sequence goes on along the minus strand of NC_134950.1, from coordinate 46,925,917 downwards.
ATATCAGAATGAATTTTATTTTAGAAAGGTATATGTTAACGTCATTATTTGTGAGGGTTTTAAGGTAATATACTCTAGCTATATAGTCTTGCTTCTCAAATACTGGTTAAAAAAAAAGAAAATTTTTCCCCTTTACTAACTTTTTTTGTTTTTAAACAAGGGATTTAGGCCCACCAAGAACTTTCAGGAGTCTGTGAAGAAGCTGTTTAAGGAGGTAAACAGGGAGACTTGGGACCTAATCCTGCCGTCTTTTGCACTTGAGGTCCTGCATCCAAGGCCTCCAGTTGCAGAGTAACATCACCGCATTGATAGATCAAAAGCTCTTCCACGACCTTGAGAACGACAAGGTTTCTGAGGTATTGAAAACAAACTCTTTATGGATTTTCAAGTCTCATGATGCCTATCACTTGCAGCATGTGGAAAAGCATCTGAAGTGGAAATTAAATCATACTTTGATGAGATTACATTCTACCTCACCACTAATAACCTCATTGGGAAAGCAGACAGTGGGCCTAATTGCTGTGAATTGAGTATTTTCTGCATTTTTTAAAAAATTGCTTTTTCTGATAAACAGGCAACATTAATATCCTAAAAGCCCACATAATGAAACCGTGCATAGTTTGGTTGCATTTTTATCTCCATCTGATTTAGACTGTGTACCAGATGTGAGATTCGGAAAGAAAAATTCCCCTTTCTCCATGAGAAGCCCTGACATGTGGCACTCATTTAGACAAAGAATTCATCCAGAGACATGGAGAGGTCTTTTTGATTTTTCATTTCTGTTATGAAATATGCCATTTTTGTTAAGCAATTTCATGCTTGGAGAATCTCCTTCTTATTTGTCTAACTTAGTCTTTTCCAAAGTGAAGACATCTTTCTTCAGCGTACGTGAAGAAAGGAGACATTCATGTCTGAATGAGGTGTAAGGAACATGGGACAAATGTATTTTACTCAGTGAAGAAATTAAAAAAAAAAATCATATTCCATTCTGCAAAAACGACCCACCCTATCAGGTATTAAGTGTGAAACTATTTTTCCTCTCTCCCATTTTCTTCACCTCCACCCCCTGAAACTTCTAGTTCCAGACCATTAAAAGAACAGTTCATGCTTCGCGGAAATCCAGAGGAAAAAAAGAAAAGGAAAAAAAGGAAATGTTAGGGAGGTCACCAACATAACCCTCTTATCCACACAAATGTGAACACAAAAGGAAAGTTCTCATCTGTAACTGACTCTTTTATGTCACTCCTTCTTCAGAATGAATTGTGATTTTTTTTAAACTATTTTTTCTAAATTAAAGAAAGACTTTAAATCAAATGCTTATTAGACTGGCATGGTTGCTCAGCTCATTAAGAGCTATACCAAAAATAACAGAGGACAACCTCATCACAGAGTAATGAAATCCAATTGAAACTGTTACTTTTGGCATTTAGCTTAATCTCTTATGCATACATGTGATGTCAAAGTTTCTGGATTTGAGAAAAAATAGATTTTTTTTTTTACCTTTTTGGGAACAGCCTCTATGTTCTAACATGCATGTTTATGCATCGTGTCCTTAAGTCTTTCCGATGTAATTTTAGGAACAAGCACTGCATGTGGGTTACTAATCGCAAAAGCATGAAACTGGATTTCGCAACATTATGTATTGAGGAAAAGACTATCCCGCAGATTAAAAAACTTCTGCCACTTTTTCTTTTCCCAGCCGAGAGCCTATGGTTTGGAGCCTCCCTTGGTGGGTACCAATCGGTCTCCTGATGTGGGAGGAGAGTTGGGGCCAGCGTGGGTGCTGGGGGGCCGCTGGAGCTGGGCTGGGGGTGCACAGGCTTCACTCCCACCCAGTCCCTGCAGGTGGTTTGAATTCGACTGACAGGTGTTATCTGCTTCCTGGCCAGTGGCTTCACAGCCCTTACAGACACTCGAACCCAAATATGACTTTTTAAGGCAGTGTTTCAAGGCGACGAGGCTCACTCCTGCCACAGTCTGCCTGCTCGTTCCTGCTGCGTTCGAGCAGGAGCCACCGTTGTGCAACGCGGGAAGTGCTCGCACAGCACCGTGTGCTGCCCCGGTGGAAAAATGAGATGGGCTTTGGCTTTTTGTTCCTCTGCTTGCCCTGTCTTCGGGACTTCCGTATGAGGAAAGGAGTTCAGTGTGCTGCTTGATTCTGTATATAGTTACGTATTCATGCTGTGAAAGCAATCCTGGAAACTAATGGTATGACGATCTTACCCCTTTTTAATTGTTTACAAAAAAGAAAAGAAGGACATAGCAGAAAAAAAGACTGTATACAGTAGTGCTTGAGCACTAACAGAGATGTGAATTTGATAATGTTATTGAATCCTATATTAATCATCCTGGACAAGAGGGTATGCCCGCAGAGGAAATCAGATGCCTGCTTCCCCACCAAATAGGTGGGAGTTAGGCACTGAGATCCCTGGCTTGGTCCAGAGTAAATAAAGTCTTGAGATCTTGCAAAAATGTGCTACATGCATGGTTCTGGCTATGGCTGCTCGTCCCCTCGAACTCCTCACAGTTGTTAGCAGTGCTGGGCCAGCTCTGCGCTGCACATTTCTGGTGCTGGGGAAACAAGTGTGGCTGCAAACCCCAGGCCAGGGACAGCTCTAGTCCCAGCAGCCTTACAGGCCTCTCTCATGCCGAATCAGCTGAGATGCAAAGCGTTTGGCCTCTTTGCCTTCTGGATCATGTTTATAGACCTACGGATCCCCATACTGGGATGTGTTGTAGACATGCATGAGTCCAAGTGTATGCTGTCCTTAGTCTGGGGTGTGTTTTTCTCTTTTGGCTTTACAGCACCTTTTATGTTTTGCTCTTTGTCTAAGGCAGAATGTGATCTTATACTGAGAATGATCAGTTCAAACTTTCAGTGGTCAGGCCTAAGGACGTGTTAGTTTAGCTTTCTGCTGAAATAACGAGTTGTCACAGACAAGCTTTATAAGAATGTAGCATTGTCTCAAGACTACTAAATGATTAGGTTTCATGAAGCTGGTTGTTTATGCATACCCAGCAAACACTGCATAATCTACAGATTCTTCTTAAAAGAAGATTATGTTTTTGAATACTACTTTGATCTCAACATTGCAGTTTCATTACCAAGCCTTAAATGAGCCACAGTATATAGTGATCTTCTATGTAAAATATGTGATAAGGACTTGTCTTATTTTCTATCTTAAAGAGGATTATATGAACTGGACCCTCTCCTGTAGTTTCTCATACAGACTTCAGAAATTGCGTAAGTGATAGAAATAGTCTTTATCTAGTATTTTGTTTTAAAATACCAGGCTATGTCGGAGACAAATAAAGATATAATCTTTCCAGTTTTCTACCATTGAGCTACTTTCTAAAGCCATGTTTTTGAGAAGCTGGGAATTAAACAACAAGAAAAAGTCTGATAAACTGAAATAACACCTAAAAATTGCAATTTACCATCTCAGAGCAATGAGAACTTTAATTTAGACATGGCCTTAATACAGAGGGAAATCAGCCCTGGTGTCTGCCAGTAACAACAGAATCTGAGCAAACGTGGTAAAGAATTGCCATGAGGAATTGTTAATTGCTTGTGTCAATCCGTACAAATGCAATCTATGCAAGTGCAGCCTGTACATGTGCTTGTTGAAGGTAGTACAAGGGCCCAACCCTGCCCATACTTATGTTTGGGTAGGACTAGTCATGTGTAATTCCTTGGGAATTCTCACGTGCTTAGGTACTCGCAGGTTAAAGGGCTAATGTGAAATTCAGCATAATTTGAAGAGAACGGTGATCCCCTGCATTTATACCACAGCGTTAGTGGAAGATGACTTAGACCTGGATGATCCAATCCTGGAAGGGTGGATTGAAGTTTTAGGGTTTCTCTTTTGCATCTCCATCCCTTGCAACAGTCATAAACCCCATGCGTGCCATAGAAGGCTGCACTGGGGCAGGAGGGGGTTGGGGTGCAGGGGAGGAGGGATGCTGCCCACCCCAGGGGGGCCACCAGCAGAGGAGGGCACTCGGATGCTGCTCTAAGCTCTTCTTTCATCCCCTCCAGCTCTCTGGACCAGACTATCAGCTGGCACAGGGAGAGGAGCTTGTCAGTGTCTACTGAAGGAGAAGCTGATCCCCGAGTCTTCTGGGTTGTGGGCCAGATTTGGGCCAGGGCTCAGTGAAACTATAAGCAGCAAAGCCCCATTGATGTCTTCAGTGCTGTACAGATGCAGCTGAGTGGTCCCAGCACACGTTCTTTTAATTGGTAGAATATAGACCAAATGTCCAAATTAGGGCATTTGGCATGAGGGAGCTTTAAAGAGAAGGCACTACAGATATATTGGTGGTATGTCATAGGGCTGGTGAATGGATGATTTCTATCTGTCACACTCACGAGTCAGCTTTGGCTTTGCAGGACCAAACAGCCAACCTGTGGCCTGACCGCCCATCACCTTTTTTCCCAGGTCCCTCAGAGATGGGGCTGGAGGACTAATTTCACTCCTGGGGCAGTGTGCTCTTTACTGGTGTTGTCCTTGCCATCCTTCAGCCCGTCTCCATCAGGCGCACACGGCAGTGTGCATGTATGCAGGCGTGACCATGCGCGCTGAGTCCTGATCTCGTAAGATAGGTCTGCTTGCATCGAACTGCTTGTGTACCCAGCATACCACCTGGGCACATGCCAAGTGCACATGATGTCATATATCTGGACATGTGCCTGTCAAGTAGCAGGGAGAGCATGGCATGTTGACAGTAAAATGCATGTGTTCTTCCCCCATACTAATTACTCCACAGCTCATATTGACTCTACATCTCCCTTTTGCATGCACCAGGAACTGTAATTGCCTGGCTGGTTTGTCATGGCCAAAAATTCAGCACACTGGTGGAAGCCCTGGCAGCTCTTTCAAGGGGATTTATCTGATAAACAGCATTTGCTCAGATATATGACTGTGACTGAACTGTCTGCACTGCCTGCCTTTGCAAAAGCAGAGCAAGGCAATGCGAGAAGACCTTTTGTTTGTCTTTTAATTTCTCCTTCCAGTCCTGGACAGAACGAGACAAAAACCTTTTATTTTTTTGCTTTTTATGGAAACCCACAGCCCATCTTTTTTCTTCTTTATAAAGACAGAAAATTTAGGACAGGGTTTGGTTAGGCCTTTGGATCAAGATTTGTATTGTTTCTTAGTTTATTTGCCAGATCTTACTTTAGAAGCAGCAAAATGACACTGTAATTCTGGTGACCTATTCAGTAGATATTTGCAGGAAAAATTCTGTGTTTAAATAAAGTGAAGGTTGTGACACAGGCTGAAAAAGTCAGGAAATCCACACTTAAGGCTGACACTAATGCTCATGTGGAAAATAAAAGGCACAGTGACTCGAGTTCAGCAGGGAATGCCAACCATAACTCTGAATTTCCAGGCTTTGTGTCAGGTTCTGTCAATATAATGTTATTTAAATGGAGTTTTATGTCTGTGAATTCGCTTGTGTTTTACTGGTAGGATTATTTTAAGAGGAATAATAATAGAAAAAAAAAATCTTGTTAGGAAAGCTTGCTTGTAAAATGTCTGTTCTTATACATGACAGGCCAGAATGGATAAACTTGTACCAAAGCCATATGTAGGCACCAGGCTAGAACCGGCTTCAGTTCCTGGCCTTGCCAGACATTTCCTGGGTGATCTTAGCCATTTCATTCACCTGCGCCCCATTTTCCCAGTCTGCAAAATGTAAGGAATAGCATTGACCTCCTTCCTAACGTGCTTCATAAACCTGCCGTATCTGACCCAGGTTTTAACAGAGCGGCACGGTCTGTGCCACGTGCATCTGCACCGCACTCCCGCGGCCGCTGAAGGACCCCTCACTCGGCAGGGCTCCCACCTGGAGGTCACTGGCCCGCGCCGGCTGCAGCATGTGATTCATCACTCGTGCCATCAGCCCTCAGGTCGCAGCGGCCCCAGCACCTGCACGGACTCCGAGGAGAGGGCTGGAGGCAGCCAGCACAGCCGCCCTGACGCAGTTTAAGGTTTTCTCTCTCTCCAGCTGTTCTTACAGAGGGCCTCCTCTCCTCCTTTCCTTTTCCTTTCCATTTCATGGTCTCTTCTTTTACACTTCTGCCAAGCCTTGTGCCTTTCAGAAGCCACCTATGAGGCCTGGAGAAATTTGTAATATTTCTGCCAATTTCAGACGGAATGATGGAGATCGAAGTTTTCTCAGCTTGTAGTAGAAATCCCTGTATATTTTGTGTGGAAGAATGAACTTATTTGATGATACCAGGTAAGAAATTGCCCAAGTACTTTTGCTTGTGCTGGAGCTCCATCACTCTTTTCTAATGCTAAGGAAATTTGATAGGGGAACAAGGTCACAGTGTGCTGATCTGACCATAGTGATTTCTGGGAAGATCCATCACAACAGGCGACAGGAAATTAGGCACCTTTGAAAATAAATCCCTCTATGATACACTAGGAATTGAATAGAAAGACTCTTGTTACCAGTGAAAGAGACATCAGAGAAGGCACCAGCCGGGGAAAGGCAGAACAATCTTGACACCACAGCACAAGTAAAAGGAGAATGAAAATGATGCAGCGGAGCCGCTGATTCCCCCTTTGTGTACCAGCGCTGCTATAAGGAAAACACCTGAAAGGATAACGTAACAATGACTCCCATAGGAAAAGAAGGATGGTAAATACCATTTGTTAAGCTGTTGCTTTGGAGGTTTTCACAAGCATTTACAGAATAGTTATGAAAAAAACAGCCAAAAATCAAATATTCAGCAAAACTGACTTTTGTAACAGTGTGAAGCAGCTGCCCGTAATCAAGTAGTAACACTCCTGCTCTTTATAGCTTGGCAAAGTTTCTACTTGTCAATAAGCTGAGCAAACAAGCTCCTCTTTATGTACTGCATAGCTGCATAAGGACTTCCGTCCAGGAATTTCTTTGGGGTGATTTGCTTCTCCTAAGCATGCTAAAATTAAGAGGGAAGAGGATATAGGAAGGCAGAGGCCAACGGTGAAAAACAAGAGGAATTGGAGGAATTGGTGATACAGCCTATGCAGGGAATTAGATTTGGGAATAAGTAAACAATGGGAAAGCTAAATCTGGTTCCTCCATGCTGCTTGTCTGTTGCCTTGAGGTGCATTCACCTGAAAGATATTTTTGCCTAAGCAAAAATAAAAAAGCATTTGCTTTCTCCCTTATGAAATGCACCTGGGAAACTCATGGTTCCTGGGGAGGGAGTACAAAAATGAGTCATGGGCTCCTATTAAGACTTGAAATGGGGGAGGTTGAGGTCTCTGTGCTCAAGATTAGGATAGGATAGGATAGGATATTGAGTAATGAGGTAGGGAAAGCTCTGTAATGAGAAAGAGCTGTCTAGGAAGCACAGAACTCAGGGAAATCATTATATGAAGAGGGAGCAATCAGAAAGCTGTTGGACTGAGATGCTGTTACAGCTCTCACTAGAATTTCAAGCTTTGGGGAAATAATATGTTAGGAGGGAATGGTACTATGTCAAGTCAACAAGAATTATAGGGAGAGAAATATAAGTTATAGATTCCATCCTTTCAGCTATTAGATTCACATGAATGTGATACTGAATCCTCTAAGCTCAATAAATATAGGGGGATTTGGTTTATACTGAAGACCCAAGTTGGCTTTTGTTGGCATAAATCTTTGCTGGAGTAGCAAACATCTTGTTGAACCCTGCTCTACATAAGAGTCTTTAATAAAACCTCAAAGAGCTTTTCTGTTGCTTTTTTTTTTTTAAATTGCTTTACCTGAACTACTGAATGGGAGACATAGGCACCCCAAGAGACTAGTGACAAGATAAGTTCTCTGTAATTTCCATGGCTAAAGTGATTCGAGTCAGAAGTCTGTGCCCCTTTTGTGAGGCCACAAAACTCCCACTGACTTAGATGAGAATTATAGAGATATGTGTACACACACACACTCTAAGTGCATCTGACTTCTGTGGACTAGATATGAAAAAATACTTTGGTTGTATTGCTTTGATAATATAGAATTTTGAACTGATTAAAGCTGTGGACAGTAATTTTCCTGTACCCTTCCTCTGGTACATTGCAATAGTGATTCTTAGTTTTTTTGCTAGATTTAAAGTTTTCTAAAGCATCAGAGATGTTTTCTGGATTAACCCTATTACTAACTGTCTAAGATTGTAAGGGACCTCTGTGTCCTTCCCAGTCCTCCTTATGTGTTCCTCTATAGATCTATCAATACCTATCTAAGTGTATCAGATAGCTTCTCTAACACTGATGCCATCGAGATCCACATGGCCTAAAACAGTCTGTGCCTTTATATGTGACAATTTGGTTTAAGCATCCAAAACCTACCAGGTGGTTTTGCATTCGGAAGTCTGCAATCTTCAGCCTTTTCCTTGCTCTCTGGCCCCAGATGGGCTTAGCTCCTGCAGTATGCCAGAGCAAACTTAGTAACACATAAAGTGATGTGCCTGGCGAGCCTCACTTAATTACATCAAAATGAAGTTTACATGGAGTATGCTGTATATCCTGTCTACAGAGACTTTTTTTGCAGTCTGTAGGAAGGCATTTTCTCTCCCATGAGACAAACGTCCCCTGCCAGACAATGCAAAGCAGCCTCTCACCTTCCCCTCCAGTTGGAGAAAGGAAGCAGGAGGGTTGCCAGCTAGAGTAGGGGAGGATAAACATACCACATTATTTTGACCTTAATGATGAAAAAAAAAAGAAAAAGGAAAAAGAAAAAAGAAAGAAAAAAAGATTGTTGCAATATAGTTTGGGTTTAATCCCATGGTTTTACAAGAAAGAGTTGATTTCATTGTCAACATACTGAATTCTTAATGCCCATTCAGTCTAAATGTCAGACATTTTTTCAAATTAACTGAAGTCCTAAATGAAAAATAAAAAGACTGGGAGACCAGCAGCACAAATGCTTTTGTGATAACGAATCTCCTTACCCACTTTTAATCAGGGTGGAAGGGTTTTTTGAAAGGCTGGTACTCAGTCTTTATTCTGTATCTCTTGTTGCTATAGGGCTGTGATATCAGTAAGCGTTACTCTTCTTTCATTTGAGAGAATAATGCAGTTAGGGATGTGAAGTTAGTGTTGTCAAAAGAAATAGAACATGGATAAAGAGAGTTAAATTTCATGTGCTTATGTTTGTATCCACTTTGTGCCATGTTGACTACAAGGATGTTCTATGTTTCATAGAAGAAGAAAAAGGGTTTATATTAAACCTTGAAATATTCTGTATTCTTGGATCTGGAGTTTGGCTTTTCTCATTCCATCATGTTATAGAGATAGAAGCAAGATGGTATATGAATATGGAACTGGATCCAGGCATCCTTCATGTTTCGTTTGGGCCAACAGTTAGATCTAAACTTCCTCCAGGTGCATCCTATCCCAAATTAATTTACTTCTTATTTTCCTGAAATAAATAAATTTTTGCCCCAGGCTTTTGGAGTTAACAGGATTTTGTGACTATTTATTACCTACAATTAGAGCATGCTTGTTTGATAGTTCATTATTTTGTCCCAGTAAAAGTCTCTATTCCCCAAAATAGTATATAAACCAGGCAATCTGTCCCTCTTAAAGTTCATATTGTGAGGCATTAAAAATATCAGTGTAGCAGCAGAACGTGGTAGTAGTATCCAAAATTGGAAGTTTATAGCTCAATAATGCACGTGTATTGGGCAACCAGGTGATTTCTGGTGTTTCTTCATTTCCTCTCCAAACACAGTCATTTTATTGTCATAATTAGCAGTACAAGGAAATGCTATTGTATGTTTTGGAAGAGTATTAACTCCATATTAGGAGTAAATCCATTTCTGCTCAGAATCACAGAGAATGTTCAGTGGGTTATGTTTACTTTAATTGTCCTCAGACAGTCCAATTCAGTCTCCTGCACTGTTGTTAATGGGCTTTTTTCTTTTGTCCTCAATATCAGGTCCTTAAATTGAACTTTTAAAAGGGAAGCCCTGACAAAGAAAAGGTCAAGGAAAGTTCAAGGAAACCTCTGTGGCTAACCTTTAATAAAACTAGGATACTGAAAGGGTTAAAATATGAGTATGTGAACAAGGTACCCTGATCCAAGCAATGAGGTATTTTATGTGGAATTTCTTGTAACTAATTGTAAGCAGGTGCATTTGAACCGCTGGATGCCAACCTGCCAAAATGTGTCATGGCTCTAAAACTTAGCCTGATCCTAATGTGTGGTGAGGTCTGTCTGGTGCTGGTGAGCTGGAGCCTTTCCAAGATATTGCTCAGAGTGTCTCCGTCGGACCAGGGTGGGTGTTACAGAGACACCCACAACCACTGCCTGCCTATTGGGGCTTGCTGTGGTTGTGGCTGCAGCAGGAATATCCAGGAGTTCTTTCCTCTTTGAGTACAGCTGCAGTTTCATACCCATAAATGCTGAAACGGCATGTGGATTCATTCTCCATCAGCAGAAATTATTGTTTGCAGTGGTTTTATTCTGTGTGTGACCCTCTGCTTCAGCAGCGCTGCTGTAAAGCAGCTCCTGAAATGCAGAACCAAAGCTGTGTAAGAAAACATCTTGTCTTCAAGTTCTCCGAGTTAGCCTCACCGTGCCACACAGAGCTCTTCAGCGTACAAAAGACTGGCTGACAAATCAACTGCACTACCTAAAAATACACAGTCATAACATTTGTTTTATTGGTAATAAGTACTTAGAAGCACGAAATGGTTTGTGAGTGCTGAGCTCGCTTGGAGCTGTTGGATTGGTTGCCCTTGATGTCATAGCCCTGCCGATAATGTCCAGTAAATCTGTGAGGCTAACTGTTTCCTTACTGTGTATAAATTCCATTTCATGACAGCAATAATATGTTCCAGGCAGTGCATTTCAGGGTGATAATTATACATCTTGGGTGGTTAAAGTTACTCCACCTTAGCTGTGTGAAAAAAAAAAAAAAAAAATTGCTCTGCTCTACCACTGGCAAAAATGGGAGAATTTCCTGGTTTCCATGAGTTTAAAAAAAGAAAAAGGGGGGGGGAAGTTTTTTTTTTTGGTTTTTTTTTTTTTTTTTTGCCATATTTCAGTGAGATTCTGGCTGAATAAAGGTGGGATGTAAAATGAGTTCAGCCTTCGAGGTAGGGCCTGTGCCAGTATCTCCAAGCTTTTTCAGCTAACCGACCACTGCCAAACCTCAAAATTTTTGTGGACCACTGTCTGCCCTTACCATTAAACTTTTGTTTGAGAACTGTACTACAGAGATGCACTGTTTTGTAGGGGTCTAGGGACCGTGACCCCAGAGCCAGTCAGTTTTCTGTGGACTGTGGTTTCATAGGATCACAGGAGTAAAGAGAACTTCAAAATGATGGACAAGAAAAGACAGTATCAACCATATTCGTATGATGTTTTACACGTTTGATCACTTTTTAAAAACATTTAATGATGAAGAGTCCACAGTCTCCTCATGTGTTTACTCCAGAGCTTCACTGTTCATACTATTAGGAAGCCTTTGCTAATGCCTAATCTAAATATTTCCATTAATCTAGTCCTATACACCAAGGGTCTAGAAAACTTGTTCTTTCTCTTTGCAGCTTTATTTTGTATGTTTTAAGACAATTACCATGTCCCCTCCGTCCTCTTTTCAGTAACCAAACAACCTCAGATCTTTCAATCTTTCCTCTAAGGCATATTTTCTAGACTTTTAATCTGTAGTTCTCAGGTGGAGCCTTCAATGCTCAACATTTTTACTCAGATACGGCAGCTGAGGCCTCACAAGCTCTGAAAGGGGAAGAAGGAGAATCTTGTCTCTTGCAGACTGTGTATCTTCTTTTGCAGGCTACTCCTGTGTGTCATTTGGACAACGGCATTGTTCCCCCTGTGATCCACTACATAACCCCTAGTTCTTTCCTACCTAAATACTTAGGCACCTGTTCTCTATCTGTTGTTCATGCAGCAGTTTATTTTTGTACAGAGGCAATAAATAATCCTCTCCCCTGTGGGCAGTGTCCTATGGCTTTCTGACTGTTAACACCAATGTAGGAGGATTATGGTGTCTTTTCTGTCCTCTAGTGCATTAAGAGTTTGTCTTACTTGGTGTCATCTTCAAATTTGATAAATAAGTTGTTTCTGATATTTGACCAATACTTTTTTTTATTTCTTTCCTGGATCATTAGTGAAAATACTGAGTAATGCTTGATGTAGGAAAGACCCTTTAACCATTGATTGGTCCCTCCTGAAAAAAGAACTGTATTTTCCTTTCACCTAGTCCATGCTTCCATAAATTTCCCCAGAGCACATCATGTCATACTGTCTGGTACATTTCTTAAGATGAGCTATATAACAACTATGACTTCTTTATCCACAAGTTCTGTTATGTGGTTGTAGGAATTACTTTGGGTTTGCACAGTTTGTTCTGGCAAATGTAAACTGGCTCATGCTTATCATGTTGTTTATTTTTTAGGTATTTACAGATGGTTTGTTGATTATTTGTTCTAGCATTTCTCTGGCAACCTGGAGCTGTAGTGTAAAAATTGCCCTTTTCCTCTTCTGCTTCTTTTTTAAAGATGGACACTGTGGTTGTCCTTTCCCGATCTTCTTTTGTCTCACCTCAGAGACATCTTTCCAATGATATCTGTCAGTGGTTCCAAGATTTAATTAGTCAATATGTGATGTATTTTAAAAGTTTTATGCATCTTACAATCTTACATGGTCTAGCATCTGAGTGCATTAGACCCAACCATTTTAACATGGAAATTATCCAAACCTTTGCTAACCTCTTCTTGTTTTATTGGAAGCTCATGCCTCGTGTCTTTGTAGAAATCACTAGTCTGATTTTTCGGGGGGGGGGGGGGGGGGAAGTTTGCCCATGGCTATCTAGGTAGAATATTTGTGGGTTTATAAGAAAATGGTATTGTCATGCAACCATATTTCTATGAGAGAGAGAGTACTACAAAGAAACAGTTTGGGTGAGAAGTGAAAATTAATACAAATTGGTCTCCCAGCATCTTTTGGAATACCTGATAAAACTAAAGTAAGAATCATATGTATTGGCTGCATTTAGATTTTACCTACCATATGCCCTAAATATTGTTTGGAACATGAGGAAGCTAGGATGTGAAACATTTGTTTTCCAAAGGTTTTAACAGAATAATTCATAATCAGAGGTCTGTTTATCATTGCTATGCTTCCAAGAAATCCTCTGAGAACTTGCTAATTGATTAAAAGGCACCCCTTACTTGGATTACAGCAAAATTCAGAATATGCAATGGACTTCGCAAACCTATGAAATGAAGAAACTGCTGATCTTGAGTCCACTTATGCCTTGTGGTATTTTTCTGTGTACATACACTGAGGGAGCTGTATGCTGGATGCAGGGCATGTCCATTGCTACTTCTTCCTTTCATTTTGGAGAATTGTCTTCTCTGTACCCTCAGGAACATCAGATGAAATTCTACTTGATGTGACACCTCTTTAAAAAACAAATATTTATTAAATAAATGGGGAAAAAACCCCAAACACTTCAAGCTGAAAATAATACCAAACAGATGAAATTTCTGGTGCAACCAGAAACCATGCAGTAGTGTTCTAATACTATATATTTTCCTATTCCCCAAATTATTAGGACTGTTTCACAAAAATTACTACAATTGTTTAATTTTATCTTTCCTTAAAATTTTATATCTTCTAGTTTCAGAGGCTGCAGACCTGTGTATTGCAGACTCTGAAGAGATCTACTCTATATGATTCCTTAGACCTAAAATACTACATTTTAGAATTCTCTCCAAGTTAGTGGTATCTGAGAAATTATTTGGTGGCACTTGTTACTTCCAAGTCTCCTATTATTGTAGTTTCAGTTGTGAAAGGGCACAATTCTCTGAATCAAATTCAAGAGCTCTGTTTCAACTTGGGCCTCATGTCTAATTTTGCCAGGGGTCACACAGTCCCACAGGGTGGTAGTGTTTTTGGTGACAGCAGTAGTAATAAATCATTTCCAGAAAAGTGTATATCTCTTTTGTCTCATAACAGCTTCCAACATCAGTGGTTAAATGCAGTAAGTGGTCATAGTAGCTATAGTTAGAAAACATTTCTCCCGAAGAGCTTTATTAGAATTCGGCATCTTCCCAAAAGCGAGTTTTCTTTGCTAGGAATCTCAGAAAGCCATTGCCAAAAATGTATTTTGTAATCTTTTAGAGCCAAACTGGGATTAAATAGCAGTCAGGGAATTGTGCATCAAAACAGGAAGCTGGGTACAAGTTGACAACGAGAGCACTGCTCTGCTGATTTTAGACAGGCGCATCCGATGAACATGTTTTCTCTGCTGCCTTCCCCATCATGTAGAACTGCTGAATGAAAGTGTGTCAGAAGCAGGAGCATGACACTGCGGTGCTGCTGACTGCTAACTGGCCAGAGGCAATCCTAACTTTCCTCCAAGAACTGCCCCAGATGCAGGGTTGTATCTGTAACCAGTTGGCCCCATGCCTTCACCTACGTCCCTGCTGCAGCCACACCTAGGTCCCTGTGGTGTAGGGACTTCTGAGAAGAAAAAATAAATGATGAAGGAAGATGGAAATCTGTCCTGAAACAAAATTCAAGGAAGGCAAGAGAAGGCAGTCGAAGAAAGGAAATGGGACAGTGTGTAAAGAGCCCAGGGCGAGGAAGGCAACGTGAGCAGGAGACAGCAGCACATCATTTGACTCAAGGTTTAATCGTGCTATGGTGGCATCATGGGACGTAATAGTAAGGATGGAAAGGGAAGGGCTCTCACCTTCCCGGTTTCTGTAGCTTCCTCAGTAAGAATCTGTTGTTTGTGAAAGCAAGCAAACAAGTTGATCCTCGCAAATCAGCAGCAGAACAAGCTCCATCGGCAGCAGTAAGTTAGCGGATACAAAAGTCCATAGTCTCATACCGGGATCCACGGCTGACTTACAGCAGCTGGGAATCAGGCCCATCCGTGAGGCTGTGGGGCTCTGCAATTTTGTTTACAGAAGACTAAAGATTTTCAGAATCTATTTCTGTCCAAGCTGAGGCTATAATGAGGGACAGGGCCGGTCCCAAACTACACGTCAGCTAATTTCTCTATCTAGAAGCTGTTTGATTCTTAAATCAGTTCAATGTGCAAACCTGGTTGCATAGCTTTTTCTGTCACTCAGGGTTATAATCTGCCTTAAAATTCAAATTTTCCCTCATAAAAGAAGAATGAGTGGGACAGGTTGTTTAAATTATAGTTTTCCTGTTCCTGGGAAAATGAAGGTTCAGAAGTTATAGTGTGCAGGTGGAGCTCTTTTTTTTTTTTTACCTACAAGCCAGTAATTAGCACCTTTGCTTTACGTTAACCTTCAGCATGTGGACCTTATTGCTTCATCAAGAGTCTGAAGGCCCAGCTGGTTTTCATCAGCTAAACAGCACTATTTGACAACGAGGGGGAAAAAAGCAAGCTTTGCTAGCAGCAATAATCAGTTTTCCTTGCCCGCACCTCTTTCCCCACTCGACCTCTCCAGCAGCCATCTTCTCTTCCTCACCCTTCCCAAAGAAAATAATGTGGTTGACTCCAGTAACTTGTATATAAATCAAGAACGTGCTGGTGTCATAGGAGAATAATAAGAATAATATATGTTGACAACAGAGACTATCTCAGCTTCTTCAACTGGATTTCTGACTATAGGTGAGAGAATTATTTTAGGAGAAGTAAGGGTACTGCTTGAAAGAGTAGTTTGTGAGCTCCTTATCCGACTTCCCTTCAAGGCTTCTGAAGTGATCCTATTCCCTAAGCATCTTCTTTATGCAGAAATTGTCTTTCTTAGGAGTTGAATTGTGTTTTTATCATTTGTTAAACAGAAACAGACTCTGAACAGCTAATAAACAGCCACAGACACTGTGCTGGTCTGTGGAGTCTTCTTGTAAGGGACTTTGGGGCTTTTAGCAATTACCTACGAATGTCCTCTGTGTTCTTGTGGTAACACTCATGCCAAAGATATCAGGTCTGTCTCCTCACAAGATCAGTGCTCCCCAGCAGCTGGATCAGGCCCATCTATATTCCACGTTTAAGAAAATGGTTCTCAGCTGGCTTGAACAGAGGGTTATGACTTTTTTCTACCCTCCTCCCCTGCTCCCCCCCTTGCCCCCCTCTTTAGGCTGCTAAGTCAAACACTGCGTGTGATTAATGATGACAGAGATTACTGTGAGCATAAAGTTCAAGAGCTGAGCTGTTTATTTGTTTAAGAAAGTTGTTTTCTGAGTGTTTCTCTATATATCTAGCCACATGCTTAGGCTGAAATGCCCCAGCACAGTCACTGGTTTGTACGAATAATGTTTTGACAGCAAAGAATGCTTGTAAACATCCAGGATGGGGAGGGGAAATAGTGTCTTAGGACTTGCTCCATTTTCATGTGGTCTGTTCTCGTATCAGTGGCATGGGAGGAAATGCCTGTCGAATAATACTGAGGAGACACTGTGTGTGAAAGTACACCGGCTCAGGTGAGTAGTGCCAGAACACAGTCAGGAATTTGGAGGCAGCTTCTGTCCGTCATCTTCAGCAAATAAGCATTAAAGGCAAACCCAAATTCAAAACTTTCAGTTATGGGAGTAAAATTGGGTTCTTCAAGTCCAAAGCGTAAGACAGGGGATGGCTGTATCCCTACATCGCCCGGGAACTCTGCCTAATGCCATTGTTGACAAGACAAGTCATGGATTTACATAGCTGGCTGCATATATCTGTCATCTCGTTTCTCAAAAAATTTGAGTTCTGTTTCTCAGGAGTGAGATTTGCCTGAACTTTGCTTCATCTTCTAACACCTAGGACCAAAGTTATTCATCAGCTATGCACCTACAGTTCCCACCAATCTTTCAATTACAGATGCATCTGAGGTCAAGATTTGACTCATGGACTTTAGAAGCAGAGCTTTTGATTACGTCCTGGGCACTGGGAAGGCAAAGTGAGTCTTCCTTCAATTCAGCATTCCCCCTGGCTGGCCACTCTCATTTACTAAGTTTGACTTAACAACTTAGATCTGCTTATAACTGAAACATATTTTAGCTGTTAATCAAAATAAATTAACAAAGAGGGAAAACAAAACGTGCCCAAATCACTTTCAGGTGAATCTAACTGCTTTTCTAAATACCTCTGCACTTGATTATTCTGTTACAAAGTTGCAGTAAAGGTTCTGGGAAAGGGAATGGTGTTTAAATTATTGCTTCCTTTTTAAAGTTATCCCCATGATACACGCATCAATTTTTTATGAGAGCAGTTCCTTTGAAAATTATCTTCTTGTGTTTTCTTTCTTTCAAAATTTATTCTAACTGAGAATACACTGATTTTTCATCATGACACTCTTTTCTCCAGAGAATAGCATTGTTTTTCTTTTATTATTTTCTGGTTCAGTCCATTTAAGACATGCTCCTCCTCCACTTCCTTATTGCTCTAAGCAGAGTCAGGGGTTAGTTAAGGAAAGTTGTGTCTGAGCTGTGTCCAATTTTAAGCTTCTGACTCAAAAAAAACCACCCTCAAAAACCCACCCTTGATTTCTTGTTCTTAATGGGTTGATTGCCAGATTATTTCTTTAAAATTATAGCACTTGTTTCCTGTTTTCAAAGGCTAAAATCAGCCACTTAAGCATGACTAAAAAAAACCCAGGGTGCCTAAATTAGTTTGCATAGTTAGAGCAATAACAGCTCTATCAGACTGCAGGTGTCACAATACCCACACACACACATAGAGAAAACTTAAAAACAGGAGGCAGTCTTACTGAACCCAAAGGAATCTTTTTTAGCAGAGTTCATGCTTCTTAGCTCATGAGGTCAGGCTATAGAAAAGCAGCTGACACTATGATATTGAAGGCTCCAGTGGTTTTCCTACAGGAATAGATGGATGACCTGGTTGTTTTATATTGCTGACTTTGTCCATTAAAACAGCAAAGTAAAAACTGGTTTTCCTCATGTGGGTTTCTTCTTAATGAAATTTGTTCCTTGTCATCAAACCTATTTGTTTTTTTCCCCTCGGTCTCCTTTTTCTTAATAGTCTCTGAATTTCCTGACTTCCCGATTTTGGTTGTCAGGATACAGTTCATCCAAGGCTAAAGCACTCTGACACAATCCATGCCAAAAATAAGGGGAAAATAAAACAATTTATTAGACTTTATATCTATGCCTTATCATTTCAGTGCAGTGTTTAATTCCTATTTGAGTTCCCCAAATTCAGAAGAATCAGGAATGATCAGAAATATTTTCAGATAATAAAATTCAGGCCTACTATTGATGCCAGGTTTCAGCTTTAGTGACTGAATTCTGAGGCGTTTTGTGGGGGGTTCCACTTAGGTCAATCCCCAGAACTTAATGTAAATATTTTGAGAGAGGAATCACATCTCATATATATTTACAGAACGATCTTAATACAATTCCTCCCACATATGTGTTATACTTTGTCTTCCATAATGTTTTTTTTTTCCATAGGTAACTTTGTCTTCATGTCCTCAAAATTATCAGGATTAGAAACATAGACATTCATCCAACATCCCATCACTTTCTCACTGTTATGATCAGATCAGTCATTCGGACAACTCATCATATAATTTAAGGATAGCTTGAATCTACTATTTTCCCACTCTTTCTGCAGCCTTATAACATATGTCATTTATGTGTAGACAGAAGAGCTTACTCGTCAAAAACTAAATCCCTTATTTGAGAAAACGAAAGCTCAGAATGAATAAAGTGCAACAGGAAAGAAAATTTTCAGAGAGCTTTTTTTATGTGATAGTAGCTTCTTTGAAAAAGTTGTTTCACTTTTTTTATGACCTGTTTATGACTGCAGAAGAAAAATGCTGACCAGTACACTTTTCTCCCGATGCGTCTCCTGATAAGAGAGACCACATCAGCATCAGACAGACCAGAGAAACTGTTTTCTACAAAATCCCGTGCAGGAGTCATTTACCTGACTTATACAAGTCCTATATATATACACAAGTATATATTGTGCTCTAGGTATTACTTTCTTACTTAAAAGTCTTTTTGCCCCAAACATGTCTTTTTTACAGGCTATATACATACCATAGTTCCAAGTAGTTTAATTTCGGAATTATCTAAGCATTCAAATAGATACAACAACCCAACCGAAATATTTCTTAGCCAGGGTAAAAAGGCAGCTGAAGTGAAAAACTCACTTGGCACTCCTGACTAGAATCAGGCTACGTATTCATATCTTTACATGTTCAATTTCCTATTGTTTTAGAGTTGGAAGAGACCTATCTTAAGTGCTGTTTGAAACATGGCTAAAATGTCACAAGAAAGATGATTTTGGTAAAATTCTACTGTTTCAGATTTGAATCCTATTTCATTTTGCTTTAAGTTCACTTGAAGCCACTTTCAGACTGTTCCTCTGTTTGACTTTGATTTCCAAACCTGAACCCCTGATGCAAACTCAACTGAAAAGCAGCTAAGAACATCCCGGTCTGTGTTCACTAAAAGCTCTGGTGACTTTGAACCCAGCTAAAACCTTGTGCAGGGGAACCTGTGTTGCTTTGGGTTAGCTACTTTCAAGCAGTTTCTCACCTGCAGGCCACATCTGTCTAACTCGTCAGCAGAAATGGGCATATCTGTGCCCAGGACCAAACGGCTTTGAGATGTTCATGGAAAAGCTAGGAAATCCCTGTCACTCCCTATTACTATTAGGCAATCACTTTCCCTGGGAACCTGCTTTCGCTGGAGCAGACAAGCTGTCAGCCCTGCAAGTGGTCTTTTTGTTTATGTGTCTTTTCTGTTCCTCTGTTTACTTAAAGGGACAGAATTGTCAGCTCTTGTAAGGCTGGGCTGTATAACTGATGGCCTATCCACCTCAGACTTGCATTTTTTAATTTTACTTTTTTTTAAAAGAAGAATCTTATCCAAACACGAGTGAAATGGGCAGATTTATGAAAGCAAAGAAGAGCAAAGTGGAAAAGGAAGTTTATGTTTTTTGTAGAGACTCGCTGCTGTGTAAATGCACTGAAAGAATCTCTTGGCTGTTTGGGCTTTTGCATAACAGCTAGAGATGCAGAGCAATTAGATTTTCTAAGTATAAGCAAGAGAATCTGTTTTGTTTATACAGAAAAGTCCCCCAGAAGAGAGGCAGGAGCGGAGACATAAGTAATAAGCGCATATGTTTGGAAAAGAGTATAATGTACTTATAAATATTATAGTGGCGTCGCTATAGTTAAGGGTCTGGCAAGATTTCTGTTGTAAACCCTTCTTGTCAGAGGTTCAGGACGGAGCTGTAAAAATTCCAAGCTGCAGCTTGGCATGTGAAGGCTCAAGGCAGGAGCACAGGTTTCCCTCTTGCCCCCTTAATAAATTGGCACGAACCTGATTGTCCACAGGGAAGTGATATTAGGCAGAGCCCTCGCCTTTCTCTCTAAAAAGCAGATGGTTTATATTCCTGTCTTGTCAGAAAAGCTGGGA
Source organism: Aptenodytes patagonicus (assembly GCF_965638725.1). Lineage (NCBI taxonomy): Eukaryota > Metazoa > Chordata > Aves > Sphenisciformes > Spheniscidae > Aptenodytes > Aptenodytes patagonicus. Next base: position 46,905,562 of record NC_134950.1, on the reverse strand, counting down.
TACTGAAAATGCACTGGGACATCAGTTTGTACTGCAGAAAGGAACGCCAGTGTGTTGAGATATGGTCGATAGAAACAAACTGTGCAAATGAGTAAATCCTTTCGTGTTTGGATCCAGTCTACATGTCTCTAGACATTTGGTTTCCCAAAGAGAAGATCATGCAACTTTTTAGGAAGTTGCCTTCACAAGCAAATGCTGCAAAGGGAATGAAAACCAGTTAATCATTTTAGAACTGAACATTTCTTGACTCTATTCGTGGTTTACTGGTTGCGTTTTGTTAGTAGTTGAAATTAATGACAAAAGGAAGTACCAGGATCTGTTCTTGATCCACAGACTGTAAGGCTGTGGTGTTTTGTGTATTAACTGGCAAATCTGGCACTGGTAACAAAGGCAAACTTAACTAGGAATAAAAAGGAATTCATCTGCAATAAATTTAGGCTATCCAAATAACCAGTGAGAAAAATAATATTTTACATTTGGGCAGTGTATGTGCTCTTTAAATTAAACAAAATAGTCATCAGAAAAAGTCCACTGTGTTCTCCTCACCCAAACACCTTAGGATTCCTGCCCACAGTATCTGAGCCTGGTTTTTACCAAACAGGACCTGTAAATCCGCATGCAAAGGATCAAACTGAACACTGAAAGTTTTTATATAGGAGATGGTGGACACATATGCACTAAACGTATTGATAGCTGTAATTACACAGGGATTTAGGGACCTGGTTTTGGGGCTAACATTTCATGTGAATGTCACCTGATCTGGTCTGCGTGGCTTATGTGTATCTTACTAAACATTAAATTATCACTGATATCGTTACCTTTTGGTAGTGGCTAAAGAGGAATGAATGCTACTCAGGTATCAGGTTTGACACGAGCGGTGCCACAAGAGACATCTTGAACTGCTAAGGCAAAAGAAAAGATCATCAAGACAATAAATCAGTAAGCTATGCAAAATGTTTCAGCTGTGCCAAGAAAGATTGTAGACTACAAAACATATGTTTTTACCATGATGGTTTCAAAGAGAATTTAAGCTGAAAAATGGAATGCCATTCATTAATTTACTATAAATGGCTAGTCAGGCAAAAATCTAATTTGCTAAAGGTGCTGTCCCTTCTGCTTCCTTGCCCACTGTATGAGTTCAGTGCCTGCAGGCCAAGTTTTGTACTGATGTATATATCCTGTGCAACCCCACTCAACTGAGTGATACAGGGTACAAGGCAGCGCTGGAATTGTCCCCTAGGATTCAATCTGGTTTCAAGTAAATGTCACCTGGAGAAGCTACAGTGTCTAGTGAGGTAGTTTCTCTCATTTTGAAGTGAGGAAGTCAAGATAAGTTGCTGTTGGCCTAAATATCCCATTAAAGTGATACTGGGAGTCTGACTGAAATGCAGAAAATTTGGAGCCAAGACAGACTGTCCAATCTACACCAAATGTATTTTGCAAAACAATGGGACATGTGGAAATAAAGTGCAAAGTAGGGCATAATAAAGCTGTTGATTTTAGTATAGATCCTTATGGATTAGATGCCTTGTTTCTGCCTTTACAAGTAAAATCACTTGAGAGAAAAGCCTGATATTTTCTGCTTCACAGTAATTCCACTCAGTATTTATTCCTTCCCTACACTGGAAAGCGGAAGCCTTTGAGTCTAAGGTAAGAAAGACCCTCAATTTTTCAGCCTTTTTATGTAAAGACTTAATCACCATCTGTAATTACCTACATAGATCAATGCTTTTTAATTCTGAAAGATAAAGGAAAAAACCAGAGATCTAGTGTCTGGAAGCTGAAGCTATACTAATACAGAGAGGAAATAAGGAACATATTTTTAAAGGTGAGGGTAATTATCCATTGGAACAAATTACTATGGGGATTTGATGGATTCTCCATCCCTTGAAGTCTTTAAATCAAAAATGAACATCTTTCTAAAACTATGATGGAAGTCAGCTTGGAGTTATGGGTTTACAAGAATCACTGGGTGAAATTCAAAGACCGGTGTTATGCAGGAGGTCAGACTAAAGGCTCATAACTGTCTGTCTTCTGGCCTTAATAATTCCTATTGCTAGAGGGAGAAGAGGTACTCATGTTCTTGATTTTGTACCAATAGCCTGAAGTGGCTACAGTCCCATGTCTGAATTTCAAAAATAGAAGGTGAACTTTTGGAATAGTAGCTGACTTCACTTTGAAATGCTTTTGTGTAGCTCTGTATACATCTTCATTCACATCACTGGAAAAAGTATCAGTGGCCTTCAGCACATGTTTTCCAGGAGATAACAAAGAAAGACAAATAGATGGAATGATTTTTTTTTTTTTTTTTAAATCAAAGAATCTCCTTGCAACTGCCTGGCTTGGCTCTGTGCTCTAGTGACAATTATAATTCCAGTGGTAACTACTCATTCCTCTTACCTAGTTTGCTTTGGAGGGGATATTGACCATATGTAATATTTAAGTTGCAAATAGCTATAGCCATATAGCTAAAACAGAAATTACACTCTCAAAATATATATGAAGGTGTGGAAATTCATTTTTTGCTCTGTAACTAAACTGTAGCCAGATCATGTCTGACATTATCCTCATCATTATGTAGGAGCACTTTGTGTGTGCGTGTGTACATTTGAATGCATGCATGGATGCATGCATGTAAGTGATGTGCAGTTTCCGTAAAATAAAGAGAGAGAGAGAAACCATGGAAAATCCGATCCAGTACTACTGAATTCCTGGACAGGTAGTCCATGCATCAATCTCTCCTCACTTCACATTCTCAGGACAGTTCAATGTGCCTGAGGCCTCAGAGGAATTTTTCTCATATGCCTCCAATGTTTTTATAAGACTGCCTTGGCAGGAAATACATATGTTCTTAATAATGATTAAAAAGAATAAATTCACCTTTCAAAATCAAAGTGCAAATGGCATAGCAGGTGTAATTGAGGCAAATGATTATGGTACTCTCTGTCTTTACAGAAAAAGCTCAAGGGAATTTACTATCTCCACTAGGATATAATATTTTTAGTAGATCTTGAGTATACGGTTTGCCAAGAATTCAAGGCTGAGTATAAAACATGTCATTCAAACAATGAATATGAGCATTCAACTGGGGTGAAGAACAAGTTTTAAAAAAACAATAAACAGGGTTTGAAATAACCCAGGTATAAACTCCACATGCGAAATCCAACAGGGCAACTGAAATGAAAAGGAACGTTCAGCACTGGATCTCTGCATTGCAAATACAGGAAGAAAATTGATTTTCAATTAACCATTGATCAGATGGTTATCCTAAGGTCCACCTGATGACATGCATTTTCACGTGATTAAATAAAGAAGATGAGGAATACACACTTTGCATGCAAGTCTAAGTATCTTTAGGTAGCATGTGGGTAGCTCTTAGTGTAGTTCTTTGGGGTGAGGAACTGTATCTCTGTAAGCCTCATGCATATTTCTGTGATGTTGTGAGAAATCCTGGCTCCTAGCACACTCCAAAAGTAGTTTTGAGATCAGACTCTCACCTTGCATCACCTTGTCCCTTCCAGCTGGCAGTGTACATTAGAACAGTTATGAAGAAATTAAAAGAGGAACAGACAAGTTTAAGCTCAAAGCAGCACATTTGACCAGCTCTTTCCTCCAAACTAGAGTAAAGAGGATGGAAAGAGAAAATAACATGTTGTTCACAGATTTCACAACTCCGATTCATGGAATATTCATTATAATTATTTATTTTATTTGCCTATCACCATGGCAGCTGAGTCCTTCATGTATAAAAAAAATTAGAAACACATTGGGGCCACATTTCATGAGCTCTCGAATGTTACTTTCTGGTGTGTAATTGTTTCTCCTTCATTGACTAGTAATTAAGCTGCAGTATGCCTAGGCTTGCAAATCCAGCAGACTTGGAAAATTCCTTTAATTTTTAAAGTTTGTTTGTTTGCCAGGTGGTTTTTTTCCTCCAACCTTGTCCAACTTTGAAAATTACAACTTAAGTAAAACCAAAAACATAAGTGTCATGGATTGCTGAGGGATTACCTTACCACATTAATATTCAATAATGCCAGCTGCCCTTGTTCAGCACATGAGGGCCTCGATTCAGCGGGGTGCTGAAATGGGGCCTGAAAGTTTGGTGGAGAGAGAGCAGGCTCTTTCTCATGGAGCTGGTCAACATTTTCAAAGATAGATTTTTTTTTTTCCCCAAGTACACAGGCTGCTTACAACAGTTTCTGGTAAGCAAAAGACTTGGTAATCTTCCCCCAAAATGTTATGGTTTTAAAAGCTGGAAAAAACCCCCACCAACCTCCAGAATTTTCAACTCTGTCTAATGGAAATCCTTCCAAAATTTTCTAACTAACTTCTTTATTTTTTGCCTCTTTTCTAGCTTCCACCAACCAAACTCTGCCTTTGTGGTATGTATATTGTATAAACTCCTGAGGCATACAATTCGTATGAAGGGGAGAGATAAGGCTGTAAAGTGGGACACCTTACTATTAAGTAAAAGCTTTTTTAGGTCAGGCAGTATTTTGCAACATATGCATTTGCCAAACCATGCTTTGGTGATAGGCCCTTGGCATGTGATGTTTTGCTTAGCCAAGAGGTTAAGGATGCTGAAGATGAAAACAAGTTTTGCTGGAGCTAGCACAAGAACTGCCACAAGCCAAGGAAACCAGTGACACAGGTAGTTTCCTATTTACTTATCGGTGAGGAAAATGAGCTTCAGCTTAGAAGTCCTATGTCGCTTTAAGCCTAAAACTGTAGGGTAACCCTGTTAACACAGCGAAGTGCAAAAAGGATGGTCGTCTGTGGGGGGAGGCGATGGAGGGCTGCTGAGTTTTTCTCTCCTGAAGCCTTCACTTGCTTTCCAGGCTGTTTGCTTGTGATTTCGTTAGACTCACTTGACTGGAGGGATAGGGCCCCATGTGACTCCTTGCAGAAGGAGCAGGACTTCAGGCAGAGAGTTTTCCAATCTTCAGGAAATGAAGATTTAGCACCCTCGAACTGTGGGCAGGAGGAATGATCTGTTTTGCCAGGAGCAATGGGAGCCGGGACACTGGCCTATCTGGCTGTGGGGGCCGGGGAGCAGGCGGGCTGCTGGGAGGGAGCCACGCCAGCGGCCGAGCCCTTGCCCCACGGCTTCTCGCCCTTGGTACCTCAGTGCTCCCACAACAGAAAAGTGTTTCCAGATGAATGGATCGTCTCCAAGTGTTTGCCTTTTGGCTACTAACGCTGTGAGAGCAAACAGGTTTTCTCATGGCTAGCTAACTTCCTTCGATTCCTTCCCCCCCAGAAAGTTGCTTCTTGTTTGTTGTGCCATGACAACATTGCTGTGCTATCCAGAGCGAGTGTGTTAACCCAGGAAGGGACAAATCTGAGAGGCTTGACTGGCAATTTTTAAACTCCAGATGGCCATTCTCCAACTACCTGTCGGCTTGAATAGGAAATAAGTCTCCTGACAGGCTCACTTCCTTCCGTTTGCATTGTTTTCAGCAAAAATAGATTTTTAATAACTCCCATAATAACGTTCCTGCAAGGTGCGGCCTGCAAATGTTAGCCTGAAACAGGACAAACATATTGCAAAGTCTGTTGACTTTTCACCTATCAGTGGCCCGTAGCCAGTGGGCTGTGGCTGATTATTAACAATAAAATAAGAAGTAACCTTAGATTAAGTATTGCTAAGAAGTGCCCAATATCCAAAATTTGGGAGCAGAACCTCAGCCGCTACAAATTAGCTGAGGATCTGCTCAGAGTGTTTAGGGATACTGGTGAAATAAATAAAAAGAATTTTGTCACTGATCTTTTCTAATTCATCAAATCCTCTTTATATTGTGTTTCTTCTCAGACATTTCATACCTATTTGCTGTGCATTAATGTATCACACCTGAAAATGTGTGGAGCAGTAGTTGGCTTTGTTTAGTTTGCTTTTAAGCTGACTGTAACTTTTCTTCAATGACTGCTCCATTGTTCAGCACTTATATTTTCTCCCAGTATGCATATGCTGTCTTACTTTATGCCAAACTTTAGCAGCATTTCTGAAGATTCCCATATATGTGGCAGTGGTACTGGAATTCAAAATCTGCACTTCAAAGGGCACTTCAAAGCTCTTCTGATTTTTCGTACTGTCTCCAATAATTCCATCATTTGTGCCAAGAGTTTGATTAGAGCCAGTATGTGTAGCCACCCATCCTAGAGCTTCTGGGAGTTGAGATTATTCTATTCTGTTCTAGCCTAGCCTACCTTACCCTACGCTTTCTTATCCTTTCCTTTCCTTTCCTTTCCTACCCTATCCTATCCTATCCTATCCTACCCTATCCTATCCTATCCTATCCTATCCTATCCTATCCTATCCTATCCTATCCTATCCTATCCTTCAGTCATTGTTTTGCACTATGGCCAATAAAGCTTATTTTAAATGACAATTATGTGACCATATGTATTTACTAAACTTTCTGGTTGCAATAGGAGTGACTTTTTGAGCAATTATTTCATTTAGAGACAAAACAAGTCAGATCTCATTCAGTACAGAAAACAGAAAATTCTGTTTTAAAGTCATCAGTCTCAGTATTCCTATACTTTGAATTTTGGTAGATTTGACTTGCTAATTTAAACAGAAGCATTACCAAAATTGTGGTATTCTCCCCTGCTCCCCAAGATTAATCCACAACCATGGATCAAATCCAGCACCTCTAACATTTTTGTCCTTTATGCCTTTTATATATGTGTGTGTATACATATGTAAAAGTTTCCAAAAGTTTCAAAAGTTCCCTACATCAGACTATAGTTTTCCATAAGACCAATCAGATCCAGTAGCAGAACCTGGTAGAAATTGTTCCTTCATGTTACAGTAGCCTTCCTATGAGTTAATTACATTTTTCCACAGCTAGTTGTTTCTTTCTAAAGTCTGTGAAGCATTCCATATGTTCTCACTAGCTCACACTGTAGCTGGGGATTTTATTTTGGTCTGTATATAGCAAGTAAATAGTCCAGATATGCTCAGATTTGTTTTGAAAACTTTGGTCTAGCTAAAATGAAGGATATGACATTTAGAAGTGAATTTATGAAGCTAGGAACAACAGCAAGGAGCAGCTGGGAAGAGATTCAGGGACAGAAGTATTCTCTCTTAACAGCCTCCACTTGTACAGAGTGCTGATTACTTCAGAATAATTCCATGCCCAACTATCACTTGAACTTGCAGCAAGAAGGATTGAAAGAAAGGGGCAATGGTAGGCCCGGAGCGTTGGTTCAAGTGCTAACTGTGGAGCACATTGCTGGGGATCATTTCTATGAAACCAATCATTTAATTTAGAAAATCACCAGCACAGCTACATGTCTGCAAGCACCCCCATGCCACCCACCCTGGGATTATATATGGTGTGCAACTACACACAGCTGCTGTGTAGGGGAAAGCTTGTGGAACAGCTGGACAGAGGGCAGAGGGGACAATCCCAGGAGGGACACCGGCAGAGAAGTAGGCAGCAGGAGAAAGATAAGAGAAAAAGCAGCTGTGCATAGCAGGACTGCAGAAGTGGGGTAGGAAACCATACTGGATCAGGCTGTGTCACTAGGAGAAAAACTGAGGACGTAAGAGGGTGAATAGAGTGATTTCTTACACATTTAATAAAATCGGTGAGGTGTGAGGAGGGGGAACAAAAAGGGAAGCCCCAGGAGCAGATGATGTGACAGGAGGGGAAGTCCCATTTAGAGTGTCGTGGTTTAATCTCAGTCAGCAATTAAGCACCACGCAGCCGCTCGCTCACTCCCCCCCACCCGGTGGGATGGGGGAGAGAATTGGAAGAGCACAAGTGAGAAAAACTCGTGGGTTGAGATAAAAACAGTTTAATAATTGAAATAAAATGATAATAATAATATGATAATAATAATAATAATACACAAAACAAGTGATGCACAGCACAATTGCTCACCACCCGCTGACCGATGCCCAGCCAGTCCCCGAGCAGCGGCCCCCCCGGCCAGCTTTTCCCAGTTTATGTACTGAGCATGACGTCACATGGTATGGAATGTCCCTTTGGCCAGTTTGGCTGTGCCCCCTCCCAGCTTCTTGTGCACCTCCAGCCTCCTCAGTCAGTAGAGCATGGGAAGCTGAAAAGTCCTTGGCTAGTGTAAGCATTACCTAGCAACAACTAAAACACCGGTGTGTTATCAACTTTGTTCTCATCCTAAATCCAAAACACTGTACCAGCTACTAGAAAGGAAATTAACTCTATCCCTGCCGAAACCAGGACAAGAGGCAGACAAACAAAGTTACAGAAGGCAGGAAAGCAGCGATGAGTTTGTTTAGGGGAAGGTATGGCATTACCTGATGGGAGAGCCAGGACGTGTGAGATCAGGTCATTACTCCCCATTCTGCTGTATGTCCTCTCGTCCGTGGGTGCCTGTACACCTACCTCTGTGTGTTTGTGCCCTTGCATTATGTAAAAGAGTTGGGGAAAAGGCTTGGCATAGCCCAATTGTGGTGTTGTATGAAGACAGGAAGCCTACGAGGAACCAGCTGACCCTTCCACATACCTCTTTTGGAGGAAGCTCCCTTTATGCCCCTCTCTCTAACTGACAAGGCCCTTTGAGATGTTCAGATTTATCTCTGGAGAAATGAAAGCCCCAAATCAAATCAATCAATAAATATAATACCAGTAGGAAGGATATGATGGGAAGAAGTTAATTAGAGAAACTTTAGTTGACGTTTCATATCGTAATTGGTAGCTCCAAAGTGAGCTTTTTGCTTGGTGAGAAGGACTCAACCACACATAGTGCAAATGGAGTTTATAAAACTTGGTGGTGACTACTGAAGTTTTCTTTTGCAGTTATACTGAGTCTAAGGCAGGTTTTATATGGCGCAGAATGAGTTTGAAAAAATGCATTGCAACTGGAGTAGGTTTTATTCTTTAAAGCCACCCCAGCTGTGTACAAAGAGAGCCCACACTGCTATGATAGTACATGGTTGCTACTGTGTACATGAAACTCATACCCTAACTCTAGACCTGGGCTTTCCTGTCTATGTGAGCCCTGAAGCTCCATGCTATCTTCTCATATCTGCCTTATATAGACATTAACTATGAATCTAGTTTTACACTAATCTAACTCCATCAACTTGTATGGAGTGGCTTCTGATGCCTTTCAACAACGCAGCTAGCCTTAAGCATTGTTGTCTCTCTCTGGAGTCTTAAAAAGAATGTAAATGTTCAATAGGTGGCCCTGGAGCTTTTGTAAAAGCATTTTAGTTCTTGTTTTGTGATACTTCTAAAACATATAAACGGTTGATATTGCAAAGTGTTACAATGATATTTTAAATTTTCCTTGAATGGTAGAGTTGATAGTAATATTTTTTAAAAAGTGAATTTGTCATGTAATACAAACAGTGTTAGTTCAGCTACTGAAAATCCAAACCACTTTTAACAAAACTTTAATTGGGTTTTAATTTTGAACCTTCCATTTCAACTGGTATCAAGCTCTTTTCTTTTGCCCTCCCCATGGCTTTTGCCCTCCCCATGGCATTTTTGGTGAGGGAGAAGACTGTGTTTCCAGTAATTCACAACTGGATGGTGTCAGTCCAGAACCTGATCATCTCTACACTTTTAAGTCCCCACAAAAATCTAAAAGTTTGCAGTAATTATAAATGCTCATATGGACAGAAGACTAATTTACATTTTTGTAGCACTCTCAACGTCTCAGTGGCACTTTGGTCTGGATTTAGTTGAGTACAGCAACCAAGAAAAAAGGATTGTACTGAAGTTATCATGTAACATTCACAACATTAGGTATAGTAAAGAAATGTAAACAGACAGCCAAAAACCTCAGTTAAAAGCAACTTAATGTGGCTGTCAAAACACTCCACCCTTTTTAGCTCAAGTAGGTAAACCTTTTGGGCTATAGGCACAATGGGAAAAGACTAATTAAGGAAATGAAGTAAGATTTCTTAATATTATACTAGTGACATAAAAACTTGCTCCATGCCATCCCTTTCATATGAAACACTTCATTTTCCTGGAGCTCCAAATGACTGTTACTTCACTTAGTTCACTTTTAACCATACACTATCTCTGTGCAGTCGTTCAAGTGGGCTCTGGTAAACTGACTGCACAATGTATATGTGTGGATAAATATATGTGCATGCATTAATTGTCCATATGTGTGCATATGTATGCATCTATGCAGGGACAGAGGCTGAAGCAATAGGATCTTTTGGACTGGAAGGGAAGGGGGGGCATGCAGCTGTGACCCCAACACATGATGCACAGTGAGGCTGAAGTGATCCATGCTAAGTGGGAAGCCAAAGCCCTTGATAAATGTCCACACACTTAAATGCATGCACACACTTCTTTCGTATGACATTTTTCACTTGGTAAGTACTCAATGTTAGGAAGAGTAAATAACTGGGCAAATGGAACTGTAGCAGAAGAGATTTTTGTGCTCTGAGTAAGGTTAAAATACTGTACGAAAATGAAAATATATTGTAGATTACCACCTTAAATTTTGCATTCATAGTTCTTATGGACAGAGAGAAAGAATATGCTCTTGTCTTTTCACTCTCTATGTGGCACATTCCATTGATTTTCACCTACTAGTTCCTACGTACTACAACATAAATAAAATTGCAACGTCTCTGTCTTTGGGGTTTAGTGGGAGCCACTAAGAGCATTGTCTTTGCTTTGTGATTATTACTTTTGGTGTTGTCTTTGTCCTTTGTTACAAAGTCTTATTTGTATTTCATTTCCTAGATAACAAAGACTACCATAATTAAGGTCATTTGACTATAGTCAAGAATTCAAAAAAGGTGAGTGATGAGGAATGTGTGATTAATGTACAAATGAAAAAGCAGTCCTACTCTTTCCCTCTCTTATCAGCTTTTAATCCCTCTGACGTACTTAACTGGCTCCAGTTGATGTCACTGGTAGTTTTATGTGGCCTGTGAATTTTTCAAGGAGCAGCTTCAAATTCCCTTGAGTTAGAGGGAGGGGAAAGAACAGAACTGCACTGCAAAAAAAGTGCTATCATAAGAATGCTAACCATAAAGAGTGTATAATACTTAATGTTCTTGACAGTAGTATTTTATACAGGCATAAGATCTGAGAGCTGTGAGATGGGGAACAGATTTTCTTAAGAGGATAGCAGCAGATAAACCCATGGCAAGATGCAACTAATGATGATCGTATGAAGCATAAACGGCTAATGTACTAAGACTTAGTGGAAGTTAGCAAAAGAGCTGGAGAGAGAACTAGTGAAAAAAAAGGTGACATCTGTCGCCTGATGTATAGGCAATATAATATCATCACTTCATACCTCCCTCCAAAGAATGAGTGGGAAAAAATGACCTCATAAGGCCTATATTATCCTTCTGAGGGATTTTCATGCATCTTGGGGAAAGTGCCAAGTACACTGGAAATGGGGGAGTGTTAGTTGTCTCCAAAGAGCCAAAAGGAAATGGAGAAAAGGGATAAACTGGTCCAAACAAGCAGACAAAATTACAATTTTGTGGCAGGTCGCTCTAGGTCTCATTGACCTTGGCAGTAACACAGGGGTCATTTTTTATATGAGTGAACTGTCCTTGAATAATTTCTCTAACATCTACAAACAAGCTTTTCTTCCACATTAAACATGCTTGCCATGTTCTCCTTTCCAAAAAATGACAAATAAAAAGGATTTTTTGCTTTTGTATGCTGGGAGAATCCAGCTTTTGTCTATCATTCTTTTACTTAGCCCTCCTTAAAAAAATTATCTAGGCACCAGCACATTAAGCAAGTGCTTCTATTTTCTCTCTTGTGGAAAAAAAGATACAGTTGTGGAGCAACAGACTGTTTGAACACTTTGTAAGAGAAGTTTAGCTTCATAAGCAAAAGGGGAGTATGACATTTGAGACTAGGGTGAAGTAGGAATACTGTGCATTTGGTACAAATACTGGATTAGACCTTTCAAAAAATATGAAGAACTTCTAAGGAGATAGTCACCCCTTCTCACCCCTGCTTGCTTTCTACCCCAACTTACAGCTTTTTCAGAGTAGAGACCTATCTTTTAGGTACTCTGAGTTGCCTTCTGGAAGCCTCTCTCTCCTTTGACTGCACAGGAAGATAATCTTCTATATTAAACACCTACATTAGTTGCTGAAAATGGCGATACCTACTGATTTTCAAAGGGGGAAGTGGCAAAGCCTAATTTCCTTTATTCCTTTGAAAATTTCCCTTTGAATAGACATATACATTCAGTAGTGTGTGGAACGGGAGAGTTGTGTGATCCCTCCTGCTCCACCTAATATTTATTGCCTTAATTTGGGGATTTTGTAGATAATGGCTACTGGCTGTTACACTTTAAGCAGTATCCAGGGCTAAAAGACCATCTCCATGATGATTTTCATCTCCAAACTTACAAGGACTAAGATACCATGTAAGGATTGATGTGTGTGCTGAGTGGCAACACCACACCATATAAACAATTGTTGAGGTTCCCAGGCTTCATGGCATGGGAAATACTGAAGTACTCAACACATTTGTTTCCTCATCCTTCAAAGGCAGAGCCTTGTCCCAGAACCCTGTGCAAATTTGTATAAATTGGAGTGGGAGGGGCAGCCAACAGCAGGGGAGCAAAAAGTTAGGGAGAAGCTGGTGGGATGCACCTGGAGGTGTTGAGGGTGCAGACATGATTGCAAGATTGCTGTCTGTCCTCAGTGAAAAATCATGGTGGCTGAGGAAGGTCCCTGATAGCTGGAAAAACATTAACATAATAACAAGCCCATCTTTACAAAGGGAAGAGGAGGATCTGGGGAACTACTGGTCAGCTCTACTTCAGTGTCTGGAAAAATCATGGAGTACATCCTCCTAGACTCCATTTCCAAACACACGAAGGACAAGAATGTGATCAGGAGCAGTCGACACAGAAATACCAAGGGCATCATGCTTCACCAACCTGATTGCCTTCTATGATGAAATGACTGGATGAAGGAAGAGTAGTGAACGCAATATATCTTGAAAGGCTTTTGAGACCATCTCCCGCAGCATTTTCAATAGAAGTTTGAGGCAACGTGGGATGGATGGATGGATGGATGGATGGATGGATGGATGGATGGATGGATTATTAGAAGAGTTGAAAATTAGCAGGATTGGCAGGCTCCAAGGGTGGTAATTGATGGCTTGAGGTCAGCTTGGTGGCCAGCAACAAGTACAGTACCCAAAGGCTTGATACTAGGACTACTTGTTTAATATCTTCATCAGTGACCGGGATGATTTGACAAAATGCACCCTCTGGAGATTTGTGGATGGCGGTACATCAGGGGAGTGGTTGAGACGCAGTGAGGTCAAACTGCAAGGGCCAAGAGAAACTTTAGATCTGGGCCAACAAAAGCTGCACAAAATGCAAAGTTGTGCATGTGGGGTGGGGTAACCCTCTGCATCAGTGCAGGCTGGGAACTGACCGGCTGAGAAACAGTGCTGTGGAACAGGACCTGGGGCTTATGACAGGCACCAAATTGCATATAACCCAGCAATGTGTTCTCAGTGTAAATAAGGGAAACCACATAATACATTAGGAGGAGCTTGGACAGCAGACTGAGGGAACTATCTCTACTTGGCATTGGTGAGGCTGCACCTGAAATACTGTGCCAAATTTGGTTTCTTCAGTTAAAGAGAGATACTGAGAAACTGGATAAGGTCCAGTGGCAGGCTACAAAGATACTTATGGATGTGGAGCACGTGGCCTATTAGAGAAGGCTGAGGGACATGAGCTTGTTTCATTTGATTAAGAAGAAAAAGGAATGATCAACTGTAGCTTACAATTTCTGAGAAGAGAATTATAAAGATATAAGAGCCAAACTCTTTTCGGACAGCTAGTTGTTAGTTACTAGACAACTAGGCTAGTTACATGAGCAAATAGTTAAACTTCCAAGGGGAAATAATTGCAAGTTGTGACTGGGGAGATTCAGACAAGGAATTTTGAAAATTTTATTCATCAGCGGGTAGTGTGGGTCTGGAACGGCATATCCGAAGAGGTGGTGGAATCGCCATCTGTGAAGATTTTCAAGACTCATCTAGCAAAGCCACTGCCGACCTGACCTAGTGTTGGCCACAGTCTCATTCTGGCTGGCCTAGACAACCTCCAGAGGTTTTCCCTCCAACCAACATATCTAAGATACTATGACAACACTCTCCTCCAGCATACAAGGGAAGGGATGGTGGCTGGCAGTTAATGGTTCCCTTTTGCAATCCTATAGAGTCAGTGTTGCTCAAGAATATTTTGAACCTTCACTGATTAAGGGCAGGGCAGGTGTTCTCACAGTTGTGCAGGTAGCATAGTGACAGACAAAATATCATGGACACTTCCAATGCAGAAATGAAAAACAGCTGGATGGGGTTGAGGAATGGCAAGCATGACCTCTCTTTTCCTGGGAGGCCCAGAATTGTTTTTAGGGGGCTTCTTATCACCATGCTAGAAAGAAATTCTATGAAGTGGACTTGGTACAGCGAGTAGACGGCTCACAGAGATATCTTGCCTCCTGTGTCTTCTCTTCTACCTCATACACTGTAAAATATTATTTGCATTTTTACCTGTTGATCAAAACATATCACATATCTTTGTATTTGCTTATGCTGTAAACTGGTCTTGTATTGCCCTATTAATATTTGCATCATGTTCAAAATCCTTCAAGATTTATTTTCTTCTTTCTCTCTTGCACATCTTATTGAATAATTACACCTTCCCCCACCTCTCCAAAAACCCCTAGTCCAACAATCTGGACCCACAGTGTTTGAGCACGTCACTCTTCTCTATGGTTCTTCAAACCACTGTAACCACCAGCAAGACAGAAAGATGGTTCAGGTATTCTCTTGGGACTTCACAAAACCTTGTTCAGTTCTCTGGGCAAGCTGCTTATATTCAGATCTGAAAGGGCACTCAGACCTCTTATTTTTACAGAAATATATAGGGATAGCACCCTAAAAAGGGTCAGTCCATATTTGTTTTTACAGGGAGATATCTTGTTTGTTTGTAATCTTCTTTGTCAAATAAGACAGGTTTTGGCTAAAGACATTAAACTGTGGAATGGTCTGACATTATAATTTTAGTATATGTAAGAACAAATGCTGTAAAAACAGAGGTAAGGATGTCTGCCATCCTGGGGTCTTAGATCAGAAGAAATGTAGTTCCCCTCTCCTCTCCTCTCCTCTCCTCCCCTCTCCTCTCCTCTCCTCTCCTCTCCTCTCCTCTCCTCTCCTCTCCTCTCCTCTCCTCTCCTCTCCTCTCCTCTCCTCTCCTCTCCTCTCCTCTCCTCTCCTCTCCTCTCCTCTCCTCTCCTCTCCTCTCCTCTCCTCTCCTCCTTCCCAAAATGTATTTTTCCTGAAATCCTTAGCAGGAGAGTATTACTTTGTACTCAGTTGCGAATTTTAACTCCTCAATATTTAGCTGCTTTGATTTTTTTTTCTTTGAAATACCAAAAGGGATTAAAGCATAAACTGGATTAACTACTCATCAAACGCAATTTTGTTAAGTGAAACTGTATTTATGGGGACGGGATGGCTCAGTGGCTTGATGATGAGATACCATTCTAGGTCACTTTTTCAAAGTTATGTTAGTCTGGTAGTGACTCAAAATACATTGCTTGCCATCTGGGAGCTTTCTAGCAATGAAGCCAGCAAGGAACTAGTTGCAGTCAGGTCCTGAGGGGATCTCCATATCCTAATATATGCACCAAAATAACCAGTAACTGCCTCTCCCTTTCACAGGCCTAATGGAAAGATGCTAAGAAGGGGTAGAGCGAGATCTAACACAATAGACAACAGTTTTAAAGCAACCTCTACAAATCATACTTGAGATACTTTGGCAAGGCAATGTCAGGAAACTTGCTCTGTAGAGTTCATAATCCAGAGTTATTGGTCTAATATTTCCTTCAAATGCTGAGATGCTTCTCACAAAGGCTAAGAAGAGAGAATGAAATGTCTTTTGAATTGAAAAGAGAGCAAGCTTTTTAAGTCATCTGATTGTCAAGAAAAATATTTGAAAAGCAAGGCTATTAGGCTGAGTAATTTCCAGAGAAAGGTAGTGGACATGCCCTTACTTGAGTCATGTAAAAGAAAGATGAACTCCTCCCATCACTGTTATCTAATTACAAGGATGAGTAAATAGGTATGGGCAACATTTTCAAACCTGGGTTCTGAAAGTTTGACACAATATCCAAAGGAAGATACGAAAAAGGCGGGGTAGTTTTCACACAGACTGTCATTAAGAGTAGTGAAAGCTCAAGGTCTCAGCCCTGATTCTTAGAGAATAATTGAGATTAAGAATTAAAATTAAATTGCCTAAAAGTGTAAGCTAAAAATCCCCCTATTCTTTACTGCATTGTACTACATGTAAAAAAAAACCCCAAATTATTATCAAAGCAAGAGAAAATTGAGTTATTACATGGTTGACTGAGAACATCCAACCTATTTGTTGGAATTCTTGACTGGAGGCATGGATTAAAGGACTGTGGGTAGCAAAGAAAAGGTCAGCAGTTAAACAAGTGACAGGAATATTGTCACCAAGAGGTCTCAGGAAAGGGAACAGAAGTGATTGTTCCTCTGCAACTTCCCAAGGTGTGAACCAAAACCTAGAGCCACCCCCAACACAAGTGGGTAGAAAGATCAGGAAGGGAGAATGTTGATCCAGACTTGAGCAATTTCGCTCTTCTGAAAGAAGGGGAACTGAGTACCCTGGTTGCCAAAGTGGGTGACAGAAGTAAAGGTGAAAGGTGACAGCCAGGCCTTGCAAGGGTTCAAGTTTCCTCCCTTCCTGCTCCAGTCAGCCTCAGGGGAAGGAATCTGGTGGAGTTTTGCGTGCGGGCTAAAGCAGCCTTCCATTGGGGAAGACCAGTTTCTCTAACTGAGTGTAATGGCAGCAGAAGCAAGCTGGGGTGAAACAGTGGAGAATCGGGCCATGTGCTTGGATACTGCTTCCCTTTCCCCAATATGGTGGGGAGCCACAACGGTTACAAGATTGTCCAAGCTTAATTCAGGGTATCACAGTCAATTGAGGAATTTTGATGCCCTCCTTGCCTAGAAGCTGTTTTCACATTTGGGCCCCCTTTCCCTGTCATCCAGCGTTGAAGAGCACAGCTTTGCTGAAATCAGAAGTGAACGGTGGTGGTGACTCTCACTCAGGTGCTGCCATTCACACACACTAAGCTCCTCCGCCTCAAAGGCCTGGCCAGGCAATGCTAACAATAAACAAACCATAATAGCTCGCAACTGCGGCTGAACCCAGCCCTTAATGACATTGTTCAATACAGCTTCAACACTGTGAAGAGCTTCATCGCTTAGTTCCCATGCTCCTAGGAGCATTTCCAGATTGGCTTTACCAAGGGTGATTCCAACAGCTTATTCTAATTTTCTTGCTCGTTCAGTACAGGGAAGCTAACCTGCCGTGAAACCTGATGCTTTCTGCAGGAACAGGTTATTGCAGGGTAACAAGTGGCTTTTCTTTCCTAAGCCTCAACTGACAGTACAGTACCACAGGGGGGCACTCACATTAACGTGTACACCTCCCCGAGCTGCACACCACCTTGCAGGTGTGTGCAGCTGTGCAGCAGAGCTCAGAGAGGGCTTGCAGGGAGGCATGGGCTTGGAGACATGGCTGAAACCACCCTTCATCCTCTGCGTCTCCATGCAGCAAACTGTTGGTTTGTATTTTGCTTTGCCTTTTGGGTAAAAACAAAGTAAAACCTGGAAAAAGGCGAAACAAAAAAAAAGCAATGTCTGTTAGCACTGTTTGTTTTTTGTGCATATGCCAAAGAGTTTTGACCCTGGGAAAAAGGTACCGAGAAAGTCTGAGAGAAGAATGGTGAAGGCATCATTTCTGATTTCCATCAATACGAAAACAACTTATGGAAACTCCTCTCTGATCACATGGTGCGGCAAAGGAAAGTGTGCTGCAGACAGATATTGCTGGCAAGGCTTGAATAATCACTGTTTGAAAGGCTTTATCTGCCAGTGACTCCCGAAGTGTCTGAGAACACTGTAGCTGATTCAAAAGGCTGCTTTCTGGCAAATCTTTGGCTATTTCAAAGCAAAGTCTGAACTTACAATCAAGTTGTTTCTCATTGTTGCTGCAGATGGTTTGATCAAATGAAAGTGTGTACTGCAATGCATACATTAGAGCTAGAGGAGTCAGAACTTTGATGTTTGCCTCAATATTTTAATTCAGTTTAAGAGGTGCTTTTGGATTATTAAGTGCTGCAGATAAAGGAAGTGCAAAATGCAGGATATTTATTTCCCAAAATTTTGTGCTTCTCTGAAGCTCAAAGCCGATATCACAAGGAGTTGAGGGACCGTCACAGGGAGATGTTACCAGCTTCTCAGATGCAAATGGTCAAAGGATGAGAACATGAACAGTCCAACTCAATCTCTGGCAGCAATCACCAGCAAAATTTCTTGGTGGTTTTTTTTTTTTTTCCAGTCATCCCCTCACAGACACACCACCAGCCTCAGTCTCTTTCCTGAAAGTCCGCGTTTTCCCTGGAAGTACACTTTTCCTCTGGGTGCATCACATTCTGTCAGAAACAGCCCAGTGCCTGTTGTAACTTAGGAATGAGTAGACTTTGTCAAGATTTTGTAAACTACTTAGCTTCAGCTTCACACTGGTCCCACTGTGTAAGCAGTTTAGTCTAATATTAGTCTCTTCTGAAAATTTCACCTCTGGAGCCAAGCAGCACCAGATGGATAAATGAAAGGGCAATGCGACAGTGATCAAAATCTGTCTGGTCCAGACAGATAAATATCAGGCTAGCTTGAAGTGTTTTCACCTCTCTGCTGCCGGGAGTTATATTTTTTTCATGGCAGAGCACTGTGGGCTAATTTCATAGCTGGTGTAAATCAACGTTGCACAATATACCTCAGTGGAACGATGCTGATTTATGCTAGCTAAGAATCTGGCTCCTTGTACTCCTACCAGCACTGCACTGACTTATAAATCCTCCTTTTAAAAACCTGTGGATTAACCAGAGGAACTGTTGCTGAGAGCTGCATGTTTCAAAATTGGCTGCAAGAAGATAGGAGAGACCCAGTTTCAAACCAGGATAAAAAAATGTGGACACTGAAGTGGGCTTTTTCCCAGAAGTGTTAGTTTTACCTCTGTGGAAATCAGAATCCTGCAGCACCTGTGGAAACTGGGTTTGGAATCAGGAATTTAGCTGTTCAGATGTGCTCATCTTGTATTCCTTCTGAGTTTTGAAGTGATTCACCTTCTTCCCTATTAAACATATTTTTTTTAATTGTCCTATTGCTTAACCACTGCTCCTTCCTTCTTTACTTTCTTTCTTCTCTTTTTTTATGTATGTATGTATACCTGACTCCTTGGAGATCACTTTGTCTGTCTCTGTGATTGCTGGAGTCAGCCAGCAACACGACAGGACTTGCTTGTTTACATAGCTCTGAGGGTTATGACAACACATCAGAATGTACAGGTGCCATGTAGAGATGCAGCTTGCAATTAAGATCAGTAAAGCTGACTATTTAATAAAGAATTCCTTCATTTTATAACAACCTGATCTCATTATTATACACACAACAAATCAGCTCCATAAAGCTCTTTAAAAAATTTGTCTCCCTTGATATTAAATATTTGAGCTAAAGTTAAGAATTAACAATTGCAAAACAATTGCATTAATTGAACAGAAAATTAAACCCATAAAACGTGGTTAAATGCAATTTCCTCATAATTGCAGTAAATGTGCTGCCAACATAATTACAAAACAATTTTTAATATTTTTTTTAGTCCATTTGGTGGCATTTCACCCCTGCAATATAGCAGTCAGAGATGAGCAAATCAGGGGAGCACTCTTCAGATGCCAGTTTGATTTGGGCCTTTAGTTAAAGTGTGACTTTAAGGCCAAACCAGTGCTAAGATTGGTCCCTTAGCAGACTGAAGAAGACTTCTTGCAAAAACCTTTCCTCAGATTTGAGCACCAAGCAGGGGAAATTTCAGGAGTAATCTGCCACTTTCAGTAGTAAAAAGCTTGTCAGAGCAGCTCTTCATAGAAAAATTCAGTCCTCTCAGGTTGCTTTTGAACAATAGCTTGAGAAAGTCTAGTTTTCCTTTTAAATACAGCTCAGAATACCCACCACTTCCTACTTGCCCAGGATCTGGATGATCTGATGGCTATCTGTAACTTAAAATGGGGAAATTTTTTCTTCTTTGTTTTTTTTTTCCTGGAATTTCCTTCTCACTGTATAACAGGCACAAGTGGCTGCTGCCTTTTTTAAAAAAAATAAAGCAGTTCTTCAAGAATCATGGTTTCTGCTAAAAAATGCAATCAGATACCCTGTTTTTACCTATAGGCAGGTGGAATGTGTGGTCTCTGCAGATGTCAGTCCTTTGCTAGAGAATGGGAGATTCCTGACGTGTGGTATGCCCTTTATCCCAGAGGAAGGCAACAACACGTTAACATGTCACATCTTTATCCCTCCATCTTAGAGAAGTGCAAAGTACACTGATGGCACATCGGATACACACTCCTCTTTTGGGTTTATTCTTTTGGAATCAGCTTTTCATTTTCCCTTGAGTTTTTTACTTTCTACTGTTTGCCTGCGTTGCCTCTCCTACAATGTAATCAGAATATTTTTTTTCCAGAGCTGTTCCTTTCATATATCAGCCAATTCATCCACACTGGATGAATTTCCTATTCCCTGGAAAAGGGCTGAGTTTATTGACATAAAATAATCCTTGGCCCGAGTGACTGACTGTGGACAGGCAGGCTGGGAATCTGGACGGAGATTCTGCTCAGAGCAAATTTTGGATCACACTGTAATTCCGAGTCCAGTATTTTCTCGCTTCTCCCCTGCCAAACTATCCTCCTTTGTGCTAGAAAAATCCCCTGCTATCAGTGAGGGTTCACATCTTCCTTACTTGGAGCAGGCCTCCTGACGTATCATCTTATTTATGCTGTCGAGAGTTCTGTACAAAGGTGATAGGAGACCTTTAGAGTTATGGACACATTTGTCTCTCATCTGCAAACAGGGCTTTCATTGATGTCCTGTTCTCAGCCAGGCTGTTTCCATAATTTCTAAGTTCTTGTGCCATTCCCACTAGTTTTCTTCCATGTCATAATTTATTTTGTATCTTTTTTGGTAGTTTATTATTGCTTTTTTCATACTGCTGATCAACTTCTGTGAAGATAGTAACGAACACAACTTTTTTAGGCATTTTCTTGTTTCAAGTGCTTATCCCAGTAAGGTTGGCCAAATAAAGATGTATTCCCCTGGGTTTGTGACTCTGAAAGTGTTGGAGTTTGAAACCCCACATCGACTCAAAGTTGTATCTACATGCCTTTAACAGCACTGAGTCTTACATGGAGTAGTCCTACAGCAATGCAGCAGCTCCATTACCTCCAATAGACATGACTGTAGGCTGTACACCTTTATTTTCATTTTACTTGCCCAAGCTCTTTCCATCCACTGGCTGCTCCTTGCACCATGCTGAAGCTCTGTTCTCAGCTACAGCCCTTGGTTTATGACAGACGTTCCAAGTCCAAGCAGTCACCACAATTGTTTTCTAGCCGGCTGGTAGCTACAAGCTTGCAGGCTGTAGAGCTTTGCCAAAAGAAAAGTGGTATTTTTGATCTCTTTCTCCCTTGGCCCTGTGGCTTATCTGGCTCACAGAGGGAGACTCTGATCGGTGAATTATTTCAAAACACACACCTGGAGTGGAGAGGAACTCAGGATGGGAAACGAGGGGAAAAGGATGGCAGGGAGGTAGAAGTCAAGAAGTGTTTGGGTTTGATGTGGAAAGATCAAGTGTGCTGTGGCCTGCCTTGTGAGGAAAGGAGCATGCCTGGAAGGCTGGTGAATGGCAGGCTAACAGGAAACCACTGCAATAACCGTGCCTCTCCCCTGCACACTGTCTACCTGTAGGCACCAAAATTCCTCCCTACAGAGAAGCGCTCGGTGATCCATTTGCTTCAGTGGCTGCCAGGGAGAGTGAGGAGCTGCTGGGACAGGAGGAGCTGCGTTACTGAAGGGCTCTCCTACACAAATCTGCTCCTGGCTGTGTGCATGAGAGAGGAAGGGAGAGAGACAGGTGTGTGTTTGCGTGCGTGGGGATCAATCATGCAAACAAACAAACAAACAAACAAAACTACATCCAGGAGGGAATTTTCTTCCTGGCTGGAGCGCCTCTGCCATCTGTTTTGCGAGGAAGTTTTCTAGATTGTATGGTCCTTGGTGTGTGGCAGCTGCTGCTGACAACGATTCACTCAGGCACTTCTGTCCTTTGAGCCTGTGTTTTTCAAAGCTTCCTCTGTTTTCCTGTCTCTTACTCATATCATCAAGGGCTGGGACTGAAAAAATGCATGCAGGTCAGTGCCTGCTTCTGAGTCTTCCAGGTACTGCTGAACTTAAGCAATAAGGTATAACATAAATTTGGCTGCTTCCATTTTTTTCCCCAATGATAGTGAGAAGTTGAACTTGTTTTTAAGTACCTTCAATTTCCAGTCCAAATTAGTAATTTCCTTTAAACTCAATCCCCACCACTTCTTGCTTACAGTGGGAATCTCTAACCATTTCAAAAGAAGGCAGCTAGCAAAAGAGATATCAATGTGCTATCACACAGTGATGGGTTTGGCCAAACAAATTGGCATCTCTCGACTACTCTGCTATCAAATGAGTTCCTTTGTCTGTTTCTGTGTTTTCTGGCAGCTTTGAGAGGTACTTCACTCGATGATTCATCAAATCTTAAGGATTTTGCTTTGCAAGAGCTTCCACTGCTTCCCGTGTGTCCTTTCACCCTTGCTTTATAGGCACTGATCTGAACAAATAAATGCCCTCCTGGTGCTGGCTGTGGTCTCTGCCTTGTGCGTGTCAGAGCTGGGCTTGGCCAGCTGGAGGGGATGGGTGAACAGCATATCACGTGGCGACACTTGGGCCTGAACTTTGGGCCCTTTCTTTGGAAAGCCAAGGGGGTGAGAGGGTCCTGCTGGATGTGACAGGCCCTTCAGTCCCCACAGGAGCCGTGTGGTACTGAGCTGTTGGCAGGGCTCTGCTGGGGGGGCCCAACTCATGCCACGGGGACCACGGTGGCTCCCAGGTCACACCTGTACTGCAGGTAGGGGCTGAACCCCGGCTTACTCCATGCTCTGGCTTCCCCAAGCAAGGGGGTTTACTTACCCCCTGGAAGGTGAGAGCACCAGGAAGCTGGTGCAAACCAGGGCATGCTGTGAGATGACAATATGGATACACGTTGATAGCAACAGGGGCAAGTATGTCTCAAAAGCAGCAGGACCTGAACACCTAACAGCAAGGGGAAACCAAGGAAACCAAACACTCAGAGTTTTCAAGCGGCAGCTGAGGTGAGGTTGACATTTTTCCTTCAACCCATGAGCAGAGTCAGACAGACGTGAGTCAGCCTCAAATATTGTCCTTTCTCTGGTTTACAGCAGACACATACTTTAAAGCTCTGCCATATCATCTTCGTCATGAAAAGAAATCTCCTGATTCAGAGACTTCTCTAAACCACTCAAGATTTTTGTGTGTGCTCTCCCTCCCCAATTGCTTGGAGCCCTGAAAACCACAGCCTTTGCTGGCAGACAATAAAGATACGACCTAAAGTATTCAACAACGAAAAAAAAATAAGAAAGGGAAAAAAAAAAGGAGAACGGCTGTTGAGGAGGCTTAGAACATGTCCCAACATTTTCTGCAGGTTTTTTCCTTTCTTGAGGCAATCAGAGCACTGCCTAAGTTTTGCACCTGCCATGGGCAAGTGCCTCTGTCTTTTAGTGAAATAACTTTATGCATTTTTAGTGCAAGCCCTGGCCTGCTTCGTATCCTGCTTTACCTGAATGATTATATCTTCTTTACTTCGTTAACTTTTCAATAGGCTATGAAAACAAAAGCTGTCACTCCGATACCTGCCATTTGATATTCAGCAATGCCTTCAGTACAAAAAGAGCCCCTCCATCTCCCAGCCCCCACCTCCAAGCATCACTTGGCATGATCCTGCTTGTAGTTGTTCACTGTATCAATATGTAAAACCTTTCCTTGTCAATGTTTCTTTCAGCAACAACCCAATCCTACATCTGCAAGTATAAGCTTTGCAACACTGATACGAGTGAGTTTGATAGAGAAATCAAAATCTACTGTCCGGTGAAATATCAGTTTGCTATGATCGTTAGGGCATCTCAGGGAAGCACTCATTTGCCAGACACAGGCACAAGGCCCAAGACACCTTCTCTGTGTGCACATACAAACTAAAATGCTGTAATTTGGTACGGTTGGACTTAGGGATGCCAAGGATTCCCAGAACTATATTTCAGATTTGCAGAGATCACAAAAATTAGTTCCGGGGTTAGCTCATGTTCTGTGGCAAGAAAAGAAGTCTTCAAAAGTCTATTTTTCTAAGATATCTGGGCTTTATTTGCCTGTATCTCTAAATTATTAATTTGCAAACCTCTACAGCTAGTCATGTTAGTACAGGAATCCCTTTAGACTTTTCGAGCCCAAAGACAAGCTCTTGGCTCTTGGTAAAGGCCAGCTCTCAGAAAACAGACAGGGGGCTTAGGGTGGGTGGGCTATATCATCCTCATTTATTCAAATAGCCTTCACTTGGGAGATCCCTTAGATGAGGAAAATCTGCCTGGAAAACACAGAGACCACATAACAGAGCAGTGTACAGCTAAACAGGCAGGAGGGTAGGTAAAAATAAACAAAAGGATGTGTGTTTTGGGGGAGGAATATTTTTTTGGATGGATTCAAGCTGGAGGTGTAAGGGTACACAGAAAGCCACAAATTGCTGAGGACCGAGCAGTTTGCAGATCAAATGAAGCTAATGTTGCTTTGGGATGTAATGGCCCTGATGAAGTTATTTTCCAGCACCTTCTCCAGAGAAGAGACTGGAGAGCGACTCTGAATGTGTTTCTGGTGGCCTCAGCTCTGGTGATTCAGGGAGCAGCTTCTCCAGTCACTGACTTGTCTTCTACTCTAGGTTCACATGGGTGCAGAGACCAGGGAACTGAAAGTCTGGGTTTTCAAATGAAATGAATACTTCTGGGTATCCCAGTTTAGGGTGAGCAGCTCTAACTCCAGACATTAAGAGAGCTGGGGTTTGGGCGAGCGTTGAGCCTGTGTTCTCTGAACATGAGTCTTTTTACATCCTCTCAGGTTGGGCTTTACAACAGAAGAAACAGAAGGTTTTGATAACCTGTATTCTGGTGCCAAGGTAAGACAGTTATGGAAATGTAAATTCAAAAGTTTTTAGCGTATCAAATTGCCAGTAATGTGAATGGGAACTAATAGGACCCTGAGTTCTCAGCAGTTCTCAGAACCAGGCCATTTCTACTTACTGGTTTAACCATGGATCTAACGTTCAGCATTCCTGCTTCTCTGTTTCACATGCTTCTCTCTAAAATCCATTTTTCTTGCATCTGTCGAAGAAGGTTGCAGACATAGTAACAGCAAACTTCACCTTAAAACAAAGGACAACCAAACTTATTATTTTAATGAAAAAGAATTTCCATCTTTTAGTTCCTTTTTGGGGAAGTTGAAAGGTCTCTCTGGAGAAATTTGACTTTTCATGTGGGATTCTGGCCTATCCAGAACCCCTTGAGGACCTTCTAGATAAACATCAGTGCACCTCTGTGCAAATCAAGCACTCTCATGAGACTGGGAATGGTGATTTCATTTGTTTTTAGGAAGTAGCCTTTACAGCCACATGCTCTGGGAAGGCTGAAGAACTCTGAAACTGGACTTTGCAAAGCTTATATTTGTTCCTTGCAAAAATACCTCTTAAAATATTAAAATTCTTGTCCATCTTATTTCACTGGAGTTAGCACCTTGTAAATGGTTCAGACCTGAATCAAGCATCTCCCTTTCCCCTTGGCTTTGAAACTCTCTTCCTGAAATTTAACTGGGTCTGTATAACCAGTGCCATTAATTCCCAGTATAATTTTATGTAGTGCATTTTGTGTGAAGAACCTGGCAGTTTGACAGTGAATAATAATTCCAGGTCAAGAAATATGCTCTTAATTATTTCATGATTTCAATGTCTTTAGGGAGGGCATTGAACAGGCCCTGGAGCAAGGAAATAAAATGTTTCTTTAATTAAAAAAAAAAAATCCCGAATTAATTTCTGGGCTTTTGATAGATAGCAGCTACTCTGCTCTTTAAGGTGTCAAACCTGTGTTTCTTCAGCCAACTCTGAGCTGAAGCCCACAAAGTAATCCAAAGAAATGCTTAATTTTCTAGAATAGTGTAGGCATCTAATAACTCTTCTTGTTAAAATGGGGTAAATAGGGCATATTTCAGGTGCTTCCACTTGAGTTTGGAGGACCAGGTTGTGGCACATGTTTTTGAAAGTGTGACTCTAGCATTTCAGGGGAATGTGATTCCAGTTTTCAAGATCCACTGTTAGAACCTGTTGCAAGCTGGTGGTAAAACTCCTCTTTTGGCCTCCCAAATAGTGGCCCTACCTACAGTACAAAACATTCCTAGTTCTATCATCTTGGCATTAATTATCCTAATCTCTTTTCTAATGTTCAAGCTGTTAATTTAACCACGTTGTCTAAACTTGCATTGGAAGTGGGGCTGGATTTGTTTCCTTGCATGTGCAGACAGAAAAGCTGAAGGTAACTTATCAAAATAAGTATAAGATAACAGAACTCTGGGTTGGCGGAAAAAAAAAAAGGAAAAAGAAGACATTTGTAAGCTATTTTCTCAAATTGCAGAATTCTGTGTTTATTGAAGCTGGCTTTAAAAACAGGTGGAGCTGCAAGAAATCTGCCTTCCTGAATATTTTCTGTAATAAATGTGAGGGTAATTTCTTAGCTCCATCTGTGGGGAATTAAACACAGAGCACTGAGGTATGAGCAGGAGTCATGAATGTCAGCTTTGCGCATCTTACACTACCTTTTATGGACCATGAAAAATTGTTCCTGTTCAAATTGAATTTTCTTACAAATCTCAGTTTGCTCACAAGACATTTTGTAAGCATCAGTGAGCTAATTTAATCTCCTAATTGGCTGGCTAAGGGCTCCAATGCAATGCAGACAGAGTAACTTAATCTACAAGAAATTGGTAAAACTCCATAAAAATCCTGGTGAACAGGTGGTTGTCACAAAACTCATTACAAGAAACCTTGTGGACCACCTTAGTAGAGGTGGCAGTGACTGTGTGGGGTGTAAAGTGACCTATCCCCTCCCTTCAGAAGGTGACGTTACCTCTGACACAGCTGTCCTCCAACTACATAAGTGACTTCAGTTTTTAGTGCTGACAATTCAACACGTTGCCCAAGCATTAATCTAGAAGACTGTTGGCTTTTGGGGACTGAGACTTCAGAGTTATAATTGGTGCAGCTGAGGAAATTAGTGTGTGAGGGTGCAAGAGGTCAGACTGGATGGGTACAATGGTCCATTCTGGCCTGAGATGGTGTAAACTGGGAGGAGGATGTGGTCTCCCCTCTGCTTGTTTGACAACAAAACAGTCCCATGTAAATAATGGCTGGTTCTAATAATCATACATAAAATATATGGAATGTACACCTATACTACCATGTAAATAATGGCTTGTATCAATAATTATACATAAAATATACATTCACATGGAACTGCCTGTTGTTTTATGTTATACAGAATATATTTTCTGCCAGCAATAGTGACCAAAAATACATGAGGATAGGAAGGAGCTTTTAATGTTAAAAACCCCCATATCATTCCTTTCTTTTCCCTTTCTTCTTCCTCTGGCCAAGAGCAAGGGCTCAGGGTATACCGTAACGGTCCGTGTCCTAGCAGGGCTTTTTGAACGTGGGTTTTCGCTCCTTCTGTGCACTCCTCACTTGGCTGCCGTTCCATCTGACTCTGAAAGAAGCAAGTACAAATTAAAGAAAGAATGCAGCCCTAACGCCTACACCCAGAAGCTTTCAAAACAGAAGGCTGCTACACCTGTGGGGATAGAACAAGTGTATCAGTGTCCCGGGCTCTGCCTCGGCTCGTCCGCCTTTGTTAGCTGGAATGTGCCGATGAAACAATCAGGTGCAGTAGGCGCGTGGCAGCCTGCTTAAAAACCGATTCTTTGGAGACAGGGAGTGGGCTGTGAATCATGCATCCACATAATCTGATGATAACAATTTTAAATGTGGTGATTAGTGTATAATGGAAAGTATTGTGCTATTTGGTATGATTTGTCTGCCACTGCACTACCCAGTATTTAAAAGGTCCCATCTTCTGTGCAAATCCTGATTCATTCTAGTGGCAAATGCAGAAGGTAACTTTAGGAGTGTTTAGGTACTTATATCTTCCTCGCTCAGACAGCACATGCATGCATGTATATATACACACTATTACCTTTTGGATCACTGTACCAGCCTAAAATCATGGACGTGCTGCTGGGCAGCACACAAAGCAGTATTCCTCGCTGTCGAGCGTGCAGGCTAAGTTGCGAACTCTAAGTACGGGCAAAACCGGCCTTCCAGCAGTATGAGTGCATCTAGCAGTGCATAAGTGCTGTTGAGAATACCAACCTAGAAATCAAGATGCATCTAGCTGTTCAGCTTAATGAATACGGCCAGCAAGTTGCAACTTCATAATTGGTCCTTTCCTGCAGATACCTTCACCAGACTACACCTTCAAGTATACATCTGCTCCCTGTGGATGCCAGGAGAACATCAGCAACCATTGGTGCAGCTGAGGGACATCAGTGTTAAAAACATTAAAAGTAGAGTGGATCTCTCTGGGGTTTGGTGGGAAAAGTGTGAGTCAGCAAGGTTGTGTTTTAATTGTGACAATGATTAAAAAGCACAATAAAATAGTCTCACTTTGGGACTAGAGATGTGTCATGTTTGCTTTTGGTGAAATTCATTTTGGTGATATCTTGTAGCATCAACTTTCCATTTCAGGTCTTAGCTCACTGGGCATTTATAATCCAAATAGATTCAGGGCAAATATCTGTTGACAGGGAAGAAAAACAAAGGAAGCAAACAAAAATAGAGAAGAAAAGCCATGGCAAAGCCAGGTGCCTGTGTGGAGAAGTCCTCTGACAAGATGAATCATGATCTGGGAGAATTAATAACTGTAGACAGCATTGGATTGGTAAGTTTTTCCTTTTCTTAATCACTGAACCTCTGCGTGTCCTTGCCATGAATACATAACAAATAGGATCAGGAAGTGAATTAATACATCATTTGCTTCTATTTCCTCACATAAAGGAGTCCAAAAAGAATAGCTATTTTTCACATAGCTTTAGTGCCAGACCTAGTTCTTGCTTTGGCCAAATTATCCATCATGTCTGACATGCATAGGAAACCTGAGAGTTAAATAATTTTTGTTATAATTAAAAGATAAATAGAATACACAAGTGCAATTTCTGCTTATAAATTTCATCTCAGTTTTAATTCTGAACAACACAAGCTCAGGTGGAAGATCTCCATCCAGCATTGGCATCCTGCTTCTGTTACACTGATTGATGTGGCTAAAAAGATGTCTCCATAATGAGGCTTTAGATAGCCCGCTGAACTGGCTGGCTGGGTGCTCGTATGAATCTGATTAAAACTGTAATCAAGTTTGAAATGCCAATGGCCAACTCTTATACAAGTCACTTGGATTGTAGACAGAAGTGTTACTTTCCTGGAAGCATTTGCAATGAAGCAAATCTTCAGTGTGTACACACACACACACACCAAAAAAAAAAAAGAAGAAAAAAAAGGGAGCAACTGTGTAAAAAGGGCAGCTGTTGTTGGCAATGGAGAAGCCTCCTAGGCTCCACCTGCCTTGCTCGTGCCAGTATCTTTAAGTACCACCTCCCCTGACATGCTGAATACACATTACTGTCAAACCTGAGTATTAGGTGGATAGATATGCAAGCCCACACTAGCAGCCAGCACATTTAGGGGAAGTGTCAACAATTTTCTGCAAACATTGTACGTGGTATCTTGCTGGGAGTTTGCTCAGGAGCACAGGCACAGTGTGAAGTAATGTGCTCTTATTTTACAAGCTACAAGTTGAGCGCCAATCAAATGCACTGCCCGGCAATGGAAAAAGTGATATAGATGGGGGATCTCTGACAGCTAAGGATCAGACTGCTGAGTCTGATGCCAAACAATAATAAATGTACATGTTGAGAAATCTCCCTGGATAACCGAGGTTACACTCTGACCTAAATGATAGAAAAGTAAGAGAATAAATTCTTCCGCACAGTAATCTCTAAATCCCCAGACCTCATTGCACTATAATAAACCTGACTTGATAATACCAACATTGCTTGAGATCCTGTTACCCATTGAATGTGAGGCTGCAGTTGCACAAACACTTCAAGCGAGCGGAGGACAGCCCTGCCACTGGATGAAGTGATCCTGCAACCCCTCGGCAGCACCCTAGAGCAGGGTCCAGGGCATGGCACCCCTGTTTTGAAGGAGCCCTGCAACCAGTAGCCAGGACCAATAAATACAGCTCAGTCCTGCTTTGTTCATTGGGCTGTGAGCTGTGGTCCTGGGAGGGTGAAGGTTATGTGTCAGGAGGTGCATTTGACTTGAAACTTTGCTGGTGAGGGCTTGTGAGTGGGACAGAGCACAAAGCGTAGCGTTGTGAAGGAAGGTGGGAGTTAACCTCGGTTCAGGACCCAGCGGGAGAGGTAGGGTGGGGTGAAATTGTGATGGGCTTTGAAGATAAGGCCAAGAAATTTGTGCTGGGTACGGTGAAAAAGGGGAAGGGCTTACACCAAAGGTAGCACATAGCTGCAAGTAGGAAAGAAGAGGTTAGCAGCAGCGTTTTGAATTATCTCGAGGAGGACCCTTTTATGGCTGTTGATAGCAGAGCAGAGCAGATTACAAAAAATCTGACGTAAGCTGTCCAAGGCTTCAACAAGAGCTCTGCCCTTTGAGTTGGGCCTGGAAATCCTTGTCAGTTATGCTTAGCAGGCATTGTAAACATGCAAGGATAGACTTGTTGCTTAGCCTGGGGAGCTTAAACAGATACACAAAAACCCTAACAGCTTTTAAGTGTGGCTCTCCTGTTTGTACTAATCACTGCAGCCCACTCTCACTGTTTCAAACCTAATAAAATGAGGAAATGAAAATGAAAACTAGTTCTGATCTATGACTATCTTATCTCCTTGTCGACTACAAGGGTAATCTGGCATTTTAAAACAATAGCTACTTGCTTACAAAGCCCCTTTTAAATAATGGAACTGGAGAATCTCTGTCAGAGTGCAGATGTTAACCCCTTCAAAATAACATGAGTAAAGTCGGCTGCTCATGATGATGCACAGGTCTCCCAGTCGGACATACATGCTAAATACCAGGGTTCAATTAAACCCAAAGTATGGAAATAAATCCACATCTGTTTCAAACTCCTCTCTGACCACTCTGCTTCTTTGTTGTCCTCCGAGGCAGAAAATCATCTGTAGAACAGAGGCAATTTTTTCATTTAATAACAGTGGTGCTACTAATAATACTTCCCTTCTATTATATAAAATAGCTATCACAAGGGAAATCAAGTTGATATTGTTTTTCCATTTGGAAGTGATGGATTTTAGTTCCATTAAAAGAACTGAGACAATCTAGTCCTCTCCCTACAGATATTCCAATGAAAATGAGGCAGGGCACATTATGTTGCAGTCAGTGCATTGTTTTGATGAAGCTGCAGAAATGCCACTAGCAACCTACGTAAAAACTTACATACACATTTTCACATAAAATTTTCTCAGAGATGAGA
The DNA here is from genome assembly GCF_965638725.1 of Aptenodytes patagonicus. Taxonomy (NCBI): domain Eukaryota; kingdom Metazoa; phylum Chordata; class Aves; order Sphenisciformes; family Spheniscidae; genus Aptenodytes; species Aptenodytes patagonicus. The sequence goes on along the minus strand of NC_134950.1, from coordinate 46,873,932 downwards.
AAATTACCCAATATTCGTAGCAGTATACAGGGAATGTAATAAGTTGACAATGTCTAAGATGCAATAGAGAAATATATTTCTATTGAGTCAACTTATATTTTGTGTTAAAACCTCCATTAAATTTTGTACTAACTACTGCCAAATCACGCCAACTAACACCAACAGGTATGTAAGCTAAGGTGGGAAAATGGATTCTTTGTTTGTGCTGGGGTAACTGGAATGGAGAGATCTTATTGAGAAACCCTGTAAAAAACAAGCTTGAATATAAGCAATGCAGTTGAGATGTACAGCAAGAAAATTCTCGGTAAAGTCAGACCTTAGGGAAAAGTTTGAATAATAAGGCAAACTTTGCTAGCTCTGTGGGGGATGGGATGAGGAGGACAAAAGTGTCTACACATTATAGAGTGTGATGCCTAATTTATACAGGCCTAGCCCCTAGGGTGAAACCTGGACCCCTAAGTTAGTTGCTGAGGCTTTAGAAGGGAGATCAAAATTCCCAGTGATGGACAAGGTGCAGCTCTTTCATGGTGTCCCAATAGGGAATACTGAATCCACGATCTCTCTGCCTGGGGATTAAATGCCCAAATCAATGCATCTCCAACACCCTGAACTCATCACCTTCTTTGACAATTAATTTTCCCATTGCAGAGGGGTTTTTTACATGAACACTGATACATGGTACCCTTTCCAAAGAACTGTGCAGGGCTTACCCTTTTCTATTTCAAATGTGGTTCTCAGTGTTGGTCCCCTCTTCTGGTTTTTTTTGCATGTTTTACATTAAACAGTCATTTAATAAGAAAAAATAAAAAGGAATAACTCTAAGAGCAGAGACAGGGAGCCAGGAACGATTTCTAGATACCATCAAGGTGCCTTAATTAATAGATTTATAGGCTTATATTTCTACTTGCTTCTTTGTCTTACTGTCTCATGTGGCTTTATATATAGTGGGTCGTCTTCAACAAGGGAAAGGAAGACAACACTTGGCAGAGCTTGAGTTAATAAGACCTCATCTTGTGAAGTCCGCATAAGGGAGCTCCCCTGACCTGGGTGGATTCAAATCTGCTCAGGATCACTGCTAGGGTAAGTGCTCAGATGACTAACCTAGTATCTAAAAAAGGAGTGCTGTCAGTTTCCACATCATGGTGCATGTCTAATGCCCCTCTGAGTCTCTCAGGCTCTCGGGATGTTGTGGTGGCTGTTATTGCCAGTGGCACGGCGGGGCCCAGCATGCTGCAGGCCCTGGTGCTGCCCGCACCAGAGCCAAGGAGCAGGTAAACAACTCCAGGTGCTGGCCCTGCCACAGAGCTGTGCATGGTGTCCACCCCAGCCCCAGCTGTACTGGCTGTGGCAGGGCTAGGTGCCCAGCTCCTCTGGCCTTGGGTGCTGGGGTGGGAAGCAGGAGGTATCCTGGTATCCTGGGTTGGGTGGCTGCTAAGTGGGGATCCCAGGGTTGGACTGAGGTGTCACGTCTTGTTGTAGGTGTTTAAGACAGGCTTCCCTCCTTCCCTTCATCCTGCCCTTCCCACCTTCCTACTTCCCTCTCTCCCTTTCTCTCCCCTTCCTTCCTTCCTTCCTTCCTTCCTTCCTTCCTTCCTTCCTTCCTTCCTTCCTTCCTTCCTTCCTTCCTTCCTTCCTTCCTTCCTTCCTTCCTTCCTTCCTTCCTTCCTTCCTTCCTTCCTTCCTTCCTTCCTTCCTTCCTTCCTTCCTTCCTCCTTCTCTGTCTCTCTCTTTTTCTTTCTTTCTCCCCTTATTTCCTTCTCTCTTGCTTGTTTGCTTTCTCACTCGCTTGCTCCTAACCCCTTTTGCCTGGATAAAGAATACAAAATGAATTTCCAAAGGAAAACAGGTACTTGGTGGGCAGATCAGTGTTGTCCGTGACAGGATAAAAGAAACAGCCTGAGTGAACAGGTACTGATTAGATCCCATGTTTTCCAGATTTAGCCAATGGTAGCACATTAGGGTGGATCAACCTTTCTGGAGATGGTCACAGTTCTGAGAGGATACTCTTTCCTTGACCTGCCTCCCCCCCACTGCATCAGGTCCATAGTGAGGTGGTGGCTGGGGTGCACTCGGAGGCAGCTGCAGACCCACAGTCGTGCCCCCTTTCCCTCTCTGGGGGAGGCAGAGCTTTCTCTCTGGAGGAAAAGTGGCAGCTCAGATGGAAGGGACCAAAGCCTGGGGGACCTCAAGGCGCCGCTTGAACCACCTGCTGGCAAACACCCTTCCTCACATCAGAAATTAACTAAATTAAATTGCTTTGCTGTCTTTTAAGTCCAAGCATGTTGTTTTGAACAATAAAATGTAAGAAAACTACTTGTGCTGTTCTTTTTTAACAGCTTAGCTACCTCAGCAGAAATATTATTTACAGGTGACCATGCAATCCAAGGCCCCGTGGAGGAACTGCAGCATTGCACATATGTAACTGAAGACAAACTTATGGCCCACTAAAAAGGAATACAAAATTAAAATATATTCTCCTCTCCCCTCATGCCAACCCATTGTTACAGCAGAGTGACAGCAACAGTCAGGAGGGGCACTCTTGAATCACTTAATGCTGGTATATGACTACACTGTATGGTATTTCTTTTGTTGGGCATGCTATGTTTGAGTGCCATATTTTCCTCTTCAAATGCTTTTATGATTTTTTTCTCTTTTCTTTTTGTTTTGGTTATTTTCCTCTGGGCTTTTATACCCTACCTCCCCCCCAAAAGAAAGAAAGAAAGAAAGAAAGAAAGAAAGAAAGAAAGAAAGAAAGAAAGAAAGAAGATCCAAAGCCCAGAAAGTTGCAAACAATGAAAACACTAAATGTAAAATTTCATTACACAGGGTCACAAGCAGAGCTCTTTGCTTTGCTTATCTTTATATTCATTCCACATATGTATTGTCCTAAGTTTTGATTTCCTTCACACAAAACCATTTGCTCAAAGAAACAAACTGTTCAATGTATTGTGTTCTAGTGAGAGCTGTCTAATTTTGGGTTTGCCGTTTTGCTGATTTAGTGCCCTTAGGAAGTATGATACATATCCATTAATGCATCATCTGTAAAAACTTGTGGATGTACATCGTAGCCTTTCATTAACGTTAATGGTGCCCAACCCCTGAATGTACACTATGTCTCAGCACTCCACAAGTTAACTGAGTTCATGCCATAAACATCTTGTTCTCATTTCTGTAGCACAGGCTAGCTTTCTTGGTGGGCAGAAGTGGAACACGGAAGTGCGGATCTGTAATCTCACTGTGCACCTGAGAAGTTACTTCCAGCTCTTAAGCTGAAGAGTTTTCTGCAGATGCAGGCATCTGCTGTTCTGTGAAGAAAAATGCAATATTGTTTGCTGCCTTTCCAAGCATCTCCTTGCAATCTCGTTAATTTAGCTGGTAGCAAGCATATTAGGCATGTTATTTTATTTACAATGTTACAGTAATGAGACGAATGTTTAGCATCTTCTGCAGAGTGCTGCTTGTACGAGGGCAGGATTATGTTCCCAACTGAAATAGTATATTTAGATTATATGTGGAGATCGCACTATGAAATACCTGGAGCTGATGAAACCTTGAGAAGTTTTGAGTCACATGATACATTTAGACAGTTGAAATCTGTAGATATCTTGGTCTTTTTTTTTTCCCCCCCTTAAAAAAACCCCAACCGACCAAAATGTTTGTTATCAGGCTTATAGAATCTCCCCTGCGATACAGCCAAAAATCAACTATAGTGGCAGTTCAGCACAGATGTAACCACCTGCAGTATCCCCTATTATAGTGGGGAAGAATCTGATGTGACCGTGCCACTGACAGCTTTTTTGGCACAGCACTTGGTTGTGTAATTCAGAACTTCAGCACAGGGTTTCTTTAATAAAATATTGATTCTACAGGGGCAAGATAACTTCCTCGGCTTGGTTAACATTGGCCTGATGAGGAATTGGAATACATTTTTCCTAATCCTCCTTCATCTCTGCAGAAATTGCTTTTTGATTGAGGTCAAACTTTTGCTTTGGCAAGTCACACAGGCTCTCATTAGGCTCTGATTGCATGCATATGATTGTCCAAAATGCACAGTAGGCAAAGGGTCAAGGATACAAAGGCTGCTGTTGTTTTTTCTTCTTTTCCCCAATGCACCCAGCATGTGGAAAATATTTATCAACCTTCTGTCTGTGTCCCTGAAGCTTCACTCTTGATGCGCCTTTTTAGTGTTCCCCAAGGATTCCTGTTAAACTTGGATCCACACATCCATGGAGTGATGTGTGACTACTATTATTTTGAAAATGAAACGGGTGGCAGGATGGCAGTGGCTCAGAGAAGTTAAATCTCTTCATACTCCAATATGTTTATGTTCTAGGGTAGCCACAGCACATGAATATCTGAAATACATTTAATTGCTGCAAATAGGGATGCTCTTCAGACACAGACTTTTGTTACTGAGGAGCAAAGGTGTGGACAGTCCCAGTGGGTATTTGGGGACTGAAGCCTCTGTAGCTGAGGGCAAGGAAAGAAAGTAAGACTCTGTGTTAGTATGTGGGTCTGTGGCATCCATTTTGTTACACGAACATCAATGGTTGTGACTTACTAAATATGTGACAAAGCCCTAGATGAAACTGTAAAAGCCAACTAGGTGTGTTTGGCTTGGCTTGGCCTGGTCCCACGAGCTACTGGGAGGAGAAGGATCTTCCATATGGGAACAAGCGATGGAGATATTTCTCTGTCTGAGAAATTTTAAACTCTGCAACTACAGCCGCATGCTATACAAGGTGTTCACATCAAATACATTAAGAAATACAATCCTCACCTTTCTCTAACTAGGGCTGACGAAGAAGCTACATTTTAACTTATTCAATATAAGTGTAATTGTTACCAGATAAGCTTTATCTGCTAAATGAGGTCTGTTCATTTTCCAAATGGCAACTGTTCTTTTTATACTATTTTTAGCTTCCATTTTTTGAAGAGAGGAAATAATGCACTTCAGAGCAGCGCTCTGGAGAACTGACAAACTCAATACAGCACATAGCTGGTGGGAAAAAAAAGGCCCTTCTAGGTGTCAGTGAAAAAAATAAATTACAGCAACTCTGTTTCCTTTTTTGGGGGCTTTTTTTGGCAGTGTATCAAAAAGGGAGGTGAACTTTTAATAAGCATAAATATGAGTATTTCAGACTGAACAGAAATAATTTCAAAGCATTTTTTTGGGGGTCTGTGTTGTCCTAAGAGTTCCTGAAAAATGTCATTTAAGAAGAGGACCCCAAAGGGAAATCTAAACCACAGTTTTTCCATAAAGGAAATACCTATTCCAATTGGCTATTCTGTTACTGCTGCCATTTTTCTTTTTCTTTCTCCGTTCTTTTCCTCCTTTTTTATATTTTTAATGGAATTTAATAGGTTTTTATTTCATCTTAAAAACTCAAGATATTGGCAACAATAATCATTATGCTTTTTCTCATTTGGAAGGGCATTTTTCATTTCTATTTGTTGTATGAATTCCTGTCCCATTTTTCTTTACAGATCTTATACTTGTGTATACCATGGATGTGCTCAAACTTTTGAAAGTAATGCAGCTTCTCTGTTCCTTTATTCAAGTTGAAGACTCCAGCAGCAACTCACTGATAGAGTAATCCAAGTGTTGCTGTACTGGTAGCCAAGACATTCTATAATTTCAAGTGGAAATACAGCCCTGCAGATTTGCTCCACAATTTTTTTTCCACAAAATGATTTTGAGGCAAATTATAGTAATAAAAAAACAGACGTTGTCAGTGAGTTTGTCCTGACTTAGCACATGGAATACAAGTTGTCATACACGTGTGGTGTAAAGAAACCTTGGTAGCATGAGACTAATGGGAGTACGGTTCTGCAATTTGTAATCACTCAGTGTTGCTCTAATGGGCAGGCTTGCATCAAAAAAATAAATAGGTTCCAATTTTTTCACAAATTTAAGTTAATTTGAATGACAAAATAAGATGATCTGCAGCCAAAATTTTACTCCCAGAAGGAAAACGTATGTTGCTTCAATGCAGTTCTGTTTCTTAAAACATCGCTTTTATTTGCAGCTAGGAATCCTTGAGCGCCTTTAACTTTGACAGCTATTGACAGGAGTGGAGAGCACTCAAGGTGACAACCTCCTTTAGACTGACATGACGGGTTTGAATGCAGCTACAAAGCATAAGCTGCCATAAAACTGAAGCCAAAGCTCTTTAGCTGGCTGTTTTAAAATCTCATAACCTCTGTGGATCAGGCTCTTGAGACTGGGAGGATTTGTAATGCACACTAACTAGAGGGTTACATGCTCCAAGGCGGCTCATCCAAGTATGTGGGACCACAGCAGCCTGAGTCTGGGATGGGTCCCAGTTTATGTGTCAGCTGCCCTCTTAGTTGACATACCAGGGACCCAAAGTGAACAGCACAAGTTTTAGCGCCTGAGTTAAGAGCCAAGGCTCTGCAGCTGGGGGCTTTAGCAACATATATCCAAGGTGGATTGACAAAAGCAGAGGATTTGTAACATATGCTTATTAGTGGTTACCCTGAGAACCTTGCAAAAGTCCACCTTTAGAAAAAAGAGTGTAAATATCCATGTAGAGGATTTTTAGGTGATTATTATTTTCATATAAAATCATTTCTTAATAACATAAACCCTTTTTTTTTCTTCACAATTCAGATTCAGCAAAACAGTTATGCTCATACTTAGCACTAAGTATAGTGTTACTTGATGGACAAAGTGAATGGGCTTGAATATGCCTTTTGGTGGTCATTAAAGGATTTATTTTAATCAGAGCCTTTAACCGAGTGAGATTATCAAGAAGGATTATGTTAGGCATCTTTCTCTCATACAGTCCATAAGGGTTTTCATGCTATAATTTCACTGGATAGTGACTATGCTTTTGAATGCTATAGGAAAAACGTGTATTAAAAAAAAATCACAAGTACGTGACACAAACAGCTAAATCCATGCTCATATATGTTTGACCCCTCCCTCCCTTTTTTTAAATCATGAACAAGAGCCTATAATACTGAAATTGGTAAGCTATGTGCTGTATTTCTCTTTGGTAGACTAGAAAATAAAATAATCACCATGGTGTGTTTAACTAGTATAGGCAATAATGTCATTTTTTCCATGGAATACCTGCTTTTAAAATTTAATTTCTCAATCTACATATATGCAAATGCAAGCTGGCAGGTACTTTAGCCGTGATTCATTTTTACAGACCTATTTTTTGAATCAAATCTGAATACTTGGTCCTTGAAGTCATTTGTTTATTTCCACTGGATGTCATATTATGATTTATGAGATTGGTTCTAGTCAAATGGGATTTTGCACCTTCTTTTGGGAGACTAGCAGACTCCACTTCAGAGAAATCTTAGTAATTCAAGCCAAATATCCATTGCTTTGTATGCATTGCTTTTGTATTCTCTTGGCTCACCTGAAGCAATCCTGGACTTCAGGAGGTAAATTCCTAAAAACACTGCCCATCAGATGGCTTCTCTTGGGGAAACATTTGTGGAATTGTCTGAGTTGTATCAATGTCATGTCTTGGTTTTGTGAAGACATTACCTAAAATCGGTGGACAGAGAGATGCTATCCACCTGCATATTCTGGAATACATGCCCAGAAACAAGAAGGGAGCCTCAGCTTTTCTGTGTATGACTGCAGTTTATTGTTCTTCTTCAGCTCTACTCCTTTTACTATTTACTATGGAGCTGATTTATCTGTAAACAAGGTGGAACCAGAGCAAATAGGTTTCTGAGTATTTTGTTGATCAGCTGGTTCTGAGAGTGGTCTCTCATGTTCCTTTTCTAGATTCTGTGGTGATGAGAAAAGTAGCTCTCCACCTGGATTTCTCCTTCATTGATCCTTCCTTTCTTTGGGATCCTTGAATACAGACTTCTTTTAGACATGATTTTTTCTTTCAGTGCCAGGTATCTTCTGTTGTCCTTCATGTAATGATTAAGCCATCCAACTGAAATCAGACTTATGGCACTATTCATAGCAAATTAACCTTTCTTGAGGTTAATGAAAGATGTATTACTTTCCACGCTGGAACTTTTTGTCCCTGTGTACATCTCTTCCTTTCTGGGTTATATTTGAGTGTGGCTTTGTTGAAACACTGCCATAATTCTGGTAGTTCTGGATTGCTCCATCCCCAGCTGGATGCAACTTTCCTTGGTTTCAAGCTTAACATATAATGTAAACACAGTCTGTACCTACATCATGATGCAAGTCTTGAACAACTGAGCTGTTCTCATGTGGATAACACCTTTAAAAGCTGTCAAAAACATTTGGAGAGAGCAGAGGAAATATAGAAGAAAACTGATCTTCTGCTCTATATAGTTGTCTAACTTGAAGAAGTGTTCAATAACTGTCCTAAGGAACAACAGCATTGTCAAATGCAATGAATCACTTTTATTGAACTGAGATAATTTCTGTTGTTCATTTGTTCAGAGTCAACAAATTCTGTTTTATGCATAATTAGAGTATCATCAGTAGTTTTGGCACTAAAATTATTTCAGGGTTTTACAGAATATAAATATATTTTCCAAGAATATTGGTATTTTCTAACAATCATCGTAGGCAATGCAGACTTCTATGTTTGGCAAGCTGTCTCTGCTGAAGTCACTTCCATAAGATCCAAGGACAGAGATGCTCAGCTAAGGATTGCATTTTTCCAGGAGTGAATAGCAAGGACATTGTTTCTTTGTCTCAGAATTAATTTATTATCTATGCTAACCAGCAGCATGAATGCTTCTTCTCCAGACCAGACTACATTTGGGCTATGCTATTATTCTGCTGCTGTTTTCTGATTTTTTTTTTTTCCAGTTTCTCTTTCTATTTGTCCGAGGGGATATCTGTCTCCCACGAGAGGCACTCTGCACAAGGTGAATAGCTGCTTTTTGGGTGAAAGATAATGTTTTGTTTCTGTGCACCCCAGATACTACATGTTTTTAGTGCACAGTATGCATATTTGCCTGTGTGTGCACGCGTACGTGTCAGAGTGTGTACAGGCACACACACACACGTGCGCACACACACTCATGTACTCTGTAACCTGAGTATCCTGGTTTGAGTCTCAGTCCTGCTTACTGTTTGGGGATCATTTTGTTTTACTTTTTTGGCAAAGACATAACGCTTAGCTCTGAGATGACTGAAGCAGAGTTCAGACTGGAAGAAATGAGACTTTCTGTGAGAATCTACAGGAAACGTGTCACCTATAGTCACCTAGTAATCTGGTAGCTGCCATACCTATACATAGGCTAAACCTCACCTCTGCGGGGATTCTCTGACCCTTTCTGTGGTAGCACTAAAAATAATTCCTCAGGATTTTTTCAAACTATGTGTTTGAGAAACCTCGAGCTTGATTTAAAGAGTGAGTTTGGAATTTCTGAGCAGTGAGCGTAGTGTGACAGAAAAATTATGTCCCAAATATAAAGGTATCCAGACTTCTCCAGCAGGCAGCAGACCACCTATGTGGCAGACTTGGGATTCCTCCAGAGCCACTAGTTGAATTTTCTGTGTGTGTGCCAAGGGAAAAACACTGAAAGGGTATTTTCTATAACTGCACATTAGGGTCTTCTGCTCACTGCCCAAAGTGAAGGAATGATGCTCAGCAAACAAGATTAACTGCATATCCTAGTGATGCTCCAGAAAATGCTATTTAGCAGCAGTTTGCCACTAGAAATGCTACTCTGTGAATGGTTATGAAGTTGTGCACAATGTAACACTATATGATATTCTCCCAGCATTTGTACTTGCAATGTACTTCAGCCAGGTCTCTAAAACAGAAAGTGATTTTTTTTTTACACGTCTCTGTTTGTTTTTTTCTATTTGTGATCCAACTGCGTTATTGGTGCATCTACAAAGGCAAAAACAGTAGGCTGTGATCTCCAAGTACCTGGTACACTTGCAGAATTTGAAACACGTTTAGAGCTTTGGCATTAACAGAAATGAAAGCATAACTTTTTACGTATATTAAACATTCCCCCAGATTCCAAAATATGTGTTACAGACTATGCCTATCCACCTGAGGGCAAAGGGTTCCACAGGTCTTTGGAACCTGCCTAATTTTGATAAAAAGCTGTGTGTACCCCTTCACTGTTCAGTGTGTGAATGTTACAACAGTATCTTGACGATCATGATATAATTTATGTTAGGATCAAACATCTTTTGTATTTTGTATTTTGTAATGATATTAACCCACAAAAGAAAGACAATTTTATGTATACATCTGAAATACAGACTATATGCAACACCCAATAAACTTGGCTTATATTATTAAAAAGCAAAAAGTATGCAGTATGCTAGATTTCATCTTATTTGATATTTACAAATCACATACCTTCAAATTATTGTAGTTATAAACATGTGAATTGATCCAATTAAAATAGGAACCAACTTGGAATCTAAGCCTTTTCCTTGAACCAAAATTAATATCTGTTAGGTTCAAAAAAAGTTCGAACCACACAATCTGTTTCCTCAAGCCTTTGACTTGGTCTCCCTGACCCCAGGCATCCACTTTTCCACTGCCTTTCAGCAGTGCACCGACTTCCCCCTCCTTTGTGTGATGTCCAACGGGTTTTCCTCAGTTTCCTACTCACTGAAAAATTCTGCAGGTTTTTCCAGCTGACTGGAAAGTTTCTGCAGTTCTCCTCTCATCACCCTCTTCAGCAACTCCCTTGCCCTTGGAGAACCTCATAGCTGATAGATCCATCAGGATAACTACTGAATGCATGCTCTTCCCTTACCCCCATCTACAGCTAATGGACTCTCTGCTTTCTCTGATCAACCACATACTAAAATGCCCTGTCTCCATTAATTGGGAAATCCTTGACAATCAGTGAAAGCAGCTTTGAAGAAAAGACTGAGACAGGGGAGTGGTGGGCAGGAGGAAGCAAGTCATGTTTTTAAAATCCATCCATCGGGTGGATGACAGGAAAAGCAAGAGTAAAATGAGTCAAGGAATATCATACTAACACTTGTTAGAAGCTAAGAGGTCTGAGATCTACGAAGTTAAATCTTTCTAGTATGGGGGATGCAACTCTAGGTTGTGCAGTTATTTACATTAGCATGGTGGAGATATGTAATGTTCCCAGTCTGATGTGGCACAAGAGGAATGGCAAGATACCTGTAACCTAAGCAAAGTGCATCCCCAACACAACACTCTTCATAGGATTGCAGGATTTTTGTCTCCTATCAGCATATATTTTCTTTGACTAGCATCTAGTCACAGATTTTTAAAATGTACTATACAGGATTTCAGATGAGGTTTTTTTATTTTTCTTTTTTGAGCAAATCTGTCATTGATAGAGTTAAATCAGGACCGAGTAAAGATGAAACCATGATCCTATGTACAATATACAGAGTCTCTGTGTATGTGCATAGACACGTATACACAGTGTTGCAGCGGTTCTCAGAAACTTACTTTCAATGGTAACCCCTGGGTAATGTATCCATGTACCCTACCAACCACAGCTGAGGCTCTCACCAAGAACCTCCTGACTTGGTCTAGGAGGTGAGTTTTGGAAAGGTGATATAAAGCTGACTTTGTTTCCTGTAGTGACTATTTGCTAGGCCAGTTCCCCAATTTAAGTTAGAAAACCAGGAGTAAACAGTGGCATAGTGTATTTGGCAGAGACCTGGTGCTAGAAATGAAATAGGAATACCTGCCTAGCGTCCCCATCAGAGCTTTCTCCAGCTATCCTCCATTTCCTGAGCCTCATGTACTACACCCCTCCAGCCCATGGGCCTCGGGGCCACATCCAGATGTACATCCTTGTGAACGGGGTTGTGTTTTGCTGCTGTTTAGAGTGGTAACCTTGACTGCATGGAAAATAACATTAGGATGTTCACAGTTGCCAATACACCATCTAAGCTCTCCTTATGTGTCTTCTTAATAGAAAAGCAACCCATAATCTTTAATGAATGTTTTCTCATATGATCCCTGTGAGATAGGGAAGTATGGACTAGGAAGAGAGAGATCTGTTAACATTAGACATCTAAAAGTTAGCTATCAAGTCTAAACTATCCATCTGGGCTCACTCTTTAGGCAGGACAAAGGGAGAAAAATATATGGAGTAACTCTGAAGACAAAAGGAGTAACTCTGAAGATAAAATGGATCACCACCTGGTTGCATCTGTAGGAAGCCTGGGTGTCTAGTGTGGCACCTGCCTTTTAGATGGTTAAAGCAAGAGGAATTCCTTTCCAAAATGTTTAATAAGGTACCTTAGGAAGCATGTGAAATTACGCTAGGCTTCCCAATACAAAGGCTAGAGTCTTAACTCTCCATCTTATCTATATTCACATGGGCCTGTTCAGGCCATTTTAAGGGCTGCTCTATGCTAGTGATGCAGCACAAAACAGCTGCACAACATCACTACCTGATATCAATATCTACCTCAGATTTTGCACATGGAAATTATGTGCACACACAAACACATATACTTTTGGGGCACAAAGGGAAAAGGATTTTAACTCTTTGCAGTTTCTGAGAAGTGATGAATTGACAAAAAAAAATTAAAAAGTAGAGAAGACTTAAAAACCCTCTCCGCTAGACATGATTGGTGGGCATTTCATTTGTCAGTAACTCATTCTGAATTGTTGATCTATTCAGACCTTGCTCTGGTACCCTGCTCTCTGTAACTACAGCATGCAGGATTAATATCCTCACTAACTCTTATGCATTTGGCAATATGCTCTTGCCCAATTTTTACTGCCCCCCTAAGGAAATAAGAGCACTGTGTATTCTAGGAAAAAAACACACTTTTAAAATATTCATATTTCCATGGTTGTGTGTGTCTGTTGTGTAAGTTTTCCTTGGTGGCAGTGAACAAAGTGCTCTTCTGTGGAGCAAGCTCTCCTGTCTCCTCCAGCAGACTCAGTGTCTGTACAGGGAATTCCTGTTCCTGGCCCAAACCCACAGGCCCTCGGCACTGGAGGACAAGGTCAGCCATCTCACACTCTCTCTTTCTCTCGTCCTGATAGCTAATCTGTGTGCTGGAGAAATGGGCTCTGAAAGACAAAAAGAGGGGGGCTGAGGTGAAGGAAAGAGAGAGCGCATGTATGTACTTCCAACTTGTCCTGGGAACTTCAGTAAACATTTCCTCCCTAAAGCAAGTCTGTTCAACTTTTGCAGAAGTCTTGATAGTCTCTGATTTACTCTGCTCTTGATTTAAGTGAATTAGCGGTACCTGGCTGTGTTGTTTTACCAACACTGTGACAGCATCATCCAAGCCTCATTTCACACCTTCCATCTTACAGCCTGCCCATGAGGCCTTTTTTTTTTCTTGCAGTAGCAGTGACTGAGCAACAGCATCCACTGCTAGGCAAAAGGCTGCCTACAAAGAGCTTCCTCTGTTTAGACTTTAGTCAAAAGACCCACGGAGCATACTTCGTGGCTACTTATGGTCAGGGAGGTATGCATATTTTTTAAAAGTTGTGCACTTTCAAGACAGGTAATTGTGTAACCTTAGCTGCACTCTTTTTTTTTTCCTTTCCCCTAAGGCTGGAGTGGCACCTTGCATTCCAGCTGGTGCTGAGGGCATGGCGTAGCTGCGCTGCTCCACAATCAGCTGCAGTCTCGCTCATGTTCTCCCGTCCTTCACTGAGGAGGATGGTATCAGCCCTTTCAGGCTCTCCCCGGCTGCATCTCCCTAGCTGACTACTCTCCCTTTCATGCACAGTACAGGAAACTACGGGTCACAGTGTATGAGACGCCTTTATTATCCTCTGCAGCTATGCTTTCCATTGAGAGCAAGGGTAATTATTCTATTTCTGTTTCAGTGTCAGGTACCACATGGTTTATGCATTTGTCTCTTCGAAAACATGTTTTGCTTTGATGTTTGCTTTTCTAATGGGGCTAGTTTGCATAATACCTTCTGCTGCAAAAGAATGCTGAATCTACAGATGAGCTATCACTTCTCAAAATACTGATTGCTATCAGATGGCTTGCCGAAGGCCTTGGCTGTGGCTGTGCATGCGTGTGTCTGTGCGTGTGTGCACAGTCGGGGGAGGGAGGGAGGTTAATTTCCTGTCTTTGACCAGTTTTGACATAATACATGAACTAAAAGAGCTGGATCCATCAGAACATTAACATTTACCTGCTTTTCCAAAGCAGCATAGCAAGCTCTCTACCTGCAAGGGGGTGGTTATGTGTGGGGAAGGAGTGAGATGACAGGGAAAAGGGAAATGCAGTATTTGTGACAGTGGTTTCTACAGTACAGTGTTCCTGACAGCATGTGTCACAGTCTCTTTAGATGACTTTTACACCTGTGGAGTTTCTCCAGTGTTCACCTTTAGTACTGAGGATGGCTAAAGTCAGACAGTTAAAGTATCCAAAGTCTAGTAAGGGGACATGAAACAGAACAGCTGTAGGGAGTGTTATGGGATACATATAAACATACACACACACATACATATGAGTGAGTGTGTGTCTATGTGAGATTTGCAGCATGTGTCTTCCTTTTCCCAAATGATACATTACCACTCGCTCATGCTGACCTCTTCCCAATGAAATCCCTTCACTGCTGCCTACTCACCTGACCTTGTTGCTTTTCCGTGCCTGGACCTGATGCCTGACTAACTCCTAGCAGGCAATAAGGGTGTGGGGAGGGAAAGGAACCCTCCTTTCCTTCTCTTGACAAGGAACCTGAGCCAGAGCCCACCTTTCCTCTGAAAGTGCCAGGGAGCAAAGCTTAAAGAATTCCTACTGGCAGCAAACGTTGAGAGTCAAATTTGAACATTTTGGCCTCAGCATTTTGCTTGCTAGACTATGGCTCTAGGTGCTTTTTCTAAAATTTAGAGACTATCCTTTCTATAGCATTGCACACTCCTCTGCTTTCAGGAATCATGCAAAACCCCCAAAGATTCAGTGGCTTATTTCAGTAAATATTCCTGCATTCCCGTGCCATCTGAATGTATCTGTTTCCACGTATCTTTGGGCCAGAAATGGGGTCTGATCTCCAGAGAAGAAACTTTCTCACAAGATTTTTGGAACTTTTTGGCTTTAGTGAGCAGAGAAAATTGGAAATACCATGAGAATGATAATAACTAAGAATAATTTGTGCTGACATAATGCCTTCCATCTGTAGATCTGAAAAAGCTTTATGAACATTAATGAATTAGTCCCCTTACTACTCTGTGAGACAAGGATATTGTTATCCCAGCTTTGCAGGGGGGGTAGTGAGGGGACTGCTAGGAATCTAAGGGCCTGATCCAGCATTCACTGGAGTCTATGGAAAAATTTCCAGTAACTTTACTGGGAGCTAGATTGGCCTGTTAGTGGATTGCTCAAGGCCACACAGCAAGTGAACGATAGCTTTGGGAATGGGACCCAGAGCCACTGACTCCTCGTCCTGTGCTGTGGCCACAGGACTGCATTGTCCCTTTCCAGCCCTTGACTTTCTTCACGTCTTTCATTACTTTTCTGTCTGCATGAGGTGCTTGAAGTTGAAAGCATAAAACAACAATATAGAAGGTTCATTTATAGCATTTCAAACCTCAGAAGAAAGCTTGGTTCTGGTCTGGTCTGAAGGAGGAATTTTAGTGAGACCCAATTTTTAAAGAGGTATCTAAGCACTCAGTTCCCATTTTTATGGGCAGGAGAGGCCTAAAGACCTTTAAAAATCAATCTGTAAATAATGACATTCCTCCAACCAGGTAAAGTATCCCTCGTGCAAGCTCCTGGAGAAGCTAAGGAGAGCTAAAGCCTAGCTGAACCAAACCCCGCAAACAGGTCAGGTCCCCAAAGAGCGTCCCCACCCTGCGGAGACCTCTCCCTACCCGGGTATGCCCACAGATCAAAGCCACATCTGCTGCTGCTAGGAGACACCTGCCTCACTCAAGGCAACAGCCTGCTGGCTCCCCCCGCCCCGGGGTGGCCCTGGCAGCCTCCCCCCTGGGCTCATACCCTCCTCTCCTCTCCTGGCCTGCCTGCCGGCCTTTTTCCCTTTCAGGCTGGGTTCTCCTACCACTTTTTTTAATCTTTCCGCAGCTGGGTTGCTTTCCACCTGCTCCCTGGGTTAACCCCTTCCTTGTTATTATAAACCTCATTGCAGATGTATGTAGATGCATGCAGATGAAACACAGATGTACGGAAGCTGAAGTCAGCACTGAGCAACGCAATGCGACCTTACTAAGCACCCCAGTGCCAGTGAGAACAGAATAACAAGTGAGATTTCTGATTCGTGGGAAACAACTTTTTTTTCTTTAATAGTTTGGGACAGTTTTGGGGTTCTGAGCTCGCTAGGAGAGACCCCGCAAAGCAGAGGAAGGGCTGGTCCTCCTGAGGCTTATGCTCACACAGCAACCCAGGGCTGGCAATCCGGCATCAGCCCAGACCTGCTCCAGAGCAGAGCCCGTCAGGCAACGTCCCTCTGCTCTGCTCTTTACAAGGCGCTGGGCATCCAGCATACATCTGGGCAGGGCTGTGGGAAACCTACCCTGCCCTTAGCAAAAGCTTGTAAAAATAAAGACTTTCCTAATGCACTCTTATTCAGTTGAAACTGCAGAAGAGTTTTTGAGCCATTTCCATGCTGAAAGTTCATATCATGGTATTTTTTAATGAATGAAATTAGAAAAGTATAGCTTAAGTTTTGATTTGAGTCTGTGAACTAAAGGCAGAGGTAATGGAATAACCCTGGAGACTCCTTCTAATTGAATTCAGTAACAGTCTGTGTAGCTGTTTTTTGAAGGATTGTAACAAAATCGCACTACCCATAGGGCAAGTACTTACACAGGCTCCACAGTAGTCCCTTTCTGAGGCACTTCATACAAGGGAAAGTTGTTTAAGAGTGAGCTATGTTGCTCAGCAACACTATGTATTTAATTTTTTTTCTTTTTTAACATTTCATAGCTCATGGGATTTTAGGCACTAGAGCTAATTTATAAGAAGGCTCCACTGTAGTTTTCTGAAGTTTATTTAACTGTATGAAAACATTTCCAAATAAATTATGTAATCTACAAGATATGTATGTTATTTGTGTGCTGCTTTGCTGGTATTTCTACTAAAGTACCGTTGGATAGGGCTTGAAGCTGAACTGAGATATCATCTGTTCATTCACTGATTGAAATTATTATTTGGGTCATTTTACCTCTCCCCATGCTGCCCACTAAAAGATAAGGAGAACCCTTTTACAATTCAGCCCATTAATTATCTTTATATGTTTTATACAGAACAAATAACAAACTGGTTGAAAAGCACACAGGTGAAGGAGCTCTTTGTGGCTCTACGAGGAGATTACAGTTACAAGTATTCAACCTGATTATGAGGACACAGTTCATCCTTTTTTTTTCCTCATTTAAAGAAATAAGATAGATCAATCCCAAATAATTTCCCACTATTACGTACTGCGTTTATGGAATTACAAGACTTATATGGAAGTGTATGTGCCTTTGTTCACCTTTATGCCACAGGAAAAATAATTCTCAAGAGAATGAGCCCTGGTAAATACTTTTTCTTGAGAGTGACCATTAAGAAGTACAAATAAAGTCTGAGAAATGTTCGTGGCTATATATTGGTAAGGCAAGTTTTTCTCCACCCAGCTCCCCCTGCTCCTGGAAAGCTTCCACACCTTCTGGCCTCGTTACCCATGTTCCTAGTTTCCTCATTACTTGTTCTCATCTACTGCTGGGCAAATCCTGCAAAACAGTATTCATAACATCTGTTCAAAGACAGCCCACACTCTAACTGACATGCCTCTTTAATGTGCTTTCTGTGAACAGAGGGACAAGCAAGTATTTGTTCACAAAAATACTGCTGAAAGAGAAACTTCCATGGGTAACCACTGATGTCTGTAATTGCAGAAGGACTGGGGCATGGGGGGGAGAGATGGGGAAGGGAAGGTGGGTTGTTATGGTCACTTTGAAAGCACTTTGTGGGTTTGACAGTTAGGAAGCAAGATCATTGTTATGTGATATCTTCTGCTGTTCATGCTGCTTAATCAAATCCCCAAATCCTCCCTTTAGGAAGTAAATCCCATCCCAGAGGAAAGCATGAGAGCAATCTGTGGGTGGAAATAAATAGCAATAAACTATCTGATGAATAATTGAGAGTAACAAATTATTCTGTACCAATCCAGGTCTTTCCATGGATAAATTACAAGTGGAGTTGGAGGCTCAGTGAGACACTGTTTGACAAAGAAAATACATTCGCTTCTGTTCCTATCACTTAAAGGAGTCCCAGCGTAAGGTCAGCTGTAAGCTGGCCAGTACCTCAGTCAAATGGCCTTGTAGCCCTCATCAGGGGCTATGACTGGTGATAAGTTAAAAGAAGCTGTGACAGTGGCAGAGAGAATAATCTGGAGCAGGCGACAGCCATTGCAATGTGGGGAGAGCTTAAAATGTGCTGTTTTCCAGAGAGCCTAGGATATGGTTAGCATTTATAAAAAAGGAGTGTTAGCTGCTTGAGAATGAGAAGGGTTATCCTTAGTAACTGTGTATTTGCATTTCAAAGTGGTAATTATAGGTATGCGTACACACAATTAAATAGGCTGCACAGAGTGAAAATAAACAAATAATCAGCGCTATTAGCCAAGCCCTAATGAACATTTTTTGTTATAACATAAATTAATATGCGTTCTTTGAAAGAACAACAAAACAAAGTATTCCCCTTTGAGATTCTCAAGGATTATACAAACAACAAATGAGTTAAAAAAATTGAAGCCGTGAAACCCTTTGACACCGACACGTCCTTTTAAACATCCAGCAGTTGGACCTGGCCAGCTACTCTGATGCAAGCTTTTTCATTCCCGTTGGTAATACATTCAGTAAGTTCCTCTGAACTCCAGGCAATCAGACACATAGATGGCATACCTAAGGCTTGCTCCAGCAGGCTCCATTGACGTTTGCACTGTTGGAAGCCATTCTAACACAGCTATTTATGAATATGTAACATGCAAACTGGATCTTGCCCAAGAGCTGCTCCAGTTTTAATGACTCTGCTCCTGTTTGCACACACGCACTGCAAACTCTTTCTCTGTAGGTGAGCTAAGCAGATCCAGGAAATATTAGCCATTTCGACTCTGGGGTTTGGTGACAGGAATTGTACGCAAGCTGCTGTTTCTTGCAAACATTCCTCACATTTCTGACACACAGTAGGGTGGATACATGTTGTGTAACAGCGTTTTAACCTTAGCATTAAACTGGTCAAGTGACAAAACACTGAAAGAAAACTAGTGTGTTCAAATGATATTGGCCAATACTTATCTCACATACCAAATAACCACTCTATTTACTGTGGCTAGTCCTGAAAAAAAAAGCTCTTTTTTAAAAAAAAAGGGCTTTGTAAAGTCCTGTCTTCACTGTGTCATACTGCCTGAGGACAGCAGCAACAGCAGAGTGACCTGCTCCTGCCACATGCCTTAAAGGATTGTCTCAAGAAAATTAGAGTGTAGCTGAGTCTCTGTGCCCATTCAGTCTGTGCCTTCAGCACAGAGAAGAGTCTTCTGTGCAGAATGTGCTCTCTCAGCTAGCTCTGTCCTGATTTTAAATTAAATCCTAGTAACTGCACAATTTTACCCTTTCTCATAAAATATTTTTCAAGGCAGCTTCCTACCCCCTCAATTCTCTTCTAATATCCCCATGCCTTGGTTTGGGGTTCGATATTGAGTTCAAATATGTTCCAAGCTTGTTTGCTAAACCTCATCATCCTCTTGCATTCTCAGCATGCTATTGTACTGCCTAATCCTTGGTGGTAATCTGCCTTTTCAGATCAGTGCTTGCCTGGTATTATCAGAGAGATCAAAAAGAGTTTTCAGCTGGCTGAAGGCATCACTTAATGCACTAGGGATATCTGGACCTGCATCTACCTATGTGTCTGCAGTTTTAAAAATGTGAAAAACCCTTTGGAACAAACCAATAAAAATAAATCAGAGTGGTAGCTAAGCTGTGCTCTTAGTGAATGCAAAACAAAATAGAAGATGCGGAAAATAATTACTCTGTTATTACATCACTTTCTAGACAGCACTATAGTCCAGTCCGCCAATTAGTGTTTCCATTTCTAATTCCAGGTCCCTATAGAATCTCAGGAGATGGGACCTTCACCAGATGGTTTAATGGGCAAGGTATGATTTTTCTATTGCCTTTGAAAAAAAATGATGATGAAAACATGTTGTCAGTCCTCACCAAAATACTACTTAATTTGGTCTCCCCACCTCAATATATATTTTACATGTAAGTCTGAAACATTTCCCTAGAAACTTTTGGGTTTTTCCTTTCCTTTGGGAAAAAAACCCCAAAAACCCAGTTTTTATAAAACTTGCAGATTTTTCCTCTGTTAAAAAGCAGTTTCTGGAAAAAAATTCTTTCAGAAATTCTTTTACCAATGCTACCTGTTGTGAAGAAGATTTTTCTTTGTTTTGATGTTCTTATCATCTCTACTCTTAACACAGCCCTGAGCACATAAACTATCAAAACCTGATAGTAGCTGCTAACTAGGATAGAAATCAAGTGGTTTAATCTCTTCAGAAACCAGCTGTGGGATCTTAGAAATCTTGCATGGGTTTTAATGTAATTTAGGATACCTTCCAAAATGATGTTTTCATATCCCTAACCTTAAGGTTGGCTGTGCAGATGCTCTGATTTTGCGTACTATTATGTCAAGTGGTGTCAACCCCACTACCAGATAAAGGTTGAAGCTCCGTTGTGCGGGGAATAATCGTTCATGTGCATGTGAGACATAACTGACTTGTATCTTTTGGACCACAAGTAACTCCTGAAGAAGTCAGCTACAGCTTCTGTAATGGCAGCGAGGCAAGGGGTTGTGGCTACACGTGCTGGCAGGGGAGGCAAAGTGGTGGGTGCATCTCACACTAGCAATGCTGGGGTTCCTGGTGCCCATTGGCACGCTTGGCCTGGCTGGTGCAATAGTGAGCAGGGAAACGCCTGTGAAAGCACTGCCAGGTCACCCCTCCTGCTGCTCCTAGAGCTGCCCTTCTCGTTGGTGCTCTGAGCGAGCTGTGTTGTCTCTCCCTTGCACTTATAGGCTGTGTCATGCTCTTGATAGGTAGTTCATACAGTTGAGTAGTGTTGCCATGACTAACGTAGGAGGAAAGCCCTTGCCTTAAAGGCTTTGTAGTCCAAAACTCCTAATAAAGTGGTGCTGTATAAAAACGGGACATAATGGGAGATAAAAACCGTTCACTAAACCTTCCCAGACTGGGACAAGTTTGGCACTTAAATCAGATTATGTTCTGGCCCAAACTCCTGCAACCGGGTGACCAGAGTAGAAGTTCAGCCTGGCCTAACAGAAACAAGATTTATGCTTAAATAGCACAGAAATCTGGGGAAGGAAGGGCAAGAAGAATATAGCCCAAGTCTGATGTTAGAGTCCAATTATCTCTAAGATCACCACACTCTCCCCTACCCCCAACAGCTGCACTGGAAGGACCGAGTGAATAAAAGCCAGCAAAACCAGTGTAGAATAGAGGGACGAATACAAGATGTGGCCTATGCATGAGCGAGGTCCCATTGTCTTCAGGGGTCTGTCAGGATGATATACTTTGCAGTCAGCACTTGCTGCTCCTCGTGGTGCGGTACAACCTGTTTGTGAGTTACATGTATATTCTTGTACAAAGTCTGTGAACGTGCACTGAACTCCTCTGCCTTTTCAACTCCTGTGCAGGGTACTTGCAATGTTGTTCTCATTTTCTAATCAATTGCACTTGTTGCTTGGGGGCCTTCACCTTCTTGTTGCTACACTATACTGGTTGTCATGCCTATTCCCAGTCATCCAGCAGTACTGTACTTGGTAGAAGAAACATTTCAGAAGTCCTTTCCCTTCCCTTCTCATAGCCTGTTGTGTTGGGTGAGAGTGAGCTGTCCTAGCATTCCTTCTTACTTCAATAATGATCAATTGCTAGGATGCTGCAATATATTTATGTATATATACACACAATTATTCCTGAATTTCTTATATACATTAAAATTGCCTAGTAATGAATATAATTTGGATTGAAGTATCACTCTGTTTTCCAGTTCTTTCCAATGTCTCCTTTTGACGTAACATGTTCAAGTTAAAAACAGGACAAACCAAAATGAAATCTCCCCATAATGGTGATATCACAACAACAAAGGAAAAAAAAAAAAAAGGAATTGGCCACTATTGTTGAGACTGTTAGATTAAGGGAGCGAGGACTCCTTGCCTGAAGAAGCTAATGATGAGATCTCTTTCAAAGTAACGTATCTCTAGCCAAAAATTGCCCATGACCCTGTAGACAGAAGCATAACAGTCCATTTCTTTCTCAGCAGAGCTAGCTTGATTTTTTTTCTCTATATGTGGAGTTAAACATCACTGTCCCAGACAAAGATATGAAAGTGACAGTTAAATAAGATGTTTCTCTCAGGCATTGTACTTGCTGTGTTAAGTGAATTTCTCTATGTTAATAATTTTTTAGTGGCAAGAAGATTACTTCACAATTATAGGATACAGTTACCAGAATATTTCCTCAGTACCTCTGAGAGGAGCAAAACTATTATTTGGTTTGGCCACTGACTGGTTCTAAATGTTCTTCTGAGCCCTTTAATAGACCTGCCGATCCATAGCGCTAAGATCCTTACAAAGGGATGGGCAAGGAAAATTTATTTATGTAGTTTGTAGAACTAAAGGGGGCAGAAGTAAAGAGTAGTAGTAGGAAGATGTGCCCAAGCGATGTGCCTTTGTGTGGAAGTTAGGCATAATTTGACTGAGAAGCAGACACTCTTGTAAATTGGTGCTATTGCCGTGATAGTTACCCGGGAGAAGGTTGGCCTGGATTCCTCTTGCATCTCCTATTTCAGCAGTATTTTGCATATACTGTAAAGGTAAACCAAAAATGGTACTGAATGCATTCAGACAGCAAATAGCAATGCTGGGGACCAGGACCTATTTGTTGAATTGAAGACTTGTGTTCAAAAGTCTTCTGCAACCAAGCTAATCTCTTACCTGAAGTATCTGGCATCTGTCCATTAGACCTAACATTCCTGAAGTAAAACTAGATGGGTGATGGTTTTATTATTCCCTTAAAAATGTTTGCCACATGTCCTTTTTGCCATTCTACATGAACACGAAACCCAGTCCTTAAAATTTTTGTATGCTACAGTCCTCCTCCAGGCTAGTTAAGAGTCAATAGAAAAGACAGAAGACTCAGATTCAAGCCTCTATTCCAATGAAAACTGATTTTGTAGACAGAATGAAACACCTATTAGCACTCCAGAGAGTGCCGCTGTGACACAGTTCACCTGGTGGATGTTACACTTACTGAGACGTAAGAAATGTAAGTCCAAGTCCCTATTCTGAAGCAGGTAGAACTGAAACATGAACTCAAGTTTTCCCACACTCTGCTAGGCGACCTAACCTAAAGGGCAGCCTGGAACAGTGTTTCCACAGTAGTTCCCAGCTATTTGTTTGTCTCTCTTTCTCCCGCTCTGCCAACCCCCACCTTATATTTTGACCAAAAAATGATCATCACCCTGAGAAACATTTCCTAAAACAAATTTAGTGAAAACTCACACAAATAGTTTTGGTTTCAAGGAATCTGTGGGGTTTTTTTAAAGAAAAACAAAACAAAACAAAAACCCCAAACATTGAATTGAAAGATTTCCAACAGGCTCTGCTTTGGTGTTCTGTGACTGGACTATTCAGAGGCAACATGAAATTGGAAAAGTAGTCTGTGTGACTGCCATACATGCATGACTTCCACTTTACTAAGTAATGCACAGCGTTTCATATGCCTGGAGATACACTAGGACTCACCAGACTACTATGAAATCTTCTATATAATGAAGCAGAATTCTGCCTTCATTTGCTTCTGTAGCAGTGCACTAAACAGTATATTTGCCTTTTATTTTAGGAACTGAGGGAGAAAGAGAAGCTGATAAAATGACCAGAAAGTTTTCAAAGATGGATCTATTTTCAAACAGATTACACAAGTTTGAAAACCAAATCAGTAATGTGTTTGTAAACCATTTCATTATTCTCATTATGCTCCCAGAATGAGGTATTTTAACATTTATGGAGGTGGTGGCCTTTGAGATAAGAAAATTTCTGAGAAATACTGATGAATT
Organism: Aptenodytes patagonicus; assembly: GCF_965638725.1. Taxonomy (NCBI): domain Eukaryota; kingdom Metazoa; phylum Chordata; class Aves; order Sphenisciformes; family Spheniscidae; genus Aptenodytes; species Aptenodytes patagonicus. The sequence continues at coordinate 46,849,927 of NC_134950.1, read as the reverse complement.
TCTAAGCTACAGACTCAGCTAGATAAAGAAGCTGTGGAAAAGGAAGTTAAAAATAAGAACGCTGATCTCTTTTAATGATGTTGCATGTGATCACTTAAATTATAGCTTTGACTTTATTAAGGTGTGTTAACAGACTCTGACAGAGTCATGAAACAGACCATTTTCCACCTTTTGTGGTGTTAAGGATAGGAACTTACTTCCCTGAAAAGCTGAAGTCAAAATCAGGTAAAAACCCGTGAAGAGGAGATGCTGGAAGCCCTCATGTTCTGGGAGCCACGCAAGGTCCCGTGTGATGTTCCTGCAGCTCTGCAGAGTGGGCTTGACCAATCGCTGCCCTGGGAAAAGCTGTTGGATAGCAATCTGAAGAAATACTCTTCCTGCCTGTGTAATGGTATTGCTAACAGTCATGAGAATCAGAAGCCAGTCATGGGATTTCTGGTAGGCTGAGAGGAGAGAGGATGAAAAAGGTATCCCATCATGTGTCATTCATCGCTGCCAGATGTGTGCTGCTCCTGGTTAGAAGTGATTTCAGCGTGCGACTCCCAAGGTGCTGTTTCGTTCTGTACTTGGTGCAAGGTTCCCTGAGCCTGCCAGCTTTCCCTGTGACCAATGTACAAGCGTGATTCCCACCTAAATTTTTCCCTAATTAGCAGTTTTAATAGAGCGTCAGCAGTTCCACCCATTTGTGAATGTCTGAGCAAATATCTTGACCCTCAGTCATTGTTAGCATTTAAACTAGATATAGAGCGGGGGAAAAAATGAAGGGGCTCAGAAAATTTCACTTTGCTCAGTTCTTGTAGGAGAGACTCAGCTTTACATCCAAACAGTCTATGCAAGAAAAATAAATGAAACATGTTAATAGAATCTGGCAGAACTGCTAAGATTGTTGTATGTCTCCAGTAATGGTGGTCATATGAGAGGACAGAAAGAATACTGTCTTGTCAAAGAAGAAGTGTTTGCATAAAATGTATTAAATAATAAACATAAATTTGTTCTTCAACTATTCCAGCTAATTTTGAGCTCAGAGATAAAAAAAAAAAGTCAAATACAGGTGTAAAAAATTAGGCCCTAAATATGTAGTTATTAAAGACGAGTGGCCAGGGTTCAGGCATGCATATCTAACTTCGAAGATATCAGTCTGTTTCTAGGTTGGGGCAAAATCTACAGCTAATTGTGTTTCCTTTTATTGATTATTCCCCAGAGAATATTTCAAAATTTAATGACAATCTAAACAACTGAATATTTTAGACCGAGAAATAGAGAATTAATTTTAAGTGATGCATCACAGTATTTGTAGTTAGGTCGTTTTATGCCTGAGCTTTCTGCTATCCACCAGATTTTTTCACTAGCATGTATCCCAGGACTGGAATCATAGTATCTCTGCTTTCTTGCCCCATGTAGTATGTTGTATGAGTCCTTGGCCAGGAGGCCTTGCAGCTGAAAACTGAAAATTATTCCAGGTTAATTTTGTTGCTGGATGGTTCTTCTGTCTGGTCACTTGAAAGCTGAACTTTTCTGAAGACAGGAGAAACTTCAGATGTAAAAAATCTCGCTTAATCAAGAACTCCAGTTATCTGCCAGAATGTATTTTAGATGGAAAATTTTCAACTAGCTTTAGCTATGTTCTATTTCTGTGCTGGCAAAACTCCTCATAAGAATGAAGAGAGTGCACACAAAGCAACAGGCCCAGCCATTAGATAAAAGGGTCTTGTAATGGGTTAAATTAACTTTAAAGTTTGCTTGCCAGTTGGAAGGTATAATAAAACATATCCCCAAACCAAGAGAGAGCCGGCGGGTCTAATTTTAGGGTTACCAGCTGTTTATATTTGGTGATGCCTGTCATTACAGAACAATTTCTGTGTCTGTGGCTAGAGACTCTAGTGCCAGACTGAAGACTAATAGAGAGAGGAGCAGTGTAGGTTGGTTAACCTTTCCTTTGTGGCAATTAGATTATCTGCTCATTGGCATTACACTGTTAGTGGGCATCGGCCATCATCATAGCTAGTTGGCTAAAACTGATCCCCAGATCAGGTTTTCTGCATGTGCGAGCAAGACTGGTCCTTCTCGTTGAAATCTTACTAGGGCTCTGTGCACAGCCCTGTGAGATCAAAAAGGGATACAGGCAGAAAGGAAAGAGGGGAAAAAATGAAATTTGGATGAATCAGATATATAATTGAGTAACTCAGTATGTGAGTTGCTTTATGATTTTCACTGGCCTTTTTAATGCCAGTGAGCCATATATGTTGCCAGATATCATGTCATCTGGTACTTTTGTGGTATTCCCACAAGCTGGGAAACAAAGTCTCATGAGAAAGCCAAATGTCATATTTTGTTAGTGCTATAAAACACCAGAATGCTGCAAAACTATGAAGAAAACATAAAATCATAAGCTCTCCTGTCTTTTCATGGTTATTGTCCTCTTTGACAAGACACATTTCTGAGAGGCTTTTGGTATAAGCCTTTCATGAGACATTTACAAGAGCCCTCATATCAGTTCCCTCTGCCACAGTTTATACTAGGACTTTGCTAAGAAAGCATGCTGCTTCAGCCTCCTAATGATTTTTCAGAGATACTAAGATTTCACAAAGTCCTTATCCCCCATCAAAATCCTTGTGAGATGCTTGCTGCTTGTGCAAAGAACCAGTTCATCCTAAACTTAGGAGAAGACTCACTCAGAGCTAGTAAGGCAGTTCAAGGGTAGACATTTACTGTTTTTTGTAGAGCAAAAAATAGCAGTATCCGCTTTAGCTAAAACTGTATCTTCAAGGCTCTTTAAAAACACCTGAGGACTTGTTATGGTTACAGGAACATGTGGATCTGTCATCCAATGTGAGTCCTAACATGCCTACGACTACAGAAGAGATCTGCATTCAAAAGAAACTGGAGTTTAAACAGACAAACCATGCACAAAATGGAGGAGCAAAGAAGGTCCCTATTTCACAGCCAGGAACCTGAGATAGAAAGAGACTGAATAATTTTCCTCAAACCTTTCAGAATAGGTTACCAGTGGTCTAAGAAAAATCCTGGAGTTGTGCATCATGAGAAGTAGCTTTGTGGAGATTTATGACAATTTTGAAATGGTGATTTATCCTTAATTAACTTTTTAATTATTCTTTTACCTATCCCAGAAATCAATATTAAGCCTTGCTGAGTATCTATTGAAAGCCTTGATGTTGCAAGCAAACAATGATTTACCCAAGTCAGTGAAGCAAAATTCACCATGCTTGCAAAGAATCTGATTATAATGAATTTTATTTTTGCAATGAAAAGAAGGGGAATAGGAAACTTGCAAGTGTGGTTTTCATTGTTAGTTTTTAAAGATATTTAAGCAGGGAAATCTCAGGCTTCTTTCAATGCAGCAAAATGTCAATGTTTCATTGATGTCCCCACAAACATGCAAAGATAAATATTGCTACCCTATTCTCAGAAAACATAGCTGAAGTCTGTATCCTCTGTGCTGTGCAGAGCAGCTAGCATTAGAGAACCAAAGAGTCCTACTCAGCAGTCAGCAACTTTTCCTGAACTGCAGTTGTACATTTGTAGAAGACTAACTTAGCCCTTCTAGGGCTCTGTGTTGCACGGGTGGATTGACACAGAAGCTCACTCATTCTGTGCTAACTTAACATTGATTTCTACTAATTCACACAAAGAACAAGGTAGAGGGTTTCTTTTAAAACCAAAGAAAAGAAAGCAATTTATGCAAGTTGATGTGGAAAGTCTACAGCAGATGACTAGGAATAGACTTATGCTTTAATTACAAAATCATGTTGTCTCATGTTGTAGGGTTAGAGTAAAACAGGTGTCCATATTCTGACGTAAAAACCTCCTGCTGCAGCCAGCAATTTTAAGAACTGTTTCTAGCAAAGGATTCAGTACTGTTCTATTCGGTGGGAATTATGAATGTAGAAAAGTAAATAATTCACACTAGGTACACTTTTTTTTTTCTTTTCATAGTCCCTTTTTGCTTTCTGCTAATATTTATGTGCATTTTATGTTGGTTTCTCACATCCTTTTTTACTCACTTGAACTTACCTTGGGTGTCTCCAGTGTCACTGAATTGGATCATCATGGCAGCAAGACTTTGGGAGTTGTCAGCTGTGTAAAGAATGACAGATAAATAGGAAGCTCACTGCCTTTGTAGTCGTTTATAGCTGAAGTGTGCCTGGCATGTCTGTCTAATTTCCAAGGGAAAGGCAGAGTATTGTATGGCAGGCGGGCATGGTCACAACAGGTTACAGTGAGGTATGTCATTTCAGAGCATGCAATTTCCTCTTTGAGTCATTTTTCAAGAAAGGATGAATCACTACATCCTCTTCTCTAACTGTGGTTCTGCCTCTGCACATCAATGCTGTGACTGGATCTGAGGTGGATGTACCTTTTTAATGCTAACAGAAGGTGAGTGCTACACGTTACAGCAGAATGCTTGGCCCCTTTGCAAAGTTTGGGGAAGAAGGCAAAAGGGCATGCAAAGTAGGCTTGCAACTTCCGCAGCTGATCAGGCATGGAAGCTGGTAGGCAAAGAATATGGGATCTTAGTAATGAATAAAGAAACGAAAATAAAATTACTAACCTGCTTTGTTTTGCTTTAAATTCGACATGCAAAGAGCTGAAGAATTCTGTCTCACACCATTGTACAGGGAACCAGATTCGGACAGCACTGACCTGCTCTATCAAACAACAGATTCCCAAATATTCGCAGCATGATTTTGCTGTTTTCAGGTATCCCTATTCCCCAGGAAAAGCCCAAATAGTTAGCTCTTTCACTTGGTGGGGTTCTTTTTTGTTTAGATTTTTAAGAATTTTCTATGTCACTAAAACTCTCTGTGGGGCTGGCAGCTTTGACATCTGACATCCTTTTTTTTTGCACCATTTCCACAGAAAGGTAGCAGCAATTCCCAGTGGCGGCTTCCCGGAGCAGAGGGAATACCTCAGTGGATAGTTCATTTGTTATACAGCATCTGGGATTCTTTTCAGCCTCTCCAATTACTGGCCTGATCCAATTCCCATTAACATCAAGTAAAAGATTCCCATGACTTCAGTGGGGACCAGAACTAGATCCTAAACTTCTGTTGACACCAAACATTGGAACAGAAAGTGGACAATGTTGCTGAGTTTTGTATAGAACAAAACAGAGCAGAAAATCTATGTTTATATGCTATGAAGTATATACAGAATGCAAATGCCTGGTGTTGCTGAGGGTTTTTTTGCTTTGTTTTGTTTATTTTTTACTGTGTTTGATGTCTAATAGAGTAAAAAAAAAAGGTTTAATAGTCTCAGGATTATGAACTCTGCGTTGTCATACTGTCTTCCTACATATAAGGCAGGACTGTATCTGTTAATATTCTGATGCCTGTATGGTAAATCAATGCCAACAGGAAAAGACAGCTCCATTAGAAACAAATGGTTGCAATGCAATATCTAATGACAGGTATTTGCAGTGCTTTGAAGGCACCATTTCAATCCAAACTGTGATTATACATGATATTTAGCAATGGTGACTTGTCACTTGTAGATGGAGATACTGGTATTGAGCAAAAATTGGCATAAAAGGCGTTTAGTTTAAGGGCAACCTCAAAGTTGAGGCTGGCTTTTATTAAGTACTGTCTTCTTAAAGTATACAGCTACAGCCCTGCTCTGTATGCAGGTAAAACCCTGCTGCTTGTTGGCAACGTACAGAATCATAAGCAGTGGCAGAAATACCCCCTTTATAATGTCCTTGGGACACAAGCAATGTGATCATTATAAAATGGTGCACTTACAAGCTTAACACATGCAGTATAATTTTGGTTTGGTGTAGACTATGTAGGAAAAGATTATGTGTGTAATGAGAGTGAAGTCATGTACTACTTGAACAGAGACTGCCTCGCCAAGTAAGCTTGCACCCTCCCACAGGGATCCTCCGGAGTACAGCTGGGTGAAATAGTTTGCCCAGAGCCTGTTCTTGAGAAAGAAGGATTTTTGCTCGTGTAGATATTCAGGTTAATTTCAATGCATCATTTTCCCCTGAAAAAACAAAAAAACCCAAACAAAACAACCGCCCCACCCCCCCCACCCCCAAAAACAAAACAACTTTCTGGTAAAGGCTTCTTCTTTTTAAAAAAACCCAGTGTTTTGGAGCCTTGAGAAATGTAATAACTATAACAAAAATGTGGACTTAAAGTACTAGCCCCCATCCTGGAAATGGAGGAGTGCAAGTAGGGGTTGATCAGGATCTGGTTGTTCTAAATGAAAACCTGGTCTTGCCTGCTTAGAAGATAAATCACGAATTAGCTTGACCCAAAACATGTCGGGTTTTCTTTTAGCTATTAGGGTTCACTCATTGAACTGAGAAAATAATTTTGTGGCCTAGTTCAGACCAGGAGGCTTTTTATTTCAGCTAGCCTCTAAAAAATTCCTGCTTTACACTATTGTCTGCACTCTGGCTTTGTTCCACAAGCCAGTACAGAGAATAAGTCTCTTTCTGTGCCCTTTAGGGCACTTCAGGAGCATCCTGGTTGCAAGAGTCCCTTCCTCTCCTGAGCACACAATGTGTACTTATGTGGGTCCTTTTGCAGGCTGCGCAGCGTGGGAGTAGGTTAGTGTGCTTTTGCTTCCACGTTATGTACTCAAAAATGCAATTAAAGGCTTACATTATTGTATGGAATTCAGTTGGGAAGGTTATAAAGATAGGGGCCATCTGCAAAATTCAGGTCCAGGCCTGGCTTCATATTTCAAACATGTGCTAAGTCCAAGGCTGTTTGGAGCAAAAATTTTTGCTCTGCTCTCTCGCTGCTCTTTGCCTCTCTCTGTATGTGTGCCTGTATGAATACACCAGACAGTCCACACGGTGTGCAGGTACGAGTGTGTGTAGCGAATGCCTTAAATGCAGAAACACAGCAGCATTTATTGTTCCTATTACAGAAGCAATTGAGTCGTCTTTGCTCTATATGCCTCTTAGTAGAGGACAGCAGATATATGGGATGTCACGCAATGGCAAGACCTGATCCTCAGGCCTTCTTTTAAGCAAATTGCTCTTGCGGCGAAACCAACAGGTAGAAAGTTCGTTCAGACAAAAGGACTCTTCAGAGGCAGGCCTAGTGAGTGCCCGTGAAGCAGAGGAGGCGGCGACACGGCGGGGGGGCCGAAGCGAGCCCCTCGTCGGCTCCTTCTCCGCAGAGGACCATGCCTGGTGGCACGGCAGGGCTGGCCAGTGTTTGTTGAAAGGGCAGGGTGGCTGCTGTTCGCCCCTTTGCTGTCTCTAGCTTGCCTCAGTGGCTGAGACGAAAGCAGGAGGGGACGTGGCGCAGCTGCCTCCCCAAGTATCACCACTTTCAAATTCCACTTCTTATCTCAACCCTTCTTCCTTGTTGCTAATTACCACCTACTCCAAGATGTCAAGAACATACTCCCAGGAATAAACTGCTAGATAAACAAACCCCAGACAAACATCAAAGCTTAAAACAAACCGATAAGTCCCTTTGATTGATTTTAAGGGTCGGTAGAGAGAGGTGTGTTTGGATTGGAAGGTGCAAATGTTGAGCGGAGCAGCACCTGCTGTCTTGTGATCTGACCAAACCATTTGGCTTGAAAAGGCCAAGAGATAGGGAATCAGAAATCCATTTGGAGTTACAAAAGCAGCAGGGGAGGCTTAGATGAACAAAGGGGCTCTCCAGGCAGGGCTGTGTGCTGCTTTTTGTCAGCTTGGTATCACATTCCCTGCCCCAGCGTGACAGACAAATGCCAGGCCAGATGATGTGATACGATCGGCCTTGTTTGGATGAGGTCTGTACCTGTATTATATGATGGCAGCAGATGCTGATTCAATATGGGGGCAAGCACAGAGTAAACCAGAGCCCAAACGGCTCAGCAAAAATTATTTAAAGGTACCTGTGTCAGCGGGCGGGAAGGGTGTTGTTCAGAGGCAGAACAGGCTTGGGATGTGTTTGCGTGTGGATTGAGCACTTCTAAAAGATGCTCAGTTGGAGAATAAAACATGTATACAACAGCAGAGATCCCAAACCCCTTCCAAGGGTCTCACAGGCTCCCAGTCCCACTCTGAAGAGGCTGTGCTTACCCTGGCTGACGCACGAATGGGAATCCAGCTTATGCCTATTAAACTGGAGATTAGTAGAGAAAACCTACAAAGGCCTAAATATGCCTAAGATCAAAGTGATACAATTTACTGTGATAAAGCAGGATATCTTTTCCTCTCTTAACTCCCAGTGCTGCGAAAACACCTCCATGCTCTTAACTACACACATACAGTAATGCCACCGTTACTGATGGGCTCTCCACGTGCTCAGTTAAGCAAGTGAGATCCAAGGACTCATACTCCTATCAGCTAATTTATAGTGCTCATATCTGTGCCTGAGGGTGCCTAAGGGTGTTTCAAATGCTGCAGTGATGGGCTAAGGTGGCTCTGTACCGTTCGTACTTCAATGTTTCCTCTAACAGTGACTCTCCATTGAGGAGAGCAATCACAGTGGAAAGGAAGATAGCATGGCTGGGAATTCTGCTTCAATTGCAGTCTGCAGTCTTACAAGTGAAAAAATGCAGCCTACAGTTATTTTCCTTGCTAGCTTTCTGATTTCATATTAGTAACTTTCTGATTTCATATTAGGGATTGTTAGTTTTGTCCTAGGGTTTTTGGGTTTGGGTTTGGTTTTTTTTTCCCTGCAATGAGAAAAAAACAAAAAAAAGGGAGGAGAGAAGGCTGTCTCTTTTTGGTTATGAATTTGCTGTAGCTGATGGAAATTCTAATGTAAAGCTCATGTTTACAAAGCTCAGAAGCTTTGAGAAAACCTTCATGTTTTCCCCCCTATTTCTTGAAGTGAAAGCAAAGGAAATGAGGCTAAGAAATGATGGGTGGGTGAAAAAGAGACAGTTCCTGTTACTGAAAAATGGAAGTGGGTGGATGTTTCAGAAATGCTTGATCAATGTTTGTTAAAACCAGGAGCAATTTCTAGGAAAGGAGTTTACCCTCAGGAATAATAACAGAAAAACAATTATAAATAAACAACTGAAATTCTCAACTTGAATTTTCATGGTACAAATCCAACTCTTGGATTATCACTTATCCAGTTATAGATTGAACGGTTCTGTGTGAGCGATTCTCAGTGAAAAACAGGCATCAGAGGTTGAATTTCTGCAAATGAGTTTTCAAAACCATTTACATTTCAGGACAGAGTGACTGGTCCAGTCCTATTACTGGCATTGCCTACAGTGTTTAAATGGTGTTTCAAGATGCGCCTCTCCACACAAGATAATGATAGCTAAAATTCCCAGGCATGCTTCATTTCCCACTGACTTTTCTTGAAACCACTTGGAGTATGTGCAATGACTTTAAAGTGACTGAAGAAATATTGATACACACTGAAGAGATCAAGGAGGGACATGTTCTTCTGACTCTCTACTTAAAAAAAAATAAAGCAACATCACTTCTCTGTACATTAGACTTTCTGTCTACTGAAATGGCACAGAAAGAAGATCTCTGAGGGCTTTCCAGTGCCAATAGGGATGATTTATAGCTTCAACACTATTTGTTTTAATCTTGAAGGGAGGGGGGGAGGAGGCAATGGGTACGATGATACATAAAGAAACATTATTTCCCAAAGGCAGATTTTATTTCTTTAACAATTTATAAAGCTCCAGAAGTGAAATATCACTATTTTGGGACTGGTGTTATATATCAATGAGTTTAGCAGCTGCCAGGCTTATGCATGTGTTTTGTACTGTATATACAGTGCAAAGCCTGTTGATTCAACAGTGGTAACAGGGTCTTTATTGTCATTGTTGCAGTAGATCACCAAATTTGATCTTAAAAGACAGACTGTGTACTGAGAAATGACAAAGGCAAACTTGTATAATAAGCAAAACCAACCCTACCTCCACTAATCACCCTATTAACTACTGCATTTGACTTATTCTGCTCTTTATTAATAGCAGATATTACTACCACAGTTCTGCTCATTCTACTAGCACCATTAACTATGCAGACATATAAATGTGACTAAATAATGAATATATTGATTAAAATTTTCTTAGAGTCTAGTGAGGGAAGGTGGATGTGTACGTTGGGAAAGGTAGAAAAAACAAATCTAGTGATTCTTACTGTAGTCGTATGAGCTCTATAGCCCCTTATAGGCTACTTATAGTGAGTACCTGGATTTATAGAAAAGGTGCAGACAGGCTGATTTTAGGTAGAAAATTCAGAGACCGGTAGTGATAGCTGCTTTAGTAGAAGATGGGTTCTTGAAGCCAAAGCCCAATTATTGAGAGGTCTCAAAGTGGTAAAAACGATTGCATGCAAATCACAGGTCACTCCGTGACCTCAGATGGATACCATGGGCTCTTTCTGCCTGAATGCTACTAAATCTGAAAATTAAAAGGAGAAAACAGAAAGTTTCCTCTTGAGATTTGAGGAAACCTGAGGTAATAAGGTAGATAAGACTTTATTTTTCTTCTGGAAAGTAGAGATACATGTTTCATTTGTGGATTTTACATATAGAGCAGGAAACTTTCAGAGAGGCTCTGTAGCCGCCCCTTTAAAAGGGGCTCTGTAGTAATTGCCTGTGTTACCTCTGTTTTCACCCCTGGGAGTGCAGTTGAGGTGAGAAAGGATATAGCTCTACTGAGATACACATACTGTTCCCCTGTGTGTTTTCTCTCCCTTTTAAATTAGTTTTGTTTAAGTTGGAGAAAAATCTAGTTTTCAGCTCCGCAGCTACAGAGGCTTTACTGTCAGCAGAATCAGTGTGTTTTCCTTAGGCAAAGACAAAAGAGACAATAGAAGGGCAGTATATACAAGTGTGCATTCTTACAGGCTCAGTGGGGACTTCTGGTGTGGGATTGATTATGGGGATACAGAGTGAGGCAGGGCCATATCCTTCTCTGAGAACATGTTGGGACTCCAGAAAGCTATTGCAGACACTGATGCCTTTTTCATTGCTTTTATTGGGTGCTAGGTCTCTGGATTTAGCTTGTTATTATAGGATGTTTGTATATTTATTTGCTTAGAAATAGTTTAGTCCAGAGTTTGCTGAAGATACCACATGTTCACTTGAGATGCAGCGAGATTCAAAAGATGAGAATCAAAAGTTTGCTTGATATTGATATCATTGTTGCTCCAGGGCTTTGAAAATTGCTGGTCGTGGCAGTGAAATGGGGAGCAGCTCTACTCCTTTCTGCTGGGAGCTTGCAAGGCAGAAGTCTGCTGATTTTTAAGTTCCTAAGAATGTCCGCATAGTTTGCTAATCCCTGGAAGTGGGGAGCCAGCTTTTAACAACAGCAGGAGGGACTGGACCTTTGGTGTTTGCTAGCTCTGAAACTGGGATTTAGCCAGATTATTCTTCATTTCTCACAAAAAGGGAGTCATAGTGCTCGCTGGAGCCAAATGACAGTTGTGGGAGCTGGGACTTCCATTTACTACATACAACAGCAAAGCTAAGAGGAAGCCATGGCTGCCAGATGTTTGTTTTACACAATCCAGAGGATGCAGATGTCTTTCTTCCGCAACGGATGTTTTGTGGTATTCTTAAAAGGCTGGTACCTAAGGAACTTTCCCTAGGTTGTGACCCGGACTATGCACGTCTGAGAGGTACAGAGCAAGAATCCCTTTCCTCTTTGCAGGTTACCTGAGGAGACAGGTCCTGGAGTGAAAGAATAGCTAGGACTTTGTACCTGCTCATTCCTACCCCAGAGGAAAGTGGGTGGGAGAATAGCTTAGGTGGTGGCTTCCTTCCTGAAACAACCTACACCAAACCTGAAGGAAGGAGTACAGGTTGTAAGGAGGAAGAGCTTGAAAGGAGCATGAGGAAGTCGGCCTCTGCGCAGCTGGTGGGCTACAAGTGCAGCATCTCTGAAAATTAATAAAGAGCCACTTAAAGAACATGGGCTTTTTTGTATTATTGCCTACTGTGGTGTCCTGAGGTTGATAAGAAAAAAGGCACTAGAACTTGAAGTCAAACAAAGCAGTGCCTACTTACAGAAAAAATATAAGAGGCACAGATGATGGGACTGATGGGTTTCCAGAAAAAAACTGTCCTTTGCATCACTGGAAGCGTTCATAGTCTCTGTAAAGAGTTGAGGAGAGGAGTTAGAAATGAAACAGTGGAATAAAATGAGTCACACACAGTTGCTGTAGTGGATACTCAGCATTCAGAGCCACCCGAAGATGATGGCTGACAAGCACTGTGTCCTTAAACTTGATGAAGTGGAGAGAAACCTAGCTGCAACCTGAAAAAAATGAAGGAATATGAATGCTGAAGAAGACAAGTGCTTATTCTGCTGACAACAGGGCTACATCAATGACAAAGTGAACAGATTTCTCTGAGTGTTGTAGGCTATGTCTATACCAGTAAAGAAAACAAGGTCAAGCCTTGAGCAGCGGCTGATGATTGTTCAAAAAGTTCAATTGTTTGCATGGTCTCTGCTATTGCTTTAGCAATATCAACAAACATTTTCCAGATAATCTCTGCATGTGAGTTAGGGGATAGCACAAAGCAGGGATCTATCTGAATAAGCAGTCTGGATGCAGCCACCCCGCTTTGTTGGGAAAACGTGTCTTGCAACCATGCCGTTAGACTAACATCCAACTCAGACCATAGCCTGGGATCCCCTGATACTGCTGACAACTACATGTGACTCTGCTCATGAATTCATTGGTGCCTGCTCTAAAACTGTTTAGGTTCTCCTCTCTTTCCTTCAATGGATAGAAATCTTTTTGATTTCAGCTATATTTTATAGAGCTATATTATATAGCCAGACCCAATATAATCCCAACGGTTATGGTAAATGGCAGTATTAGACTGGGGAAATGTGACCAAGTGCAAGTGGCATACAATAAAAATATCCTGAGTCCATAGGCAAACATAGGCCATCAATAAGAAAGTCATGAAACGAGACTGGAGCTGTTAGGAGCACTGAGCTAGAGCAGGGACCCTGTGCTAGGAGAAATGATGGAACCTAGCTGAGAATATATCTCCCAGCACTTGTTTGATAACAACAATTGGAGAAATGTCCTCTTGCTCCTACCTTTCCACTTGGGAACATTACTGTTGGGCTGGGTCCTTTCCTCACTGCTGGCCATGTGGCAAAGGAAAAAAAGATGCAAAATATATCACCAAATGATTGCAGCTGGATGAACTTTTGACTGGATTCAGAGATGCCATTAGGTCAAAAATTTTATCTTTCCCTTTCTTCAGTTTCTTCATCTGATCTTCACAAGGATGGTCTTGCTCTATCCTCACTCACCCCTTGTCTTTTCAGTCAGCATATCCCCACCGAACAGTACTTTACCACCACTGTCAGGTGGTAAAGATGTGACCAGGTGGTGTGGATTTGTATTCTGAGAAAAATAAAGGTACTGAAACTGCTGGTGCTTCCTATTCTCTCTGCCCTTGTACTGAATGCCTTTGTCTTACCTCTTTCTCTAAGAAATAGGATTCTTGGGGCATGATCCTTTAGCACTGTGTATGTGTGAATGCTTGTGGCTTAATCTTTGGCAATAATTATAATTAGAAAAATAGTTTCAATTAGCTGTCACACAGGAATGACGTGTGACTTCCCATGTAGAAAGCTAGGGAACTGCAAATCTTTTTGGACTTTGTTGGATGTGCTCCGGTCCAACACCAAAATATCCTCAGTATGAAAAAGGAAGGACAACATTCACCCTGGCTTTCACCCAACATGCAAAGCCAAAGAGAGCATGTATTTGAGGAGGTGGAGGAGGATGCTTCACGATGAGCTGAAGATAGAAACACATTGGACATGTAGACAATGAGAATACAGAGGGTTTCATTAGCTCCAGTGAAGACTGGGCAGAGGGAGCTGTCAGTCCTGCAAAAAAGAGGTAACAATACACCTGTTGAAACAAGCACAGAGAACTGGTGAGAAAACTCGTGCTTCTTACGCTAGACATCTGTTGACTGTTGAAAGACTCCAGCTGCACTCTGAAAAATGTAGAGTGTTTAGGAACTAAAGGGTGGGAAGAAGTTCAGTGATTTATAGGGATGCCTAACTTATCTTTCTAGATTCTGCACATGCTTATCAGAAGCCTGTGAACTCTTGAGACAGTTAGCACATAGTGGGCGTATGGTGAGATACCAAGAAATAAGCATTTGAAGGAGTAAAGAAAAATGTAAATGATATATCAGGCTTTAAGTACTATCAAACAGAGCAGCCCTGGAACTATGGTGGCTATGTCTACATAGACACACCTTTAAACAACTGAGATTGTTCCTTGGGACCAAGCACCACAAATTTAAGCCCAAAGCAAAACCCATCCAAGTGGTACTCTAGTGTCAACAGTCTACTTCCCTCTTCCTTAAATGTCTGCAATAAATTACTACAAGTCTTCTGCTTCTGAAATTTAGGGAAGATCAAATATAGATCATAAGAGTTGACAATATTGTTTCAGCTAATGTGAAGCCGTTTTTTTTTGTTTTCTGTGCCAACCCAGACTGGGGATAAGGCGGACTGGGCAGGTGTAAGTGAAAAACAGATGTGTGTCTGACTGACTCTCACATGAACAAAGCATGGTGATGCCCTTGTTCAGGATTTGTATCTTGATTAATTTTAGGTGCACCTGGCACTAGAAGGAGGGAAGGCTTGGACTCTGGTATTGAAGGCTGCCCAGTATTCCTGGAGGGCTAGACTTTCAAATGCTTATCTCTAGCATTGCAGATACAAGGGTCTTTGTGCATGTGGGCACAAGATGAATTTAGGCACCTTTTAGAATTGAAGAGCAAGGTAAGGTGTTGTATGGACACAGCTCATGTGGGGTCTTAGAAGGTGGGCTATGAGAAGAAGTAAAGGTAGCAGGCCACAGCAATTGTCACCGGAGCTCTGATACACAGAGAAAGAGGTATGTTCTTACTGGAAAGGATGGAAAAACTGAGCTTTTGGAATACAGAAATCCAATTACTTCATCTTTGGGTGCAACATGAACATGTGATCTCACCACAATCCATTAGAAAGCAATACAAACAAGCTGATACTAAATACATCAAAACAACTATCCTATATAGTCAAAACTGCATTGATCATGAAGGAAATAGTAATGCTTACGAGCATTTCTAGGGGTGACATACACATATGCAGTATATCCTACTGTGAATATAAAGCAGCTGGGACCCTGGAACAGGAGATAAAATCCCTGAGCATGTTACAGTACCTTTCCATCCCTCATGAGACACTCCAGGCAGCTGAAACAAATGTGCTAGAAACAGTGAAATGAATCATACTCCAGCATTAATCGCTTCATAATAAAAGACCACAGGATGTTACTTCTTACTGTGTGGTGAATAGTAACTTTGGTGTGCGACACACATTCTTGAGAGCAGGGGGCCAAGCTGTCATACTCTTGGATTTAGGATAGACTTGAAGGCTTAAATGAAAACGTAGGTCTTCCAGAGATAAGCCAGGAAACATACTGAATGGTCAAGCATGAAAGGCATATGTAGAACAGTAGACGCAATGTAAAGTGCTGGCAGCAGCAGGAGACTACTGTCTAATGACATCCCAGGTGAACACTGTGAAGTGCTGTTCATACTGAAGAGCAGGAATTACATTGTTAGAATAAATTATAATCCAATTTCTAAAAGCTGGATTCTCTTTTTAGATGAAATCTTTGTCTTAAAGGGCTATTTTTTTCCACTAGTTATAATGCAGTACTTTAAAGAGCCAGGAGCCAATGACTGCTGGAAAGAGCATAAGCCAGATGACTACTGACTTTCAGCACACAGAAAGCTGGGCAGAAATGTTGACTCACAGGTGTGTCACTAAATCACTCTGCCAGCCTGAGTTGTTCCTAGGGTGATGCAGTCTGAGCACCACACCTGTCTAAGGGCTGTGCCTGCACAGACAAAGTAATGTGAATCCAATTAGTTCACAAAGAGAAAAAGATTGAGAAGGGAGATGAATGAATTTTTCTCAGTATACATACACATGAAAGAAGGAAGCCCCAGGAAGGCAGAAGGGCTGGTTAAGGTAAAGGACAATACTGACACAGGAGTAATTGTTCATAAACTGGACACGAATACATTCAGACTGCGAATTAGAATGAGCTTCTTATTGACAAGAAGTAGCAGGGGTAAAAAAAGAGGCCTAGTGTAGTTCAGTAAGAAGTTCAGTCAGCTCAGGAGGGGACTACATTGTCCAAGATTGTGGGAGGTAGATCCACAGATCCAGGAGTTCCCTTCTCATCCTACATTCCTATATTTTCCAAAAAGGGAAGACCAAGATCTTCATTCAAATATACTAACTGTAACCGTCTACAGCTGTAGGTATTCCTGCCAAGACTGGTCTGTAATTGGGATATTTATATGTAGAAATGACCACTTGCCCAGCTATCTTCTGGTTTGTGCAACCACGTGGCTTGCACATACAGAAGTGGTTGTGCACTCAAATAGACATGCACAGTGCTGCATGTATAGAGTCTATGCAAGTTGTTAGCTACTTAAAAATATCTTGGAGTGAATAGATTAAAAAGCTGTGTCTGCTATAGCAGTTTGTTTCATTGCTGAATCAAGCATCTCTCAGCATTAGCATGTGAGATATGAGCATTAATGAACCTATCTGTAACATATTGGCACCACAGAAATAAATCTTTTAGGTTTTGGGTTTTTTTTTTAATTTTTCTTTTAGAATACTGTTTGTGGGGAAGTTCTCTCCTAAGACTGACTGCATGACTTTCTAAAAGAAAACTTTTTCCAAGATGTCATTATTTTTTTACGAAAACAGCAGGAGAAAATCTTGATGTTATCCTTTGGGGAAATACAGACTTAGCATGCTACTTCAGCTAACCCCAAAGTCATTGGGAGTGAAGATCTCAGAAATCTCATGGGCTCCAGTTCAGCAAAAGACTTTAGCACATCCTTAACATTAAACATGTGGGCTGTGCCTTTGAAGTCAGTAAGTGTACTCACATGCTTTCGTCTGCTGCTGGATTGGGCTTTGGCCACCTGTTTTTTATCTCAGCAGGATAGAGCATCCAGTCATTCCTGATATCCCCTTACTCATGCTAGTGGTTCCTGAGCAGTCAATAGGACCACTGTGCATATAAGGCTTGCTCAATTCAGACCATGTTAAGCCCACCGGTAACACCAAAAGTTTCTTACTGTTTAGCATTCTGCTTGGGTTTTTGTTTTTTTCTTTTGACTGATAATTCTATTTGAGTTGGGTTGCTCCAGGGATTCCCGCACTCTTCCCCTCCAAAAGCCAGACAGACTAGTTAATAAACATTCATAATTGCAGCAGTCCAAGACACAAATTAGATTATCCCTTGTAAATTCATTTATTCACTTGCTCCAGTCAAGCTTCTATTATTTTGGTATTTTTATATCTGCAGAAGGGAACAGGAATCAAACCCCTGAGCCCCTCCAGGCTGCATATTCACTACTTTTTCTTCTAAAGTGCCAAAATACTCAATTTGTATTTTCTTCCTCAGCCTGCAAAGAAAATAAGGTAATGGAAAATTAACTCTAGTGAAAAATCAAGTGCATATAAGTGCAGTCTAATGAAGAAGAGTTGTTTTGAGTGTCCAGAGATACGATTGCTAATTTCCTTTTCTGGGTCCCAGACTCTGAAAGTACCTTTCTTTTGTGGAATGGCTGTATGCCACTGGCTGGTATCACTGGCTGGTTGTGCCCTTTTGCTCTTTATGGCCTGCCAGCTCTAACATTTTCCTGTATTTACAAACAGAGTCCTTGACCTACTTTTGGAGACTAAGGTCTGATTCTCCTCTCAGACTGATTTTGAGACCAATGTTGTTTTATTGCATTTGTTGGAGGAACTACTGCTTCAAAGTGACGGGAGAGAAGACAAGACGACTAATGGACACAACAACTGGGATTTTGCTAATAGTGTTTTTGGGTCTGGACACAGTTCCTGGTTCTCTGTCATACTGCTGCTATCGAGTTCCACACTCTTTTCTGCTGGCTGTTCTGGATATTCACATTGCCTTATAATGCCATTGACAGACGCAATGATACATCCTGACGTTGGCAGGGTTAGGCCTAATTTTAGTGCCTAGAAAACATTAGTGAAAAAGGAGTGAATTTTCACAGAACAGATTCAGGATATTGCTATTTCTTCTATGTTTATGAGAGGAAATGACCATTTTGCCCTGGATCAAATTTGCAGATGATCCCTGGAACATCGTTCTTGATACATTTGTAATGACAATGCCTCATTTTCCAAGCCTACATTTTCTTGGAAGAAGTAATGTCATTCTGGGCCATGGAAAGTAATCTGCCTGGGTGGGAAAAGTAAAAATTATACTAAGAGAAAAAAGATAATGAAGAAGTTTATAGAGACAATCCACTTATGTAAAAGGAGCAGGACCTGTGGGTTTTCTCATTTCAAAGTTCTGCTCTATGAGATTTTGTTTTTTCTTGTGGCTAATGTTAACCATCAGACACCATCTTCTCATAAACAAATCGTAACATAAAGATTAAACCTTAGATTATTTTTAGGATTGCTAGGGTAAGAAAAACAACCATAATGGAAAAACAGTAGTGAAAAAAAATCAAACTCTCGGAGCTCATCTGGCTTTTCTTCCCTTTTACAACATTTTAAAGCTCTTGTTAGGGAAATGTACCTTTGGAGATGCTCAGAAGTCAATAGGTTCAGGATTTTATGAATTAACTCTGAACATAAATTTTTAGTTAGTTTTAGAAACCAAATGCCAGCATGTTGTATTGATTTAAACAACACACTTACCCATAACCCACTGTGCTGACTGTGTAAGCAGACTTCATCATCGTATCTCAAAACTAGCTCAAAACTAGCAACCATCTCATCTCTTCACCCCTCTGTCGATTGCAGTCCTGCTGGTTTACATCACCAATACATGAAATACTCCCATCTCATGACAGGCATCTTAATTGAGAAAGCAGAAGCACAGGGATGATATTGGCTCGGGAAAATGGAGACAGACAAGTATGAACTTTCCATTATTCTGGATGCTGGTTATAAATGTTTTTCCTCTTCTGAACTTTGACTTGTCATGGTTGGAAAATCATTACAGCAAGTAGCTGCAGATGCCATTCAGTGCATACTACATGACTGTTGGGCTCCTCTTCTGTATCCTTCATTAGAATTTCAGCCAATCTGTGTAATCATTTCTAGTCAGTCTCATAACTTTTGTCTGCAAAGGATGGACTTCAGTGTCCATCCACTACAGCTTCCCTACAGTGTAGTGGTGATGTGCCAAACCAAAATATAGTGCTAGATTCCTTCTAATTTTCTTACCACTTTATAGAAAGGATATTTCCTCTCAAAGTAGTTTACTATTTCTGAAAAGCGCTGGAGTGACAGACCTCCTGATTCAAGTCTTCAACCACATAACAGAAAGAGCATGATTAGCAACAACACAGCTACACCACAATTTGCCTCCATCCTGACCTGTCTATAATAAGCATCTAGGTATGAGAGGGAATTCAGTTTCTGTGCCCATATAATTTTCACCTTCTCTGTTAGGACAGATAAGAAGGATTCTAGTTTTGGACTTTCCAGTCTCTCTTTGAACCTGACCTGTGAAGTCTCATGACCTTAGGCTTATTGAATAAGCCTGACAAGGAATGACATGGAAAGGCTTAGGGCAGAACTGCAGTACGTTTGATTCAGTGGAAATTCGTAGAGGTCAAAGGAGACTGCAGGCTTGTTATAAGAAAAAAAGATAGTACATTTTATTTCGCACACTAGTATCCTTCATTTGACCAGGCCCATCCACATGTTTGTAGATGGTTTGGCAGGGCTGGAAGAGGTGTATAAAACCTGGACTTCTGCTTTGACACTTTTTTGCCTTAGTTCCTCCAAAACACTCCTCTTCCAATTGCTTCAATCCTTCTACATGTTACTTCTTTCCATGGCTGGTCATTTGGCCAGAGTTACAAATATTTTAAAAAAAAGTCTCCAAAGTGTTGCATCTTTTTTTGTTGTTGTTGTAATTTATTTCAGTCTCCTTGGATCACACAGGCAAGGGAGAAAATGGAGAAAATGACAAGAGAGAAATAAATGGTTCTCTGATCAGAGATCCCCTTTTAGCCATGTACTTTTAGTGGGGAGAGAGGACAGGAGAGACTGAAAAATGATTGCAGAACCCAATAATGGGCAACTGGCTTGTCAGCATAAGAAACTGCACAATGGAAGGAAGTTATATCCCTATCTGATATCAGATGGAGATCTGTGAAAAAGGGTGTCTGCTTGGCCATACTGCATGTATCCAGTTTCCCTCCAGGAAACTGGCAGTAGTTACCAAGGGCGAGACAGATTCATGACCCAAAGGACACAAAATACTGTGTGATGGTGCTATTAAATTCTTTTCTAGTCTGCTTTCATTGATTGACCAAATTAGGTCAGTTCTGCAATGGAGAGTAAGAGACTAATTAGCAGACTGTTCTTCTTGCAAAACATGATAAATCAGACAGAACAGCTGGAAGACCCCAGAGCTAACATAGACCACAAAATTTTTCCATACAAAGAGAAGTACAGGGAAACTGAAAGCTAAGTGTAATGCCAAAAGAGCAGCTCACACACAAGGGCAACAGCTCAGACACTCAAGAAGACAGCAGTTAGAATACAAGTTAGTTTGCTTCATGAATGGGACATCACCTGAAGCGTGTCTTCAGCTCAAGTTTGATGATATTTCACATGAGACCAAAGCCGACATTTTTTTATTATTTTTGAAATTGAACCTTTTCCCAATCTACCTTATGCTGGTAGATATTGGTAAAGTCAAAAGCACTAAATTGAGATCATGGTACTCCTGTGGAAATGTCTGGAAATGGAATAAAAATGGATATTTTTTTTTTAATTCACATGATTTGGTTTTGTAGTATTTATTTTCTGAAGGTTATTCCAGTTACTAAAGTTCATCAGGAAAAAGGGATGACTTCCCAGGTGATCTAAGGCCAAAAAATTCAAATCTTAGAAAAGTGTCAGAGCTGACAATCAGAAAAAAGTTTGCATCAAAGAAGTACTTAATTTTAGTATTTTTAAATCTTTTTTAATAACAGTTCATCCTAATTTCAAAATTTTCCAATTAAAGTTTTAATTGCAAAAAAAAAATTAAAAAATCACCCTAAAATTCCTTTTTCCAAGAATAGATTCACTGTCAAGCTATTTTCATTTTCCTTGTCACAATTCTTTCCGTAGTTGAACTGCAGTGATTCTTTACTGTTTACTATTATGTCTTTCTGTATCATCATTGCTTTTCTATCACAAGTCTCCCCTACAACTGACAGTAGAGGTTAGTGAAATATTCTTCTCTTGCAGGGTAATTCTTGGTTTTGTAAGTTGTCATATCTTATACAAGGTCTATTCCTACATTTCTAGAATCTCTGATTACTTCCTCTGTTTTACAGATAGATCAAAATGCTCATGCCAATTCTGCACAATACATTTCAAAAGGGTCAGTCAATATCTGTTAGAATAAATGGAAGTGAGATTGTATTAAAACTCCTAAAAGGAAAAGATGCCTAATGAGCATGATATTTTTATTTGGGGAATAGAAACTATGAAGATTATAAAAATGAGTGAAGTTAAAGCCAAAATATATGCAGAAACAGCATCCTGAAGAATCTGAAATATCTGTTTGGAAAATTACATGCAATCTTGTGTTAGGATTTAGTTGGCCAAAGTTGCCTGGCTGCTTCCTGGGGATTATTGACTGCAAGTCTCCAGTGTCTCACAGTGACATGACTGCCACTTCTCTGTTTAGTTAATTGAAGATTTGAGTAACTCATGGTAAAGAGAGGCAAACACAAAGAGCAATTGTCTTGTGGTTGTTTTGCGGTGCAGACTTGAAGGGCCATACCCTTGGAATGAGTTAACACCTTGTCCCCAGAGTAAAGAAGGATAAAAATAAAAATCTGAACAGTATTGTTCCAGTTGAGTAAAATTAGAAGCCGTTTCTAACAGCTCTCGCTCTGCAGTGCTATTGTTAGAACTTGTTCACTCGCTGAAGTGTGCTGCATAATGCTACAGTATGTGCTCCCTCCTCAGTGTAAGAGCTCTTTTCTGATAGCTTTCTGAAGCCAAGAATGTGCCATATAAAATGAAGCAGCTATTAAAATGTACATGAAAAAACAATTTGCTTTGTGCCTAGTTATACCTTCAAGGGTGATGGTTATCAATGTATTTAATCTGAGTCTCTGTGTCTAATCAAGCACTAGAACACAAGATGGTTATAAGCATAATAAAACCATGGCAGTAGGAAAGCCAGTGGAGACAATTCAGTGATTTGCTGAAAAGTGTGTGGGGATTGGAAAAGGGGAGGAGAGGGAGGGAGAAGGAGAAGAGGAGTAGAGAAAAAATGGGAAACAGAGGGTTATCCTGCTATTCATTCAGTTTGAGCATGGCTTTTGCACAATTTATGTTATCCAGTTGAGTGATCATCCCAAACTCTTTACAAGGAGGCAGGATTTTTGTACAAAATTTGCATGAACTGTAATACAGACACTGTATTGATAGCAAACAGCCAGGACCCTGAAACAAGAGCCCAACAAAGACCCTACCTTTTGTAAATGGTTGGTGGAATGGAGAGATTTCTTCTTCCACCAATTTTTATCGAAACCATCATTTATATGTCTTAATAAGCTAGTCATGGTAGAATGAGTCCAAAAGCAGAAATTTCATCCCTGTATGCTTACTGTTCTGGACCTCAGTTCAACCATTACTATCATATTTATGTCATTAACAGGCATTAATTTTTTGTTAATAACAGTACTGCATATACTATTGTTTCCCTCTTCCTTGAAAAAGGGTAGACTGTGCCATGTATTAGTATGCTACAAAGCGTAAGGGAAAGAGTTAGGAAGGTAGAAGAGATCATGCACTCTTGGAAACACACACACACAAAAATTCTAGGCATGAAAAAAATGTACATCCTTGCAGGAATTTATTCGCATTTCAGCGTGAGTGGGATTTTCATGTCAGTAATTCTATATTGCTGCATGCACTGAGAGAAACCTGTGGATTTAAATAGGCCTCTAGAATCTTGAGACAAGAAAGAGCAAATATTTGGTGGGGTCCTAGGGAGATAAACTTCACAGTGACATCTGAAAGGAGAAGGAAAACATCCAAACAACACCAAACCTTCCTTTCTCTGATCCTTTCCCTTTCTTCGAACACTCCAAGTGATAGTTTGTGGCAGTATGAGGAACTACCAGGAACACAAACTACCTGCAAATTCCACAGAGAGTCAAAACTGCAGACTTCAAAGATGTATTTGGACCTACTAACATGCCTAAATGGACTTAAATGTCCATTCTAGCATCTGGTTTCAAGACCACGATCAGTCTTGCAGAAAACCCATTACTCAGAGTCCCTGTTCAAAAGTGGGATAGATGGCTGCACCAACAACATTATATTCCTCTGCAATGTAGCCTGAATATGACCTTCCCTTCAGGGACTGCACAGGGATCGAGGATCTGGAAGCCCTAGTAGGTGGCCTGAATCACTCTTTGCTTTCTGAAATCCAAGCACATGATTGTACCGAAGGGGCCACTATGTCACGGTGTTGCCTCAGAAGTCAAGCCAGGCCTTGATCCTCTGGGCTGTTGAAAAGTCAGTGGGGAAGATGCAGGTAGACAGTCATTCCCACATAGCTCATTGATTCACACAGTTCTCACTGAAGGACCAGGATCTAATCATATGCGTTTCTTACGTCAATAATATATGTCCTTCTGCCCCATAAGATCCTTTAGTTTACTTTGAACTTTCATTATATCAGATTTTTTTGCAAGTGATAATTAAAACAGTAAGTACCTGTGTCTGGATTTAACTTTAGTAGAATTATTTTCAAAGAGAAACAAATTGCATTCCCCTTTTCTAAAAATAGCATCGGTGGAGGGAGAGCTGATATAGTCTCTGTCTAGTATTATAAGGTCTACACAACAAGCTTTGATTTCCTCTACATAGAGGAATAACCTGGCAAAATTCAGGGGAAACGCAGCCACTGACTGGAGGAATTTCTAAGGCATTTGCCTCTCACTTACCGAAATGTGTTAGTCCTTGGACGTGGTTCCTTCTTTGAATGTGGTAATACTTAGAGCCTTGTGTTGCCTTTGATCACATACTTTAATCATAGAAATTAGAGATGGAACAGGCATATTCATTCATCTAGTCCATTTCCTGCCGCTGCAGGATTGGTCTGCAGTTTATTTTTGAGGGCTTTCTAGTGCTCACATTTCTCCCTGAGATCAATGGGAGTTCCTCACCCAGATCAAGGGCAGTGAATGGCTCATAACTTGTGAAACCCATACTGAATTGTATTTTGTACGATGTTGGGTTGTATAAGTGGTGGAAATAATAGAGTATTCTTCTCATACAGCTTGGAGCAAAGCATCTGGTAGAGGACTAGGCATGGTTCATTTGTGCAGGTATTAGCTGAGTAGAAAGGAAAGGATATGATTATTTTTCTGTGCATTCAGCTTTCTAAACACAAGTGGCTTCCTGTGTGTATCATCTGTCTTCTCTGTGCGACGTTTTCAGTCAGCTCTTCATTCTTCCTCGATGTTTTTCTCTACACAGAGCTGATCAAGTTTTTCCTCACTGATTCTTTAAAATAAAAATACTAGATTAGTGTTTTGGTAAGTGAAAAAAATATCAATTTTTAACCAGACAGACTGGTTGCATTGTATTCCTGACATGTTAGCATTTAAGAAAGGGCAGTCATAAAGTCTTGCATCTCTTACGGTGAATTTTTAAGTTTTGGTCTTTGAAGAAATTCCTAATAATTTGCCTACCACCTATAGTAGGAAAATGAAGATAAAAGTTTTGCCTTTGGGTTTCTGATAAAACAATATTGTCTAAGGCAACGATCATGCAGTAGGGGCTGTTTACACTTTTTTTTATTACCGAATTTGTTATAATCCCTGAATCTTTCCTCCACCCAACATTCCCTGCATTAATTGTTGTTTCACCTCAGAAGGTTCTGATGATTTGCAATATTGCCCTGGCTTCCATGATACAGTCTATCTGGCATTTCCTTTTTAGTACAGTACTCTTCAAAGTAATTAAAATATAAGCCACAACATGAAAAAGCCTGAATTCAGCTGTCAGGCATGTCTGCATATCATGGCACTGGTCCGACCATAAGCTTCTTAAACGACGCCCTGCCACAGAGTTCCACAAAAGGGAAGATTGCCAAACAGTTTTTAATTCATATAATTTAAGCTCGGTGGCATGAATGACTAACAGCAAAATGCAGAAAACTGTCGAAAGAAGTCCAAATACTTGCTGAACTACAAAATCAAATGTGACTTTTCAGCTTCCTCTGTGGTTTGTAGTTAACATTCATTATCATGTAACAAAACATAGCATCTCTAGTACCTGCTGCTTATTCAATACAGGTAGAAATTAAGTCCTTGCCCTGATCCAGAGCAGTGGAAGCACTGCATTTTCTCTAACAGCAGAAGAAAAAAACATAGTACGTAGTAGCAAACATGGAACTGCCCTTGCCCTAAATATATTTTAAGTGGGCATCTAGTGAGCAGGACCAAAGGAATTCCATGGAGGAGGAAGTCTTAAAATAGTATGGTTGTGAGCTGAGCTGTACGAGGTATTTGGCTGGCTCTCAACGCACAGAAGGCAAAGTGTCACACAACAGCCTAGTGTTGCTGGGCGCAGGTCATTGTTAGTCCCTGCAGGAAAGGGATTAACTAGACAATTGCCTTTCTGCAGAGCAGAAACAAACTTCCCCATTAATTGCTGCCAGCCTCTTCCTGCTCCAGTAGGTTACTCGGGCTTCTTTCACTGCAAAGCCTTTGCCATTCAGAGCAGACAGTACCTATGGGCACAGGAGGCGCTTCCCAATTAACTCTTTCTGTCTTTGCTTTTCTGCATTGCAACCTGATGCGACAACACTTGCCTTTTAGAGATAACAAAAGTATCTTAAGATTTACCAAGGAAAATCAGTTATTATGCACAGCACATTACTATTATTGCTATAATATAGCATAAACTTATGTTCAGCTCCAGTGTAAGGAAAGACCTGTGTTTTTTCATGCCTTTTTCAAGAAAAAAAAAAAATTTGTATGATATTTGGTTTATTTTTTTTCCACCTTAGCTTGAATTGCAATTGCAGGAATTGCCATCCTAGAGCAGACCAATAAACTAGCTGAAGTGTATTATCCTCCTTCCCTCCAGCTATAGTCCAGGCTAGATGCCTCTCAGGACAGTGAGGCTGTGTGCCTGCAGAAATGCATATTTTCTACCTCTTAGCTCATTGACGTCTTACAGACAGAAGCCTGTGTTTTACCTATGTGCCAAGGCACAAAAATCTTGTAGTTTAGGTTAATACTACATTATTGCTGCTGAATAGCTGGCATCTGGGCACAGAGAGTTTTTCTCTTGTTCCTGTGTTAAACAAACTAATGTTGCACTTTTTTCTCCATCTGAGGTTGGGAGAGGGGCATCGTCCAGTCTAACCTTGTTTCATTTCTTGATTTTTCTCTGTATTCATTTTGGTACGGCTGAGTATGTCTGAAACCAATCTTATTATTGACATCTTTTCTCTTGCTATCACTTCTAGCAAAACTTCTAGTTACTCATGGGGTACATGGAGTATTTAAATATTTACCTTTTCTGTCTGCTCTCCTGCCTCCTTCATATACACTTATAGCTTTTTTGCAAATATTAAGATTTCTTCCTGTGTAGATGTGTAAAAATATTCCATTTCCCCATCATCCTGCTATTAAAATTTGCCCCTTTGTGGATCCAGGGATTTCCTGCATTTTCTGGATTCTTGCTGTCACTCCAAGCAGGTTTTTGCTGACAACGTCACCGTCACTCTCCTCTCTTGCAATGTTACGCTTATTGAATCTGTCCTGTCACACCTTCAGAGATTCTTGTAGCCTTTTTCATCCTTCAGTCTTTTTCACTAATGCTCATGCTGTTTTATTAATGTTTATGCCCCTTCCTTAGTCTGCATCAGACCTCACTCCTTACTTTCATACTGCTCTGTACGTCATCTGTGATCATTCACAGACTGGGGGAATGGGTCTTCTTATTTCTAAGGGTTTAAATGATATGATCACAATTACACGTTTGGGGAAACTCTCCTGGTTTTATGCATCAAGCACCTTTCCTCCCTTGTCTCAGAAACATGCAACCCACCCAGGCTCCCAATGTGCAGTTCCCTTCCGACTGAGCTCACTACTGGGAAGGGCAACAAGAAACAGGGAAAAATGAAAACCCGTGGAAAGCTCCTCACTGAAACTCATTGTACACCACACTCAGGCACTGTGAAGTATGAACTTGTTACCTGAAATGCTATTAATAGGTGCAGTAAAGAACACAAAACCTTGATTGTCTCCCGAAAGTGTTTGCATATGTTGCCTGAAATGTGTACGCTGGACCTGATATTTCAGAGGAGGAAAAATATCCCATTTGGGCACATGATCAGCTATACAGTGCTGCAAACATTAGGATATATTTCTTGTTACACTATTATTGATTATTACACTGCAGTTCTCACTGGTAGCGGTGTATATCCCATTTTTAAACCAGTTAGTTAGAAAATATATGCAAATCACAGTTTAGAAAATGGAATTAACGACTGAAAATATGAATGTCTGGATGTCTGATAAAGCTTTGACTCAGGTTTGATTTTTTTTGCTCTGAAACTGAAGCCTGCAGAAATTGCTAATTTTTTTCTTTTCCTACAGAAACTTCTAGCATTTTTAGCTCTTTAATTACTTGTGACCACATGATCTTCCTAGTGCTTTATTTTCTAAGCACAAAATTGATTTTCTACATGTATGCTAGCATGAAGCATGAGTTCTTATGCAGAGGGAGTCTAAACGAATGACAAGAAATAATTCATGAGTTCAGTTTCTGTATCATAACAGCTTTGCCAGTTTAGGGAGCATTATTGGTGGAGCACAAAACCATGCACAATTAGGAATCTGTTTTTCTTAGTATTCTAAATGCTATACAGGACCACATATAAAATAATCAATGAGCCCTAATAATTTATTTATTTCCAGTGATATTTTTTCTTGAAAGGTGGAACTGTTCCCAGGACTACCTTTAAACAACGATATTATTATTTAATTATCATAGATCTTTGGCTGCTGCTATGATTTCCCCCCAAGCCATGAATTCATCGATTTATTGATTTTAGACATTATATTTACAAAGAAAAAGAACATGAATACAACACCGCAGTTTCTCATAGCATCTTCAGCGCCAGACTCAGCTACAAATCTTTTCATTCTTTGGTCAAAGTTCAAGCACATGGTGATAATGTAGGTGTGTCGAGGGACTGCCAGTGGCTCCAAGCAGAGACTTTATTTCTGGCCTATCCTGAGGAACTATCAGTCTCATTCCTATTACCACAGACAAAACTCTGTGATGTCCTTTTGTTTATTGAATATCCTAGTGTTGAAGTCTACATAGATATATATGCATATGTATACATTCATATACATATGCATATGCACATATATATAAATATGTGTGTGTGTATATATATACATTGTTGTTGCTGCTGGAGCAGTAGAAACATGAAATAGCATGTAGTTCTGAAATGCTCCTTAGAAAATTGCTTTGGACGAGCAATCGGGAAGAGCCAAACACCTTGTGTAGTTCAAAAAGAGCAGAAGAAAGAGTATTTGGCAAAAGTGAATGTAGTAGGCCCTTTTCCTTTTTTCCAGAGCACAGGCTGGCATCAGCGGGACTGTGGGAGAGAGAAAGACTGTGTTTAAGTGGCTGATTTGCAGGGCAGAATTAGTCTTCAGACACACATGCAACTGTAGAGAAGCCGGTACCTCCTCAGCACTTTGTCCTGCCCATTCCAGATGCTATACAATACGAAAGAGATTTTTTTTTTTCTTTTTTTTCCTTTCTTGGATGTCAAGAAATCCCTGCGGTCAGATGTCTGTAACCTTCAGACCACGGCCACCAAATGAATGCTTTCCACTGAAGGGAAGTCTGCAGCAGAAACCAATTGCCTGTCCCTTCCTTCCGAGTTCTCACAAGAGAGAACTGAACTGTCTGTAAGTAAATGAAAAGACCATAGGAGTTATAAGTGAACTTTTGTTAACGCACTTGATATACTAGGTAATGAGCCTTTTCTGTAAAGCTTAATTCATATTAGCTTGTATAAGAAAATTATCATATGGATAACAAACCAGTGGAAACCAAAATGAGGCAGAGTTTCTAATTCTGGTACAGAGCAGTTTAAAGTCTGGTTTTCATTTTCAGCTTTATTAATGGGTCAGTAGAGAGACCAAAGAGAAACCCATTAAAATGAATGCATTAGAGAGAACTGTGTGAATGCCTTTGAGGACAGAGATAGAAAAAACCCATAAACAACCAATGTTAAAAACCTTCCTTGAAAAGATAATTGATTATTGGGCTATTTAAATTGATTGCTAAAATGAAGTCAGTAAGGTTTTTGGGTTTTTCAGTTATTATTATGGATCAGATTAAAGGAAAGCTGTGGGGGTAAGCTTCTGTTTTTTTCTTTTTGCTTTCCTCTGAAAAGGACCACACATGGTGGGTGTGGTCCATCAGCTCCTAAGAGCTTTCTCTACCAAATTCACTGCTCTTGCAGGGGCGCTGGACAGCAGGAAACATTCTAGACATTGTTTTTCATCTTTACAATTGGTTTTAAGTTTGTTAGAGGGCAATGAAGTTATTATATGGCATGTAGAGTAAGGGGAATGGGATATAGCATCAGCGCTCTGTGGACTTTCCTAAATGAAACACCTCGGACTACAGAGGGCAGAATTCACTGCCCCTTGTGACCCTCACGAGTCTTGCATTCCCATTGCCAATCCAAGGGTTATCAGTAAGAAGGTCTGTTTGCACTGGGTTAAAATGAAAGTGAGACTCCTTTACTGAAGGGAGCCTTTCCAGCATTAATTAATCTAACAAATTGATTCTATGTTTTGTCGAACTTTGAAGCATGTCACGATCTCCTGATGATCTAAGCCACGAGTTTCAAAATGAAATAATAGACTTTTCTTCTAATCAAGTCTTATGGAGAACGGTGCATGAGCAGCAGGCAGACCTGATGTGTCTTGTTGCAGGTCTGAGAGAGCTCAGAAAACCCCAGAACCGAGCCTGTGTTACCACAGCCCTAGAACCGAAACGTGCCACATGTTACCTCCAACGTTGCAGGGCAGAGTGGGGAAGGAGGAGGCAGGGAGCCAACAGAAAAAGTGTGTGGGCACCAGCCGCTCACCGCCCAGCTCTGTTACTGCCTTGGGCAATGGAAGGGAGAAGTTCTCATCTGAATCTACATTTTGTCCCAGATATATGGCACCAAGAAATCACTAACTTGAGAGAAGATGCTGTCAGCTCCTACCTACATCTCTTATTTGGCCCAGAAGACTGCTAACAAGACCACTCTTCTGGACTCTCTGAGCCCTACTGGATAGCATGAGGCTCAGTAGATACCTGGTACTTATTGCTGACCATCATTTGTACAACCGTAGTTGTACCTCATGCTTTTTGATATTCTGGTTTCTGAGAGCTTATCTAATTGACGCCAGTAATCATGGCCATTCCACTGATGGCAAACTTCAATCAAATTGAGTGTGGTTGCAGTCTGTTACACCTGGGTAAATATTACAAATATCAAATAGGATGAAAATGTTCTTTTTTTGTAATGAAATCTGAGTTCAAACTAATCCACTCTAGATATTGCTGAAATTTCTCCATGTAGGTTGCACAGATTACTACTTAATAATCTCATGCCTAGGCACTGGATGTTGGAACAAAATGTCTACTTTTGTTGAGGTCCTGACTGCTACAGAGCCTATAATGGGCACAGTCTCAGCCCAATTTGTGCTGAGGTACTGAATTTAAGTACTTGATGTCAGAATGTTAACCTTGAGTACACTTCAGTGTTACGCTCAAGGCTAACTACAGTTGATTACTTAATATAGGTCCTTTATACATGTCTGTGTAAGGAGAAAAGCTTTGGGATCTTATAAGATATAATTTAAAATGCCTAGAGGAATTTAAAATTATAATAAATAAACCATATTATATATATGTTAGTATTTTGACAGGACTGATCTTCTAAAGAAACAATAAAAGGATTTGAAAGTAATTTGAAATTATTAATCTTATGTGTTGAAACATGCTGCCTTTGCCAAGATGCACTGATTTTTTATCTTCTTTTTTTTTTCTAGATAATAGTAAAAATCTACCTAGATTCTTCTCCCAGCACAGCCTTCTAAAATTCACCCTTCAATTTTTTTCCTTCAGAAGTCGCGACAGATCTTTTAAAGTCTACGTGAAAGGCTAGATTACGATGTCCTTACTCATAATGACTGATTCACAATTTGTTACTTCCAAATTCTAGCCTGAATCTACATCCTGTAGGTGTGTGTAGAAGTAGGAATTAGGAGTTTCCAAAGTGACTGGGGCTTTACAGTAAATATGCCAATTCGGGTTATCGAAATTCATCAACTTGGAACACTTACCGTTCCAATTGTAGTAAAGAATACTAAGAATAAATAGCAAGACAAAACAGCATGCAAATTACTATTCAATACTTCAAAGGTAGTAAGCTATAAGGCACTGTGCCAAAGATCAAGGAGGAGTGGGTTTTCCGAGTGTGAATTATTGCACCATAATTCATGCTCTGGTATACAATGCAGAACTTGTAAGATCATTAGGCAAATAAGCTTTTAAATATTGCTAAATAAAATGCTAGGTTGATAATGTAGTATGGTAGATTGGGGTTCCTCCTCCCTTTCAATTTATAGCAAAAATAGAGGACAAAATAGCTTTACCAACAGTACAACATGATCCTTTTGTGTCTGGACTTGCGTGGTTTAACAGGGGATAAGTTTAGGTGAAACCCTCAGGCTGTAGACATTGCTGGAGGACAGAAACTTTGGAAGTTGAATCTAAATTCAGTAATTTGACATTGTTAACATACAAATCCCATAGGCTTTCAGTATTATGTGTAAACAAAAAACTGACAGTGGACAGCTGTCACAAAAGCTTTATCATTTACTCAAATGCAATGGTATCTGGCCTGTCTTTAAAGGATCCTTTTGGTCTTAGGCTCAAAAGTTTTGAAGCCTTCTTAATGCCTGAGTTTTGTGGCTTTTATGAATGGAAACATAAGCAAGTGGTACCGAACCCACGACTGCAGTCACATCTTCTTTTTACTCTGATGAAGCAAATTCAGACTATTGTCCTGCATGCTTCCAACTGGAAGAGAGAAAGTCAGTAATGATGTCCCACCTAAACAGACAAAACCTCCACTTATTACACATTAAGTCTGTTTAGACTGTATATTTTATCTGTGTTTGGACATAAAGACCTAGATCCTTAAAGGTGTTTATGAGCCTAATTTCCACACAGGTACCTAATTTCTTATAAAATTAGGCACTGGTATTTTAGAGCTTATGGTGTTCATCATCTAAGTGCTAAAAAGTGCTGAACCAGTAGCAACATAAAGATCTGTCTTAGCATTTTGCTTCTCTGTAGCCGAGCTGGTCTTTAACTGTGACCTTTCTATTGTGGAGATCATTTTGGAAGTATGTTAAAGAAGAACTTCCTTTGAAAGCATGGTTCTTAGAGAGATGATTATGTAAAAAAGTCATTTTCGACTGAAAAGATCCTTGTCCTCTAGCTGATCATGCTGGTAAGATTTTGTCCACATTTCTTTGCGTTAACTTTTTTTCATTGAAGCGTCCTGCAAGGGATCTTTCTCTCTCTACAATGCAATTGGCAACAAATTGACCACATTGTTTGAAAGGCAATATGCAGGATCACTGATAGAGACTGATGTTTCTCAGGTCTCGTATGTCCCTGCCCAGCTGAATGGCATGGACTGGAGTTTTGCATGCTTGCAGAGCAAGGGGACAGTTCTCAGAGCTGAGGTGCCTCTGCTTGGCTGAATTTAAACTTTTGCATGTGGAGAATAAATGGGTACATGAAGCAATATTTTTTATTGTCTCATTCACCTTCCAGTTATCTTTCAGAGTTTAAGAGACTGGCAGAAACATTCCTCTTCCCCTCCTTTTCAGAGGGCTTGTGTTTGCCAGAAAAAACAGAATTTGACATTTTACCAATGTAACGGAGGGAGAAAATGGCAAAATTAAAACAAGGCTAGGTTCACTCAGAGGCTACACTGATACTCGAGGGCAAAGAAAAAAGTTATTCAACAGGAACTTGAAGTACATAAAACAATAAGCCTGAGGTCCCTAACAAAAGCTTCTGGCACTGACAGAGTGTAAATAGTAAAGATTAATAAATGTGATTAATTAAATCAGACCAGATTTTGCTATAGGACATTCTGAAGTGTTCAGAAACTTTCCACTGTCCCCTTTTACAAACTTTAATTGTAGAAACTGAAACAGCTGTATTATTTCAGTAACCGGAATATGAATATAGTCAAGAAGGATAGTCCACTAATTAAAGTAAGGCATCTTTTGGGAAACTGGGAGACTGGATGTTTAGACTTCATAGTCCAACTGTTAGTGAGAAGAAAGTGATAACAAGAATGTAGGAGTGATTTAGATCACTAAATCATAGTTTTCTTATGAAAATTGTTGCTATAGAGACTGTTGCTCACACTCCTGAGAGAAGATCTATGTTGTCTCATCTCAACGGGACATTTTTTCCTTGTTATACTTGGTTTTATTGTTCATAAAAGGATTAAAAGTGGTATGCCTACATCTTATTGGTTGAAAGCATAATTTGAAATACCTTCATGTAATATCTCTCTTCCTTTTTTCCTCACCAATAAGCAACAGGTAACTGAACAGGCAAAGCAGCCACTGAAAGATTACTAAGTATATTTCGGGGATACTAAGAGATAAGTGATGCCCCAGAGGAGCAGAGGAGAAAGAAATATAGTGTCTGTCTTTAAGCAGAGAGAGAAAGAAGACTTGAAAAATTAAGTCCAGCTGGCCTCACATCAATACTGGGAAAGATACTGACACAATTTACTAAGCAGTCAATTTATAAGTACTTAGGAATGATAAGAAAAAGCCAATATGGATTAATCAGGAAAAAGAATGTCAAGTCATTCTAATTACTTTCTTTGACAAGGTAACTGTCCTTGTGAATAAAAGGATGCAGTAGATATGATATATATTAATCTTGCATTTTGACCCATCCTCATACAGCTTTCTCACAAGCAAATTGAAGGAAAATGACCTAAATGAAAGTACTACAAAGTGGCTGAAAATCAGTGTTTGGGAACAGGTATGAGTAGTTCACTATTAAAATGGGTAGTTGATAAATCCATTCTGGTCAGACTGTATAGACTGTCATTACAAAATCTTGTATGTCCTGAGAGTGAGGGAGATTGTAAGTGCTTTCTAAGGCATAACTGAGCTTAAAAATTATTGTGAAAAATTGGAAGACTGATCTGAAACCCCTGAAATCAGATTCAGTAAAGATGAGTGTGAAGCGCTGTTTCCAGGGAGGGACAATCACACACACAGATAGAGAGCAGGGAGTAACTGGCCAGGCAGCAGTGCTGCAGAGAAGGAGTCAAGGGTGACAGTGGAGTACAGATCAAGTATGACTCAAGAACATAATGTCTGTTTTGGAACAGCAACATTATTCTGTGGTGAATTAAAAGAAATGAAGCGTGTCAGGCAGAGGTAGGAATTCCACCCTAGTTGGCACTTTGAGCTCTCAGCTGGGGAACTCGACCCAACTTTGGGCACCACTTTTTTGAGAGATGTAGACAAATTGGCGAGTGTCCAGAAGAGAGCAACAGGAATGATAAGCGGTTTAGAAAGCATGACCTATGAGGAAAGATTGAAGGAATTGGGTTTGTTTAGTCTACAACAGAAGAGCCTGAGAGGGACATGATAACAGTCTTCAAGTATGTAGAAGGTTGTTGTAAAGAAGACAGTGATCAATTATACTCCACGTCCACTGACAAAGCACAGAAAAAATGATTGTTTTAATCTGAAATAAAGAAGGTTTAGGTTAAATATTGAAAAAAACCCCACAAAAATCAAAATTGTTTTACCACTCTGAGGATAACTAAGCACTTGAACAAGGTACCTAGGAAGTTTCAAGAGTTTTTAAAGAATTGATGAATAAAATAAATATGGGCCAGAGAAAATGCAGGTATTTTCAAAGCGC
Source organism: Aptenodytes patagonicus (assembly GCF_965638725.1). NCBI lineage: Eukaryota > Metazoa > Chordata > Aves > Sphenisciformes > Spheniscidae > Aptenodytes > Aptenodytes patagonicus. The sequence goes on along the minus strand of NC_134950.1, from coordinate 46,814,863 downwards.
AGGGATGAACTAGGTAAAGTACTGGGGCTCCTTTTATGTCCTATATTCTCTGTTTTCTATGAAATATGAAATAATCTGCTCTGCAAAAGAGTTACCTGACCCTAAACTTCATCAGTGTCAGAATTAATGAGTTTCCTAATTTATGCTAGGATCATTTACTTTATTTGCATGTCTGAATTTGTCTTCTGGTTTTATTTCTGAAAAAGGGGGTACAGTGGTTTAGAAGAATTGCAAGTACTTATTTAAAAAAAACAACTGTGTGTGTAGTAAGCTATTACTACCATTGTTATAAAAAGTTTTTATAAAATTAAGTAAATGAGACATTTAAAGTCTTAAGTTTATCTCTTAAAGCACAAAGGGCATCAGTGACCTAGTGTGTGTATTTATTTCCCAGAAAACATTAACTTACTTTTCTGTTTCTGATATACTTGTAACTATGGAATTCTCCCTGTAGAATAGCAAATATGAAAAAATCATTATCACCATCTGGTCTTCCCAGCACCCTAGCAAGGAAGATACCAGTGAAGGTGAGCTAAACCTAGATGTATTGCAGAGACTGGTAGGCAGATATTCTCTTCTGCTGAATCTGCTTTGAGAGAGCTAAGTTCCAGCAAAGAGATGGCAGGACAGGTGAGAAAAGATAGCATCTGAAACCACCACAGGTAGATCTGCCAGGGCTAAGCTGCCAAAAGCTTATGGCTGAATTCTTGCCGTAGGTTCAGGTGGTATAAAAACAAGGTGTCTAATTCTCTTTTGTTGCTAGTTTTACACCATTCAGTACAGTTATTTGTGATTTATAATACTGAGCTTAATTTCAACTCAGGTTACCTAAGGGGCAGAAGATACTTCATTTGTTACAGGGTAATACCTACAGATGGGACTGAAAGGGATGTCCTGGGTCACAGAATCCAGTCCCCTGTCACTGCAAATTATCAGGTCTTATAGTCCATCTATTTAATGAAAGCAGCAATGAACAGCACTAGAAAGCTGAGCCAAGTGCATGTCTAGTATTTCCCAACTGGGACTGCTGGTCAAAAGCGGGGAAGGAAGTGATAGACACTTAAATGAATGTTTCTCATTTCTAGGTTGTTGCATTAAACTGCTGAAACTATTGGAGGGAGACAAGTTAAAGGCGTTAGGAAAGCATATCAATAAGCAACAAATAAGGGGCATAAGAAGGAAAATTTTGTTTATAGCTAAGAGGTGGCTGACATCATTTGGTATCAGCAATCCATTTATATTTGTGATTGTATGTATGTGCATGAAGTTACAATTAGAGTGGGTACAATTTTGGTTAAAAATGTTTTTCACATTTTTCACGTAAGTTTGCATAAACTTTCCATCTACTCTGGATAGAGTCCTCTATTATTTACCTTCTCTCATGTTTTACCTGCTTAAAGTGGTGTATCACCACTTCCTCTCCCTCCGAGGATTATGAAATCCCCAGTAGATATAGCGTCTGTATAGGGCTTCACTGGCAAAAGAGTCAGTAATGAAAAATGGTCTCCAAGCTTGTGCTAGTATAAGGCCTCCCTCCTTTCAATGCCCTCCTAAAGGTCTACTTTAGCCCACCTATGAGAAATCAGCCATTTACAAATGATTAGCTGGGCAGAGTTACAATTTATCCATAGCAAAAGAACACAATAATATTGCATCATCAATTCAGAGCCACAGCCTTAAACTTCACCTATTTTAACCTGCAAACTCCACAGAAACTGTCTTCTTTTACCTAGTGTATTGCAGAGTATTGCAAAACTGCTAGACATGACATTGCTGGAGGACCTGGCTTTTCAGTGATACATAAATCATTCCACTTACCCACCATGATCTGAGATACCGTGCTGGAGTAGGTGTCCTGGTGGACTTTCAGCTCTCACCTTTCTGACCCTGCTTAAAACCCCTCACTGACTCATATTTCAACTCCTTTCATTGTCTGTTCCTTGGTCACTATCCTAGGGCTACCTTTCTCTACATGTCTTTATCCATATTTTTCCTTGATGGCCTCCCTAGAGTGTACTTTATTCTCCCTCCCAGTTTAGCTGGCTATTCCTTCCCTCCACATGGACTGCAAAACACCTCTTCCTTGCAAATAGACAGCACCATATCCCATAGCCAGATCTGCCAGACCTCATCAAATAACATGGTAAAGGTATAGGCATCATCAGTGTTATACATGACATTTTCCTTTTACATGCTGTTTGGCATAATCTCCTTCTCTCCAAGAAGTCATACCCAGAAGGTCTTCAAGTATCTGAGATATTATAGCTATGTTTACTCCAATATATGTGTCATGAAAAGGGACCATTCTCTTGCCCCTGTCACATAGGATGTGGTGCTACGCCTCCTCTGAGCATATGGTTTTCCAGTGGATCTAAAATACAACTATTACTTTAAGTGTATGCTTTCCAGGTATGTTCAGTAAGGTGAGGGCTATGTTTCTGCCCATCAGAATCAGGGTTTCATGGTGTGAAAATTGTGGGCTTGTGTTGCATGTCTGGGTGCAAAGGTGAATGCACAAAGCCTGTGCAGGTAGTATTAGAGGACAGTACAGACTCCAATCTGTGTAGTCTCACCCGCATTACCTGCTGGGAGTGCTCCCTGCCACGTGTGCTCTCCCATCAGTCATGCCTGGACATTATTATTGAAAACTGGTAGTTGGCACAGGCCAAAACTGTGCCAGAAGAGGTACTAATAAATAAGCAAAATGAATGATCATAGTCCAGTAATCAAGTTCACTCCCTGGTCCTGGTTTATTTCGTGGTATAGATATAGTCTATGTTTCGGACATGCTGTACAAAGCATTATCTGTTTTATTTTTGCTGTAATGTACTAAGGCAATGTGTAACATATCAGACAGTAACATTTTTTAAGACATTTTCAGCCACCAGATTTTTTTTATGACAATATAACAATAATTAAGAAATGAGTGCCAAAATGTAGCTCGTTTTGCATGTTATAGCTATTCTCCAAATCAGGCAAATGTCCTGTGCTAGGAAATAAGAACCAAAGGGTGGCAGAGTTCATGGACAGTAACTCTTCCTTTGAGCTGAAGACCTCTCTAGACATGTTTATTATCATTTGTACTGATTCAACTGCAGGTTTACCAGCAAAATAAAAAACTGTCTTGTTTAAAGGAAGATGTAACTCATGAACAAGAACCGCAAACAGCTGCTTCCATATGTTGCTACTATCAGGACAAATTCTTTGTTAAATGGCATCTTTAAGATTAAACTGTGTGCTGAAAATAAACACAACAAAAGCGTGAGATGATTGAGGAGAACAGTGACCCGCTCCAGGAGAAAATACACTTTGTTTCAGCTGGTGATGAATCTGCGTGACCCAGACAGAGCGTCCTAACATTGACTATCGCCGCATTCTGCACTATTTTGAAATATAATATAAATGTCTGTGATAAGGGGTAAAAGGCACCACATCAGCCCATCTGTGCTAGTTTTAAACCTGTTTGTCCAACTTTACTTTGGGATGTTCTAGCCTCTTTTTTTTTTTTTTTAAGTGAATTTTTAACATAGTTTGGTCTTACTTCTGTTTTCTGTAATATCTCTATTAGAAAATGTTTTAAGTGCAACCCTCTGTTAGCCAGATTGAAACACAGTTCGCAAAGGTGTCATCATGCTTTCTTTGAAGTTGAAGGGAGACACATCTGCCTTGAATGAGAGCAGGATCAAATCACCTAAGCAAATGGTTGACTATTCAGATAGTCCCAAGGAAGCTAAGTATGGTTTGAGTTGAGACCAAAGTAAGTATGGTTTGAGGAGACAAAGCTCTGGCTTCGGTTTTAATGATTAAGTATTTTCCCTTCATAACAGCTAGAGTGTGAGTCTCCTGCCATCATTCTTATGCCCCCAGATTTACTCTTAGTCTTATGGATCTTTCTTGTCTAACAAATCCATAGAGAAAAGTGAGATTTGCAAGCCCACTTAGGGCTGTCAAGTTCTCGCAGTCTGCTCCTAGTAACCTCTGATCACCTGCTCCTTGCTATACTTTCATACTATTGTCTCTTTATGAGTTTCTATACCTTGCTTCAAAGGGTTTTGTAACACAGCCTAAGGATTCATATATGTTTGGCATGTAATGTGCTATCACTTATCAATCGTTAAATGTCTTTTATATGCACACCTTTTACATGGGGAAAATTTTGTTTCAAAACTGCTGCTTGAAAATTAATTGAAGAAGGTGTGGGAAGGCTAGTGTATGATTATGGATGCTTGTCCAAAAACATACACGCAGCAGTTAAATAAGTTCCATGATTTTTTTTCCAGACCTTTTCAAAAGAGAATTAAATTTGCTTTTGCATTATTGGTTTGCAATATTTATGATATGCAGAACTTTTTATTTTACTTTGGCAAGCATATATTTACTTTTTGTAATGGATGGATGGGAAATCTTGAAAAGATGAGCCACCTACTGACAGTGCAGAGAGCCTGAAATAATAGCTCTCATGGGTTTGAATTCCCATTTCAGCATCACACTGATTCCTACTGCGGTGCCCATCTCAGCACAGCGCGCTGGACGGTTTCTTCAGGTCCCTCCCAACCTTGCATTTCTACGGATCCGGGATTTCAGAAATGACTACAGTCACAGTATGTCGCTGGGTTATACCTAGCTCCCTCCTTGGGTGTGTTAAAGGCACTACTCTGCAGCCATTTAGCCTTAGCCACAGTATTCAATCGTTTTTAAGATGATCACAAGCGGCATATTTATTACTGCGGGTTATATCATCTGCCGTCTTCTGTTTTGCCAGATTTTTGTTCTTAATCGTGTCGGTCTTTTTGTGTGTCGCATCTGTGCAATCAAATGCATGTCATTTACACTCCTCCTATCTGAATTGAGAACATACATTTCAGGCTTGTATGTATCTGAACAAAGTGAGCAAAGGAGAAACCAAATGTTAGTAACTACTGCTTTCTGTGTCTCATACGGAAGACTTATCTTGATATACAGTTTTGGGCTGGTTTAAACAGGGAAGTGACATTTAAAAAAAATCCACTTTGGGGGATGTTATTGAAAGAACTTAAATGCATGTTATGATTAACTTGCCAAAGCTACTAGGAGTAAACACATCCTTAATGTAGACTAGAACGTCTTCACATAAAACTCTTTCCCACATCCCCCTCCCTCCCCTTCACCTCCCAAGTTTCATCCTAGCCTAAGGCAGTAAAATCCGTAGGGTGGGGGTTTCCTTAAACACATTGTATATAAGAGTATGTGACTTATCATCTCTGTGCCTCATTTACAGTGAGACTTAGCAGCTGCTTTGCAACCATGTGATACATTGAGCTTTGTATAATAGTTCACTTGAAGGTCTTCGCACAGTTCAGGCATGTCAGCTGAGTACCTTCAAGCAGTGCAGGGACTTGTAATTAGAGTGGCCCGAGGCTGCTCGCCTTTCTGAGGGGCTTTGTCTTCCCCGCGGATCCCAGTGGCATCCTGTTCCAGAGGCTCACCATCCAAGCGCTCCAGCGCAGGCTCGGCGGGCGGTGGGGGGATCCGAGGTATGTCAGGAACTGAAAACAGGTATGAGAGTTCAAGCCTAGACAAAGGTCTTGTTAGTCATTTGAACACAAAGCATGCAGCACCTTGCCTCTCTGCTGGATCCCGCAGCAGGTAAAGAAAGAACCACCCTGTGCTTTACCTCAGAGGAGTTATGCCCCAGTCCCTTTCCAAAATAAACAATCCACTGTGTTTATCTGTAATGACTTTTGTCACTTTAAGCAAGTTGGCTGATGCAGACATTCTTGGGAGGATGTCAAAGGAAGAAACATGCTGGTTTCTAAGTTGGCCTTTTAAATGACTGCATCACTTCTGCAACACTCTGAGCACTTTATACCCTGCCTGCAAGTTCCCATCCATTTTCCCCTAAGCACTTTTGGAAGCACAGATTGAGCAATTTGGAAGGGATAGGCCTGAGATTTTTATACAGAAGAGTACACTTTTGGCCACTGAAATTTGCAAAGGCACATTGAAGCCCAGAGGATTTTAAACAACAAATCAACAAGACGTTGCTAAAACAGCTGCTCTAGGAAACAGATATTTTCATTTTACCTCATAAAAGGCTTACTTTTGATGGTTGGGATAGGAGGGAAGTTTCCTCACAAGTATAAGCTGTCACATTGTTTTCATCTGTTACTCTCCTGCACTGACTCTGTAGTAAGTATAAATCAATGTCTAATAAATGACAGATCCGACTGTAAGGAAGCATGTTTACCTGCTCTTGTACCTCTCTCTCATGGCGCACTGAGGAAGAAATATGTCTAATGCCCACACTCACTGCTACATGAGAAAACGGGATTTTTCCGCAGAGGTGCAGAGGATCACCATCGTGTTGGGCTGGCACTCATGAGGCACAACAGCCCTTCCTTCCCACCACCTCCTACACCCACTGCCTGCTGCTCCTGGTTGTGCTGTCCCATCACCTTCGGAGGGGTGGGAGTGTGGTGAGTGCTCACCAACGTGACTGAGGGTGTCACACAGGTGACCCCCTTTTTAAATAAATCTGAAGAGCTGTCATTTTTTTATGAATGAAGAAACAGGTCCCCTGTCAGTGTTTCCAGGAGGCACATGGCTCTCCTTCTTCTGCCTTCCTGGAAGAGCAGGACTGAGGACACCACATGCTCATATCCACCACAGCATATAGCCCTTGTGGCTATATTTATCCCTCTAAAAAAAAGAAGGCCGTGGACCACCCACTGGCCCCAAGCCTGCTCAGGCTCAGCTGTCCCCAGAGCAGGAGGCTCTGGTGGGCTATAGATCTACTAGCAAATGAGATGGTTGGATTAAAGAGCCATGGATTGGCTGCACCACTGCATCGTGAGGCTGGTCCTTGGCTCTGAGCAGTGCCCACCAGCACTGTCAGACAATTGCCAGAGATGGTCCAGAGGTCATCGTGGCCTGGAGACCATTCCCAGTAGGCCAGCTGGGTGCAGCCCCCTTCCTCTGGTGGGAGTGTGATGGGGGTGCTCTTCCTTGCCAGTTGGCCTCAGAGCCAGAGACCGGTCCCAGGCATGCTTAATTACCAGTATGCGTAGCTGGAGTTTGCACCCCTGCAACTCAGAGAGCAACCTTGTGTTTCCTCTGGGCCATGGGGTGTCCCTGTGACCCTAAGACATAATTATCATGTCACTCTTGGTTATTCAGTTCAAAGTATCTGAAATAGTTGAGGGCTATGTCGCAAGCAAAAAGCAGTGTTTTTATAGCACAGATTGAATGGATGTGCTGTATACACAGAGGTGTACCACGAGGGCACGGGGAGCGCTTCAGGGTACAGTGTCTGCTGGGATAGCATTGGAGGCATAGGGAAAGTGGAGGGAACCAAATGTGGTCCCATCTTAGCCACACTGCTCTTTGGAAGTGGTTCCTGAGGGGCACTATCCCCTTACTTCCTCCAACACATGCACTACCATCTGCTGCTGCCTTTGCTGCACCAGCTTGCTGCTCTCATTGCCTCTCCTGATGTTGCCTCTGCCACCGCTGCCCTGCCTCTGCTGCAGCCTCCAGCCAGCCAGGCAGCAGCAGACACACTGACACGCTGCAGACAGACAGGGCTCCCTTCAGTTTTCCTTGTGGTTGTGAGAGCTCAGCCCACGAGCTAGGCTTGCTGGGCAATACAAACCTGACATCAGGTTTATGTTGCTGGCACTCTGAATAACAGCTGGGTTTGCTTCCAGCCCTAAGCTCCTTGCCGCTGTGGGTGAATTGCTTGCTAGAGTAAAGCTGGCTGATTTAGTACTAATTTTGGAGTGTCTACATTGTGTTTTTGTCATGGCAGTCTAAACAGACATGAGAAACATTCAGCAAGCTTGCTTGGGCTTTTCTTCTGCCTCTAGAAACAGCAGACTAGAAACAACCCAAACCACTGGGACTATTTAGCTAGGTCTGGGGTTTGGATACTGTAACTCACTCACGCTAATATTGTTGCCAGTAATATTGAATAGATTTTGGCCAGGTAGATCCTTTGGATATTCAAAAATAGGGAAGCCTGATGAAAAGATTTCCCTGCCTGTCCCTCTGAGTTTGTAACTAAAGGTTTTGACTTCAGGCTTGACATTCACTCTAGTATTTTGAAATCAGCATCTCCTTTTATTAACCTGAATGTTCTAGAGCTTACCTAATTACCCATGACATAAGAATATTGTCACTTGGGGAGTTTTCCTCTTAGAGATAATATTATATGAAGTTCTACATATGCGTCACTGAATTGCTTCATGTTTTTTAGTGCTCTTGGAAATGAGCATTGTGTCAAACTCATCACAGAATTAAACTTGCAGGTTCCCAGGCACAGGGCTCATCCAGCAAGCTTGCACCCAGCTCATGTTATTTTAGCACTGAACATGTCTGTGATTGTCCTCTGGCTGGTGTCAGTGACAAAATCCCATTGATTTAAAGGAAGGTAGGATGGGGCCCAAAATGCTAATTCTGTTGACTTTCTTAATGGGCTTCAGTTTAACCCTACAGCACTGAAGACTGTCATTTCCTATGGCCCAACTTTATCTCTTCATCTCAATACTCCAAGTTTACATGACTCCCTTTTTCATCCCATCAACAAAGAATTATGCTGAATTACGGCTTTGTTACTAAAGGGGAATTGTGTGTTTGAGGTATATTTTTCACAAGGCATTTTGGCCAAGTGGATGAGGTATTAATATGAGAAACTATAAACAAATCTTGGTTTTCTAAACTGCGGATAGAGTGATTGGCTTAATTTGTTTCTATACACTGCCATCTTGAAAACTAAACTGAAGCATCCAAATTAAACAGGAGATGTAAATATTAGCCAGATGTTCCCTGGTGTCAGAACTCTTTTTTGTTTCTTTTTTTTCTATTAAACGGGTACACTTTTTTACATCTAACATAATGACCTATGTTTTAGATTTTGGTCCTGGCCTAATGGCTTTTTATCATATGATTATGATATCATCCAATCATGTAAGCGTCATGAGATGCTGTTCAGCTTTGCTGAAGCACATGAGTGTCAAACTGCTTAGTTTAGGCTGAACCATTTGTCTGACTGTCTTAATGTGGGGAGTGAATGTGCTGTTAATTTAGGAAATGCCAGCTGAGGCTGAGGGTTTAGCGAGCCAAGCAAAACAGAGCACTGACCACAGATTGAAACATTACAGAGTTCCTTAATGGTTCTGTCAAAAAGAAATATAACACTTCTTTCCCCCTACAGAAGTTGCAATAGTCTTCTGGTGCAAGTAGCAACCAGTAGGGTTTTAGCATTGATAAACATGGATGGAAAAGACAGGCACTTGACTTAGCTTTTGGTTAATGCTTTTTCCTGAAGACATTTGTTTGAGTTTGATGATAGTGAAGCTTTTGGTTCCATACCTCACATTTAATATTACCGGGCAAATGACTGCAGCTACCAGTAAATCAGGATTTAGCAGATATAGATGGAAGATTTTCAATATAATTAAAATTGTAACACTGACTTTATGGGTTTAATGCAAATGAGCAAAGTAAAATGACATCTCTCTATTTGTTTCTGTTACCTCAATAGCCTTGCTCAGAGATATGGTCTTTTTAAATTTCCCTCGGTGTAGGTCTGGATTTGTGAGATACTGAGAACGCTCGAAAAACCCTTGAATCTCCTGCTTAAGCACTGACAATTAAACCTCCCTGAATTTGGCCCTAGAGCTTGAACAGTTACTGGTTTGCTGCAACAATCCTTACTGTAAGACCCTTTTGTTCCTGAGCTGCGCGTCTGCTAGGGCCTTTGTCCTCCCCTGTCTTTTGTTTTAGTGTTGGTTTTTGTTTACTGATCTCTTCGAAACATTGCTGAGCTTGGCTGCGACAATAAATTGTTCTATGATGTCTGCTTAGCACCTTAAGGACTTTGGTGGGTGAAAGAGAAAGCTTAATAAATAAAATTATTATTATTCTTCTTTATCTATCCAAAGCTTTGTTAGAGGAAAGAGACCTGCCTGTGAACTCTCCTCTGCAGAAATTCTCATCACTTATGCCAGTTAAAAATAGACTGGAGAAAGCACTAGGGAACACACTGCAGAGGGCAAGTCTGCACTGTTAGCGAGAGGGACTAGATGACTTTCCCATATCTATGTTTTTTATTGTAGCAAGGTAATATGCTACCACTGTGTCCTCTAAGGCAACGAAACAGAATAAATTAATCTCAAATGCACATCTGCCTTGAGATTTCCACCACAGTCAAGCAAATACACTGAAAATTTCATCTGGAAATGACTAAGAATATTCCTATTAGTGAATTGCAAGATATCCTTCACAGTAAGGAACACGAGTGTTTGAAAGTAAGGCTTTGAAGGTCCTTCCAACTTATGAGAAAGTGCTTTCCAAATCATCCTTGTGAAAATAATGTAAATGGTCTCTTCTTCCTCTCTGACAAAAGGTGTGAATTGCCTCCAGTGACATTGTCTCCCTCCGTCTTGCTGTTATATGAAGTACCCAGCCCTGTAAGACAAAGGAGGTGGAGGCCACTTCCACTCCCAGAAGGCTCTCATCACATTGCAGTATCAGGCTTTATTTTGGTTTATTACTTTATTGTCTGGAGAACGTGAAAAAGATCAGGCTGTGTTTCTCATTGAGGAAAGGATGTGTCTGTTGAAACAAGTGCACCAGAATGAATGGATCAAAATCTAGAGAAGCCTTTCATTTCAGTTACTGAAGCCACTTTATATTCTATAAAGTATGTTTTATAGCAGTTAAAATAAGCAGAGTGAGCCTTTAAAATCTTCATGTTTGTTTGGCCTTATACGTTAGGTAAAAGGCCATCAGTGGGTTTGCATTTTGAGAGGCCCTTAGTACAGCTGACTGAAAATACAGGACTTTATACTGACAAATTAACCATTCTGAACAATCCCAAACATGCAAAACACTGTAGCTGAATTAGCAAGATGTGCAGGTGCTAGAGATGAGTAACTGGTCAGACTTCTCACCACCTCCCTCTCTCCTTTCTTACAAGCTCTCTTTATTTCATGTCTAAAACGATGTTTCAAGATCTTAATGGCTGGGCCCACCCCTTTATACGCCCAGCAAGATTTGTACTCCTTTACTGGGGACTATTATGTAGTAGCTCCCAGATCCTCAGTAGCCTTAAGGAAAAGCACCGTCACTCATTGGCTGACCAGAAGTGTGTTTAATTCATGTTTAATCTTTGTTTATGGTATCTACAGAATGTTTTCTGAGATACCATGTTGCATCTTCTAGACCTGGAGTCCCCAACAGCCCAAAATATAGCCTCCAGTCAAAATGTGTTTTGTCCTGGTATTCTTAAAAAATTACACAGGGAAGGAAACACTTTATTTCACCCTACGTATAGACACAGAATATTTGTTTTCCATTTCATGTTTTGCAATGTCTATCCAATATAATTCTTTTTGTTAAATATTTTATGGTTCTTTAGTCATTCAGAAATACTTCAAGAATCTCCTTGTGATTAAAGTGTGATGAGACTGTCCCTTTAACAGACTTTCTGTTCTACCATTATTTCTACAATGGTAATTTTTAAAATGATAGCACTTGTATTATCCCAGGTTTGCAATCACAGCAGCTGTATGTCAGTGTTTCACTTAAGTGTTATTAGTCAAGAACTGCTGCTATCACCAAAACCCTGTGATAACAGAAGCTCTGTTACAGTATCACTACTTCCACGTTAAAGCATTTACAAGTCAAGGATAAATCATCGGGTGGAAAAAAAAAAAAACAAACCAAAAAACCCAACACAACAAAAAAAGCAAACCAAAAAACAAACACATGAGGAATGAAGGTCCTGCGAGAAAAATTGCATAGATGTGAGATGGACATAACATGAACCCTCATAACAATGACATAACACTTGTGCATATCACCTTGGGTGGCTTCACAACTGCCCAGAGTGGAAGATGTAAAGCAGTCTCACTTACGTATCTCCCAGGAGTGCACTGAAGCTGAACTGAGTAATGTCTGGACGATTTTCTGAACCTATCCAAGATAGGAGTTGAAATTCGTCCAGGTCCAAAAGACTGTAACCACTTCAATCAAGGTTTTTGAGTTTCCCTGGCAGCACCTTTCCCATGCACTCGGAGCAGTTCTGGGGATGAATGCAGCACAGGAGCCAAAGGCCACAGGGAGGACTGCGAGCTCTTAACTTACCTACATCTTCTAGTTTCAACATGCTGGACAAATGGTATGAATTATCTACAGGCTTTACTCCAGCCATAAGCTGCACTGCTGCCCAATGCCGCAGCCATAGCTTGGAGACTGGATTTCAGAGGTTGCTAAGTATTTTGGGGGCAATATCCTGGAATGGCCTTCCAAACAGGTGGTGAATAATAGAAAAGATTACAGCACTACTAAGAGAAGAGTTTTTCATGTTTAGAGGAAAGACAATTCAGGATTTAAAAGTGAAAGCTTGTAAGTAGGTGATTTATTGGTATTCCAAGGGGATGTATGATTTCTGTTTGTTGATCATTTGTTTTATACCGTATTTATACTGGCCAGGAAGGAATTCCCACTTCCTTTTCTCCCCTGATGTATACCTTGGCCTCTAGGTTGTTTATTTGTTTGCATTCCTTTGAAGCATTTAGAGACCGGCCATGGCTAGAGACAGGTGAATGGGTAGGCTCATAGCAGCTTCCAGGTGCTTGCGTGGCTTGTGGTCCTCACACAGCATCAAACCCATGTGCCGATTTGGCATCAAAATCCATTGCCCTCTTCTCCCAGGTTGTGCTGGCAGGGAATTTTCAATGTTTATGTTTTGCTTTCCTCTGTAGTGGATTTAACCGCACAAATCACCTGCTGTGACAAGGGCTATGGACAATGGCAATGCCTTTAGTTGACCTCCTCATTCGTTTGTCACATTAATCACCATGAATTTTAGTCCTTTTCTGTTGGTCTTAAGTTTGCTATAGAGTTCTAAGAACTATTCAGAGTGGATCAAAATATAGAAAGGCCTTTTTTTTTGGCTGCAGTTTCTGAAACTATTTTATGTTTTATGACCATGAATTCTGTACAAGAAATCCCTATCATTTGACAACTTCTCTCTCTTAGAATCTGCGTTATGGTATCCCCAAAGAAAGTATAAACGTCTTCCATTTTTAATAAAGGAGACTTAACCATGTTTGAAAAAAAAATTCTCTGAGAATCTGGACTAGTCAAATAAGGCAGAATTAATGTATTTGTTATTACTACTGCTTTGGCTGTCTTACAAAAATATAACAAACACCACTGACCTTAACAAAGCCAACAGGAGTTCAGTATGAGATACAGAAAACGATGAAAAATGGAAACTGTTTTGTTATATTTTGCAATGTAAAATATCATTAGAAGCTTGTCCCTGCCATATGATACTGATCATGATCTCCTAATATCCTCTACCTGGAACTGCAATAAACTCTGCCCATCTTCGTGACTAGAGGCTGCAAATTCCTTTTTAGAAAGGGTGGGAGGAGTATATATACTGTCATTGTCTCACAAAAAGGGATACATAGGCTCAGAAAGTTTACATTTACATTTGCCAAGTTCACAAAGACCTCTGTAGCCATGCCACAAAAAGATCCTCAGAGCTCCCAGATGCCATTTGCCTGCTACAGACACAAAACTACGCTTCCTATGACTTAAGCCAATAATTACATCAAGGATATGTTTATCCCCAAGAGTTAGTCAAGGCTTTTGTGACTTTGTGTCTCTGTAGCTACTAACTAACATTTAGAGAATTTCTGTGGTCAGTTGCCATTAGGATTTTACTGAAAAACACAACAAAGACTTTAAAAAGCATGTACATAGGCACATGTATGCACATTAAAGTAAAACAAAAAAATCCTGTTGCAAGAGAGAAGTGGGGAGTTTTAATTTATGATAACTGAAGGAATTTGGGATTACTACTGACAGGATTTCCTTCTTTAATAAGATCACAGTAGTATAAATAGAGGTGACATATTGCTTCACTGAGAACTATAAAGTCCAGGTCTGTCTTATGCAGTCATTTGCAGCAGTTGTTTGCAGATGGGAAAATGTAGGAGTAAAGTGAGGAGCTGCAGACAAATCTTAATGTCTGCACAAGGTTCCAGGCCTTAAGGTTTAGGAAGTCTATTTTTAAACTTAATTTCTTTGAAAAACCGAGACCTGAGACTAATGCTTGTCATTATGGTATAATGATCTATCTTCTTGCCAGAGTATTTGGGGATTATGTTTCACAGAGAAGTAGAGTTATCTGCCAGAGATTATTCTTCATGTTTGTGATCTGTTTTCTCTCTCTTCCTAGTAAAGCCTACAGCCTTCCATATTTCCTAAGGCATTAAAACCAACTGTGCAAATGTCTTCTCTCCCGTATTTCAACAAACCTGCCTCTGTCCAAGCTGACTGCTCCCTACAGCCTGCTTGGGGAGCTCGGTGTGGCAGGAACCAGTGTCCTTCTGCTGTTGCTGCTCAAGCATTTCCTTGCTAGGCAGCTTGCTTAAGACTGACCAAGTGGTCTTGGGCAAAGCTCACTGAAAGATTTAACTAATACAACTAACTTAAAGAGAAAACTATAGGAAAAAAGGAAAAATGCCCCTTGTTCAAGGATACTTAACTAGGTACCACTTCCCCAAGAGCAACACCACCAAAGGCCTCTAAGCCAACCAAATGGATCTTCTCTGCTCTGGTTTAATGATCAACTTCCAGTTTCACCCAGGGCTGGGTAAGTAGGAGGTGTTAGTGCATTTGCATGCATTCTATTTATATATAAAATTGTATGCTATGCTATCAGAAGGATGTGTGCCTTCTGGGATAGGTGACAGCCCTTCAAACCCTCTGGAGCAGAGAGCTAAAGAATCTCTATGAATGACAAAAAACCTGTGTGCATAGCACATGATCTACATATTGGGTGTATGTTATGGCAAAGTGCATGATCTGCCTACTGGTTATGAAAATATTTGGAAAATTTCTCACATATGGGGGCTTAGGCTGATAGATTGCACCATAATGTGGTAAGTTCAGATGCCTAGGCACTGAAAAATTCTGATTGTGATACTCAGGTAGATACTAGCCCTGAGGTCTCAAATCCTTTCCATGAGGCGATGTATCCCTCAAACCCCAAAAAGCCCTCCACTGTGAATCAAATGCCTCACAGTGATGAAGACCAGTTTTCTGTGGGTTTATTTGTAAAAGGAATTCTTGTATCCCATGATTTATCTATCTGTTATACAGGCTGACTGAGAAGGATACTTCATGTATAAGACAAGGAGATCCACCAGTCAATGCTTGTCATTCCCTTACAGCAGAGATGTAGAGAAATGTGCTTTATAGCTGTGACTATAAACCACTTGAGAGGAGGATCTGGAACAGCCAGGAGAAGTAAGGTAACAAAATATAAATAAGAGAAGTAGATTGGTAAAAAGCACAACTGTTATGTCCTTCCCACCTCGATAGTGTTATGGTACCAGATACAAGTTCCTCTGTTCTTATTCTATCTCTTGCTTGACATACAAAGGCTTGCAGCAGTGAAAGGCGAGCTAGGGAAGAAGAAGCTATATATAGATAAGGAGAAGATTTGTGTATGATAGAAGCATTGTAGGTCTGATCTAACCCTTATCTGCTGGGAAATAAAATGAACAGAAAGATGCATACTAAATTTGAAACAGGGGTCAGACTCCTTCTAATTTACAAGAACTGTTCCAGATTAAATGGTCTGTTCAGGCTGAGAGATTACTTTGGATGGAAAGAACCAGATACGCACTCTTGCTGTTCCTTTAAATACTCTTACTGCTTTGGTTTCAAAACTCAGAAAGAAAACTGAAAATGTGTGTAAAATATCCCTCAAAATACCTTAACAAGCTAAGTGAACTGGATCTAGCAGTGATATAAAGTAATCACACATAACAACTGAAAAAAATAGAGGGAAAAGAAAGTATTAGTTTTCCTTGGCTTTTCAAGACCTTGTTTTAACAGTGTCCTTAATGGTCTGCCTACATTTCAGCACGTGATTTAAGTGAATTTGGTCTAAATGAAATAGCTGGCAACAAACAGCAAACTGTGTTTTCAGAAATACATTAACAGTTGTTTAAAATGGTTATTGTTAGTCACCGCAAGGTAGTTCACTGTACTTCTCAGTCTCGTCAATTTATTCTCTATTGTGATTTCATTCTGCAAAAGTCATTGGGCTCCTCTACCTGCTTTCCCAAAAAATGGTTCACGTACATCTGCATCCTCCAAGTTTTGCTCTTGTTCAAATGAAGGCTGAAAACTCAAAACAACTGCAATTTCACACAGTGTTAGTACAAAACTTTATGGGACTGGGACTAAATCTGCACTTCTGCAGTCAATTGTGGCCACATTAGGGCCATTATCAGCTCAAGCAGTCACTGAAAACACTAAAATAAAGTTTCATAGTACTTGTCCTGCTGATGTGTTTACCAGGCCATATTATCTCCTCTGCATGAATCCAGATATTGGGGGTGCTGTTATCTGGTCATAAAGAAAGAAAACCAAGAGAACAAGAACTACCTCCTTCCTCTCTACCCCACCCTCCCCCTTGCTCTCTCCCTCTGATCTTTAGTGAGCTTTTTTTAGACGGGGGGAAAGCCAAATTTAGTTCTTGGTTACACTGGTGTGTATCTGAATAAACCCACTGCCACCATGCAGATATTCTGGTTTTACACTGTTAGAGGAGATAGTAAGTTTTGGCAACGACCTTTATATAGACATGTCCTTGTAGTGTAAACAGCTTGCTTTTATGCAAACAAATTACAAATTGTGTATAGAGTAAGAGAATCCCTGCTTTTAAGCTGTCTTGCTCAGGAAAAGGAATTAAGTCATCGAACTTGGATATGTGTAATCCTCTTTAATTCTTTAAATTTATAACTTTCTATTGCTGTGTAAACTTGAGTTTCCTTTTGTAGAGATGCTGTTCTCTAATTGTTTGCTTCTTGAGGATATAATTTAAAAAGATCGTACTGTATCTAGTCATATGAACCATCTGATGCAATTTAAGGGAAAAAAAAAAAGACCACTAAATATAGTTAACACAGCTTGGTTCTGTCTCCTTGTAACTCCCCTACAGGCAATGGAAAAGGAGCCCAGAAAACAATTTGTTTATTATAAGCAGGTCAGTCCTCCGGGGGATTCATGGAATCACGCAGTGGGAGAGGACAATCACGGCACTGAAATGGTGGGTAATTTTATTTGTTCCACTTGATGGTCACAGTGGCATCATGCTGGCCAATTACTCTTGAGTCAGCAGGTTTCAGAGGTTAAGACCCCCTTGTGGGTTGCAGCACTGCAGGCAAAGTATTCAGGCCAGATTGAAACCGTTTCAACAGCAGAGACGCCAGCCGCCTTCTCCCTTGGAGATCTCCTTTTTCAACTGTGTACGAGACATACATGTGATAAAATAGCCATGTCTCTAACATCGAGACAGCTTAATTATTGAGAGTGGAAAAAATGCCAGTTTCAGATAAAGAAAGGAAGAAAATCAGCCAGATAGACAGGCTACGCTGAGGAGGCATGAAGCGACCAAATATTGCAAACTTCGACTGCAGGTTCCAAAGGAAAGATCATGTCTGGGAATAATCCTCATGCCAATAGCCTACTAGTGTTTCAAGGCTGCTGAACTTTTAACAATTTCATCACATTTTTCTCCAGTGGAAATGCTTTAAGCTACTTCTTCAGTGATCTGTAATTCTAAGGGGAAAAACAGCAGCAAAGCATTTGCTTTACTGCTAGAGCCTGCCACAAGCGATTGGGCAGAGGCGGATATGAAATCCAAGCTAGTAGAAATAACGGGTGTGAGTGTGTGTGTGAGGGAATTGGGCAGGAGGGTTGTCCAGGATGGGCTGAAATTATTCCATTAGGCTTTGCCATCGATGAAATTCATGAATTGACTCCCAATTCATTTGGAGAGGGGTATGGGAAGCAAGGAAGTGGCGTTTTATCCTCTTAATTATAATACTAGTGTTATGATCTTGGAAAGAGGGGAGGCTCTTCTCAGGCTTAAGCTCTGTTGTGTATGTGACATTTCAGGCTTAAAACATCTCAAGTGTATATTTCCTGTCAGAAATATTATGCTATGAGAGCTATTCAGTTTCTGAAGGATTCACTGGAGAGTTAAGATCTATGCTTTAATGGTTTTTTGGCGAGTATCATGCCAGTTTGCAGTTTCTGGAAAACATCTCAAGAATCTCAGAACCAAGACATAGATGTATTATTATGATTAATAGTAGTGCTAATTCATCCAGAGCCTGTTCTTGAGAGACAGAAATGATCAGCGGGACTCTCAACTCTGATGCCTTGCTCTGTAGAACTGGATCCAATGACCTCTTAAGTTTAATATAAATGTCAGGCTATTTGAATTTGCAAAACACATTGGGATGAACTGGAATGAAAGAAAATGTATATATATGGGGTTTTTAATAATTTTATTATTAGGAGTAATTTTTCTTTCTTTGAATATGACAAATCCTGCAACTGACTTTTTCAGATCAAAAAGCATTTTGATCTGAAAAATGCTGAGGCATTGCTTTTTTGGAATTGATAGCCCAGGGAAAGGAGGAATCCAAGGGGGGAAGTTTTCCTCATCCTCCTTATTCCTCTAGCACCACTTCATATGACGTGAGCACTGGAAAAGTCTCGCCCAGGAAAGTCCTCACTATGGTCAGCATCAGCTGTTACATTATGGCTGTATCTAGCCCTGTGACTGGGCATCAAAAGTGGAGCAAAGCCCAACTCACAGCCTATTTTAAATCCGGTACATTTTACATTGCACTGATTTGAACACCAGCAGAAAGTTAAGCACATACTTGCTTAACCAGCTCTGCTAAGCTGTAGCCACTGTGAATGTGCACCCATTGTTACAGATGTCTAATGACTAAAGGGCATGCAAGACTTCATTTAAAAAAAAAAAATTAAAAAGATAATTCTGAGAGCTTAGTAATGATCTTTTTAAGAGCCTGGAAATCTTTTTATTTGGAAGTTCAGAATATGAAACAGAGCTTAGGAGAAAGATGAGAACCAGTCTTTGTCAGTTAGGTTTAACTGCTTGAACTAAACATTTAGTTCCCCTGCACAAACAGTTGACGATTAACCCTGCATGACATATGCAGAGGCAGTAAGTATATCCTGCCCAGAGGTAGCCCTACACTGAGCTGCAGTCACATTACTTCATCTTCCAGGTTTTGCTGCAGCCTATTCGCCAACTTTGGAGTTCATATCAGGAAAGATGGTAGGCAAAGGACAAACTGGACTATGGAAAGAGCTCCAGGAGGAGGGAAAGCTATGAGGAAACATATAGGTTCTCTTCCCACTGCCATCAATAAAATACCAAGTAGGAATATGTACTTTTCATTCTGCAGACTAGTGGAATAAGTGATATTGATAAGAACAATGTAATTTCATTGGTTTAACTGAATATGCTGTTTAATTAAATATGTATGGTTGACATCTTGTGTTTTAGAGATGATCGACAATGACAGTACAGCTCTTGCTGTGCTTTGGATGCCCTGGGAAAAATAAGCTATAATTAATTTTAAATACTCAAATTCATTTTGATGGCAAATAATTTCCACTTGGGTTGATGAAGCTGTCTTTATGAGAGAAAAGACCTGATGCAACAAATGATATATGCGGCAAATTTGTAAATCAATAAATGAAGGAACTGGGATTTCTTGCTGCTTGGGAACACAAATGCTGCTCCACTGCAACAGGTTTAAATAGATTGTGTACCAAATTAAAAGAGAAAATGAATGGTGAATTTGCCTAATATATCCAAATCAGGATAAGAAACTTCATTCACCTCTTTTAAAGGCTTTTGCCATAAATAAATCATAATCCTAAATGAATAAGACATGGGAATATAATTTTAATGATAGGACCCTGTATTTCAACATCCAGCTTGCTGTCTATTCACAATGCTTATTTACTAGTTTTACCTAGTATTATGATTTTTCCAGGATCTGGAGGATCTGGCATTAAGAAACATGGCAATGATCAATGGAAAGAAGAAAACGCAATAGTTTAGTTTGTGGGATTTCCAATCTTCTCACACATACTTCTCATGAAAGATTCTCTAAGATTTTATCATTTGCTTCACCAAAATAAAATAGCATCTGTTTTAATTAAATACACCAAGAACACTTCAGGGAACCATGAAAGTATGTTTCAGAAATGTCTGTTCAAAAATAGCTACCTTTTCTGAATGATATACTATACAAATTATTCGCGCAAAATCTGTCATGCAGAAAAGATATTTCAGCCCTTAGGTGTACTCATGAATATGCAGAAACAACCTCAGGCGTGGAGAGTCTCAGCAATTTGTTGTAAACATGTGTCCTTGCGTATGGATCTTCATGTATGTACAGGTATAGATTGATAAAGATCTACTGAGCTAAATGCTCCAAGGGAAAACAATTCAGGACTTTAAGAAACTTCAATAAATCTCAACTGGAGGACTTTCATTTCTGAGATTTCTTGAAGCCACGTTGATAATACGTGGAATTAGCACATCTCCTACACATCTCGGACAAATCTGCACCTAGTTCCCTCAGTAAATGTCAGTTATTAGGGACTTCACCATGATGACAATAAAAAGATATCGTGCCTTGCAAAGGAAAACCTCTGTGAATAGCTGCCAAAGGAGAAAATACGTGATTAATCATTGCTGAAATGCCTCTTCATGTGAGGGGAAAGCACATGATTTCACATCCCAGTCACACTGTTGCCACACACATCCATCAATGCTGTTGTACCTCAACAGAGTGAAAACAAGGCCAGAATTTAGGAGGATTCAGTAACTGGAATTAAGACCGTAACTGAATTTGCAGTTCCATGGCTAAAATAATAAATACATTTCATCAATCTGATCCAGAATAATTTCACTTTTCTCTAGGGCTTTTTACTGACATGAAAATATAAAAACCCTTACTTTTCTTTTTTTTTTTACTTTTTTCTCTTTTTTTTTAACCATAGAATCACAGAATTCTTGTGGTTGGAAGGCATATCTGGAGATTGTCTCATTCAACCCCCCTGCTCAAGCATGGTCAGCTAGAGTAGGTTCCCTGGGACTGTATCCAGTCGGGTTTTGAATATCTCCGAGGATGGAGAGTCCACAGCCTCTCTGAGCAACCTGTTCCAGTGCCAGTGTCTGACCACTCTCACAGGTTTACGTTAAATATATATGTATAATATAATCTGATTAATGCATTTAAAGTATATCTTTGGAGCTGCTTGCAATAAAAGGTAAGAAGATACAAGACAACATTCATAGGACTTTAGAAAAAAGTCATCCTCTTGTACTGATTCATACATTGCAGCGAGCGTGTCTGGTTAGCCCCAGGAGCTTCCTGGTTTAGGCATCACCCCACCTGGTAGGATTTGAACCAGTTTTCCACCTCCAAGTGGTCTAACCACCAGTCTGCAAGGTATCCAGGTGTAAGAAGGAATGAGAGGAAGATGGACTGTGACTCATAGCACAGCAGTCCAGGCGCAGTCCAGGGAGATGGATTTGAGCCTGTATTCTACCTGGTAGGGTTTTAAATCTGAATTTATAGCACAATCTCCTTGATGGCATTTTCCAAACTTGCTACTCAAGTCAGCACACGCAAGGCCAGATTTTAAATAGGGCAGCATCTAAGTGTGCTTTCTTCCTGAAAGCTTCTGAAACCCTCTCCCCTTTTAAAATAGCTGTACAGGGGTGGAAAGCTGTTGCCATTGAGCCACCAGCTGCGATTCTGTTCAGCTCTGCTGTTCTGTGAGTTTCCCACATAAGCTTTGCAGCATGACAGCTACCTGTGGAACGGAGTGGCCTGAAGGTCAAGCCACAAGGACACATGCGGATATCCTGCGTTTTTTTCCTTTCTCTGACTCACATGTGACATGTTGCAAACCGCACTGTTTCCACACTGCCTTTGGAAAGCACTTTCTTGACAGAAAAGTTTTTGACCTTTGGCCTATGGAAAGGATATATAATGTTAACAAAATTTGGGATATAATGGCTCTGACTAGACTTTAGAGCAAATTCACACATTACAGGATTGGTTGTACCCTACTGTAGGACAGGACACCTACAGAAATGTACCTTGCCTCTATGCCCAAGCTTCCCTCCTGTCCTCGTTTTGGTTGGGATAGGGTTAATTTTCTTTCCTGTAGCTGGTACAGTGCTGTGTTTTGGATTTAGGATGAGAATAATGTTGATAACACACTGAGGTTTTCGTTACTGCTGAGCAGTGCTTACCAGAGTCAAGGCCTTTTCCTGCTTCTCACCCCACCCCACCAGCAAGTAGGCTGGGGGTGCACAAGAAGTTGGGAGGGGACATGGCTGGGACAGCTGACCCCAACTGACCAAAGGGATATTCCACACCATATGACATCATGCTCAGCATATAAACTAGGGGAAAAGCTGGCCAGGGGTCCGCTGCTCGGGGACCGGCTGGGCATCGGTCAGCAGGTGGTAAGCACTTGCATTGTGCATCACTTGTTTTGTATATTCTTTTATCATTATTATTATTTCCCCTTTCTTTTCTGTCCTATTAAATTGCCTTTATCTCAACTCATGAGTTTTACCTTTTTTTTTTTTCAATTCTCTCCCCCATCCCACTGCGGGGGGGGAGTGAGCGAACGGCTGTGTGGTGTTTAGCTGCCTGCCGGGTTAAATCACAACACCTCCATAGGAAAGTGAGGTTGCTCACCGATGTTCTACCCTGACATGCAGTGAGAATGTAACCAGATGTGCACCCAGAGACCAGGACTGTGGGACATACTGGGAAATGCATCCACCCTATCCTGTGGATAGAGCCATGAGAACCAGCTTTCCTGTTAGCCATTGCCCCCTGACCTTTCCAGCATTTGTCTGACATATTCTGCAGGCATTACTTAGTGGGGAGCCAAAAAAGAGAAGACTGTGTCTATTCACTGGAACCAGGCGCTTTGAACACTCCAGCATACAACTAGGTCTGCGCTTGGGAGCTGAACACTGATTGTGTGCAGTATGGGGTGAAAGGTTATAATCCGCAGCTCCTGGGCTGAGGCGTGGATGAAGGAGGGTTGGATTTGTGCTGTATATCCATTGCTTATGTAGGCAGAGTCTTATCTCTCATCTTCATCTCTCATCTTCATCTCTCTTAAAAGGTGAAATTCTCCACTGCACTGCCTGGCACAAACAGATTCCCCTTTTTCAGAGCATCTGTGTAGGAGTAGGATTGTTATGTTCTCCTTGATATTCCAGAAGGTTTCTGAATGTATAGAAAATGTGAAACTTTGGAGATGCATGTGACTTCTCACTTAGGGGCAGATCAAGAGTTTGCATTTATGCAATAGGTCTGATGTGATGCTGTGAGTGCTCTGCACAGCTGTATTGCTCACACCTGGTAAGACCAGTGTTTCCTGAATGCATCAGATTTCCTGAACACACGTAAGTGATAGATTCATGTGCACAGGAAGATACCTGGCTCTTTAATTTGCTCTGATGAGATTGCTGAATGTACAGGACAAATCCAAACCCAAAACCTCAGTTGTGTCCCAGCATAATTTCTGCAGGAGAAAAAGGGTAACACAGGGGCATGGTAAACCTACACAGGAACACGATATTCAAGTGTTGCCATTAAAGTCAGGGAACAGTCCGAATAAAGAACACAAACTGCCTGTATTCCATCAGCATAAGGAAGATTTCTTGACTAGTATGGGAACTATTTGCTTGAGTGTCCTTTACAGATGTTGAAAACTGTAGGAAAACATGTTGTCTGAGTAAATGAATACAGTGCATCCCCTTTAGGTCTGTTAGCCAGCCTGCAGCATATTGGCTACTTGGCTCTGGAAGCCAGTCCATGGACTGGTTCATTGTGCCATGCATCTTATGTTGCTCAAAAGCACAAACTGAATGGAAAGGGAGGGTAGAAACAATAATATTTTTCCAGTGTTGAGTCTCAGAAATCTTCCTAGGAGATGCCACTCCCAGTGGAATTTTTCTATATTTTTACAAATGTAATCCAGTATGAACCAAGAGGCTCCATGTATTCATGGGTTTCAGGTGTACCTGTTAGCTTTGAAAGGCCCCCGGGATGCAGTGGAACTCCTGCACTCTATTTTTACCAGCTAAGCAGTTTGTTTTGTCTTCTTTTTGCTTTGACTTCTTGCTGCTTGCAACACCAAAGTAAAATGCCACTCAATAAATAGTGAAGACCTTCACTATGGCGTTCTCCCACACTCTCCTTCCATGCTTTGGTCAGCCAGAGAACTGGTTCCTCAGCTAACATTTATTATCTCCTTGAGGATTGTCCCCATTGAAACCTTTCTGAGTGAAGCAGTGCCAAGATACTGCCTTGAGCTGCATATCTCTCTCAGACTTGCCTGCCTTTGCAGTATGTTGTCTGGCTGCTTGAAGGTGACTACAAGTGTATTGGTTACACTTGATTACTGTCAAAGCTCTGGTTTTTTATGGGTAACTATAGGAACAAGAGACTCACTGTATTTTTTTAATGAAAATTGAGATTTTGGAATAGAGAGGAGGATGGGAATGTGCCACATTAATAGTACTGCTCAAAAAAATAAAGTAACATTTAGAGTGTCATTTTACTCTAATTCTATCTCTGCCTAAGTGCAGAAATTGTTTCCATGTATATGTTTGTATATACATACTCACATTTGTATGTATACATACATATATATGTTTAGAAGGGCTTGTTTTAATTAAGAAAATGGGAAATGTAACATAGCTGGAATGGATTAAAACAGAAGAGTTTTAGTGGACCAGAAAACATATTGCACTGATAAGGATTTTTTGTTTTAAATTCAATCCTACCATAAAGTCATTTATTACCCATTGTTTGTTTTTCTAGAAAGGCCAGTGCAGCACCATTTGCTGGCTGATTGACAATGCAACTCTCTTTTTACAACTTGGAATTTAAAACAGGAAGGCTGCCATTCACATCACTTAAGTCTACATTTTAGATCACCTGGAAAGGTTCATCTTTGGCATAAGCAGATGGGAGGTTCAAATGGCTAAAACCAAAATGCAACATTCCCAGCTCAGCTTAGTCCATGCATGTGCAGTTATCTGCAAAAACTAAATCAGAAGGAGTAATTAAAGAAATGCATTTCAATTCAACTCTCCCTTTCCACCAACTTATTAGTTTCCCCCTCAAAGAGCAACAGAAATGATCATTTTACATTCCTCAACAGAAACTGCAACAGTACAGACTCTGCAAGCCTGGCTTGTCAGCTGAGTTTCATATACCAAAATCTGCAGCTAATCAGTCCTGGTCCAACCAGGAAAGGTCACAGCAATCCTGCTGAACTATTACCGAGGTGTTACAAGACATGGACATTATTCATCCTCACTAAAAACAGGCAAGGAGAAAACAAAATGAAAGCAAACAGATTAACTCTAGCATATTTGCTGTAGTCCCACCATGAGAAGGACTGTTTCCGGCTCTTCTTCTGCCACCAAGCATACATGTTCCCACCCCTAACTCCCATCACAAATCACCTCAAAATCCTGTCATTTAAGCATTAATGTCTGGGCTATACTTTAGGCACAATCCTGGGAGCAAGAAGGTGTGTAAACTGCACTGTCCTGAGACTCAGATCAGGTCTGTGTCAGGAACTCTTGCCAAGAGTGTAGGGTTGTTGTTTTTTTTTTCCTTTTTTTTTTTTTTCCTTGCAGAACTTCTGTACTAACAAAAGCTAAAGTCTAGTTGTAGTTATACTGCCTTGCAAGTTGCTTTTGTGCTTGGGCAACCAGGAGAAGCACTGCTGGCAAAGCACATTTTGTCAATATGAATTGCGTATACGCTAGGAGAGTTTGCTGCAGTTACATCAGCAAAATCTCCTGGAGGGAAGGCTCATCCTTAGATACCTGAGTGAAATACTGGCCTGCTTTCTTCCCAGCTGCACCAGGTCAGAGCACGGTGGCTCATGGCAGCGTGTAAGGCACCGCTACCAGGGCATTAAAGAACATGAGAATAAGGCTAGAGGACAATCTCGTCCAACGCAGTGAGCATTAACATTCACAAGAGTGGCTCTGTTTCAAGGGAGAAGACAGTCCTGCTCCTAGACAGTTTGACTTGGTCATAATCTATCAGTGAAGGAGCAATACAAATGCATGGTTTGACTTTACATGACACCTCTTCAAAATATTACTTCCTCCTTTCAAAATGAGGGATTGCATGGATACTGAGCTATAGTGTTCATCTGTGTAGGTAATATATGTTGCAATTTTAGTTATGGGCCCCTAGAAAAAGTTCTATGCCAGATTCTAAGATCTTTCTCAGAAAACAACTTCCTTTATGTTTAGGAACAAAGTAATGTGAGTAAGAGAAGATTATCTGGACTAAAAGACCTAAAAGCTATTTCCTGTTTAAAGTGGGGGACCAAAATCACACACGCGATGGCAACATATTTTTGTTTTTGCGAATGCCACAGAACAGATCCTTCCTCTCCATTAGTGACCTAAGATGCAAACAGGCATTTATTTTCTTTAAGAACTGTGACACCACTTCTTCTCACAGTGTCAACATGCAGCAGCAAGCATTGTACGTGCAGCATTTCCCCTCTTGAGCACATCGTCTAAAAGTGCAAAGAGAAGATCCATAATTTCAGGTTGTGTTCAAGAGACGTCTCGTGAAATTTTTACTTTTTGCTTTGAACAGGGAGATATATACAAGATGGAAAGGCATTTACTGAAGATGAGTAGAAAAAGCTTCTCAAATATACGGAAGGTCCAATTTAATATCATGTCTGCAGTTATCAGAAAATCTGTGAGGAATTATATTTTCAAAAATCACTTGAACTTGGCCTAAATAATAAATCAATATCGTGCATTCTTTCCACCAGTACATAACAAAAAGCATGCAGAAAGATGTTAAAAAAACTATAAACTTACCACAGAAACTCAGAATTGCAACCTCATCATTGTTTGCACAGCAATCTGACATACAAACTGTAGCAATGCAGGAAAAGGCAAGAGCTCATCACAGATAATTCTGATTCCTCTCCAGCCCGCGTGATTATACAGCAAGAAAAAAGTTTACTAGAAGGATGGACCCATAGAGCTCCACATAGGTCAGTGTTTTAGGGAGAACAAGATGCCTAGGCTTACAGACTGCTGGCTCTCCTTCCTTCTTAACACTGCAAACCTAAACAAATAACACGTGATGTAGTACATGGAATCGTACTGCAGCAAAGGATTATTGAAAATTGCCATTTCTGTTAGCAAATGTCTGTACAGATTTGAAATACTGCTTCTGACAGTGGCAAATGCAAAGTTCACTGGGAGAAAATCACTGTATGGGACAATCCCAGGATAGCCTGTACATGGGAGAATTTTCACCACCAGAATGCCAGACATAGACATAAAAACAGTAGGAGTGTTTTATGATTTTCAAAATAACTCAGTTCCCTTCAGTGCCTTCTGGGATCTAAGTAAGTTTGGTAGAAAGGAAGAATACATGTGGTTTGGTTTTTTTTTTTCAAAACTGGAAAAGAATGCTTTATCTGAAGGAAAATATGAATATTCCTATTTTAAAAAGCTGACAAAAAATGGAAACATATTTTTAGTTAAAAGTTTTAGATTTAAAAAAAAACCCACCAGATTGTAGCAGAACTGTTTCCTAAGATATTTTCCCAATTTTAATTCTGTACATTTAATTTTACATGTTTTTATATAACTACATATATATAGTTTATCATGATTTTGGATGTTCCTGTTGTTCATAGTTTATATTTGTGTAATTAAAAAAAAATCTACTATGTCCTTAGTTCCTACAATATTTTGTGGCAATAAGAACAGTAATCAGAAATACCTGATTTATCAGTTGCAGCCTTAGTTGGAGTCAAAACTTCTTCTCAGAGCTAAGCAGTATTGAACTTCTGAGTTTCTCCTGTTACAGAAGCCTGACCTGGAAGGTAATTTGTAATCTATATTTACTGCTTGTAAACACATATTAAATAGAATGTCCTCCTATGAAGGCTGATGTTTTAACAGTCCTAAAGACCTCTCTTTTTCTTCTCTTTGTTCCCAGAACCCATGTTGTCCTGCCAGTGCGACATACTGAAGCCTCTCAGGACAGACAGAGCATTTGGATTCAAATATTCGGAAGCAGCCCTCAGTCATGGCTCTCTGCTGTGACCACCAAACCAGAACCTGCAGTGGTGATTTTGTAACCTGTGAGGAGAGGTTGCTGGGAAATAAAAAAATCAGTAAGAGCAACTATTTTTTCTTCCAGCAGTGGGAAAAGTGAGGACAGAGAAATGGAGTGGAGCGATTTCTTGAAACTACCTAGAAGCTGAAAGCCATTTAAAAAAAAAAAAAGCGATTTTCTGTCAGTAAGTCAGGGCTGTCAAAAAATCTTGACTGTTTTTGAGTGTGGGCCTTGTCCACTCGGAACTAGTTAGGATCTGGACTGAGATGCCAAGTTGTTTCACAAACACCACGGAAATGTCCATCACGAGTCACAAGATTCTTTTTGTAATTTCCCCGGAACTTAGCAACCTGGCCTGGTTTCATGTATTACAGATGAATAGTGATTTATAGCTTTGCTATAAATCTTGGTGAACTGTCTTCCAAAATATCTTTTTATCACATTTAAAGATGTAAAAAATTAATGATTTAATGCTAAATATGATGTAGCTTTTACAGAGATGGGGGGATTTTTATTAGTCTTTTATGCATAATATTATTACTTTAAGTTCTTGATTGTTATTAATTCAATTTTTGCTGGAGTTACTTAATAACTGTCAGTTTTCATTCTTCTAACTCTTTATTCATTGTCAGCTGTGGATGATCTGCCAGCCCACGTGAGAGGGCAGGTTACATTCAAAGGAATTTACTTTGGTTTAGGGACATGTGCAAAATCTGAGCTAATTGCAGTGCAACTTTATGCTTTAACTGCTTCTTATTAGTGACTTAGCGGATGTCTGTGACTTTGTACTCTGATGTTCAGTGCTTGTACTGGGAACCCACAGGACTCAGCGAGACGTAGGCACTTCTCTGTGAGGGATTTGTTAGACCAAGCTCCTGTGTTCCCAGGTCGTGCCTTTGAAGAAGATGCGGAAAAGCTCTGTTTTATAGTATAAGTAATATAAAGCTAACCTTCTAGGAAAGTATTCCAGAACGTGTAGCAGTCTCAGTCCTTCCTAGGCTGAGTGGATGGGCAAACAACTTGAAGAACAATCTCCTTCGACTTTGTCCTGCTAGAAAGCACCCTTGTGCTTGCATTTAAACCCCTTTTTAAATTGAGGGATGGCTCTAACAAGAAAGCGAGGGATCTTTCTGTGGGTTTTTCTGAAGCAGATCCCCCAAATTAGGGTTGCAGTGAAAGGATTTGCATATTTGAATGTGCAGGCTGGTCATCTGCACGTCTACCTGTGTGAAGAGACCATGTGAATGTCTGCATGTACCTCAGTTGCTCTTCCAGGCTTACAGGATGAAGGCTACTAAAAATGTTGGAGGCCATGTGAATTTGAGCTGGCATTCATGTGATTGCTGTTTCCTGTGTCTTCTTTTGACAAAATCACGTAAAAATATGTTTGCATAAATGACAGATATAAAAGGGCATTTATTCCCTCTTGGCAAAGGTTGCCAAACTATGATCTTCATCCACCTCGCAGCTACTTAGCATACGCACTGGACAAACTTCTGGTTGTGCATATAAAGCAGAGAGGAACAGAGACAAGAGATGGGTATATTCAATACTCAGGTAAAAGGGAAAGAGGAGAGAGATGTAAAGGCAAGTAGCTGTTGCATTTCACAATAACGTTTGTCTTACAGAGACATGGGGAAAACAAAAGAAGGAAGGCCATGAAGGAGAACTTACTTATGTTTTTGTACCCAAAATGGTGAGCGAACCAGAAGAAGAAAAAACACAAAAAAGTATTGGTTTGGATGGCATTCCTGAAGTATTGAAAAGGTAAGTGCAGAGGAACAAGGTGACCAAACTGCCAAACAAGTAAAAACACCACCACTGTGCATTTTTAAAAAAAATTTTTTTAGCTCTCTAGCCCGGTTTGGCTATGTGTCCCTCAGAAGAGACAGCAATGCAAGTATGCAACCAGGCTGCACCACGGCCTCAGATGCTTTGCTAAGCCATGTTTCATACAGTGTCTCAAAAAGGATATGCCTCTGCAGCAAGATATGCGCCCTTTTAAGAAACCCATGTCACGTACTCACCTGAGGCACCCTAATGCTGCACTCGGCAACAGGACAGGGCAACTCTTGCTCTCACAGGAAAGCACAGTCCCGTCCTCCATACCATTCAAAGTTCCTGATGACTTTGTATAGATTTGGAATGAATTAAAATTTCTGGGGAGAAGGGACAGAACACGCAAGCATCATTTTTGTTTGTACTCTACTGTTATGGCTTATACGGTTTCCACAACCTTTACGCATTCTATCAGCATCCTATCAGAAACTGAGTGGTATTTCCACCTCTACTCAGCAATGGCGAAGCCCATCTGCAGTGCTGGGTCCAGTTCTGGGCTCACCAGTACAAGGTGGACATGAGAATACTGGAGTCCAATGAAGGACCACAAAGATAATTAAGAGATTGGAGCATCTGTCATACGGGAGGGACTGAGACAGCTCGAGAAGAAAAAACTCAAGGAAGACCTTATCAGTGTGTATAAATACCTGACAAGAGGGAGTAAAGAAGGCAGCCAGACTCTTAGTGTTGTCCAGTGACAGGACAAGAGGCAGTGTACACCATCTGAAATACAGGAAATTCCATTTAAACATACGAAAAAATCTTTTTTACTGTAAGGGTGACCGAGCACTGGCACAGGTTGCCCAGAGAGGTCATGGAGTCTCCATTCTTGGAGATACTCAAAACCCAACTGGACAGCCTTGGGTAAACTACTCTACTGACCCTGCTTTGAGCAGAGGGATTGGACTAGGTAATCTCCAGAGGCGCTGTCGTGGTTTAACCTCAGTTGGCAACTGAGCACCACACAGCCGCTCGCTCACTCCCCTCCTCCCTCTCTCCCCCCGGTGGGATGGGGGAGAGAATTGGAAGAGTAGAAGTGAGAAAAACTTGTGGGTTGAGATAAAAACAGTTTAATAATTGAAATAAAATAATGATAACAACAACAATAAATAATAATAATAATACACAAAGCAAGTGATGCACGATGCAATTGCTCACCACCCGCCGACCGATGCCCAGCCAGTCCCGGAGCAGCAGCCCCCCTGGCCAGCTTTCCCCAGTTTATGTACTGAGCATGACGTCACATGGTATGGAATGTCCCTTTGGCCAGTTTGTCCTGGCTGTGCCCCCTCCCAGCTTCTTGTGCACCTCCAGCCTTCTCAGTCGGTAGAGCATGGAAAACTGAAAAGTCCTTGACTAGTGTAAGCATTACCTAGCAACAACTAAAACATCGGTGTGTTGTCGACATTGTTCTCATCCTAAATCCAAAACACAGCACTGTACCAGCTACTAGGAAGGAAATTAACTCTATCTCTGCTGAAACCAGGACAGGCACCTTCCTGCCTCAACCGTTCTGAGACTCTGTGATTTTACTAGCACTGTCTATTCTTATTTCTTGCAGCTGTCATTTGATCCTACAATATATGTAGGTTAGAGTGTGCTCCTCACACACCACTTTATATTTCTGTGAATCAGAATTATAATTTATATATTTTAACCGTTAAAACACCTACTTTAAAGAGACAGAACCAAACATCTGGGACAGCTAGTAAAAAACATTATTTTTAAAGCAGTAATGTTCATAAATGGAAATGTCTTATTCAAAAATAAAAACATATTTTAAGATGAAATATTGATTTGTTTTTGTGGCGGGGAAATCAGCTGTAGCACAAGACATCAGAATTAAATTACCAGGTTTCCCATTGTCCTTTCTTTTTTAATTGAAATTACGGGATCTTTAGGGTGCTTCTTTTTTATATGATTTTATGGAGCTTAGAGTAATAGGCCCTGAGCTTGCTTAACGATAACAGGAACCATAATAATCCAAATAATAGAGTAAAATACAGAAGACAGATTTCATGGTGCCTTAATCTGAGGCACTTATTTTAACCCTTTGGTGAGTGCATAAGTTCCTTTTCTGAACTCCACATTAGATGGTAGGATAATTGCAGTGCTTCGAGCATAAATGTGTACTTTGTTCTGTCTTCATTTCTTGCACGTCTTTCTTCATTCTGCAGTCTCTGAGGTGAAAAGCACACCCAAACAGAAGCAAGGGAAGAGAAAAGAGGAAACCAAAGTGAATCAATTATTGTCTTCAGCCTTGAGAAACTCATGCATTCAACTTGTAACCTTACATGTGTTGCGGTGGTTCAGCTCTTCTCTGCACACTGAAAGTACACTCAGGAGGTGAAAGTAAATTGCCAGAACATACTAAAGGAAGGATCTAGCTCTTATTCCCTATAATAGGCAATCATATAACCCAAAAGGTATATATTTAGAGTATTTGGAGTAACTTCTGAGCAAAAGTCCCTTCCCCAGATCTACTGATTTTAATGAGTTTCAGCAACTCATTAGTGAAGAGTTAAAAAAAAGCTATGAAGTATGTTGTATATAGGTTGCTATCATGCAGGTGCCTTTAGAGGAGAGGCTGACCTTTTGATAGCTTAACTTTTCACTTAAAAGAACTACATTTAGCACTGGTGGCAAAAGTTAAAAGTAAAAATGTGATTGATTTTGGAAAAGAGCAATGAAGATATTTGGAGTGTGGGGAGCATGTTTTCCTAAGAAAGATTTTAAAAGCAGATTATTTGGATATAAAATCAGAGATGCCTTGTGAGAAATGTAACAATGGCCAAAGAGTTTCAATGGGTTGATTCACCATGGAGGGAGCTTTTCCCTCACATTTCAAGAA
Organism: Aptenodytes patagonicus; assembly: GCF_965638725.1. Classification (NCBI taxonomy): domain Eukaryota; kingdom Metazoa; phylum Chordata; class Aves; order Sphenisciformes; family Spheniscidae; genus Aptenodytes; species Aptenodytes patagonicus. Next base: position 46,782,094 of record NC_134950.1, on the reverse strand, counting down.
AGTCACAGGAGTCATCGACCAGCAGCTCAGAACAGAATTCAATTTACATTGATAAATAGCTTGCGCAGGTACAGAAGGGCATTTCTAGAGTAATGAGGTAAAACTACTAATGGAAAATGTTTTGGAGAAATGTCCTGACAGCAGATAGAAAGCAGTCTCACAGGAAAAGCAAGAGAAATTCAGCTGCCTGGGAAGTTTATGCTGCAACTGGACAGAGAGCTAGAAATCTGTGATAGAGCACTCTGTTTCAATTAAAGAGACGAGCCAGAAGAGCTTCTAGCATTTCCCATCTTTGTGTTTTATGAGTACAGGTGTTACAGGCATGCAAAGTAGCATATCTTAATTGTCATCTCCAAATCAGACCAGTTCCACTTGTGTTTGGTTTAGCATACTGTATTTTGATGAAGTTTTCATCTGATTTCCCTGAAGGACAACAGTAGCATTTCCACTCATTCAAGAAGTCAAGCTCTTATGCTATTTCATTTACTATGGGCGTAGAGAATTTAAAGGGTGAATTAAAACAATGGAAAAGCCTTTGTGACATGACACAAGAGAGCAAACCTAGAACTTTGACAGTACAAATAGCTGTTGACTGCCAGAGTTTTACTCATACACCGGTAAACTTTGCTCTGGGAAGAGAAAGCTGCACAAAGAGCTGCTGGAGCCTAAGAACTTCAAAGCGAATGACATGGAAGTGCAAATCAATAGAGTAACGACATGAAACTTTTCAAGGGTATTTGATGCTTTCACGTGTTCATTTCGAAATGTTACCTCACAAATTCCCACTAACCCTATCTTTCTTGAACTCTCTAGATATTTCCTGAAAAAAATTTAACAGGTCCTAGGTATGGTTGTTATAACCTTGAGATTTTGTCAGAAGATGCTTGGAGAATATGAAAAGCTTCACTTGACCTGAACTTTTTTTAGTACAGTGCTTCCCGTGGGGAAATGGTACAAAATTTCCATCATGCGCCTGTTGCCTAAGTTACTCCAGTGCAGTCCTGCTAAAGCACTCCTCTGCAGGACTCAGCTGGAGGAGACACAAGGCACGCATGGTCTGTTGCATTATTTTACTGAAACGTACTCTTTTTCTAGAAATTTGCACCTTGTGTTTATCCAACTGTAATCTTCTTGTTAAATTGTTGGAATTTTGGTTTTGCTATTACTTGCTCCTGCTGGTAACCCTAATGTAGGCATAGTCCTCTCTAGATTGGATGTCAACTAGTGCTTAGCTGTTTTTGAGCTTTGTGCTTTGTTAAAAGTTGAAAGTAGTGTTGTTTTGCGCTAGTCAATAATGATGAGACATGATTTGTTGATATTTTAATGCTTTTATATAGTTCAGATCTTGGAGTCCTTAGTCAAATCATCTGAAGAAAAATAATTCTACTTTTTATTACTGGATAATTCTTTCCTGTGATATCTTAGCTGATATACAGTCGTAATACATTCACTTGACAGTTCTGATATGTAAGATACTTTAATAAAAATATCTTTAATCTTTCTGAAATGACCACATAAAGTATATCGTACTCTGACTTGACCACTACTTCAAAAGAGCATCATGCAAACATTACTGAACTCCTGTAAGGCTCCACCGACTTTAATGAACTTTGGATCAGGCCCAGATTTCCTAATGTCAGAGTCTCACAAGTACTATAATAAGGCTGCTCTAATAGCATCCTTTCAACTGTTAAAATGCAAGAAACAAGTTCCTTTTAAATGTTTTTGATAAAATATATTTCACAATGCTGTCATGCTGTTGTAAGTAGCAAAAAAGCAACAGTGTTTTAAAGCAGTGACTCTAGAAAAATGTTCTGTACAGTTTTAAATGCTTTAAAATGCAATGGGTATATTCCTTTCTAATGTTCAGTACTGGTGAACTAAGTATTCACATCTGAAATTCACTTTCATCTTCGTTTGGTAATGTAGAGACATTTGCATTTTTCTATGTTCCAAAGCCTTGATAAAGCAGAGACGGTTGTTTTCTTTAATAGAACAAACAACAGAAAACTTACTTAAAAATGTTTATTGTAAAAAAGTGGCTAGAAAACAACATAAATTTCACTTCACACTTTCTTCAAGTTATCTATAGATGCTGCTATAGGCAACAATTCACTTTCATTCATAACACATTCAATCATATAAAAATAAAAATATTTACATTATGTCCACATACTTTACAAAATCATCAATAAAAAAGGCACTTGGAGGGGTAATGCTGAAAATATTGCATTTCCTTTGTGCATTTAGAAAAAATAATTGTCAAAATCCCGTGAACCCCCTCTCTTGCACTTATTCCCGTTTTTAAGAAAAGATTAAAGTTTAGAGGAACTCTTCCATATTAAAAGATGGTCAAGCATGCACCAGGAATGTTTGAAGCTACAGTCTTTTTTTTTTTTTTTTAAAAAAAAGGCACATGCGGTTAATTTGTGGCTTTCAATTTTTCGTACATTCTCTTACGTGGTTTTTTTCCTCTCTTAATTATGCAGTTTTAAAGCATTTCAGATCATTAATGAAGGCCTTGGCTTCTAATAAAATAAAATAAAAAACACAGCAATGAATAATATTAAACATTTACTAAGGTAAACTTGGAATACTTTTTAAGGCACCTGAGATAAATGGTGTCTAGCAAAATTCACTTGGGTAGTATTTTTATTAAAAGTTCCACTTAAAATACTGTTTCTTTGGTTGAAATGGCTTGGCAGGAATGTATTGTTAACTTTACAGCCTTTTCTAAGCAAGAAAAGACGACCTACATTTGGCTTCATCTATAAAGAAAGCTGATAATGCTTCTTCCTTTATATCTACTTGAAATGTCATGCATGGTGTCTTTCCCCATATTTCAGAATTCACACTTAAGAATGTGAACGTGTGACTGAACAGAAACTACTTAAAGCTCATTTCTACTGACATTCTAAGTTCTTCCACTATTTTGTTTGCTTGCTTGTTTGGTGGTGTTTTGGTTTTTTTGGCTGAAAAGCAGACGAGAAAACGCCTTTGGATTTCCACTTATCATTTGGAACAGGAGTGGAGAAATGCATCGAGTCCAGGTAAACATTGACTGCATGACTCAGTGTGCTACACAGCAGCCAGATTCCTCATGTTTGTGCAGAAGAGACATTCTGGAGAAAGTTTTGGAGCAATTTTTGCACTGGTATTTCTTCACATCCGAGTGGGTCTGCAGATGAGCCCTCAGATTGGATCTGTCTGCAAAAGCCCTGTTGCAGTGAGGACAGGAAAACGGCTTCTCTCCTAAAAAGGAAACATCAAGGAAAAATAGGATAAAGCTTTAAAAAAGATGTACATGTTTAGGACAGGTAGAACCCGCTTTTATCCTAAGAAATAAACAAACAAACAAACAGAAAGGATTTGTTAAAATAAAGAATGTGTAATAAAAAGTTAATCAGGCCACAAATACAACAGCTTTCAGCACTGCTGACTGCACTTGCAGAACTCAGTCTTTTCAGAATATGCTGTTAAGTGCAGTCTCCGAAGACAAGCTGCTGACACCTTCTGCATCTACAGGTGCAGGCAGTACTTTTAGGTTGGGCTCCTCCCAACATTTTCAAATATTTTCATAGAACTTTTCCTGCTTAGCGCTGTGTGAATTACTGGGGACAAGGGCTTTGACTGAAAAGCAGCAAACAGCAGTACAGACATTACATTGTACCCAGTGTTATACTCCAAATCAAGTTTTTGCCTCGACAGAAAAAAGGAGCGCTTTGGTGATGATGTGTTTCTAATTCTTAAGGACTTGAGATAGCGCCTGCAAAACTTGCCAATTGCTTAAGGAGTCAGATAGCAGCCCCTCATGCATTGCTTTTCTGTTTTGCTGCTTGATTTCAGAGTCAGCTGGAGCCTTCTCAAAGTTAGCAATTTCCAAAGCCTGAAAGTTAACATAAAATCCTTAAAGCAAAACCTTCAGCTAGTGGAAATGGGCTAAACCATCCTAAAATTGTCAAGGGAGCAATGCTGTTTTATGCCAGTATCTGGCCCACAGTTATGAGACCATGCTACACTCCCCTCCCACTCACCACCCAAGAGGGAGAATTTAGCCTTTTGATGATACATTTGAAATTCTGCATATGCATTTCAAGGTTAGTAAAGAAACAGTGCTGTTTTTCCCACCTGTGGAGAAAAAATAGCAAAAGGGCATCCTGATGTTATAGCAACAAGAAACTGCAGTTGTAATGGTTGTTCTTACCAGTGTGAGTTCTAATGTGTCCTTGAAGTAGCCAGGGTCTAGAGAAAGCCTTGCCGCAGATCTTGCAGACACAAGGTAGCGTGTGGGTCCTGATGTGCATCTTAAGTGCTCCCAGGCTGACATACTCCTTGTCACAGTACTTGCAGCTGAACGATTTCCTAGACTGGGCATCACAGTGCAGCTGCTTATGTTTGGCCAACCCAGAGAAAGTTGAATAGGTCTTGTTGCATAAACTGCACTGAAACTTTTCGGCTTCGATTGCATGGGGGTCTGAAAGCTTGGACTGGATTCTCTCTTCTTCATCGCTAATGGGACTTTCTGAACCGCTGTGATCTTTGGAGGAGGTGTCAGAAGGTGGAGGTGGGCTGACTCTTCCCAAAGATGAGGGGTATCCAGAAAGCGGAGAGAGGTCATTGGGTAATGGAGACGGTAGCAGCCCGGTTGTAGTCCACACAGTAATGGGATTGTAAGCTACTGAGCTCAGGATCTCTGGCTGTGGTATGATAGGGACTGGATAGCTTTCATAGAGGTATGGGGATATAATCACTGGAAAAAGAAGAAAATTTTAAGGTAAGAGAACCAAAAAGTATTTCAAAAGGCAGCAAAATTAACATTTTGGGGATTAAAAGGTGCATAAATTAAACACTCAGTATGGTCATCTGAATATAAGGAGGATTAAGGAAGTACTATTTCATACATATATTCTGATGGGTAGAGACAGTGCCCTTGAACAGACAAATTACAGTTGGAGAGTCTCTTCAAGGCAGCATGCTGTTTCTAAATCCGTGCAGCCTGATACAATGAAGCAGTGAAACTTCCTGAAGGATTTGTATAAAAGTTTCGATTCCACCACCAGCAGATACAGAACAGGAAAACTCCAAATCCTCTCTAAGTAACCGAGTTCAAGTGGATGAGCAAACTTTATGATTCATTCTGGGCAGCATCGACATATTTCTCAAAAGTCCCTCCTTGTAAGCAGAAGAAAAAAGAGCTAGCGACGAAGTAACGCATTCCCTCAAGCCTGAAAAGCAATCCCACCCCTCCTCAGCACTGCCACGCAACGACCGCAACCTCAGAAGCAAGGCGGTGGCACTAGATTTCGTTTTGTTACCTGTATGAGTATCCAGTTCGCTGTAATTCGGCTTCTTGGAGGAATTGAAATGTTTCTTGACCAGGAAGGAGCGTGGCATTTTGGATGCAGGGTTTCTCCTTCTTCCAGGCTCTCCTCGTGGGTCGGTGTAACGGTCCCCAGCGGGTGCGCAGCACACACGCACACGCTATCACTGCGAGCGCATCGGTCCCTATCGCGCCGCCTGCCCCGCGCGGTCCATCCACCGCGGTCGTGTAGTGGCAGTGCAGAGGCGCCTTGAAAAGTCCTGTAAATACCCACTAGTCAGGTGCAGGGGGGAAGGGTTTTCCGCTCCTCCAATCACTTCGGGATGTTCTCAAGCACTTTTCCAAACAGGCTGTTTTTCTGGGAGGGCTCTCTGGCTGCTGGCAGGAGGGATCCAATCCCTGCTCGGAGGGTTTGGTTCAGGTTTCAGCTCCTCCCGCTGGAGACAGCTGTGAACGGAGGAGCAGGCTGCGGTCAGAGCGCGTTATCCTGCTACAAAGCGGGTGTGTGCCGCTCTGTAGAATTTCGGTCTAGAAAAACGTGTTGGTCAAAGTGCTTTAAAAAAAAAGGTCGGCTTACTGATTCAGCTGAATTCTTTTTTTCTTTCTGACAGAGGCCTGGATAAGTCAGAGGCACTGAAACTTCTTTTTTTTTTTTTTTTTTTTTTTTTTTAAAACGAGTCTGGTTTCCAGATGTTTGATATAAGAATTACAATGGAACAAACTGTTCATTAAGGGCAGAAGGGGGGGACGTTACAAGATAACAAGTTAGCCGGCAGAGCTGATGGAAGCCTTTGAACTGACTGCGTGCCTGCTCCGTTTGGGAACTGCCTTTGAATAGTTGTGTTTAGGAAAGGCTGGAGACAAGCAGCCCGCCTCCCTAACCTGCGCCCTTCCAGGCAGAAGGGCCGGCGAGATACTGCAAGTGAGCTCAAGGAGAGGGAGAAGCCCTGGAAAGGATGACATTTCAGAGCAGGGTGATAGGTTTTATCATCTGAAGCATACTGCTTCAGACTGTTCAAATGAAGAATACTTTCTTTTTTACTTTAAAAATCTGCAGAATGAAAAACTTCGACCTTTCCTTCCTTGGGAGTAGTTATGTCACACTTTCGCCTATCCTCTTAGAGCACTGCCAAGGAAATTTTCCTAAATTATCCAAAGCAGTTAAAAGATGCACAGATAAGCAAACCCCCCAAAATTATAGACTGGGTAATTTAAATGTCTCTTAAATGTCCTTCTCCATTAGTTTATTTAGGACCTCTTGATTTCCTATGAAGGTATAATCTGTATCATGTATTTCATTTAGGATGAAAGTCTCTTAAATGTGCCACAGAATTTTCTGGTTATCTAGATTGATTTAGAGATGTTCAGTCACAGATAGGTTTTTTAATTTTAAAGTATTTGCATTTTGAAATTATGGACAGCTGAACACTGGTAAATTTCTAACACAAATTACACTCTGATTGACTCTTGGTCTGCCCTCCCCACCCCTTTCCCTCCCTCCCTGTGTATTAACTACACCTGCCTGGGCACATACTGGTATGCCGTGCTGGTGTGCCGCTAGGGCTCTGTCCTGTCGGGAGGCTGCGTGGAGGGGTGTTTTACAGAGACCACCCCAGCCCTTTTTTGCAGCAGGTGTTGGAATAGATGTGGGGGAAAAAAAAAAAAAATCCCCTTGGTTCTGTTAAGACACGTAAGAGTAAAATGCTTTGTCAAGCTCCGTGACTTCTTAATATCAGGGGTGCCAAAAGAAGTGCAGAGAAAGTAAGCCATTTTCAAGAACTGATTAAAAAGATTCAGCTGTTCAGCATCTGACTGTGGTGTCTGCCAGTGAAAGGTGTCACATGGATTTCCAAGCTGCAGGGAACACACCCTGGCTACGGGAGGAAAGGGAAAGTGGCAAGGAAAGGGACTTCCCAGATACCTGCTTTGCAGCTGGGGTGGAGGAACAGATGCAGCTCTTCCCAGAAAGGAGAGCAGTGCTTGCAGAGACACAAGCTGTTGCTTTCCTCAACTCCACAGAAATGAAGAAATCCACAAAGCATTTTTAAATTTGTGGTCCTGCTCCCTTCTCAGCTCTGTTCCGTCTGAGAAGTCCCCGTCCCCTGCCAACTCTGGGAAAGCATTGCATTTCAGGATGTGAGGTATTAGTCTGTATCTAAATAGTCTGTTACATGAGCTGTGATTCAGACCTTGAGCTGGTTTAAGTTTTTGTGTTGAAATGAATGGAGCCATGCAGATTTCCACTGGCTCGGGATCTGTTCTTTTGTATGTTTGTTAAAAGTAAAGGGTCTGATTCACCAGTGAGATACTCCCTCTCGGGGCATTTTCACCAGCGTAACACCGGAGTGATGCAGTTTAAATTAATTGCACTTATATAAATCACAGGAGTGTAAGCAGTTAGCCCACTGGCTGAGCTGATTGAAGGATGTTAGGAATTGGATAGAAGGCATGTTATTACATGGTCCTGAAAGGATATTAGCAGCACATACTACCTGAGTGAGGTCTGCTGTCAAAAAAAGGGAGAGTCTGCGTGAGGAGTGGGTGAGTCAGAGTAAACAGGTGTTCTGAGTGTTTATGGCAAATGTGGATGAGAGGGCACTCAGAGGCATGCAGCATCCATTCCCGTGCAAGAAAGGCAACACAAAGGTCGAGTGCAGAAGACAGGAGGTTTCCCCTCCTTGGGGGAGCCAGGGAGGCGTGGGGATTGCGGAGGGTGGCGGACGGCTCTGACAGTCACGCTGCCTGCGAGCAAAGCCTTGCGTCCACCTCCGAAAAATCAGGCCTAGAGCTTCCCTCTCACATTTTACAAGTAGTTGGTCTTTTAGGGATTCTTTATCTTTTACTTTGAGAGTTTGTGTAAAGCCGTCTTGTTAATGCCACTGTGCTGCTAATTGCCACTCTGCAAAGTGGGTAGGAAATGATCCAAGCAATTCTGTTGCCTGAAACCTTGGCATGTGCTTTGCACCAACTAAATGATTAGGACCAAAGTTTCAAAGATACAGCAGAAATGGCGGGTTTTTTTTCCCCTTTTTTTTTTTTTTTTACATCAGGCCACTTGTTCATGTGCCTAAATAACAACCTGTGAGCCTCACTTTAGCCTCCCCATTTCTGACAGCTCCACAAAATCCCTTTCCTTGTCAGGCTTTCCGAGAAGGGCAGCGACTTTTGTTACTTGGCTTTCTGGAAAGGGAAGGGTGCCAGAACTATGTTTGTTATCAAAGAGGGAAGAAGGACCCAAGCTAAGCCATCACCAGCTTAGTTCTTCTCATGACAGTGTTTATGTCCTTACTATTACTAGCAAGATCGTGGATCAGAAAATGTTAAATATTTGGATGAACTATAGCAGAATCAAGAAAAATAGTTTCAGAATATTAAATGAGTTATGCTGGTTCACTGTTCTCAGAGCACAATATATTTCTCAGGCAGCACTGTTAAGCACATTTTGCCTGGACCTGCCATGGAGCCCATGGAAGGCAGCACAGCGAGGTTCAGAGGAACCCCCAGGAGGCACCGAGCCCAGCAGAGCATACCAAAAATAGCTCTGGAGGTTTACCGATGCAGGTGACGACTTCATCCCGGAAGGGGTAAAAGCGCAAGTAACTCACACTTACAGTGTAGCTCTTGCAATTCATAAGCCTCCTACGTTTCAAAGGAAAGGTGAAGTGGTGAATATGAGAAAAAAAAATTGATCAGTTTTCAATGGCCAGTTGAATGTAGAACATATCAACTCAGCTTCAGTGTTACCCTGTGCTTTCGTTTTTCCCCCTTAGTGGTGCCAGCTGGTATATCCTGGGAAAGTAAGGAAGTGGTGTAACTTTCGGAAGCAGGAAAGTTTTAGTTGAGCTAGAAGGTGAGGAGTATCTCAACTATGATTAGGATGGATGTGATTAGAGAGGAGTAAGCCCAAAATTAACAGAGTAGAGGGAAACAATTAGGGAATGGCATCCCTTCCCATTGCCCCGACATATATGCCTTAAGAAATTTTTTGAAACACATTTTTAGGATACCTTTTCTTTCATGTTTTGCTCATCTTTCCAAATGCTGACCTGAACTATCAGCAGAAATGGCAGCAAATTTAAATAAGGACTGTTATGAAATCATGTCAAGCTCCAGTCTTGTAGGCTTAAGTCAGAATAATTTTGTGCATCTTGGAAAGTTCTTCCAATTCAAGTAAAAAAATCTCCACATTTTGAAGGTTTTGCACCAATAAATACAGCTTTTCTAAAATTAGTAACTTTAAGTCAGAGTTACCAAGTACAGTTCTATAATAAGATCTAAACTTCTGAGATTCAGAAAGATTATAAAACGGGTTTGCTTTTAGGACATGTTATAGAACTGTGTTCCTCCATGTTTTGGTTAATTCAGGTTTGTAATTCTAGTTTAAGCGTATTAAAGAGATGATGATGATTGAACCACAAAAGACTGATTCAGTCTGAACTTTCCAGTAAGTCAAGGAGTTTTGAAGTGGGTCTCTTAGAGGTCTAAGCCCATCTCTAATTTTGATATATATATATATAAATAATGCTTATTGCAAATAAACTTGAATTTATTAAGAAAATGCAAAATGGTTCCTTTTGGATCAAGTAGTTCAAACAAGGCTGGCTTCTGTGTGCTCTCTCCTTCACACCTGTGTAACTTCACCGACTTAAGAGGGTTCAATTTAGAGTCAATTTAGCCCATAACGAAGGAACCTGGTCATAGTTCAATTTTCCTACATTGTTTCTACATGAAGATATTTTAACAGTGGGCCAATTTCCCCTGTCATTCCCATCTGTAGGATCCCCGTTGGCCACAGCTGAGCTATTTCAGATTTACTCAAGCAGAACTGAGATGTGATTCTGGTCCAACAAATATAACTCTCTTTATGTGTGCAGTACTGTGACAAGTATTCATTAAACAGAAGTGTGTTACGTCCCACCTAAAGCTATTACACCCTGGAAAGCAATGCTTTCTGCACCGTATTACGTTTCCCTGATCTTCCAGCGTGCCACTGGCGTTATTCGTAAGAGGAACAAAAGGTTTGAAAACGCTGACCTGGGGATCCAGGGAGCGAAGCGAGGGCTCGCACCAGCGTTAGGTGGTTGGAAAGAGCCATCTGCTGGGCACGGCCACGGCCGGGAGGAGCCCGCTCTCCGCAGCGAGACCTGTGCCAGCCGCCCCACCGTGTGGCCAGCCAGTGAACTGGGGATGCTTGAGACCTCCAGGATGCACCACGGGCAGGCAGCTACCACCGCCGTGCTGACGGGGGGACTGGGGGGAAGAGAAGTAGCGGGGTGCTGGCAATTTGGTAACGTGGCTGAGAATAACGTGGTGCGAATTGTGTAATATGGCTGACATCTATGACTTTGGGGGGGTGGGGGGGTGTTGTCATCATTGTTTGTTGCCTACAGCAAAATGAGACATGAAGGCATCGTTCGAAATTTCCTGCTCTGGGAAATGCATGTCTTCCGTGTGTGTGTGTTGATATGACAGAGATGTACACTTATTTGTCATGTATTGTACATATGTATTTACAATGCATTTATGTATCTATATATACTTATGTTTGTACATATTCTGACATATAGTTGTGATCATATTTCAAGCACTGATACTTCAGTCACCTGACATTTGTGAGTATTTGTGGGAAAGACAGTGTCTTTATCCCTATTTTACAAATTAGCAACTGAAGCATGAAGAGACTAAGACTGAAGTTTTCAAAACCTGTTAAGTGTATTTTAAATTAAGCCTTGTAGTACCCTTCTCTCCAACAGCCTATGTTCCTGCCTCCAAATGTTGCACAAGTATTGCCTATGTAGCAATTGTTATTGTATTTATTTAGAGCTTTCTGTCAATAAAGGATTATACAGAGTGTAATTTGTATTATTAAATTATCATTTATACTGACGTGAACTTTATCCACACCCTGCTGTAGCTTCATAGATTTTCACTTTTCATAGAGTTTTTAAATACAATAAAAAATATTTTGATATTTTTTTAATTTATGTGCTTGTCCCTTTACTCTAGTTGGTGGACTAGAGTACTTTCATTTGGCCATCTATGTTTTGCCTAGGTTTCACTTCTGGTATTCTCATACCAAACACTTCACGCAACGGCTGAAGTGTTTTTTCCACCCTGCAGAAGCCCATGGTCCCCTCTCGAGCATGCCTTACCTTGCCAAATGTACCTTCAGGTTTCCCACCACCTTGATTTTTGACTGAGTGTCCTTGAGGTAGTGACTGCCCTGCCAGAAACTGCATGTGTAAAATCCATCATCATGCACTCTTTGATATTAGATTGAACTGGGTGATACCAACAGCTTCCTACCTTTGGAATAGGTTTGTATATCTATATGAAACCTTCTCTTCTTGGTCACTTTTCCTACACACGTATATAACCAGCTACATTACACTTTTTCTGATTTCTTCCTTTAAAAGTGCAGACAGTTGCTTGTTGCCCGGTAGGCAAAATTTTTCACTCCCCTCGCCTTCAAGTGTGTCGGGTGCAGGAAGCGGCAGTAGGCTCTAGCATTCAGTTTTCACACTGCAGCCAGCCCTGGAGTACGGTGTTTCTGCCTGACAGCCATGGCTGTGTCGGAGGCTCTATCGAGCAGCGTTAAGTGTGTGGGGCAGCGTGCTGCATGCTGAGGGACAGCAGAGACCTTCTCCTCTGCTGCTGAACTCAGTACTCAGTACTCAGAAAGATATGTGGCATATCTGCCACAAAATGTAACTTTCTTGGGTATTTATCTTAGATTAGCGGATCAGTGAGTGTGTCTTTTGGTTTATTTATCAATTGCATATTTATTTGTTCAAAGGATTCAAACTCATGAGTTCTTTTCTACGTCTATCCAACTCTTGGCATCTCAGTGGCGTGCACTGTAGTTGCACTGCTAACAGCTGGGACACTTATCTTTGTGCTCCAAAATGAACAGATGATGTCACTCCATAGAGTTAGTATCTCTATTTTGGTATAAATTCATCATTTTGCTGTGGTAACAGAAAGTGAGAGGTGCTGGATTTGCTTCAGTGTTACTCTTCTGTTTCATCCTGAGGCCTTAGGACCTTCTGTAACCCCTGCTGCTCAAAACAATAGCAGTGCTACAAATCTGGCTCACCACCTGCATTGCCTGTACTTCATTCCTTCATTTAACATTATGTATTACTCACACACTGGATCCCAGGCAAACTCTGTACGTGGCTATTCTTGTAATTTCTTGCATTGACTTCAAGACCTTGGTCTTTCCATTTCTCAAAGTCTGTTTGGAAGTTCCCAGGACCCCAGAGATTTCTGATAGTGAAGACCTCTCTTCTCCTGAGCTCCAGCTCCTTTGCCTTCAGACTAGTACTCTGCTTCTGGCTCTGTTAAGCTTGATAAAGACATCCTGTGCTATCTTCTCCTATCGCCTTAGACAATAACCGTTGCCAGCTGCAGGCCTGATGTCTGAAAGTCCTGTTCTCTCTTTATCTGTTATCGCTGGAATAGCTTTGAGGGCAGGCTGATGTCTGGAGACATTTTTTTTTTCTTCAGCGGTACCTGGCAAAAGGCGTAGCACAGATTGTCAGGGGCTGGGTGATTCAGCATGCCAGAACCTATTTTCAACATTGCAAACAGAGACCTTTTTAGTCACACACAAATCAAGCAGTATATCTTCAGGATTACTACATAGTGACTCCTTTGCAGGGCTCTGTTCCCTGATGGGAGGTTTCCCAAACATCCAATACATTCTTGAGGGCTTTTCACCACCATAAAAATTCTAAAGGCTGCAAAAATGAAAAGGCACAGCTGCCAACTCTGTTTTCTGTGAGTGTGAGGGTGTCTGGGCTTTCTGCTCTCCCCAGTTCCTTCCTCAGCAGCTCCACCAGGCCTGAGGGATGTCTGCACTTCATGTTTCTTACTAGATCTTCCGAGAGTATTCAGCTGACTACAGCATGTGCTGGAGGAGTTGATCTCCTCACAGTATGGCTCTGTTAGGCTGCTAGAGAGGACACAGAGTGACTGTCATCTTTTCCTTTCATGGTGGGAACAGTCAGACATCGTATTCCAACCAAACTGGTGGCTTGCTTTAGTAACATCCTCTGGCAATGGTACCACCTTTGCATCAGCTACTGTACATTTCAAGTGATAGTACCTTTGGTTGTTTGTTTTGTTTTTTTTAAATTTCTGTGTTAGCAGTCCATCTCCACCTGCTAGCTTCAAAAATGTTTTACTGAATATTGCCAGCACTTGGCCACACTTCTTCACCCACATGTTGTGCTGCCTTTTGGTACCAGTGGGAGTGAGCTGCAGCTGTCTCTGCACATTGGCTAGAACTGGATCCGTCATTGATCCCGAAGTCCAATTATAGCTATGGTAATACAGCTGATTTTTGAATCAGCTGAATTTTTGCTGATCCGTCTCTCTAACTTTCTTTTCCATGGCCCTGAATGTTTCCTCTGCAATAGTGGCTGTCATTGCTCATGTACTTTTCCTGTTCTTCCTGTTTAGAGACACTTGCGCAGGATTAGTGTTTCCTTCAGTAATCGTCTCTGCAAGGTGGTATGAAGTGCACCATGAATGACTGTCTCTATGGAGATAATTTTTATGCCTCCAATGCTACATGAAGATGCCAGCAATCTCAATTTTTTGGTACAAGTATCTCATTCTGCTTCCTTTTTGGCGACATAAAAGCAGTGCTTCTCTACAGTCTTGTTCTGTTTAATACTGCTTGTTCTGCCACAGAGCTGCGACCTGGTAGTGTGATCTCACCAGCCTCTCACCAGCCTTCCCCACAGAGCCTGTTGAGGATTTACCCTCATTCCCTCATCTCTGCTCAGATTACGTTTTGGCTCCCTGCGTGTCTGTGCTTGTGGGTAGCGTGTATCAAGAAGTTTGGCTTCATGCTGTACTGCCTTTTCCTCTAGTTCTTGCTCATGCTTTAGTTCTTAGTGAATTACATTTTTTAGCTTCACTGCTATAAAAGACAGAGAGAGAGACCTTTCCTGGACTGCCACCAGAGTTTATGGATAATTTGCTGGATAATAACGTTGAGAAGACTGCATTGCCACAGATAAATTGTATATGTGTAGATATAGATAAACATGTTACTACACGGAAGAGGTTAGAAACTGCCTTGAGGCTCAGCATCGCAGCTGACTCATGTCTTCATGTGTAAACTGATCTTTTTTCCCTAAAACAGGGTGGCTACAGCTAAACTGCCTATTAGAAACAGTATCGTAAAATGCTGAACGATGCCTAGGCCTTAGCTGGGAGGATGCTAACGCTTACAGTCCAAAGCCATGCTAGGAAAACACTAAAAATGAAGCAGTGTAGACATTTGTAATCCTGTGCCTTGGCTCTGTTTAATCTGCTAATCCAGGCATAGCTCATATTCCTGAAATCAGGCTGATTCTTCCTTGAAGGAAATATTTGCCAACATGTTGAATGCTGATATTAAAACAGGACAAATCTTCTCTCTAGTGCCTCATCTACACTCTTCTTTATAACAGTTCTTTTCCTCCTAACAAGTTCTATGCATTGTACTGTGTATTATGTCCTGACATGTATCTGTCCAGGGGAAAAAAAAGAAGAAAAATTTGATGTATTTCACTCAAATTATGCTGTAATTTTATTATGTGTAATTTCAAAACTTCTAAATCAGTCAGTGAATTTCTAAAATTCAGGTCATAGATTTTTCCACTGCTACCCCTGCTCTTTAAAAATTTCTGTCAGCTTCATTTACGCATTATGAAGCATCTATCTTAGTTTATTTTGCATCAGTTTGGTCCTAGCCTCTTATCCATTGCTGTCCTCCTACCCTCTTATCCACACAGCTATCGAAAAAGCTCTAGGTACTTAGTAAATGACTTCAAGAAGATTTAGATATTCATGACATCTGGGAAACAACTACTGTTGATCCCAAATATCTCACTGTTCCTCATGGCAGACATGATAGAGACAGATGATAAGATGAAAATGCTGAGCCCCATATTATAAGCATCACCAGGAAGAAGAATGAGTAACCAGTACGACCAGCTCACGTCTTTTGAAGTGGAAGTAATAAAGACTTGCAAGAGGACGTGGCCTGTTGCAAAATCACAACTAACAAGCATTCTGTGGCTGGTCCTATTTCAGTAATGAAAAGACAAATTTTGTGGGGACACTATATATGTGATAACCTATGTTGCAAATGGAGAGATGTTTGAACCTTGGAAGAGTCACATCCTTGAAACTCTAAAGATTACCTTACATCCTTTTCATTCAAGATAGAGCAGGAGTCCAAACAGTAGGATTTCAAGATGAAAGGTAACTCTATGGTTAAGGCTTGATTCACTTCATCCTGAGAAACATGTTTCATGTTTCTTCATCCTGAGAAACAAGTCCCAGTTCTGCAGCAGATTACTACCGTTTGTGTTTCAGCTGCTGTTTCTCATCTCTGAAATGGGGCTTATGGCATTTCACTGTCTTCTAAGAAGGTCTCAGGACTACAGCTTTAAAGCACAGGCAATATTAATGAGGAGATTAGTAGTGCCTTGGAATGGATTATAGTCTGGAAGAAAATTCAGAGACGGAAGAGGCCGATGACAAGGGAATGGAGGGGGGAGGAGGAGGAGGCGGATGCAGCTGGAAGGTGCGCCCTGAAATTCCTTCAAGGCTGCGTCATTTCCCACCCCAGAATCAAAAGGTGGTGCCATGTTACTGTGCATTTGTCCTTCCTCCTAATTTCAGCCATTCTGCTCCTGTACCTTTTGAGCACGTGTCCTAATCATTTTGCAGAGTAAATCTCCGAGGTACCATTTTGAGAGATTGTGTGCTGGACAAAAAAAGTCTCAAGCTGGAGCTGAGGCTTTTCGTTTCTCTGCCTCCTGGTGAAGCAGAGATATGAACGAATTGCTCCTGTCACGAGTTATTGCGTAATTCATGAGTTGAAATAACTATGAAACACTTTGCTGAAATTTTAAAGATCAGCAGAGAAAATGTGCATTGCAAAATCCAGTTTAGAGCATTGACAAACACAGAATATAGAAAAGAGAGGCCTTCAGGACCTTTAAGAAGATTGCTTTTCACTTTTTTTTCCTTTATTGCAGTTTTGTTTCCTCATTAATTACTCTTAATAAACGAGTCAATATTTATGCGGGTGATTACGCTGGCTATACTAGCTGCTAGAAATTGCTCATTTCAGGAAATTACCTATTTTGAAATTGCCTAATCCCCAGTTATTTATCCCCATGCAGAGTAGATTGCTTTGACGTGAAGTTCAAGCTTTTTCAATGACTTGAGCAGGCTGCAGAAGCTGTTCCTTGAGGAGGTGAAAGGTAATTTTGCCTTAAATTTAACTTGATCTGTGCCCCTGTCAGCAGTGACTGCCAAATTACCTATGTTCCACGTGGTGATTTTTCTCACTCTATCACTTTTTCCTTATGGAATGAAATGAGGTACCCCAAAATAACCTTGAGGTCTAAGGCAGTTTAAAAAAAACCTAATAAAACGAGCTAATACTGAAACAGCTTTAAAGCCTACTGAAAGTCAGACTGAATGGTATAGCATGTAAAAACAAATATCTGCTGTTCTATGCAGCTCCCAGGTACCACATGGGTTTGATGTACAGATCAGATATTGCTTTACAGTTTATTGTTTGTGGACTGCTTAGTTGCTCATGCAGCCTTTTTGTTGGGGATTCTTTATGAAACGTATAATGATAAGAAAGTTTCATGTAGGAGAGTCAGATAAAAAGAGAGAAGCATACCCATGAGAAGAAAGAATGAGCAAACCAAATAAATGTCAGGTATTGCTCTCTCAGATCATGCAAAGCCTTAGAAAAATATGGAGTCTCTTTCAGATGGCAGAGAAGTCCTTTCAATTCTACTTTACTGACCTCTAAGTGCCAGCATAGTGCTGTGGCAGCTGACAGGACTATTGTCCTCCTGAATTGCTTTAGAAGCAGTGTTTCAATTCCTTCAGATTCTCCCTGAACATCACACTTCTTCAAAAATTCCTTTTTTATTGAAGCATCTTTGTTAAGAATTTTCCATAGCTTCTCTATCCTAAACTGCTATACACCTTCTTTATGCATTTCCTTGGTTCTTTACTTTTTTTTTCTTCCAGGAATGGTTACAAGTTTTCACATATGAAGAAGTTGACAAATGAATGTGCAGCGCTCTGCAAATTGCTAAAACCTGTCTTAACAATTTAGGTGACCTTCTTTTGCCAGAGTAGCCAGGTATATCTGCAATGTGATGGGAGAAGGATGCAGCAGGACAGCTTAGGGCTATTTTGCATATGCCTGACAATAATGTCGAACATGTGCAGTAAATGACTAAATCTGGCACTTCTCAGAACTATGGTGCATTACCGTGCCAGCACAGCCCAGCTGATCTGCACGTGCACTGCAGAAATATCCAGGACTGGCAGATGTATTGTACAATTTCTCCTTCACCAGCCTGGAGGTCACCGATAAATGTAGACTCCTCACATTTCATCCAGACAGAGCTTCCTTTTGAGAAAAGAGGCTGTATCTGAGAGGAGCCCGTGACTTCTCGTAGGCAGGGCTGGGAAGTCAGCTACCTCCATTTTAGTGATGGAGTACTGAGGCACAGGGGAGCTAAAAAACCCCACACTCAAAGCTATCAAAAAAACCTGTGTAGGAGTGGAGCAGGTCTATTGAGAATAAGACTAATTATGGAATAATCTTTCCTTTTCTCAGCATTATTTTTAAGCCATCGCTGAAAGAAGGTGATTCCATCAGCAGGCCTTTGGTCTGTGAGCAAGGGGAAAGTCCCCAGGTACAAAGACAGCTAAGATGGGCAGTGACTAAATAGCACATTTTGCTGTGTTATTTAATATTTAATAATCAAGTTATTTCTCCAGTTACATGCAGTGTCAACTGACGTTTTACGTCGTGTCTTGTTAAAATCTAGAGAAGTAAGCTACCTGGAGAATTTGAGTAACATTTGGGAAGACATAATAACGCAAAAGATCAAGGGGATTCACTGTTAGGTACTGTCAGGGATGTTAACAAAATTACCAGTGAAGAAGAAAAAATGAATCAATGATGAATAATCATGTACTATATCGGGTAAGTCAAGCCATTGTCTCTGCAGTAATTAACTGTTCCAATGATATGGGCTGGCAATGTAATGAGAAAGCAGCAGTGAACATACACTAATTACATTTGCTTTCAAATTCAACAGAAGCTGAACAGCTGTTTGGTGCAGTAGGTAAATTAAGTGCACTAGTCAGATCCAATTTTGAAGTGAATCCTTGATGTCACTCAATGATTAATGTGTAGGCTGAATGTTTAAGGGCGTGATACAGCTGAAAAATACTGTCACTCGGTGTCTTATTACCTCTTGCTGCCTTGATCACGCCTTCCTTCTACAAAAACCCATTTGGGGGTGTGTGTGTGTGGAGGGAATAAGGAAGAAGCAGCTGAGGAAAGTGGCTTCTGTTCTTCTTGCAGAATTTTCTTGTCAGATACTCATTTGTGCGGAGCAGAAGGAGAGAAGAGGATTTGTACTCCCCTCCTGAGAAAAAAGCTGTGGGGACAGTTTGTAAGGCTTGCAGTTATAGCCTGTACCTGGAGCCTACTGGATTGGAGGTAAACTAGGGCACTCGTCAGAGGAAAGAGCTGTCCCAGTTCTTTGGGTTGCCTTAAAAGGCATTTTAAGCAGGAAAGGAAAATTTTAACTGCATTACGTTAAGACATGAACTCCTCAGGGATTGTCTGAGTGGCTCCATGGCCTACACCATTGCATCTTCCTAGCTTTTCTGTTACATAGCCAACCCCTATACTAAGGACTGGGACCTGGGCTGGAGTAATAAAATTGTAATAATAAACACTTTTTTTGCTGTGTTCCTGCTATGTCTGACAAATACATTCCGTATTCCGGTATTGCACACTCTTCCTCCCCAGCTTGTAATGAGACATGATGGTGTTTCATTTCTGCTGATTTATTCCATGCTCCACAAAAACTCCTGATCTCAGGGTGTGATGTGGAAGAGGTTGGCACTGGTCAGTGAGAGCTGAAGAATCACCACAGCTGCTTCTTCTCCATGTAAATGGTGGCATGACAGTCAGAAATCAAGAGAAAACACATTTGCTCTCAGCCAAGTGCCTTGTTAGGGAGAAACAACTAGGATTTATTTATTTATTTAAGGCCTTTACTTATTTAAATTCACCTTCTCATAATGTATGAGGGCTGTTTTGCTTCTATTTTTTGAAACCCAAAGTAAACCTGTAGAAAAACACTAAAAGTAAGGAATGGGATAATCTATTACCACTGTCTTATCAAAGGGACTTTCCTGGTGAGTGACATGTGACACATCATTGCCTTTTGTAATCTGAAGCTTAGGTTTTAGTCTTTCTCCATGCCTTGAGCAGCAAGTGCATTTCCTTTATCAGTTTACTTCAGCCAGTGCCCTGTTCTGTCTGACACAGTGATAGACACCCTTTGAACACTTAAAATAGTGTTTTTAAAAGGAAAGAAGAATCTGTCTGGTCAATGTTGTTTTTGAAAATGAGTTAGTCATGTACAGAGATTCTTGTCTCAGGCCAGCACAGGGAACATGTAAGAAGTCATGTTCAACATTCTTGTCTGGATGCCACTTCCCTCAGAGCTCATCAGCAGTCCTGCTGTGAAGCATGACTTTGATTTAGGTGCATTTGTTAGCTGCATATAGATGAGAATTAGTTTTTGGGATTATTAATGAGCCTACAAAGACAGAATCATGGCAGTGAAAGACAGAAAACAGCCTGTCATCTTCCTTTCAATGAAAGATTGTATGGTTTCCAGAAATGAAGTAACGGGTGAGTCACATAATCAGGACTCACAGGGTCAGGTGCAAATTTATGGTCCCTAAGTCCTCTCTAAATGTAAATACTGGGGCTAGAATCAGTACTTTGCTAAAGAATCTGGTATTGGCAATTTCAGCATGGACTGAAATAGGCTTAGTTAAAACACTTTTAGTGGGATCAAGCTACATCTTTAAAACTGATCTCCTTGTCATAAAATTATAGTTTCTCTATGTAATGTCATCAAAGCACAGAAAGCCAGGAATAAAGAAGTCACTAAACTGGAAACTTCCTAGATCTTCCTTTTCTGGAAGCACAACATGAGTACAGAAGAAAAGGTTATACAGACTTGCTCAATAAACCCCATGTTATAGTCAAGGTATGAAAATGTGGTCTGCTAGGCAGCACTGAACCAAATCATACCCATCTCAGAAAATAACTTACAGTTGCTTTGCAGAGCTCCTTGGAAGTTAAACGGAAGGTCTACAGAATTGATCACCAAGCATAATCAAACACAGCAAAAGCCAGCAACCACCCCTTCCTGTGCTAAAATACAAATATATTGTGGTAAACTGTCTCTTAGAGGTGTTCATGTGTAGATACATGTTTGGGTGGTCACAATCCTCACGTTGGGATTTCCACCTGAAAGTCAGTCTTTCACTGAAGAAGAGGAAGTACCTCCAGCCACATCTAGCTCTGCCAAAGTACAATAATTCTACCACTCATAATCTGTGACATTGACACACTGGGAGGAATATTGGCAAGACAGGCAGCCTAAAGCCAAGAAGAGTGTGTGTGGAGGGGGTGGAGGGAAACCAGAAGGGAGAAGCACCTTCTTTTGCTTCCTTTACAGTTAGATAATTCACTCCATCATTTTTTATTAAATCATCTTTGGATCATTTACCTTTCAAGTCTGCCTTAGAAACATTTGTGTTATGTGGTTTCTCATTCCTCATCTATTACTATATCTCAAAGTGTTATGAAGAAGGCATTCACCTAAATTGGTATAAAGCGTATGTATGGTATCATACATTACTTATCATATCATTCAACAGTGAGAAAGAATAACATCTCTATGCCAAAAGAAAAGGCTTTACTGACATCTCAGAAATCCT
The DNA here is from genome assembly GCF_965638725.1 of Aptenodytes patagonicus. Taxonomy (NCBI): domain Eukaryota; kingdom Metazoa; phylum Chordata; class Aves; order Sphenisciformes; family Spheniscidae; genus Aptenodytes; species Aptenodytes patagonicus. The sequence continues at coordinate 46,760,910 of NC_134950.1, read as the reverse complement.
TCCTTTAATCTTGCCATGTCAACATTAACCATTAAGAGGAAAAGATTTCATGGAGATCGGGACATAACACCTACAGCTTTGCATTGATGTGCACAGACAAGATGGAGACAAAGAGAAAACAACTGGAATTCAAGGAGAAGCACGTAGCATCTCTAAGTCAGCAGAAATCCCTGTGCTTAACTTCCTTCTCAAAAGCTGTCTTTTCTTAAGGAAGCTAACAGTTTGTGAGGGGAAATGGCTATATCATATTGTCAAAAGAACAGCTATGCAGTAAGCTCTAGTTGCATATAAATAAATATACTATCCTACTCTCTTCTGTTAAAAACTACTGACATATTTTCACCCATTTTTATAATGTTTACCTGTTGAAGTCTACTACTAAAAATACTACTAAATCCAGCAATTTCTAAGTTACACTGTAGCTTCTCATTAGATATGAAATTTACATGAAAGTCTTGATATTTTTTCTTAAAATCCAAGGTAAAGTTTAGCTAAATGGCAAAAAATCCTTTCTGAAATGGCTAAAATATCCTGACATATAAAGGTATCCCCTTCTCCCTCCCCACAAAAAATGCTTTGAGAATGAAACTGAAAAAATGAGAATCTGAAAGGAACTGAAAATAGACTCTGGAAGAGATTGGGTGAAACAGAACATAATACAAATGAATGAGGTGGGTAAAATCACATTGGAGGGAATGCAAATGAAATTAAAGGAAAATAGAATTAACAAGATAGGCGACACAACGTCAAATGAAAAATATAGACAGAAAGATAAAGGAGGCAGGCTGGAATAATAAGACAATGATTGAAAATGGAGCAATGTAGAAGGGTGTGAAAGGAAGCAATGACAAAGTGTAAATGAAAGGGAAGGAGTGGGCAAAGAAATGTAAAGAGGCTGATGTCTTACGGCACTAAAATGAATAATTTCAACTGTAATGTAAAAAAATCCATACATGTACACTACTGGAGGAAAGTATAAAATGGACATTGCAATAAAATAACTATGTTTGGAAAGGTGACCTTCTAATTTGTGTCTTCAGAAAGAAATAGAAAGACAAATGTAAACAAATTATACGGACCTGTAAGTTTCCCTTCCATGAGTATAGTTAAGATATGATTAACTTATGTTTCTACATGATTTTGGCAATAGGACCTTTGTTAGTAGCCATTATATGTGAAATTTTAAGAGAAAAAAAATGTATAGCATATCACTTTGTTAATCATTTGACCTCATATTAATTGTGCCTCTCAGCTTTTAAGTTATGTGATAGGAACTTTGCAGTCCCAGGGTACTCGGGCACAGATGAATCCCAAATCATGTAATATCTGTGTGACTGTGACAATTCATCACACTTGGGAAACCCAGCCTTTTTCAGACCTAAGAGTGTAATAAAAGGAGGGAAAGAGACTAGATCTAAGCTGCTGCAGCAGAGTGGTGTATTGGATGAGTCTCGTAAAATATAGCCAAACTGTGTCTAGGACTGGCAGTTCTTTTGTGACTTCTTCATTCTAAGCTCTGAGCATCATCAAAATTACTCCCTAAAAATTCCAACAAAGACCCACATGTGTCTATCTTGTATGACTAAGAAGAAAAAAAAGGAAGGAAAAGACTTTTTGCTGAAAATGGAGTCTCATTAACAAAAAGACCATGAAACAAAGAGTATGCTGTTGCAACTGATCTTTTCCCTGTTAAAGTAAAGGGTTGGAATATTGCATTTAGAGTTATGAAAGTGAGATATGACTGTATATGCCAGCATATGACTATCTTATGATTCCGATATCCAGCAACTTCTGCCTAAACTTTGGAAAAATCACTTAATCTTTAGTATGGTTTTATATGTCCGAAGAGACTTATGATTCATAAAATATTTCATCCATTACCATTGATACACAGAAGGTGATGTGCTTTGATTTTTCATTCACATTGTCATACTTTCCATGTATTCACTATAGAAAAGTAACTTTCTGTTTGGAAGCCTTTCATATTACAGCAAAGCATTGAAGAGATCCAAAATAAATGTGAAATTTTTAAGAGTGTAGTATTTACATATCTGTCTGTAACATCAGCCACCTTGAATTCCTTATACTTTTGCTTTTCAAAAGACAGTGAGAACAATTCTTTACATTTTAAGCTGCTTTCGAAAAAGAGAGACAAATCAATCACATAGACCAGTCACATATTTATATATAAAACTAAAGACAAATGTTCTGCTATAAAACTAGTAAAAGAATGATGAAGAAATAAAGCTTTCTAAGCTACTCAACATTTATATGATTAAAATCCATAATCTGTCAAATTCACTTATAAAGTTTTGCCATAGTTTACAATGTAGATATGACTAAAACTTACATTTGCCCACTGTCTGCCTATATGACTTTCTGCTTTGAGAAAAAACAGGTGTATCTTCTGCTAATATAACCCCCCCCCCCAGATATAAAATAGAAGCGTGCATCAGTTTATATTATCACTGCAACATTATCCAAAATTCTGAAGGAAAAAAAAAGTCGTATAATGTACATAGGTATACTATTAGTATAGTATAGTATAGTATAGTACAACTATAACTTCTTATACTTTAAGTTGCCAGAAACAGTAATTTAAAGCTCAGTATTTTCCTTAACTGTTTTTTTGTACTCTTTCAAAAATTTTTCTAAGCTTCCATTGTGATACACTGAAATTTAGGTTTGCTGCCAATCTTTTGTGAGGTCTATCAGTCTACCTCTGGATAAGATTGAAGAAATGCAATATAACACTCAAATGCTTTTTCTGTTTTAAGAGCGATTCTCTTATTTCATATAAGAGAAGGATGTAGGACTCACAGGAAGGGGCTTTGCCAATTTGTGCCTCTGAGCATAGATGCAATTTATTTTTGAGACTCCAATTTCATTGGTAATTGTGGCAAGTAAAGTGGCGCTTGCTGTCTGTTCCCACTCATGCTTGCTGCCAGAGGCTCTAAAAGGGATGTTATCAAAGGGCAAGTTAGACTTGGTTAAGGTACATATTGTGGTCACATACGTGGAGCCTAAGACTTTCCTTCCATGTTCATAAGAGTATTCTATGAATTTTGTAATATTTTACACAGCTTTTTCAATTAAGGGAGGGACCAGTCTTCAGGTTGTGTGTAGTGGCATCAGAGCCATACACTACTCTGTCAACATCACAGTGTACTCACTTAACTCAGAAGACTGTGTTGACCCTTGGGCTTTGTTTCTTCAGGATTTCTCACATTCTAATTTAATGTATTTCCTTCTGGCTGCCTTGACTTTCCAAAAAACCTAGATTTTATTGGTCTTCTAGCCCAGAGATCCGAACTGCATATTTCTGAAATTTTCTTGTTTGAAATGCTAAAGAGCCTCTTCCAGCTATTTCGTATTGATACCAGCGTCAAGCCTTTCATAATGTGCTCTTTGAAAGCCATCCCACCAATTTGGGTTTTAACAATGAACCAAAGGAGCACCAAAGAATAAAACCAAGAGGAACTGCAAATTGTGCAGAAATGTGGTTGCATGTTTTAAGCCAGCTAGATCAAACAGAAACTTAAACAGGTCCTCTGCAAGGTTACTGGCAAAAAAATGTTTCATTGCATTAAAGCTCACAGTTGTTTCAGCATATCATAGGAGCAGCTGCTGACCCACACCAAAATGCAACGCAACACAACACTGTATTAAAAAACTTGAGTTTAAATGTTAGCAGTATAGTCTTCTCTGTGGCTCGATTAATGTAATACTGACATTTCAATATGCTTATACAGTAAAATCAAAGTTTTTTTGTAAGGGTTCTCTTAAAAATCAGTCTTTCTCTGAATTAATTCACTGCTCTGTTCCAAAAAAGTGGTGTATGAATGGTCACAGATATGGCAGAACTAAACACATATTCATGCAAATTAAAGATATGTAATGCCAGTTATATGCCAAAATAAAATGAAGAGAATTTGACACTTGAAAAGTACCTTTCATCCTAAAGTTTACGTATGAAGCCTAAATCCATAGTGACACTGGAATGCTACTATTATATATCGAATGACCACATATTTTTTGTTTGTTTGTTTGTTTTTCAACAGTTTTTCTGTTTGGAGATGGTAGAATAACACACACACATAATTTTAACTTTATGTATCATTTAAAATGTATTTAGAACTTAAAATCAAAATAAAGGAAACTGTAAGCTAACAGAGGCGTTTCAATGTCATCAGTAGTTTACCACTATAATGCCTTCATGTAAAAACAAGCAGCACCATGGAAAGCAGAAGTGGTGAAGGCTGGTTTTTAGATTTGCTTCCTCTGCTTCATTTGCTTGTGTCAAATAAGCAGTGAATTCTGACTACAGCATTTCCATGGTGGGAAATTTCGTAACATCCCTCTTGGCAATGGATTTCTGGATGTTTTTTGAGAGCTGAGATCAGACTACATTCTCTCAGTGAAGGTAGTAAGAAAGCCATCCCCCTCCAACTGGCTGCCTTTTTTTTCTTTAAATTTTAGAAACTCAGCACATTAGGACTTGTTCTATCTGTCAAATTTAATAGTGTATACTATAAGCAAAAATTACAGGACGTGCAAACTCACATATGCTATGTATACATAAAAGATGATTGCATAAGCCTTGTTTCTTTGGGATAAAAAGGAATTATGGCTTGCCAGAAGCATGACGAATAATTTAAGGGGATTAAGAGGAAAAAAAAGATAAATTAAACTGCTTCATCCATCCACTTGCTAGTGTTTATGTGCATAGTTCCGTATACAGAGCTAAGGATTAGGTCTTCAAATTTCAGCACATTCAAAGATGTCTAAAGTGAACTGGTACATGTGAGCGTATTTAGCATGTAACGTAACAGGAAATATTTTTAATGATTCTATAAAATGCTAACCAGTAAATCATTAAAGAAAAATATTTTTATGTTCTGCACTTAACACTCTGTAGCATCTTTTTTACTTATGCAAGCTGATAGAAGGCTGCAGTGTCTTTGAAATAAGTATATCTGCTCTTTAAAAGCAGAAGTTTGGTACTCCAAAGAGATAATCATCTCAAGGAAGAATTTTAAGTATCATCCTCTGGTTTACATTTAGTAATTTGACTAGTGTCTGTAAAAATGAAAATATTTTTACAGGTTAGTTTTCTGTTTCTTTATTTTCCAAGGCAATTATTCACCAAATGTCCAACAGTGATGCTAAAATTACCTATGCAGTAAGACAGAGTAAGAATGTCAAAATTATTTACAAACTCTGAAATATTTGAAGGGCAATCCAAGTTTAGCAGGAGGAGAAGAACATCAGGAAGAGAAAAAGGGTTCTTGCCCTGAAATTTTCTCTTTGAAAACTGTATATGAAGCAGGCTTAAATATTACACTCGATATATTACATCTTATGTTTCCTTTGAGCAGCTATTTTATACACTACTAATAAAATCAATGAAATAAAATTGCATATTGTTTGTAAAGCAAAATGCCCAAATCAGTGAGAGAGACGAATTAATGATAACTAGGTTTTCTGTTCAATTTTTTCTGCCTCTTGATTCTGAGTTTCCTTCATTCCTTCCTTCCTTGCTCATATTTTTTCTAACTTCTTATGGATGAGGTTAGATCTGGTAAATACAAAAATGTTCTAGCCTAATTGGGAGATTCTTCTTAAGTTATGCCTTTGCAGTTGAATGTTTTTATTGATCAAAAGAATATTTGAAAATTGCCAACAATATTTTGTTTCTTCCCATGAATGCCTGTGAATCAATGAATTTGGAAGACTGTGAGAACTTGAGGCATATTTGCTATTATTACGTAAATGTGGGAGATTTCATGGTGTATGTTTAATTAGATGGAATTGAAGACTTCTGGTGAGATACCACCCTCTTGCAGACTTAGGCATTTTCTTCCTGAACCTACTGCCCCAATGCAGAGGAATAGAGAAGGTATTTCCCACCAATTCATTCGATGTTAGCATATTCTCAAGCTTATTGGGAGTTTTTTGCTCACCTTTCTCTGCATCAGAGATTAACTAGACAGTTAATCGGGTAGCTCCCAGTTGGGAGACTGGGAGAGAGGGGAGCAGTGGGAAGGGCTAGATGGGGCTGTGGAAGGGATGAGGGCAGGCTCTGCTGCAGGATGGACCCCAACCCTGCTGTGCCCCATCATGAGGACATGAGTGTCACCAGAGTGTGGCTCTGTGGCACAGGTCTGCCGTGGCTGCCTCACGTGCACTCACGTATCCCACCTTACGGCACGAGGGTCTATAAACCTTGCTCGGTGCCCATTTGAAATGGAGGGGCAATTAAGTGCATTTGGGCTGAGCCCACACTGGCAGGATGAAGCGCTTTCCTCAATTCTTGATGGATTTGTTTTTTAACATTGAACCCATGGTTCTCAAGAAGACTTGGTGATATATGTGAAAACCTATGAATGATAGACGTAAAATCCATGCTAGAAATTAACACTGATTAAAAAAAAAAGGTCATATTAAATTACTCTTTCAACAACAGGAGCAAACTTTTTTTTTCACATGGTTTTCAAACAGTTAAGTATTTGGAGAGTGTTTTTGATAAATGGACTACTCAGGTAACTTGTCTAGTTAAAAAAAAAAAGAGAACACGTGTCTCTAAAACCATCTGTTTTGGCAGATTTTGGCGTCTGCAGCATTTTGTGGCAATTTGAGAATGACCGTAGTGGCCAAAAAGACTAAGAATATTCTTAGGGTAGCAGATTATTGTATTGTAGATGCCTGATCAGGCCACAAGAGAGCATTGTAAATCCAAAGAAGGCCAGTTTCAGCAAATGGAGTTCATGAGACCTAAATGTGTTGCTTTTTCCCCACTGCTGTCAGAAAGCTCAAGAAAAGATGACTATGTTTGTTGACGTTAGTACCAGACAGATAATTAATTATTTAGGGTTTTTCCTGAGAAGTGAAAAGGTCACCTTCATTACACATAACTTTGAAAAATACCATGAGTGATATTGCAGATCACGAAACATTAAAATGCAAGCAGTGATTGAGAATTTCAGGGCCTGTATATTTGTTTTACTTGTCCTTTCAGGTTTGAAATGCTTACATTTCTACATTACTGAATGGTGTGTTTTAAGAAAAATATCATTAACAAACCCTACCTTGAAAAAGCAAAGGCTGAGGTCTTTTCTATTGTGACTGCAAGGAAGATGAGAAATGCTGAAAAGAAAGTCTGAGAGAGATTGCACAGGTTTTTTTTCAACATCAAAAAAGAATAGAAACCTAGTAAACAAAGGGTCAAGACCAGCGAAGCGGGAAAAATGGAAATTAGGAAGGAAAAAGAAGAAATTAAGCTCTAGGCAAGAAATATTAAAAGGGTATGCTAGAAGGCAACATAAGCAACCTGATCTCCAGTTGTGCACCCTGCCAGCCCCTGGACACACACATGACTGCCCACCACACGTCTCTTTCCAAGCTTCTCCAGCAAGCAATGACCGTGTTCCACCCCTGTGGATGGGAGGCTGCCAGATCAGCTCTAACAGCTCTCCCCCAGTTCAGCCTTGGGAAATCCCACACCCTGCTTTGCATGTTCTGCTGATGCTGCACGGTGAGGTTGCTGAGAGAGTCTCACCTTATTTTCTCCCCTTCCTTGGGTGTCATTTCCAGATATGGAGTTATTTCTTGTGCAGGCTTGAAAAAAGAGCAACACCCTCTCTCCACATTGCCTTGCAATCCCCTTCGCTACTCCCATGGCATCGCACTGCCATAGAGACTTGTCACCATCTGCAGGATGGGGTTGTTCTCTGGGAGACATAGTGTCCCGCCTGGCCTCGCTGCTGAGAAGCAGACGTGCAGCTGGGGGAATGGAAGCAGAGCACAGTGGGACAAGTGTCTCTGATCAGAGTTTGTGTCAGAGACACATGAGCTGTTTGGGGTGGGATAAGGTGGCATAACAAGCGGGTTGAAATAATAATGGAATGGATTTAAAAAAGATAGAATCTTATGTGTTATATCTGCCAGGTTAATGAAGTCTATTTTAGAGGATTAACAGAGAGAAATTTCAATAAGTGCCTGCCAAACATGCCAGCTGCAGGATCTTCCAGCAGTGAATCTAGTAACGTTTGAGTGTACAAGCAGCTTGATACTTTTATCCAAGTACACACAATACAAACTTTTGAAATGCACTGAAAATAAACAATGAAAGATCAGTGTGAATAAAGGGATAGTTCTATGACATCAAACAATGATGTCAATTCTGTAGGGATTATATTTTAGCCGTCAGAAAGACCTGATTAAAATAGCCTGTAATTTGCTTCATACTTTATGTCTCTCCTCTGCTGGCTGGCTCTAGGCCTTTGGAAGTACCTTGACAAGGAGAAACATAAGGTATAGGGCTGTAGGACTGGAGCTGAGGCTGAGAGAAACAACTGTAATGATATGGCAAAGGCAAGGTTATGCATTATATTTCTTGATAATCTTTGTACCTGAACTATGAGGAACACAAAATGAAACTAGTAATGAACTTAAACTTGCCGTTCAGGGTTGTTTACTGTGAAGCTGAAGGATGTGCAGTGGGTGCTGAAAAGAGAATTTCTGCTAATAAAGCTGGAACATTCCTGCTCAGGTCAGTGTCTGACCCACTCTGCATGCAAAGCCACATTTTTATGACCATAATTGCAAGATTTGGTGGTGTGATCCTGGCCCCACTAGCAGGTTGGAAGAGGTCCTCAGCAGCATGTGTGGTCACTTGTTTGAAAGATTTTCCCCTTCCAGTCAGTTGACTGGCTGTATTGTGTATTACGTTAATCAGCTTCTCCCATAAAAAGAAAGTATAAACAAAGTTTCCATGTTATGTTTGCATCTCAAAACTAGTTGTGGAAGAAAAGGGTACATTTTGTAGCTAAAGATTGAGCAGTAGGGCACATGTGGTAGTTAAGATTGCTGACACTTCTGTTTTAGAGCTGGTATATTTTCCCTTCTACATTAGGTTGGAAGCTGACTGTAATTAAGTGGCCTTGGGAGGGAGTTTCATAATGGAAGATGGAAGGACCATCACTCGTGTCTCAAGAAGGTGGTACTAGAAAAGCATGTATAATATTTTCAATATTTACAGAAAAGAAGAAAAACAAATACAAGGTACATTTAAAAGTGATGGGAGGAGGACTTGCCTATTTTGTCTTCTGGTGGGATGAATGCTTTGAGGTATTCTAATACCATGTTGAAAAGCAGGCTCAGTTGCCAGGTTCATTTGTCCAGAGCATAGGGAAGCCTGTAGATTTGCAGAGCAAGATGTGAAAATAAAATTGTATTTATATCTCATCTATACCTCTTCTTTTAGATGCTCTCAAAATCTTGCCTGATAACCTGTTTGGTTATAAACTGGGCAAAATACAGACCAGCTATTCTATCTCCTTTGCTCTTGTTCTTAATATCTGCAGGTGTGTTATTTACAAATCCTTTACCAAATAGCTGTGGTTTTTTTTTTCCCAGTGAATTGTTTCAAATATTACTTGCTAACTATCTTGTGAGAGAGAATAAAAAATTCAGTAGCTCTCTAGGCAAAGTGAATAAGGCAGTGGGGGAAAGAAAAGACCTTGAGGAGAATCTCTAGGACAGCTGTGAATCTTTTGCTCTGTTTTTTTGTTATTGTTCCTGAGTTGCCAAGAAAGCCAAGCCCCAAGGGAGGGTGTAAGCCAGGTCTGTATGCCCTGCTGAGGACAGGGTGGGGACTCGCTGTTCAGACATGGGTTTTGGCTCAGGCAGTGAGAACCTGGCATGTATCACTGGCACCGGCGCTTCAATGATGGAAGCCTTAGGGGAGCTTTCAACGTGCAAAACCAGGCCAAGGGATATGTCAAAATCCACTTTTGTAACAACAAAACCCACCAAACTCCTGGCTAATTCCCTGGTTATAGCTGTGGTAAGTGAAACTGTCAGATAGTCCCAGCTGCAACATTTTCTTGGATGAAAACAGGGAGCACATTTGGCTTTTTGCAGTTAATCCAGGACAGAAGCTCAGGATTATTTGACTTCCATATTTTTGCTATTAGATCCTAAATCTTGAACAGTGATTCAGCTCCCAGAACACCACACTAATTTGATACTAATCCATGAAAGGTCATTGCTAGCATAACAATATCCCACAATAGTAGAACAGGAATATTCAGTGGCATTTTACATGTGCTTGGTGCTGTTAAGCTAGCATTTAGTGCCACTATAGATCCTATGCAGTGGTGAACATTAAAACTAAGTCTTTTCTTTCCTTAATTCCACCACCTGATGCAAATACAAATATGGGCTAAGACAAATACAAACTGAAAACACTGAGAGGATGATAGATGCACTGTGAATGTAACGCTAGTCTAAATTTGATCTTTGACAAGATGCTATCTGATGAGGCAAAACTGAAGCTCTGGGTCTTGATAACTGAGCCAGGAGGGTCTGTCACAGATGAAAGACTATGAAAGTTGGGATCTCCCCAGAGCCCTAAGAATCTGGAGAAACTACTCAAAGTAGAACTGACAGGGACGTTAATTTCACTGAGGCATTGATTTCTCTACAGGCCCAAGAAGCTCCAGTTTTATGAGAAATGTCAAAAATGTTGAGTTCGGCCTCATTCAGACCTAGCACTTCTGGATTTTCATCTTCACCTTTTCACTAGATGACCGTGTGCTCCCTGACTAGCACATCTTCCAATAGACGGCCAGCAGAAATTGCGGGCAGGACTGAAAACAATTGCCGTTCTCAAGTTCATTACATGCCCAGCATGAAATACTTTGCATGAGACTTATTTTCATAATGCTTTGACCATTATTTGAATAAAAGACTAAAGCCTTTCTTGTATTCATGTTGAGAGAGCAACAGTCATTAAAATGAACAAGTGCCTGTTACCTACGAAGTAAGCCTTGGAGCAAGTCTTCCTCTGATCCAAGCATCCAAGTGAAGAAGGGGATGAGAAGGGGAATGGTAATGAGAAACTGGATGGAAGTTAAAAAGCAGTTGCCTTTGGCATGTTTTTATTAATTTTTGGTTGATATGGGGAAAAAGGTTGGTGTGTTCAGTGAAGTTTCAGCGCTTCACAAAGTTATGATGAAAATAGAAGTTACAGTAAATAAGTGTTGAAGTAAAAATTGCTCAGGCAATATTTATACGAAGAGTGAAAAATCAGGCAGCAAATACTTTTCAGAAGCAGCTGCTTTATGTAGTTATCCCAATCATAGTAACAATTAACATCCAAGTATTACAGAGCAGCACTTTGTGCTGTTGTGTGGGGAAAATGTGTTTTTTGGCTGTTCAATAAAGCCATTGAAAGAGAGGAAAAGCCAGTCACTTTGGTTGTTGTTCCTTTCCTAACTTTGTGCTGTTGAACATGAGGAAAAGCCAGCCTTGCCCTTTGCAACTCTCCTTGCTCCAGGCTCTGGCTATATTTGTTTTAAACTTTCTTCCAATATGTGTTAAACCAAAAGACAACATTTTGATATAGCAAATGTAGGGGAGTGGTTTTTTTAAAGTAAACCTAGTGTGTCTGAGCCTTCTTTCACTGTTGTCACGGGTCTCTGTAGTAGGCTTCTGTTGTTGCATGGCAGGAAATCCATTTATTCTTTTTGCACTAGGAATGCCCTCAGAAACATCCATTGAAAGTTTGATTTTGTACTTTCTGTTGCAATACTACAAGACTGGAGCTTCTTCAATTCTTTCAGTTTCTAAAACTCTCAGCGAGAATTTGAACAGCAGTAAACTGGTAGTCTAAGCACAAACATACCTGTGCAGCTGGTCACCGAAGGCCTTTCCACAGCATTTTTTTCTTGTTCAGATAACCAATTCCTTTGAGCCAGATCTCCTTTTTCTATCCTCTTTGTGTAACTCATATGTCTTCTGCTGGTGCTTGGAAACTCTTGTAAATGGGAGTTGCCCATTGCAATTCTGGCAACCTTTTTTCCAAATACCAGGCATTGCCTTGGTCTGTGTAGTTACTGTGTAGTTGACTCTTCAACGCCTCTGTGGTTAAGGTATCCTTTTGGTAGTGTTGTCGATTCTCTGCTGTGTTCACAGGCAGACATCCACTATCAGAGATGAATGATATGAAAAAATGCAGAACAAGAACAAAAATCCAATTGCATACTCTGTAAGCCTACATCCAATAGATCATCCAATAGAATAAGTCGCTTCTCTCAGGACTGTGGGATTTCATTAGAGTCATAAAGGCTTTTACATTTTTTTTGCTTATCTGAGGTTTGGATTTGTAATCTATATAAATCACGTCTGTTGCAGAGATGAGATGGACATGAATTGCAGCAAGGAATTTTTCTTGCATTACAGGACAAAAGGGAGTATACAGACTCCTAATTTAAATATGCATTGACACTGAATATTATGAATAGGCTTGGTTCACATTTTGAATATTTTACATAGGTAAATTTTACAAAGGAAAGGACCTCACAAAGAAAAATATTTTAGGGACTTCAAAATGAACAGCAATCTTTTCAGCTGAAAAATAACGAGCAGCATAAAGAAATCATATATTACATATCACTTTCATCATGGAAACAGTCTGGTGATATTTTCCTTGCCCTCAATTTTTTCCTGTAAATTTGGGTGTCTGAAGCTCAGTCTCCCTGTGTGAACATTTATGCAATGAGTAGCTGGGCTGAATCTACTAGATACATTAGACTTCAGCTGAGCATCTTTGTAACATGAAAGTTCAGTATGGACATTATTGGCCAGTTGGATCTTTTGTGTAATTTCACAATTGCACACCAAAGATTCATTAACCTGTTCTCATATTTAATTTAACTTAATTTAATTTTAATATTGTAGGGAGAGTTACTTGAGATTAGTATGCTGAAACCACTATAAATTTCCTATCAAATGATTATCGGATTTGGTTTTGAATAACTTCAAATTCCTCAGGACAGAAGCTATTATATTTCCATACCTCAAAAATTTTGAATACTCTCAAGACTTAATAGTCAATGAAATAAGTGAATAATTATGATAAAATTATTATTTATTTTCTTTGAGATTTCCAGGAACATTTGGCATGGTTTATGTTAATGAGATGTTCAAAACCTTTCGGTCAAATGCACCAATATAGAATCATAGAGTCATTTCAGTTGGAAAATACCCTTAAGATCGAGTCCAGCTGTAAACGTAACACCACCACTAAACCATGTCCCTTAGCAACACATCTACATGTTTTTTAAATACCTCCAGGGATGGTGTCTCAACCACTTCCCTGGGCAACCTGTTCCAATGCTTGACAATCCTTTCGGTGAAGAAATTTTTTCTAATATCCAACCCCTGGTGCAACTTGAGGCCATTTCCTCTTATCCTATTGCTTGTTACTTGCGCAACAAGACTGACACCCACCTGGTTACAACCGCCTTTCAGGTAGTTGTAGAGAGCGATAAGGTCTCCCCTCAGCCTCTTTTTCTCCAGACTACCCAACCCCCAGCTCCCTCAGCCGCTCCTCATAAGTCTTGTTCTCTGTGTTTCAAATTCAAAACAAAATAGCTGATTCTCAAATATATTTTTACGTATGTGAGATAAACGTGGAGTCATAGGACATCAAGTATATTGCATTCAGTGAAGGCACAACAAAATGAATGAACAGCTTCAAGTATGTTGAATGTTGTTGTAATTAAAAATATGTATTTTAAAATTTCACTAAACAAGATACTATTCACTGTTCTAAAGGCAGATTTTGAATCTATAATCATGACAGATATGAGTAAAGAAGTAAAGACTGAATCGTATTTTACAAACTGATCGGCTAAGGTTTAAGGTGAGAAAGGACAGACTTCAAAAATTTTGATTCATTCCATTTTGGGATAAGTCCAGGAAAATTTGGATGCTAATTCTATAAAAAGTTTACTGGAATGTACTGCTGTCCCTCATTATTTCTTTGACACCCTCCTGTCTCGCCTTCTCAAATGTCTATCTTTTATCAGTTCTGACCTTTACCTGATAATTTGATGTTTCTAAAATTTTTACTGTACGTATAATTTATACACGATCATTCTTGTGATGAAGTATATAGCTTCTGCCAGCACACAGTGAAGCCCTGCAAGGGCTATGTCTACACTGGCAAGCAGAACAGACCAATAGCACTTAATCCGTAGGGCAAAACAAAGAGTCAGAGATTATTTAGATTTGAAGGGGCCTCCGGAGGTCACCTAGTCCAACATCCTGCTCAAAGCAGGTTCATATAGACCAGGTTGCTAAGTAGCTTGTATAGTTGTTTTAGTCACAATCTCTAAGGATGGAGATTCCCCACCACCTCTCTCAGTAAAATAAATAAATAAATAGATAGATAGATAAATAAATAATCTAATAGGATAGCAATACAATACACTTTTCGTATTTTGGAGTGCTTCTAGTCTCATCCCATAGACTGAATACCCATAAGGAGCAGGAAATTTTAGGTTTGCTTGTAGAGCAACTCTTCTGGCTTAGCTTTATCTAAAGAAATCGAGTTCATGCAGTTCAAGAATAGTTCCATGTGAACCAAGTGGAGACAATCACTTCAGAAGAGCTCTCCTGAGCTCAACTAAAATGCTCATGTTGTCACACAAGGTTTTCTTTTAGGAAGACAATCCTGTCACGACCTCCTGATAGTTCATTTATGTTTCTTCATCTTCTCTGTTGACAGCTTTAATGGAAAACATGGACGATTTTCTGTGTTAAAATCTGGTAACAGTGATGGCTCCTTCAATTTTCATGGGCATTTCTAGCAGAGTTACACAGGCCTTGGAGCTCCCCACAAAGCTATAGGAAATTTGGCATCTGCTAGAGATGAGGAGATGAGACAGATTTCTTGCTCGATAATGATATCTGCAGGAAAGGGTTATCAGTATCTGATTCTCTTTCTCTCTGAAACAGCAGATTAGGGAGAAAATGCTGGGATAGGGTAAGATGACACGTAAGTATAGGCTTACACCAAACAGATCAACATTTTAAATCTAGGCACAGAGTAGAGCTTTTTTTTTTCCTCCAACAAAAGAAACTTTGTTGAACAGTAGAATTTTGATTAGATATCCTTTTTCCCACAGACACGTCAGTGAGAGAGCCAGCTTTTGCTGTAACGATGTGAATCATGCTAGAGATCAGAAGAGTCAAGACAGAGTTTTTCAGGAAATAAAGTTTTTCTGTGCCTCATATTGATTCTGAAGAAAGTCCTTATCACTTAATCCTTCAAAAAGGTGAGATCTTGCCAGAGCCCTAACTGAAGTTTAGCATTTTGACTGTTAATTGAAACTTGCAAATTATAGCCAGTGAACAAATTATGCTTTTGGTTATGCTGGTATAGCCAAGCAGTCATTCAGGTGCTGTTCAATTTCTCACAGCTGGAGAACACAGTAGTTTTCAATCTAAACCCAATTTAAAGGAAAAAAGCAAAACTGAGAACAAACCTGAAACTTCTATGACAATATAACATGAATTTTCTGTAACATAGTATAACATTCTGCTTCACAAATGGCCTTTGCCCCTGCACAAATGGATTTGTGAGGATTTATAGGTATGGTACCAAAGCAATCATTACAAATATGTAGCTACATATATTGTGGTTACACTGTGGTAATTTAAACCTCACAGGCATGTTTGTACACTGTTCTTTTTTCCTGCAGTCTTGTAAAAAGATTCAAAAATTTTGGTGGCTTGGTAGTGTTACTTTGATGCTGAGTTCTCTTTCTTCCCATTTAAATACATAGCCCATGAATAGTCAGGTCTGGTGGCATGAAGCCAATCTTAACAGATAAAGGTATACTACCCTGAAAATAATACAAAACCCCCTCAACACTTTCCTGTGTTTTTTTTTCTCAGTCTTTATTCCATATCAAACAAGTCCCAGGCCTCGTGATAATTAGAATATAAAATATAGTGAATATCATGGTAGTGCATCAGGTCCAGTACCCTTTCTTATCTGAAAACCAGCTCTAAATTCTGTTTAGATGATGAGGAAAATGCTATTGATGGTTCCTCCTAGTTGCTGTGTGTGTGACTGCTTGTGGCATCTCAGGAGAAATGGCAAGAGTGGGATGAACAGAAACAAACACAGCAGGATGGATGCACATGAGCAGGAATGAGAAGGAACATTTGAACACTAATTTTCCCACATTATCTAGCACTGTCTGTGGCTCTGTTCCATATTTGCATTAGTTGCTTTTCTCAATGTCCAAGCAGTCTACAGGACCCTCTGTAGAGGGATGCTTTGTGATACCCGTTATATAAACAAATATATCTAACATCAAAATATACAATTTAAGAAGACAAGCAATGTACAAAATATGAGGGAGAAAAAATATAATTTGTTAAAATAAAAGTGGTACAATAGGACTGCTATTAGCTTCATTTTTTAAAAATAAAATCAGTTTTACAAAGGTATAGGATGGTTGTACTCTACCTATTTTATCTGCTGACTTCAGTGGAATAGCATGGGGGAAAAATCTGGTTGTAATCCTTTCTTTATTAAAAAAAATGCAAGCAACCTTTCTTTATTAAAAATAAAACATCCCATTTAAGAGAAGACATCAATTATCCTATGCTTTGTGTTAAGGGTAAATCAGAGATAACAATGGAATCAGTAGAGTGGTACTGGAGTTAAACTGTTTGGAGATTAGATTTTGCCAGACCAGATTCTTTCAAAATTTTCTATTTATCAGCATATTTTTATGATACTTCAGTTCAAATTAAACTGGCACAGAAACTGAGTAGGGTATATCATGTCCTTTAGTCTCTATGTAAACAAAGCAAAGGGTATATGGCATTTCCTAGACCTCATCCCTCTTGTTTTTTTGACTGAGGAGATTATAATTTCCTTTCTACCTTCATTTCAGTAAAAACTTTTTTTTGTGTTTGTATGACATTTCTTCATATAAAAGAAACATTCTGAATTCTTGACAAAACTGTAAATATTGCACATAGTTAGAACCACAAAAGTATTGGCTGATCTGGAGACATGATGCAAAACGTTGCCACCTTAACAAGGCATCTTATTCCAAGACAGTGCTTAAGGATGCAGACTTACCAGACAGCCTTTCCTGATGTCAAAGGCTATGACTCAACACTGATACACAGAGTCATTTTTGCCTTTACTGGTATCTAATGGGTAGCATGAGTAATAGTTCATGACTTGAAAGCAATCCTACATTTTCTCAAAATTAAAATACTATTCAAAGGCCCCAAAGTGTTCCTCTCAAGAGCCAGTGGTCAATAAATCTGACAATAAATCTGAGCTGCAGAAAAGGATACGCAGGTGAACACCTTACCTAGTTTGTACTTAGGAGGGAAGATTTTCATACACAAGTTATTTGACTTAATGCAGATATAATTTGGTTAAATTTTTAGGATCGTGTTATAGAAGAAACCAGAACAGGAAGTATAAGGTTCCTTACATTCCTCTAACCTTCTACTCAGTGATGCATTTTCTCTGTCAGTTTGATAGGATACCTCTTTCAGGCTGCATCTCTTGTCCCCTGATCATTCATTCTAAATTAAAGCTATTTTTTCCTGTGGGAGACTGGAAGAACTAGCTGTGTTTCAGGGGTATGGATACATAGTATGTGAAGTGGAAATCTGTCAGCATTTTCTCAGCACGTCTTTTGTCCAGGGAAGCCCCAAATATGCCTTGTGTGAACCATCCACCACAGGAAGCCCAAGTCCCACTTTTCCCAAAGCAGCTATTTTAGCACTTGTTCATTCTCTTTATTTTGTGTTTGGCTAGTTCCCTTCAGTAACAGAAAAGACTTTTACCCAAGAACCCCCAAAAAGCAGTCAGAAAAAAGCAGTAGAGGTTTCCTAAAAGCGTTACTGGAGGTAGCTGAGCATCTTGCTGCTTCTCGGCATGACAGGTACATAGGGCAGTGCAGGTTTAGCAATAAGAGAAGGCAGGTGATCTGTATGAAAATTCGTGAAAAGAAGAAGCAGTTATTTCCTTAGCATGACAGGTTTTGACCACAATGACACCTTGGTACCACTCACTGTCCTCAGCTTTCTGGGCATGAGGCCAGATATGGTCAGGTGAGGATGTCTTTATGCCCTACATCCATCATACCCATTTGTTTCAATGTTGTTTAATAATGGCGTTATAAACTTTTGTAATTTGCTCATATAAGAGGGGTTGATTAGGTTTCCTAGATGATAATGAGTACAATAAATATATGCCCATGCTATCACTGTGTGTATTCAAAAGCAGTAAATTGCTCATCATTATTCTATTGCAGGAATGAAATTAGAAGACTCTGCCATTAGCCAAATGATGATGGCTATCACTTTTTAATCAAAACATATAATTTTATCGCTTATGAGTTAACTAATGGCTGTGGAGCCTGATTTGAGGTTGATACATCGATCATAACACAGGTCTCAGAGAGGATCCTGGCTGATATCACAAAAAATGCAGTTCAAAAATATGGCTAGTGCCTTGTTTTGCATCAGTAGTAGTCACCTTTTACTATTTCTAGAGGCAGAGATGAAGACAGGGATATCTAGATTTGTACTGTGACGGTGATTCTCCTTAAAATAACCTCCTCTGTCTGTAGCCCTCTCTGTAACAAACTGGGGGGGAGAACTTCAGCTGTCAATGTTTCAAGCATCCACGGCCCACCTCTGATACATCCTAGCTGCAGAGCCATGGCTCAGGCTGCTGAGAAAGTTGCTAAGTTGAGACAAAGCTGTGACAAAGCCTGTCAAGTCTTTAAAATAAGAATTTTTGAGACATGTATCATGAGGAGCTCAATAATTCAAGAGGAAAAAATATTGGCCCGACAGGGTGTAAAATCTTAAAGCAAAGAAGAGGGTGATGAGGATTTGCCCAGCTGTCAGTGCCAGTGGTGTGTCGGTATTGACGGAACTGGTGGATGACGGCAGCTCAGCAGCAGTCAGCAGCTGTCTTCCAGGGAGCTGTGGAGGCCACCTCTTCCCCTGCTGACTGATCCCCTCCTCACCAGCAAAGTCTCTTTGAGTATCTTATTGGGGTGAAGAACACACTAATGCCTACCCTATCAGCTTGTGAAATCCTAGCCAGCTTCTGTGTGCGTTGGCCAATAAATCACTGCTTTCTACTTTTAAGCATGCTGCATACAGATCATCTTTGCACAGCCCAGGGTACCTAAACAAACCGGTCCCAAAACATAGCAGTAGCAGTATGAACATTTAAAAATACACCTGTATTTTTTTTTAAGAGTGTAACATAGATCTGTGCATCTCTAATCAAGAACAAAACACACTGCATTTGCCTAGAAGAATACTTAAGAAAACATACTGTTTTGGGGACAATTTGATAAACCACAGATTTTTCTAGAGGTACAGGAAAAGACAAAGAACTGGGGTAAGTAAGCACAGCAGCTTGTAAATAGAAGGAAGGTAAGAACAAGATTGCCTGTGTACAGACCAACAACGCCATTTTCATCCCTGGCGCTGGTACTGAATAAGGAATGACTTTCGAAGCCTTGGTTAAAACAGACGTCCATGTAGTCTTCCTTGCTCTATTGCAAAATCCTTTGCTTTTGCAGCACTTCTTTCTTTCTTCTGACATTAAATCATACTTTCTTTCAAAATGCCGCTGCTTTCCAAAGGAAAGATTTCAAAGCCCATCAGGCTTACTGAAGGGTCCTGCTTGGTGCAGTGTGCTCTGAGGTCCAAACTACAGCGAGGAAGCCGCAAAACTCCACCTGGAGTGGTGATGGGCGGCACAGGTCCTCTTGTCCAAGGTGGAGAAACTACAGCAGCACTCCGAGAAACTAGAGACCCTGAACCATGACATTCATAAGTATAATAGTATACAGATTCTTCAGGGACCCATCACAACCTGCAACGGTGCTTGTTTTTATTTTACTTCTGTGGTTGTTGAGGAATGTGTGTGTGTGAACTCCTTACGTTTGTTATTATTTCATGTTTCAGGAGCTGAGTACTGGAAGTGCCATTTTATCTAAGATATTCTGACCAAGACACAACTGCTAACTTCTGCTAAATGCACCATATCGGCATGTAAATGGAACTAGAGTCTAAGGTTATCAGCACATCTTAGGTAACCAGAAAAGCGTGAAAATCTATTTCCTAGTTTGGAGGTCCAGATATTATTTAAATAAGTGAGACCAAACAATGTTTCATTTCCTTCACTTGAAAATCAGAAAGAGAACCAAAAGCTGAGAAAATGGAAGATTGTCCTTACGATTCAGAGGTGGAAGCAGGAAACAATAGGTTGATCTATGCCTTTGAATCAATCTTCTGTTCGTTTCTTCCTAAGCTTGGATGATATTTTCTGATTTGGAATAATTTTTAACTTGTTTGCAAGTTGAATAGTGGTGTAAAAAGGATGAATTGCCTATAATACAGAATCAATACAGATATTGAATTAAAATAAGGGAAAAGATTTTCTGCTTTAGCAAATGTCAGATGAGTTCAAGGAGAGCTTGGCTGTAAATACCAATGAAAGGATTGTACCTTGTTTATAGAGATGTGTGTAGCATAAGCCGTTTAACTGTTCTGTCATAAGTGGAAGAAATGGTTTCTGCTTTTTTCTACTATCTTTAATCTTTCTCTTCATAACTTAAAAAGTTTTGACTCTGTATATGTATTTTCAAGCAAGCTGCACTATTGTGGAGGTGTACGGTCTCTTCTTCCGTTAAAATCTGTAATTAAAATAGCGTTGTAGTGTTAGCTACTCAGATAGCGCCTCAGTGTTAGCTACTGAGTGCCGCTTGTCTCTCTCGAGACTTCTTGCTGGAGGGTGAGGGCTCCAGGGCACTTGCACTCCAGAGGACAGCAAGTGGCTGCCGAGCTGGCTGGAAATGCAAATTTTACCCTGTGGGAAATTCTGACATTCTGTAATGTTTTCACCCTAAATAATAAAACTTTAAGTTTCTCTCAGGAGATATATTTTCCAGAGAATTTTGATTTGGAAACATCAAAATGATCATGCTAAAATGCTTTCGTCTCCCTAGTTATGTCCAAATGCTTAATTCGGGTAATGCCTGCTGTAATGACACTAACTCCGAATTCCCATCTATGGCACGGAATTTAAGATTTCAGATGGAACTGTAGAGAAAAATCAATACTAAACACTGTTTTGAGTTTGAATAAGTCTAATAATTTCCCACCAGAAACATACTCAAAATGAACATTTTGGTTTTTGACCAAATAACATTTTGCAATAGACAGCTGTGCTGTAAAAATAAACATTTTAACAGTTCTGTTTGTTATTTCTTAATTTCAGTCTCATATTGCACAAGGCAGCACTATGGAAAGCTCTACTATTTCAGCATGCAGGGGTCAGTACTAGCTGCTGTCTTTGCTTGGTATTGCATTTTCTTTTTTAATAAAAAAAGAGACTTAAAACTTAAATATAATCAAAACTCAAACTGTCTTTAAAATACCAGAACGATTGCAAACTAATACAGCATATAAGTGATACGCGCAAACAGAATGACCCTAGGACAGAGTTCACTGTAGCTTACATCTGCCATCAAGCTTAATATCTGTATCATGGTGCTTTTCTTCTCCCGAGGCTCACTCTTATCATAACTTTTTTCTGTGTTGAGGCTGGTTCATCATAAAAAGAACAACTGCTTTTTGTCACCCTTAATCTTTTCAAGGTGATTTAGAATGTTGTTTGGTTTTTTTGAAAGAGCATAAGGGACAAATAACTGTCCCATATACTCAGGGACCTGGAATTTTTTTCTGTCCCTTTTGTTCCTGACTGGATTTTCTCCACTCAACCCTGGCAAGGAACCTCTGCCCTTTCAGAACTGAGCAGGTAAATCAGCCAATTTCCAAAGCTCTGCTGATGTTTATAACATGTACTGTGACTACAGGGAAACAAAATAAAAACACAAAAGCACACAAAAGCATAAGGTATTCAGCTTGAAGATAAGGGGGTTGGTGATGAGCATTTCATTAATGCTAATAAGAAGAGTGCAACCACATTGCCACATGCTGTGTTGAATGTGTATGCTTTGGAGGCTAATAACCCTAATTTCAAAACTGATGAGTACAGTACAACTCTCAGGTTGAAATAACAAAAATTATTCCATTGCTTAATTTTTTTTTTTTTACCCCATTTATTTTGGTTTTGTCAAAAAGTCTGATAGAAATTGAAAGGGAAAAACACTTTGGAGAGCCAAAGTGATTAAATGAGAGGGGAACATAGTTCAGTATTTTTTCTTAAATGTTGAAGTGCAGGAAATCTTAACATTACTGGCAGTATGTAAATAATAACAAATGCAAACTCTTGGCAAATTTCAGCTGCACTTTCTCATGAGACAAGAGCATAAGATCAGAACCAGCAGTACAATGCAGATTGCACAGATTATTATTATTGCTGTTGTTGTTGTTGTTGTTTTTAATTATACTAAGCAGTACGAATAGAGGGAGCAAACTGAAGTATTACAGAGCGACCTTACAGTGATTGATGATGGCGGTGAAGAACACCCCCAGGGCCGGCAAACTCTTTACTGGCATGCATCTGGTGGTGATGGCCCTGCCACCATAGAGGCTCACTGCTACGCCAGCTCTGCCTGAAAGGGAGATGGGCAGCGTTTGGTAAAATTCTGGGTGGGGCACAGTGAGGACAAGAAAGGGAAGAACTGTGCCATGCGGGAAAGCCTTTATGTGGCATTAAATTTTAAAATATGTGTGGCTTGGTACTTTGGAGGGCAGCAACTTGCGTTTTATAAGACCCACAGCCTCAGATTCCCCACGTTGGTGTATTAGGGGATCAAAACCTTTAGCTGTTCAAGTAGATATACAAAGTAGATAATATGAAGCCATTTGTATGCAACCAAACATATAGATTTCCTATTTTAAACTAGTAAATCAATTACAAATCTTTATTAATTGGTTTATTATCCAAGAGCTCTTATAGCAATAAAAATACTCAGCAATATTTCATTTTGTTAAAATACCATAAAAGAAAGCAGAAAGTATTAGCTGAAATTCAGGTACCATACACTTCGGACAACGTCCAGTTGAGAAAATGAACTGAGGTACCTGCCTGAAGATCAGACACTCATTCACAGCAACTTTTAAGTAAATTGTCTGGTTGTAAATTGTTGGGTCCTTGGAGCATGCCTGTGTCTTCCTTTGCGTTTGCACAAGGACAAGTAAATGGAGAGATATAGCTCATACCAGATCTTGCAGATTGAAAAAGTTTGTGGTGTTTTTTTATGCTGTCGGTTTGAAATTCCTGTACACCTCTAAACCCTGTCAGGCTTGGTTCTGTCCCTTAGGTGTACATCCTACCACGGTGTTGATATGGATCCAGAGGGAGCACTTCCCATGAGGGAAAATGGTAGCAGCAGGGTTGCTGCTGTTGCTATGTTTGAGGGATATAGCCCCTTCTTTACATGCTGTCAATCCAAAATTTTGTGTCCCTTCTAGCACTTGTGTCTTATGCAGAAACCGAGTCTACAGCTACCCAAGTTAATGACATGGGGCAAGGAAATTAGCTCAAGAATTGCCACATAATTATAGCATGTTGTTGAATTAAATAAAAAACTTAATTTAATTGTTAGCATGCTTCCTGGCATGGTGTCAGTCCAGGGCAACCTGTCTCTCCCACACAACTCCTGGGTGTGGTGTTGGGGCTGGCGCAGACGCGGGTTTCTATCCACAGGTCAGTGTAAATGAGGCAACCTGCTCTGGGAAGAAGATACTAGGTTATAAAACATGCCATGCCCCTTCCCAGGAAACAGACCCTGTTCTATTTTATTTATAAGTACAAATGCAGCCTGTGATCTCACTATAGCTCTACTTGCAGGTGCCAGCTGACCTTAAATGACATGACCTCTTTAACAGGTCATGCATATGAAATAGGATCTCTCTTTTCTCCCACTTGACATCAAGTGTTATGTGCCATTAGGAACAAGAACTAAGGACCTGACACAAACTTAGGCAGCAGAAGGAGCAAGAACAAGCACTAACAAACAAGCCCTGGCTCTAATTTTCTTTGGTCTGCAGTGGAAGAAAGGTGATAGGGGAAGGTTGTTCCCAACCTGAGCAGCTCCCCTGTATTCCAAGGACCAGAAAATCATAGAATCATAGAATCATAGAATCATTAAGGTTGGAAAAGACCTCTAAGATCATCGAGTCCAACCGTCAACCCAACACCACCATGCCCACTAAACCATGGCCCTAAGTGTTGCATCTACACATCTTTTAAATACTTCCAGGGATGGTGACTCAACCACTTCCCTGGGCAGCCTGTTCCAATGTTTGACCAAATAAATGTTTGGTCCATAATGAAAAGGTCTCATTCCAATCAGATGAGATCATGGGGAAAAAGGTAAACCAATAGTATTTCGGTAGGGACTGAAGTTAATAACTCAGCTAGTGCTATGAGTCATTACACACCAATCAGTGCCACTCTGCCCCCTTTCCTGTATTTTCAAGAAGAAAATGATGATAAAAGACTTTCCTAAATTCTAAGCATACGTATGCACATGCACATACACCTATTTTAATTTTGACATAAATATTATGGAGATCTACACTAGATGTTTCATAAATAGTGTTAATGGGTCACAGTTACACTTAACATAATATTCCTAGAATTGTGCTTCTACAAATAGCTCACAGATCATCTGCATGCTTTACAAGAAAACAGTTGGTACTGGCTTATGGTGAAGGATAGCTTACTTGGTTATATCTCTTAATAGAAAGTATACAAAGATAATTTATGTGCATGGCAGTGACAAGAGATTTTGTGCAGAAAACACTCTATTATGGTGTCATCAATTAATTTGTCAACATGGTAGAACTATTTCAATAGCACACAAGAATCTGCCAGGATATCCTGTTTACAAAACAGCACCTGAATAGCATGCAAAATCTGATACTTACTGGTTTTGATTGCATGAGATGTTCTGAGAGTGAACCGCATAACATAAAAGAGAGTGTATTAAATGTCTAACACAAGCTAAGTTGTGAACAACAGAGAAAAGCTGAGACAGGATTATTAAACAGTCAACAGAAACTGATAATTACCACTAAAAAAACTCTGACCATCTTTGAAGGTGGTAAAACTCAGAGATATGTAATGAGCTGGAGGTGTTGCCTATGGCACTATGTATTAATACAGAATTTTTTTTTGCTTTCAAGATATCTTTGGCAACATTAGAAATTACTAGCTCGACACAGTCTGCCTTTGCCTATCTCACCGTGCAGTCGGGACAAACGATTTAACATGATCTGCTGAATCACCAGGTTCAGTCCTACACAGTTGTGGATGAGAAAAACAGGGCCGTCTTTCCCCATTGCCAAAGCTGCTGCACTCCACCACGTGGCAGTGCATCGTCCAATCATGGCAGAAAACACCTCGTGGATTGCTTTTTTCCCATTTGGCTGTGCCACAGCTTTTTCTTACGTTTCAGCTTGGCTTTCATTTCCAACTTCAACTAACAACATGTGAACAATCATCTCTGTTAGATGATCAGCTCTATCCTTCACCTTTACTGTTTTGACAGATTTGGGCAGATTTTGACCCTGGACTCTGGCAGAGCTTTGAACTGCAAATTAAAAGGAAAGCTAAGGGTGACTATGTTCCAGTACTGCAGAGTTACAGATGAATGAGAATACGGTATATATAGGATGAAGAAATGTGCATTAAACTGTCATTACACTTAATGAAACGGAATTGGTTTCAGGAAAAAGATAAATTATAAGAGTTAAGGGTTGTGCCCCTAGAATACAAAGGAAATACGGTATGTGAAAGCATGCTTCACACCTACAGAAGCATCTTAGCATGGGGAATCACAGAAAACAGGTCTGGAAGGGGTCCGAGAAGGTCAGTTAGCCTATCCCCTGCTCCAAAGCAGGATAAGCTATATATAAATCATCCCTGACAGACAGCTGTGTTATGTCCTGTTAAAAAAAAAAAAAAAAACAACAGTGAAGGAGACACTACAGCTCCCTGGGCAGTCTACTCCATTACTCAACGATTTCACCATTAGAGTTATCTCTTGCTGCAGTGTAAGCCCCTGCTTCTTTTCCTGTCATTGCTCAATAGAGAAAAAAAAGGTTTATTCCCTTTCTCTTTGCAGCAAGCATGTATTTTGAAAGAGCAGAACACTCTCAGGAGAGTGCTTTACATATGAAGACTGTGATATGGGCCATACTCTTTTCCCAATTTTAGCAAAGTCGGTGCGCCTATTCAGTAGTTAAACTTATGTAATGAGTTACCTATCTATACAGTTACTGAACAGAAAGCTAAAGCGTTAATTTAAATCTTGCTAGAGACTCCCCACCACCTTTCCCTGTGGGTGCTTTTAGCTATGTCTACATGACGTATGCACACATGTACTCTGTACTCACTCTGCCCTGGCCTCAGACCAGGAGTTCGTGAGCTATGTGTGATGGATCACGTTCGCAGGACATGGTTATTAAGCCTGCTAGTCTGTGGGCCAGCTCAGAAAGCAGTCAGAGCAAACTCACACCTCTCTAGTGCTGTCTGTTTTTAGTACTAAAGGACAGCCTGTGTAGGGAGGTGACTGTGAGTCAAGCCAGGACACAGATATGGCAGGGCACGAGCTGCTGCATGAGAAATGCCTATGTAGGAGGAATGCACTGAACGTTGGGTACAGAGGAGTGGCAGGTTGACTAATTAAAAGACCTCTCCCTATTTTCCTGACCCAATTACGAATCTCTGTGCATTGGGTAACACCACGGGAGTCAGGCCACCATGTGCCTTGGGTGATGTGGCAAGAGCCCAGCTACAATGGGACATGGAAGAGACACAGCACAAGGCTGCACATGGAGACAACCCAGTGCCTAGAGGGGCCTGTTAGTTGCAGAGCCTTGCACAGAGGTAAGGCTACCGGCCTTGGCTCCTAAGAAGTAAGGGCTTTTTACAGCTCTGGATCTTGTATATGAGGTGCCGCTGGTTGGTGAGTCAATGCATGAGTGGGCTCATGGGGGACAGGGCCACCAGGAGCAGGATGCGTGGGAGTTTCAGTGCAGGGAAGATAATGTGCTCTAATTTCACACACCCCCTTACTTCTCCAAAATGTCATTCCCATATGTTAGCCCTAAAAGTACTTTTGTGTGATGTAGCTTACTTGACATTCAGTATGGGGCAAATTATCTCAGTCTTAATATATAATAGGGAGGAACTGGAACATGACATATCCTAGCACACTGACTTCCCCATGTAGATGTGCTCACATAGGTAAAAGTAGAATTTAGTTCAAACATATTTATCTTTCACCTGACATTTTCTCTTTCCTCTTTTCTGCTTTTTTCACTATATTTCTAACTGACCCCGGTTTCCTCAAAGTAGGGTAAGAATTCACTAGCTTTCACATGTTATTGAAATTAGATAGAGTTCACCCTTCCTTAATATTAAAGGTAAATTAGAAAATTACAGAAGTACACAAATTTACGTTTAATACCTACTCTAATCTTAGTTCATCCTCTATAGCATATATGCTTCATAAAACTATGGACTGATACAAGATAATTTTAAGAAGAAGAAACACTGCTGAGTGGTAGAGTCAGGAGTTTTGCTCCCAACAATGAATTTTCTAGCTTTTATGCTTGTGTCCATGTTAAAACAGTGAACACATTAGTCTGCCAAAGAATACCCATCCCCACCAACTGAACAAAATAAAAATCACATAACGAGCTAGGCAGAACTGTGAGAGATGCACACGTATACACTTATTTCTTTCAGAACCTTTACAGTATTTCCTTTACTTCTATGAATACATTAATATTTTGAATACATGACATGATAATGAAAATAAGACTAATGGTTTGCAGTACAATCCCAAAGCTTCTTAATGAAGTTGAAGAAATTTGAGATAACACTTAATTGCATAGTGTGTACTTCTGTTCTTGGACAAGTCCAAAAATAACTCTGTATTGATAGACATATAACACATATCAGAACATACCTCCTGTCCGCAGAAGCAGTCCAACTCAATGGTTAAACATAACCATTCAAACCTTTGCAAATTATATTCTTCTATCAGTCAAAGAGCGGATATTTTTTTCCCTCAAAACATGTATATTTTACGAATGTAGAAGATTGGCATGTCTATACCTAAGAAAAACATTCCTGATGGAAGCTTGCCTGAAATCCATCTTTCTTTTCTTTGACATCTGGGCATAAGGCTGGGGAAGAAGCCGGGGGGGGGGGTGGGGTGTTCACTTTCTGCAGAGTATTTTGCTTTCCTCTGGCAACTTGCTGATTTCAGTCTTATGGTGAAGTTTTAAAATGTTACTTTTATTTATGAATAATTTAATTGCACAGATGTATGTGTGACTTTTCAGCATTTAGTTTTAAGGTGGAATGTATGTGTAAGAATACATAAATACAGAGAGAGTACATGAAGAGAAAAATTTGTTTTTACAATATTGTATTTTTAAAAGACTTACGCATGTAGGGATAATGGAAATGGGAGAGTTTCTGTACAACAGAAAGTAAATTAAGGACAGAACTTTCCCAGTGTTTCTAGCAGCAGAGATGTGTTCTTTCTTGAGTTTAAATCCAATATCAACAGACTTGGTTAAGCCATTAAAATCCACAGAGGTTTGGGATTTTTCATGTTGCTAGGAATCCCAGAACATACACATCCTTAAAACAATATGTTTTTGAGACATAACCCATCTTGTTTTTCTATGAAAAATAGATTAAAAAGCCTAAAATAGAGAAAAAAAGCCTAAAATATGGCTTTCAGCCACCAAGACAAAGAGCCTTGCATGAGGCACAATGTAATTAGGAATTTGCAATACATTGATGCTCAGTGCCTTCCCATCTGCAGGCTAATCAGGATGGTGCAGATCATTTATTCTGTGGCCTGATGCAGCCTATTATTGTTACCTTTGGGCAACCTTGTCCAGTCTGCAATGGCTCTGTTTCTTACTGGTCTTTTGGGACATGGCAGTTGAATAAGGGAATGGTCCTGAATTCTGAAATTGTGACTGCAACCTTGACTGTCTGTTTGAGGGTAAATACTCCTTTTAGTCAAGTCTACAATGAATTATTACATTCTGGGTTTTAATATTTATAAAAGCCTTAGACAAAAGGTGCTGCATATTGCAAATTATAGTTACAGGACTATGCCCTGAAGTCTTTTTTCAGTTTGCCTGATCAGTGGGATTTTAGTTGAATTAGAATTTGGCCTGTTTATTATTATTAATGCATACTAAGAGAACTATTCTAGCTTGTTTTGCCTATTTTCAGGAGACTTTAAACTGTTCCAAGCTGCATTACAGAAGGCAAAAACAGAATCATTCATTTTCTCATACCTGTGTTGAGGTCCTGAAGCATTTTAGCTTAAAATTCCTTGCTTATATATTAAATCAGAGTATGGAGAGTTTATAGGGAATAAAAATGAGATTGGATAGAAAATGCTTTAGATGTGACTCATGATCATGAGTATTCAGTTCAGAAATCTGAACTCAGGTTTGCCTAAATGTCAGAGGATGTTGCTTGTACGTAGGATTAAACTTTCAACACTTTCCTCGTGCTGGTTTTGCTGTATTCCACAGGTTACCTTTGCCCCACAAAAGGCTGTTGGTTACTACATGCTATAGGATACGTGAACAGCAAATTAAAAGCAGAGAAACACGTCTGCAGCACAACCGACTATTTTAGTACCCAGTGAAACTAGGGTAAAGGTTGCAGCTGTTTAACAAATATTTTGGCAGCGCATATAAAGGAACGAAAAAGGAAATTCAGAATGCTGAGGTTTGCACAGATCTTTGAAGACAACTCCAGCATTACACTTCAGTGAAGGAAATTTACTTTTGAGCTATTAC
Organism: Aptenodytes patagonicus; assembly: GCF_965638725.1. Classification (NCBI taxonomy): domain Eukaryota; kingdom Metazoa; phylum Chordata; class Aves; order Sphenisciformes; family Spheniscidae; genus Aptenodytes; species Aptenodytes patagonicus. The sequence continues at coordinate 46,731,225 of NC_134950.1, read as the reverse complement.
ATATCAAGGCAGCTGAATACCTTGGCTGGAAATATAAAGTAGGATGAATCAGTTTATTCCTGTTGCTGTGCTCCTCCTAAATGTGGTTCAGCAGAAACATGATTATCTTCTTTTAGGGCTTGACTTCACTGCCCTGGTCAGCTTAAATTACCACACTTGAACAATACCCACAGGGTTTAACTCACGGGAATTGAGAGAGCAGAGAGAGAGATGGACAGAACTGGTCTGGAGCGCAGTAAGTGTCAGTATTAGCAGAGGGACCAGATGAGCTCTTCCACTCCACATGAGCATCAGCAGCATAGGAGTTGCAAACTGTCCCCCAGCCCGATAGCATAAGCATCACCTCGAGTACAGCTCAGTTTGAACTGGAAGGCTTTCCTGGTATGGATGAGTATTCAGTTAGGCACTGAGCTAGCCTGGTACTCTGGGCTGACACTCCTGCCAAGACAGGCCTCTAGTCCCGAGTGTGTCTCACAGCACTGGAAGACCTACCTGTCCACCTTGCAAAGCCAGGCTTGAGGCAGGTCTGAGCCCAGCTGCCTGGCTGATGCTCAGTCTATGGGGTGGGGGAATCCACGGCAAGTGAATTATACAAGAATTTACAATAGCTTACGGAAGGTGCACTCGTTACTAATTTGATATTCACTAGAGACTGTGTTTAAGTCAAGTCAAGTTTTCCTTAGAGTACTAAGTATAGATTATTCACAGAAGGCCAGGCAGGCAGTCAAACTTTGTTTGCCTCCAAAGAACAGAGATTTTCAGGGTGAAGTTAGTGTTGTTTCCTATTTCTCAGAATATCAGTGGACTTTCACCAGTGCAGTATGTAACTTGGCATGCTGTGCTATCAGGCGCTCTAGTGCATGTTTGCTCTGGTTCTTCCAGCAATCCTCTATATCTCCCTCACTTGATGCTGGGAAGAGAGACAGGAGAGGTTACAGCTGAAAAGTACATGATGTTGTTTTGAACACATTTTTGGAAGATGGAGTGATATTCTGGAACTTTCTCACCAGTTCATTCTCACTCCCACTGAATTAATGCCAGTGACTGACAGCAGCAGTCCGTGATACAACAGAAGCAGCGTTTGAGGTTTTGCTCCAAATAAAATAAAAGTGTTTTCCACAAGAAGCTATAAGCAATTTAAAACATATGATTTGGCTTGCGATATATAAGGCAGCTTTATATGAATGTGATGTAATATGTGAGCAGAAGGACCTTTTGACATATCCAGTTAGATGGATAGTCAGTCCACTTTCCAAACAGATTTTCTCATAATTACATCATGTGCTTTTCAGCCACCCCATATAACATAAAGCAACTGCAGAAGGGATTGCAGTGAGAGTCTGAGCAAATATGAACTACAGGCCAAATGACACAAAAGATGTATGCTATTACAAGACTTCCACAAAATACTTTAACATGCTTTCAACTGGTATTTTGTTCCACGCATATCTTTGAAAGTTACTTCCCTAAAGAGGCTCAGCATGGATACTGTACTTAGTTGTTATCATTGCCATGCTTTTTACCTTGCTTTCCTGACTTGTAAGCATGAGTAGTGAAAATTACTTCCCAACAGCACCCCATGATTATTTCGAAGCAGGGCATGGCCACAAATGTTTTTCTCTGAAGATCTATCCGCTTGTGGCAGCAGGTCATACAATTGTTTTTTTCATTCTTTATATAGTTTTAAATGAATTTAGCGGATCTAGAAGTTCATGGATTTTGACAGGTGACACTGTGTTCCAGGGCTTTCTTCAGAATGAGGTGCACACAGAATAGCTAAAAAAAAAAATTGCTGTAAAAACATATTTTCCCTTGAATGTGCTAGAAAATGCTAGAATTTTCCCCTGCATCTGTAACAAAAATAAATATGTTTACCAGAAAAAGGGTGCATAAGTAGTTGAACAGAAGACTATGTGAAGCATCAGCTACTATAGGGTGGACCTAGCAAGGGATTTTGACTTTCAAGGACTACAACAAAGCCTTGCTTTTTAACTCACAGTACTAGAAACTGTACCAGGTAGGTACAAAGGATCAAACTTCAAAGGATCTAGTTTTTAGGGCTCAAAACCTTTGTAAGGACAGTACAAGTTTTAAGCTTCCCATATAGAGGCTAACTTGGAGTTTCAGCAGTACAGGGGGATTGCCACACAGAAGTGTTGTCTCAGTTCACACATATCCTTTCTAAGATTAATCAAATGGCACAAAAGATGCCTTGCTGTGCTGAGCATTGGAGTTAGAGGAAAAATGTACAACCCGGGCTCATTCCTGTCCCCTTGGAGTCCTACACGTCCCAGCAGAGGAGTGGACGGTGCAGCCCCATGTTCCCCAGAGTGTAAAGCCTGCAGCGGTACTGGGTTTACCTACAGTGGAGGGAAGAGCACTCTGGTGGTGTTTCTTTGAAAATAGCAAAGGGATTATGGCCCTTTGAAAGTTTTTCATGAAAACTGACTACGCGTATTCTGTTGTATCAGAACTCAGCCAGAAAACTTTGCTTTCTTAAAGTAAGTTCCATTAAGATCAGCTGCTGCTGTAGTTGATGGGATTGTTGCAATAAGAAAGGTTTTTGGGACCCAGCTCCTTTCTTGTATATCACCTTTACTAGAACTCTACATGTGCTTAACAATTAACAGTAGCCAAAAGTAAGGAAAGATATCATTTCAGATGACATTGTCTACAAGATGGAAAACAGAGTACGGAAAATACAGGCAGGTTGGCAAGGGAAGTGGCAGTCTTTCTGTTTCACTGCCTTCAAAGCGAGACTAAGTGCTTCCTGAAAGATATTTTTCAGCCAGAAGCAAGTTATTTGGCTCAGCTGAGGCCAATATCCTGTGGTCTTGGTTGTACAGGAGGTTGGATGAGTTTATTTACTAGTCCTTAAACTCAATGAATCTATGAAACACAAGAGGAAGGGCTCCAGCCCAATCGGTATGGGCTCTATGAGCTGAAAGAAAGGCAAGGGGAAGCAAAGACAGCAATGAGGAGAGGGAAGAGATAGAACCTTTTCAGTCTTATAAATCAGAAGTGGATCCCTTGACACCAATACATCAATGTAACAGCAGAACAAGACATATATGCAGCTATGTTAAAAAGCCTTGCAAGGGAAAGTATAAAGCTTCTCAAATTTGAGGCTCTCCAGAGGCTTTGAGAAAAAAAATGGTAAAAAAAAGCACCCATGAAGGACTTTTTAGTTTTAACAGTATGTAAAGCAACTTAGTATATTGTTTGATGTGTACAGGTAATAGTGTTGCATTTCTATGTTTTCCCCAGTATCACATGTTCTGTGGGTAAATATATTTTTTTTCCTGTTGCTGGTAGCTTATGAAGCATCGATAGTAATATACGTGAGTAGTGCCGTTAAGTACTAGAAAAAGCATTGTAGTGCATATTGCAGAGAACCAATAAACAGCAAACAATGTATGGCTAAATGTGAAATTACTGTCTGCTCTTCAACAGCGCTCTAGGAAAATTGTGATTTTCAGATACGATCTGTTCAGTCAAATTAAAGTCTGATGACTGCCTCAAGATGTCCATTTATCACCCAAAATAAATCAAACTGGGACAACAGGCAACAATACATGATTATATTCAAAGGCAATGCATCAGCACCTATGGGTAAAATTTCCAGCAGCAGTCAGATAACAGGGGCAGGAAATAAGAGTACAAAAATAGATCACGTCAGGACAGGATATTATAGAATCTCAGTTTGGTTCATAAATATAAAATAACGAACTACTGCTTTCATAGTCTTACCTGTCAAACTGTATTAAAAAATGTGAAAAAACGTTATTGTCCCCTGTTACAGCTGAAGATTTGTTCAAGGAATTAAACAGATTGTACTACAACAAGAACACCTTCTTTTTTATGTATGCAGACCTGAAAGCAAGAAAAAGAAAGATAATAGAGTATGTAATGCTCATTTTAAAACCATGAATTCCTCCTTGATTTTTGTTTTTGGATTCAGATTAAAATCTTATGAAATCTTTTGGTGATCTTCAAATTTGAAAGCTTTACTAGCAAACCTGAAAGATTCCCCAGAGCTATGGTTTAGTGCCTATGCAAAAAATCAGGAAAAAACGATTCGAAAATTCAAGTGAAAATCTGTGTGGAATCACAATTCTTCTCCAAGCATTAGTTGGAGAGTGTAAAGAACATTTGAGCACAAAGTCTGACCACCAGATGGAGGATCAAGATGATTGGAGGTAATGCAGATCAACAGATGGAAGCCTGGGAAATATCTGAAAATAAAACCTTAAGAAAGCAATTTGTTGTACTGAGCGCTTTACGTTTTTCTTTGTCTTGCAAGATGTGCAAGTTGGAAAGCAAATGTGTGCCGAAAGTGGACATATTAAGTGCTGAGCTGAGTATTAGAAATGGGAAAGAAAGGGACTCCTTCCCTGCATGTCAGAGAGTCTCTATGTAAGTCGGTACAGCCCTGCGGGCTGTGCCCCGGCACAATGAGATGGGCCCTGGCACAGCAACAGCTTCTCAACCACTGCTCTGAAGGACTTCTGCCTGATTCGATTTGAATCACAGCATTATCAGCACTGAGCTTCACAACAGGAGGAGATCTACACCACTGGGAAGACATCTGCTTCTATTTACACAACCCTATTCCTTGCAGCACTTTAGAGGACGAGGCCTAATTTTCCATGTCGCACAGTCTGTGAAATGCTCCTGAGGGTGGACTGAAAGCACCCACTGGAGGAGAAAACTCTGAAGGCACTCCCACACAAAATCTGAATCTGAATAACCCACCAGCTGGACTTTCCCCACTTAAAGTGCCTAGGGCTCCTGAATTAGAAACATTTTTGAAGACTGCTGACAAGAAGGGCCAACTGAGTTAGAAACTGCTCCCGGATAAGGCTGCACAATGAGGTAGGATGAACCTGTGTATGTGGTAAGGATTTGCAAAAGAACGAGCTAAATATTTCTACTTCTGCAGCCACTTAGGCTAGAAAAGAGCTCCCTATCCTGATTGCACAGACTCGTTAAATTGCAGTGAATGTGACAGCATTTTCATAGAAAGGACATTTCATAGAAAGGGCATATCAGGCTCCCTAGTACCTCAATTGCCATTCAGATTTAGTTATGTAGCTGAACTCCCCATGGACACTGGAGTCATGAGGACAAGATTGCAAGAGGACAACAGCTGGCAGAAGAGGATATGACCATCTGCACCTTGTGGGTGAGCACCTACACATCACAGATATCAGTTTCATTGGGATGAGTGTGTTCTTTCTTTTTGAGACGGAAGTGCAGTAATTCTGAAACCTGCAGTAGATGTGCACATGGCTCACTCTTATGTACATGAATTGCCTGTGGGATCTCAATGATTGTGGAATATGATGGACTGGCAGCCCACGTGATTGTATTAAGTGCTGGCCTTGCCAAGGGAACACTGGCTAGGGAAAAATGTCATCCTCACATCCTACCTAGCACAGCTGAGTGTGCCATCCCCCCTGAACACAGGAAAGGAGCAGATGGTGGTGGCCTGCAGACTTTCATTACCTCCACAGCCACAACAGATTTACTAACACCAGATTGCTGTGCCATGGATCTATAGGAGTCTGGCAGAAACAGCTTCCAAGGAGAAATGCCCATACATTTCTAGACTGGGAAAAGGAAACCAGAAAGCGGTATGATGCATCTCCAGCACTGAGCAGTTTCTGAGATAGACCCATGAAGGTAATCTTTTGCATCCAGAAATTAGCAACACATGAATGTAAATCACCAGGAGGGGCTCATGATGCATGCCCAGAATTATTAAGACTTGGCAAAACCAAGTTTGATGGTGGCATCTGCCATGCTTTTCGTGCATCAGAAAACAGCAGAGATTCAGCTGGTGCTGGCACAACTTTTGAAGAGTGCAGTCTAGGAGATCCAGTAGGCAAATGGCCTCCAGCAACAATCCAGGGTGATGGGTTTTGCTGTCTTTGAATCTGGAGATACCTGGAGCTTTTTGCTGCCTCTCTTGTCCTTTGTCAACCTCACAAGCTGTAGCTTGTTGTCTTGCATCGAGTACAGTGCAGATGCTGTAAGACGGCAGCAGGCAGTGGTCCTACAGGTCGTGTAGTCTGTGCAGGAGTAAGAGATGCCTTTCAAAGGAGATATAAGAGCTTGCATGATTGTAGTCACGTCCTTGAGAACATCCTTGATAAAGCAGGAACATACCTGTGGCAAACTAAGGGAACTGCAGACACAAACAAGGCACTGCAGCCTGGGGCCTCCTTACTGTGGTCATGGGAACAGTGTAAACATGGCCTAATTCTGCTTGCTTGCCTTGCGGCACCGCAGATCCATGGAAGAAACAGCTGAACAGGCAAATATCTATGTGTAAGATTTCCACATAGCTCAAATATGTGTATATATAAAAGGCCAGTGCTGATGATGCATTTCCAAGCTTCATTACAGATTTCTTAAGGTTTGAATACTTGCTTTCAGATCTTCACTTCTGGAAAAGAATGTGAGATTTTTTAGGTAGGTGTTAAGATTGTGTCTTTTTCCTCCTACAAGCCCGAAATGACAAAAATTACTCTAATGATCCATTGGCAAGATGCTGCAAATTTGCAGAAGATGGAATCTGGAGCCATAAGACAGCCAAGAGATGCTCCTTTCCAAGCTGAACCTGCTGCCAGTGCAGAGAACAGAGTGAGCCAGATTTCATTTAGTACCTGGAATAGTACATCAGGGAAACCACAGGGAGAGGATTTCACCCGGTGTGAACACAGCTGCTTCACAGACCCTCTTGTGCTTCTGAGATGCTGCCAGGGCCACCCTGGTGGTCCTTGTGAGCCCTGCTCCTCAGGCAAACACCTGCAACAGTTCAATCTCCTGTTTTTGAGCTCGAGCACTTGCAGGCATCCTTCTGCCTCCGGTGAGGGGTGGCAGGACCGAATTATACGATTAGCTCATAATTTCTAAGCTTACTTAACTACAATACAAATGAAATGTTTGACATAGACTAAGTGCTTGAGTTTTAACAACTCAATAGAGAAACCGTAAATAAATGAATCAAGGGAAAGGAAACAGTACTTTAAAAATTACCAAAGACTATCCATTTCAGAGCTATCAAAGTTCCTATCAATTTCAAAACCATAAAATAACTCTTTGATACAAATTACTATTAGAACAATATTTTGCAATCATATTTTGTAAGAAAATTGTGAAGTTCTGCAGTAAGATTTTCTGATCTAACTTTTGCTCATTTTTTGTACTTCTGGCAAAGTAAAGAAGTCATTATAGTGTAATAAAAAAGGATATAATTTTGGACTGGATTATAATTAAAATGAATGAGGTCAGTGAACTGTATCTGAATCACTGCTTTCATACTCAGAAATGCTGTTTGGTTCACATGATATTTTATGTCTTTATTATAAGTACTACACTTTCAGACAAATCAAAAAATCTAAAACTGTATCTGTGATATACAGACAAAATTACAGTAATTATGTGCATAAAGTTGAGTGTCTGAGCATAGGATTTATTCTCACTTGTTGGCTTTTAATTTATTTCTGATTAGCTAACCCTACTCCATGTGCTGTTGTGATAGATGCACAACCATCTTGTGTACATTTGCCTGAAATTCTGCATATTGCAAATTGTGCATAAAAGAACATGTTTAAAGATTTAAACAATTGAATTTGAACTGCTCTTATTTGTGAATACTTTCTTTAATAAGCTATTAGAAAACAGCACTCTAACAATATTCATAAAAAAAATCTTTAACATCAGGTGTTTGATGTTCTTGGGTCTCCCAGATGAGACTACAGAGATAGAGGTCTGTTGATAAACCAAAAAGTACCTGTACCCAGATCGTCAGAAGTATTTAGAAATACTCGTCTTGATTTCTGTCCAGGCACTGGTCCTTCTAAAGGTCAACAGTACCAAGCTGGTGAGTTATAGAGCAGATGTGTGAGAGCTGAAGCCAATGCTGAGCAAAACTACTTTGTTCTGGCAGCTTGCCTAACTTTAACCTCTGTGTGTGTGTCCCAGCTCCAATACCAAAGCTCTTTCAGACATGCAGAACTTCCTTTTCCCAAAGGTGCCTTATAAGGAAACTGTAGGTGTAATGACAAGCTGTTCTTTTTGACAATTATTTCTCAAACTGCAGGCCAGTACCTTTCTGGCAGCCCTGAAAGGGCTTACAGTGGGTTGGTCAAATATCATGTGGCAGCAGTTCTCCCTCTCAGGTTAGCAGCAGCTGTCACATTAACAAGTGAGGACAGCCTATGATTAGAGGCTGCAGGATTTTCCTCTACCCAGGGAATTGATAACCATCTTAAACTGCTGACAGCAGTTCATTTTCTCCAAGGTGAAGGAGTGAATATGAACACTTATAGCCAATTATAAGCTCTTCTCTCTTGGCTGATATGGAGGAGCTAAGCTGCTGGAGAGTCTAGCTGAAGAGAAGTGAGATGAACCAAGTTGAGGTGACATTTTCAGGGTCGTATAACCCAGTTCTAGATATTTCTAGATTCTCTTGCTGAGTTCAAATACTCTATTCTCTGCATTTGTGCTGACAAAGATATGTGAAATTAATCCAGCACTTCTCCCAGCTTTTTTTGCTCCCACTTTCCTTTGGTCATACAAGCAATTGGAGCATTGCAAAAACAGAAGCAAAGCTGGATACAAAACCAGAAGCAAAACATAACCAATAATGACGCAGAGATGAAGCCTCAATCATTTGTTACAGCTTGACACTTTTTATTTATCGAGGATTTACAGAATTTGTCAGAGATGGAGATAGATAATGCAGGATTTGATCACGTTTCTTCTGTCCTGAATAGAGCTTCACTTCTGCAAGCACAGGGTAGGTCAAGGCTCTATATGGCTCATTTGTGGATGATAATGAGATCTTTAAGCATTTAATGGGACTTGTAGATAATTGCAGGTACCAAAGAAAGGCAAGTGCTTGAAAAGTGTATTTCTGTTTCCACATAAAAGTGTCAGATGGCTTTCTTTTCATAGTCAGAGTAAGTGTAACATGGATGCTGGCAGTGCAAATTTCCTGTCTTATGTGGGGTTTTTTGTTTGTTTTGTTTTGTTTTTTTCCTAGAGCTATTAGGACTAGATGTGAAAGGATAGCATCTTCTAGTTTCTTTAGTAATTTGCTTAGGCTGTCAAAATGGATCTAGTTAATATCAGTTGCACAGGTGAACTTTATCTATAGTACCACACAAACATCTATTTCACGTGGAAAGAACTGATGACAGTGTCTCATTTTATATGTCAACAAGTAATCACTTGATCAGAACCATTATCATCATTGTAAATGGTAACTTTTAATCAACAGCAACAAATCTATCGCTCCTCTTGAGCTGACAATCTACAGGTAACAATTTTCATTCCATTATCAACCACGGTAGTGGTACTGTGTTATTAAATAGACAGTCAGTATTTTGTTTTCACTGACTGAAAGAATGAAATGTATGTGTAAAAAATCAGAGCTAAGACCCACCATTATCCCTGATTTCATCATGCCTGGTGCCTGTGTTGCAGAGGATACGCTTCTACAGCAAAGCCTCTGAGAAGTCTGGATCACAAGATTTGTGAATTGTTAGTGTTGAGCATTGCACAGGATTATGAAAAGACCACAGTTTTAATTGCAACATCGTATGTTTTTGGTCATGTACGGTCTATGTTAAGTTTTAGAGAAAGCTCTGTGAAGAAAACCTCATAGGCTTGTATAGATATGTCTAAAGTTTTAAAAGCATTTTTTTAAAGTAGGTTTTATCTTGGCAGTCTGTAAAATAATATCTCTTTATCACAAGGGAGATTTCAGAAAATAAGGTGCTTGGTTAACATCATGGTTCCATTATAGAAACATTACTGCAAATGGTTGGTGTGCAAAAAGAAACTGAAACAGAAAAAAACAGATAAGAAGTTTGAAATTATGTATAATTTTTCTGATGAATACTGAGTGATTAGTTATTCTTAAACCGCTTCTTCAATCAGTTTTTTTATTTGATTTGATTTTCAACTTCATATAAACTGGTAGAACAATGGCATCATCACACCTGTTGTGCAGATAAGATAATTCCCGTTTCCTCAGAAGTATCTAGATTTCTATGTATTTGTCAGGGTTCACATGTCACAGTGGCTCCTGTAAAAGAACAAATTATTTATCAAGCTAGTTTTATGATACAGGAGGGAACACATGCCTTCATTTTGTAGCACTGTAAGTAGACTAAAAAAATAAAACTCCTGCTTACTAAACCAAACTATGGAAAAGGAGAGTCTTAGTCCATCCCTTGTAGCTTTGTTTTTTTGGACAGCACATATTTTTGATAATCCTACTGTTCCCACAGCAAATATTTAACTATGTCTTTTTAATTTATAACTCTGATGTAACCTCTTGAAAACCAGAGCTCCTTCCGGGAAGTGTCTGTTCAGAAACTCTGTAGGTACACTCAGCTAGATATGCTTAGTCCTAGTGAAACTATGGTTTTGGCCATGATTTCTCCATATGACCATCAGCAAAAGGCAAAAAGTGAACTGAAATTTCACTCTACATGTGGGTATGATCTGGTATCATTTTATGATTAGGTCATCGCCTAAGCAGACTTTAAAAGACAACGATCTAGTTTGCTTCAGGCTAGAGCTGGAAGTCGTTTTGGTCAGTGAGTATAGAGAAGTTAGTATTTGCTTTGAGAAGGTCTTCTGATCTAGCTTTCTGGCATGGGAGCCATTTTTTTGTTTTGCTTTACTTTCTTATTCTCCCTACATGAAGGGATAGATTAATCCATGAATTCTTATTTTCTTTGTCACTGGGCTCCGCTCATGCCCATCGCAGTTTGAGGGGTTGTTCATCTTGTCAGTTGAGTCATCATTTTTCCAAGTTTGCTCTAGTAATTTCCTTTGTCTTCTTTGAAGATTCACTTTCTGTTAGGCCATTCAAAATTGGATGATGCCAGGAAACTGAAATAGGTTTAACGATAATCTTGTTCTTCTTTGTGTCATCCTCCTTCTCAAGGCAGTAAGCCTCTGTTTTTCACCCTAAATGCTTATTCAATACTCATCTTTTCATTTTCTGGCTAAGGGTCCAAGATGGAGGTATCTATGACATTGGGAGATTTCACAATCATGAACTGGTAAATTAATTTCTCCATAGGAGGAACAGTCTATAATGTTTAGAGGTTTTCAAAAAACTGCATTTCGTACATTGGGTCAGTTTGACTGTCTCTGAATGCAAATCTGTACGTCCTTCAATACCTTTCCACTGCATTTGCTAGTTCTATCACTTTGAGCCAGTCATTACATTTTAATTCTCTAAACGTTACCAAAAGACAGACATATGTCTTGTATCATATCCTCTAGGACATTTTCAAGTGTTTAACAATCAGTTAATTGTTTCTGGTTTTATTGGAGTAACTGTTTCACCTTGCCTCTCCATTCCACTATAAAGCTGGACGTGTTCTACAATACCTTTGGTAGCTTTGGTGTATATAAGCAGTTTTGGTGGTCTTCTAACCCACTTAAGCAGGGTGAGGGAAATGGGCTGTGCACTTTCTGTCTGATCAGACTCCTCATAGCTGAGACTGACCCTTGTAAGACCATTTTTCAACTGTTGTACTTCAGTGGCATGAAGATAAATGAAAAAATGCCTATCATTCTTCCTACTGGTAAATCAGAAAGTGGCTAAACTCAACCCTTTATACCAGATTTAGTGATAAGGAGTAGATAGAACACTGACCAAATGAAAACAAATAGGAAAACTTAATTTAGCTGTGTTAAACTTTGACTACACTATTGACTCTATTCTTTAGACCCTTGTCTAAATTTGGTTTTTCCATACTGGCATTTGCTAAGAAAGCCTACTACGAACCTGACCAATAAAATTATACTACAAGTATACTTGTGTTTCTGAAGTTGCAAGGCTACATGTACACCTCAGTTCTCATTTGTCAGAGATGAGAATATTTTAAACTATAAGAATTGAGTGAAGGTCAAGGAGCCAGGTGTTTTGTGTCAAGCAGCTGTATGCAGATTCGAGTCTTCTGGAAGCACAGAGTCTAGTCACTCTGAGGAGAGGTACCTGCAGCATCAGCAGAGTGTGGTCAGCCTCCCAGTTACCTGAAGGAGATCCCCTCTACCAGCAACACATCAGTCTAAACATCCATTTCTATGATTCTACATCAAATTTGATATGATTCAGTGTCACAGTAAGTAGACAAGCACCTGCCAGTGTTGATCCTGCCATAAGAGGCAGAGGACTGCAGCAACACATCTCAACTGAATTGGTCTTATTTAGAGTTGATTAGCATCTCTTTAAGACTCATTACAGAACATAGCTCTACGGTGAGAATGGTTCACATGTTTTTGTTAGTGCCTTGGTAAAGCAGTCATAGAATCATAGAATCATAGAATCATTAAAGTTGGAAAAGACCTCTAAGATCATCAAGTCCAATCGTCAACCCAACACCACCATGCCCACTAAACCATGTCCCTAAGCGCCACATCTACACGCCTTTTAAATACTTCCAGGGATGGGGACTCAACCACTTCCCTGGGCAGCCTGTTCCAATGTTTAACCACTCTTTCAGTAAAGAAATTTTTCCTCATGTCCTACAGATTAAGAGACTCTGGATTAAAGGACCACTTGCCATTCTTTCATTTCCTCTTCCTTGTTTCTAGGATTGTAAATCTGTACTTATACTGTTTTAAACCTGTATCTATACTGCTTTAGTAGCAGTGAATATGACCTCAGGTTCCCAAGGCTCGTGGCATGCAAACAGTGGATCCTGACACAAACCAACCAATTGCACCCACATTATATTTTGGTGGGGTGTTTTCATTGCAGAATTTGCTAATATGATTACTAATCCCAACCTGTCTGTCTCGTGCACACCCTGGGACCATGAAGCACATTGGAAAGATGAGGCCCTGTCCTCTATGGTTACTCTGGATTTGCCAGCAAGAAAGCCAAGACCTACAATTAGGAATCTTCCCTCATGGCCATCTATGCCCCCATGAAAACTAGGCAAACCAAGATTGGTGGTTAAATTCCTTCTTCTCCCACTAACACATTACACCCGGGAAGAATCATAACTTTTTCCTGCCTTGAACAGAAAGAGGGTCATTCTCCCTCTAGTCTGGCCAAAGGTTGTGACCTTCAGATCTTGGGGTCTGGCATAACTGAACAGGATACCTCTAAATGTTAAAGCAAAGTTTGCAGTTCACAAACACAGTGTCTATCTGTGACTACATTTCTTTCTCCGTTTCTGAAAGCCTTTCTCATCCTTTTGGAGTTCCTCCCTCTGCTCTTTATGCTGTCTTCTAGTTTTGGACCCTGAACTCCACGGGAGCTGGCTCTGCTGCCTTGCAGCAGCTGGTCATGCAAGGAGATGAAGCCTTAGGAGCCCTAGAATTACTTTGAAAAACAAGAGAGATCAACAGACCTTTAACAGTTCAAACATGTTTATTCAAACAGGAAAAGGGAAAACTAGGTCAAAGACCAAAAACGAATTTAGAAAAGCAAAACCAGACAGGAAAACAAGAGCATGCAGATAAGATGCACAGTATATAGACAAACACAACATGTAATAGCAAATAACACACAAATCATGTCAAAAAGAGTTCCCAGACATAAACATGAGGATATGTAGACAAAGGGACCTGAAGAAGCCCCTCATCTTCTTTCCTCAGCTCCAGGAAATGCTGCCAACTATGCCTTCATTGCCAATAAGATGTTTGTGGCTGGAGTAAATTCTGCTGGGATGCTGGGCATTTTTACCTTGAGAGGTGCCCACCTTTGCTATCTTTACTTTTTCATGGAGGCAACTTGAAGTGCAGTGTCTGTATGTTGTGCCTAGAGGCTCAGCAACGGTGTCAAGTAGGACTGAGACTGGGACTAATGGTCTCCCAAAGAAGCTGGCTTTTTTCTCTCCTTTTTGCTCCTAAGTTGTCACAGAAGCAGGGGTTGGCAATGCCTATTCCCTACTTTTTCATTGCTGACATGTTGCACATTTCAGGCAGAAAGCCCTCCCTAGTTGTCTGAATGGGACTGTGCACCAGCTCTTGCTGTGCTAGAAGACTTGGCACTGGGGGTGTAGAGGCAGTTTGCAGCAGCCTGAGCGAAACACTTCCCACCAGCAGCATCTGTGGAGACAGAAACAGTAACCGCATTAGATTCATTAAGATCTAAAGAAACGCAATAACTGGACCCTAATTAGCTACCTACACCCTAATGTTAAACATGGTAAGTTTACAAATGGATGCCTAGGAGACACGCACTTATTTGCAAGTTTATTGGGCTCTGGACCTCTTACATCAGGCACCAGTGACGTCACATTAAATTAGCTAACCATTAGTTAATGCCAGGGAACCTTGTCAGGGAACAGAACATGATTGCCCGTACTATTAAAATGTTAGAAAGGTCCTGGAATGGCTTGGAGTTTTCCATGGCTCCCTCCCAAAAAATTCCCAGGCAGCTTGGGATTTAACACAAGCAAGAGACAATTCTTCACAGGCCATTTTGGATGTAGCCATATTATTTTGTAGTATAAAACAGTGTGGATATAGGCCGTTCCATACCAGTTGTCTTCAGGGCCAAAGAATGGTCCCAAGCATATTTAAACTACTAGTACAGACAAACTGTAAGTGTGTGGGAGCCGAGAAAAAATTGCACAGTCCCTGGTCAGCCCTAATGATGTTTGCAATTTTGGGGCCAACTGGTTAAAGTGTGGGAGAAGAAGAAAATAACAAGCATAATGAACTAAGGATCTGGCCTATCATCATTGCATAAGAAATCTTACACTGTCAGTGTTTCTCCACTATGCCTCTCTGCAGGCTGGTCTGATTTGTGAGTGGATTAAGACTTTCATTTGGCTTCAGGTGTCCCTGTAGAAAACAGAGCAGGTATCTGAGACATATAATGACATACTGGATGTGTTTATTTCAATGGAGCAGATTGAGACATACAAGGACATGCTGTGTGTGTTTACTATCGAGTATCTTTGGAGGAGACGAAAGTGCTATGGAGAACAAGATGATAGAAGAATGAGCCATCTATGTGGGGCTGCTTGGTCCTGATAATATGGCTTTCACTGAATTGGCGGACATTTGTGACTTAGGTAGAGCTAAGGCAACTGTCATTTTTCTTGTTCCCAGGTGTGAGTTCCCACTCACTACAGCAGAGTAAGCTCCTGCAGCAGTGTACACTTTAAAGCTTGGTTCCTTCCCAGAAGCTTGTGTATGAACAATTTCAGACAGGTCCTTTGACACCTGCAGGACAGTTGTACGGGCTGGGCTGTAGGTTCTTCTGATGTGACCTGGCAGGCGGACACTTCTCCAGCATCCTAACCACCCTCACTGTACTCAGTATGACATCAGCACTGGGGTCAGGAGGTGGGGCAGGAGCAAGGGAGATTAGAGTGACGCCCCCACCAAAGGGACCACAGATCACCTGACTACAGAGCATAGCCACCTCTCTGTGTAGGGCTCCTACAAACCTTCATGACATAACCTGTCCTGACGGTTCTAACCCAACTGCACAAGTATACTGTCTTTGGCTTCTTAAATTTGAAACAGTTCTGCTCTGTGTTGTGGTGGATGCTGGCCTGGGCCAGCTCTGTTGCTAGGTTAATGGGAAATTTTCCAGCTGCAAAATTATGAATATGTGCTTCTTGTTCACAAGCTCCTTGATTCCTTTTGCACCTCATGCTGCTCCATTCTGAGCATCTGGCCTGGTGACAGAGCAACTAGCCAACAAATGAGGATGCCAAGGGTGTTATATCTCAGTGCTGAGGAATGTCGGCTATACACTGTGGGGCATGCTAGGCATCTTCTAAGATGCCTTTGTAGAGCTGCAGAGGTGTCAGGTTGTGTTCAGTCTGGTGAGGCTGAGTCCATGCTACTTGCAAGGACAGAGAGAGTAGGTACAGAAGTGAATCAGAGCGTAGTCTGTGTGTGTACATCAAAATGCAATAGTACTGTTTACAGCAATTGGAAAAAGTGGATGCTACACAATAAAATGTTTATTTGAACCAAAATAGACAAAGATACTAAAATATGCATGATTTTGGCCCTGCATCTCTGTACTGGATGTGAAATTGAGTAACAAGCCAACTCTTCTCATCTCTGTAGATCAATCAATCTCTAGGGACATATTAAAGGGTTATATAAAAATGCCTATGATTCAATTTCACTTTATTCAATTACATTCCATTAAATTACTTATTCTATTCTGTAAGAATACAATTTATAACCCCCATATTTGGTCATGCTGGAACCTTATGGCTTCTTCTTTGGAATACTTGAGAGATGAAAGTAACAAAAAGTCCAAGTATTCCTTAGAAAGATGCCACCTTAGAAAGATGTAAAAGATGTAGTGTGCTGGAAGAATTTTATCAAGCTTGTGCAGCTTATATCTGGATCCAAAGAAAAATGTGTTTTAATTAAATGCTAAAATACAGCTAAAATAGCACACATTAAAATGTTTTTCTTTTGAGTGTAGTGCTACACAGGACATAGAATGGAATGAAGAGAAACTTGTAACAGTTAGCTTTTGAAAACTTGATGCATTGAACTGTAAGTGCACAAAGTTGTACTAACAATTTAGCAATGCGTATAGTCTTTTCCAGTATTTTGGCAGTGCAGTTTATAGGTCAAAATACGTGCTTTCCCTACTTTTGCTCACATTTCAGGCAATGTGCGTCACTCAGAGACGTGCTGCATGGAATCTAAAGTTCAGTAGTTTTTGCTTTCAGTGGCATCTCATCTGATAACTTAAATGGTCAGGAATTAAAAAAAAAATCTTTTTCTCTTCATTAAATGTTTTTTTTTTCAGTATTCCATTCACATTTGTAGTAAGGATTAAAAATAATAACAATAAAAAAAGTGCCAGAACTGCCAGTAAGCAATCACTTCATTACTGGGAGTGGTCATCGCTACAAAGCTGATGATTTGCAGTGGTGCCACACACTGCAGCGGTGAAGAGAAAGGCTTTTTCTGTCCCTTCTGTGCTCAGGCTCTCCCCAGCAGATCTATGGACCTGTGTCTCTTTTGCAGGCTACGTACAATAGAAATTTCCATTCCCCTGCAGCCTCGCATACTCCCGTTTAATTCTTCATCAGTTCCTCAGATCCTCTTGGTTTTGATAGATGAGCCCCGCATTCCTGCTGAGCTGTCTGGCTTGGAGGAATATTTGAAGAGTAAAACAAATGAATGAAAAAGGTAAGTGATGGCACTGGTCCTTGAAAGTAGCTACCAAACCAAACAGGTTTTGATAACTAATTTTTGCATAGTGAAGGTTTGTTACTTTACATAGTGGAGCTACTTAATTTCTTTAATGCAAGCCTCTTTTTACAGATTCCTTTCAAAATTTGACAGAACAAGTATGCAAAACAATTTGTTGAGACAGTGGATAATTAGAGTTACTGAAAGATGCATGAAGGAAACATTTCTGAAAGTTCTCTGAAAATGTTAATACACCCATTACAAAATGCTACCCAGGGAAGTTCAGTCTTCTCGTGGAGACTCATACTGTCAAATTAAGACACAATTCCCTTCAAATAAGAGTGATTCATACTTTCTGTACAAAATCTGATTGAAATGTTAATAGCGGGTGGACAATAAGACTGGGCAATGAAAAAGTGCAAAATCTGCTCTTCCAGAAGCTTGGGAGGAAGCAATACTCTACCCTCACGTGCCAAAAACGTACCTTTTTGCATATGCATGTGGAAAGATGCTTTAACTGAAATTGTTCATATCTCTCCAAACATTAATGTCAGCGTACCCATACAATCATTCAAAGGACACAGCCATAAAGCAATACTGTACAATTTCCAATGCCACGCTACTCTTCTACAAGGTGAAATAACAAGGAGAAGTAAAAAAAAAGTCACAAAAATGCATGGAAGAAAACACCCAAAATAAATCCCCCAAAAAGATTAGCATCATGCTCAAAGATATTCCAAGGACTGAAAGAGTAGCTAAGTTTATTAGATAAACATTGTCTAGTGAATAATTAACAGGTCAGCTTCAAGGTGAAGATCAATATAGACTGTTCTTTTGTTTCTGTTGTTGTGACTGAGATGTTTTAATGTCTAAAAAAGCATTATACCAGGTAATCCTGGCAGGTTTAGGTGGGAGATTTATTTATTTAATGCATCATATTGATTTCATTTCTAGATTTAAGTTATACTTTTGATAAGTATCCATGATTCATGGGATGACATATAATACGGTGTTTCATCCATTTTATAGTTATGCATACACAAATGTTAAATGAACACTGTTGTTAAGGTCACAATACTAGCCAGTCAAAAGGCTGAAAATGTTCCTTCTGTAAATACATTTTTATAAAATCGGGGATTATGTACTATTTATTTCATAGGGCCCCTGCCTCTTTTGGCATGAAGCATAGATAGGAACGGAACTTGTTAAGTTAAAGAGATTATAGAGTGCATTCAGAAGGATTTCTTCCATGTTTGTGACAGAAGTTGAGTAGTGAATGCAGCAAAGGCTTCCAGGGAGAAAAGAACAGGTCAGTGGTTAAGGCAATTGAATGCTGTCTTGAAAGCTGAATTATAAGCTTGCCCCTGAGTTTGTAATTGATGCTATGCAAGTTACTTACATTTATCATAGGTGGCCACTAACCAATTTTTTCAATGGCTAATGAGAATCTGATTTATCAATGTGCTGACTACTTAAATCTGGATCTGAAGTGAATGAGAGCTATATGTGGGTAAATGAAGTGTGACATAGTGCTAAATAGTTACAAAAAAATAAAGTCCTAGACTGCTCTCATATGAGACACCTAAGCTTTGTGGATTCTTTTATCTTAGCTCCTTTGGATCTCAGAATTCCCACTTGTTAACTGAAGATAATAGCATGCCTTGGTTTTGTAGCAATGCTTGAAAATAAATAAGCTAGTATTTTAGAAGCACTCTGTCAAAATAACCATAGAAGAAAAAACACTGGCGAAATCTGTAGTTCTGTATTCAGAGCATTACTTGAACAAAATACAATAGGTAGGACATAATTCCAGATCGAGTGGGAGAAACGGTGGAAAACTTCTCATTAAATAAGTACTTTCTATTCCAGTGTAATGCATGAAACAGGGCTCCAGAAAAAAAATGGTAAATAACCAGGTACACTAAATGATATAGTAAAATAATACGCATGCAGCTGTGAAGCAATTTGAAGTTTCACAGACCTGGTGTTCCCCAGCTCCTGAGTGTTCTGGCATGGCTCCAATGTGGATGGATATTCATGCAGATCGCAAGAGAACCCCTTATGTCTGCTTACTTGCCAAATACAATGCCTAGACCATGGGCATGTTAGAGCCTAAACAGTTTTCTGACAAAGTAATGGCCTTGACAAAGTTCTGAGTAGATTAAAACAGGATCTTAAAGATGAAAGAGAATGGCAGTACAATAAATGATAATGTTACTAGCACTGTCTAGGACATAGTGCTATCACCACAAATGCCCACCCTCATGGCCCAAGAGAAGCACTTCCTACGTCTCTCTGGGGAGAAGCTTCCCTTCTTTCCGGAATGGATCTGACAATTCAGCAGAGTGTCCAGAGGGCATTTACGGTGGCAAAAGCAAATGGGTGGTGCAGAAGTTTATTGCCCAAAAATAGAACAAGCCTCAAAATGGAAATTCATTATTAAGACAGAAAAGAGGTGACTGATACAATGAGCTAATAGTTCAGTTACATTTAGGTATCCATAACCAAGGAGCTGTAACAGTGGGTAGGTACGTACGCTGTGAATGGGGTATAAAAAAATATGTGAAATTTTCTACTCTTACAGTGCTTTTTTACACAACAAGATAAACATACGGGGTAACTGGTGCTAATGTTTGGTACCAACCCAGCTGCAAAGTATTTTCTGTCTCAATCTTGTGGATTTGACAAAGGTCAAAGGTCAGGAAAGACCACCATGTTGACAAGACTGACAGCAGGTCAATAAAAAGGCCCAGGAAAATACACTATGCTTATCTGTTACAACTGCCATATAAGTATTATTTTACAGGCATTTTCCCTGCAGTACGCTTTACATCCTTACAAATATGCTAGGAGATATTATGAACTATGTCCTTATCATTTGAGCTAGGACGCACTACTCAAGGAATCAGATACGTCGCAGTAACACGGTACTGCACACCACATATGGCCGTGCTCTTACCCACAACTCCTGCTGTGAAAAACGATGACAAAACACTTCCTTGTGGAGCAGGAGCAATTCAAATAGCCAAAATTTTTTGTTACTTTTTCTGTTGATAACTCTGAGAGGTGAGGTAACACATTGTAGGACAAGTTTTGCCATGAGATAGGATTATGACAACTTAGAGAGAGTTGTGCATTTATGTATGGGAAGAAAAAACTTATTTGGTGATCTGGGACTTCGTATTAGCTTTACGAAGACTTTAGATTATCACAGGATTCACTTGTTACCACGACAGTGGAAAGCATTCCTTTGACTTCACTTTCTCTAGTGTATGTGCACAGTACTGTGCATATTCATAAACAAAATAAAAATCTCTGCTGAAACAGGTACCTGCCTGCTTCATCCCCCTCTTCCTCTTCCCCACCGGGGAGAGAATAACGAACGCAGCAGCTGTTAGTCCCCGCTTAAGGCACTCAAGAAAAGTGCTCAGAGATGACACCCGAGAAGAGGGACCGAGGGGACCAGGACGGGGACCCGGGGGCGCCGCGGGCTGTCCCGGCCCGGGCCGGGGCTGGGCGACAGGGTGCCGGGGGCTGGCTCCCTCCCGTCCCGCCCCACCGCCCCCGGGGCGGGCCGCCCGCCGCTGCGGCCCATATAGGGGCGGCCCGGGGTGCTGGCGGCACTCGCTGGGGAGGGGAGCACGGTCCTGTTCCTCCCTCCTGACGGCTGCTTTCCCTGGGCCGCGCAGGTGAGTTGCCGGGGCTGGGCAGGAACCGGGGGGCGGCCGCCGCCGGGGACTGCGGGCCGCTCTCCTCCGCCGGGCGCGGCTCTCCACGGCAAAGCGCGTTGTTTCCCCTGCAGGCTCCGCCCGGAGAGAGGCAGTTTCGCCGTCGCGCCGCTGCCATGGCTTCAGTACCCTCCGCCGGCTGCCTCCTGGCCAAGAACCAGTACTACAGAAGTAAGTGCTCAGGGGGGTCGGGAGGTGCCCGCACCCGGCCGGGGGGGCTCCTCTGGAGGAGGGAGGCTGAGCCCCCCAAGCCTCTCCCGAGGAGATGTCCGGATTGTTGCCGCTCTGGAAGAGTCAGAAAGTGTTTCAGGGGATGTCTGGATGAGCTGGAAGCAAAAGGGTGTCTTTGCCTGGTAGTTTTTAGTTGCTTGGAGAGTTTTTTGTTATATTAAGGAACTTCAGTTTTAATGAGCATCTGCTTCTGGTTATTCATCTACTTTTTTCCCCTATTTAGAATTGTTTATTAGGGATATGTAATACTTTTTTTTAATTATAAAACATGACATAGAAAAAGCGTTAGCCCAGAAAGTCCTGGCTTCTAGCTGTACTTCATGTACAGCTGTACAGTGGGATCGAGTGCACCCTCAGCAAGCTTGCAGATGACACCAAGCTGAGTGGTGCGGTCAATGTGCCAGAGGGATGGGATGCCATCCAGAGGGACCTGGACAAGCTCAAGAAGTGGGCCAATGTGAACTTCATGAGGTTTAACAAGGCCAAGTGCAGGGGCCTGCACCTGGGTCAGGGCAACCCCCAGTATCAATACAGGCTGGGGGATGAAGGGATTGAGAGCAGCCCTGACGAGAAGGACTTGGGGGTACTGGTGGATGAAAAGCTGGATGTGAGCCAGCAATGTGTGCTCGCAGCCCAGAAGGCCAATCGTATCCTGGGCTGCATCAAAAGAAGCGTGGCCAGCAGGGCGAGGGAGGGGATTCTGCCCGTCTACTCTGCTCTGGTGAGACCCCACCTGGAGTACTGCGTCCAGCTCTGGAGCCCTCAGCCTAAGAAGGACACAGACCTGTTGGAGTGGGTCCAGAAGAGGACCACAAAAATGATCAGGGGGATGGAACACCTCTCCTATGAAGAAAAACTGAGAGAGTTGGGGTTGTTCAGCCTAGAGAAGAAAAGGCTTCAGGGAGACCTTATTGCAGCCTATCAGTACTTAAAGGGGGCTTATAAAAAAGACGGCAGCAAACTTTTTAGCAGGGCCTGTTGCGACAGGACAAGGGGGAATGGCTTTCAACTACAGGGGGGTAGATTTAGACTAGATAGAAGGAAGAAATTTTTTAAGCTGAGGGTGGTGAAGCACTGGCACAGGTTGCCCAGAGAGGTGGTGGATGCCCCATCCCTGGAAACATTCCAGGTCAGGTTGGACGGGGCTCTGAGCAACCTGATCTAGTTGAAGATGTCCCTGCCCACGGCAGGGGGGTTGGACTAGATGACCTTTAGAGGTTCCTTCCAACCCAAACTGTTCTATGATTCATATTTACTTTGCAGGCTTAGACAGAACACAAGTCATGTTTTTGTTTCTAAATATGTGAAATAGTCACTGGTTTGAGAGTGTGCCTGGTGTATTAGGATCCCTCTGTACAGGATGGACACTGCAGTGAGAGTATAGGATTTAGTTGTATCACAATGAAAAGTAGAGCGATCAGGTTGTTTTGGACTTGAATATTCAAGCATAGACTCATTTGTCTTGATAGCAATGTGTACATGGTCATAAGATTTGTCACTATTTCAGTGAAAGTTATGCAAACGGATCTCTGCTTTTAAGTGAAGAGTAAGTAGATTGAGAGATCAACTTAAATAAAAGTAGTAGAATGGTGTATAAAATATAGAAGTTATACTTTGTAGCTAAGTAAACTTATCTTTTAGATTGCTTCCTCCAAGATAGCAGGTTTGAAATTCTTGGCACAGAAATAGTGTACTCTCTCAAAGCATTTTATTCATTATGTGTGTCTCTGTTTTCCATGAACAGCAAGACAGAACTCGGAATCCAGTGTTTCTTCCAGCTCCTCCTGTTGTTCGGATGCTGTGAACATTGCAGACCAGGACAAAGCATTTCATGGTATTGCTCCTTTCTTTCAAACACTCTTCTGGTTCTGTCCGTTTGTTATTCAGCCAGCGTCTAATGGTGTGGGCTCTTTCTCCTTTTGCAGGGTTACCTGAATTAATTGATAAATGTTGGTGGATAAAAAGCTTTTTCCATAGTGAACCATCTCCACCAACTGTTGGCAGAAAAACACTATCAGCAAGCAGGTGAGTCCTGTTTTTCCAATGATGGGGATAACTTACTCATTCCATTTTCCTTTTGGTGAAAGTGTTACTAAACAAGTCATAATCAGCTAAAACAATCTGGGGGGTGCAATGCTATTTTGATGACTTAAATAAAAGATACTACAAGTGTACGGCTATAGAAGCTTCCCATGTTTTCATTTTAATAAAGGAACTCGTGCTACTTCACATTAAGCAGGTGCTAGTGACTATTACTGTTCTACATTTATAGTGATATTTATTTAATCCTCTACCTATAGCACTTGCACATGCATTTATGCAGTTTACCCATTTTACTTGATGTTAAGAATCTGATATGAATGCATTCAAAAATACAGATAAATAGGCAGATAAATATCTCTGAGGAGAATATAATTATAATTCTACTCATAACCTTTTTATGTATATTTCTGCAGTGCCAACAGTTGAATAGGACAGCATGCTGACTTCACTGACTGAGATGCTACGTACAGACTTGTTTTTCCAAGAGGCTTGGGATCTTCCTAATGTCTGGGTTCAGCTGCAAGAAGAAAACAAAACCTTTAGGAGAGTGGAAAAGTGTGTTTTCAAAATATTTGTCAGTAGCTTAAATGATATTGCTTAATGGACGTGTCCATGGCCTACCTTGTTCATTAGAGTTGCTATAACTTGAGATGTCTCTCTAATGGAAGTTACCTGGATTAAATATGCTGGTGACTTACTTAGATAGTTAGAGAAAAATGGCAGTAAAAGTAAGATATTGTAGGTTTAGGAGAAACGTGTATTGAATGACTTTGCAATAGGTGATACTGTTGAGTTTTACCTTTAAGATACCAGCTCTATAGGCAGTCACACTGATGTAAACAAGATTCAGACATATAGTCCAGAGTAGGACTGCTCTATGGTACATGTTTTCTATCAAGTATTTGTGTACCAGTTTCAGGGAGTAAGTTTACAAGAATGCTTGTTAATAGCTTTGCTTTTAGAAAGCCTAATTACATGAAGAAACAGTAATTAGTTTGGTCTCTGTTTGAGCAGGGTGCATAGATCCCAACCTCAAATACCCAGGTACAACTTTCATTTATGTCTACACTTGTTGGTATTTGAGGACAGAATAGAAGAGAGACAAGAAACCAGTAATCCTAATGGACACTGACATCTTCCAAGTAGAAGAGCAGCCTTAGTCATAGTTGATATTCCTAGCTCTGTTTTAGATTACTCTCACCTGCTTTGCTGTAGCTTAAAGAGCTACTTGTTCCCAAGTGACTAATCCTGTCAATATTCACTGCTGTCTGTCAGCTTAGTTATGTGCTATGTCTGGCAAAGTGTTTGACTCAAAGTAGTCAGCTTAATGTTATTAACCAAGTGTACCTTTGTCATGATTTGTGCTCTTGAAAGATACTGTAACATAGCTTCACTTGGTCTTCAGCATTGCAAAGCAGCACACCAGATTGTTTATTCTATCGGGTATGACTGAAATGCATCAGAGGTCATAGAAAATAACAAGTATTTGGCTGGATGATATAATTTCTGTAAATTATATACAACTTTTTGATGTGCTATCCCTAAACCTACCTGACCTTTGTCCATCGCTGGATGAACTAGCAATAGCAAACATTAATGTAGCCAACACTTTTCATTATAGGTTAATGGTTGTCATGGTTATGCATAACTCCAAAGTGTATCAAGTGACTACTTCAGGAAGCTTGCAGTTTTGGTGGAGACAATAAATGTGTGGCACATGACAATAGAAAAGAACACAATTCTGAAAACAGTTTCAGGAATCTTTAAATTGACTTGTTATGTATCTTACTTTACTGCTATTGTGTAGTTTCATCTTTGTCCTTTCTCTAAGTGTACAGAATGAACTATTTTTTATACTAAGATTTTTTTTTATTAATAAAGATATAATCAGTATTTGGGCTGACTTATTTTTGGCATCCAAAGACAAACTGGTGTTCAGTGTTGCTTGTGGTGTGGTTGGTGGGTGGCTTTTGGGTTTTTTGGGATCTGTGAGGTTTTTATGTGAAGTATTAGTAAAATTTAAAATTCTCACAGAAGTCTTTGTGGTGTCTGTGTGTGTGTCGCATTCTTCCTTTAGTCACTTTAAAGTCTGATGTGAGGTGAAAAATGAATGGTGGAATGCAAGCTGGGAAAAAGACCCTAACACCTTTTTCTATAACATCATGTTGTAAAGGAAGGAAAAAAGACAGACTTGCTAGTTGCAAGAAGGTGATTGTGTCTCTTTTTGAAGATGCTTGAAGCCATGGAAGAAAGAAATGCTGTAGCTCTTTATTGTACATGAGAAATACAGGATTCAGAAACGCTGTGGAAAAGTACAGTGATAAGCTTCCATATTGCTTGCTGAGCTTAAGCTGCTTCTGTCCTTACATAGTCAGAAAGTGGGGTGCAGCACATGCTGAAAGAGCTGATAAGCTGTTAAAAACCAAAACACTTATTTTTTTTCAGGGGGAAAGGCTGGAAGAACAAGTGGAGGGGGACTGTATATTGTTTGCATTCATCTGCTTAGGCTCTATGAACTACTTGTTTTTGTAATGGCATCATGGCGATAGAAAACTCTGTTCCGGAGAGATGCCCTCACCCCATCCCCATCATCTTTTACTGTGATCAGCTCAGCATTGGAGCGGCACCACCGCCAACTCACAGTTATTTGTGCCAGTTCTTCAAACTATAGTTATCCTGCAATGAATCAACTCTATTAAATAACATCGAATGTTGCTATGACAAACTCCTGAGAGGATATGGGTAAATGGGACATTAAAGTGCTTGCTATCAAAGAGCTGCATTTTGTTACATCATGGTAATAAGGAAACATCAATTTTCTTGAATTAAATGTCAATATAATGTAACTTTGTGGGGGGAAAAAGCCAAAATTAAATGTTTTAAAGAGAAGCCTAGAGAAATATGAAGGGAAAACTGTATTGTCCAGCTTAAATGCAGCTTAGAATAAGAAAAACAGGAAAATAATGTGATTTTAATACCTATCTGGGTAAGACGGGTGCAAATGTTTGATAAAGATTAATTGTAGTAGAAAAAAATATTTTTTTTCCTGTTAGAAGGGCTATAGGTAGAGATTTATTTTGATGAAGTTAAGCTGTATATTGTTATCCATCTGGAAAAAAATAAGTATCATAAACAGGACTTGTGCCAGCATGTAAGTACTAAGTTAGATTCAGCTACCGTCACCAAGTTAGGAAGAGAGAGACGGACTTGAAAACGACTTTATTTTGCTCTAATGCACGTATAGCAGTGATATTCAGTAATGGGCTTCCATTTCTTTCCTAAAAGGAAAACCTAAGTCATAGTCTACTGGTCCTAGTAGTACCCCATTTTAGGAGTCAAAATAAAAGAGAAATCCTGTATCGTTTCTTTTGGTTCAAGAAGGATGAAATCTTCCTGTTGAGCACATTTAGAGAGAGAAATTCATTACCATGAAGTCATTTTTTTCCCATTTGCTGTGGTTTGGAAGAAATACCATAAAATTGCATTTCTTTCCAAGGATTTTCTTGCCTGTATGTGAGGTAAGCAATACTACCTATTGTGGATGGACAATAGTAAGGATTAACTGTAAAGACTATAGCTATTGCTATGAAATGGGATTTTTTTTTTTGTATGCTAGCCTTTTCTGCAGAAGCAAGAGTGATACATGAACCCATTTAAGAAACAGGTTTTCAATATAAGAACAAAGAGCAAATCAAACTCAATTTGAGTTGTTAGGAATAAGTAATTTTTTTTCCTAATATGTGCAGTGATTAAGACTCCCATAAACAATGTGCTTTAGCATTCCTTTGTAACTTCTTTGGAAGGGTAATTTCTGTTTGTGATATTACAACATTCTGATATTTTAAAATATGTGCAAATCCCTCTTTTTTTTTTAATGATTTAACTAATCATGCATTATTTCTTCTTGAAAGCAGACTCTTTCTTATTGTCACTTCTCAACTCTTCTGCAAAGGAAAACCCAAGCAGGGTTCATTCAGCCATTTCTACCAGGATTAATGTTTGCAAAACATTTCTCAGATTATAGCACTTACAGCTGGTGACTGAAAATTTTGACCATGACCATGTTCGGCGTCCTGGCTGACTTCAGTGATGGAGGGATTCTGTCAGATTTCTCTTGTCATGCACTTCGTCATATGCCATTTTAAGCTGTTCTGGTAGTAGCAGATGTGAACTATACTGTATGTAATCACTGGAAGATAGGTCTTTGTAATAGAAAGAGGCTATTGCTAATAGGGAAGAGAATCAGATCAGTATATTGGGAGGAAGTCAGGGGAAAAGCATCTTTTTTTCCTTTTTTCCACTTCTCTCTCTCTCAGAAACTGTAGAGAAAGAAATCACTGTTTCCCAATCCTATGCCGAAAAAGAAGATTCAGATCCCAGTTACAATACTCAATGGTATGTTCAGAGACACTCAATTGACTTTTTATCAAAAATAGAATTATAAAAGTGCTTGTAGTCATGATGATAGGACATGATCTGGACAGAGACATAATATTTTTATTAGATCAACTCATAACAGGAAAAAAAGGGCTTGTACACTCAAAAAGTTGTTGCTTTTCTTAGCTGTGTCAGCCACTACAGCTCCTGAAAACTTTGCCATCTTTAGCTTCAGTAAAATTAATTTTCACTTATACCCATAAAGCAGAACCCATAATCTCACTTGTTTAGTTGAGGTAGCAGTACTGGGTGCAAGATAAAAATGTTTTGTCAGTTTGTGAGGTGAACTGAGGCACAGCCTCTACCATAACAGAAGAGGACTGACAGGACTGGCTGGACGTCAGTCATCCTACTGGGATCATCTCCTGGACAGGCTCAGGCCAGGATGTCCAGGAGAAATGCATCAATACTGGGAATAACTTTTTAAAAAGACATTATTCAGGTTTTGTTTTGTTTTGTTTTTTGCTCTTGGTCTTTTTGCAATAAGTGAAAAACCATCTCATCCTGATTTTGAAGTAGTCAGTGATGGAGAGTCTGTAAAACACCCTAGTAAAATTTTCAATGGTTGATCACGCTCACCCTTAAAGATCTTCCCCATTGCTGCCAGCTTGAATTTCTCTGTGAACAGCAGTTCAGGGGTTAGTCAGGAATGCACGCCTCAAATAACAAGTAAAAAAGTTTTAAAATGCTGATTCTGCCTCCTCTTCAAGGATCTTGACAGTGATTTCCAAAGAGCTTGTATCATTTTGTTTAATTCCCAGCTACACCGACGTCAAGAAGTATTTCAGCACAATAGGAGCGGATCAATAGGTGGAAGCAGCTGAAGATATGTTTTTTGCTTCTGTGAGTCAAAGCTAAAAGCCAGGCTCTTAGAGTATATTTCCCCACTCTAGTTTATTTATTTCAGATTGGGTGAGGACATGCAAACTATTGCTAAGTAAGCCAAATGAGAAGGAAAAAGGTGATGGTGTGGTTTTGGGATGGCATAAAAATGTTGGCCAGTTTGAAATCTTGGCCCCTAAACCACATGGTTTAAGTTGATTCACTTGAAAATGGAATTTAATGAATAGATTCCTTAACATCTCAAATCATAATAGGTTTAAAGAGTTCTACCCATTGCAACTAGCTACTTGTATGAAATAACACACAAATTCTCATTTTTTTAAAATTTCATTTTAAAATAATTTGCAATCCTCTCTTTGATGACATGTATTGTGGAATTTTTTGTGTTTAATTCCATTGTCACATTATATATAGAGTAGCTTCTTCATCTCAAAAAATCCCACTTTAAATTTTGAATAAAATTTTGGAACCTATAACAGGTTCTTACAATAAACCTATTTTAGATATAATCTATCTTTCTAAGAACCTCTAAATTGCAAGTTTCACTGTCTCATAATAGTGCAGAATTGAAAAGATTATACTAGGGGTAAAATACACAATGAAATAAGTTCCTTTGAATAAGTATTTTCCCATCATATTTTAACCAGTTTAATTTAATGCTGTCATGACTCCAGCTCAGACCCACCGTACGTTTAAGTTCAGGTGATACCTAGAATTACTATTGAATCACACCGACAGGATGTGTTAGTGGCTAGACAATTTCTCCATGGCAGTAGCAGATTGAGTGAGGCTTGAATGTAAAAGGCAAGGTAAATGTACGTTGTATGTAGTAATCCCTTCACATTCTGTCACAATAAAATGATTGCCTACAAAATACACGATCAATTTGGGGAAAAAACCCAAAACACTCCACCAAAAAAACCCTCCCTGTTCTCATTCTGTGCTTTCCAGAAACATATTTTTCTAGGTGAAGCATTAGTTGCTTTGTATTTCTTTCTAATCTCATTGCAAAAGAATGACAAGCTGAAATGCATTAAGCAAACAGGTTGTTACTTTCACTACTTATTTTTCCTGGTTGTCATAATTATTGTCCTACATTAATCTTATGCCATTATTGCTTAATGTATTTAGTGAGGGAGCTGTTTGTTCTCTGTTTATCTATCACCACACTGTGAATGTAACAGGAGTGCTATCTGGAGGGGGCAGCTTTGTGGTATAAACACTTTTTAAACACCTACACACCGTTAAAACAGAGCTCCGGTGACTAAGCGGGTCAGCTCAGATCTTCTGAGATAAATGTGCGTAGACTGTAACTCTCTCATGTAAGGACTGATTTTTATTCTACATTTTTACAACATAGCATTGGATATTAATTTTGAAAGGCTTCAACTGCTAGGCATTATAATATTATATGAGGCCTTTATGACTAATTCTGAAAATGGATGTCCTTTCACTTCTTTTTGGACATTAAAACATCCACAGCATTTATTATATATTTTAAAGGAAGACTTGCCCTGAGTAAGTACTACACTTTATTGGCCAAAACATTCCTCAGCTGAGGACAGGCCTATTTCTGTACAATATCAGTCAAATACTATATCCTCCATATGTTTAACTTGCTCACACTCATAGCATTTAGTTCAGCCCCGAACAGGAAAGTCACTTGAGATTTATTTAAACTGAAGGCCATTCTTCAATGTCACCTAATGCTGAAATCCACTGAGATCGAAAGTGCTTTTCATAATAAATAAATGTAAATTCATTGGTGGTTGTTGTGGTTTAATCTCAGTCGGCAACTAAGCACCATGCAGCCGCTCGCTCACTCCCCCCCCACCCGGTGGGATGGGGGAGAGAATTGGAAGAGCACAAGTGAGAAAAACTCGTGGGTTGAGAGAAAAACAGTTTAATAATTGAAATAAAATGATGATGATAATAATAATAATAATAATAATAATAATAATAATAATACACAAA
Source organism: Aptenodytes patagonicus (assembly GCF_965638725.1). Classification (NCBI taxonomy): domain Eukaryota; kingdom Metazoa; phylum Chordata; class Aves; order Sphenisciformes; family Spheniscidae; genus Aptenodytes; species Aptenodytes patagonicus. The sequence goes on along the minus strand of NC_134950.1, from coordinate 46,700,794 downwards.
GCAAGTGATGCACAGTACAATTGCTCACCACCTGCCGACCGATGCCCAGCCAGTCCCCGAGCAGCGGCCCCCCCGGCCAGCTTTCCCCAGTTTATGTACTGAGCATGACGTCACATGGTATGGAATGTCCCTTTGGCCAGTTTGGCTGTGTCCCCTCCCAGCTTCTTGTGCACCTCCAGCCTTCTCGGTAGAGCATGGAAAACTGAAAAGTCCTTGACTAGTGTAAGCATTACCTAGCAACAACTAAAACATCGGTGTGTTATCAACATTGTTCTCATCCTAAATCCAAAACACTGTACCAGCTACTAGGAAGGAAATTAACTCTATCCCTGCTGAAACCAGGACAGTGGTGGATTTGAAGTATAAAAATAAAAAGGTCACAAAGTGAGCAGTTGTGATACTCATTCCCACCTACCTAAAATCCTAATGATAAATATATATAGAAATCGCTATGGCTCAAAGCATCACAGAGATGAAGTTTACGTCAATGCTCATTCACTCACTCTCCTCTCCCCCAGTTGCCCTCTGCACTAATTTAAAAAACCCCAAACAATCTTTTAGCACCTACACAAGAATAATACAGAAATTATATAGAAAGGACAGCCAGGGCAAACAGCAGTCCCTTTAATCCTTGAATGGGTCAGCCTATCTCCGGACATATATGTTTCCATCTCTGGTTAAAAGAAAAAAAAGTATTTTGTTGTGGCCAAGAAATAAACTAGACCATATCAGAAGCTCAGAAAGACCAGGCACTGGTATCATTTATATTGAGCCAACCCTCAAGTAAGGAAAATGGATTGAAAGAATCCACAGCCTCACTGTAAAACACAATCTTTTACCTCAATAAAACCTTGACTTTTTGGCTGAAAAATATAAAAAAATAACATCCCTGAAATATGTTGACAGGATATGTTCCTGTGATGGCTAGTGGGAGTTTTGTCTAAGACATCTTTTATGGGCTGGTCTTCTCAGGAATTGCTTCCATTGTTTCCCCCCCCCCAGTTTTATGTACATGTTCCATTAAAGTGGATTAAGTCTTTATTTGGAACACGGTGATGGGCTGCAGCCAAGCAAAAACTCCTTGAGACGTACCCCAGGTGTGTATTCAATTCAAAATGTTGTGAATTTTGGGGCAAACATAATTCTTTAAAAATCTGTAGTACTTCAGTGAAAGAACAGAAAAAATATATGTCAAAACATTTTGACTGACCGTAATAACAACTGCTACAAGGAGATATAGTGTGAGGAATCAGCTGAATTTAACATTAACCTGCAATATCAGAGAGAGGAAGCATTTTACTAATCTCTGAGAAAGCAACGCTAACCACTGTAGTAAATTGCATGTGGGGGCTTGATTCTCCCTTCCTTTCAATAAACGGTTGGACTTGATGATCTTAAAGGTCTTTTCCAACCTAAATGAGTCGATGATTCTAAACAGCACTAGCAGTGATATCTCTACTTAGACCAGAGCCATCAAATGGGCAGGCTGAGAGGAGGTAAGGAGGATGAATAAGCCAAACTCTCACTGGCTGCTGCAGTTTATCAGAAAGAAAATCTGCAGGCTCATCTGGGGTCCAGACCTAACATGACTAATTTCTTGTCACAGAACTAGTGGAGGTTGTCCAGCATTTTACAGTAAAAGATAGAGGCTTTTTTTTGTTTGTTTGTTTGTACCCTGACAAACACTTTACGTATAGGGACTGAAATCTCTAATGAGCTGAAAATTCTTGGGCAAATGGATGCCCAGAAAGTGGTGCTGGTATTTTTTTAGCTCCTGAGAATTTCTCCCTGAAACCTAGCTACATATATTATTATGGTTTTGATATGCATTTAGCTTAAAATAATGCAAATTCATTAACTGAAGTTACTTTTTATTTACAAAATTTACAATATGAAGAGTGACTGCAGCTTATGGCAGAATATATGTAAGGACATATTTTTAGTAGGATTTCAGCTACTTCAGTATGCATTTAGTTGATGAACGGGATGCACTTTCAGCATGCACAAACAAAGGATATTTTTATGGTGCCTTTTCAGGATTGAAAAGACTGTTCAGCTGAAAGTAAATTTTAGTTAATAAACCTCACTTCCATTTCCCTCATGTGGAGGAGTGACCTAGAAAGAACACTGCTCATATTTGGCAGCTGAAATACTGTACTACAAATACAGGATGAGGAGTTCATCTCACGTAGCTCCTTATTTCCAAGAAATCCAAGTGCCTCTAGTATTACATAAGTCACCCAGGACACTAGAATTGAAGTTACTGTGCTGAGGCTTGCTTAGCACTGTTCTATAATTAGTTGGCAAGTCAATTCAACATTTATTTCAAGTGTATGAAGGAGAAGCAGATTCATGAATAGATAATAGAGAAGGCATACATTGTCTGAACACATTAGTTTAAAAAAAGTGTTCTTAAAATACTGCTTTATTGAAAGCGTGCATTTGAAGATCTTAGATTATTCCATTTGCAAGTCAACATATTATGTGCATTACACTTGTATTAAATTATTATGCCTCAGCTAAATAAACGCCCTCATCTCTGATGCTTCACTTTTATAAGCCTCCTACAGTAATGTGTGTAAAGGCACATGGGAGAGAAGGAGAGAAAGAATTCTTTGTACTTTCGGTGTTTATTGAACAGCACAGTTTTTGGGTCATCGCAAAATGTAGGCACAATTTGAGCAGTAAAAACATAAGCAAAATCTCTCTTTTGAGAATGTTCTTTTGAGATTTACCAGGATTTCCTTTAGCATTATCTAATTAGCCCTGCTTTCTGACACAACATGAAATGAGGACACAAAGAGTTCTGAACTTGTGGGGTGGTGTGGGGTTGTTTCATGAGTTGTACATTAAAAAATCAACTGATTGCAACACGTGCAGTCAGTATTTAAAGACATGGAAAGCCAGAAATGTTTGAGAGGGGAGAGACAGGAGCAGAGAAGGTGGAATATAAACCCTCTGACTTTAGCTTACTTCTTCCTTCTGCAGTTTTCTGAAAAATCTGAAGTGACCATTTGTTATCAAATCGATTTTTTCCACGTTATAACTATTCTACTTTTGCCAGTCAAGACTCTGGCTGGACAGGAATGGGAATACTTAACATCAGTGATTTGTAACATACAGGGTCTAAAAGTCAGAATCTAAAACAGAACATCAGTAGGTACAAGCTTTTTCTTTCACTAACAGGTAAAATGTTATCGTAAAGCCTATATTAATATAAGGGTAAAACAACAATGTTATATCTTACCAAATGCAAAAAATAATATTTCTGGAACTGATTTATATACTTTATAATGCTCATTAAACAGCATAGTATGTATTTACTGAACTACAGCCCCTTCCCCCAAAATTAGCATTACTATATTATTGTATGCAACACAGTGTTTAGCATTGCCACAGAAACTCTTACTTGCATACCCAAACTTTTTTGGCTGTGTAATCTTAAAACTGTATTAGCATCTTTTATTTTCTTTCATATAAAATGGGTAATGCTGCATGTATTTCGTAAAGGAATCTACTTCATTTCCTAGTTCCCTATCTTCAGTCTCATATCAAACCACCAAAGCACCACTAATGATGCCTTTGCCTAATTAGTGGGGTCTGTACTAGGATAAGTTTATAATCAAGGATGCTGTGTAATGGTGCTTGCATTTCTGCAGGGAGAATTGTTTCTGAACATACTGAATTCTTATAAAGCAGTTTTCTTTTTCCTAGCAGATTGCTCCATTTTTGTAAAAAGACTCACTTTCATGCATGTTTATTTGTGTACATATAAACTTACATTTAGGAATGGTCATACATTGTATATATTAAAATTGCTTTTATTGTTAAAATCTAACAGTAATAATATTAAAAATAGTAATTTTTGTATTCATTATAATGCTTATGCAAGCATTAAAATATTGTTTAATTAGAGCTCAGCTTCAAACTGAAATAAAACTTTACATTGTACAATTTTCCATGTGTTTTATCTTTTAGGCACCATAGTCAATGACACAGTTTTGGTAACAGCTGCTACTAAGCCAGTTGAAAATATACAAAATATATCTTCTGTTTTATTGATCAAGTGCTATATAAAAATAATTGTCCTCATTTACTGGGCAAAGTTTCCTGGCCTGTATTATGGAAGATGTCTCCCTGACGTCTGCTGGAAATACGACACGGCAGAGAGGAAGCAGTCTAGGAGGTTCCTGGAGTGTGCGGAAGACAACTTCCTGACACAGCTGGTAAGTGAGCCTACTAGGGGAGGTGCCTCGCTCGACCTGCTGTTTACAAACAGAGAAGGACTGGTGGGAGATGTGGTGGTCGGAGGCCGTCTTGGGCTTAGCGACCATGAAATGGTAGAATTCTCCATTCTCGGTGAAGTAAGGAGGGGGGGCAGCAAAACCGCAACCGTGGACTTCTGGAGGGTGGACTTTGGCCTGTTCAGGACACTGGTTGAGAGTCCCTTGGGAGACAGTCCTGAAGGGCAAAGGGGTCCAGGAAGGCTGGACGATCTTCAAGAAGGAAGTCTTAAAGGTGCAGGAGCAGGCTGTCCCCATGTGCCGTAAGAAGAACGGGCGGGGAAGACGACCGGCCTGGCTGAACGGGAAGCTCTTGCTGGGACTGAGGAAAAAAAGGAGAGTTTACCGCTTGTGGAAGAAGGGGCAGGCGAGTCAAGAAGAGTACAGGGATCTCGTTAGGTCGTGCAGAGAGGAAATGAGAGAGGCAAAAGCCCAGCTAGAACGCAATCTGGATGCTGTCGTTAAAGACAACAAAAAAAGTTTTTACAAATATATTAATGACAAGAAGAGAGCCAAGGAGAATCTCCATCCTTTATTGGATGCGGGGGGGAACATTGTCACCGAGGATGAGGAAAAGGCTGAGGTACTCAATGCCTTCTTTGCCTCAGTCTTTAACAGGCAGACCAGTTATCCTCAGGGTACTCGGCCCCCCAAGCTGGAAGACAGGGACGGCGAGCAGGATGAACCCCCCATAATCCAAGAGGAAGCAGTCAACGACCTGCTACGCCACCTGGATGCTCACAAGTCTATGGGGCCGGATGGGATCCATCTGAAAGTGCTGAGAGAGCTGGTGGAGGTGCTCGCCAAGCCTCTCTCCATCATTTATCAGCAGTCCTGGTTAACGGGGGAGGTCCCGGATGACTGGAGGCTTGCCAATGTGACGCCCATCTACAAGAAGGGCCGGAAGGAGTATCCGGGGAAGTACAGGCCTGTCAGCCTGACCTCGGTGCCGGGGAAGATGATGGAGCGGTTCATCTTGAGGGCGCTCACAAGGCATGAGTGGGACAACCAGGGCATCAGGCCCAGCCAGCACGGGTTCATGAGAGGCAGGTCCTGCTTGACCAACCTGATCTCCTTCTATGACCAGGTGACCCGCCTAGTGGATGAGGGAAAGGCTGTGGATGTGGTCGACCTGGACTTCAGCAAGGCCTTTGACACTGTCTCCCACAGCATTCTCCTCGAGAAGCTGGCGGCTCACGGCTTAGACAGGTGGACTCTGCGCTGGGTCAAAAACTGGCTGGACGGCCGGGCCCAGAGAGTTGTGGTGAATGGAGTTACATCCAGTTGGCGGCCGGTCACGAGCGGTGTTCCCCAGGGCTCAGTACTGGGGCCGGTCTTGTTCAATATCTTTATCAATGATCTGGATGAGGGGATCGAGTGCACCCTCAGTAAGTTTGCAGACGACACCAATTTGGGTGGGAGTGTTGATCTGCTTGAGGGTAAGAAGGCTCTGCAGAGGGACCTGGACAGGCTGGGTCGATGGGCCGAGGCCAGCTGTATGAGGTTCAACAAGGCCAAGTGCCGGGTCCCTCACTTCGGCCACAACAACCTCATGCAGCGCTACAGGTTTGGGGAAGAGTGGCTGGAAAGCTGCCTGGCGGAAAAGGACCTGGGGGTATTGGTCGACAGCTGGCTGAACATGAGCCGGCAGTGTGCCCAGGTGGCCAAGAAGGCCAATGGCATCCTGGCCTGTATCAGAAATCGTGTGGCCAGCAGGAGTAGGGAAGTGATCGTGCCCCTGTACTTGGCCCTGGTGAGGCCGCACCTCGACTACTGTGTTCAGTTTTGGGCCCCTCACTACAAGAAGGACATTGAGGTGCTGGAGCGTGTGCAGAGAAGGGCAACGAGGCTGGTGAGGGGTCTGGAGAACAAGTCTTCTGAGGAGCAGCTGAGGGAACTGGGGTTGTTTAGCCTGGAGAAAAGGAGGCTGAGGGGAGACCTCATCGCTCTCTACAACTACCTGAAAGGAGGTTGTAGTGAGGTGGGTGTCGGTCTCTTCTCCCAATAACAAGCGATAGGATGAGAGGAAATGGCCTCAAGTTGCTCCAGGGGAGGTTTAGATTGGATGTGAGGAAAAATGTCTTTACTGAAAGAGTGGTTAAACATTGGAACAGGCTGCCCAGGGAAGTGGTGGAGTCCCTATCCCTGGAGGTATTTAAAAGACGCTTTTAAACCATGGGACGCTTAGGGACATGGTTTAGTGGGCATGGTGGTGTTGGGTCGACGATTGGACTCGATGATCTTAGAGGTCCTTTCCAACCTCAGTGATTCTATGATTCTATGATTCTATGTCCTCACAGACCCACTGGATTCGGAATCATGAATCTGAACTCAAGTTGGGCTGTTCTCCTACCAAAGGCATGTTGCTTTAGTTTTTAATGATTGATCAAGCAGGCCTGCGCATATGTTATGTCATCCTCCTTTCACGTCTGAGTTTATCTTGGGCTTCACTGTGGCTGAGGAATCCATCAATGAGTTAAATGATCCCTCAGTAAATCAAGTAGAACGGGCAAGTCCAGAGATGTTCCCAATATTCTGCATGACTCTCTGCTAAAACATGCACTGAACACTGCATTAAAATCTGCAGTGCTGCCCACAGAAGTAGTAATGACCTTAAGTCATAGGATCATAATTTAAAAAACTGGTATCTGTGTCAAAGTAACTGACATCAACTCTGCTGGCCCAAGATGTTCTCTAGTTGTCTTATCTGATGGTAATAGCCTGTGTCTTACAGCATGATAAGCCTCAGTTATCAAAGCTTTGTCTTGTGGCTATCTTGTGCTTTGCTCAAGATTGAATCTTATTTCCACTAAAATAATGATTATGATCATAGTAATAATAATAATAAAGCCCTCACCTCTAGCCTACTCGAAGAGGTTGGCCCTCTAAAGAAGCATATTTCAGGAAAGACAAATTGTCTAGGTGCAATCATACATTAAAGCAGTTTTTAAACTTTAAACTTTCTGTGGCTTAAAGATATATTTATTCTTGAACATATAATTTGCCCTTACATTTACCATGGACAAGTATGCCCTTCCTTCTCATGCATTCATCATATTTAAGACAATTCACCAAAAATGAAAATTAATGAGGTTGCAAAGGCACTGAACATTGCTAAAAGTCTTTTATAATGGGATTTCTTTTCTTGGTGGACTCAAAAGTTTCACCTGCTGGGTCTAAACATTGTTCCACAGTGGGAAGAGGATCAACAGGTAAAATGACTAAGTGGAATAGCTGTCCCCAGGATATGTTATTTGGTGTAGTGTGTTGGCATATATTTATTTTTAATGGCATAACGTGTCATTACTCTTATCTTTTTATATAAAGACCCTATCCTTTTCCTGCTAGAATTAATGCAATGTGGAAGTGGGTATTATTGAGCCCTTGTCATTCCTTACATGGGTTTCTGAGCATGCGTGCTTACAAATGCTGCAGGGATGACTAGTTTTTATGAAAATACATCACTGAGGAGCCAACATGCCAATTTCAAATACTGCAAGTGTTATAAATGGAAGTGAGGACAGTAGCTAATTTAAATAACTTCCCATTGCTAAGCCATCTCCTACCCTAAAAGGATTCTAAAGCACATTTTGCCCTAGAATAAACGATGTGTGGGTTTTTTCTATGAAGTTAAATTAAAAAATCACTTCTTCAGCATAGATCAGAGGGGAGAAAAGTAGACATGTGCGATATTGCTATCCAAACAGGATTTTGGTAAACAAACAGACAAGCAAAAAAAATGGCCTGTCAGTTGTTTATTATGGTCACTCATTTACATTCTTTAATATACGCTAGGTACCAACAATGTGCTCAGAGCTGTGCAAAATGCGATTGCTGCCTACTCCTTAAACTTAGGAGTCAGACAGCATAGGTACTAAGAAGAAATGATGTTTGTGAAATGCCTAGAGAAAAAAAAATAAAATTGGAATTATTTTGGTTTTAATAAGTGCTTTCTGTATTCAGCGGAAAATGCCACATGACCTTTTAATGACTAGAAGTGTTTTATAACCTTCTCGGAAGATGACACTTCTAATAACTTCATGCCCTCACTTGTCTCAATGAACTGAATAATGTGATTTTCAGACAGCCATCTAAATTTGTCCAGATGAGATGATAGCTGTCCAATTTATTCAAGTTTCTATTCAGTATACAGTTTATAAATCACAGTTTCTAATTGCCCTTTCACTGTTCAAAATACATACATAAATACGTAATTTAGTCCGTATTTCCTAATAAATTATGCACTCATGCTTGTACATGAGTGCAATTTGCAGACCAAACTTTTGAAGTCCAGCCTGAAAGAGAGTTGAACCCATGGTCCATGACATAAGAGTCCATAGTCCTTGATGTTGGTAAAAAAAAGATAAAAAACCGGGAGAACGGTATCTCTTTTTAGCGCCCCTATGTTAGGATTCAAACTGGTGTATGCCAGACTAGTCTCAATTTGATTCAACTAAAAAGGTCTGTTATGTTAAAGTAAGATTCTCTCAGGAAAACTGCAATTAATAGTTACTTCCTCCCCTGCCCCCCCTCCAAAACTACCTTAATTCAGAGTCCCTGAGAAGAGGCATGAGGCTAGTGAGGCTAAATAAGCAATGCACTTGGTGCCCATGGTTTTGGTCTGAGGCATTATCTCTCTATTTTTCAAGAACTTCTATGGCTTGTTTCTTGGGAGTTTCATGCCAACTTTGTATCAGGTTTTATGGCAATTAATCTTTGCATCTACCACTTTCTTAAGCTATGTGAAGACACAGGAGTGAAATCTGGTCTCACTGAAATCTCATCCAAGAGTGCATGAACAATTTTTCCTCAGAGTTCAGGTGAGAACTCTTTATTTCAGGAATGCAAGTCAAATGGCTTTTGAGACAGCAAAGTCCTCTGCCTTTGATGGGAGATAATTTTTTCCCAGTCTTATTCAGCATAGTAACCACACATAATTCCACAAAATTAACATGCGTCTGGGTTGTCTTTAAGAATTTAATAGTCAATTTTGCAAAAGTCACTAATCAAGGGATAAAATGAAAGTTGAACAACAACAAAAAAATCACCCTTCTAAAAAATATGAAGAATAAAACATTAGATTAGTCAAGACACATCTGAAGGAGAAAGCTGTGATCATGAATTATTAGTACAAGAAAAGTAAAATGTTCAATAAAAAGTCAGTTCAGTGATGCTCACACACAATCACAAGGTGACTCCCACATTTCTTAATTTTTGACATTTCCAAATCAGGTGCAACAGGACTGAAACCTCTGTCAGCACAGAGAGTTGTTTTGTTTGCATCATAATTTCTCCATCACTTTGCTAAATCTTAATCCACATAGGAAAAGAAAACATGCACTAAAACTTAAACTGAAGGACTTTGTTCTTTCTATGTGATATTTGCATACTTGGTGTGCACAGAGTCACTTATATCACCCAGATTTAAGTACCTATTTTAGCTGGTGACTTTGGCCAGCTCTTACATATGAAAAAAATTATGAAAAAACCCCCTACATTTTGCCAAACATTGACTCCAAACATGACTAAGCTTAGATGCCCTGTCTATCTCTGTTGATTGTATAGGGAACCTAAAGAGATCAGTTTAATAATTGAAGGCACTGAGCTAGGTGCCCAAGGTCTGAGTAGGAGCAGACTGCATGTGCACAACAGCAAGAATGCAATCGGGAGGATTCTCAAAATGGAGATAAACTTTATAACCATTTTATATCCAGTTTATATCCAACTTCAAAATGCAGTTGCTTCTAACTTGTCTGCTTAAATATCTGCTTATATCACAGCAGTATTGTAAAACTGTTTAGAAGTGGCTCCATGGGGTTTTTTGTTTGTTTGGTTGGTTTTTGGTTTTGTTTTTTGGTTTGTTTTTTTTTTTCCATTTTACTGGACCTCCATTGTATTTATATATGAGCTGAGGGAATGCGATACTCTTACTGTTGGTTCCAACATGTTTTGCTGAAAGTTATACTCTTGATAGAGTGTGACACAGGTCTCTCTTTCAAGGTTTACTGGAGAGAACTGGTGGTGGAGATAAAACAGGAATATCTTGGAAATTAATCTTTTTTAACATAAAGCATTTGTAGGGAACTATATTTTTACCAGACTCCCATCAGTGGTGGTGTGTCAGGCCATAGGTTCATGTTAAACAAAGATGGCATGTTTTAATGGATATTGAATGAAACAAGACTTCTCTGGACCTCAGTGGCTGTGAGTGAATACCACATGACACAGTGAAGGACACTAAGCAGGTAGAAGAAGAACAGCTTCAAGTAAGCTGAAATGCTATGTAACAAAATAAATGGAGAAGGATTAAGCAATCTCTATTAATTTTGTATTTGCAAGAAATAGTTGTCATAAAAAATTAGAAAATCATAGGCAGCCTTTTCAGATCACACTTTAAGCTCTTGTGGTCTTAACAGCTACCCAGAGTGGAAGAGAATAACCTTAAAAATCTATTATATACATGTGAGCCATCATTAAATAAGAAACATAAAAAGGACAATGTTTGGTAATACTAAGAGAAAAAATGTTCCCCTTTTGGTTAAAAATGGGACATGCCATCAAGAGCACTCAGAGCAACAGTGGACCAAATCCTCTGAGAAATACTTTGAGACTATTTCCCAAGGATAAGGAAGCCCTCAACACAAAGCATTTATATGTGAAGGCTCTTACTTTCATTTATTTCCCCGGAATTATTTCCCCTTTTCTAATTAGCTGTTGAAAGAGGAGTAAGTAGATTTCTTGCCCTGTATGTTCTTTACCAGAGAAAAATATGAGGCTCACTAGTCGCTGAACAAGGTAAAACTGGTGAAGCAGCTGACCTAAGGAGGCCTGAAATGGGCATCAGCCCTGGTAGGTTATCATAAGCTCCAGCACTTAAATTTAAGAAGTACTAACTCAGTGCTGCTGATGTTGAGCCTTGGGAAACAAGAGCCACAGAGTAGTTTGGGATGCATCAGAGACAGGCTGAAAAGAGTTAGTAAATACAGTGTTCATATGAACTTTCTAAAGAGGTGATGGTCCAGCCTGAGCTCAGGAGAGAAAGGGGAATTGTGCAGCAGTGACATTAAGACATGATGTGGGAGCAGATACTTCACCAGCCTATGCAAGGCAGAAAGCTAATCACTGTGACAAATCCATGCCTGTTTCTGAGGTCCATCTCTTAGTTAAATTTGTGAAGGAAGATTTTGCTCTTCAGCCGGGCAATGCTATGTGTGGAACAACTGCATTTGCAGCAATTCTGTGCAGTTGTGACACACTGAAACCAAGAGTTCACTTGGTGTTGCTACTGTTCGTGAGAGTCAACTCATGCAGTTTCATAAGAACCAACTGTCTTCATAGGAGTCTTATGATAGAACCTTCTGAAGCAAAAATCCTTCATAAAACAGTTAAGAATCAATGTAATCCTGCAGAACTATTTCCATATCACATGCATATCCTGCCACAGCCTGAAAATATTCTTTTTCATGAAACTTTACCTGCAAGGTGCCTGACCCGAAAGGAATCACTGGAAAATGGGAGAAAGATGCCTCTTGCCGTTAGAAGGAGGAAGCTTAAGGCAATAGTACTGGAAAAGACCTGGGAAAAGTAGGAAATACATTTTTATTTATTGTTATACTGTATTGCAATCCAAATCTGGCCTTGTTGCAGAGACCTTTGGACAAAGTGTTTGTTAAAAGGAAAAAATAATTTACTGGAATCTTGGTATAGGGTAACACTTGCATGGAGAATCAAATCTCCCAAGCAGGCTGGCTAATGGCTGTCCAGTGGTGATGGGAGGCTTATATTCTATGATTCTATGATTCTATGATTAATCTCAAGGGTCCTTACAGTGGTGCATTCCGACGAATCAGGAGAGACTCCTCAAACTACCATTTTGCTCTGTTCTTACAACCCAGTTGACCACGATGCTATGTGACCACTCCAGCACATGCATAATTCGTTGCTGTGGATGCTTCTTAACTACGCACAAAGCACCTCTTAAGGACTCCATTCAGAAGACTGTACTTGTGACCATTTCTGCAGGAACAGTTTCTATTGACTTTGACAAATGTCTTATCTATGCACAATCTGATACTTCTGCAGTAATGACACTTTGGGACACTCCACCCAGGATGTTAATCAGCACATTTAGGCATACAGATTGGGCTAGACACAGAGGGAGTTGCCTTGGGGCAATTTCTACAACCATTCAAAATTCCCAACTGGAGGGCTCCTGTAACCATGAGTCAAATACTTAAATGTGAAGGTTCAGTCAGTTTTCAAGTTGGTCCATTGCCTCAAGCTGATCCATTATCTCACCTCCAAAGATGACTGGCTGAGGAGTTCCTGAACCACTCAAGGAATTAAGCGCGCACTGGGCATGCATATGGGCACAGCACCAGTACCCAGCTACACCACAATTACAACTTAAGAGCAAACTTTATTTTCATACTTAGAACTCACTTTCAACTTAAGTCCCATAGCCACAGTCTGAGTATTCAGAGAGACCATATTATCAATATGACTGATAAACATTCTTCATGTAGTTGCGGTGAAATTGTTCTTTGAATTTTTAGACACATTTCTACAAGTTTGACAAAGAAAAGGGAGCTAAAAGGACAGCGTCTCTTGAAAGACTTGGTAGGTCGAAAGACTGTTAATTGGAAAAGACAAATATTTATTGGCTGACAGTTCTTGTTTCAATAAATGGTACATAAGTTGATACCGAATATAAAGAAATACTAAGGAGACATATGGTTCTCTTTGTCGAAACAAAGTAGCTAAATGTTCCGTAGACTGGACATTCCATAGATAAAAGGAATCCTTGAAGCTCTGTGTACAGGGGCGGAATAGATAAGGAAGTTATGCTGAAATCAGCTAGTGCAACTAGGCGAAAAGACTGAGTTCAACTAGCGGACACAGTGAGGAAGACTATCGACGACCACCAGAGGACCCTGAAAGACCACCAATGAACATAAGAGCGCATGCGTTAAAGACTTTTACATATGTTAATGAGTTCCAGGAAATAACATGAATATGCTAATGAAATCTAATGAATATGTATATTCTGATTGTACATAACTGGTAATTGAGAGCTTTGGCGCGCACACTAGGTGGAGTGATCCCCTGGCCCGGCACCACGATAAAGAATGCCTGCTTTCTGAAACTCCAAATTGAGTCTTAGAGAGTTTTTCATCTGCTGACTTACGGTAACAAAGTGACCAAAAAAAAAAAAAAAAAGATAAAAACTGGCAATATTGATGTATTTGGAAGATAATCAAGACCAGGAAAAGAAAGAGAGAAGTTAGCTCAATAAAAAATGTGCAACAACAGAAAACAATGGATTTATTTAATGAGAATCTTCTGACATAAAAAATAGAAACCTTTATACTAATTCACAGATTGCTGCTGGAAATTAATAGCTTGCTTGCATATAAAACAATTAGAGATGGTAGTGATAATAAAGGGGGGGAAACAGCCCTGGCAGGAAGGCAACCAAGGAGGCAACCAACTTCCACATTTCTAGTTTATGCAGACTAGCTCTCTCCAGGAAAAAGGGATTAACTGTGGACAGTAACAACAATGGTTGTTATCTGCATAGTTTTCTTTTTAAGATGAGAAGGCTTAAATTGTTCAAACCCAGTGAACATGAGGGCATATCAACTGCTCTTAAATTGTGAAGCAGCTCTTCAGGGCTACATCAGCACTTACTCAAGAATTAGAGAGTTACAAGCATGGCAGATGTAGAACAGCTGGCTTCCAGGATGTGGCTTGATGTTAGTGTAGACATGGACTATGTCTGAACGAGATCCAAAGTACAAATCACATTAACTTGTTTATGTAGGATAGTCTGCTGTTGTTGCCTCCTGGTTCCATTTCTTTAGGCAGTAAAAAGCTGCCTAAGTGGTCTTGAACACTGTAGTGTTTTAGTAGAATACTGTAATTTTCAGAACTTGTAGTCCTATTATGTCTCCTGAGATGAAATTCTTGACTGATTATTTCAAAATTATCGTTTACCTTAAAAATTCCGATTTTACTTAACTAAACTTCCAGTAATTATGAATCTGTCTAATACTAGTCCATGGTAACTTGTTTTAGATCTGAAGCTACTTTCTCTTCTGAAAAAGAGAGTGAAGCTGTACCCAAAAAGCTCTGAAGATGTGTAGACCTGTGCTGTGCCTGTGAAAAGTAACATTCTCAGCCTTTGCTCTCATGTGTGACTGAGGAGACTGAAGAGGATTAGACATACTTTAGATCTGCTGCCAAATACTTGGGATCGGAGTATTTTTAAACTGTCTGTAGATGAAAATAACAATTCTTCTGGTTAAGCCCAGGGTATGATACCTGCTGTAAAACCAACCTTTTCTATTATTGATAATACCATTTTTTTTTTAAGCTAGATTGTTTAGGACTCCTTGAAAACTGTATGAGAGCTCTCCTTTAAAAAACTGCATGAAGTAACATGGAATCCGAGCCATTTTTATATGTCCAAAAGGTGATAAAACTTTTTTTATTTTAGAAAAATATCAGATGAACAATTTTTTCTTTTTGTGAAAACCCATTCTCATCAAATTTTCAGTGGTTAGGATTCTCAGCTCTAGTATTAACACTTCCTATCTTTAATTAGCCTCCCTTGTTCTGATTAGAAATAATACTTTAGACCAGACAAACATAACTTGACTTTTCTTTCATCCTTTCTCCCATTTCCTTTTCAAATTACTACTCCACATCTGAAAATTATGATTACTTCAGTAAGAGAAGTTAACTTTGTTCCAGCCTCCTTTCTCTCCCTTTCTTTGATTTTCTATTTTTGGAAAACTTTTCCAAAGGTTTTGTGTTGTTCCTAATGAGAAACAGATGCATTTCTAAAATGTCTCTTCCTCTCACCTCCTTGACAAAAATCTAGTTTAAGAAGAAAGCAAATAGGTCCATCTTTGATTAGTGCTTTCTCGTGTTCAGGATGTGAAGCCAGAAATAGCTCATAGTTTTCTGGAAATTTGAAAATCTGAAGATCTGTAAAACTAAACTTTTCCTTCTGACAAAAAAAGATCTGATGCACTTCTGCTCCTAGAAATAGGTTTTGATTTTTTTTTTTTTTTACCATAGGTAAGGAAGCCCAGAACCACAATTTATTAGCACTCCCACAACTAATTCCAACGACTTTACCAGAACAAGACATGCAGGATCAGACCTTATGATTCATTTATAAGTTGCTATTGTGTTTTTTTCCTAATGTTAATTGGAATTACTTAGAGTCCTTACTGATAGCAAAAGAAAAAAACTCCTTTAATTTATTCTGATCAAGCTCAAACTAGGTTTTTAATTAAATGACTTCATTTTTTTCCCACCTTGACTTCCTATCTCAAGTAAGAAGCTCAGATTAGAGCTAATCAAGTATATTTTTAAAATTATTCTGCCCGTCATTTAAATTTTGCTTCAGACTCCTTGTCCAGACTCCAGGCTTCAGTATTGTATACAACCCTGAGTGAAATCTCCACCATCTGTTCTTTGTCAGAGACTACTAGCATCAGCTCAAGCTAAAAGTAATTATTATACATGAATGAAATGAAACAAGTTGATTTTCCACAGGCTTTAATATTACAACATTTATTAGAAGTATCAAAAACATTGCTTGTAGAATATTCTACAGGCATTAAAAAATTCGAACAGAAAATCACATCCTCAGATCCAGCCAAAGTTTTGTTATTAATGCAGAACCTAAAATTACCTACATGCATATTAGAAGTACATAATAGAAGTTAACTGACTCTTTGTAAGTCTTGAAGGCCATCTCCTTTGAAACATTCAAATCTGACAGGTTATATTATTTTGTGTCTGTTCCAAAAAATTGGCTTTAAAGTCCCTCCTCCCCCCAGTGAACTCATAAATTAAAGCAACAAGCAAGGGTTTAAACTATTTGTCATCAGCTGTGCATGCTTGATACTATTGATTGCCTTCAGAAACTTCTGAAACAATAATCATCACTTAATTAAAACAGAATTTTGCTCTATCATACTTTGTATAGACACAATCACTCTGCAATATTCATTAAGCTTTCTGAAAAGCAACATCTAATCGACACATAAAGAAAGATCTTGTGAGGATTAAATAAAATAAAACTGTTGACTTAGTTTTACTCAGTGAGATCATTACTGAGCTAGGAAATTTACTGAATTAAATGAAATTTAAATATACCGTGAGGTTTATGCATGTCTTTATTCAGATAGCCAATCATATGAATAATAATCCAGAGTCATTATTGGGAATCTTCTCTTCAGAAGAAACAATCACTATTCTTGAGTTTATATACATCACAATTCCTCCACAGGTGGATGAATTAGCCATGGGAAAGACACCTTAGTGTGTGTGCCAGAGTGTGTATGTGTGAATGTCGAGGCTGTTGGGTGGGAAGAAGCAGAGGGGATGTGGAAAGGAATCTGCAATGGGGAGCACACTCACAGTCAGGCTTCCAAGGTGATGAAAAGACAAATGCTTCCTATGGACCCTGTGG
This sequence comes from Aptenodytes patagonicus, assembly GCF_965638725.1. NCBI lineage: Eukaryota > Metazoa > Chordata > Aves > Sphenisciformes > Spheniscidae > Aptenodytes > Aptenodytes patagonicus. The sequence continues at coordinate 46,684,021 of NC_134950.1, read as the reverse complement.
GGATGTTATTTCCTGCAACTCCAAATGCTACTGGAAGCTGCTGGACTGAAATTAAGTTTGGAGCAACCCGCAAGGGCCCACTGGCTATGAAAGATGTATGTGTTCTCAAAGCATTTTATTTTGATCTGCCAATAGATCAGAAACTTGCCGTGCTTAGAAAGCTTTTCTATCTTGTGTTCCTTTTGACATGGTCTCCTTAAGAAAAATAGCAGACAGATTCCTCTCAAGGCTTTGGCTGAATTTAGGTCCTGTCACAAAGTATTTCACTTTTTTCCAGGATATTATTTACCCTAATTTCACATATAGCCATTGTGAGATAGCCATAAATCATAGGTCCACATTTTCAGTCCTGAATACTTAAACTCACACATACTAAAATACATGCTGGTCATTGATTTGCCAAATTAGAGGTCTGCCAAAAAAATTCTAATGTCTGTTCCTTCAGAGAGATCTCTCTTGTGGTCTCTCTTTGCAACTGAAAAGCACAATTAAGGTATTATTGCAGGTTAAATAAAAGTAATGTCAATAACATCTAATCCTATAAATGAGTGAGAAATTGTTTCTGCAGAGTGCTCAGGCACTATAATGAACTGAGAAATGATTAGCTCTTTAAATGAGCTTTGGGAGCACTGGAGTATTAGCTATTAGGAACTGAATTTACCTTAAACTTGTCTTCACCCATCCATGTAGATTCATACCATGAAAGCTAAAAACTCTAGAGCTTAAGGAGGAAAATGGACCTATCCAAAGAAAACTTATGTTTCTCATGATCTGCCCGCCTTTCTCTCTTCACGGGCAGACAGAACTGTTGTGAGACTCGTGAGGGCCAGGGCATAGAGCAAAAAGAGCTGAAAGCCCTCATCTTTCATTTACCTGCTAGATGACAGGCATTGCCATCTAACTCAGGGAAGATGACTGCTACACCTCCTCTCAACAATTGCCAGGAGCTGTAGGAAGCAGTAACATTGTAAAGCCAGACTATCAGAGGGAACTGTGGTTACTCCTTACCCTTTGGAGGAGTATATTTGGGGTACGGACATTTTCATATGGTCAAATTTGAACTTCTTTTGGCTTTTTATTATAGAGACTCCACACACCTGTTCTGGATAGGTGCTGCATGGGAAGTGTTCCTGTGCTTTTCTCCTTTCGTACCCATGCAGAAAAAGACATAATTTAGCACTAGACCCTTTAACATTCAGTCTTGATCTGTAGACTTGATCTGTAGTGAGACTACAGAATTTTGGTTGACCTCAAGAGGAGTTGCATACCCCATAGGCAAAACTGTGCTCAGTCTGCGTAATGTCAAAGAAATTAAGTTTATTCAGAACTTTCTTGTGCTGCTAGTAAGTCCTGGGTGATTTAAAACTGAATCTTTAAGAGCAAGCATAGGCATCTTATACATATTTTCAACTGGGTTGATGGGATGTAGGATGCAGCAAATTAAAATTGTTTCTGCTTTAATACGTATTTTCACATGTTCATGTTCCATTGTACCACTTGTTCCAAAAAAGCAATCTTAATCTTAATTATTTGCTTTGTATTCCGCAACTATCCTTGGCAGCAACAATCTTCTTAAATCTATCATCATCCAAAGCAGGGAAGATACTGCATTTTTTCCCCTTATGAGAGCTAGAAAGATAGATACTGTCATAAAGGAAACAGTGCTCACAGAAAAAGTGCGATTTTTGCTAAAGAAAAAAAAAAAGGATGCAGGAAGAATTCAGTAACAAGTTAGCTCTAAACAACCAATTCATTATTAGACTCCAAGGGCTTAAATATATCTTTGCTTACATTGATCTGGACTGGTGAAAGGCTACTTGTACTCTTTGAGGTGTCAGGGTGTTTAAAGAAATAAACATACCCAACTAAGCTTTGCTTATTATCAAGGTTTATGTTCTAATTTTAAGCACTACCTTTTTCTTCTGCTTAAACAATAGCAACTAATGACACAGATATTATATTATATTATATGATACAGGTGCTCTTAAAAGTCTCATTAAATTAAAACCCAATAAATTACTGGTTTTGCCTATGTTCATTTTGTATGGCACCTTTTCGAAGCAGTTATTGGAACAGCGTTTTTCTGAGTAATTTAATTTTCAATTTATTTTGCACAACTATTAAGTACAGCTAGCAATATGGGAACACAAAAACATTTTAAAAGAAACTATAATTGAATTGAGCCTTACACATGTTTCTGCAGGTGCTCAAACTATTTGGTATATTCCTGAGAATTATCTTGGTCGTGTATTCATTATTTGAACATCAGTTCAGAATATTTGTTCCTCCTCTTGTTGAAAGCATCTGCTGCTGCTACAGGCATGATTTAAATTTATTGTTGCTGTAACCAAATATATTTTAATATGTTAATTTGAATGTTGTATGTGGGCACTCTAAAAATATTCTTATTCCTGTGTCTTTAAACTTAGAATTTGATTTATACTGACAGTATTACTTTCATAAGGAAATTTTATGTTCCAGTGCTCTGTAGAATTTTTAATATCTAGTTTAAAGACTTGTTAGCCATTAGAGAACCAGAGGTTTTTCTCTGACACTATAGTCTGCAAGAAAAAAAGGTAATAACTTGCTTCTGCAGTGCTTCTGAATGAGCCAAATAAAGATTTTTGTCTTGAATACACATAATTGTAGTATGTAGGCATCATCACAGAAGAGCAGTTTTAGTCCATTAGAATCTGAACCTAGTACTTTTACGTTTTTGTTTTACCGCAGCAAAAGGACAGGTGGAAAACAATAAATTGCCATTGCCATGTATCTTTTTATTAAAAATGTGTTTCAGATTTTCATTTCAGAATACACAGTGGCCCAAAAGAGAAATGCTTTCAAAATACCAGTAACGTAACAACCTTGCATTATACTGTAGTTAAAAACTGAGACTGCACAGGTGCTGTTGCATTACATCTACCTTGTTCAGTTTTACCTTCTATTATATACAATGAGGTCCAGTTGAAAAACTGGTCCACAGTAAACATTTTTTTAACTTGCCTGTGACGTTGAGCTTTAATAAAGCATCATGTTCTCTCTAGGATTAGCCAGGAGGTACATTCCACCCTAAACAATACAGATCACGCCTCAGTAATATTTGTGTAGGTTTGCTCCTTCTTGGTTTGATTATGAGACAATACAGGTGGATATGAAAGCTACAGCCTTAAGAAAAATGGAAATAGAACATGATGTATAAGTAACTCTGCTAAGAAGATGACTGCAGACTTTTTCTCTGCTCACTAGCTGATCTTACAATGCCTCATAAAGCTTCTAAAGGACTAATGGATTCGCACAGGTAACAAGGAAAACTTCAGCCCTTTCTTTCCTTGTTCCAAGTGCAAAATACTATTCTTAACCAAAGCTTTTGAAAGCATGGTATATAATGAGGCGTTAAGAAAATAAAACCTCTTACACAAAGCAAGAAACCACAATGAACTGCTCTGTAAGACTGCTTCTTCAAGCGATGGTTAATAACCTGATCAGCAGTAGTCAAAATAAATATTCTGCAGCTGAAGCACAAGCGAAGATGCAATACTGTATTCTGAATCTGGATAACTTTTTTTATCAGCTAGAGACTGTAACAAAGTTAATTACTTGTGGTTTCCGTTTTGGTACTGAATGTACTTCATTCATTAAGTACTCAGGTATTCAGAAAAAATATGCCAATGAAAACAATTTACATATACACAGATATCACTCATGGAGGAAATGCTTTGCATACTGAAAGACAGCTGAATTAGCATATCCGCAAGACAGGGAAAAGTGACAGATTGCTTTCTATAAAGCAATCACACAACTCGCCCTGGCAACTGTTTGGTATGCTACAGCAGTATTGATCCAGGAGCCACGTCACAATCAATCAGACTCTCAGAGGACCATGAAAGAATTGCAAATGCTTCAGTTAACTAAGCACACAGTAAAAAGTTTTATTGAAATAAAACATGACTGTTTTCAGCTGCAGGTACTTACAACCTATTTTTTACCTTAGCTTGCTTAAAAAAATAATTATGTGAGCTTAATAACTCTTTCAAAATACTGAGATCATAAACCAGCTCACTAAGGGTGCTGTTCTCTAATAGTAATGTCAAGTCACATCTGAGTAACAAAATGTGCCAAAACAAATCTCGTAAACCATCATTTGATTCTAAGTTTCCCTCAAAATAATAAACCTCTTCTACACCATTTTTACACTGAAAATCAATGTGCAAGACCATCGGTTGCTAATGCAGACCAGCAGTATATATGCATATGTGTCTACTCCCCTGTCTCTGTATTACTATTTGCTCTGTGGGCACCACCTTTATTACTACTGGGACTTCCTTTACATGAGTGACATAAAGAACCCCACGCTGAGGTTGATCTAACTTGCTAGAAATGTCTGCTATTATCTGTGCCTGTGCCAGGTGCCATCAGTGTAAACTTACTGTCCTTTTCTGTTCTCCTTTCCACCTCTCATCCCCTCCCATCTTGTTTTGTTATACCAAGAGCAGGCTTGGGCACACGCCCCATAACACCATGCAACAGCCTGGCTCTACATGGTATTCTGGCATGGACAAGACAGTCTTTTGTAAGTGCACTCGAGTCTTTCTCTTTTTTCCCCATATTTGGTCTGATTTTTGTCAGGTGGGGATGACTCCCCAGGTGGTATGTGACTCCCAGGACCTTTAGCCATATCCCCAGCATTCACTGGTCAGAGTAGCTGTGCAAGCATGCCAATCTGGTGGTCTTTTACTGCTACTATAATAAAGTGAAGCTGCTGATGCCTGAAACAGTGATGACCAAGAAGGTCCTCCGTGTAACTCAGTATCTGAAGCAAATGTCAGCCATGTGTACTAAGGTGACAGAGCTGTTATGAAACAGAAAGATGGTACATTAACTGCATAGCCCAGGAGGTAAGAAATTCTCTGCTGCTTTGGACCTATGAAGAGGGGAAAGTGTGGCACCCCAACGCACAATCTGAACAAGACCGCTACTCAGACAGCTTCTGGAGTAGCTTCAGGAACCACAGAATGGCTGGTCAGAAACTGGAGAGAAGCAATCAGACGTTTGGTTAAGAGAACTCCGTGATAGGAAAATAAGATTTAGTAAGTCAGTGTTACCTTCCTGTCTATCAGATCATTTGACCTTCTCTAAAGACTTCGAGGTATAGCATGATGCATTAAGTTGTTGCTTGAATGGGTAAAACCCAAAAAAACAAACCAAAACAAAAAAAACCTACTTTATTTGCTGAAACTATGGGGGCAGCTGAAACACTGTGACCTTCAGTGAGGTCAGCTATTTTCTCTAGGTAACCATAACTAGGTCACATGGAAAAGAATATCAAACAATCCCTGGGAAAAAATAAGCACCACCTGGCAATCTTAGGACTTTAGAACAGTATTACCCATCCACTGATAAAAAAATCTGGATGGAAATGTGCATACTAGGAGCTGGACTGTGATGGGGTACAGAAGGTCAACCTGTTGGATGGTACAGGGATAGGACATAGCATGTCACAATATCTATTCCTCATTCATCTAGAAAGACTTGCGATATTTTCCCTCTCAAGTGCAGTTTTTAATGTTTGAAATGCAGTTTTGGTGCTCAGAAGCACAGAAATTTTGTTTGCCCTGCTGTGTAAACTGACCAGACTAAGAAATGTGCAGTGAACCTAGAGATAAAGGAAGGTTAATGTGGTGATCAAGCTGTAACAGTGTTGTTTTATGTTGTATGTCCTATTTGTTAAAGCTAATATGTACCTGTTGAAAATCAGCCTCTCTCTGCTCCTGCTAAAACCTGACAGAAAGATTAAGCATAAAGCTTTGCCTGAAGATGTTGAAAACTTGGCCATTGCCTTTCCCTGAGAAAGCAAAAATGCTCAACTTCAACTCTTCTTCAATTATTTTTCCCTGTGTCAGCTGACAGACCCATTTCTTTAAACAACTCTCCTCCCTTGGTCTTCTTCCCATTTCTAAGATCTCATATTTTCTATTTTAAAAATACAGTTTTGCCTGCAAATGGCTGTGACTTAACATCTTTATTACAGGACTGAACAAAAAAAAAAATCTGAGAGAGAAAAACCCTGCAGATCAAACATGTTTGTACTAAGTTATCAGCCTTGCCCTCAGGGCCATTTCACACATTTACTGTGTCTCTGCAACGGAGAAAACAGCTCTTGGCAGTGACCTTTTTGAATCTGTGGCATATCTGAAATGTGCAACAGAGCATAGCATTTCTCACCAGTAACTTTTTTTTCTACTCTCAAATGGTTCCTTTCACTGTTTTACTCCTTCTTCGCAAACCTGATACTTCCTCTCTCTCACACACACATGCAAACACACACACACACACACACACACACACAGTCTGTAAGAATTACAAACAAACTTCTGCAAACTCGGAGGCTATTTTCTAGCTTGGAATTCACAAGTAAATACTGGAAATTGTTATTCCCTAGCAAGCTCTCAGCACCTTTTGCACCTCTAGGTATCTCTGGTGGGTTAGGACTCCTTCAGGAGCAGTTCTTTAAGAGGATGTCCTCTGATCTACCCATTCTGGAGAGATGTACACCTCTACAGTAACAGTGGGACTGAACATTTTGTTTGTGCTCTATGGCACTGCCTCAAACATTGAGCAAATATGCATGCTCAGGAAACAAACAGAACCTAACAGCCTGGGTAATTGCAAAATCATTTGTAATGGAAATATTTTCAAACGATATATTATGACTAAAAGGTTCCTGGAGTATGGACTTCTGTTTGGAAAATGTCTAGCATGCTGCAGGATTACTACTACAGTCTAAACAAGACACCACAGAAATGCTGAAATTAATCTCAAAATCTTACTAGATATGTAATATAACCAGAAGCTTCTCCAGTTTCATCTGAAGGAGGTGGTCTGAGGAATAATGAATTGTGCTACACTGTGATCTACAGTTCTACATAAACCAATTTATTAATTTCAAGTTTGCAAGGTAAGACCGAGGGCCAGTGAAACTGATGAGTGTAACACTGACATTTATAAGCCATTTAACTTATCTATTACTTTACTTGAAATAGTCCATTACTTTTTTTATGGAGTCTCTCACTCTCTTCATACTTTATACATGGAAAATAATACTAAATATTCTGTCTAGGACAAGAGCAGCAAATATTTCAGGTCCGTTAAGATAAGGCCAATGTTAAACTATTGTCCTCTTACAGCATCCATGACCCTTCCTATAGGCTATACTCCCTGACATTTGCATTTTATAATCCCAAGAGTGCCTTTGGATGCATCTCTGTGATCCAGCTGGAAAACCAAGTGGAAGACCTGATCTTTCACCTCACGCTCCCTGCATCCCTGGAGGCAGTCTGGGGCACCCTGTCTGGAGGATATCTGAATGTGCCAGCACACACCCGGCAGTGCACTGTGCAGTGTTTATTCCCCCATGGCCTCATGCCCTCCCAGGTGCTCTGTACCCCTCCATGCAGATGTCCCTTCAAAATGTGGCACATCTTTCTTTTATTTTTCTCATATCTGTTTGTGTACAGTACCCTAACATGGTAATCAAGGGTCTGTCTGAATTTACATATCTTTGTATTAATAAGGGAAGGATGAGACAGAGAAGTTAGCATGTCACCTATACTTTAAAACAAAATGGAGTTACTCTGGCTATATTTACCCCAAACAAATTAGTATTTCTTCAAATCTGACTAGCTGGAATGAACAAATGTGTCTTTTTCATGTAGTGTTGAGTTGGCCTGAGTTTTAATTTTCAAGAGGTTGTTTAACCCACTGTTGAATTAGCAAGCATTTAGCAGACAGTCTTGAATTTTCAACTCCCTTGTCTATGATAGCAATTTGGTCTGTGTTTAGCAGTATTTGTTTATGGAAGTTTTAGTCCCATAGAAGACTTTCATTCCTCATCACCCGAGTTGCAATGGCATAAACAGGATTGATATCTGATATGAATTCCAGCTCCTATGTTTAACAGCATCTTGAAATCAGCAAGAGACTCATATACTAAATAGCACAGACATAACAAAACCATGCAGATGATATCACCACTTTTGCTGAGCCCAGCCTCCTGATCACTCACACTAACAACCTGCTGGCTGGCACCTAAGCTTTAGCTTTGAGGGAACCATCTAGGCTCTAGCTTTGAGTGAACCAGCTGACTCTCCAGATAAGGAAAAACCAGGACTGCTCATATTCAAGTTGTGTCTCTACTGAAAGTACGGCTGCAGCTGACTCTGGGCACTTGCCTCTATGACCTTGAGTCTGAAACCAAGCACAGTTATCACAGAAGATACAGACGTAGGCCATCTACATAGTAAGAGGCAAGGGATCACTTTACCAATGAATATTTTCTTCTTTCTTATGTGAATGTGTACACCTGTTGGTTTGTGCCCATCTCTAATACATCATTAATAAGCAGCTGTTACTTTTTCCAGCACGAGAATGTCAGACAAGTGCCAGGAGTGTCAATGCTTGCCTGTGTAGGTTTGCCAAAAGATTAGAATTTAATTTTACCTCTGTGTATTGCTTTTCATCAATGCCCATGAGAGTATCGGATCTATGGGAGAGGAAGGCAGATCAAGTACACGCCAACACCAGCGCTAAGTGTAATTGAATCTGCATCCTAATAATACAAAGAACTGATAAAGGAGCAGATTGTTGTAACAAATAATTGACATTTTGATGAATTTGTAATGTAACACAGGCCTCAAATACATAAATACACTAGTCAAGAATTCTGCAGCATCAAATGGAATATTAAAGCTGAAATTTAGCAACTGATACAAACTGCTTTAAATAAAACATGCAAACACCTACTCACATACTCTGATGTTTTATCTTACTAGGCAAATACAATTAATTTAACTTATTTCTAGAAATTATATATCGATCTTACAAAAAACCTCTAGATAACTTGGAGGCTGATTTTAATGATACTATGTGCTCATCAGAGCTTAGACAATCACAATCACCATTTTCTATTAAGGAAATGGGGAGAAAAGCTGCAGACATTTTTTTTATTATTCTTTATGGGTGGAGAGTTTGTGTTTAAATTAAAGATGGAAAAGAAACATTTAAAAAGACAGAAATAATCCAATGTAAATTAAAGATGGACTAAAAATGGATAAACCGGAGCATGTTGTACTGTCAGGGAAGAAGAAACACTGCAAATAACATTAATGATTTCTTAAAATGGACTGAAAATTAGGCCTTCATTCAACACAGTGTTCGAAGATTTTGGTGCCTGCAGATCTCAGCCTGCAGAGGACTGGAAGAATGATGGCTTGAGAGAGCAATCTTTAGTCTCTGTTCAAAACTCGGAGGGGCTGGGGAGAGAAGAAACACCAATGGCAAAAGGCGAAATCGCAGTTTCTCAAATCTTCGTAACATAAAGGGCCTGAGAGACAACAGTACATGGTCTCACTTTGGCCAAGAGCTGAGTACGATGCAAACCTCCTGACTCTGGTGAGCCGTGCCATGGACCAGCAATGGGCAGGAGACCGATAGCAGAAACTGCTGGAAAGATATACCATGATATCGCTGTGGGCTGCTCTCATCGGTGTCTGACGCTGACAACTGGATGTGAAAGCCTTCGGTTGATGGTGCATGTGTGTGTGCACACGCATGTGTGCGTTTTTCCTGCCACAGCCAATCCCTTGCTTGGACCACTTTAGAAATTGAGCTTTGCGGTGTCAACTTGTTCCATGTTCCTTTCCTCCCACCCCGGGACACAGACTAATCTCCTGACATTGAGTGCTCTGCTCACTCCTTTCAGAAACAATAAAACATTTGTCAGTATCTTCATTAGGCCAGGATTTAATCTCTGGTATCTAACCCAAACTATTCTATGATTCTATAAGTAGGCAGGCTATCGTGGTCTGGCCATTCCTGTAATACAATTATGGGGAAAAAAGAGGTAGGGCTGATGGCTATGTGTTTTGGATTAAGAGTTTAAAATTAAATCACATGTGAAAAGTTATAGAAAACACAGGAATATTAGCTACTGCTTTTGATAATTGGTATTTTGACTAAGAGATGAGAGTATTTTTGCAGAGATAAAGATGCATTAAAAGGCAACCCTGTTTTGGCAGAAGATAGCACAATTTAAGAGTTTTCATCATGCCACTAAGAACTATAATTTGCAATTAATCTGTTCTGTTGAATAACTACAAACATAAAATTGTGTAAAACATTAAATAACTGTAAATTCCACTTATCATTTTCACATTTAAAAATATCTGAAAATTTATTTATGACTCAGTAGTCCTATCTAGCATATAGGAAATGAGTGCAGGAGCAAACTCCTTTCATATACAAGTATATAACTACACAAAACAGAAGTATATAACTACACAGTACTGTCCCCAGCCTTGCTCAACATTGGTACTAGCAAGGTGGAGTCCCCCCCACCGCCACCGCTCCGCCTCCTCCACTAGTCCACCTTCCTGACGGCCTTAGTTACTCGCTTTGCCAGGGAAATGGGAGGAATCTGTGCATGACCCCTCTGCCTCTGTGCTGCTGCGACTTTGATGCTGAATCTGGTCAGATCTAGGAAGCAGAAGTTGTGCTTTCATAGTTTCTTTGCAATCCTGCTACCTCCTGAATGATGTCAGCCTCTTTCATATCTAGTTTGGCCTCAAAGTTTCTGGTCCTGGGAGGCAGAAACCTCCCCTCCCACAGCATGTTTCCATACCCTCTCTAGTCACTCATGCTCTCCATTTTGGGGCATACAGTAAACATACAGATTGGTACTGACTCTTGGTGAGTATAAGCTTGTGCTTGTTTTTCCTTGGTTGATTTGATATAATTTGAACATGCAGAAGTTAGAATAGGGCCACATGCAGATATTTGCCTTAATAAATCGCAGTTTCATATTTGCCTTAATTTGCCATCTGTAATAGAAATACTGCAGAGGGAACATGGTAGTTAAAAAAAAAACAAAACAAAAAAACCCCACAAACTTTTATCTATCTCATTCCAGGACTCTCTATTTTTCCTTCCACTACTGCCTATCATTACCTTACACACACACACAAAAGCTGGCAAACTGGAAAAAGTCCATTTCAATATGGCGATGAAGCTAATATGTCAGTGTGCTTTTTCTGTAAAACAAACCCCATTATTTTACTGAAATGTAGGAATTTTCACATTTATGAAAGTAAATATTTTTCTGTTGGCTCCATCAGAATAGAGGTGGAATGCAGAGGAATAAGGCAACTGACCAATAGTTTTACTCATTTAAAAGGAAAATATAAAAGCAAGCCTGAAAAACATCAAGGATGTTGTCACATCATAGAAAATTAATCACTATGCAAAAGCTTAAGCAGGTAATTTGCTGTTACATCTGGATAGTAGCAACAAGTTAAGAATAAAAATAAGTAAGGAAAGAAAGAAATGTAGCCATATGGGAACACTAAAGAATATACTTCCCTTGCTAAGCTAAGCAGTGGCTTAGTCATGGTTTTGCTATGGATCCCTTTGAGACACCTGGGTCCCAAAGGCATATCCTTCAGAGGCATGTGGGATAGTTAGATACCTAAATGCTCACTGAAAATCAGTGAAAACTGGATGCCTTTTTCCAGTGTTCCTCTAGAAATCTAACACATTGGAAATGTTTGCTGTTAGTGAACCAAATGCAGACATAAGCTTTTCTGATCCGGCTTTAAACCACTTCTCTGACCTTCCAAACCAAAAATACCAGTGTAAGGAAGGCTGCTGATAGTGGGAGACTTTTGCTGTGGTAGAAATCTGCATGCCGTAGTTTACTTATAAAGTGCCCTTGTTACAGTCCCAGCTGTATCCTCATGAAGGAATTTTCTTTTTTTTTTTTTGCCTTTGTGTGCAAAAAGGAGACAGAGAGAGGCAGAACTTTTGCTGACTGCTCATTCTTTATAAACAAAATGTATCAGAGTGTAATTTCCTGTATGTTAGAGAGTGTTTCGATTGTATAGAGCTCAATGATTGTGACGATGATACAGTTGAGTGTTTATGGGTAAGGATGAGGGGGAAGGCCAACAAGGCAGATATCCTGCTGGGAGTCTGTTATAGACCACCCAACCAGGATGAAGGGGCGGATGAAGCGTTCTACAAGCGGCTGGCACAAGTCTCTCAATCGCTAGCCCTTGTTCTCGTGGGGGACTTCAACTTCCCGGACGTCTGCTGGCAATACAACACGGCAGAGAGGAAGCAGTCTAGGAGGTTCCTGGAGTGTGTGGAAGACAACTTCCTGACACAGCTGGTAAGTGAGCCTACCAGGGGAGGTGCCTCGCTCGACCTGTTGTTTACAAACAGAGAAGGACTGGTGGGAGATGTGGTGGTCGGAGGCCGTCTTGGGCTTAGCGACCATGAAATGGTAGAATTCTCCATTCTCGGTGAAGTAAGGAGGGGGGGCAGCAAAACCGCAACCATGGACTTCTGGAGGGTGGACTTTGGCCTGTTCAGGACGCTGGTTGAGAGAGTCCCTTGGGAGATGGTCCTGAAGGGCAAAGGGGTCCAGGAAGGCTGGACGATCTTCAAGAAGGAAGTCTTAAAGGTGCAGGAGCAGGCTGTCCCTGTATGCCGTAAGAAGAACGGGCGGGGAAGACGACCGGCCTGGCTGAGCGGGGAGCTCTTGCTGGGACTCAGGAAAAAAAGGAGAGTTTACCGCTTGTGGAAGAAGGGGCAGGCGACTCAAGAAGAGTACAGGGATCTCGTTAGGTCGTGCAGAGAGGAAATGAGAAAGGCAAAAGCCCAGCTAGAACACAATCTGGCCGCTGTCGTTAAAGAAAACAAAAAATGTTTTTACAAATATATTAATGACAAGAAGAGAGCCAAGGAGAATCTTTGTTCCTCTGTTGTTCCTCTGTTGTTTTGTTCCTTTGTTGCCCCCCCTTATTGGATGCGGGGGGGAACATTGTCACCGAGGATGAGGAAAAGGCTGAGGTACTCAATGCCTTCTTTGCCTCAGTCTTTAACAGGCAGACCAGTTATCCTCAGGGTACTCGGCCCCCCAAGCTGGAAGACAGGGACGGCGAGCAGGATGAACCCCCCATAATCCAAGACGAAGCAGTCAATGACCTGCTACGCCACCTGGACGCTCACAAGTCTATGGGGCCGGATGGGATCCACCCGAGGGTGCTGAGGGAGCTGGCGGAGGAGCTTGCCAAGCCACTCTCCATCATTTATCAGCAGTCCTGGTTAACGGGGGAGGTCCCGGACGACTGGAGGCTTGCCAATGTGACGCCCATCTACAAGAAGGGCCGGAAGGAGTATCCGGGGAAGTACAGGCCTGTCAGCCTGACCTCGGTGCCGGGGAAGATGATGGAGCAGTTCATCTTGAGGGTGCTCACAAGGCATGTGTGGGACAACCAGGGCATCAGGCCCAGCCAGCACGGCTTCATGAGAGGCAGGTCCTGCTTGACCAACCTGATCTCCTTCTATGACCAGGTGACCCGCCTAGTGGATGAGGGAAAGGCTGTGGATGTGGTCTACCTGGACTTCAGTAAGGCCTTTGGCACTGTCTCCCACAGCATTCTCCTCGAGAAGCTGGCGGCTCACGGCTTAGACAGGTGTACTCTGCACTGGGTGAAAAACTGGCTGGACGGCCGGGCCCAGAGAGTTGTGGTGAATGGAGTTACATCCAGTTGGCGGCTGCTCACGAGCGGTGTTCCCCAGGGCTCAGTACTGGGGCCGGTCTTGTTCAATATCTTTATCAATGATCTGGATGAGGGGATCGAGTGCACCCTCAGTAAGTTTGCAGATGACACCAAGTTGGGCAGGAGTGTTGATCTGCTCGAGGGTAGGAAGGCTCTGCAGAGGGACCTGGACAGGCTGGATCGATGGGCCGAGGCCAACTGTATGAGGTTCAACAAGGCCAAGTGCCGGGTCCTGCACTTGGGCCACAACAACCCCATGCAGCGCTACAGGTTTGGGGAAGAGTGGCTGGAAAGCTGCCCGGCAGAAAAGGACCTGGGGGTGCTGGTTGACAGCCGGCTGAACATGAGCTGGCAGTGTGCCCAGGTGGCCAAGAAGGCCAATGGCATCCTGGCCTGTATCAGAAATCGTGTGGCCAGCAGGAGTAAGGAAGTGATCGTGCCCCTGTACTCGGCCCTGGTGAGGCCGCACCTCGAACACTGTGTTCAGTTTTGGGCCCCTCACTGCAAGAAAGACATTGAGGTGCTGGAGCGTGTGCAGAGAAGGGCAACGAGGCTGGTGAGGGGTCTGGAGAACAAGTCTTCTGAGGAGCGGCTGAGGGAACTGGGGTTGTTTAGCCTGGAGAAAAGGAGGCTGAGGGGAGACCTCATCGCTCTCTACAACTATCTGAAAGGGGGTTGTAGTGAGGTGGGTGTTGGTCTCTTCTCCCAAGTAACAAGCTATAGGACGAGAGGAAATGGCCTCAAGTTGCTCCAGGGGAGGTTTAGATTGGATGTGAGGAAAAATTCCGTTGTTGAAAGAGTGGTTAAACATTGGACCAGGCTGCCCAGGGAAGTGGTGGAGTCCCCATCCCTGGAGGTATTTAAAAGACGAGTAGATGAGGCACTTAGGGACATGGTTTAGTGGGTGGTGGTGTTGGGTTGACGGTTGGACTCGATGATCTTAGAGGTCTTTTCCAACCTCAATGATTCTATGATTCTATGATTCCTGTGTGTCTGAGTTGTGTGGAGGAACCCATCCCTGTTCAGAAAACTACTTAAATATATGACCGTCCTCCCACTGATTTCAGTCCACCCTGACTAACAGCTAACCATTATCTTATATTTATCTTAAGAGATAGATGTAAGTCTAGGATTAGTTTTTTTCCTGAATCAGGGCTAGAACCACAGAATCATGATTTAGGTTGGAAGGGTACTCCAGAGGTCATCTAGTTGAATTCCCTGCTCAAAACAGGCCTCATTAATTAAAGGCCATCCCGCACTTATGGTAAAAAACAAACAAGCAAACAAACAAACAAACCACCTAATATTTGATTAGAATTTCTTGTGTCAATTATCCTATTCCCATGCACCTCCAAGAAGAGCCTAGCTTCATCCTCTCTGTATCATCTGATCGAGTATTTTAAACAGCAGTAGGTGTTATTAGCATATATATATAATTGCATAATATAAATTAGCATTTATCCTCCAGCCTAAATAGGAAGGATACATTGCTAAATCATGGTCATCCTGCCCACTGGGACATCCAGATCTTTCTCTGCGAAGCTGCTTTCCCAACCATATTGTTGCATGGAGTTATTCCATTGCACTGGATCTGGCTGGGATGGAGTTAACTTTCTGCACAGCAGCCCCTGCGGTGCTGTGTTTTGGATTTCTGGCTAAAACACTGTTGATAGCACACCAACTGTTTTGGCTATTGCTGAACAGTGCTTGCACAGCATCAGGGCTCTCTTTTCTTCCTACTCTGTCCCACCATCAGAGAGTCAACTGGGGGTGGGCAAGAGGTTGGGAAGGGACACAGCCAGGACAGTTGACCTGAATTGGCCAAAGGGGGTTATTCTATACTATACAATGTCATGCTCAGCAATTAAGATTGGGGTAGAGGAAGAAGGTGGGTTTTTTTCTTCCAAAGTCGCTGTTGTTTGGAGACTGGCTGGGCTTCAACCTGAGTGTGGGTGGTGCTAGAGATTTCCTTTGCCTTGCTTGTTTTTTTCTTTCCTTCACCTATTAAACTGTCTTTATCTAGACCCATGAGTTTTCCGACTTCCATTCTTCCTATTTTCTCCACTGTCCTACTGGGGGGTGTGAGGTGTGAGGTGAGCAAGCAGCTCTGTAGGTGCTTGGCTACTGGCTGGGGTCAACCCACCACATCCATCCCCGGTGCACCTTGCACTTGCTCTTGTTGAACTTCACGAGGAAGTTCATGAGGCCCATTTCTGTCCAGGTCTCTCTGAACCACAGCCTTGCCCAGCAGCTATATGGCTATGAACCTTGATGACTAATTCTAGAACTCAGGTTAAGATAGATTTTTTATGGTCAAACTTATTTCTAACAACCTTTTGCAAATAAATTGTTCAAAAAGATCAATAAATTCACTAGAGAGACACATAAAATGTGTCCAGTAAAAGAAAAACATGGCAGCGTCTGAAATCATTGTTGAACATGTGAAATATATAGTTTAAAAAATAATGAGAATAACACCTTCCAGGTAATGAACAAATCAATTTTCTTAAGACTATAAATTCTTGGCATTAACGATCTTAAACAAATACCTAGAGATGTTGCCTGAAATCAGATGAAATAGAAAATCAAGCTATAAATTTAATTATTTTAGAGTTGTTTTCAGGTGAGTCACCTCTTATTTATAAGGGTATCTGAGAATTACTCCTTATTTAAGCAATGATGTTATACGATTTGATAACCATGGTAGATGTGACTTGGATTAATGGTTCCCTTCTGTCCTGGTTTCGGTTGGGATAGAGTTAATTTTCTTCCTAGTAGCTGGTACAGTGCTGTGTTTTGGACTTAGGGTGAGAATAATGTTGATAAGACACTGATGTTTTAGTTGTTGTTAAGTAGTGCTTACACTAATCAAGGACTTTTCAGCTTCCTGTGCTCTGCCGACTGAGAAGGCTGGAGGTGCACAAGAAGCTGGGAGGGGGCACAGCCAGGACAGCTGACCCCAACTGGCCCAAGGGACATTCCATACCATGTGACGTCATGCTCAGTACATAAACTGGGGAAAGCTGGCTGGGGGGGCCGCTGCTCGGGGACTGGCTGGGCATCGGTTGGCGGGTGGTGAGCAATTGCACTGTGCATCACTTGCTTTGTATATTCTTCTTCTTCTTCTTCTTCTTCTTCTTCTTCTTCTTCTTCTTCTTCTTCTTCTTCTTCTTCTTCTTCTTCTTCTTCTTCTTCTTCTTCAGATTTTATTCTATTTCAATTATTAAACTGTCTTTATCTCAACCCATGAATTTTCTCACTTTACTCTTCTGATTCTCTCCCCCATCCCATTGGGGGGGGGAGTGAGCAAGCAGCTGTGTGGTGCTCAGTTGCTGACTGAGGTTAAACCACGACACCTTGCTGTATTCCTGGGGGAGAAAACTGGCACTCTACAACTTGAAAGAATTAAAAACTCTTTCTGCTTTGAACAGCTAATTGCATCTGGTAGAAGGAAAGACATAAGAAGGCCATTTTTCAAAATCCTCATTTCCAGCAGGTGGCATGGTGGTCTGAAGGACATTTTCACCTAGCTTGAACTGAAACATGCTGTAGCATGTGACTGCTGTTTTGATAGAAAATGCTCTCTCTAGTTTTACCATTAATATAATCCCTGCTTTGGACCATTCTCTAACAAATGAAACTCTCAATAATTTCACAAAAACTAATATAGCATGAATTGCAAAACAGCCCACACAATAATGGGAAATCTAATGTGGTTTAACTTGAAAAGAATTTTTGCTTTCTTGAGTAATATGGAACAAATTCTGCATGTATTTACATACCTTCAGGCTCAGAAATGCTTCCCTTTTCAGGTCAGGTTTACCAGGTTGCAACAGGAATGGCTAGAAGGAAAAAAGGATTGCAGTGTATGAAAAATTAAGCTGATGTTTATTCCAGGACTGTGCTGGAGGCAGTTTTGCCTGGTTTAGAGGATATTAAAAATCTTAGTGAGTTCCTAGCTATTAAACCGGCTCTTAAATGTGACCTGTCAAGCTCTGTTCCCTGCTGCCACTTTCTTAGAGGGAACCTCACTGCCCATGTTCATGATCCTCCTTCTCCACCCAGAGATTTTGTCTTGCAATTGGAAGTCAATATGGCTGTAAAAACCTGTCCAGCATGCTGAGATAGAATTGATGGCCGAAATTGGTAATTCTGCAGTTTAACTGTAACTGGTACCCAAGCAGGCTATGAGAAAGCTGGCTGGAATACAGATATACCTGCTCTGGTCTCGCCTTCTACTGCCCTGCAGACGTACCCTCTAGATATAAATTTTTCAGAGCAGTACTATGACTCACAAGAAAAGGTTAATTGCAGATTACAGATTATTTTTCTTTTACTTGTAAATGGCAATGGCTGTCAATACAGGCTATAAAGGTCTATGACTGGTTCAAATAACATCAAAATGGTGTTTTATGATAATTATTATCCACAACTTCACATCCAAAAAAGGCAATACAAACACAGTCACCTATCCCTACAGAAGAGTGTGATCCCTGCTCTAGAGTGATCTACCAAAAATATAAAACACTTATTCACCTCACTTTTCCCAGAGAAGTTTAAGGTTTGAAGGCTTGGTCTTCAGTGTGTCAGTGAAGTGTGTTTGAGCAAATGGGTGCACAGCTGTGATGCAGACATCAGAAGGCCTTCAACACACTGCACAAATGACAACCCATGAGAAACTGTGCATTCTATCTTTTTTGGTCTATTTAGGACCTAGACTGATGAAGTCCCTTCCTTTCTAACCAGTGCTGGTTCTTTAACTGAAGGTCTGGTAACTCCAGCTCTGAGCAGCTATGAGGTACCTCAAACGTGTGCACACACATTTACACACATTTCAACCCTGAACAAATTAAATTTCATTCAGAGTTAAGTGCAGGGTTGACTGGATTCCTTTATGTTATCTATGTTCTACTTACAGAATCGAGACAATTTTGCAGTCTTATAGAAGCTTATCTGTTAAAAGATTAGTGTTCAGACATGAAGAGGAAGACAAAGTGAAACTCAAAATATTTTAACCCTTTTACTTATTTTAGTGAACTATGATTATTTATTTATTTATTTATGTATTTATTTTGCTGGCTGTTAAGGTTTTGGGAGACCCTATTATACATTTAGCTTCCTTGTAAAAATCTTAGCAGTATATTTTAAGGGGTTTTCTATGAACATGGGGTATCACGTGTGATCCTACAAGAACCAGGAAATGTACTCTGTTAGAAAGTAATAAAGTGATGTTGAAGCACAGTTTAATCTTTTAGTTAAGTTGAAGAAGCTCTCAATTTAAAGTCTCCTAAAGCAAATTTCTAGATTTGAGAGATGGCACAGAGCATTAATCATTACCAGTCTTAGTTAAATTTCAGGAGAATTCCATGACAATTGCTATAGGATAAGAATGTGATAAGTTCCTTTCTTCATTTTGGATCTTTATTCAGCACTTCTACTTGGGCTAAGTTTATAAGATAGCCTATTAGCTTTATTTGTCCCTCATAAAAGATCCAGTGTAAGCTCCAAAGAATTCTCAGTCTTCTTACATGCTGAAGGCATTTACTTTGTCCATTACTTCTACAGCTGTATATACCGGCTCCTTTTCAAAATGCATTTCATTACGCTTAGTTTTCAAAGCCGTGAAGTTTATCAATTGATTTCGGTTTTCCTCTCTTTTTAAGTATACCAATGCTAATAATATTTCCCTCTATTGCAGCCTTAGAGGCTTCTTAGAGCATTTGACTATTTACTTTTCCCACTATAGTATATCATAAAATATCAAATGAAGTCAGTCTTTATGATCTTCATTATATCGGAATCTTCTAGCAGGCTTGTTATTAAATCTCTGCCCTCTATTTTTTTCCAGGAGTAGGTCAACACTTCACAGTCACTTTAATTAGTACACGATCTAACTGTGTAATTAACTCACTAGCTGTATATCCTCCTCAGATCAATGCTATGAAATATACTCATAGATAGACGGTCCTGGAAGATAACAATTGGACCTCATAAAATGCACTAGGTAAAGAGAGAGCATAGCATCTCAAAAGTCCAGGTTTTTGTGCTGTTATCTATTCTATTGTGTCTCTAAGAAAGAGTCTCCAAAGAATCAGTTGAACCTTTCATTCAAGATGACAGTCTCTTGATATTGGAGGGGAAGGCTGGGATGCTCCTGTAAAGAAAGTTACAGAGCATCATACTGCTTAGCTGAAGGTACATTTGTTATCTGATACTGCAGCATGCATAGTGGGCCTGCTAATTAAAACATCTCACCAATCTTTGCTTTTCTGTCCAAAATGAAGCCAACACGTAAATTAGGTTAGCAAGTCCACTTAGTTTTAAATGAGAAAAGTATAATAGCTTGTTTCACATATCCTGCAGTAGGTTACCACTGTTATCATGGGCTTAATTACTTCTCAGTGTGGGCAGAGGCAGCTGGGGGCTAGAATAGAGTGGAAATATACAAAACCTTGGCCATGTTTCTTCCACGTATGCAGATGCCAGTGTGGACTATGCAGGAGGGAGCAGTCTGGAGAAGACTAGTATCTCACATACAGAAGGGCAGATGCCACTAAAAGGGTGCCACGTGTCACTAACAGTAGTTTCAACACTGCGAGAAGAAACAAAATAGTGAGATTCTGCAGTCTACTGCATGGCTCGGCTAGAGAAGCGGAATAGCAGTGAAATACTTCAGACATGAGAAAGAAGAAATTCTGTTGACCCAGTGTAGACATCTGCAATGTAGACTAGGAATCTCCCTTAACAGTTAACTGTAAGGACAAAGATACTTCAAATGTGACATTCATTTCATGCTATTGCAGATGACATGGGTCAGAGGAACTTTACTTTAGGATTATCAGTTTTTCCCAACGGACTATAAAAGTGGTTCAGATGACTAGCTCAGTTAAAGATGACTACGCTGCAGACATCTAAAGTCAGAAAAGACAAATTCCATTTGGGATGAATGAAAAATGGGTTATGATGGAGTTCTATGGACTCTTCATGGCTACAACAATATCAATAGTCTCTATAGAGGGTAGTGGAAAATACATACGTAGGAAAACAAGATTTGGATTTCTTTGTGACAATTACTCTGTGTAGATGACATACTAATATAATACTGAAGACACTTGTTAAATGTTGCTTCATGAAAATCTAGCAAGTAACTCCTAAGTCATAGAAAATCAAACACCTAATGAGAACTTACAGTATAAGTTGGAACTTGAACAGGCTGAAAAAAAGAAAAAATAAACAAACTGAATTGTCATATATACTGAATTTCTTACATACTGAATTTCTCATATTTCTGAGAAGTACGGAAAATGGTTCAGGAGACAAATATTTCAATATCAGAGTAGTTTATTCAGACACTAGTGAGACAAAATAGAAATTGAAAAAGAAGCTGGCATTGTAAGCTTTAGTTTTTTAATGAAATAAAAACTTAAAAAGTCGAAGTATGTCTATAACAGTGGCAACTGATAAAGGAAAATGAGCTATGGGAAGCAGAATACTCTAAGATGGCAAAATATAGAGTTGCTCAAAAGGTGAAATACCAAAATAAGTAAAAACTGGTAATAGAGAAATAAAAGGCAGTATAAAGTAAAAGGTAAAAAAGGTAAAACTAAGAAACCTGCCTCTCTCAGATATGCCTCACTGATTCCAGTGACTGTCCTGGATACTCAGCACATGCTTAGCATTTTATTCATGCATAAGACAGGCTGATGCTCCATCTACCATGAAACCTCCTAGTAGTCTGTTAATATCATATGCTTTTGTGATTCCAGGCCAAGAAAACAATTACATGTGAGTTGATTAGCATAATATATCAGCCTGGGGTTCTAATAGACAAGGGGGAAGACATGGGAAAAGAAAGTAATGAAGCTAGTTATTTTGTGTATTAGTATAGATAGAAAATAGCTGGGAAGGGGACATTATCCGTGAAGATTGAGTGTCACACTTTGTTGTTGGGTAAGACTAGTAGCGATGAAGTCAGTAGCCCGTACTTACACTGAAGAGATTAAGATTGTGGTTTAGGATTCAGAGTTGAGTTCAACATTGCCTGGATTTAGACTCACAGCATAAGGTCAGAACAGACTGCTTTACAGAAAATACTACAGTTCATGCATTGAAAATTGCACAAGTCTTAGGTTGTGCTCACCATCTGTAAGAATCCCTCATTCCCTCTGGAAGGAGGAAGCTGTTTTTCATAACTGTGGAAGAACTGCAGACATTTCTCAAAATTGTCATTACCAAAAATACCTTCCGGAATGATTCTCATTTCAGTTTAAATGTGTTCTGCTGTTGTCCTGACATTAGGTATACAAATGCCAATTCAACCAATTGTCTCTGAGAACAAATCAAATCCTGATTTCCAAATTATCATAACATGGTTTTGATTCAGGTTCCTTGCAGTTAAATTTTCTTACCAGTTTTAAACACTTACACGATTCCCAGATAAAACTGTGAATATGCGATTGGTTGAAATTACATAAGTTTAAAAATTCTACTTGTTGAACTTTTTGGATCATTTATAAGTTATGATAATAAAGTGAGAGCTGTTACCTGGAGAGTCTGACCTAACTGGTGTGAACAGCTGTAATGTCTTTTAAAATGAGTAATGTGCCAAACTCACAAACCAATGGATCACCTTTGTTTGCACAACAGTAAATGGTGGTGGACACTTCTACTAACAAAAAACTATTAGATTGCCCAGGCTGTAAAATGCAACTCTTGATCAATGGCTGTAAATAAATTCATCAAAAATAATGAAAAAGAAAGTCTAGCAAGGTCAAATAGGAAGTCTAGCTGCCTTCCAGTTAAGGTTTCACAAGGACATAATGAGAAATAAATCCACTTCCTCCCATTTGTGAAGCCTCAATGAGAAGCAGCCGCAGAATACCAACCATCCTTGTCAGGAGGCAAATACCTCCTATGAGATGAGTAATGTTTCTGGCAGGGAAGCACGTATTTGCTGAATTAACTTCAATAAAAGGACATTTACACAGAGCCATATTAATTAAATGTTAAGGTGTTTAACATTTCTTCTTTTGCTTTATCCATCTGACAAAACAAAAAATGTGTGTAATGAAAATGTGTGTTGAAGTTGTTATTCAGTCGTGGAATCAGAGTAATATTAACCAAGTTTAACTCAAATGTTTCACTTTATATGTAGCTCCTTGATGGAATTACGGTCTTGCTATGAGCAGTTAAGGGCATATTATTCCATATTTTTAATTGAAATGGCCCAAAACTTACAGCTTGCCAGCATAAGAAAAACGAACCTTTACATTTCTGATGTCTACAGAGAGCTATAGTTCACTAGCTTCCCTATCCCCTGGGTACTGCTGTTGTCAATTATAGGCATTTCTGAAGTGTAAAACAAACACAGAAACACTTTATTCCTCAGTACTGTCTGTTTAACTGTCTGAGTAATTCCCAGATCACTCCACTGCACTCTAAGGGGACACATTGGGTTGTTTTGGAACTGGATAACAGCCATATGACTGTGTTCAAAGCCTAAAAAGTTTCATTTCCATTGCTGTAGTCCTGCCTGAGTATCTCTAATGCCTTGCTAAAAGTTTTCTAGAGATGCTTTTCAATTTTTCTTGAGGCAACTTCTGTAGTTGCTCCGAATATTTGCTCCATTTATTAGAAAATTCTTGCTAAAACACAACTCTGTTGCTAGGTAGAGCTATTTGCAGGAGCAAACAAAATTACAAGGAGGCAACAGAGCTTAATTTCATAGATTTCATGTATAAGTTTGATAGTACAGAAGGAATCAGCAATCCATGGGTATGCAAAAATAACCAAAAACCTCTCCAAATAGACTCCTTCCTGCCCTCATCCATTTTCTCACCTTTACAAAGCATGAGTCAGATCTTCAGCCACAATCAAGGAATCAATTGGTGATATACAGGTGATAAACAGATGCCTGAAAGCACTCCACGTAAGAGCTTTTCCTGATTCAAATCAGAGTTATTTAATAATCTCCTATTAATTACCTCTTGTAAAAGTTCACAGCTATAGCTGTGTTGAGAAGAGTTCTGGATATACATTCTTTTGACTGGTCCTGGCTCCTAAACAGGTAGCTGACAAGAGTGCTACATCCAAACTGTGGGGCAGGAAAGTGTTTTACGGAGTCCCCTGCACTTCTGGTCCCACACCTTTGTTTGTGATAGGGGACCTGTCAGAGGGCACTTGCTGCCGTATACTTGGGTTTTCATCCAAAAGAAACCAGGGCATTGGAGAAAAGCAGGAGAAGGGTGAGCAAACCTTGAAGGCGGGATGCTTCACTCCTGGGTCTTGTCCCAACATTTAATCAGGATACATCTGGTGTTTATTTCCAGGATTGGAGGCTGGGGAGTGTTTTCAAGTTTAATGGTTACCTAATGCATCAAAGTTTTCTCTGTCCTTTCTAAGCTGCCAGAGAATTCCTTTTCTTTACGTAGGCACTAGTATACCCATGCATGCCTGAGGTGCAATGGAGCTACCCAGCACCAACATCTGTCCTTGGTTCTCCAGGGCAGAAACAGATCATAAATCAAAGACAAATATCAAAGACAATTGCTAGTCATGTTCTAACCAGAGCCTCATGTCTACAGTGACTTTTCACTGAATACTCAGGAAGCAAACATTCCTCAGCAACAAGACTCTTTCTTTCTAGTCTGTCTTCTGTTTTGAACTCTGAATCCTCCTTTCCACCTCTATCGTATCTCAGAATTTCAAGTACTGTTCAGAAATATATCTGCCTTAATGGTGAGATACCACATATAATCAGTTTATTAAAAAGACTGTGGTGGGTTGACCCTGGCTGGACACTGGGTGCCCACCAAAGCCGCTCTATCACTCCCCCTCCTCAACCGGACAAGGAAGAGAAAATATAATGGAAGACTCGTGGGTTGACATAAGGACAGGGAGATCACTCACCAATTACCATCACGGGCAAAACAGACTTGACTTGGGGAAATTAGTTTAATTTATTACCAATCAAATCAGAGTAGGATAATGAGAAATAAAACCAAATCTTAAAAACCCACCTTCTCCTCACCCCTCCCTTCTTCCCGGGCTTAACTTTACTCCCAATTTTTTCTACCTCCTCTCCCCCAGTGGCACAAGGGGATGGGGAATGCAGGTTACAGTCAATTCATCACACAGTTGTCTCTGCTGCTCCTTCCTCCTCAGGGGGAGGACTCCTCACACTCTTCCCCTGCTCCAGCGTGGGGTCCCTCCCATGGGAGACAGTTCTCCATGAACTTCTCCAATGTGAGTCCTTCCCACGGGTTGCAGTTCTTCACAAACTGCTCCAGCATGGGTCCTTTCCATGGGGTGCAATCCTTCAGGAAGAGAATGCTCCAGTGGGGGTCCACCATGGGGTCACAAGTCCTGCCAGCAAAACTGCTCCAGTGTGGGCTTCTCTCTCCACAGGTCCTGCCAGGAGACTGCTCCAGCGTGGGCTTCCCATGGGGTCACAGTCTCCTTCAGGCATCCACCTGCTCCGGTGTGGGGTCCTCCATGGGCTGCAGGTGGATATCTGCTCCACCGTTAACCTCCATGGGCTGCAGGTGGATATCTGCTCCACCATGGACCTCCATGGGCTGCAGGGGGACAGCCTGCCTCACCATGGTCTTCACCATGAGCTGCAGGGGAATCTTTACTCTGGAGCCCGGAGCACCTCCTCCCCCTCCTTCTTCACTGACCTTGGTGTCTGCAGAGTTGTTTCTCTCACATATGCTCACTCCTCTCTCTCCGGCCGCTGTTTGTTGCGCAGGTTTTTTTTCCCCCTTCTTAAATACGTTCTCACAGAGGCGCTACTGCCATTGCTGATTGGCTTGGCCTTGGCTGGCGGCGGGTCCATCTTGGAGCTGGCTGGCATTGGCTCTATCAGACATAGGGGAAGCTTTTAGCAGCTTCTCACAGAAGCCACCCCTGTAGCCCCCCCTCCGCTACCAAAACCTTGCCACGCAAACCCAATACAAAGACAGAGTAAATCCAGTTTCATAGACCTGAAGAAATTTGTTCCATGTTTCAGCAAATTACTTACATATTTTTCACTGTTTCTGCAATCAAAATCTTCCACTAACAATCCTAAACTAATACACAGATTAACATTCCCATGAGTTTAGCAGTATTATTAGTGTTAGCCAGACTAACACGCTAAAACTTCTGTATGTTGTGTAACCTATGAAGCGAAGGCTGTTACTATACGCTATATTTCCCAATATGTCAATAAAAATGGAGCTTCCGTGGATGGCAAAGAAAAAGGGACAGGCAAAAATGGCCATCTAAGATCCAAAATGCCTTGTCTATTAAGGGAAACATCTTGTAACTTTTACAATAATTGAGCTTTGTTTTAAAATTAAGACAGTAACAACAAATAATTCAGTATGACATTAATGCTGATTTTGATAAATATCAACAAATTTAAATATTTATATTTAAAATTAAGGCATCACAACTCAAAGTAGCAATTCTGTCTGTTCTAGGGGGTTATCTTGCTTTTACAAGGTCATCTGTTTGGATGCTTAGTGCATTGTTCTCTATACAACTATGTACATATATACTACTATTAATGTAGTTTTGACAATAGAGTTCCATGAAAATACTACAAAATGGTAATAATGAGATCAGGCTACACAAGGGGCATATATGTTCATACTTCCTTTTCTGATTGCAATGAGTTTGATATATCCATTAACATAAACATCACCAGCTGCCATGAAATACAAAGAATTTGCAAAAATCAAGAGACATAATTGTTACATTTGCCTTTGCAAAGGCAGATTATTGTGTTTTCATACCTCAGGATGCTCCTTTGACACAAAACACCAGTGCAAACTTTTGAATAATTTTACTATTTAAGTAGTAGAGATTGTTCAGAATGCTGGTGATTTATCAAGTATCAAGCCTCATGCACTTTTTATTTCCCCAGTGCAATATCTTTAGCTTTCTATTTTTCAGACTGCATATCCAGGAAAGCTGCAAAGGCAGTAGTTAAAAATTGCTAGAAGCTACTGTGGAAAGGGGAGAACTGGCAAAAAGCTTTTCAAACAATTCCCTGTCCTACTTAAGTTCTCAGAATTACAATGGTGGATTACTAAACAATTGATAAATTATCAACTTTTCAATAAAATGTGATTTTTATAAAGCAAATTTTGCACATTTGCTTTTTGTCCATTATCCTTGTTGATTCTTCTGTTGAAACATTTAACTTAAATCATAATGTACTACCACCCAAACAGACTAATCTCTTCTTCTTACAAAGCAATTTTTAACACCATAGAGATGTTATAATCCCAACCTCTCAATACATAGGGTGCCAAGAATAGAAATTCAAAGACTAAATAACTTTGTAAGTCAATTTCTTCTCCGGGTCAGCTCCTGAGATGTCACTAAAGACCACTCAGACTCAGCCTGCCATAGGCTTCCTTTGTGTTCCTCCCAGAACTGCCACTACACAGGAGACATTCAGGTCTCAGGCAAAACACTAAAAAAAATTAAATGTCAGTATTACAAACTGAGATTTTTATTGAGGAAACCCAATGGGTTAAAACCAAAAGAAACACAAAACCTCCTTCTCAGATGAGGCATGGTACATGGGAATCCAGAAAACATAGGCAAAACTTATTAAGTATATGCCACCTGCATACATTGTATACCAGCACATATCTTCATATACTTGTACAGAAAACCATTTGTAGATTCAGATCATGAAGTTAGGTAGTGTGTGAAGCAAAAGGCAGACTTTGACATACCAGCTCACTAGTGCACAGCAGTACAACATTCCTGAGCAAGGTTGCTACAGGTTTGTATTGATATTTGCTTGTTTTTTGCAGTGATGATCTAATGTTCCATGTTACAGGGGGCAAAAAAAAAAAGTGAAGTATATCTAGCATATCTAGCAGTGGAAAAAGAATATTGTCATTTCAGGAAGGATCACGGTAAAAATCCTGTTCCTATTTTTGAGCGATTTTTATACAGCCATTTTAAAGTGGCCATAATTAAATATTAGCAACAATAAAGTGAATGTATACTTGTAATAATTGACTATTATCTAGAGGCTTTTCCCTGCCTCTTCTTTATATAGGTGTGACACCTTTAAATAGTTCCCTAATGCTTGAAGAATTAACTCTTCTTTATCTCTTGGGGTAGGTTTTTCATTCATTAAAACCAGTTATAAATCACCCTCTGCCCTCAGTGACACAAGACCTGTGGTCGAATGCTCCAATATTAATCCTTTGTTTTATTAAGCGTGAATTGACAGATATTTTAAGTATAGTCATTTTAGAGCTGGTTGATAAGATGCAAAGTCTTCTTGAATAAATTTAATGCAAAATAAAAGACAAATGGAACCTACTATCTCTTATCTCAACTGCAAGTGGCTTTTGGCAAATAAGAGAAGGTACCTAGTTAAATTTTTTTTTAGATGTCGCCTTATGAAAGGAAGAAAAGAGAATGAAGAACACAAAGAAAAAAAATGGAAGACTAGATGGCAGTGATGAGAGAGGAGTCTTAGAGAAATAGCTTATTTGGCAAATTAAACATTTGCATTGGTATGGATCAGATTGTAGAAAAGGAAATGCTGAAATCAAGATGATCAAGGAACCGTTATATGCATCAAATAGTTGCATCACACAGTTTGACATTAGAAAAATTAGATCCACTGAGTCCCAAAGTCAGGTGTCACTAACAGATGAAAACTGTACTTCCCTTTAGATGGAAATAGAAGAAAAATACAGATGACAAGACTTTGTTGGAATAATGCCACTGACTTTAATAAAGCTACTCAGGTTATGAATTTAGGCCCTGGAAATCTATTTAGGTCATATCTGAAAAAGAGTTAAGTATCTCTAAAAATAACTTAGACACTTTGAAAATTAGGGCTGGCTAAGGAGATGCCAGTAGTTGTTGAACATTTTAAAACAACAGAAACAGAAGAAAAAAATCAATAAAACCTCATATGAAAGGTGATTTTAAAAAAGAAATTGGTAGGTTATATTTTCCTGCAGTAACTCTGACATGAAGTTTTATACTTGCACTGATCTTTTTTCTAAGCTACCCCACAAAAAGCATTCTCCAGCCACGCCAGTGATCATCAAACCTACAAATTGCTTTCTAAAAAAAATCCACATTTTTTTTTCTCTATAGCTTTTCTAAGTGGCCTGCAGCTAGAAAGCTGCTCCTCTTTTTTTTGATGCAACTGTTTACCAAAAGCCCAGGGCATTGCCAGTCCTGCCAACAGAGGTGCTGCCAACAGAGTCGGGCACCCCCTGAGGCTGCCCTATTTCCTTCTGTGAGATCCACAATGCCCTGGAGAGGAGCTTGGTGGCAGGTGAGGCACCCTCCTCCCTGCCTCTGTGTGCCCATGTCCAGCACCTACCCCTTGCTCCCATGAGAAGGCACCCATGGGTGGGGGTGCCTCACAGCAGAAAGCCCTGCCTGGGAGCAGCTGATGCCCACCGTGAGGCAGCTGAGGTGGGCTGGAGGGTGTTTGGCCAGGCTGGTGGTCCCAGGAGAAGGCCCCTGTTGGTAGGGGAAGTCTTGCCCAGGAGCGGCGGACACTTGTGTGCAGCTGGGTTTGGTGGCAGTGTGGCACAGATGGTAGGTCTGGGCATGACCTAAGAGCGGGACTCTCAGGAGGTATTTGGGCAGGATTGTAGTTTTGCGAGAAGGGACCTGTCTTTCTTCCAGACAGGAATTTGCATTGCAGCTCAGTATTGTTCTTGATACCTGTATACATAAAGGAGCTTACTGGCTTACGTTATGAATGGATGCTTTTGTAAAGATTTGTGATGGGCTTTGTATCTCTTTTACTTGTTTTTCTAAATTTGTGTTTGTTTTTCTTTAGGCATCCAGACCTGTGAAGCCCACTGGAGGGGGAGACTGCTTTTTCCTTTAGACTCTGTGCTCAGAGGAGAAGTTGCTTTCTTTGTAAGAGAGGCAAAAGAGTCGCTGTACTGAGCTGGGAGTCCACAGCTTAAACAAAGAGTGCAGTGGGGAGCAGAGAGCCAGGTTTCAGTGGTGACTCAGATCTTCTCAGGGGCCAGAGGACACTGCAGTTCACTTCAACTCAAAAAATTATTGAGATGCCTGGAAGCAAGGACTCACCTTTGAGGACACAGGGGGCAGGATAAGAGTTGTGTACAAGACCTTGTAATTCTATCCTGTCTTACCTGTTTGTTCTGAGCTGTCTTTCCTTGAGAGTTTAATTTCCAGGCTTTGTTCAGCAATATTAGGCTTGAGATTTTTTTTTTTTTTTTGGTGTTTAAGAAGCTTTTCAGAGAGTTCACAGAGAGGAAGAAGTCTAGGTACAACCACTTTAAAACTGTGATTGTTCCAGGGTCCTACTCCAAAAAGCACAGGGCTCTGAAGCTTGTAAGCAGGATAGTGCTGTGGACCTCAGGAAAATGAGTCTTCTGCAAAACTCCTGTTGACTTCAGTGGAAGAGATAACAGGTACTCACAGTACTTTGAGACTTCCCATCCTACAGAAAGTGATGTAAGACAAGAGCTGATAACACTGTGGTTTTCTAAAGTTGTTTGCAGTTCCAAGTTTTATAAGCTGTATAGGTATCATTCACTTCTAATACCACTTACAACTTTGAAGAGCAAAATGAAATCATTATGTTTTCCCTGCAGTATGCAATTAAAAACATTTCTCAGCAGATCTTGTGTGCTGCTGAGCACACAAGCGCATGACCTTGTGTTCATTGGAATAAGGGATAGTGAGGATAACGCAGGTAAGAATATTCCTTTTCCAATAGAATTCTTTTGGTCTCCATGTCTCTGTTATCATGTTAAAGCAGGAATGTCAAGGAGAATGGAAATTTGTGTTTTATGCAAGACAGTCCTATAACTCTTCTGTATCAAATTTAATTTTATGACCCTGACGCTTTTATGATTAAACAGTTTGTCAATCTTCATACCCAAAGATTTGCAAGTTTATTCCATATAGATTCAAATGATTTAATAGAATTTCTGTAATGGGATACTGACGAGTACAGTCATTTTGTCATAGATTTTTATGATGTAGTTCTTGAACAGCAGTAACTGTACATGATAGGAACTCTGACAAAATGAATTCATAACAGTTGCATCATGGACTCAAAGTTATACTGTTCTGTGTTAAAAAATGAAATGATAACACTTCTTGGAAAATTTTAATCACAAGAACAGTTAATGAGTCACAAACTATCTTTAAAACAAATTTAAAGAAGGATGCTTTCTGTGATGCAAAGATCACTAGAAGTTGTTTGTTATTGATAAACTCTACTGTTTTCTGAACTTGCTGTAAGCATTGAAGCACACTTGAAGTAGCCAGAAATATCTTTCCCGATACTGCTTCTTTTCCTTCCTCCCACCTGGTTGGTAGACCTTTCAGTGGAAAACTGCAATTTCTTAGGGAAATGCACACTTCTTCATGCTTCTGACTGTTTTTCTGTCATTTCTATCTACTTGGATCACTGTTATATTTTTGTACAGCTGAGTTATATACCTTTACTTATTAGTATAATGATTTCTGCATTAGGAGGGAAGTAAAAACGTGGGTTTTTTTTAAAAAAAAAAAGCAGTCAAATTTTAAATTATATTTGGTTTCATCTTTTCTTTTTTTCTAGAAAGAAAACTCTTAATTTCTATTTGCTGTACATATAATGTCTCCTGTGATGGGACTAGAAAAAAAAAATTATGCTCAATGGAAACTTTCTTATTATGTGAATGTAAGTGGACACACCCCTCTTCATAAACTAAAAAAAGGGAAAAAAATCACTAAGAACCATAGAGCATGATCAGATTTGAAATAAACACTTCTGTGCAACCCCGTTTCCTTTTTTTTGAATGAGATCAAGAAATGTTATTTTTGAAATGGAGGATGAGGAAATTGAACAGAACAAAACAGGAGGCAGTGGTTCAGCTAATACCAATGCCATTTACTGGTCCACATCCAACATGTCAATATAGGCAGGTTAATGTACTCATGAGCTCCAAAAAAAAGAATCCCCCTGCTGCTTGTCTTCTTGGGAGTCCTGAGTTGTGCCACAGTATGTGAAAAGTGCTTACAGATTTTCATTATGTGTATATTTCTTTTAACGTTTTCTTTTTATTATTTTATTAAATATTTTAGTGGGTTTGATCTCATCTACTTATAAATTGCCATCCATTAAGACTTACCAGGAATTAATTCTGGGATAGAAGAGAAGGGAGCTAGCAAATGTGTTCTTAACAGAAGAACATCGTGAGTGTCTGAACAAGGACATAGCAAAATGTAACATCTGGACACAGATTTTTCTTGTGCCATGCCACTGCTAACTGCATAAAGGTGTATGAGTGAAGATGTAACCAGTATTATCGCTTTACGAGCCCAAAGCGAACAGCAAGGTTTAGTTTTAAGTATTTGTTGCACCCCCTGCTGTTTTGTTGGGAAAGAGTACTCTCTATCACATTGGTATGTTTAACTATACCAGTGAAATACCGACTCTTGCTGTCTTATCTCTACTGATAAAATGATCCACAAAAGTGTTATACAGTTAATGTTTCTAGACTAACAGACTATTTTTTTTCCCTGTAAAATGGCAAAGCATAATTATATATAAAAAAGAAAACGGAGCACTTTCATACTTGGCAGTCTCCCTCCCTCCTTCCCTCCCTCTCTCCTTCTTCCCCCCGCAAAAGAAGTAGACAGAAAATATGAGCAGTCAGTTCAGCCCCATTCTTCCTCTGGTATGGTTATTTGCACTTTCTCAAAATAAGTGATAAATGTGTTTAAAGGACTGCTATTCTCATTTAGAAGCTTCGGATTGTTTAGACAGAGTAAATCATAATATAAAGCAAAAGACAATTAGATAGTTCTGTATCCCATTATAGTGCAGTATATACTGTTAGCTTTATTGTAAATAAAAAGTTTGTTTAAAAATATCTTCCAATTGCAATAAGCTTCACTTTTGGAATGCAAAGAAAAGGAGGAAAATACTTTGAATGTAAAAAGGTGTCTTGCTGCAGTTGTCTAACATAAAATTTCTTCTGCAAACAGAAAAAAAAATCAATTGATGTGAACATGAAGCTCCCACATCTAGCAAGTTACTAAATTTAAGCCTAGAAGTAACTTCTTTGATGTTAACTAGGACTTTGTTAAATATGTAATTTTAATTATGTAACTTGCTCAGCGATTTTCTCTAGATCCATTATGAGTTTTTGAGAGAATGATTCACATGTACATTACTTTCATTTTTTTTTTCCCTTCATGAGAAAGTATTTTCAGTGTTTTAAAATCCAATATTTAAGCATAATAAATCTGGGATCTAAAGGCTAAATGGCTGTCTCTTTCTATCACTATAACTGTAGCATATTTGTGCTTTTTGACACTCACAGGAATATTCATATGTAATATGTTTAATCTTACTGACTCTTGATTTTTTTCTTAATTACTTTTAGTAATTTAATACAAATGAGTCATATCGATGCAGGTTTTCACATGGCAGTAGTGGTTCAGATATTGCTATGTCCACTGGCAATATCTGTGCCTGGTCTTTGCTGAGATCTTTGTTGTTGTTGTTTTGTTGTTTTATTTGTTGGTTTGGGTTTTTTTTCTTCTTTTTTGATTAGTACTATGGCTAGTGCCGTAGCCACTTTGACTGTCTCCACAACTGACAGACTCTCTGTGGGAATGTGTTGGTTTCTTCCAAACCTTCTGGCAAGATCCTTGTGGGAGACTGTTTGGGGAAGGTACTGGAGTTTGGGACAGTTTTTTATATGTAGACTAAATTCTATCATATCAAAAGGATATGTACAGAAGAACTGAGGCATAGCTTACCTTTTTTTACTTGTTTTCCAACTGAATGTTGGGAATTAGAGTTGGGAAGCTTGCATGGATATGCTATATAGGAGAGAGTGGTCTGGAAAGAGGCAGAGGTAAGTTACTTCTTTGCATAAGCAAATCTTATTACTTTGCAGGAGAAATCTGTTCCATTTGTGCCTGTTCATCATGGAAAAAATAGGGGGTAGAGGTTAAAAATGCTAATTTTGATTAAGGCTACACTTCTAGACTTCCTAGACTTCTAATCTCAGTGGAAAAGCTGCCTTTTAATGTCTAAGTTAAAGCAGCTAGAGTTCAGACCCTCCTTAGAGCTGTCTAGGAAGAAGTTGAACTCTGCCTGCAGACTGCAGCCTAAAGAGACCTCCACAAGAAAAAGATAGTCTTTATGAGTATCCCTTTCAGTGTTTAGCTATGTGTTGGTCTTCTGGCAGAGCAGTGGAGATCATTAAACAAGGTTCTGTACCAGAGGCTTTGTAATAATTCTGAAGCTGTGATGGTTAGCATGCCTGCCGTTCCTGATGAACTTTGTGTTACCTGTGCTAACTAATGATGCCAATACCTGTGTCCTCCTCAGTTACTTGCAGCTACTCAGGCTGAAGCATGTGTCTGAATGGATTGTATACTCACTTTGCTGTAGGGCTGAGTTTAAGCTGAGGAAGAAGATGTGAGAGAGGAATATCTTCCACTGGAGGGGTTTGGCTGGATGGGAGAGCAAAACACTCCGGAAGCTCTTGCTTTTCAAGACATGTTGTTATCTTCTGAATAAAGTAAGAAAACCCAACAAAAACCCCAGTCAAATTTTTGGGTCTTTTTTTTCCTTTTTTTTTTTTCTCAAAGCAGGAAGCAATTAATTTTTTAAAGTAAATTTCAAATGAAAGCTCGTGTAACAAAATGCATTACTCTAATTTGGTAGATGATAATATTTCTCAAGCATAACAAAGTAGTGGAAAAATTAATCTTAAATTTATTTTGAGTTAATAGTTTTAGAAAGTGAATAAGTGATTGAGCAACGAAACCAGATTAGCTGAATATGCAGTTCAAGAAAGTAATTTTTGTTGTCTGACTTATCTCCTCAAATTAAAAACTTCCTTAATTTCTGTAATGATTCAATTGCTCTAATAGACACAGCAGCCTGTTGCTTCAAAATTAAGGTGATAAAATGGTCTCTGGTCTTCATTCACATCATACACGACTGCCTGCATGAGGTCTAGTACAGAATAAATTTGATTGCCTCAATTCTTTTGCAGACAAGTGCTCATGACATTAAAGTCACTGTGCAGATTAACAGCATACAGTAACAAAAAGTACCTTTTTTTGTTTTGAAACTGTGTCAATAAATTTTTTTGGTTGTTTTCTAGTGACTGTATTATGAAAGATGGAAAACAACGATTCATCATTCAATTTCTCTATGCCACACAAAGTTACTCTATGACACCCACCCATATGTGTCTCTTCGTAGCTGAAAAGTCCTGCTTTGTTTCATTTCATACATATAATAATCTCTGTTGCTAATCCTTATATCTTCCAATTCTTTCTGGGAGTGAGGGGAACCAGAAAAGCAGACCATGTTCGAAGTATAGATATGTATTGATTTATTCAGGTAGTTCTCAGAAGGAAATAGTCCAAATAAACAAATCCCAAAATTCTATTTAAAAGAAGAAAATAGAAAGGTTTCCCTCTAAATGTGCCTCTTAGTCCTGACACATTAGCCAATATTTGCAAACACAGTAGTTTTATCAAGTAAAACTAAAGCCCTCCTTTGAGTCAGACTTCAAACTGACTCTTCAGGCTCCAGAGATGTCATTTATTAACATGTGGGTGTATTCAACTTAATTGTGCTTCTACATTGGACTGCTCCTGTGTGGCCGGCTGGAACTTCAGCAAAGAACAATGAATTAGTCTTTAATAATTTACAAAATAAGTGTTATTCTTGTCCAGCTCCCAAAATATTTTAGAAATTATTCTCTTTGCCTGCTAATTCTGTTACTGCTGAACTAACTGAAAAGTTGAATTTGTTCAACTTTTTAAAGAAATGGATTTTGCTGCTCTTTATTGATGGCCATTGTAAAAAAGTGTTGTTAATTTCCTAGTATTTCTATTCTTTCTCTTTCTTTTCCGTTTTAGAAACCGCTCAGCTGCTGACTATCCACATAAGCCTCCTACTAGAAGATGTGGGGTTTTATTCTTCTTTGGCTTAATAAGCAGAGTAGAGCCAATTAAGCCCTAATAACAAATTAGGGTTGAATAGTTCAGAAGTGAAGTGCAAAGAAGTCTATTTCTTTGCAAACAGAAAGTACATCTGATAAAAGCCTTCCAAGGGAGCATCAGAGAAGCCACTTTTTGTCCTTCCTAAATAAAGCAGAATTTTCCAGCAATATGAAACTAGTTCGGGGTGGGGTGGGGGGTGGGGGGGAAGTCCCATAAGCAACCTCCCCCCTAAAAAAACCACAAACTTGCCCACTCAACCAAAAAAAACCACAGGCATGTATTCACACAGAAAAATTCTGGTCACCTTTAGGTGTATCACTGGTTCTTTCCCAGGCTGTTAGCACGTCATATCAGCATTAAGCCTGTCATACCTGACCTAACTGCTTTGCCTCTGAATGCTAGTGAAGGAATCATGGCTGGAGGTGGCCGGTAGTAGCAGATTCTGTTCTCAACCCGAGATGAATTTATCCAGGTGTGGACTCTTCCTAGGTCCATATCTTTTTTTTTAATCCACATATAACCCCTTGCTTCAAATTTTTGGAAGTTTCTTTTGTGATATTAGTGTGTTAAATGTAATACCTTCTAAGAAACCAGTATGTGTTCCTCCAAACAGTGCATGCTCTTTCATCCAAACTTTAAAAAATGGATGAACTACATTTTGCATTTAAGTTTTAAGAAATCATCCTTGGCAATCTTAGTATTGCCAAAGGTCACTTAACTGGTTTATAAGATGCCAGGATCTCAACCATTTTCTATATAACTGAACAGTAAAATAAAGGAGGGATGCGGGTCCTCAACACATTTTTCCTACAACTTGTAGGAAGGTCTCTGGTTTTAAAGAAACCTAAGACTATGATAGTATTTTTTGCCTTGCATATAGTAATCGCTGCTTTAAATATAATATGCATCATCCCTTTTTCTTGAGCTAGAGAGGTAGGTAGATAAGTGGATACAAAAACATGGTGATGATTTATCCAGACTTTCTAATGCAAACCTCAGGCAAATTTATCACTTTGAAAAGCAGGATAGCAGCAGAGGGGAGAAGTTTCTTACAGGACAGCCTGAAGGACTTTGGCCTTCAAGCAGTTAAGGGCAGGGGATTCAGCTAAGCAGTTGTTTAAAGACTATCTTCAAGATACTGCTGTGGTATATGTGAATACAGACCTTTTGCTCCAATGTCAGTGTACTTGTCATAGTTTTTAATAACTCTTAAATGACTACAATTTCCCTAAGTGTTTATTCTCAGTACAGGAAGGGATAAAATTCCTTATGAGTGGAATTGTCTTGTATCAGATAATGTGAAGAGACTGGTCCTCATGAAAGAAACAAATAAGTGCTTCTAATGAATCCCATATGCTATAGTACATGATTCTCACTAGGGAGAGGACTGGGTAAAGACAGCTGCCTAAAGCCGCTCTTTGAAGACCAGAACTATATATATAGTTCTTGTAAGTGCTCTGATGTAAATGTCTGTTTGATTGACTTTTAATTTGCTGTTTGCCTCACTGACTTCTCATTAATATTTCTTAAAAGCCAAGATGTGCTCATATTGAAGTCGCGCAAAAAAAAAAAAAAAAAATCTAGTTTCCAGTTACTGTTAATTTATTTTGTGATTAAAATACCATTGTGGCAATGATACTTGCATAAACTTCCACGGTGTCTTCCTAAGCTTTTTTTTAACTTACTTTGTGGAATTCATAAGATAACAGACAACTGTTTTACTTAAATTTAACATCTGGTATGAAGTATTGTTTAACAAGTACCTAGCTGCCACGTTGGTGGGAAGGCTGTTAGTAACTGCAGAAGCACCTAACTCAGATTGAATCTTCTAAAGCTTTTGGCTATATGCTAGGCTTCCCCAGTTTCAAAATAGTCTAAGAATTCTCAAGCTTTTAATAAAAGTACACTACCTTATTTGTATAGCAATTCCAGTGATATAAATTTAATGCCTCTTTTTATATTGTGAAGGTGCCTCCACCATGATTAGTAGACCAGCAAGGCAATATGAAATACGCAAGGCAATATGAAATGCACACAATAAAGATGACACTCCCATTGTACTTTTCCTGCTTCCATTTATTGGAACAGCAGGGTGCTGTTTTTAAAGCTTGAAGCAAGACAGATATTTGGAATCATATGGGCAGGATCATTTTTATGCTTAATAGAAGTGACTGTCTAAAAGCGAGACCAGAACTGTGGTTCTTGTTACACTCGTCCCCTTCAGGAGAAGTTTTCTCCAAGGACAAACCGCTCTTCAGTTCCCTCATCTTTCATAAAAGTACTGAACCTGACTGACCACAACGACTGTGTGGGATGCAGATATTGCTCTAAGGTGCCAGCTCTCTTGCTGCTCCCCAGCTGGCTTTAGAAACAGCACTGGGTTTTGCCCAAGTTGATGAAAAGTAAATCTACACAAATAAAACTGTCTTTTCAATACTATGAATTTGAGTTCCAGAGCCAAGCATAAGGTCTATTGCTGTTTAGCTTCAACTTCACAACCTCTAGGATGGTTTAAGGCAGAAGTCTGACATTTATGAAGTCTTTAGATTTTTTTGAAGACTGCTGAAACAGTAAAAGATAAAAGTAGTGCTTCTGAAGCCATCGTTTTTTGCTGAACCCCCAGTGCTTGTTTCTCTCTCTTGAATAGTGTCTACCTTTCCTCAGTGCTGGAGTTTTTCATGTAGAAGAAAAGACAATTTTGAAGTATGCCTTGTGCTGGGATATGCAATACAACAAAGTGCCCTTTAGCTGGGGAAGAAAAACCCCAGAGACTGTAATCCTAAAACATGTATATATTTCTTTACCTATTCCTGCTTTGAGGTTTTAAACGAGACTACAGAAAATGCTCTGGTTAAATGAGAGATTTGCAAAGCTTCTGTAACAGTGGTCATAGAATTGTTGTAAAGTAATTGTTAGCTACTAGACACTAGAGTTTTCTATACATAGGGGTGACATCTCATAGATTATATTTGCATTGCTGTACTAATCTTGCTATATTATTACATGTAAACTTAGTCAAGTTGAACTCATTTTTCCCCTATAGGTATGTGATTGTTAAAAAGGGTACTGAATAAAAGTGGTTATTTTAAATGCATCGTAAGAATCATACCCTTGCAGACAATGCACACTGTTTAGTAGTTTCGTGAGGCCTCTAAAATTAAAAGTAAAAAGTTTAAAAATTGAAGAAGTATTGAAATCCTAGAATAAAATATTTTCTCTTGTTACTTTGAGTCAGGAAATTTTGTGAATTTTATGAAAGCCTGTACTTAGGATTTTAGCCTGGTGATGTAAAAAGTTTAGGAAGTTCAAGTGAGATAAAATATGCTGGATATAGAATTAAAAATGATGGAACTCTCAAGTATTTTACTATGAACCATTATGTGAAGCCTGAATAATTTGGAAGATTAGCCCTTTGTACATAGAAGAGTTTAATCCAAGCTCTGAATCTTAGGATGAGCCTTAACAGAGAAATTGTTGTCAACAAAGTTATTACCTTTGATTTGAGGAGCTCGTGTCACTGTAAGAGCGTGAGCTGGGCTCTGTGGGAAGCATTTCTGGAAAACTAACAGAGAAGCTGATGAAATTCAACTGCAGATCTTTTTCCAGAGGGAAGGTTGAATTGACTTTATGAAATTCAAAACCTACTAACTTGGATTTCTTGTCTGTGATTTTGACTTGTTTGTTGCTCTCACAGTTGAAAATAACACATCTCACTTGTAAACAGAACGCATTTGCTCTACTTCTTTCTGTAAAATAAAGAATACATTGTGTGTTTTCAGGAGTTGCTCGTCAGTATATACAAAGTTGCTCTTCCTGATAATGTAGAAATATTACATACTGCAAAAGTTATGTTTCATACATGGAAACTTTCAACAGAATTTTTGGGTCAGGACAGCCTATTTCTAGCTGTTTTTCTATTCTTCCCATTTTTACTAAAAAATGCACTTTTTACAAATTTTTAGTACTGTCTTTTTTTTAAAAAAAATGTAGAACACTTTAATTTTGAAAAAGTTTTCAAAACTGTCTCAAATTAGATTTAGTTTCCTGTATGATGCAGAGGAAGGAAAGGAACAATAGGGGACTTCAATTTTCCTGTGAATAGCAGTTTATGAGTTGAAACAAGCACTTATTTATTCAGGAAGGTGGAATGAGACCTTAGCACTTAGGTATATTGGTGTAAGGAATACTATAAAAGTCCCCAAAAGTCAATCGTGTTTCTTTATTATTTCCCTATAAAGTTTAAACAGTCATGTTCAAATTCAGGAGATAATTCAGTAATTACATTTTTCAGTAACTTGGAAAACCCCATTCAGCTGTAGGGATTTAGTATACGTACTTGTTCAAAATGGACTTCTGAAAGTCTTTCAGTCAGAAATAAAAAATGATTTCTTTTCAGACTTTTAAATGAATCATCTACAAAATTCATCCAACATTTTATGCTGAGTTTTATTTTCCATTTCTTATGGCCTTCAAATGAAGGGTCTCTGAATTGACTTTGAGTGAACTCGCTTACATGCCATTTGCAACCATGCTTAGACAGTTGTAGTTATTAAAGTGTGGCTTGAAGTGTATCTGTTGGAAATGTGCATAAATGAAGGAATGACGGTTGCAAAAGCTGAACAAATGTCTTTACACATGCACACACACCACGTCTATATATATTTACACATGTACACTTGTTTGTGTGCACATATTTACACACGTGCCCACATGCACATTTATGCATGCGTGCACGTATATGCTTACGTGCATGCATATCTATACACATGCACATATCTACACACACACAGATGTTTACATACATGCACATACATGTGTACACCCACGCCTATTTGTGCACAGATATATTTGCATACACATGTGCATATTTACCCCCACATGTGTGGATATTTTGGTAATACCACAGCCAAATAGTATCTTCAGGAGGCAAGTGGAATAATGAAATATTTTGGCGAGCTCCTCCTGGCCATAAAGAGAAGCTGAGAAGAAAGAATAAAGATATTTATTGGGTAATTTGACAGATGAACAAGGAATTTGAACACACAGGAATTGTTAGAGGCAGGAAATTAAAAGTTAGTGGTAAATATGAGGGATAAAAGTGGCAGAGAGCACTAAGGAACTCCCAGGCTATGAGCTACGTGGAAAGGGAATCAGCGCAACATAGTCAAATCAACAAGTGAAGAGGTTAGTTCTTAGAAGCATTTCTAAAAGCTATGGTAGGGCACGATTGCCTTTGCCAAGAGAAAGTGATGATTCAAGAAGCAGGACAAGGACACAACAGGATGAAGATCTAAGCACCTGTTTTGGCTGAGTAGGGGTATAGAAAAAAGTTGTATTCAGCAATCTTATGCAAAAAAAAAAAGACATAAAACTCAGCAAGATTTAGACATATCCTGCAGCTGAGGATTTATCAGGGTCAAAAAAAGATACCTGGATTTATATGCCTGAATGACAGGCAATATAGCATTTAATAGGATCTACAGTCTTACAGTGTTGTATTGATGGATAGGAGAGTTGGCTCAGGGGGAGGGAGGGAAGGACTTAAGAGCTTTGTTTAGTCAAATTGCGCGTGAGCTAATAACTAGACACCTAGGAGAAAGTATTGGAAAAAAGAGGCCAGAATTTTGGTTAGGTTGTTATTTCTGCAGAGAAGTTGACCTTCAGCTATGGAACCTTTACAGACACTGGTAATTATGAAAGAAAAAAAATTATCTTTTTTACCAGAGGGAGAATACATGAAAAGATAAATGGGCCATCTCTTTGAGGTAAGGAAAAACAGTAAAGATTAAGAGAAAAGGAAAACCAAGCAGAGAAATGAGATAGGAAAACAATGAATCTGTGGGAGCAGAGGGCGTATAAAATAAGTGGACTATGAAAATGTCAAATAAGTAATTCAATCAGCATTTTTCAGTGGTATATTAGTAACACTGGTCTCACTCTGTAAGGAAGCACTGAGGTAAAATAAAACTCGGAGACTTGACAGACTTCATGTAGCACGTCAATGGCAGAGTGAAAAACTGATTTCAAATCTTATGTCTCCCTGTGCTGCAATCTGCCCAAACAGCAGTACCATGTGAAAAACTACAAAATGCAGCAAGCATAAAAATGTGCAAAAAATTTATTTTTTAAGTCAAGAGAGGAAGAAGGGGTAAAAGAGATTGACATATCAAAGGCAAGTAGTGAAATATGAAAGTAAGAAAAAGTGTAACTGCAGTAGTGTCAACAGAAACTTATATGATAATGTGTTTGTCATTAAACACGGAGGTATTAGGTTTTTCAGCATATCATGACCTATAGTAAAGTAGTGTTACAGCTTAAGTGTCTTCCAGGAGTTTGTTCAATGCATGTGCCATGGGAAAAAAGGCAGGAAATAAAAAAAAGAATATTCTTGGACCTATGCCTCTGAGACAGTGGCCCAACAGAAAGCTTTGAATAGATGTGAGTCTGGGGAGGGGAGGAAACAATACTGTGGAAGCAGATAAGCAGTTAAGTGTGGATAGAAGTAGAAGATAGAAGCCCTCACTAGGTAGAGCTATGACAGGAGAGAGAAAAATAGGCAAAAGCTAATAACAACCAGGTAAGAAAACTCAGTGGAATACCTAATGGCGAAAACTGGAAGTAGGATGTTTAACAAATGTAATTAATAAAAAAAGCCAGAAAAGGGGACTGATATCCAATATACCTTGTAGTTGCTTACAAAATACTTGAGCTGCTTAGATGAGGCCATAAAAAGAGGGCAAAAAAGCCCATTTGCAGAGCTGAACAGTTTTATAACTGTTTTTCTGTGATTTACTTGTGCTTTACTAGAAAGTTGAAATTATAATTTTGAGGGATATTTTTTAGTTAAATTACTGTGTCTGTATATGTGTTGCCCATCTCTGAAAGTAATTTCCCTTGGTATGGGAAGAAATTCCAAAATTCACAGATTATTGACTTCTGGGGCAGCCTGAAAATTTCCAGTGCTTCCACTCTTCTGCTGTAAAAGGAGGGGGAGGTTCAGGGAGAGGCAATGAACGAAACACTCAGTTTTCAAATGTATTGTTTTACGTGGTTGGCAAGCTATTTCCATAGGGAGGAAGCATAGCTGTTGCTTTTATATTCATTTAATGATTTTGACTTTGTTTATGTTCAAGAAAG
This sequence comes from Aptenodytes patagonicus, assembly GCF_965638725.1. NCBI lineage: Eukaryota > Metazoa > Chordata > Aves > Sphenisciformes > Spheniscidae > Aptenodytes > Aptenodytes patagonicus. The sequence goes on along the minus strand of NC_134950.1, from coordinate 46,641,272 downwards.
CAACGCTCATACATGTGTGTGTGTATATATCTATATATATATATTTGAGCAATTGAAAAAAGAGTGTTTTATAAAATTTAACAGGCTGGATGTGCCTATTGCCGGAGAGCCCACATGTAGTATTAATTGGCAGAAGGCAATTGTCTTTTATGTATTTTGACTATAGAATGGGTCTTCAAAAGTAAATAGAGTGTTTTTCTGAAAGTATGAATATCAAACCTCCTTTGCTTTTTGGGAGTAATAGGATGCTTCAGAATGTCCTATACTTGGGAATAAGCACAATTTTCACCTCCATAAAACTAAAGCAAAACACAGCTTTGAATCTCAGTGGAACACTGGGTATTTTCCTCCCGTTTAATTTTATGTTGGCCACATTAACTGTTGACAAAGAATTAGAGAAGTACTGCTCTTTCTCACTGCTTATAAAATGGAGATAACTTTTTAATTACTTTTCTGTTGGTGAGTTGAACACAGGGGAGAGATTAAATTAAACTGATTGATTAAATATGTGGCAAATGTAGCCCTTTAAACAACCTTCTTCTAAATTGGCTCTTTCTGTTGGTTTTCTTGATAATACTCGTTTTTCTTGCATCTTTTCGATGTCAGGGAATTTAAGTGACACTTGAGAAGAAAAAGTTTTGGAAACAGAGTAGCTAACAACCAGAGAGAGCATCAAGGCAGATGTTGTTTTAGGATAAGATGCAGTGAAGAGGATCAAACAGTTGGAAGGAGAATAAGGTTACCTGAAACTAACGTTAACATGGTATCTACAAAGAAGAAGCGGCAGGAAAATTTCAAATATTTCCAGTCTAAAACTCATTAATCTTGATTTATTTTCTATTAATATTATTATTGCAGGGAGAAAGCTGGTGTCAACTTGTGGAGTAATGTGTATAAAATTTACTAGCATCTTATAATGTCAAAAAAATCAAAACCAAATTTGATGATTTCTTATGATTTTCTTCTAAAGATGCTATATGCATAAGATACATAATGTTAATATCAATAGGTTCTATAGAATCATATAGCTCAGCATCCCTTTCCTCCAAACATGTGATTTACAAATTCAATTTTTACTGATGTTAATATTTGGTGGAAGCAGCCTGTGAGACTTTTATATCTGCCAATCTGCCTGCTTCACGTGTATGTGTTGAATACCCCACAGTTTCTGAAAAGGCACCTAGGCATCTGTATTTAGGATTTTAGCATTTTGTACAAATGGTCTAATGGTAAGCAAAGCTGGAACAAGGTGTGGGAGGGCTGGGAGGGAAGGGTGCTGTGTAACTGGTGCTCTTTGGTGAAAGCATTGTTGTTACGCCTGGGACTTTCTGTTATTGTCTTTAATTCTTGTGATGGAACTCCTCCAAATCCCATCCTCAAACAAGCTGTACCTAAACTGCAGCCTAATAAATCATGCTGAAGTTTGTTCTCTTTTTAGTTTTTTATATTTATTCCATTCATTATTAACCTCATTACTCCATATGGTTCTTAGTCTACATATTGTAGACCACTGAGTACTGGAGCTTAACTTGTGCAATAAACTTTTAAGTATCAAGGCATGAACCACCAGTTTGGTAGGAGGAGCCACTATTTTGTCATATAAATGAGGTTGTTTATTGACTAGCCAGGTATTAAACCTGTTTATGTGTGCTCAGCCAAAGGCCTATCAAGGACTACTGCTGTAACAAACAACATCTCATTACCAGGAAAGCTACAAGTCAGTACTGCTTAAGAGAGGTAGCCAAAGGAGCATATTTGTTTAATAATGTTTCCAGGGAATATGTAAAGGAAATCAATTCTAGAGCTGTCCCAGCCTTTCAGAAATTTGAGAAGACAGTTCCTAATTGAAAGAGCTACAAAATTACCCTGTCAGCTAGTTCTATTTCTCTGTCAGTTGAATGAATTAGAAATAATATTCTTTAGCTAAGAAAAAAAGTACCAGGTATTAAGAAACATTACTTCTAGTTATGTGCCTCCAAATCTAATGACTGAATTTTGTTAGAATACGATAATAGTGTTTTCTCTTCTTTAAAATTATGTTGAGTCTTTTCAGATTGAATGATCTAGATACTTGACTTGTTCTTAGGGTGCCTCTACATCGGAATTTTAGCCGAGACAAGGGGTGGACAGCTGCAGGAAATCTTTTAGGCATCTTCACCTTTTAGATGCCAGTTTAGCATCCTGGGGCAGTCCCAGAGCACACAAACTGGATTCCTTTCAGAAGGACACCAAATGTGCTCCAAAACTGCACCTAGTACAGTTGGAATTATTAATGGCTGTTCAAACTTCCAAACTGGCTGAGAAATCTACAGGAAGAATCCCTGGAGATGTGTATAATGTGAATGTTGGGTGATTGTTACCAACTGTTTCACTATAAATCTAGTCCTGCTGGTGTGCTCTACTTGCTAATACAGACATAGCTCAGATATCTTGAAGAGTGAAATGCTTTAAGGACTTGCTTATGTGCCTGAAATAACAACTTTGTGAAGAGATATCTCCATTAGCTGGAGTGTACTGGAGTGTGCCTTAGCATACAGCAGGTAAATGTGGGATTCGTGTGTTCTCATAGTCTAGTCGGGAGGATCAGTCTCATCAGTGTGATAGCAGACTGATCTTGTTGATCTGTTGCCACAGCTGTGGAAAAGGCTGCCTTTCTATGAGCTCTCCATCCTCTGCTGCTCTGGATAACGATCTCCCTGCTTGCTCATGCCTGGAGCTGGGATTTATCTTTACTTAGGACTTGGACCATTTCAGAGTGGCTTCAAGAGATGTATTTCTATATTTACTTTCATGAACAAGCTAACAGGACTGAAAATAATGTTCAGTCCTGTTGTAACAGAAGTCTTTTGGACGTCTCCACTAGAAAGGACTGAATTGTGGCAGGCATTTTTTTCATTTAAGTTTTCAAGGAACTATTGGAGCCTTGAATGAAACGCACTGGATTTTGATTCAGCTATGGAAAAAGCTGGTAACTGAATTTTTACCTACTTAGTGTTGTATTTCCACTAATCCCAAAAGGAGAGTTTGTGTAAAGTTATAACCTTGCTTTAAATTGCTATGGATTTTACTATCTTGCTGATGATGGGGAATGCAAAGATAGTTATGTTTGTAAACTTCTCAACCCTGAAATGCACAGCTCTGCAGCCTCCTGAATGTTTTATCAGCCTGTTTGCAAGCTTTCTTTAGCCACTGCATGTTGATCATCCTGCTGAATTTCTTGTGCTGAAAGCAATTTATCTGTAGCTATTTGTCCTCTAGGGATCAGCATCAATCCAGAACTGTGTATTTGATGCAAAATAAAATTTATGCAAATGATTCAACTGTATTGTAATCTAATGATTTAAATCTTCAGTTTTTCTAATTCACTTGTGCTCATTAAATTACTTAGAGCAAAAGTAACTGACTATCCAAGCATCCTTTTCAGAAAACATGATCATTTGCTCTCAAATAATAATGACTAAGAATATGATTTTTGTAGTGTTGCCTACCTCTAAAGTATATTGTGAATGCTTCTTCTACCTCTATAATACAGACAATTAGGCTATTCTGGAATGTGTAGTTGATGTGTACCTTAATAAACTTTTTGTACTCCTTCTGCCTGTGATAAGGTTTTTATCCATACCAGGGATGAATTGGTATGTATACCAATTGTCTTGGATTGGTCATGCTCTTTTTCTAGTGCAACAATACTTTCATAAACCTTTCTTTAAGTACATGGGAGCCAATCCTTGGCTTTTCTTTATATTTGTGGGGCATTGGTACGTAGAGAACCCAGAGTAAACCCAGGGAAGCATGGGGAAGGGATACAGAATACTGCTGCCTCCAGTGTGAGTATAACTCTGCCAGAACTGGTGAAAGCATGCTGATGAGGTTATCTGTAGCTTGAAACTTTTAAGTGTAGCTGCAGTCCAATAAACCTTCCATAGGCTCCGAGATATCCAACATCTGTGCACCTCTCTCCAAAGTTCTTTGTAATTTCATTGAAGCAGCTTCTCCACATTTTATATTGCATTCCTAGAGATTTAACTGTGAGATATGTAAGACTGCACTAGCCATCCAAAGTGTTCTTCATAGTCAGTAGAGAGAAATAAGCACATGAATCACATAAGACTTTGATGTTTAATTTTTAGGTGTATAGGGTAAGATCATCATATATAATTTTAGGTACTGTATTTTCCTTACATTTACTGTGTGATATTAATTTTGTTTTGCTCAGCAAAGTCTATTTTCTATTGCATTTCTCTCATAAATTCTGTCCCCAAAGGCATAACCTAATAAATGGGTAACTTTTAAAAGACATTACGGGAAGAAACATGGCACTCTGAAATCTGAGAGATTTAAGCTTCATGGGGTACAGAAAAGAAACATTCTCAGCTGAGATTTGAACACAGAATGGAGAATCTTATAGAATGACAGAGGAGATTGGTCCATGTGAAACAGACACTACAGGTGTCTTTTGCCTTTCCAAAGAAGAGATGGAAAAGGCTAGAAATCCATGCCAGCACAGACACAGTGGCAGCGGTTGGCAGTGCTTCTTTAAGAATTGTTCTTTGAAACAGTCTAACATACACATTTTACCTGAAAACAAAAATTGAGCATAATGTAATAGTAATATGTTATTAATTTCTATTCAGCAAAAACTAACCCAAGCAGCACCCAACTTCTTGTGACTTCTGAACAGGTTTCTGAACACCTTTTAGTTTTCGCTTTGACACAGAAAAAAAGAGTTGATTGTCCTAAAGGATGTTCTTCTACATGACTAAATGTAGACTTGCATGATATTGTGATAGGGCTTAAAACACTAGCTTTCTCTCCTACCATTACTTGCAGGGTGGTACTTAGTTTTGCTTACAAGCCCTTTTAGAGCAGGTTGGGTCTGTGCTTGTTTAATGGAACTTGGGAAATACGGTAATGATGTGCTAGCCATCTGCCTTCCACTTGGATAACTGTTCTTGCTGCTTTTAAATGGTTTGCAAGCCCGTGAGACAGCAAAAAAAGTAAAATAAATGCTAACTACTCACACTGTTACCATTTCTCCTCCCTTGCAGATAGGAAGCTCTTCATCATGTGAAGAAAACTAAAAAGTAAAAGAAAAGTAGCTGGACTGATGGTAAGTTTGAAAATGAGAAACTACTTCTGCATGGAGTTGAACTTTGTATGCCTGTACAGGGAGCGCCTGGGGTAGATGGAAGTGTTTCTGTACAGGTAAATAATGTGGGAATGACAAAGAGGAGCTGACACATTATTTCATGCACATGGAATCTAGGAAATTATTGTAAGTGCTTAGTAATTGGGTTTTATGTCTATCCTAATTTGGGTAGGGAAAACAAGAGCTATCCTCTTTCTGTCTGGGGCAGAGTAGTTGTATATTAAATTATTTTCTGGATGGGTCACTAGGTTTGCATAAGGTAAATCAAGTAGACTTTCCTTCCATAATCTTTGTTGCATGGTGTGAACCGTAGCTCAGGCTTGCGTGTTTAGCTTTGAGATCTATGTTAGTGAGATGAATCACACCAGGAGAGGCCAGAGGTCTGTGACTGAAAGCACTGCCCTTTGTGATGCCTAGAGCCTCACAGAGTTTTCCACAGGGCTTGAGTTTCCTCCTCCCCAATTGCTTTCTGCAGTGCTCACTGGTTCTGTGATTTAGAACCATTTCATGGACTAATTTCAAATGCCTGTGCACTGATTTGGATGAAACTAAAGAGTTTGTTAGATTCTAGGTTAAATTTGTTTGTAGATGAGCAAACATCCTCAAGGTATTCTATCAAACACAGGTTGTAATTATGAATCTCTTTGACTTATAGCACTGGTCCCTACACTATTTGCAAGGTATACTTTTGGGAGACATTTGAGGAGAGGAAAGATATTCTATGATCAAAGCACAGAATTGGGAAATCTGAGTTATCATCTGTTCAGTCCTAGCTTTTCTGTGTGATCTTGAGCACGGTGCTTGAAATATACTTCTATTCTGAAAAATACTTATATTTAAAACTAGCACCTTGTTATTCAAGAGAATGAAAGCCTCTGGGTATTCCAAGTTTATGTGCTGACTCTACTGACACAATAAAAAACCCCAAAACGCCCCCCTCCCCCAACCCAAAAACCAACACTATTGCATTTTTTTTATTCCTGTTCACCCTGAAGAACAATTTGTCAGAGAAAGAAGCTGGTGTTCTGTCTTGTACATCAAGTAAATGGTAACCACAGGGCTCCCCTGCCTTCCATTATACATCCAGCCTCATCACCAAAGGCTATCATGCCATCTTTCAATTATCTGTGCACAGAAAAGGTCTCCCTTTATTACCAGTATTTTTTTACTTGTTTCTGGTCTTTAATAAGATTGTGTGGTTTTAATGGCCTGCTGCTAATGAGTAAGAGGTGGGCCTAATTAAAAATATTCCCAACTTGCAAAGCAAAGGAAGACTTCATCAGGAAAACAATGTTGTACACAAATCCTTATTTAACTTTACTCAGCACCCGCAATACGTAGCTTCTTAACATACATATTGTGGATATTTCAAAACATAATATTCTGGCTTCATGAAAATATCAAAATAATGATCCGTTATCAAAACTCTTTTTGATTTGTGATCCCAGTAACGGCAGAGAAGATGCAGACCAAGAGATCATAAATGACCTACCTGATGCTGTCTTGCTGGTCATCTAGACTGTGTATTCCACTTCATAATACACTGAATGGTGGGAGCCTGCTAAGTCTGTGGCAAGTGCAAAAAGAAACAATGTGTCCAGGAGCAACAGTCTGATAATTACAGCTTTTGTCATGCAAATGTCTCACAATGTTTTAGTGTTTTTTTCAGAAAAAACAATGAGAAGCTGAGGCTGTTGCTGAAAGTGCACACAGAGTATGAAAAAAATAGTTCAACAGGTGTTGCTTTTATTTTGGAACTGCTACCTAAGGAAGAAGAGGATGTTTGTTAAATGGTGAAGGCCTATGTCCCACCTTTAGCTTGGATATAGCATTTTTTAAACAGTAGGTATGACTATATAACTTACGCAAACATCATGCAGGAAAGTAAGAGCTTATGAAGTTTAAATGGTGACAGATTCATAGCTTATAAAAACATAAAGTTTTGAGCTGAAAAACTACTAAGAATGTCAGAGAAAGTGTGGCTCACTTGTTTGAGCTCTTGAATGCTCTGAAGTTCCAGCACTGATTTTGATTAATTTTGTGAACCAGATGAAAAGTTGAGTCCTAATTGGTTTGAATTTTATTACAGACAGAAAGATTTATTTTTTCATATCCATGCTATGTTTTGTTTAATTATAAGGAAGAAAGAAAGTTTCTGTGTTCCTTCTTGCATGCAGTTATTTAAAAAGAAAAACAAACAAACAAACAAACCAAACCTTGGGATTTTAATGTTTTTTTGTTCGCCTGCTTAGTATAAGTGGTTTTCAGTATGTGGATTCAGTCAGGGGTAAATAAAGAATAATCCTTTGCATAGAACTCATTTTGCAAACAAGGAAAGGAGCTACTAAAATAAAATTTGATGTATATATTGTTGTAGCAAGCTGCATAAGACCTGTTTATATAACATTATTGAAGTCTGATCAGTAAAGGCAATAACAACAAGATATTACAAACTTTTTAAATTTTGGAGAAGAATTTAATAATTTATTGATGCCCTAGCAAGTTTTCTTAGCATGAGATGTGTATATTCTTTGCAGTGCAATGACATTTATGGATGTAAGTTTCAATGCATCTCTAACGATAATTTTAATCATTTTTCTAGACTGAGGATGCATCTGCCTCTGTCAGTCGTCACAGGCTGTCTGGTTTGTTTTAATTTATCCTGTATGGAATTTTTTTTTTAATTTGCTCCTTTTGAAGAGCTCTTCTCGCCTCTCCTCCCCGGGAGAGAACTGTTTTCTTTCACTGGTCTCTTTCTTAATTTCCGCAATTGTTCCCAGGGTTCACATTTCTTCCTTTTATCAGACTTTTGCCTGCTACAGTAATTTGTTTTCTAATTCTGTCAATTCATCAAGCAAGGCAAATATTTGATTAGAAGGTTTTAGGTTTTTTTGTACTTTTTATTTTTCTTGTTCACATGTTCTGTCTCATTTTCTCCTGTGACATTCTCTTATATGTTTTACTGAAGGAGGGCCATGGTCTTTTGCCTGAATGGCTTCACACTTCTAACAGTTTTCAGCAATTTTACCTGAATAACTGGATTATGATATTTGCTTACTGTGTCATCTTATTTAAACATTTTATTTCTTTGGTGTTTTGTTTGTTATTTTCAAACAGCTTTTTTTTTTTTCAAATTTTTATTTATTGAGAAATCAAGGTTTGAGTTGGTAATATACATAAACATAGAAAGCTATACGTAAGCCATGAACATAAGAATTTCTAGAGTTTTCAGTCAGATACATTTTTATTACCCCAACACATCTTCATGTTATTCATGGGCAAATGTAAATATATGTGGCTGCAGTCAAGCCTATGTAACCCCCTGTAGTTGCATAAATGTGGTATCCATGTGTTTATCTGCTGTTAGTGTATAATATGAGGGAAATCAGCTTGTGTTGTATCAATTAATGTTTCTGAAGATTACGTGAATTCATTCACGTGATTACATGAATGAATACCATAAAATTGACATTCGTGCTAAAAGAAGGTGGTTGGGAGGAACCCCAACATCCTCTTAAATCATCAGATTAATTCAACTTGGAAATAGAGACAGAATTATTACAACAGACAAAAGTGTGGTTAAAATGGTAGTCTCTGTGACTTGGACCTTGTGTATATTTCTTGGTAATGAAGTTGTTATAGCAGGCTGTTGGGCAGGGGGAAGGAAGAAGAAATAAAAGATATGGATGTAATAAGACAGAAGAGAGAAAAGGCATGGGGGAATGTAGTGCCCCTTCATTAGCCAGTTTCCCACTTCTCTGTGGTGGTCCTGCGTACCACTCAACTCTGCAGTTATGTCCACTAATTAACGATATAAGATCAGAGGGAGCTGGGGAAGGCTGTGACGCTGACTGTGCCTCTGCTTGGTTTCAGCTATATGCTTTGAGTTAATGTGGGGAAAGGCACCCACGCCACCTGACCTGCTGTGGGGGAAATGGACTGTACACTTCATTACATCACTTGATGTGGGGAACGGTGTTTCCCACTGACATTTGGGCTGTTCCTTCTGGGGGCATTGCTTCCCTTTGTTACCTGCATTGATTACAAGAGTAGTGTGTAATGATTTTTAGAATAGGACCGATAGGATTTTGGTTCACAATTTGTCTTCTGAGCAAACAAAGTGCAGTGACCAAGGACAGAGAAGTAAAAAGGTGGGGAGTGAGAAGACAGAGTCCTTGACTTACTTTCCCACTGGCTTGACTGTTTTTTAATATGCCAGGATTGTGGTCAGGTTACTAACAATGACCAGACATGTTCACTCAGAAAAAGGATGGAACAGTCACTGACACTGTTGACGGAGAAGAGCATTGTTTAAATAGATTGGCTTAGAAAGGCAGCCTGAACGGGTCTTGGTGGAAACACAGAATTCATAGAAGTGTTAAGTAGGTATATTGCTGTGACTTTAGAGGGAATAGAACCTCATTCGTTATTTGACCAAACTTTCTGATATCTCTTTCTATTAGATTTTATCACTGGCCCTCATATGAAAAATATACTATGCACAGACTTGGCAGAAAAATACAAAAGCTACCATACAAAAAGTAGCTTAATTTTGCTATAAGGATGAAGAGAGGGTTAAAGAAAATAATTGCACCTTAAATAAGAATTTCTTTGAAAAACAGTGGTTTACTTAGAACTAGCCAAAGGTTATCTTTCATATGAGCTAATGTTTTTTTAAAAGTAACGCATTGACAGCCCTGGAGAATTAAGCCCTTTATTTAGAAGTTAGGGTATATTCTAGCACTGCTGCCGACAATGCAGTATAGCAGATGACACAAAAGAGCTTTTTCATGAGAATAACATTAAATACAGCCTGTGTGAACAGGTATATGGTACAGATTTGAAACAGCTTGACTTCCCTTGGTCTTGTCTAGTCAAAAAAAAGCGTTTCAATATGGCTTTGATTTTTATGCACTGCATTCAGTCTGGAGGTATGACTCAGTCTGGAGATATGACCAGCACCTGAGAATTGGGAATTTGATATGTTTTTCCAGTAAGTTTTAGAAGAAATCAAGAAAATACACAGAGCTACATTACTGATTTCTGTGCTATCACTTCCATGTCTGAATCATTCCAACGAAACAACAGGTTGTTGAGGCAACGCAGGAAAGAAATGAAGGATCTTTTGTATCAGAGTACTTGAATTTGAGCTTCAGTGATGTTACTCCATATATTCAGTATTAGTTGCAGTCCACTATTGAACAATCATTATACACAACTTGCAACAATAAGCCAGCTGTAAATAGTAAGAGTTCAAGTGATTTGCATTTTTGTTCATCATCTAACATAAATTCCAACTACAGCTTAGAATGCGAGCGTTTATTAAACAGTAACTTGTTGTCTCTTCTGCCTAGAAAACACAGGATCACTCCTGGAAGCACTTGAGATAAAACATACATAAAGGAAAATGACAAAGGAAAAGGAAAACAAATTTTATGTTTTCAAAATACTCAGCCTTAACATGCACTTGGATGCTCTAGTAGACATTCAGGTACTGAGGGATAAAAATCAATGACTGATGAAGAAAATAATAACAGTGTCCTTAAAGGGCAAGCTTTTGTGAATGGAAGTTTTAGATCAGACTATAGATATGTGTGCACACAAAACTAGCATTCCAGGAAACTAATATTTTATGACTTGATGTCATAAGAAACTTCATTGTTATTACTAAGTTTTCTTACAAAGTTTTGGAGTTCATGATATTGAATTCAGATCCTAGAAGTGACACATGAAAAAATGAATGCAGCACAAGATGTACTGCTCCTAGTCCCATAAGTATGATTTCAAACTTTTCTTGCCATCTGGTTTCAGAAGGACTTTTTCATCATCTTACTCATCTTCGTCCCTCTTGCCCTCTGTCCCTCTCTTTTAAATACATTATAAATACATTTATATAGGCATTTATAGTAGGTCTTGCGTTATTTGATGGGCCTGGCATTGGTTCTTTCTTTTATCTACAGAACTAAATGAAATCAAGAAACAGCAGTGATTATAACATATAACAGGGAAAATTTCTTGCTTTGGATGCAGCCAAGAATAACTCAGAAAGGTTCTAATGATGCTGGTTCTTCAGGAAACAATGCCATCAGGTGTTTTCCTAAAGGTACGATACAATTAAAAAATAGTACATTGCAGGTAGAATGTTTAAATGAATTCAGAATTGTTAAGAGAATGATTATCTCCAAACTTCCTCATTAATTCCAGAAATTGCACTTTGAATAACTTGATTTGATTGCCCAGTAGTTTAACTTGATTATACAAAAAAATATTTTTCCTGTTACCTGTTGAATGAAGTTCTTCATTTCTGACAGTTAATCAAATATATAATCTAAGGTGGTGGTAAGTGTTTGAACTCGGTCAGTCTTATGAGTAATGTCTTCCAACAGGAACAAAAAATACTTTATGGTAAACAGAAGACTTTGGAACATAACAATGTTCTCTGATATAGGTAATTCCATCCTAGCTGCTTTGGATGGTATCTTGATTTCTGTCTATTTATTTCTGCACAAAAATGTGAGCACAGATGGATGCTTAAACAAACTTTTTTTAAGCGTTGAACCTGTAAAACTGAATGAGGAGCTGTAAGTGCTCGAGTCCTTTCTGTTATTTACACTAGCCAACTGGAAGGCATAGACAAACACAAAAGGACAACCAAGGTCAGTGTAGTGAAACATGGCTAGGATAAATCATTTAAGAGAAAAAATATTCTGCAAGAATGCACAGAATAGATCGGGCTGAAAAGAAATAGGAAACTGCTGTCAACCATTTCAAGACAAGTAATACAGACCTTAATCTTACCATATAGTTATTTTTTCCTATATTACTGAAAAACAACAGTAATATTATGTGCATGTGCATATCCTTTGTATATTAACAACAAAAACTGTTTAAGTGTTTCAAGGCGCTTTTTTTTTTCCCCAGAACACTTAATGTTTCTGCTTGTTATCCAGGTGGATGCTACACAGAAATCAGTTTTTTCTTATTCTTTCTGATTTCATATGAAAAACAGAATCATAACACCAAACAAAAGAGCAAAGAAATAATTTGGAAAGCATCTAGCAGTTTCAGAATTTTCTGCTTTAATTCATTTACACAAGCTTCTGATGCTTACAGTAAAGAGGTAGATTTTTTGGGGTGGGGAGGAGTGTCAATCCATGCAAGAGCTGATTTCTAAATAACTACCTAATGAAAATACTGCCCAATTGGCAGTATTTAAACTTATTGCTGTTGAAAAGAACCCACCAGACTTCCAGCTCCTGTAGATGCCAACTACGATGAGCACGAGAATGTAACTTTAGCATTGAAATTACATCCCATACATCCCATATTGAATGCTATCCCATAACACTGTGAACACTGTCCTAGAATGCAATTGTAGCGTACATAATTCTCCCTAGAGTTTCAGTATCAGCAAATCTTAGAAGTTTTTATCTACTAGGATCTATAACTGCTATCTTTAAAACAGTACACTGTATCATCACCCCTAGGCAACAATTAAACTGAACCCATTCACCATTTAGTTAAGCTTTTTCTGAGAAGTATTATCCACAGTTGATTATTATTGTCTTTTCTCATTACTGTGGTGCAGCTCAAGTAACAAAAGCAACACAAATGTTTTTAAAATAACTATTTAGCCTTTTATTGCTTAGTTTAGAAAGGGATTAATTTTTTTTACACAGACTTGGATGTAAAAGCACATTGAATGTCTTGTATATTTTGTCCTAATTGTAGGAACATATTGTTACTGCAAATGTGTGGACTGGTGAATGTTCAGGGACTCATTCTGGAGTAACTATTTCATAGATTCAACTAGGAGCTCTTACGTGAGATTATAAATTATTAGAATCCAATATAGTGTAATGTGATCAAAACTGTCTAGTGAGAAAGGAAGGAGAATGCCAGATGGAAGCCTGGACAGCTTTCTGATTTGCCAGAGTGTACCAAAGCATAGGTGTCTATGTCTGAATTAATACAAAATGATACCGATGTTTTAATAGTTTCATATGTTTTCAGTATGCATTAGCTTTAAACTCTAATCCTGCAGACAATTCATTATATGCTTGCTCGGTAGTTATGAGTAGTCTACTTATTCTCAAATGAAGTTTTTCATACATATTTAGGTAAATACATTCAAAGTTTTTGCAAGATCAGGGTCACGTAAAACACAGTATCAGTTTCACTATGTCAGTTTCTGAGAGCTTTTTATGTATAGTTGTCGTGGTTTAATCTCAGTTGGCAACTAAGCACCACGCAGCCACGTGGATCAGGTTCAACTACCTGTGCTATTATTTCACTCATTTCTTAAAACCCAGTTGGCCTCTAGTTCTGCATGACCACTCCAGCATCTGGATGATCTGTTTGTATTAATTACTTTAAATGATACACAAAACATCTCCTATCTTAATTATGTATAAAAGACTGTCCCGTATGACCGTTTCTGTATCTGCACAAAAGGTTTCTACTGACTGTTTACAACTATCTGTATACAGTTTGGTCAGTTTTGCATCAGGAACTGCCTGGAGGAGTCAGTGGGCCTGCCAGATTCTTTATCCAAGGTAGATGCATTTTTAATAAATGAATAATAATAAATTATTCATAAATAATAAATGCATTTAAGCATACAGATGGTGCCTGCCAAAAGGTCTAGGCACAGCAGGGTCTGCTTAGGGAAACTCCAGGGCTGTCTGAAATTCCCACCTGGAGAGCTCCTGTAACAGCTAGGACTTTTGTTGTGAAGCTGACTAAAGGTTCAATCATTCACTTTGTCTCAAGTTTGTTGTCTCCTTTACGCAGAGACTGGTTGGGAAGCTCCTGCACCACCCAGGAAATTACTGACAGAGGGTGCTGGGTGCGTGTGCAGCCACAGCACCGATACCCAGCTACACCATGGTTGGAATGTCCTGGTTTCGGCTGGGATGGAGTTAATTTTCTTCCTAGTAGCTGGTACAGTGCTGTGTTTTGGATTTAGGATGAGAACAATGTTGATTACACACCAATGTTTTAGTTGTTGCTAAGCAGCGTTTATACCAAGTCAAGGACTTTTCAGCTTCCCATGCTCTACCGACTGAGAAGGCTGGAGGTGCACAAGAAGCTGGGAGGGGGCACAGCCAGGACAGCTGACCCAAACTGTCCAAAGGGACATTCCATACCATGTGACGTCATGCTCAGTACATAAACTGGGGAAAGCTGGCTGGGGGGGCCGCTGCTCGGGGACTGGCTGGGCATCGGTCGGCGGGTGGTGAGCAATTGCATTGTGCATCACTTGATTTGTATATTCTATTATTATTATTATTATTTTATTTCAATTATTAAACTGTTTTTGTCTCAACCCACGAGTTTTCTCACTTTTACTCTTCTGATTCTCATCCCACCCCGGGGAGGAGTGAGCGAGTGAGCGGCTGTGTGGTGCTTAGTTGCCGGCTGAGGTTAAACCACAACAGGAATTATTGGATAGACTTGAATTTCATACTTATATACCAATTAGAACTTAAATTTTACAGCTTTTACCACAAAACCAATTGAGTCCTGTTAGAATTCTTGAAAACTGACGCATATATTTATATCTGAATTGAATTTTGCCCAAGGTCTTTTACCTGAATATATTAAAAAAGCAAGAAACAGGTTTGTGGTTTGGCTTGTTTTTTTTGTCTGTTTCTTCGTTCTTCTAACAATGTGGTAAAAAAAAAAAAAAAAAGACAAAGTCCTATTGTAGAAATACAGGTGGATCAAGTGCATAAGAGTATTATGTTTGTTCAGTGAGATCAACTGTTTACCCCTTTGTGATAGACAAATAAGCACTCACAGCCTAATAGAAAAGGTAAATAAAAAGGCAACAAAGCAAGTCATTAGACTTTTAAGGAAAGCAGTTTTCACTATTCAGTTGTACAAATTGAGCATGCAATTTACTTTACAAAATGTACGTAGGAGGTAGAACTTTGATTCAGGCAGGGTTACCAAATTGTAACCAATTGTACCATGTAATACTGTTGCGTTACTCAACTTTTAAAAATATTTTTGATTGGCTCACTTTTATTAATCTGCAAGAAATTTTGCAGTTGATCATAACAAGGAATGTAGATACTTGATATTTTAGGAATTTGTCTGTTGTAAGTATATGAAATTTATTATCTCTGACTCAACATAAATATATGGTATTTAGAAAAGATGCTTTATCGGCAATACTTTAAAAATTATCTATTAGATGATAAATAGAATAGAAATACAATAGAATAATTCAGTTGGAAGGGACCTACAAGGATCATCTAGTCCAGCTGCCTGACCACTTCAGGGATGACCAAAAGTTAAAGCATGTTATTAAGGGTGTTGTCCAAATGCCTCTCAAACACTGACAGGCTTACGGCATTGACCACCTCTCTAGGAAGCCTCTACAAGTGTTTGACCACCCTCTCGGTAAAGAAATGTTTCCTAACGTCCAGTCTAAACCTCCCCTGGCGCAGCTTTGAACCATTCCCATGCATCCTGCCACTGGATACCAGGGAGAAGAGCTCAGCACCTCCTTCCCCACTTCCCCTCCTCAGGAAGCTGTAGAGAGCAATGAGGTCACCCCTCAGCCTCCTTTTCTCCAAACTAGACAAACCCAGAGTCCTTATCTGCTCCTCACAGGACATGCCTTCCAGCCCTTTCACTAGCTTTGTTGCCCTCCTCTGGATGCATTCAAGGACCTTCACATCCCTCTTAAATTGTGGGGCCCAGAACTGCACACAGTACTCAAGATGAGGCTGCACCAATGCTGAATACAGCGGGATAATCACCTCTTTTGACCGGCTGGTTATGCTGTGTTTGATGCACCCCAGGATGCGGTTTGCCCTCTTGGCTGCCAGGGCACCCTGCTGACTCCTAATGAAGGAAGTGCAGCTGATACAGGAAGTGCATAGATAGGTGAGAGATATATATATATACAGATATATCTAAGAAATATAGAAAGTGCAGCTGATAGCCACAACTTTTGCAACTAATTTTTTTTCCTAAACATTTGATTATTGTAATACCTAGTTTTAGTCACGTAGCTCAAAACAAACTACACTCGTTATTCTTATATGAAAAAGATAAATACAGAGCATGTATTTTGGTGAAGTACAAGTGACCTCCTACAAAGCTACTTGTGAGATTGGAACTCCATCTTCCTGGGTTTTCTTTCTGGAGTTTCTTCCTTTCCCCTTCCTCATGCTAAATATTTATTTATAGTCAACTTAAACACTGGAAAAAACAATCTTTGGGTTATATAATTGCATTGTTTGTATTGTTCACCAAATTTTTTTTTTGTGTTATGGGTAATTTAAAGCATTCCACTGCACATAGCAGTTTTTATAACTCAAATGTTGTATGTGTTTCAGTCCTGAAACATGCTGTACAGTGAGTTACTAGATCAGACTGTCTGTGTGGAACAGTCTGAATATAAACTGTGTTGTTAGTGACATTTGTTGGCATGCTATTAGAGAAACTTCTGTATAAGAAATATTGTATCAGCACAGGAATATGATTTTGATTTTATCATCATTGCCATGATAGCAATCAGCAGGATAGATTTAAAATAACTTACTCTCTTTTTCAGGATAAATAAATGATCAGGAAAATAAGAAGTTCACCAGAAAAACTGTTCCCAGCCTATCATCATATACTAATTTTCCAGTTTATGGGAAATTCTTTTGATGTTCAAAGAGTAAAATCAAACCTGTAATAAATTTTTATTATCTGGATGAAGATTCCTGTAAAACCACCTACCTCTACATCAAAGCCTGGACATCTTTCAGAAGGGAATCTCATATCATCTCTATTTATGACACAGCCAGAAAAAGAGACAGTGCTGGAGGTAATTAGGGTCAAAATTGTGGGCTATATGAATTTTGCAAAATTTTAGAATCTATAGTTACTATTCTAAACAGCAGCTGTGCATGAAAAATATTTTATGTGGTTTCACTGCATACCTTGATGAATGCTCAAGATTGTGGTTTATGTATGATATTCAAGTATATATTTCTATAGAAAATACCTAGACAGGCTGTTTTATTGCTCTTTTCAAAGCAGTACCTAATATTTCCTGCTAGATTTGGTCCTATATACTAATGACATCAGGATTAATAAATGATACTATTAAATCTTTTAAGTAGCACCTGTAAAGTGTTCAATAACTCAATTCTCATGAAAATCTAAATGAAAGATATAGGGTACCTTGAATAAAAAGGCCTTTAAATATGAAAATAATTTCCTTGGTCCCAATCTCTCTAACTGCATTCTTGCATGTCTGCATTTCTCCCAAAGGTAAGTCTAAAAAATTACTACCACACTACTTGTAGTTTTTGCATGTTTACTGTGGCTCACCATATCGCACTGTGTCCTGTATTTCAGACCAAGAGAAATGTTAAATGCTAATATATGGTATACATGTGGTTGTTAATGAAAAAAATAAACTTGCAGTTACTGTTATGTGAAAGAATGGTGTGTAAATAGTAGAACAGGATCAAGGAGGAATATCCTAGCAAAATATCTAAAGAGTGGAAATCCTTATTTACTGCTGTCTAAGCATACCCCCACATATGTTACTGAATTGCTGTGCATGTATCTCACTTGTTTTTCTTGTACAACATAAATGTAATTTTATAGAATTTCCAAGAAGAAGCCGCAAGAATTTATGGATTCCCTACTGGGAGTCTATAATCCACAGTCTTTTTTTTTTTTTTTAAGTGTTTAAGTGCTTTCAGTTTCTATGCAGTTATTATAAGGTAATAGGTGTTCAGGTTATTCATGACCAAAAGGTCATTAAATTACAATGTCCCAGTAGAAAATAGTGCAATTTACATGACATTTATCAATGACGTTATATGAAAATACTTTTGTGCTGTAAGTTTAAAAGGTGAGACTTACTGCTCTTTTCAATACAATAAAATAAATAAAATTAAGTCCCATAACTTTTTTTATTATTATTATTTGAAAGAAAACATTTTCTTAGGTGATTGTGAAGACATTAGTTCTAATAGAACTCTTCTAAAGAATTCTCAGCATGTAACTAAAAACCCTAAAGTTAATCAAACATTACCATTAGTTTCTGTTAATACTCTATTTTTTGTCTAACTGGCATCTTTTATCAATGCACATGTTGTATTATCTTTTAAAAGCCTATTGATTCGAAGAAGGTGTATGTTAGAAATAAATCCATTTACTGCAGGGTGTGAAGCAAAGGTACATGTGCTATGGTTTACACAGCACATCTAATCTTATGGATTAGAAATCACACCCTCAGTGGCATATAATGGGATAATTCAGAACACATATTGCTGTTAACATAAGACATAATGGCTATGCTTTGTGGAAGATACTATTGCTCAGCTTGGTGAAGAGTTGCTATAAAAAAAGGAATGACTTATTATATTCATGTCTTATGGAATAATGACAGGATGATTGAAGTATCTTTTCGGAACTTTAGAGATGGAACCTAAGATGACTGCCCATGGTTTACCTACATGTAAAAATGGTTGTACGCTTAGGAAAGTTAGGGTCATTAGGATGCAAATTCAAGCCGTATCACTCTGCAATGTGCCTCTTGTAACAGAAGCAGACGTTTCGGGGGGTTCATGTATGCTAGCATTTTTAGCAGCTTCTTAAAGCAAAACCTGAAGATAATCTCCAGGAATGTACCTGCTAATCCAAGGGACTAGACTAGAGGCAGACCCAGAGTAAACCCCCTGAACATCAGCAAGTTCTTAGTACCAAGTGTTTTGCTCTGCAGAGCCACTCCAATGTAATTCAAGCCCTTCAATGAGGCTAACCTGTTCATCTGACAGATTCAGGTGGATTGTAATATACCTCTTTATATATAAAGTATATACCTCTCTCTATATATAAAAAGTATATACCTCTAATAGATCTCTTTTTTTCCCAACTGAATAATGATCATAAAATTTGGTTCAAATTAATGGTTGTTACTATCATTTAGCTTCAATTTGTGTACTAGCTGACTTCAAAGGAGATAAAAATTTAAATTATTAAACTTTTTTCTTGATTATTTTTAAATAAAGTGAAGCAATAGCTGAAGAACTGTGACTGATATATGCAATTTTATGTAAGATTAGTGAAAAAATGAATAGCCAAAATAAGTCTTGTGGAAAGTGTGGACTGATTTTTTGCTAGAAAGTGTTAAAAAATGTGTTAGATTCATCAAACTGATCATCAGTATTTTTAAAACAGAAAAAAAAAAATGCAGTACTCAGATACACACACTTGAGTCCAGGTGCTGTGTTTCCACATTTTCAAAATGAAGTATCTTATAGTTTTCCACATCAGCTTCTGTGTTTGTGTTGCAGTGACCCCTGTGTTTTTATGGTGGCTATGTTAGTTATTGGGCAAGAGAATTTTTAGCTTTTTTGTGGCAAATGCAGTTGTAACTTGGATAGCTGGGGCGGTTGCCATTTGTTTGTAACTACTGTTGATAGTTTCAGTCAAATTATTGGCAGTCAGTCCTTGTCCTCTTACCAGCATCTAAGCATGTAAGATAAGGACCGATTGAACTGAAAAGTTAATTTTACTGCAATTTCTTCAGCAACAGAAGGGTTTACCACAGCCTCGCTGTTGGTACTCTACCAGCTTTGTGACTGTGTACTGGACTTCAACACCTAAGACTGACAAGGTGAATCTCATTGGCATGAAATTCACATATAGCTAAAATACACTACAGTACTGCTCTATATCACTAGAACCAAAAGCAAAATACTTGGCTGTAATACCACATACTTTTTTTGAGTCTTTCCACCCTTAAAAGTATCAATGGTAACAGATTGTAATTGCCCTGTGTGGCAAAGCTGTAAAATACTGTGTTCTACAATACTAGCATAGAAATTTGCACAAAATCTTGATTGCTTTTTCCCCATGCTGTTCCCAGAACCACTTTTAATTCTTCTCCTAAGGGGAAAACAGGATGGTGTATGGAAGACACATTGCAAATCTAAGCCTCCAGCTACTGCCAGTAAGTGCTCTTGCTCTTGTAGCAGAGCTACTTTGACATTCTTTCAAAGAAAAGATCCTTCATCTCAGCTGTTTCCAAACAAAATACATTTGTTTTGTAAAGAACATCTTTTTTCTACTGTTAGAAATAATGCAATGAGGTGTAATTATGTACTTCATGTATAATAATACAACAACTCATTAAACTAAGTTACTGTGTCTTTCACCAGTGTATTTTAGAAATGTTTATGGGAATAAAGATGGTGTGCAGTGGCCCAACCTCTGTAACAAAGACCCCTGAGCTGAATGCATTCCAGAGTTTTCTCCAGAATGAGAAAGTTTTATTTAAATTTTAAATAAAATTAAATTGAAGAATAAAAGATTATCTCAATATATACTATATATTAAGAAAAATACTATTAAAACACACATTATTTATGATCAGAAACCAAAATACCAATGATATTTCCAAAAATACATACTCCAGAAGCAAATAGCATTTGTGTTATATAACCACTCCCCATTCCACACAACTAGAGGTACAATGATATTTTCTGTATCACGTGGGCAATCATCTAGCAAACAAATTCTCCCCTGACAACAACTTAGTTGAAACCTGCTCTTAATTATTGTTACTAATTTGAGTATTTCCTTGGTCACTGAGGTTTCACTGCTTGAGCCAGAAAAAATGTGAATAAAACCAGAAACTCCAGAAAACAACTGGGGAGAAAAAAATATCTGAAGAAAAGAGTATGGAAAATAGGGGGAAATGTAACACCATATATCGTGAAGTATACAACATACTTTTCTCTGTGCTAGAGGAAACCTTGAAAGAAAAAAAAATCTTACTTACAAATTCCTCAGCAATGAGATGAAATTGAAGGGCAAAATTAAAAAGAGGACGATCAATAAATTTGAGACTTTTTTTAACTGTGTAAAGGAGTAGTCTGTCCCCATTTAGAAACCTAACATGAGCCAGCCAGCCTTATTTGATTATGGAATTAGGGGAGAAGGCAGTCAGGTGGTTCCTGTAAGTCCTTTCAGCAGCCGATCTGTCTTACCTAAGACCCTTCCCCCTCTTCTCTAGCCTTGTCTTACCCCTACCCCAGTCCTGGGATGTCACTCTGCATTTTTCTCTTTCCTTGTTTCAGGTAGTTATCTCACTACTCATGCTCTTATTGAGGGTTTTGGTGTCCTGTGTTTTGAAGAGCTGGCTGAGTTCTAGCCAGAAGGCTGGAGGGCAAAAGCCTGCTCAAAAGCTGGAACAGGGAGAGATGGTTTGCTGGATCAAGTGGATGGCTTTGGGTTGTGCTAGGCTGTAAGGAAAGAACTTGAAAAGGCCTGCTGAGTGAGACTACTCAATGGTACTGGTTGCTTTTGGGGAAGGTATAGCATTTCCTCAAACTGCTTTGCAATGTACTTGTGATTTCAGATGAGCACTGACAAGGGAGGCTACTTTATTTTCCCCTCTATAGTGGCTGTATTAAGGCAGTGGAATTGTGAAGGGTGCTTCACATCAGGTGCTTCGTAGCTGACTGGAACAGGATCTAAAAGCAAAGCCTAGTTCCCGATGTCATATGTAGGGAGACTGGAGAGCACTGTCAGCGCTCCTGAAATCTCAGAAGTTGACCTACCTAAAGTGAGAATGGTGAGCAGGAGGCTGCTAGCCCTGTGGGAATGCTGAGGACAGGGTATCTTCAGTCTAAACTGAACACAGCTGTCTTTGACGCTGTGGAGCCTCTACTGATGATTTATACACCAAAAAGACTCTCAGAAAAGAAGTCCCTATGGCATGTCTTTCAAAAAAAATTATGCTTTTAACAAAAGACAGCTTTTCCCTTTTTTCTATAATAGTTTGTTTGTTTGTTCATTCTTTTGTTAGTCCTCTTGCACGATGTGGAAGATCAGAATTTTTCTTCTCTTCACCTAATATTATTCAGCTCAGGATTCCAGGAAAATGTTTTAAATTTCAGAACATACATGCAGCTTCAAAGAAGGGTGTGCTCTGTTGGGTTTTGTTTGTAGGTTTTGTAGAGTTGCTTTAGAAAAAAACCTTAAAATTTACTAGGATGGGAGGAGAGGGAAGAAATAACAGAATGTTTTCTATATGTCGTTATTCCTTTTGAGATAAAGTATATTTATTTCACCCTTATTTTAGAGATCATTTTCAGTATATATAAGCTAATGCTTTGACTGCATACTGATACACTTTAATGGAAGTTTCTTCATTCATTTAGCGCTAAAGTTTTCTTTTTACACCATACCTTGTGGTTTTTTCCCACCCCTGTACATCCCTCTGAGTCCCTTTGGTGTTTTAGAATCCTAATGTACCTAGAGGGGCTGCTTGATGTTGTATTCATACTAACAGCTATAGCATCTGCAAACAAAATCTAGCCTAAAACAGTTGATCTTCCAGGTTACTGTACAAGTAAGCACTTTTAGGGCAGATATATATGTGCCATTTCCTGTCCTTAAAGAAGAGTGGCTCACTTCCTTCTCAAATGGCACATAAAAATGCGTTCCAGTAAGCTAGCTTATATCTGTGCAATCAAATGTTTACACAGAAGAAGGAGTCCTGTCCAGGTGTGCATACCAAAGTGGGAACAAAATGTTCTTCCCCATCTTTGGTGTTTCCTAAGGATTACTTTAGATTGCTTTCTGAACTGTTTAAAGGCTTCTAAGTTTTCTGCAACATATATGGAACTTTGGTACCCAGTTAAGGCATGTTTGGAGGCAGTTACCTTGTTCTCTTGATTATCTGAATTTAACACGATAAACTGAATTTTGACTCAGCTGTCAGAGGCAAATGTTTCAAGCCACCTGTAACCATACTGCATTCAGACAGGATTAGACTTGGGCTTGCTATTGTGCATTTCTGAATACTGCCTTCTAGCCACTCCCTCCCCCACTTCTTATGATTCATGGAATGATGCTCTGGCATACCTCAACTTCTCAAATACATTTGCAAAGTAAACTGGTTCATTCTGAAGAGCAGGAAACCAAAGTCTAGGACTGGGAGCAAGCTGTTCCATACGTAGAAGGACTTGAGAGCAAAAGAGCTCTTTGCCAGAGTTGATGCTCAGTACCAGAGCTGAGATGTCAGTGTGCAGCCTTCGCTGTCTCCATCCAGTACTCACTTCTGCCAGCTTGTCTTCCTCAACCTCTACCCAAAACTCTTCTGCTTGGAGGCAAGCAGTTTGATTGACATTGTCAGCTGTCATAATAGAGGTGTGCAGTGCCATCAGGAACACACTGTCTTAGAATGGCAAGCACTGCAGGTGTCACTGAGCTTCATTCAGCACTTTCCTTCAAAATGTGTAGGGGTTGTATACTGGAATATGAATACCATCTGTTGCTCACTTGAGGTGTGGACTCTATAAATACCTTAGAAAGGACTGCCATCCTGCTGCTGTAGACTTAAGACATTTCAGCTGCCTGTAAGACTTTTGTATCTTTGGGAGTTTGGGGGCTTTTGACCTGGGTTAAACCAGCTTTCTGTTCACATCTGCAGACAGGAATTGTTATTGATGCCTAGGAGCCAACTGACTGTTTTTGTAAGCAGTGCTGACTATGTCCTGCTATCATATGTCTCTGCTTAGGCTGGCTGCTATAGACTGTCTGTGTTAGTGAACAGTGCAGCACAATTAGTTGAATAGATTTGTAGCATGAATGGGTACCAAGAATGTAACATCAACAATGTGCATATACTGTTCTTTATCCTTCTGACTAGCTCTGATTTGGTCCTGTGCACTGAACAGTTGCTGTTCATGAGCTGTGCTCCTGCCTTTCATCTTTGAGTTGCTTCATCCTGAAGGATTCCACTGCACATGTACCACTTGTACACCAAAGTACGGTAAATGGGTATGGAGCTTTGCTCCAAAAGTGCATTTCTGCTCCAGACTAAAATACCCATCAGCTCTTCATTCAAGATATGGCTGACAAGAATGCTTTGGTACTTGAGACTTAGGTGACTGAATGAGCAAAACATGGATTTTTGCTAGCCTCAGAGTGGTTGTGTAATTTCATCAGCCCATGGGCAAATGTCAGTGCACCAAGCATTACACATGTGCCATAGATTCGTTTAGGTTGGAAAAGACCTTTATGATCATTGAGTCTAACCGTAAACATAGCACTGCCAAGTCCACCACTAAACCATGTCCCTAAATGCCACATCTACATGTCTTTTAATACTTCCATGGATGGTGACTCAACCACTTCCCTGGGCAGCCTGTTCCAATGCTTGACAACCCTTTCGGTGAAGAAATTTTTCCTGATATCCAGTCTAAACCTCCCCTGGCGCAACTTGAGGCTGTTTCCTCTCATCCTATCACTTGCTACTTGGGAAAAGAGACAGACACCCACCTCACTACAACTTCCTTTCAGGTAGTTGTAGAAAGCGATAAGGTCCCTCAGCCGCTCCTCATAAGACTTGTGCTCTAGACCCTTCACCAGCTTCGTTGCCCTTCTTTGGACACGCTCCAGCACCTCGATGTCTGTCTTGTAGTGAGGGACCCAAATTGAACACAGTATTCAAGGTATCTCACCTTGGATCTGTGTGAATGAAGAAACTGTGATTCCCCGAGTCTCCTTAAAGAATACAACTATTCTTCCTCTTCCTTTGTATCTTCAAGGTAGCACTCCAGTTCTGATTTTACAAATCCTGAAATTGGACTTGTTTTACAAAAATGTACTGGTTTCCAGAATGGATTTTTCCTTTCACACAGAAGCTGATGATTACTCTCACCTTTTCTATGTAGTTATGCACTCTTTGTTTCTGTCCCTTTGTTCCATCCCTGTAGATGTGTTTCTGGCTATCCTTTTCTGAGTTAACCTGGTTAGCTATAGTTGAAGAGCTGATGGCTTGGGAAAGGTTAACTTGGTAAAATGTATGTGGCAGTTTCAATTGGGCAAGTATGTTTATTCCTTCAGGAACACTGCAGTTCCTGTTCAGGCTTGATAATGCAAGCAATAATGAAAATTCAAGGCTGTAACCACATTATATGCCAATGCAGAAAAGTGACAACAGTAAAATGACCACTATAGACCATCCTCAGTCCTCTAAGAAGTCAAAGAATAACTTTAAATATTTTCAGTCTAATATGTGTTCTCTCCTAGTTGAATAAGCAAGTTACATTAAGAAAGTTGGAGAGAAAAAGCATGAAGTTTTCTTGTATTGTTCTCTCCATGGACTGTCCCAAAAGGTCTTCAGGAAAAGTCCAGGTAATTGTTTAGGCACTCAAAGAAGCCCTCAAACACTATTAACATGAGACATGCTGGAGTACCTTCAGAGGACTGTAACTAAGTCAGTTCCTTACCAGTAATATCCACAGTACCTTCTAAGAATGTGGATAGTAAATCCTGCCTATGTGAACTGGTTGCTGTCTCTAAAATCCAGCTTGAGTGAACCAGCAGGTAGGCAGTATAAATAAGTAGGAAATAAAAAAGTATACTTGCATATAAGCTAAAATTCATAAGCTAGAATCACTGTGGATCTAGTTTTAGATGTCTGTCACATTAGAAAATGAAGTGCTGTCACTCACATCTAATCTCACAATGAGGTGTTATGAGCTACTCAAAACCTACAGTAATTAACCACTGTCACTTAGTTACAGCTTTTTGTAGGAAGAGAGAACATACATGCAATCCATAAATAAATTTGGTGGGAGGGGAGAAAATCCTTGATATCTTACATACATCAGTCATATGAATTGGAGGCTAAAGACTTAAGTAAAAATGTTTGTTACATCTTTTGAGTTTTATCCTGTTTTGCCAATGAATAATGATAATATTCCAACCAAATGATTAAAAAAGTTAATCCTCATGGCATATTGTACATTTTTTAAATTAGTGCAATGATTAGAAGAATGTAAGGATAATTGTCAGAATATCTGATTAATGACCAGTCAGCATAAAAAGATAGGACAAGAGACAGGAAAATTAATACATTATACCCACAGACATGCCAACCCTGAGCAAAGGTTGATAACGGAGACAATTACAAAGACCAGAAGTCTTGGGGCACTGACTGATGGGTGGGCCATTGGAGGAATTGCTCAGGCATATCTTTGAAGACATTGAATCAGAACTTTGTAATTGATAAGAAGGGAGGGGGACGGGACACACAAGATTATCCTGTGTTTCATGGGAAAGAGTTAACGTAAAGGATAGTTGAGGGGGATTGTGGGATTGTCTTCACCTGCAGAAGACAGACATATTTCATCTTTATATCTTTTGGTCAGCAAATAGTTTTGCTTGTCTTGAAGATTAATTTTGGTGATAGATTGACTTATCCAAACAACTCCTGAACAATGATTTGATCTGTTGTGAAGAGCTCATAGCTGTGTCTTCTGTTTGGAAGAAATAGCATCCTGGTTTAGGGTACACAGTCCCTGACACTGTGTAAGCACTGTTGAGCAGTAACTAAAACATCCCTGTATTATCAACACTGTTTTCAGCACAAAACCAAACCATAACCCCATACAAGCTACTATGAAGAAATTTAACTCTATCACAGCCAAAACCAGTACACTGAGATACAGAAAGGAACTGATATCTGAGAAAAGCTTTGTTAAGCCCAATCCTTATCTTGGTTCAGAGACAATTAAAGGCCATACTTATCCCTCCAGACAAACCAGAAGAAGGAATCACATCTGAGAAGTCACTAGAGACTTTCCGCGACCAGCTATGAGTCATCTCTTACTGAAAAGCCATCTGGCCTGTTATCATGGGGTTTTGCCTGAGTATTATGCACTACAAAGATGCATCTTAACTTGGACAAAGTGTTTTGATAAGATGGTCATTCATATTCTGAAATGTCTGGCCTGCTGGGAATATGGACACAACAAATTCACATTTGTCTGCACCTACTTCCCCTCAGCAAGTTTGCAAGTGATACAAAACTGGAAGGAATGATTGATTCACCATGATTGTCCTGCCATTCAGAGGGAGTTTGATAGGCTGAAGAAATGGGCAAACAGAAATTTATCAATTTCAGCAAATGGAAATGTGAAATCCTGCACCTGTGGAAGAATAATCCTATGCACTAATACATGCTGGGGGCCAGCTGGTTGGAAAGCAGCTTTATGGAAAGAGACCCAGGGGTGCTGATGGACATCAAGTTGAACATGAATCAGCAATGTGCCCTTGCAGCAAAGGCGGCTAACAGCCTGGGATGCATTAGGAAGAGTGTTGTAAGTTGAGGGACATGACCCTTCCCCTTTACTCAGTGCTGGGGAGGACACACATGTAGTGTTGTTTCCAGTTCTGGGCTCCCCTGTATATGAGAGACATGGACATGTGGGAGCAAGTCCAGCAAAGGACGACAAACATGATTAAGGGACTGCAGCATCTCTCATATGAGGAAAGACTGACAGCTGGAATTGTTTAGCCTGGAGAAGAGAGGAGAAGGCTCAGGGGGGATCTCATCAATGTGTATAAATACCTTATGGGATGGAATAAAGAAGATGGAGCCAGGCTCTTCTCAGTAGTATCCAGTGAATGGAAGAGAGTCAATAGGCACAAATTGAAATTAAAAAACCCAAACATTTAAATGTAAGAAAACACTTTTTTTTTTTTTTTTTTTTTTTTAACTGTGAGAACAACTGAGCTCTGGCACAGGTTTGCCAGAGAGGTTGTGGAGTCTCCATCCTTGGAGTTATTCCATACCAGACTGGGCAGTCTGCAGGCATGGACAACCTGCTCTGGCTGATCCTGCTTTGAGCAGTGTGTTAGACTAGACTATCTCAAAAGGTGCCCTCAGCCATTCTGTGATACTGTGACACGTGCTGAGTTTTCTAACAACCGAATATGAGCTCCTCATCTTACAATATTTCAGAGAGGTGCTTTAACTTTGAAGGCCCAAGGGTGCGCTCTGGCTGATGGTCCTAAAGGCCACCTTATGCATGGGTGCTGTATGCAGCCTGTGACACTGCTTTTAAAAGTTAGTGTGTGAATTAAAATACAAAATGACAACTTTTGCTAGAACAAGTAGGAAATCTTGTGTTACACACTCAGGACAGAAAAGTAGCATCTTACTTCTGGCTAGGTTACATGAGGGCAGTTGAGGATCTGGGAAGACAAACATTTGGCTTACAGCTAGCCTAGCTCTCTCCTGTCTGTCTGTCTGTTAGAGGGTCAGAATTATGGTGAAAGGCACAGTGCAGACTAACTCTCACTCTTGCTTTTTTTATATGTTGTTCCACTTTCAGTCAGGTATGCTCATATATAATTGTTTTACTGTTTGTAT
Organism: Aptenodytes patagonicus; assembly: GCF_965638725.1. Lineage (NCBI taxonomy): Eukaryota > Metazoa > Chordata > Aves > Sphenisciformes > Spheniscidae > Aptenodytes > Aptenodytes patagonicus. Next base: position 46,612,923 of record NC_134950.1, on the reverse strand, counting down.
GTTTTATGGTAAAACATTTGTTCTTCAGGTTTAGATGTATTCCCTAGATTCATGTCATTTGGAGGAAGAAAAAGCTAATCTTCCAGCATCAGTTTCTCAATTCTCTCTCTCTTCTCTCTCGTTAGAGTGATTAAAATGAAAAGAGGATTAATCTGAAATCAGAATTACTGGCTAACCTTTTTTCTGATAAAGCTTTCTCAGGCTTTACTGTAGGCCCACTTCTGCAAGTAGCCTAATAAGAAGCATCTTTGCACATGATGCTGCTAATAGCAGCAGTTTACTCTGTCTTTCTTTTGACTGTGGCCTGCCTGATTGTGCACCTTCTGGACAGCTGTTCCAAACAAAGCAGATCTTGACCAAATCAGCAATATGAGATGTGCAGTGTCAGCAGGAGATCAGTCGGGCTGCTTATATGCATTTCTTTCTGCTACCTTTCCTCTCGTTCCAAAAATGGCTTTTCTTTTATAATTGTCTGCCTTTCCTCCCTCCAGACACTTGCAGAAAAACTCAAGCTTTCCAATTTTTCAGTTTTGAAAACCCTTTAAGTCAAAGTGCTTGTACAACACATATAACAAAACAGAGTTAAAAGAAAATTATATCATGGAAGAGTGTCATTAAAAGTGAAGGGAGTATTATTACTTGTGGAACTTGTGGAGATCTGCACTTAAATCCCTGAGGACTGATACTAGTAGTATGTGAAGTTGTATTCTTTGTTTTGGACACACACCCAGAATGACCACTGGTAGTTGAGATAATACAAGTCTTTCATCCAGACAGGGGTTTTATGGGCTTTGCATTTTCTGTGTTGATGGAATCAGTTTTAGACTTTTCCATGATATGAACCACTTTCAAAGATATTTGTATTATAATGTCTACCTCCCCCCTGCCCCCCCAAGTACCATTTCCATTTGTCAACTCACTACAATTCTGCCAGTTAGAGTGCAGAAGCCCCTTGCAGCAAAATAATTTAGTCCAACAAGTCTCATAAATTTAAATGGATAAGGTTACAAAATGTAAAAAAAACAACATTCTTTCAAAAAAGCAGATTTTCACCCCCCATGTTCTTACTTCTCAACTAAGTTTCAAGTGCTACAAAATAAAATTTCCTCTTACTTATCTTTCTAAAAGCTCCATAATGATCTATATACACATTCTTTGCCCTGGTGTTATTTTTTTTTTTTATAAGTCTTACAGGCTTCTATGAACCTATTTGCGTCACTAGGCACTCACTGAAGTGTGCATAGGTTGTACAAATGGAGTGTAAGAAAGGTCCTGGTTCCAGCTTCACAGACAACTTATTGGTTCTCTGCCTGATGAGAGGAAATAAAAATCACTTTTAATGGTTGACTGCTAGTCGTGTCTTCCAGGCTTTCTCCTCTTTTTAAAAAATCTGTTATTATAGTTGAGTGTCAAGAGAGTCTTGAAGAAAGAGCTGAAAAAGAAAAAAGGCAATCATCACCAACACCATGAAAATTCAGGATTGAAAATAACCTCTCTGCCTATGGAATTGGGGGACTGAGAGTAAAACACGGTATTTCTGGGTCTGAAACTTGTGCTATGTGGCCTTTTCTATGTTTTTGTTAATAAGTAAGTTTCTTCACACATAATTATTAAATGGGAATAATAACCCAAAGTTATTGCGGGAGAACTTTGAGGCTGAGTGCTCTTAAGGTGTTTGAAAACCTGACATGAAAACAAAAAAGATAAATTCTGAGTATCAATATTTATTAACAAGTTACAGCACATAAAATATATTATGTTTTTCTGAAATACTTGCCTTACTTTTCAAAAAAGCTTTTTGCCATCTAGTTTTCACCATAATTTTGGAATATGCCCATGCTATGTAGACTCAATGGTAGGCTACATAACTTCTGAATTAGAAATAGTCAAAATGTATCCTTAAAAACAGAATTTGTAGCAATACAAGAAACTGTTAGTGGTAAAAGGTTTGTTTAGTCATAGATTTTGGTCAACATTTTGAAGCTCTGAAGTAATCAAAAGAATCTGGCAGACAGTTTTGGTTTTGTCGTGACTTCAGCACTTTATTTTTTTCTGACCTCTCATAAACAAGATGATAACCACCCAATCTTTATCCCTGAGTGAGCTGAGAGATGTGTGAAAGGATTTCAACCATTGTCCAGGCAAGCACATTGTCACCTGGCTGCTCCAATGCTGGGATAACCGGGCCAGTAGCCTGGAATTAGAGGGTAGGGAAGCCAAACAGCTGGGATCCCTTTCCAGGGAAGGGGCCATTGACAAAGCTATTGGAAAAGGGACGCAAGTCCTCAGCCTCTGGAGGTGACTTCTGTCAGGCATGAAGGAAACGTATCCCTTCAAGGAAGATGGTATATGTCACCCAGGCGAGTGGACCACCATGGAGAGAAGTATCCAGTATCTGAGGGAATTAGCCATGCTGGAGGTGATTTCTAGTGACCTGGACAATAAGCAGTTATCTAAAGATCCAGATGAAGTCAAGTGCACATGACCCATGTGGCAGAAGTTTGTACAGAGCGCACCATCATCGTATACTAACTCATTGGCAGTTGTGACCTGGAAAGACGGAGAGGGACAAACGGGAAATGAATTGGCTGACCAACTCCGGCAATACGAAGAAAGTCTCTCTTCCTCCCTACGGGCCTGCGTCTCAGCTGTGGAGAAACCACCTGCATGGACCAGTATCTCAGCTATTAGGAGTAAGTGTTCCTCCACTCAAGAGAGAAGATTAGAGGGTACACACCACAGGCCATCCTGTGTTTTTTTCTGCATGACCATGGAGAGAACATGAGGAAGTGGGATGGAAAATCTACCTTGACCCTAGAGGCATGACGTCCTGGTTTTGGCTGGGATAGAGCTAATTTTCTTCCTCACAACACATGGGTATGTGAGTTGCAAGGAAAAACAATCACAGAAGGGGGTTCTTCCAGGAAAATTGCTACTCCAGTTTCCAGTGGGCAGTTCCCCAGACAGAGTAAAAGGGCTGATCTTACTCCCGATCTTAATGAAGGGACTTCTGCTTATATTTACAAGAAGTGAGTAACAAATACTATGACCAGGACTAGAGGGGGCCCGCCTCCACCCAGGTGGAGGAAAGGGACAACTGGGTTTACTGGACTGTGTGGATTCGGTGGCCTGGCACATCAGACCCACAGAAGTATAAGGCTCTAGTGGACACCGGTGCACACTGTACCCTAATGCCATAAAGTTATAAAGAGGCAGAACCCGTCTGTATTTCTGGAGTGATGGGGGGATCCCAACAGCTAACTGTATTGGAAGCCGAAGTGAGTCTAACTGGGAATGAGTGGCAAAAGCACCCCATTGTGACTGGCCCAGATGCTCCGTGCATCCTTGGCATAGACTACCTCAGGAGAGGGTATTTCAAGGACCCAAAAGGGTACCGGTGGGCTTTTGGTATAGCTGCCTTGGAGATGGAGGAAATTAAACAGCTGTCCACCTTGCCTGGTCTCTCGGAGGACCCCTCTGTTGTGGGGTTGCTGAAGGTCGAAGACCAACAAGTGCCAATCGCTACCACCACAGTGCACCGGCGGCAATATCGCACCAACCGAGACTCCCTGATTCCCATTCATGAGCTGATTTGTCGACTGGAGAGCCAAGGAGTGATCAGCAAGACCCACTCACCCTTTAACAGTCCCATATGGCCAGTGCGGAAGTCTAATGGAGAGTGGAGACTAACAGTAGACTATCGTGGCCTGAACGAAGTCACGTTGCCGCTGAGTGCTGCTGTGCCAGACATGCTAGAACTTCAGTACGAATTGGAATTAAAGGCAGCCAAGTGGTATGCCACAGTTGATATTGCTAATGCGTTTTTCTCAATCCCTTTGGCAGCGGAGTGCAGGCCACAATTTGCTTTCACTTGGAGGGGCGTTCAGTACCCCTGGAACCGACTGCCCCAGGGGTGGAAACACAGCCCCACCATTTGCCATGGACTGATCCAGACTGCACTGGAACAGGGTGAGGCTCCAGAACACCTGCAATACATTGATGATATCAGCGTGTGGGGCAACACAGCAGGAGAAGTTTTTGAAAAAGGGAAGGAAATAGTCCAAATCCTGCTGAAGGCCGGTTTTGCCATAAAACAAAGTAAGGTCAAGGGACCTGCACAGGCAATCCAGTTTTTAGGAATAAAATGGCAAGATGGACGTAGTCAAATCCCAATGGATGTGATCAACAAAATAACAGCCATGTCTCCACCAACTAGCCAAAAGGAAACACAACCTTTCTTAGGCATCGTGGGTTTTTGGAGAATGCACATTCCAAATTACAGTCTGATTGTAAACCCTCTCTATCAAGTGACCTGAAAGAAGAACGATTTCAAATGGGGCCCTGAGCTTGTCGTTACAAGCCTTTGAACAAATTAAACGGGAGATAGTTCACGCAGTAGCCCTGGGGCCAGTCCGGGCAGGGCAAGATGTAAAAAATGTGCTCTACACCGCAGCCGGGGAGAATGGTCCTACCTGGAAGCTCTGGCAGAAAGCACCAGGGGAGACTCGAGGTTGACCCCTAGGGTTTTGGAGCCGGGGATACAGAGGATCCGAGACCCACTATACTCCAACTGAAAAAGAGATATTAGCAGCATATGAAGGGGTTCGAGCTGCTTCAGAAGTGATCGGCACTGAAGCACAGCTCCTCCTGGCACCCAGACTGCCGGTGCTGGGCTGGATGTTCAGAGGGAGGGTCCCCTGTACACATCATGCAACTGATGCTACATGGAGTAAGTGGGTCGCACTGATCACACAACGGGCTCGAATAGGAAACCCCAGTCACCCAGGAATCCTGGAAGTGATCATGGATTGGCCAGAAGACAAAGATTTCAGAATATTGCCAGAGGAGGAGGTGACGCGTGCTGAGGAGGCCCCAATGTATAATGAACTACCAGAAAATGAGAAGCAATATGCCCTGTTCACTGATGGGTCCTGTCGTCTTGTGGGAAAGCATTGGAGGTGGAAGCCTGCTGTGTGGAGTCCTATGCGACAAGTTGTAGAAACTGCTGAAGGAGAAGGTGAATCGAGCCAATTTGCAGAAGTAAAGGCCATCCAGCTGGCTTTAGACATTGCTCACCGAGAAAAGTGGCCAGTGCTCTATCTCTATACTGACTCATGGATGGTGGCAAATGCCCTGTGGGGGTGGTTGCAGCAATGGAAGCAGAGCAACTGGCAGCGCAGAGGCAAACCCATCTGGGCTGCCGCATTGTGGCAAGATATTGCTGCCCGGGTGGAGAACCTGGTTGTAAAAGTCCGTCACGTAGATGCTCACGTACCCAAGAGTCGGGCCACTGAAGAACATCAAAACAACCAGCAGGTGGATCAGGCTGCTAAGATTGAAGTGGCTCAGGTGGATCTGGACTGGCAACATAAGGGTGAATTATTTATAGCTCCATTGGGCCCGTGACACCTCAGGTCACCAAGGAAGAGATGCAACATATAGATGGGCTCGTGATCGAGGGGTGGACTTGACCATGGACACTATAGCACAGGTTATCCATGAATGCGAAACATGTGCTGCAATCAAGCAAGCCAAGCAGTTAAAGCCTCTCTGGTATGGAGGACGATGGCTGAAACATAAATATGGGGAGGCCTGGCAGATCGATTATATCACACTCCCACAAACCTGCCAAGGCAAGTGCCATGTGCTTACAATGGTGGAAGCAACCACCAGATGGCTGGAAACATATCCCATGCCCCATGCCACTGCCCGGAACACTATCCTGGGCCTTGAAAAGCAAGTCCTGTGGCGACATGGCACCCCAGAAAGAACTGAGTCAGACAACGGGACTCATTTCCGAAACAACCTCATAGACACCTGGGCCAAAGAGCACGGCATTGAGTGGGTGTATCACATCCCCTATCATGCACCAGCCTCTGGGAAAATTGAACGATACAATGGACTGTTAAAGACTACACTGAGAGCAATGGGTGGCGGGACGTTCAAACATTGGGATACGCATTTAGCAAAGGCCACCTGGTTAGTCAACACTAGGGGATCTGCCAATCGAGCAGGCCCTGCCCAGTCAGAACTTTTACGTACTGTAGATAGGAATAAAGTCCCTGTAGTGCACATAAAAGGAAAGTGCACTGGGGAAGACAGTCTGGGTTATTCCTGCCTCGGGCAAAGGCAAACCCATCCATGGGATTGCTTTTGCTCAAGGACCTGGGTGCACTTGGTGGATAATGCGGAAGGATGGGGAAGTCCGATGTGTGCCTCAAGGGGATTTGATTTTGGGTGAGAATAGCCAATGATCTGAATTATGTGATGTTAAGTACTAATTATAGTTATAATAGTTATACTAATAATACACAGATATACTAATAATACTAATAATATTATATGCCATACTAATGTTATTATAATAAGAATCACCCAGATTAATGAAGAATAACTTCAGTGAAACCAAGCAAAGCACAGTGATGATGGTACCAGAACTGACTTCAACATGAAACAATCCAACACCACATACCATCTCCATTTTTCCTGCCCTGAAAGATTATTATGACAGATGGAGCCCGAAGTCATGGACTAAATGAACTCACCGAACGTTTTAGAGGGATGGCCCACAGACGAAGGGAATGATATCTCCGTGTGTGTGTGTGTGTGTGTATATATATATATATATAAAAAAGGGGGGTGGTGATTAATGAAAATGTACTGGAAAATATGAGACTTGAGCATGACGCAGATGGTATGGAATAAGGGATGGATATTGTCCTGGTTTCGGCAGGGATAGAGTTAATTTCCTTCCTAGTAGCTGGTACAGTGTTTTGGATTTAGGATGAGAACAAAATTGATAACGCACCGATGTTTTAGTTGTTGCTAGGTAATGCTTACACTAGCCAAGGACTTTTCAGCTTCCCATGCTCTACCGACTGAGAAGGCTGGAGGTGCACCAGAAGCTGGGAGGGGGCACAGCCAAACTGGCCCAAGGGACATTCCATACCATGTGACGTCATGCTCAGTACATAAACTGGGGAAAGCTGGCCGGGGGGGCCGCTGCTCGGGGACTGTCTGGGCATCGGTCGGCGGGTGGTGAGCAATTGTACCGTGTATCACTTGTTTTGTGTATTATTATTATTATTATCATATTATTATTATCAATTTATTTCAATTATTAAACTGTTTTTATCTCAACCCACGAGTTTTTCTCACTTGTGCTCTTCCAATTCTCTCCCCCATCCCACCGGGTGGGAGGGAGTGAGCGAGCGGCTGCGTGGTGCTTAGTTGCCGACTGAAATTAAACCACGACAGTGTGGTGTTGGATTGTTTCATGCTGAAGCCAGTTCTGGTTCCATTATCACTGTGCTTTGCTCAATTTCATCAAACTTGATGAAATCAACTCGATGAAATCGGGCAGGGCCAGCTTAGTGTTGACTAAACAGTTAGTGTTGACTAACCAGGTGGCTTTTGCTAAATGTGTATCCCAATGTTTGAACGTCCCGCCACCCATTGCTCTCAGTGTAGTCTTTAACAGTCCATTGTATCGTTCAATTTTCCCAGAGGCTGGTGCATGATAGGGGATGTGATACACCCACTCAATGCCGTGCTCTTTGGCCCAGGTGTCTATGAGGTTGTTTCGGAAATGAGTCCCGTTGTCTGACTCAGTTCTTTCTGGGGTGCCATGTCGCCACAGGACTTGCTTTTCAAGGCCCAGGATAGTGTTCCGGGCAGTGGCATGGGGCATGGGATATGTTTCCAGCCATCTGGTGGTTGCTTCCACCATTGTAAGCACATGGCACTTGCCTTGGCAGGTTTGTGGGAGTGTGATATAATCGATCTGCCAGGCCTCCCCATATTTATGTTTCAGCCATCGTCCTCCATACCAGAGAGGCTTTAACCGCTTGGCTTGCTTGATTGCAGCACATGTTTCGCATTCATGGATAACCTGTGCTATAGTGTCCATGGTCAAGTCCACCCCTCGATCACGAGCCCATCTATATGTTGCATCTCTTCCTTGGTGACCTGAGGTGTCACGGGCCCAATGGAGCTATAAATAATTCACCCTTATGTTGCCAGTCCAGATCCACCTGAGCCACTTCAATCTTAGCAGCCTGATCCACCTGCTGGTTGTTTTGATGTTCTTCAGTGGCCCGACTCTTGGGTACGTGAGCATCTACGTGACAGACTTTTACAACCAGGTTCTCCACCCGGGCAGCAATATCTTGCCACAATGCGGCAGCCCAGATGGGTTTGCCTCTGCGCTGCCAGTTGCTCTGCTTCCATTGCTGCAACCACCCCCACAGGGCATTTGCCACCATCCATGAGTCAGTATAGAGATAGAGCACTGGCCACTTTTCTCGGTGAGCAATGTCTAAAGCCAGCTGGATGGCCTTTACTTCTGCAAATTGGCTCGATTCACCTTCTCCTTCAGCAGTTTCTACAACTTGTCGCATAGGACTCCACACAGCAGGCTTCCACCTCCAATGCTTTCCCACAAGACGACAGGACCCATCAGTGAACAGGGCATATTGCTTCTCATTTTCTGGTAGTTCATTATACATTGGGGCCTCCTCAGCACGCGTCACCTCCTCCTCTGGCAATATTCTGAAATCTTTGTCTTCTGGCCAATCCATGATCACTTCCAGGATTCCTGGGTGACTGGGGTTTCCTATTCGAGCCCGTTGTGTGATCAGTGCGACCCACTTACTCCATGTAGCATCAGTTGCATGATGTGTACAGGGGACCCTCCCTCTGAACATCCAGCCCAGCACCGGCAGTCTGGGTGCCAGGAGGAGCTGTGCTTCAGTGCCGATCACTTCTGAAGCAGCTCGAACCCCTTCATATGCTGCTAATATCTCTTTTTCAGTTGGAGTATAGTGGGTCTCGGATCCTCTGTATCCCCGGCTCCAAAACCCTAGGGGTCAACCTCGAGTCTCCCCTGGTGCTTTCTGCCAGAGCTTCCAGGTAGGACCATTCTCCCCGGCTGCGGTGTAGAGCACATTTTTTACATCTTGCCCTGCCCGGACTGGCCCCAGGGCTACTGCGTGAACTATCTCCCGTTTAATTTGTTCAAAGGCTTGTAACGACAAGCTCAGGGCCCCATTTGAAATCGTTCTTCTTTCAGGTCACTTGATAGAGAGGGTTTACAATCAGACTGTAATTTGGAATGTGCATTCTCCAAAAACCCACGATGCCTAAGAAAGGTTGTGTTTCCTTTTGGCTAGTTGGTGGAGACATGGCTGTTATTTTGTTGATCACATCCATTGGGATTTGACTACGTCCATCTTGCCATTTTATTCCTAAAAACTGGATTGCCTGTGCAGGTCCCTTGACCTTACTTTGTTTTATGGCAAAACCGGCCTTCAGCAGGATTTGGACTATTTCCTTCCCTTTTTCAAAAACTTCTCCTGCTGTGTTGCCCCACACGCTGATATCATCAATGTATTGCAGGTGTTCTGGAGCCTCACCCTGTTCCAGTGCAGTCTGGATCAGTCCATGGCAAATGGTGGGGCTGTGTTTCCACCCCTGGGGCAGTCGGTTCCAGGGGTACTGAACGCCCCTCCAAGTGAAAGCAAATTGTGGCCTGCACTCCGCTGCCAAAGGGATTGAGAAAAACGCATTAGCAATATCAACTGTGGCATACCACTTGGCTGCCTTTAATTCCAATTCGTACTGAAGTTCTAGCATGTCTGGCACAGCAGCACTCAGCGGCAACGTGACTTCGTTCAGGCCACGATAGTCTACTGTTAGTCTCCACTCTCCATTAGACTTCCGCACTGGCCATATGGGACTGTTAAAGGGTGAGTGGGTCTTGCTGATCACTCCTTGGCTCTCCAGTCGACAAATCAGCTCATGAATGGGAATCAGGGAGTCTCGGTTGGTGCGATATTGCCGCCGGTGCACTGTGGTGGTAGCGATTGGCACTTGTTGGTCTTCGACCTTCAGCAACCCCACAACAGAGGGGTCCTCCGAGAGACCAGGCAAGGTGGACAGCTGTTTAATCTCCTCCATCTCCAAGGCAGCTATACCAAAAGCCCACCGGTACCCTTTTGGGTCCTTGAAATACCCTCTCCTGAGGTAGTCTATGCCAAGGATGCACGGAGCATCTGGGACAGTCACAATGGGGTGCTTCTGCCACCCATTCCCAGTTAGATTCACTTCGGCTTCCAATACAGTTAGCTGTTGCGATCCCTCCGTCACCCCAGAAATACAGATGGGTTCTGCCCCTATATAGCTTTATGGCATTAGGGTACACTGTGCACCGGTGTCTACCAGAGCCTTATACTTCTGTGGGTCTGATGTGCCAGGCCACCGAATCCACACAGTCCAGTAAACCCAGTTGTCCCTTTCCTCCCCCTGGCTGGAGGCAGGGCCCCTCTAATCCTCATCACAGTACTCATTTCTCATTTCTTGTACGTACGAGTCAGAAGTTTCTTCATTAAGATCAAGAGTAAGATCAGCCCTTTTACTCTGTCTGGGGAACTGCCCACTGGAAACTGGAGCACCAATTTTCCTGGAAGAACCTCTTTCTGTGATTGTTTTCCCTTGCAATTCGCGTACCCGTGCCCCTAGGGCTGCGGTAGGTTTCCCATCCCACTTCCTCATGTCCTCTCCGTGGTCACGCAGATAAAACCATAGGGTGCCCCGTGGTGTGTACCCTTTATATGCTCTCTCTTGAGCAAAAGAACGCTTACTTCTAATAGCCGAGATACTGGTCCGTACAGGTGAGGAGTAGGACCTATCCTCTCTGAGTTGCTGGATCTCCCGGGACAGTTTTTCGGACAGTTTCTCCACAGCCGAGACGAGGGAGGAAGAAAGACTTTCCTCGTACTGCCGGAGTTGACTAGCCAATTCATCCACTGTTTGTTCCTCTCCATCTTTCCAGGTTATCACTGCCAATGAATTGGCGTATGATGATGGTGAGCTCCTTATAAACTTCTGCCACATGGGTCGTGTGCACTTGACTTCGTCTGGATCTTTGGATAGTTGTTCGTTGTTCCGGTCATCATAAATCACCTCCAGCACAGCTAATTCTCTCAGAAACTGGATACCCTTCTCCATGGTGGCCCATTTGCTTGGGCGACATATGACATCTTCCTTAAAGGGATACCTTTCCTTCACGCTTGACAAGAGTCGCCTCCAAAGGCTGAGGATACGTGTCCCTTTTCCAATTGCTTTATCAATGCCCCCTTCCCTAGAAAGGGATCCCAGCTGCTTGGCTTCCCTACCCTCTAATTCCAGGCTACTGGCCCCATTATCCCAGCATCAGAGCAGCCAGGTGACAATATGCTCACCTGGACGGCGGCTGAAATCTTTTCGTATATCTCGCAGCTCACTCAGGGATAGAGATCGGGTGGTCACTGCCTCGTTTATGAGTTCTTCCTCTTCCTCCTCCCCGATCAGCGGCCGGCTTTCCTCCTCCCGTTCTCGTGATGGCCCTTCTCCAGGGTAGTCGTACAGTTCTTCCTCCGGTTCCCTTTTAGAAGAAACTTCTTCCTCCCTTACTAAATGAGCCGACTTCCGCTTCCAAAATTTCTTCTTGTGTACAGGGGTGACTGATACCGGCACAGGCTGGTTCTTTGGTTCAGCCACAGGGCGTGTCGCTGGGGTCTGAGTGGCCGCAGTGCAAGTGCATGTCACCGGAGTCTGAGTGGCCGCAGGGCCTGTCACCGGGGTTGGAGTGGCCGCAGGGCCTGTCGCCGGGGTTGGAGTGGCCGCAGTGCATGTCACCGGAGTCTGAGTGTCCGCAGGGCCCGTTGCCGGGGTTGGAGTGGCCGCAGGGCCTGTCGCCGGGGTTGGAGTGGCCGCAGTGCATGTCACCGGGGTCGGAGTGGCCGCAGGGCCTGTTGCCGGGGTTGGAGTGGCCGCAGTGCATGTCGCTGGGGTTGGAGTGGCCGCAGGGCCTGTCGCCGGGGTCGGAGTGGCTGCAGGGCCTGTCACCGGGGTTGGAGTGGCCGCAGTGCATGTCGCTGGGGTCGGAGTGGCCGCAGGGCCTGTCACCGGAGTCTGAGTAGCTGCACGGCATGTCACCGGGGTCTGAGTGGCCACAGGGCCTGTTGCCGGGGTCGGAGTGGCCGCAGTGCCTGTCACCGGGGTCTGAGTGGCCACAGGGCCTGTTGCCGGCATCTGAGTAGCTGCAGTGCATGTTGCTGGGGTCGGACTGGCTGCAGGGCCTGTTGCCGGAGTCTGAGTGGCTGCACGGCCTGTCACTGGGGTCGGAGTGGCCGCAGGGTGCATTGCCCGGGTCTGAGTGGCCGCCGTGCGTGTCGTTTTACTGTCAGAGCCAGAGACCTTCCCTTCCCTTTGAGGGCACTGAATGGTGTTGAACAGGGCTCGGTAGGCATGGGCCAGGCCCCAGCACGTTGCAATGATCTGCATCTCTCTGGAGTTGCCAGGGTGACAGCATACTTTTCCAAATATTCTACTAACTTTTCAGGATTCTGCACTTGCTCAGGGGTGAAGTTCCAAAACACTGGGCGTGCCCATTGGCCTAGGTACTTGCCCATCTTGTCCCACACACCCTGCCACTCATAATTATTCAGCCTTGGGGCAGATCTCTGGATGATATTCTTAAATTGCTTACCAACTTTAGACAAAACCGAAACAATATTCCCAAGAAGTATTAATAGAAGTATCTTAACTGCCCAAGGATGCTCAAAATACTGAAAAATTACTGTAATGAAGGAGGAAACATTATAGAAGAAGGTAGTGACACTGCCATTCTGTATTTCCTCCGAAAAAAAACTCTCAGAAAAGTTACTGCAATTGCTAGTTGTCTCCACGAAATGGTCTCCGTGGTACAGTAACGGCTTCATTGCAAAGTTTACATACCACACTAATGTCAAGGTCAATGTTCTAAAAACAAACCTCACAAGCGAGACATTACTATTCACTGCAGACCACAGCAAACTGCAAAACCCAACACCAATCTTTAACATGTACAGCAGGAAAAAGAGCGCGATGCAGATTATACAAATCAATATCGAGAACAGAGAAACCAACATTGTGACCCACAACCACTAACAGATATAAGTTCCTTAATACACTCCGGTTAATCTGTTATTATCTCAAACCCTTCGTGCCCCACGTTGGGCGCCAAAAAGGACTGTCGTGGTTTAACTTCAGTCGGCAACTAAGCACCACGCAGCCGCTCGCTCACTCCCTCCCACCCGGTGGGATGGGGGAGAGAATTGGAAGAGCACAAGTGAGAAAAACTCGTGGGTTGAGATAAAAACAGTTTAATAATTGAAATAAATTGATAATAATAATATGATAATAATAATAATAATACACAAAACAAGTGATACACGGTACAATTGCTCACCACCCGCCGACCGATGCCCAGACAGTCCCCGAGCAGCGGCCCCCCCGGCCAGCTTTCCCCAGTTTATGTACTGAGCATGATGTCACATGGTATGGAATGTCCCTTGGGCCAGTTTGGCTGTGCCCCCTCCCAGCTTCTGGTGCACCTCCAGCCTTCTCAGTCGGTAGAGCATGGGAAGCTGAAAAGTCCTTGGCTAGTGTAAGCATTACCTAGCAACAACTAAAACATCGGTGCGTTATCAATTTTGTTCTCATCCTAAATCCAAAACACTGTACCAGCTACTAGGAAGGAAATTAACTCTATCCCTGCCGAAACCAGGACACACACACCATCTCTCCTGCCCTGAAGGACTCTTATGACAGATGGAGCTCAAAGTCATGGGTTAAATGAACTCAGTGGACATTTTAGAGGGATGGCCCATAGACTGAGGGAATGGTATCTGTATATATATATCAAAAGACAGGAAAAGTGGTGGTGATTAGCTGGAATGTATCGGAAAGCGTGGGACCTGGGCATGACGTAGATGGTATAGAATAAGGGGTGGATACTGTCCTGGTTCCAGCTGGGATAGAGTTAATTTTCATCCCAGTAGCTGGTATAGTGCTGTGTTTTGGATTTAGGGTGAGAATAATGTTGATAACACACCCATGTTTTAGTTGTTGCTAAGCAGTGTTTATACCAGGTCAAGGACTTTTCAGCTTCCCACACTCTGCAAGTGAGGAGGTGCACAAGAAGCTGGGAGGGGGCACAGCCAGGACAGCTGACCCAAACTGGCCAAAGGGATATTCCATACCATGTGACGTCATGCTCAATATATAAACTGGGGGGAGTTGGCCAGGGAGCAGTGATTGCTGCTCGGGGACTGGCTGGGCATCGGTCGGTGGGTAGTGAGCGGTTGCATCACTTGGTTTTCCCGGGTTTTGTTCCTCTCTCTCTTTTTTGTTGTTTTCATTACAATTTATTATATTATTAATATTATTATTAATATTTTATTTTATTTTATTTTATTTTATTTTATTTCAATTATTAAACTGTTCTATCTCAACCCACGAGTTTTCTTACTTTTGCCCTTCCGATTCTCTCCCCCATTCCACCGGGGGGGAGGGTGAGCGAGTGGCTGTGTGGTGCTTGGTTGCTGACTGGGGTTAAACCACAACACTATTAAATATCATCAGTCACATGATACCGTGTTCTTGCACTGGATGAGAGCACTCTGTTTGCCTTTTGGACCAATTGGTCTGTCCTTGCCGATGAGGACTTGTTTCTCTTGAGGTATGCTTGTATCACAGGAGTCTGTGAATGAAGTATGGGAATCTTTAAGAACTATTATTTTTATCCTAAGTCATTATGGTTTGGTCCAGCTTAGATGTGTGTATTTAAGTCCCATATCTTTGACTGACTCTGCTGTTTGTGATTCAGTATGCCCATAAAATTTGGGAAAAAGGGCGGGTTGAGAAGCTGTCAGCAACAAAATAGAAAAAGGTGAGGTATTTTAGTGTTGTAGATTTGAAAAACCACACGGTAATACCACTCTTGCATCTGCAATCTTACAGTTGTGTTAATGGGACTGGAAGCCTGCACGGTCTACTCTTTTTCCAGGAATTGCTCAAGTGTATACATCAAAAAGAAGGGATTGTCACAAAGTAGAATCTTAGAAACTTTGGGAAGCTTTAAGAGTGTAAGTGCATTTGTGCACTTTGAGGTGAATGTCAAAGAGCCAGCAAATGTCATTTTGTGATGTTTTTCCTGAAAGAAACTCTCATTTATGCTACTGCTAGTTTGAAAAGACTTATCAAGATGGTAAAAATCTTTTCATATCTGGGAAGATAATGTGGTTTTAACTGCCAGTTAAATACAAAGAAGATGGGCTTTATCTTGCATGTCCATTGAACGTAAAGGTACATGCAAACAGGAAGGAGATCCTAAATGTAACTGTTCCACATATTTAATTAACATTATCTTAGTATTTGAAAGTGTGAAGATAAAATCTTGGAGTATGAAGGATTCATAAAATGATAACTAAATGCAGCCTGATTAAAGATTGGGTGATACCCATCATAGGTAATTGTGTCAGAATCAATCAAATGTGTACAGGAAAAATCAAGCCCTCTCTATATGGGTTACTAAAAAGCTGGACCTCACTGTGTAGGCTGCTGGAAAAAATTGCATGCCGGCGTCACTGCTGTTATGTATGGTACTGTTCCAAGCAGGAGAGATTATGGTTGCATAAAGCTGGCTTGGTCTGGTGGCTTGAGGAAGCGGGATTGCAAACAGTTGGGAGCAACCAGGGCTGCTGCTGGGTGAGCAACTGCACTCTGGAGCACAGGTAGTGGCTAGTGGGAGAGGCAGGGCCTGGTAAAAGTACCCAGCACCTATGCTATTATTGCCTGTGATTCAGAGGTGGTGACAGCTCTGAGGAGGTTTGCCTGTTTGGAGCAGGTAAAAATATGAACACAATCATACAACCAGCCATGAAAAAAAGGGGCAGGAAAATGCAAAATTGCTTGCTGTAAACTATGATGTCACCTCTCCTTCTCATACTTTTCACTTGTGATGTAAGCTTAGTTTTGTGTTGCGATATTCAGTAATCTTTTTTGTCATCAAAGAAAACCTACAAAACAGGAGGAAGACTAACTACAGGTGAGACATGTTTCAAAAATATTTCAGTGCGTAACCACAATACTTCTTGAAACTGATACCTGATTTGTTCTTTAAAACCATAAAAAAATAGGCCTTGAATGTGAAGGGGAAAAAAGACCAAATATAAGTAGAAAATCTGTATTGTATTTTCTCAGAGCTACCCTCTGAGTAGGATGTTGGAAGAGTGTGGTAGCTGATCAAGAGCAGGTTGGTAATGTGTAAGGCCCTTCCAGCTCCTACTGCTTGTCAAACAATTTGAAGCAAGATATGAGGTAGATAAGTGTGATCTTGGACCCTGATTTCTTGCATCTAAAACTAGGTTTGCATTCAGGGGGAAATGAAGGGACATATAACACATTGTTAGCATTAGCTAGTATACTAGGCTGCTCTTATGGATTCTCAGCAGTGGTACATTGTTTTCCTACATGTAGATAAAAAACAATACGATGCTCGTGATTTGCTGTGTCATACAAAATACAGGTGAAACTAGACATCCTGATGTGTTTGTTCATCTTGTAACATCATTCTCACAAAAACATTGCGGGGCTTGTTACCAGTTCCTTGAAAGCCAGAATATAGCAAAGATCAGTTATTGATTATCTGCAAAACTGGAGCAAAATCCAGACTAGTGATTGATTTTTCTATCTAAGTATAAGTACAGATAAACCTTTCAGTTAAAGGCTGACAAACATATGAATGTCTGGGGATCATGAATCTAAAGATATAGAAGTTGGGGACCTGCCAAAACATGCATTACATATCTACATATTCTGTATGGCCAGATCTTATTGTTAGTTCTATTAGACTAAATATGCTAACTTCTATGGAGTTTGTCCAGGTTTGCTTTGGTTTAATGCTTAATTTGTCTCCTTACTTGTACAGAAAGAGAAAAATACCTAAATATGAGTTCAAGCAATTTACAAAAATATTTCTCTCCTCCGCGTTAGCCTATTACGTTTCTTAGAAAGTATTTAAATCTTTTCAAAGGAGAAAAGTGTCTAAATGTTTTACTGTATATTGTTATATTGTTTTACATGAATCTACAAATTAATCAGGTAAATTTGTATATAATCTTAGGTTTAGTTCCACTTTCTGAGCTATATTTTGGTTGGCAGGTAGAGAGGAACCATTATGCATAGTATGCAAGAGTCTGTCTAAATGCAGCCTTCAAACTAGGAGTTCATATCTTTCTATTAAAGTTTTCTTGTCGTTTTTGGATATCCAGTTCAGGAAGAACAGTTTAAATTAATCAAGACATAGTCAAAATGGTAGAAAACCCAGACAGTTGTAGTCAGTACTAGTTTCAAGGTGTCTTTTCATGATTCGGATGTTTTAAATCCAATAATTTTTTCCATGCTGTGTTTTCAAAGATCAGTTAGAAACGTAATTCTTCTTAAACATTAAAATTGGCTCTTAAAAAATTAATTCAGGAACTGAAAAAAAAGGCTTTCAGTACTCAGCATGTCTCTGAGCTAGATTCATTACTGTAATTTTTACACTCCATTTTTACATCAGTGCAAGTCCATTGAGATTTCCATTCTAAAACTGGAACAGTAAGTCAGGTTTCTTGTACGAAAATAATAAATGTCCAGTCAGAAATCTCTGCAGAGTGCAAGTTGAATGATCTTTAATTATTCCCTGGTAGGTTATATAGAACACATTTATAGCCCAGGACTTCAGGGGTTTCCTCTCTCCTTACTTGACCTCAATTTTTTAGATAAAATATGGTACTGTAATCAGTTCATTGAACAATTAAATGTTGGGATGAAATTTATGACCTTTTTGATAGAACCTACATGTTTTGTTCACCAAAGTGGATTTTTCTGGCAATGACTTTGTGGCAGCTTTCCTTGACATCCTTCCAGACTAAAATTCATGTCTGAAGCTTAGCTGGTTTCCATCTGCTCACCAGACCTTTTTTTATTCCTTTTGTCCAAAATTTCTTCTTGCCAAAACCCCTTTTTCCCCCCAGAACAATTTTTTTTTCTTTTTTTCCTCTGTTTGTTTGTTTTTGTAAAGCTTGTAGTTCTTCTAAAAGACTGTAATGCGTGCCAGCTGCACTAACAGTACTAGGCTGTGGGAAAAAAAAAATGTATCTGAAACATCAAAGTTATGACAAAACCTGTCCTCCAAGATACTTCTTGGTCTTGTTTACAAGGCAGTGTTGCTGTCAGGCAGGCTAGGAGTTAGTTGGATGTAGGTAGCACTCTTCTAAACAACTCCAAGCTTGGAGCTTTGTGGGGAAGAAAAAGAGGGGAAAGAAATAAGGGCATTCCATCAGACAAACCATCTCCTTCACTTTGCTGCTGTGCCTCAAGTTCTGCTCATTTTCTCAAAGCAATGTCTAGGCCTCTCAGAAAACCTTAACAGTAACAAGGAAATGTGTTTGCAACACTGCACTGAGATAGAGAAATGGCACCACCGGTGAGCAGATGAACGTAATGAGGAGGTCAATGGCCTTCTACATGGCTGTCATTGACCTCAGCATTTTGCTGCTGCACCTGGGCTAATACGAATGTGACCTACCCCTGCTGTGTTGACCCATTCAATCCTCCCTCTTACCATGCCTTAATTCACATGGGGATTACACCCATCTCTGACTTTCCTTTTAGAATACTGTAACTGAAAGTTGTTTTCCTATTGATTTTGACTTTTTTTTTTTTAATTTGAGAAACACTATTGAGACTTGCCAAGTGGCAGTATTTCTGAAGCTAAAAGTCAAACTTTAAGTTTGAATGTAGAGCAAATTGCTAAGTATTATTATGGTAGCTGTACCTGAGGGGGCAAATAGGCTCAAAAGATCATCTCAGAAAGATTTAATCAAAGACTATAGATGAATAAAACAGTTACACTTCATGATTCAAGTGCAGATGGCAAAAAACTCAGATTCATCTCGTATAAAGAAACACACCCAATGGATCTAATGGATATATAACTAGCTGCAGATGGAGGACTCTATGTGTGACAATAGCATGGGAGTATTTAAAATCCCCAGGCATGTATGTTTCTCTTAACTGTAGCTAATTAGTAAATAAGAGCGAAGAAGTATTTCGGAAGAGACTTTGACTGTAAGAAGAATAAAATAAATAAAAATCACATGGCTAGTGGGTCTGTTCTGCACCAGCAACAGTAAAGGTCACATTCTTCATTTACTCTTTCTGAAAATGTTAAATAAATAGATGAGCTGCCTTGACTATACTGTGTTTGTAGTAATTTGGTTTCCATTCAGAACGTCATTTATCCTGTTGGACTGTAAAACCCTTTAGAGGAAAGATTCTGCTAGTTTTTCAGTATATATTTACTTGTTGCATGTTCTGTAGCTAACCAAATATAACTAACTAAAATTCAGTGTTCTAGGGGGTGATTATTTTAATGCTTCAGGGTGCTTATGTTTTCTGGTTCTGGCACCTAGCAAAATGAATAACATGATCTTCCATCAGACTGGTCTAAATAAAAGGCCTTCCTTACTTTAATCTGCACGTTTTTTGTGTGTAAAGCAAATCAGAGGCTGTAGACTAGCAACCATGGAAACTGAAATCCTTTGACTATAAAATTGCCTGGGTGTTGCCTACACAGGCTTTAACACAAACAAGTTGTCAACATGCCTACTCATTCCCTGGCTTCTAGGTTGCAAGCAGTAATTTAGATTTCCAACAGTGTAATCACCATTCATTCTGTTATACCTCTCTGCTATCCCACCTCATTCATAGAGCATCCCTGTCTATTAAAGCTTTTGATCTGGCAAGTCAGAAATCTACTTACTCTTGTAGAACCATATTTTCATCTTTGAATTGATAATGTAAGATTCAACACTACTTCTTTTGGGTTTCCTAAATTCAGTCCTCAGACATAGCCAAGGTGGTAGTCATCCTTTTGCCAAGTGTGAAGGATTTTCCTTTGTTTTCTTAGCAACAAAGGAGAATATAGAGATTAAATTGCTATTATAATACACTATAGTGATAACTAATGATGTATAGACCTCCAAAATTGTGGTTTTAGATGGAAGAAATTCAGTGACTGATTCTCTTTTCTGTTACTGTGTTTGAAGTTATGCCCTTTCTTTCTGACATTTTCAGAAGGCTTTGGAAGGCTGTGCAAATCCTTCTGCAAATCCTCCCTCCCCCTTTTTTTCTCTTCTTCAACTTATTTTACTGCACATCTTTAGTCCAAACAACTAAACTTTTTTAAACTTCATTTTCCTTTTCCCTCCAGGCATTCGGGTGGTTTGTGTGTGTGGGTAACACTAAAAAGCAAAGAACAAAAAGGTAGAACAAGACTGATGGAACAAGGAGCATAGTCCCCTTCCACTTGAGATCTCCCATGTTAAAGCAATCTAACATCTGGAGTTAGAGTGCATCTCTAATTCCTGCTTCTGCTTCTCAGCCTCTGATTACAAGACATTTTAGAAAAAAAACATTTTTAATCTTTTCCGTGACAATGTTATACTTCACGTGAGCAAAAATTCACTGGAGTAATGACTAGTACTGGAGCCCTCAGTCTTGGAGAATTTCTCTGTCTTCTAGGAATACTTGTTAATTTTGCAGATAGGGACAGCTTCAGCTGGAAACATAGCAAACATCTTGTGCACAGAATGTCCTTAGTTGGTCTCATGTTAGGATGGTCACCTGAAGGTGAGAACTCACACCTCAAATTCAGACTTAGCCTGAGGAAGAGAGAGACATTTAAAACTCATGTTAAAGAGGCTTCACAACTGGATTCCAGTTTCTGTTCAACACTTGTCTCATTGCCAATGTTTCTGCAGCCTATTGCTGTGGGCAGCAGGTTGGCCACAAATATTTGGGTCAGTGCTTGTGGCCGCAGGAATTTAAAAAGGAAAAGGAAGAAATTTCTAACAGTACCTTACTTGTTTGGCATTCTTGCTTCCAGACTGGATGAAGTTGGGGAGCTATCTAGGTCAGCTGCAGTGAAGGAAAGGAGAGCTTTGGAAAAAAACATTCTCAGAGTACCATTTCACTGGGTCATACAGGCAAGCGGGCTGGCAGGGGGAAGTTTGTATTCAGATTCTTGATAGGCAGAGTAGTCACTGAGTCTGGACAGGTGGCAGGTGTCTCTTATACAGGAGTACGGGAAAGAAAACACATTTGTTCTTCTGGGCTTTTGTTTAGCAAATACAAATCTTTTTTTTTTTTTTTTTTGTTCCCTGATAATACTTCAGCTCATACCAGACTACATTATTTGTAGATTGATTATTCTAAAAGTTGTCCATCCCTAGCTGCTAGGCTTTCTAAATGTATACATGGTCTCAATTTTCTTATAACATAGATAATACTAGAAAAAGAGGATCCTAACATTCTGTCTCTCCCCATCTGCCTGTTTCTAAAGCCTTAGACTGATGTCTGAGTTTATGTGCAACGTGCTGCACATGAAGTGAGTTATGTTAACTTAAGTACATAGCTGCAGTAAAATGGGAATTTAATTAATCCTGCAGAGAAAACTGAGAACGTGCAAGTTAATCATTATCACAGTGATGATATCAAATCAAGATCATGAAACCAATCCGTTACAGTCAGTTGAGGACACCTTTTTGTACTTGTGTATATGAAAAAACAAATATGTCTGCAAGAAGACGATATAATGAGAAAACTAAATCATGGACGTGATTCCTGAATTCATTGCTGAACCGGTGTCCAGAAGTCAAGGTGACCGGCTGTGTTACTTCTGCAGTCAGGAGATGAACAGGAGGCACATCGTTTCTCTAATGGGTCTGGAAAACTCCACTTTGGAGAGTTGCTCTTGGTTTTGGTTTGTTTCGGGTTTTTTTAATTGTCATTATTAAAATACACCAGAGCACCAGAACACTGGGGCAAGCTGTTTGAAGCCTGTCTGGTGAGGTAAGACAGTTATAACTTTCTTTGGAACAAGAGCCAGAAGAAACTTCTGTAACAAGGAATAATGTAGATGGGAGAATGTAATCTAGTAAGCAGTTACTGCACTAAGTTAATTAACAAGTAAATTAATATAAAAGGACTGCGCTCTTCAATGATTTTATTCGTTTATTTTCTGGGAGTGTAATAGTGTGATGAAATAGAAAGGAAGGTCTGAAACTGAAATGAAATCTTTGTTTGACCCTGTACATCCCGAGTTTCACAACTAGGATAATTTATTCTCCCATACGTACTGTGTGAGGACAGTATATTCTGTGTAAGAATTGAGACTCTTCACACAAAAGCAAAAGAGGTGATAGGTAATAGATTGTAATACAGTTGTTCCTGCTTCATCCGTGATGCCAAGACTATGAACAGCTTGCTGGTGGGATGACACACCAGAAGTGAGAGTATTTTTTTCCTTGATTTTAATCCTGAAAGATATGCCTAGATGTTAAGAGCTAAGCAAAACTTCATTTTGAGAGAAGTGAAAGCAAGACTCTCATTTTCTCTTGAACTGGGTGCAGGTGCCCGGGTGCTGACATCGGGGAGCTGCAGGGGTGACCTCTGTGAGGAGAGGCTGGGGCTGCCCCGGGCCGGACACAGCTGCTTCCAGCCAGCTCCAACAGACCCACCGCAGGGCATGGCTGAGCCCAGCTGCCAAGATGGCAGTGCTTCTGTGGTAACATATTTAAGAAAGGGCACAACTCTGTGTGGTTGTGTGAGGAATGAAGGAAAAAAGTGTGAGAAACAGCCCTGCAGACACGAAGGTCAGCGAAGAAGGAGGGTGAGGAGGTGCTCCAGGTGCCGGAGCAGAGATTACCCTGCAGCCCATGGGGAGGACCACGCAGGAGCAGATATCTACACTGCAGCCCATAGAGGACACACGCTGCAGCAGGGGAGAAGTGTGGGGAGGACGGAGTAGCAGAGAGGAGCTGTTATGGACTCACCACAGCCCCCCATTCCCCAACCCCCTGTGCTGCTCAGTGTGGTGAAGTGGAGGAGTCTGGAGTGAAGGAGTGAAGCTGAGCTTGGGAGGGGGGGTGTTTTAATTTTTTTGTCTTTGTTTCTTACTACCCAACTGTAATTTAATTGGCAGTATATGAAATTATTTTTCCCCAAATCAAATCTGTTTTGCCTGTGACAGTAAATGGCAAATTATCTCCCTGTCTTTATCTTAATCAATGAGATTTTTCATCCTATTATCTCCCCATGTTCTGTTGAGGAGGGGGAATGAGAGACCATCTGACTGCTGACCAAGGCTAAGCCACCACATCTCTGCTAATTGCAAGCCCCCATTTGTTTACAATGATTGCTGTCCTTCAAGAATCAAAATTTGATGTACTTGTCCTGAGTTAGATGAGACACAAAGTCAGAAATGGGCACAAGGTGAGATTAAATGGGATGGATGAGAGAGATTCCTAGACACTGTGGTTTTGATCTTGTCTTAAAAAGCTTCTAAAAGCATAACTCCTTGTTAAATTTTTAAGTTCTTCACTAAAAATTACTCAGTCTAAAAGTTGGGTGAAATCAAATATGCCATTTTAACTTATGAGAAGAAGCATTACACAAATGTTAAAAAGTGTCATGTTAACTTCTTAAATTGTGCTCAATCAGTTGTTTTTCATAAAGTGACGTGGAAATAGCAAACTCTGTAGCTGTTCAGTGTTTATTAAGACAAAGATTTCTAAGTCGATGATGATCCATTCACAGGGAAGTAAAAATTTGAGATACAGTGCTGTCTCAAGTCATGACTAATGCAAGACAAATTCTCATTCCAGGAACATCAAACATTTATCCTTAGGTAAGGTGGATTGATTTGCTAATTTCAAATTAACCTGTTCTGCCCTGGACATAAATTGTGAGTATGTTGTTTTTTAAATTAATGCTGAGTTCGATGCTACACAAGAAGTGTGAGAACAAAATTTTAAGCCGTAGTTGCATCAGGTATTCTCCCAGAGCCACAATGGGCATAACAGATAAGGACTTTTAACTACATCATTGATGTGCTGCACGACAGTCCCAAAAGTTGCCAGTGGCTAAGTGTTTGGGATAGAAATGTTTGTTCAGACAGCATGGAATGAAAAACTGCTTTTTGAAGTGCTGAAATGAAGAGCTGTTACTCCTCAAAACAATGCCTGATGAAATGCCTCTCTAAGAAAAATTAAATCATGATGAGTTAATAGCAGAAAATGCTCCTTTCAAAACCGAGATAAAATATTTTCAGTTTATGAGGAGGTTAGTGGTGGTTATGCAGTTGGTTTTAGGATTTTATTATAGCAGTTACAGTGTCTGAGAGAAGTACTGAGAGCAAAAAACTATCAGCTTTGTTCATAGTTAAATCTGTTTGCTCATCTTTCTAGGTTTAGAATTTTACCCTAAAACAAGTTAAGTGAATACTAAAATATAGTTTTGTAATTTCTGATTTGGTCTTAATGTATCCCTCTGTTACAAAGATTCAGTTTAGAAACCAAAATCAGATGCTGATGCCGATAGATGTGGAAATATGGTGTGTAGTACATCGTCATCTATTTCTGCTTTTTGAATTACTGTTATTTTTGGAAAGCTAGTGTAACTTGACATTTACGTAGCAAAAGAAAAAAACCCGCTTCTTTCAAAGGCATTTCATAAATTTTAAATGGTCCCTTGCATAACTCTTTTGCAATACATTCTGATACATGCTTTAGCATTATAATGCCACTTCTTATCCTTTTCCTTGCTTGGGCTAAGCCTACTGGTGTCTAAGTACTAGTCTGCTAATAACATTATCTGTAAAAGGATTGTAGGTGAGAGTCACAAGGAAGTCAATATTAGGTCTCTGTTTCAGGTGCCCAAAGTCTTAGGGAAATTCATGTGTGGAAATTCTATGTGGAACAGGAATTCAGAATCTAATGTATATTTTAAAAGTCTAAAAAGAGTTTTACAGTTTTGAATAATTTAGGTGTGTTTGTCTAGGGAGTAGGAAATGCTAAATAGAGATGGGGTAACAAGGTGGGTTATATAGTACCACATTACTTCAGTGAACATAACCTAGCCAAGTAAACTTTTTTCCTCTTTTTCATACCACACAAATTGAAGGAAACTAGAATCAGTCATGTGAATGTAAATAGAGAGGCTTCTCTAAAGCAAACTCAGAGCATGAGATTTTCTAAGAGAACTAACTCAACATGTTGCCTACTTAAATCAACGGATTTAGGATTCAGGACTAAATTTTGTTCTTGAATCTGTGCCTAAGTCAGGTTAATTGCCCTTCTCAAATGCAACAGGAGAAAGCTCCTGACATTAATTACAGGTAAGTCCTCTAGCCTCTGGGATATAAAGGGGAAGACTTGGGCTCAAATTGTCTCCTAAGCAAATCAAACCCTTATTTGTTAAGAACGTGATCTTAGCTACAAGGCTATAGAACATTTTTTAATAGATTTCTCATTACCATCTTGCAAAGGTGTTTTATTTTTTGTACTGAATGGAATATCTTCAATTATTGTTGAAATAGGCAGTTGTCTAGGTGTCTTACTGTTTTTCTTTGTCATGTGAATGCCGTAGCCAGTGAGCGACGGACTCTTACTGTAGCCAAATGAATATTGCATTATTCCATGAAAAATGAAACAATTTCAGCAGGAAAAATAAAAGTCTTAAGTTAGAATAATTTATATCTGGTTCTAGACCTGGTTTAAGTTGCTTCACATAAATGAATGTCTTAAAAGTCCCCAATCTCCTACAAGCCCGGTGATTATTGTCAGGTCAAATCTCATGGCCTACTCTTTGCTGACTTTTCAGTTGAACTAAAACTAGTTCTATCATGTCCTCTCAGTTACATCCCTTAACATGAGATAAGAAAGAAAGTAGTTATTTCATAGACATCATTGCAGATTAACCAGAAGATTAAAAGGAGTGTGATTCATTCAAGCCTTAGTGCAGCAAAAACTGCTAGGACACTTTACTAACAGAAACATAGGTTTCATGCTTAAACATCTGCAAAAAAGTGTGTAACTGCTAACAAGTTTCCTAAAGTAAATCTTATTAAGCAGAAGTGATAAGAAAATAAGGTAGATGGATAGGAAGCTAGTAAGAATGCACAGGAAGTACTATAGAAATATCTCAGATGAGATGAATGTGATCTATTGGATAATTTTTAAAGCATTTTTTGTAAATAAAAAATAATAAAATATCCAGAGCTTGAAGGAGTAGCATCAATTTCCTGTACCACTAATGTAATTTTATGTTCTTTATATTATTATGTTTTCTTTTCTACAAGAGAAAGATAAATTTTTTTTGAAGAATTTTTATGGACAGAATTGTTGCTATTAATTAGTTAGTCAGTACATTAAATCTCAAAACCTGTATCTGTACTTAACATAGCCAACTTTTTAAACATGGAAAATAGGTAATAATCTCTAACTTAAAAAAAATAAAGTTTCTAATGAATAAAAAACCATACAATTTGTTTGCAAAATCAAAGACTCTAAAGAATAACTTTCGGTTGCTTAAGGCACAGTCTTCAGATAATTTCAGATATGATTTTAATACAAATGTTGACTTGAAGATATGATAAGCTCTTTAAAAAAGGGAGGTGGATGAATATTTAAACTTCCAAAAAAGAAATAACTTTTCAGGTTTTCTTAAAATAGGTCCCTCTAATTCTTTGAATCATCAAATTACCTGGAACCTACCTACTTCTTAGAAATGAAGTGAACCCAAAAGACTGGGCTGTGTAGACAGGTTTCAGGCTTCAAGGCTCTTTTTTATGTTTTAATAGAAATACTGCCTGGACAAACATTTCTAATAAGACTTTTTTTTCTCATAAGACTTTTTTTTTGCTAAGACTGGAGATAACTTAAAAAAAAAAAAAAGCAGCTCGGGTTGGAAAGAAATAGATTTTTTTTTTTTTCTTCTTTTGGAATTCAAGCTACTCTAAAAGCTATTGGCCATGAATTCCATTTTTGTCTTAAAGCTTATCTAGACAATAAGCTTCAAGGTTCTTGTGCTCTCTGAACTCAAGGAGGCAAACAACAGAAATTGAGGTTAAGTGAAAATGATGATGTGGTGCTGCTAATTAATTGAGAAGGGTTCCAAAGCTATGGCAACATAGAAAGCACAGCCTTTGAATGGAAAAATACTTAGCACTTTTTCTGTCTTGATTTTCTGTATCACCAAAGATGCTTTAACAAAACTGAAACTCTAAACCAGCTGGGCTAGTCTTCTTTGTTCAGCTATACACATTAAAACCAGGGCAGATTTAGAACTGAAATTCGCTTAAAATGCAGGACTTGCATTCTGGCTTTCTCTGAATGAAAGGTCAGGCTGCAGGCAAGCAGTTCTGTTTTCTGCCTTTTCCTATTATTCTGGTAGCTGGAGGGTAGCTGGTAGGTTGTGCTGGAAAATATCTTGTCTAATCATAATGCTTAGAACCATTTTGTTCAGACTGCTTAGAGGGAAAATTAACAACTACTGCTATTCTAGCACACTTGAAACAAACCATTTATCAAATCATATTTTCTGGGGACTTTAAAAAGTTTTATTCATTAGCACAGCCAGCTGAAGCTTGCACTGACTTACTAATATATATATATACACACACATATAGGTATTTGATAATCTGTTAATAAGGAAACATAGAGAACTCATGCCAGGAAGAATCAAAACAGAAATTGCAAGGGACGTGGGGTAACTAGAGTCAGAAGGGGAGTCCCTGGATATCATAGCAGTCTTACACCTGCATGTGGCAGCATCAGAACACCAAATAAACATCAGGAAAGTAAATATAAACATAAGAAAAAGTACGAACTGAATGGGCACATGGTTCATTTGTCTACTTTGCACTGGCAGCCTCAAGAGTGAATACTCTGCCATGGATCATCTGTTCATGATCTCTGCAGACGGCTCTCCCGTCGTTACGGAGCATTTGAGAGAGCTCTGTTAAGCACAGCACTGATAGTACATCATCTGGGACTGCAGCTGTTATCCAGAGAAAAGTCAGAAAGGAAGATGAAGGGAGGGGAGGAATAAATCAAAAGCAGCCTGCTCTTGGCACTTATCACATCATGCTCATTTCTCTTTGCTGCAAATTTTAGCATCTATGGGAATGCAGAGGATTATCTGAAATACAAACATTCCTTATGGATGTTACCACAGGGACATACATTCTAGAGTGTTCGGACTCTCTTATTTCAGTCAAGTCATTTCATTCAGTCCATGTTGCAGCTGACAGTGCAACGCTTATAGGATCAATAGAAAACTGTTTAGCATGTGGAAACATTTATAAAGATAGATTAGGCAAATAGAATGATTATGCTTTAATGCAGAGAAATTCTCATTCTTTCAGTTTTCTCCATCTGACTGCTTACAGGAAGGCAAACTGTTGCCTGCATCTGCACCTAAACTGTGAAATGCACTGAAGGCTCACTTGGATATGGACACAGATACAACTCAGATGGGCTGGTTGGATGATTTCCTTTAGAAACTTCAGAGGTACATCTCAGCAGTAAAACTATTGACAAAGCTTTGATAGTGTGGTCTTTAAAATGATTTAGAGTGTGCATGAGTGGGGTAAATCTTCTGCAGAACTTTCTCTAACATTGTTGTCCATGTTCATTCTGTTATAGAATAATTTCTGAGCTGTGTTCAGACAATTGTGATAAACAGAGATCCCTAATCAGTCATACTTTTGACTACCCAGAAAAGTCTAGAGTAGCAGTAGACGTGTATCCACATATAAACTGCATGTCAAGCCCTATGGAACCACAGGTGATGTTTTTTCCTGTAGTAGCTACTCTTCAAGCTACCATTCATTATGTCCAACACACAGTCATAGAATTATCTAGGTTGGAAGAGACCTCTAGAGGTTATATAATGCAACCTCCTGCTCCAAGCAAATCTAGTTAGAGAAGGTTAGTCAGGGCCTCGTACAGTCAAGGCATCAGTGTCTTCAGGAACGGAGATTCTTTGACCCCTCTGAGCAGCCTGTTCCTGTGTTTGATGACCTTTATGGTAATTTTTTTTTTCTTTTTTCTTATATCTAGTTGGAATTTACCACGTTTCAACTTTTATCTGTTGCCTCTTGTCCTTATCTGCTGCACCTCTGAGGATAGCCTGGGTCCACCTCCTCTGCATCTTCTTATTAGGTAGTGGTAGGCAGAAATAAGATCTGCCCCCAGAAACCCAGTTCTCTCGGCCTCTCCTTGTAGGTCAAGCACACTGCTGACTTATGTTTATATTAGAAAGAACACATCACTATGAACATCAACATCTGTCACAAACACAAATTCCTGCACGTATCTTCTTTAAAATTGAGAGTTCTGTTCTATTGGCCAGCTTTACTCAGGAAAACTCCCCAGGAATCAGGAGAAGCCCTATGCACAGAAAACAGATTGAATATATTCATTTATTTTTTTTTACTTGGTTTATTCAGTACTTGATATATTATTCTTTATCAAAATTAAACACATTTTAGAATTAGAAATGCAGTAAAATCCACCTACCTACTTATAGACTTGGAACAGCACTAGATGTCTCAGAAGAAGTGGTAAGAAGACCCCTTTAATCAAGTGATCAAATGATGATTTCAGTGAAAGTCACACTTGTCTTATCTCCATAGCATGTTAAGTAACACCTAATCAAATGTTATATTCATCATTTCTCCAGCATATTTCTTAAGGTACTTTGGCTTCAAGTTGAAGAAGCCAGGTTTTATAATAATTTTTACTTTCTCTCCCTTGATGCAATAACGTGAGTCTTTCCAAGAATGTAGCTAATGTATCTAGCCATTTCATGAGTAGCTGCAGGTCTCATAGTCTGACCGAGATTCCCAAAACTTTATTATCTGCCATTTACTGTGGAGAATAAGCACAGTTTAAACGGTTGAAATCTATGATCAGCTGACTAATAGTGATAGAGGATATTGCTGCAAACAGCTAGATATTAGCAAGATGTAGTTTAGTTACATAGTGCTATAATTACTTCCTATTCCAGGCAGGGTGGGCTGGAAGAGACATGTTGCCTGGAAGCATGTATTTAGAGATTGTGAAGTATCTCCAAATCAAATGTTATTGGACAAAACAGTGTTCACTAAATATGCAAAAATATATAAATTTAAATAGGTTCTGTTATCTCTAGCTAAAGTTCGAAGAAGCCATTTCAGTTCTCCAAACATGAGAAAAGTTATAAGGGAGCAAAGCTATATTAATTATACGGAGGTTATTACATCATAGGTGTTCTTACCTATGAATTCAATGAACATGCAGTCATAAAGGTAGTGTGTGAAATTTCTGACGTTTATGATAGGGAAATGACACAAATCCCTTTTCTCTTTGTTTCTAAAATGCAAATTGCTGTAGGCCAGAGGAAAAGATCATGTATCTCAAATTATTTTGCTGTCTTTTTATAAATACCCATTTGGAAATGTATTATAAGCCAGGGTTATAAGCAAGGAAACTGCCTCCAGTTTATTGGGGTTTTTGGGTGTGTTCAAGAAAAACAAGACTTTGTGCACTATTTTAAAGAAAATAATAGAGCCGCTTCACAGATGTCTGACGCCATCACCAGCTTCTCCTTGGTAACAGAAACAATCAGCTTGCCTCTAAATTTTGGCTAAGAGCCTAGGTTAGAAAAGGGAAGCTTCATTTTATTTGGTGCCCCTAGAGAAGAAATATGAGCTCCAAGGCACGCCTTGGAGGCATAACAAACTTGGGCTCTAGTGGATTATTGTGGAAAGTGAGTTCTAAAATCACCGAAGCATCCCAACACTGCCAACAGCACTGTTGCATTTAGGCTGAGTGATCTCTGACTTAGGTATCTCTGATGATCATAACTGTGACATGAAATTGGAAGCCAGAGAAGTGATGATTCCCCCTAATATTCAGATGACGAAATGCCTTGTGATTTTTTGAATGAAAGCAGCAGTATGCTTTTCACTTGTAAGTACATAAAGAAGATTCAGGTTAGGCTGCTGGTTTATTCAATATTGGAGGGGGAAGAAGTATCTATAGCCAAAAATTTAAAGAAACGAATACTCATGTAGTTAAATTCTAGCTATTTCACTCCACTGGATGATATTTTGTTTAATACAACTGGAAACAAACAAAGGACAAACCCTTCAGTTCATAACATTAGAACTGATCCAAATCTATTGAAGTTGAGGGCAACAGACTATATAGAGATGACTGTTTTCTTACAGTTCTATTCTGAATTATATTTTGTAAGTAGGAAAAGCAGTGTAAAAAGAAACAGGGCAATCAGGCAGAACAGGCACCCTGGTATTTTCAAAGAATTAAAAATCACTGGAATTGTGATATACAGAACTAAAATTCTGTCTTTTCAACACAATTTCTTTTTCTCAGCTATAGATATTTGAACAATTTAATAAATGCTGTGTTCAAGGGACAGATATATGCCTTCTCATCTCGGCTACATCAAGGGTATCTTTTTATGTTTTTAAAGAAGGTGTTATCTGTTTGGCAAATTGGACCTTCAATTATTTACTATTGAAAGCTATGGAAAGTAATGTTAATCTAGTTTATTAACTCCAGGTTCACAGAAGTGTGACAGAAATAACAGCTTCCTTAGTCATTGTTGCTCCTACTGTATAATTAAAGCAGGAAGCGGGCATACTGCTACTTCTATACAATCACACCAAAAGAAGGGAGGAACTGCTCACAGTGATTACTAAGTAATCTGTGTGGTTTTGCTTTTACTGCATGTCAACTGCTGGCATGTTTTTGCACAGCTATGTGTCAGCTTTCATTTTCACTCTTAGATAAATGGAAAGTTTTTTTTCTGTTTTTATCCAGGTGTGATCCTTTTAAAATGGTTTCTTCACTGGGTTTTAATGCAAATTCTTCATTAAATCCACAGGAAGCATGTTGCCCTCCCTTCTCCACCAGCTAGTTCAGCGCTTCCCAGTTCTTTTAATTGATTGAGTGCTATCAGTGTGATTGTGTCCTGGTTTTGGCTGGTATAGAGTTAATTTTCTTCCTAGTAGCTGGTACAGTGCTGTGTTTTGGATTTAGGATGAGAACAATGTTGATAACACACTGATGTTTTAGTTGTTGCTAAGCAGTGCTTACACTAATCAAGGACTTTTCAGCTTCTCACGCCCTGCCAGCGAGAAGCTGGGAGGGGGCACAGCCAGGACAGCTGACCCAAACTGGCCCAAGGGACATTCCATACCATGTGACGTCATGCTCAGTATATAAACTGAGGGGAGTTAGCTGGGGAGCAGTGACCGCTGCTTGGGAACTGACTGGGTAGCAGGTGATGAGCAATTGCATTGTGCAATTGCATTGTACATCACTTATTTTGTATATTCTTTTATCATTGTTGTTGTTGTTGTTGTTAATTTTCCCTTCTTTTTCTGTCCTATTAAACTGTCTTTTTCTCAACTCACGAATTTTACTTTTTTTTTTCCGATTCTCTCCCCCATCCCACTGTGGGGATGGAGGTGTGAGTGAATGGCTGTGTGGTGTTTAGCTGCCTGCTGGGTTAAACCACAACAGATTGACACTCTTCATGTCATTACAACTTAATTTAGAACTGCTGACTAGTTAGTTGAATTTAACAGTAATAGGAGTTATCCCACCTAATGTTCATTATAATGTCTTCAATTATAACTCTCCTTACAATTACTGATGATTAACTTGGGTTAATCAACCTAAAATATTCCATATAGTATTTCTTGTTGAGCATGATGTGTCTAGCAAGATTTGTGGAGGGAGGAAAAGGAAAAGCAATTTTTGACATAAAAGCATTTTAATTATGTCATTAGGTTGGTTCATGATCTATACTCAAGAGACAAGTAGTTACATTAGGTTTAGTTATGGCAAATAATTTGTCTTGTAAGTTTTTATTATGTTCTGTTAATATATATTTTTTCAATGGACTCTATGTTACTTATGTAATTAATTTAGCAGGAATCTTCTGGATCTCTTCTTCTGAGGTTGGTCGCAGATAAACCGGGACCGGACTGCATGTATAGGATGGGTTGTGGAAGAAAAGGAGAAACATTGCAAGTACCACAGTGGTGTAGTCAAAATGTATGAATAAGAATTTAAAGAACAAAGGTGCCATATCCCATCTCTTATGATGCAAGTATGAATAGCAGTATCAAACATCAAAGTAAAGTGAAGATAAAAAATAGTGACAACATGTCAGTGTGAATACTGGAAGTTAGAATAGTGATTAGCATGGAGAGAAGTAGAGGTGTGATTAATAGTAGAACATGAGATATGGGAAAGACAAGGTGGAAACTGCCTAAAACCCACACACAACCAGTTCAAATGTTACCAGAACTAATGTAAGTAGGTGTAGCAGTAAGGTAGATGAGGAAATGTCACATTGAAATTAACATAAATGAAGAAATTGAGAGCACATGCTGTGGCAGATAGAGGTGTTGGCCACAAAACAGAGATTATGGTCTGTCACCATTTAAAATTTTAAATACGCATATCTTACATATTAAATTAAAAATACACTATGTATTTTATGCCAGTCCACTTTTGCATTCTACAGCTTGTAACTGCGAAATTGCAGAGGAAACCATTGCTGAATCAGTAAATGAGAAGAGCGTACCTGGTTGAAGCTCACATATTTTCCTGCTTGCAGAAACATTGTTTGTTAGCATTTCAATGCCATTTTGTAAAGTATTCGGCTGTCAATTTTGGAAGTTTATAAATATTGTAATATCTGAACTTACCCTCATTGCATTTTGTAGTTGTGATTTGCTGGAGAAAACAAGGCCCCAGCAGCCATACCACTTTGTTCTGAAGGAATGGTTGACAGCTCCTATGAAATGAAGTCAAAACAAGGTCTGAAGTGAAGTCAAAACAAGGTCTGAAGTCTGCATCATAACCTTGTTGACATTCTGAAGCTAATTTAAATGTTTAGTATTTGCCACACAGAAATTTAATGGGGGTTGAGAAAAAAGGTTAGGTCTCTTACAGTTCAGGAACAGAACTCTACAATGCAATTTCATGGGGATGCTGTAAGTCACTGTTAACACAGTTGAACTTTCTGTGATTAACTATTGTACCTTTGCTAGAGGAAAATAAGAAAAAAATGATCCATTTTCTCATATGAGAGATGATATTTTGAAGAATTTTTCTGCTTAGTTATCTAGTACGTTACAATTTTTTTCCTTAATTTTAAAATATTAATCTAAGGCAACTTAATATCTACTGGCTGGGTTTTTTGTTGTTGTTGTTAAATTAAGCGCACTCGTTCAGAATGACTGAACTTCTAAGTTCACTTCTTCTAAACCAAGATTCTTCTTAAATAGAAGTGTTATATTCACTTTCAAAATGAAGTTCACATTCAACTTCTGGAATAAAATATTTAAATTGTATTTTAAATAGAGCAGTTGAAAAATTTTATTTTTTTTAAATCCTGTGATAACTTAAGATTTTTTTACACTTTTTAATGCAAATTGAGACAAGTTCAGAATTTCAAAGATTTGGGAATTAAAGCCTCAGTTTTGCAGACTGGATCAATTGTATTGCTAGTTATGAAATACTCCAAAATGTGTTTTACAAAGTTTGTTAAAATGAAGATTCATTAATTCAAACACAGCTTAATTCTCATGGGTTTTGCCTATTTTTTCCTGATTACCCTTTAAAACATTTGTTAACTTTAAAAATCATACTATTACTTTGTATTTTTATAGTTGTAATTCCTTGCACTGAAATATAGAAACTATTACTCTATTACTACTAATCTATTAACTCTGTTACTAGTCTATTCCTATTACATGCGTAAACTAATATAGGCTCTACCTAAAAGAATCTGCAAAGGGGTTTGTGTCTCACCTAGATTTAGTTATCTACATAGGCACTTCAAGAAAAGTTCAGGAGAATGACTCAGATGATCAGTTTAGATGTCTGCTTTACCATGAGGTAAGCCACAGCTCACCTTAAAACACTAATTCTTCCCATTTACTGTGAAGGTAGTCTAGAGGACTAACTTTAAGATTGATTTTTTCTGGTTTTGATGTCTAAGGACAGATGAATGCTATCATTTAAGTCTGAGAGCACATTTGACATGGATACTTTTGCGAAAATTCAGAGCATGCTCTTGAATAATCTTGAAATTGTGACAAAACTTGTCCAATTGTGTTCTCTATCTGTGACCCCTAAAAAGTATTAATTCAGTCAATTTCAATCCATTTTGACAGAAAGGCAAAAGGTTTTAGTGTCCTGCAAATTTTGTGAGTATTTTCAGCTTAGTAGAGGAGTCTCAGTTAGTACTCCTCATTAATGAAAATGTAAGAAAAAATCAGCCATTAAAGATTTTTTTTTGAGCAGTAACCAGATGTCAAAATTAGATTATGTATAACTGTAGACCAGACATAACACATGCTGTTTCCTGCCCATAGTGTGGTGAGCTTAAGGGAAGAAAAAGATATTATGGCACGGAGTCTGAGTTTAGGAAATAAAAGGCACACATTCTTAGGAAACTATTGTAATTAATTCCACTACTCACAGAAAACTTTTTATCTTACATAAGAAGAAAAGCCCCTAGTTTATGTAATTCAACAAGGAAAGTGCTTTTGCTGATATATGTTATTTTCGTTGGATAATTACTAGGAACTCCACAGTCAGTAGGGTCATTTTGCTGATACAGGCTTGGCGTAGATGGGCATTTCTGCACTGGAATATCCATTTCTTGGATAGGCTGGGGTTGAAAAACTCTTTATTCAGATTTCAAATAGTTAGTCTCCTTCTACATGTCTTTTCTCAGGTATTTGTGTCTTGACTGCATACCCTATTTTTGCATGGTATTACTTTGATGTGGATTATGTGTTTTAATAGACTGGGCCAGCAGTTTTAAATCTGAAATACATTTTCAGAAGAAAATGAAAATGTTGTTCAAAATAATAATAATAATGACACTTTCAATATTACAATTTCATATACTCACAATGGAAAGTTTCAAGCTGCTAGGCTCTGTGTGTGTGTGCACATATACATACATAAATAAACATATATGCAGACATGCACACATACATGTATATGTGTATATGTATATACATACACAGACATACAAGGTGTGGGGTTTTTTTGTCTTGGCTGCTGTCTTGTTTCCTGATAGTAAATGATGCCTTCATTTGCTTTTAGGTGCAGATTTTCTGGCAAGGTGGTATCCACCTGAAAGCATACTTGTTCCCTTGTGGTTGAACTGTGGCAGTGCACTGCATTCATCTCATTGCAGTGATGCATCAGATAAGACCTCATTTAAATTCTACACATTTTTAGCCTCTTTTATTCATTCCTGATGTGAGATAAAAACAGATGTTTAACTATTGTAAATTTCCTTTGGCATGCCAATATCCAGTATTTAGGTTATTTCAAAGTCCTTAATTTTCCCTGGAATGTTTGATTTTTCTTCTTTGCCCCCACACTCATATCTAAATAAGCTTTTAAAAAATACTGTATTTATCTTTTGACCTCGGTTGTATCTTTTCTTATGCCAAAATTTGCTGTTAAAAAAATGCCTGTAATCCTACTGTCTTCTTGCGTTGTTTCACTCCTTCCTGGAATGCAATCCCTGATTTTTAGAAGAGGATACTGAGTCATGCATACATAAAATACTACGATGTAGAGCTTCCCTTTTCTTGCTTCACAACCACATGCTGTCAAATCTCAGGTCAAATAGTCATCTAGTATTTGTGTGCTGTTGTTGAACCTTATTGTTGCTATATGTTTGCTCAGTAAGACAATTGCTGTGCGTTTGCTCAGTAAGACAAAGGCACTGTGCGACCGTGTGCTACATGTTAAACAGTATTCAGTGGGCCATAGTGACAAAACGTGCTGTAAAAATGGAACATAGAAATTGGTATGGACATATGCATTGAAATTCATCACTGTGAATTTTACTCAGTACTCAGAAACTATGATCTGAGTGTAGGGACTGAGTCATGTCTGACTACTTAGATAATAATGATGCACTGAAATAAATGTGTGAAAAATCTCTTTTGAGTTTTCTTTTAAATTATTATTATAAGTATAGTGGGAAAAGTAACTTAATGTACCTTCTGTGTAATTTCATCTCTTTTATCTTCTTTCCTGGTCATTAAGTTATAGTATGAGGAGTTTTTTCCTAGTATATCTAGGTGGATCAAATTTTTCATATGATTTCATCCTAAAATTTCAAAGAAAAA
This sequence comes from Aptenodytes patagonicus, assembly GCF_965638725.1. NCBI lineage: Eukaryota > Metazoa > Chordata > Aves > Sphenisciformes > Spheniscidae > Aptenodytes > Aptenodytes patagonicus. The sequence goes on along the minus strand of NC_134950.1, from coordinate 46,575,983 downwards.
ATGTATTTGAGAAGAAAATTATGGATTTCTTCCTTAGTCAAGAACTAAAATTCATATTTGCACTATATCAGATTGGAGAAATACACTAACTGGAATTCTGGATACTTGCAGTCCATAATACAAGAAAATTAGGAGCAGACTAGCATTATTTAGTTTTTCTAAATGCATGTTCTAAGCACTATGTACTAATGTATATAATTTAAAGCTCATTTAAATTCTCTATTATGTTGTTCTTCCATATATGTTGTCTTAGTGTTCACTATTAAATGTCATGAATATATGTTTTAGTGTTTGCTGCTAAATGATCTTGATGAATATATGTTCACTGGTGGGAAGATGATTTTTCTTTTTTGTTTATGCATATATTTATATCAATGATGGAATAAAGTATAGAAATAATATGTTTGTGGTAAGTGCTTTTAAAGGACGTACCACATTGTCTTTGCTAAACAATCCTTTCGTGCTGCAGGACACTGGAGACATCCGAAGTGGTTATGGAGAAGACAGTTCTGTTAAGCGATGTCTTGCATGCTATATTGAATGATATTAACAGAAGATATGTAGAGCCTTAATATAGCCATTATTTGACCTGTATATGAGTTTGTAAGAGGGTAGGTGTTAGGTGTTACACTGTTTTTTAATATTGGTATATGGTTTGTGTAGTGGGTTTATAGACATCTGGAACACTGTATCCAGTTTTGTACCCCTTAAAGCAAGACAGGTGTTGATAAACTGCAGCAGGTTCAGTGGAGGGTCACCAAGATGGTTGGGCGTTTGAGCGCTTGCTCAAAAGAAGATGGAACCAGTCTTCTTAGTAGCATTCAGTGAATGGACAAGAAGCAACAAACACAAACTGAAATACAAGAAAACACTTTGTCTCTAAGAGTGATCGAACAGTGGAACAGGTTGCTCAGAGAGCTGGTTAAGTCTCCATCCTTGGAGATATTCAAACTGTGACTGGACAGCCTGCAGTTGTGGGCAGCCTGCTCTGGCTGACACTGCTTTGAGCAGTGGGTTGCACTAGACAATCTCCAGATGTGCTTTCTAACCTCAAATATTCTGTGACTCTCCAACTGTGGTGAACAGAGGAAACGGCAGTTGTCACGTGCACAGTGCAGCCGAGTCTGTTTTCATGCTGAGACTAATATGATTCCACCCTCCATCCAGAGAGAAGCTGAAGGAAGTGTTCCACCAAGAACAAGACCAGGCTGAGCTGGAAGAGCAGTGGTTGTGTTTCTGGAGTGCCAAAGTAACAACTGAATGTTCAAAACTCAGCTGCCTCATTTCCATATATCTTTGTGTCTAAAATATTTTTAAAAGCTGACCTTATGCATCAGCAAAAGATGACCTTTATCATGACTCTCACTTCCCTAATCTACTTATCCTTTTTCTCTCTGGGAGTGTTGGAAGTATGGCACACTATGTTCTATATTCCTCTCTCTGAAAAATTCACTTTACTTTGAGAGGAGATGAGTCATTTCTTCTTTTCTTTCATCTGCTAGCACCAGCATCCCTTTCTGTTTCTTTCATCCCTCAGAGCTGCCTTCTGCCTCTTATCCTGCATGAAAAAACACACCTACCTCATTCAGTTATTTTCTAATCCAGGGGCCCTTCCCTGCTTCCTACATCCACCCTTGTTTTGCCACGTATCCCATTAGCGAACTCAATCTCCATTGACTTTTCCCATCCACTCTGAAAACTGCTGTTAGCATTCTTTCTTAGTGCAAAAAAAGACTGATGCTATTCCTGTGATGGGAAATTACGGATTTCCTTAGCAAAACTCTTGGAAATATATTCCACCTCCTTCCCTCCCTCACTGGGTACACTCTAACAACCTTTGTTCTTGTGATTAGTAAGTAAAAATTTTAGGAAGAAATAATAGCCTAGACACACTGGTAAAACCGTGCTTTGCTCATATAAGTAAACTATGTTGTATGTTTAAACTGTCTTGGTCACTGTCTTGCAGCTGTTATTATTGATGCTTTCCAGCAAGACTTGTATTAATTTTCCTGCCACTTTTTTTTTCTGAGACTCACTTTCTCCTAATCTATCTGATAAAAGCAATACTCTTAGCACTGTCTCAAAAAGCAGTATGTGGCTTTAGAATATTCTTACTGTAGGTGGTGTCATACATTTTTAAACAATCACTATTTTTTAAATGAAAATTTAAAATTGTCCCTGCACAGTGCAGTTCAGATATTGTGGTTACAATTTCTGTAAGCACATTATTTGAAGAATAAAATGCCCTGGGCCAGTTTCAGAGGTGAGCTACAGAATCTTGTACTAAATCTGAAATAGGATTTAAACCTATGAGTGCTGCCCAACTGCCAGTGTCAGTGCTTGCATCCAAAACATACTTCTCCCAGATCTGCTCAGCTGCACTGAGTCCTGGAGGTTTGTCAGCTCTGATGCTTAGAAGCTACCTCCTAAGTATGCTGGTTTCTAGCAGCAGGCAGCTAGGTCACACTAAGCTACTAAGCAGGCACTAGTTTGGATGTAAACTGTTTGGCTCTTGTAAATGTTCTTGGAAGACACCTCCTAGATCAGCTGCAGTTCAAGTCTGGACCCTTCTCTTTTGTCAGTGTCACAGCGTTCGAATCATTCATCAGGATATAAGAAACCCAAAGTCAGCCTTGTTTCCTCCTGATGGAATACATAACTCATCTGCCATATGTTCTTAAGATATTCTGAGAAGAGCTGTTTTCAGTTCTTAGCTGTACTCACCAAGTATAGTTATATATTCATTTAAGGCCTGAGAGAAAGTGAGCAAACTTGGTCCTACAGTTTGGTTATTAGGGCAGTGGCCTGGGAGGGCTGCATAGTCTACTGAAGTAAGACAAGTTACACAAGTTATATTAAAATACATAAATTGTGCATTGGGATAGCAGACTTTCAAAGGTAAAAGGAGGTGGACTGCAGTTCTGCTTTATGCACCATCTCTGGGGGTGTTATTTTTTTTTCTATTTCTCATTGTCACAGACACAATTATTCCAGTTCTCAGTGGTTCACAGTTTTCCACTTAGTGTCAAACATTACAGTCAGACTTTGCAAATCTAAAGTCTCAATTACTTGTCTTAATCAGACCTGATTTTCTTCTAGATGTTGGAAAACAGAATATTACTGTTCTTCTTCAGTAATACTTTAAAGTATATGTTGATTTAAAAAGTTAAAGTAGATATGATTTACTTCCCTTTTTTTTCCTTCTTTTTTTTTTTTTCTTTTTCCACTCCCCACCAAGTCTCAGTATCAAACTTATTTTATATTGATAGTTTTGAGCAGTAGTGCGAGAGCTCTTTATGCCTGGGCAGTAGGGAATTCAGCTGTTCTTGCCTAATTACAGTTTCATTTTTGATCATTTCAGTTTCCAGTGCTTGTCCTGCTGTCCTACACACACCATATTCTTGGGGTGCCTAATAAATTACAGGCTCACTAGGGATCATATAGCTGACTGGGCAGTAAATAATATTTTATCACTTCCTGACCTGAATGTTTTCTCTATCAGTCTTTGTTCCACTAGAAAAAGAAGGAAAGATATTTAAAATGAATGAAAAGCACTAGAGAGATGTTTCTTTGAAGTACAGGAAAAATAGGAAAAAAAAGACAGTTTTACAGTGGTCTCTTTCCACATAGGGAATCATACCCATCATACCCTGGACCTGGAAATTGAGTTCTCATGTTCTGATTGGATAAAAAGTGCTTGAAACCTGGTCTAATTATAAACTAATTATGTTTCTAATACATTTTGGTTTCACTTTTGAAAGTGCTGAGAGTTTTTATGTTTCTGAATGTTTTTAATGAACAAAAAATAAGATTATCAATTGAGAAGAGGCTGGACACTTATTGGTGCACAAATGAATCTCAGAATTTGTTTCTAATGCTTATTCTTTTAAAAAGATAGACCCAAATCCTTCCAGGTGTATCATTTAATAAAACCATACCATTTTAATTTTGTCTGCTGAACAGCCACAGGAGCTTGTGGATTCTTTACAGTGAAAGGATGGTTATCTGTTTAAAAAGAATCTACATAATTATTTACAAAAGAGGAAAATGACAATAAACTGCTTCATGCAAGTTGTTAAATTAATCTCATTAGGAAGAATTTGTATAGACATGGAAGGAAAGAAGAGGGAAATTACAGAAATGAAGATGCACATCTAAATGTATTGCATTTTCAAACATTTCAATTTGCATGCAAATTGAATATTGAATTTAAAAGCATTAAGAAAATTAAAGCGTGAGCTATTTTATAAATTAAGAGAATATGCAAAAAGCTAAAACATATTTTGTATGTTTCTCTGCTATTCCCCTCGGCATATATGTTGTGAACTTTACTACCACTCTTCTATTAAAGAAGTGTAAAAGTGTTTAGATTTAATTTCAGAAGGACATATACTGCAGTACATCACAATATTATTGCAAGACAGTTATTAGCATTAATCATTATGTATATATTCTCCTTGACTTATTAACCAGAAAGATGAAAGGAAGAAAATTCATTTGTGGAACACGGTCAAATAAAATAAAATTTGTTTTTGGGAAAAAAAAAAAGCTGCATAAATATTAATTGCATTTAGTTTTAAATGTGTCTGCAAATTACAGTAGATAAATTACATTGCCACTAGAAATTACATAATGAGAGCTGTTATGCAAGGGAATGCCTGTATTACTGTATTAGGAATGATACTACACTCTGCCTGCTTTTATCTGTCTATCATTAAAATTTATGTCTATTGGCCAAGCCATTGTTCATGACAAACAGTCTTATTTTTGGATGAAGTAGTAATTCATTATCACAAAATGCAATGCTTCTAATGCAGTCTGTTAAGTCTATTGGAAATTCTTGCTTACAAGCACTGGAAAATAATTGCACTTGAAAACTAGTAATCCTTTCCAGAGAAAGAAAATATTGTTTAACATTTCTCCACAAAGATGCTTATTTGTTTATAGGTTTATGTAAGGTAGTCCTATTAATATCAAGAGGAGGCATGCATATGAGGAGGAAAAACAGACTTGCAGTTGATTGGCAAGATTATGTTATGGGATTTCATTATGAGAATTTTAGGTTTGTTGGACTAGCAGACTACCCAAAAGTATAAATTAATTTACCATGTATTAATATGTTTCATTTTTTGTAGAAACAATATGGCTATCCTAATATGGTCATCATATTTTATACAAATGTCCAAACATCTAACTCCCATTTAGGTCTTCAGTCTTTTGTCTATCGGCTTTAATTAACTTTGGACTGCTCTTTTGCTGTCTGTATTACAACTGTAATAAGAAGAAATGTATATGTGATGTTAAGTAAGGGGAAGAAGCAAGCAGAAAAAAACCCCATAGCGTTTACGAAGACAAGAGCCATTTCCAAATATGCAGTCAACACTGATGTTACAACAAAACACAGTAGAACTGCAAACAGAACTAGGTTGTTTCTTTCACTAGATGTTTGAAGGTTACCAACCAATGTCTGCTGCCTGGCAGCTTGTTTAGCGCAGTGTATGGAGCATGGACTCCTACCTAGTAGCCTCCATAGAAGTGCCTGGGTCTCATTTTACAGAATCCCGGTAACTTCAATAGATTTATGAAGTAGCAGGAGAGTGCTCTTGTAAAATGCTAGGAAAAGCAAATTCCAAAGGCAAAAGAGTGAAAGTCCTGAGGTTTCCTGTAGTAAATGTGAATTAAGGAACTGGCAAGGAAGATCCCAAGAAAAAATGGGCAAGGGGATCTGAAAAGTAAATGCTACTGAAAACTCTGTGTGGCATTATCACTTCAATGTTTCTATCAAGTTTCTTCACTTGGTATTATATTTTTCTTAACGTGGAAATGAAAAATAGTGGTTGTTTATTAAAACATTCTGTACCTGGGTATGTGCTATGGAGTTCTCATGAAAAGCTTTGCACTTTTAACTGGAACTCTGACACAAACAACCTATTTTTTATGTAGCTAACAAAACTAGCTGTTAACCTTTCTGCAATACAAATGAATAGCAACTAAAATACTTGCGTACTGAAAATATGCAATGAGGAAGGAGAAACTATAACCCAGAACTATGGGTTGAATATTACTTGAGAAACTTGAAGGAAGAGTTATCTAATTTTTAAGCATATGGAGATACATATTTTTGAATTCCATTAACTACTTTCTAATACTCTTCACTCTTGAAATTCTCTAAATGTCGGTCATCCTTTTTTATGTGTTAATGCTTGTAATGATAGCTTATGTTTGTATTTAACTTTAAAGATCTTTAAGAGCAGTAACTACTTAGTAATTACTGTAATATCTTATTGTCAAAGTTTATCCTGTTTGTGGAGTAAGGAAGCATTCTTGACACCCCAAGCAAGATAAGCACTGGTTTACTAAGTAATACAGTTGCCGTAACTATCCTTGTCTTAACTTGGACTCATTTTCCATGTTATTAAATCAGACTTTCCTGCATGAAATAGTATCAGTACAAAATTTACTAGGAATAGACATTACTAGGAAACTCCCTGGTCTGATACGGCCTTCTGATTACTACCCACTGTTGGTTATACAGGCTGGCAGTGATGAGGTTGCAGAGAGAAGTCCAGAAGCGATCAAAAGGGCCTTCAGGGCACTGGGGTGATTGGTTGAAGGATCGGGAGCACAGGTAGTGTTTTCCTCAATCCCTACAGTGGCAGGGAAGGATACTGAAAGGAACAGGAAAACACACCTGATCAACACGTGGCTCAGGGGCTGGTGCCACCGGAGGAATTTTGGCTTTTTTGATCACTGGGAGGTTTACACGGCACCGGGCCTGCTGGCGGCAGATGGAGTCCAGCTATCTCACAGGGGGAAAAGGATCATTGCTCATGAATTGGCGGGGCTCACTGAGAAGGCTTTAAACTAGGTTTGAAGGGGGAAGGGGATAAACCAGGTTCACTAGAGATGAGCCTAGGGGTGGCATGCCGATGCTGGGGGTGAAATTGATAGCCCAGCTCAAGTGCACCTACACCAATGCACGCAGCATGGGCGGCAAGCAGGAGGAGCTGGAAGCCATTGTGCAGCGGGAGAGATATGACTTAGTCGCCATCACAGAAACATGGTGGGGTGACTCCCACGATTGGAGTGCTGCAATGGATGGCTACAGACTCTTCAGAAGGAACAGGTGAGGAAGGAGAGGCGGTGGGATGGCCCTGTATGTTAGGGAGTGTTTCGATTGTATAGAGCTCAACGATTGTGATGATGGTACGGTTGAGTGTTTATGGGTAAGGATGAGGGGGAAGGCCAACGAGGCAGATATCCTGCTGGGAGTCTGTTATAGACCACCCAACCAGGATGAAGGGGCGGATGAAGCGTTCTACAAGCAGCTGGCAGAAGTCTCTCAATCACTAGCCCTTGTTCTCGTGGGGGACTTCAACTTCCCGGACGTCTGCTGGCAATACAACACGGCAGAGAGGAAACAGTCTAGGAGGTTCCTGGAGTGTGTGGAAGACAACTTCCTGACACAGCTGGTAAGTGAGCCTACCAGGGGAGGTGCTTTGCTCGACCTGCTGTTTACAGAGAAGGACTGGTGGGAGATGTGATGGTTGGAGGCCATCTTGGGCTTAGCGACCATGAAATGATAGAATTCTCCATTCTCGGTGAAGTAAGGAGGGGGTCCAGCAAAACTGCAACCATGGACTTCTGGAGGGTGGACTTTGGCCTGTTCAGGACACTGGTTGAGAGAGTCCCTTGGGAGACGGTCCTGAAGGGCAAAGGGGTCCAGGAAGGCTGGACGATCTTCAAGAAGGAAGTCGTAAAGGTGCAGGAGCAGGCTGTCCCTGTATGCCGTAAGAAGAATGGGCGGGGAAGACAACTGACCTGGCTGAACGGGAAGCTCTTGCTGGGACTCAGGAAAAAAAGGAGAGTTTACCGCTTGTGGAAGAAGGGGCAGGCGACTCAAGAAGAGTACAGGGATCTCGTTAGGTCATGCAGAGAGGAAATGAGAGAGGCAAAAGCCCAGCTAGAACGCAATCTGGCCGCTGTCGTTAAAGAAAACAAAAAATGTTTTTACAAATATATTAATGACAAGAAGAGAGCCAAGGAGAATCTCCATCCTTTATTGGATGCGGGGGGGAACATTGTCACCAAGGATGAGGAAAAGGCTGAGGTACTTAATGCCTTCTTTGCCTCAGTCCTTAATAGTCAGACCAGCTATCCTCAGGGTATTCACCCCCCTGAGCTGGAAGACAGGGACAGCAAGCAGGATAAACCCCCCATAATCCAAGAGGAAGCAGTTAACGACCTGCTACACCACCTGGATGCTCACAAGTCTATGGGGCCAGATGGGATCCACCTGAGGGTGCTGAGGGAGCTGGCGGAGGTGCTCGCCAAGCCGCTCTCCATCATTTATCAGCAGTCCTGGTTAACGGGGGAGGTCCCGGATGACTGGAGGCTTGCCAATGTGACGCCCATCTACAAGAAGGGCCAGAAGGAGGATCCGGGGAACTACAGGCCATCAGCCTGACCTCGGTACCAGGGAAGATGATGGAGCGGTTCATCTTGAGGGCGCTCACAAGGCATGAGCGGGACAACCAGGGCATCAGGCCTAGCCAGCACGGGTTCATGAGAGGCAGGTCCTGCTTGACCAACCTGATCTCCTTCTATGACCAGGTGACCCGCCTAGTGGATGAGGGAAAGGCTGTGGATGTGGTCGACCTGGACTTCAGCAAGGCCTTTGACACCGTCTCCCACAGCATTCTCCTAGAGAAGCTGGCGGCTCACGGCTTAGACAGGTGTACTCTGCGCTGGGTCAAAAACTGGCTGGACGGCCGGGCCCAGAGAGTTGTGGTGAATGGAGTTCAATCCAGTTGGCGGCCGGTCACGAGCGGTGTTCCCCAGGGCTCAGTTCTGGGGCCGGTCTTGTTTAATATCTTTATCGATGATCTGGATGAGGGGATCGAGTGCACCCTCAGTAAGTTTGCAGATGACACCAAGTTGGGCGGGAGTGTTGATCTGCTCGAGGGTAGGAAGGCTCTGCAGAGGGACCTGGACAGGCTGGGTCGATGGGCCGAGGCCAACTGTATGAGATTCAACAAGGCCAAGTGCCGGGTCCTGCACTTGGGCCACAACAACCCCATGCAGCGCTACAGGCTTGGGGAAGAGTGGCTGGAAAGCTGCCTGGCAGAAAAGGACCTGGGGGTGCTGGTCGACAGCTGGCTGAACATGAGCCGGCAGTGTGCCCAGGTGGCCAAGAAGGCCAATGGCATCCTGGCCTGTATCAGAAATCGTGTGGCCAGCAGGAGTAGGGAAGTGATCGTGCCCCTGTACTCGGCACTGGTGAGGCCGCACCTCGACTACTGTGTTCAGTTTTGGCCCCCTCACTACAAGAAGGACATCGAGGTGCTGTAGCATGTCCAGAGAAGGGCAACGAGGCTGGTGAAGGGTTTGGAGAACAAGTCTTCTGAGGAGCGGCTGAGGGAACTGGGGTTGTTTAGCCTGGAGAAAAGGAGGTTCAGGGGAGACCTTATGGTGCTCTACAACCACCTGAAAGGAGGTTGTAGCAAGGTGGGTGTCGGTCTCTTCTCCCAAGTAACTAGCGATAGGACGAGAGGAAATGGCCTCAAGTTGTGCCAGGGGAGGTTTAGATTGGATGTAAAGAAAAATTTCTTTACTGAAAGAGTGGTTAAACATTGGACCAGGCTGCCCAGGGAAGTGGTGGAGTCCCCATCCCTGGAAGTATTTAAAAGACATGTAGATGCAGCACTTAGGGACATGGTTTAGTGGGCATGGTGGTGTTGGGTTGGTGGTTGGACTCGATGATCTTAGAGGTCTTTTCCAACCTAAATGATTCTATGATTCTATGAAAATAAATGGATTGGTTCACTGTCATGGCAAGATAATGAATGCACTGTGTCTTTCTGCAGCATGCCAGCAGTAGTAGCATAGAATACAGCATGACATCTGATATTTTCTAGTTATTTGTGTAGGTGGCATTGTTTTAGAACTAACAACACCTTTCAACAAAATACATAATAAATGCTCGTAGCTCTTCTAGCTTAGAATGTATTTGGAGGCTGTCTGTTAGGAAGATTTTTTGAGAGTGTTATTGGACTCTAAAGTCCACTTCTTATGACTCTTAACACTAAGGGAAACCAGCAGAAGTTAGGCAAGCCACTACCTTAGCGGAACTAGTCCAAGGTTGTCTCTATCCAGATCCACCCATTTCTTCACCGTATGGAGAAAACCCATATAGAATCACAGGGCTTACATTACTGCCTCTCAGACTGTTCTGTCTTGGAAATAATATACTGTAAGCAATGGCAATTAAACACGCAAGTCTCTCCTGTATTTCAAGTATACAGGACAAGCCTGCCTCCTCTGTTATGTCAGAGATTGTAATTCTTGAGAAATAACAGGAAATATACCAAATTTTTCTTCAACAGGAATTATGCTTTGTTATTTTTATGTATTTATGAAAATGAATTCAGAAAAATACCAAGGGCAGAATAGATTGTGAGCCCTTTAGGGAACATTCTTTGTTTGTACTTTTATGCTTCACTATGCGGCTACAAAACCTAAATGCTATTAAAATGCAAGAAGATTGTAACCATAGTTTTTAATACTTTCATTGATATCTAGATGTTCTAAAATGTATAATCTTGCACTTTTTTCTTCTCTAAAGATAAAGCAAAAGCAAGCAGCAAAATAAAATGGTAAGCATTGCTGCATAAGTCTATATATCATGAGTGTCTGTATGTATAAATAAATAATGTGTATAAATGTGTGAAAGGATCATCAGCAATTCTTAGGAAGCAAAGTTATCAAGTTCTGTAGGGAAAAGCAACAGGAGGAAATACATAACTTTTCTCTGGAACCTGTTAGTGTGAATTCATCTATAGCAAGGTAGTACAAGTTAAATATCTTTGAATCTAAACAAAATTTTGATTCTTTAGAAATGAACAATATTTGGCAGAATTAATTGATAATAGAAATGAAAATTTTGAAGGTTATGTTTTTGAGTGACAACTGGTGGGAAGAGCAAGTTCTTAGGTGTAATTTTTATTAAGGATTCTGTTTGATATTATAGGAACCAAGAAGTTATGTATAATTTTGTAAGAAGGCTTTAATCCTGGTATCAATCAATACGTGACAAGGTGTACATTTGCCTTTAAAATTACACAGCTCTTGTTCATTCACACTCATTTGATATTTATTTTCTTCTCAGTCATGCCTAGCAACAGGCATCGCCTCAGCATTTTGGGAGGAGGTTCAGCTCTGCATGAAATAAATGTTTTCATCTGCTCTTTCTTAATTAGAAATGGCTAAAGTATAGTTTTTTTCATGTGAAAATATGTTAAAAAAATTGAAATCTCTAAAATGTCAAGTGAGCTATAGAGTCTGTTCTGTATTTTTTTTTTGTAAAATCAAGGATTCTATGTTCTAGTTCTCCTTCAGGGAATTTCCTCTAGATCACCAGTCACAGATACTAGTGCTTCACCTTTAGATCATACCACCTTTACCATATTTATTTGTTACAAGTGTAGCGAGTGTGCTTCAAGCTTCTCTGTCTACTTCTACATTTTAGCTGAAAAAAAACAAACCCTCTCAGCTGCTGAATCTCAAATGCCTAATCAAAGGGCAGTTTAGCTTTCAATCTAAAAGTGCTTGGACAAAGACTGCTTGATTCACAGTTCTCTGTGTTTTGGAGATTAATTTTAATTTCCTTTGTTCTTCACAAGGAATGTAAAGTTATATCAGCTTAAGGTTACTCTCTCAATTTTTTCTTTACTTCTTTCTTATGTTCCAAAGGTTTATATTTAATCAGTCTACATCTTCCATCTTTTCTCTGATTTTTCTTAACTACATTCATTTCATCAGTCTCCAACTGCTAGTTCAACATTCTCTCTATTTCTTTCCAGAACAGTTGATGTTGCACTGTATGATGCCAGCCTATAGACTGGGATAGAATGGATCCTATCATACTCCCTGACCCATGATTACTGTGGAGAAGTGAATGGTCCATGGTCAAAAGGGCACTTCAGATTCTGCTGCCTACAATTATGGTGTATGGTGTTGGTACCTTTGAAGAAGGAGCCCATAGCCAACATATCTACCTAGTAGAAGACATATGATGTCTCTGCAGTTAGGTATGCGGCAGGTTATGTTGCAGGAGACATGTACTGTACCCTAGGCTAGCACAGATTCAAGAATTTTTCCCTCTAGTGTGTTTCTTCTCATAGCATTATCTATTCTATTTTCTCCTAGCAAAGTGTACAAAGAATGCCAAAATTCTGCACACCTCAATTATGGGGAATAGGGAGCCTTGCCTAGCACTGTGTCATGGAGGTCTCCACTTCTAAGACAAAAGGTAATTAATTTATAGGAATCCTGTCAGGATTTTGAAGGAAGAAGACAATCATTATTGCACAACAATGATATTTCAAAGGCAAGATATTCTTCTGTGCATGGGCCTATCTATTAAGCAGTGCACATCACTAAAATGGGTCCACTCATCAACCTGAGTCACATCATTTCATTCTAGAGCAGTCCATTACTCTTAAAGTTTAAAAAAGATACTATTCAGCGAAACAAATACCATTTTAATACTGTTATGATAAAAATTTCTGTTTTCATACGTTACTTGCAGATGATTGCAAGTTATCTTTGTCAGATCCGTTGTATGTTATAATTACAAAGATAAAGATTCAAGCAACATTTGACTTTTGTAAAGCTGTTACCAGGAGACAGTTATAAAATCCTACTTCCCTTCTGTGTCCTGGTGACTATCTGCCTTAGGTCTTAGTCTCAAATTCTCCCTCATTACATCTGCCCTTAGTTTCAGTCTCTGTCACTCCTTTATTCCTTCTCTTCTGCAGTGCCACTTCCCCTATAGAAAGTAGGATCTGAGGATCTGTGCCATTCTTATATACTGCTTCTCTTCTCTATGTCTCACATAAGGGTGTTTCAGACGATTGTCTCATCTGTCTTAGATTCATCAGGCTCTCAAGAAAGAGTTTTATCAACATTTAGAGAAGACTAAAAGTCTTTTGCTCCCTCCACCCTCTTCACAGCTGTCAGGATTCAGTCAAAAAAAAAAAAAAAAAGATTTCCATGAAAAAAGACTTCAAGAAAATGAATATTATTGAACTCTTCATGCTAAAATAACAATGGGGCTGCTCTTTTTCTCTTGTTAAGTCTTCTTTTCTGGCCTATTAACATTCCAATGAAATGCATTCAAAAGCACTGCAGAAATACTTTCAAGAGCACTGCAGTTACTTTTGACCTATGTCTGACTCTTTGTTAGCAGTCAAGTATTTAAGTAAGTCAGATGAATGAAAGGAATGTTGTCTTCTTTTTCAGGAAGGCATTGTGAAGTTTAAAACAAAAATATGCAGCTTGACACTTCCAGTAGTTCTATGGCATTACAAGGAAAAAGACTACATTTCTGTATTTCTGTAACAATTGTTTGTTTTGTAGTGTAGTATTTCCAGTTTGTGTTGTTTGTTTTTTTTTTTTCTTTTCTGATCGATACCCCATTAATGCATCTTTTCAGTTTGTCATTTTTCCAAACCATCTACCTCCTTTTAATATTTCTATTCCTTGGAAAGTCTTTAGCTAGGTAAATGATGGACTGTACCCTTTCATATTATTAAATGTTTTATTGCAACTGTCTTGTCTATTTATTCTTCTATGCCTACTGGTAGAATCCTTGTAGATGCTTCTTTTTCATGGTTTATGGCTGCTCTAGCTACTCTGAGATCATGGTCCTATCACTGTGTTGTGATATAAATAGCTAGTCATGTACAGAAGAGTAGGTCACATGTGCCAGTGTTTTAATCTCTCAACTATTCCATGAAGGAAGGCTGCATTATTTCCTAAGAGGCTTATGGCCTATGTTTCATTATTTTTCAGTTTTTTGATCTAGCTGAATGTTTAATTAATTTCTTAATGTGACATCTTTGATTATTGGGACTTCTGTTGGGGTTTTTGTATCTTATCATAATTTCTCCAATCTTGCCAAGAAATGGTCATGTGATTACCCTTTCCAGACTGAACATCTAAAGGGTTTCAGTAAAAGCATAGAAAAAGAATGTTGTAAAAACACATAAATAACTCCAGAAATGTGACAAATTTTCCATTGATGAAACCTTTAAGGTTAAGATCAAGATGGATCATACGTGTAAAAGAGATGCAAAAGAGTTGTTTTCTCTTTATTATTGGACTTGATGCTGGAATTATCAGGTTGATGTTCTGTCTCTGTGTCATGCAGAAAAGTCAAACACAAATGATTATCATAATTCTCTTGACCTTAAAAAAACTGTGAATTTCCTCACAGATCTTCTTAGCTTCATCCTGACTGGCTATGTCAGACTTTTGTCCATTTTCAGTTTAGGATGTGGACTTTTTATGGTATCTTGTAGTTAATTTTCTGACTATATATGAAAATACCAGTTCATGGGCAAGTGTCATGCCTTGTCTTGGACTCCCACTTTGTATTTATTAAGGCTCTGCACTGTCCTTTCTTATTGTTGTAGTAAGATGTATAGATGGTGTGAATACTCATGGAACATTGTAGTACTGTTCATCTTTCCCTGTAGGGCATCCTTTATTGTCACTTCATTACAAAAGTATAAAGTCTCAACTCAAGGTTTATCTTAGAAATCAGTTTTTAGGACTTCCTTGATGTTCTTAACAACATTTTCTTCTTAAGAAAGAAGTTTTCTTGTTTTACTTTTTTAGATATTCTCTAGTAAGACACTAGTATTTATTGGGTCTGCTTATCTTACAGAAATAAGTGTCCTTTGAAGCAAGGGCTGAAGACTGTATGCTTACTCTGGCATACTCCCATGATTTACATAGCAGTATGCTAGAAATTGAAGGCCGAGGACTTTGTCATGTCACCTATTGGCACTGACACCTTTTTGAGATGTGGTAAATTCTAATCTATAAGTTCAATAGTGATAACAGACAGTTACTGTAAGTATCTCTACTGGTAGATGCCTACGCACTTTTCCCCCCCAGACATACCTGTAGAAAACTGAAATTGCTTTATCTGGATCATAATATATCCTGCTGTTAGGCAACGATCAAATTCCTAAAACATAGCTGCCTAGAATTTTCTAATAGTTAGCTAACTTTAAGACCTTATATATGATCTCCACAAGCTGATTCTTCATAACTGGAAATGAACCGTAATGACCATCCGAAGGTGCAAATGCCGCAGAATCCCATGACTGATACCCGGAATGGTTTGCTGAATCTAAAAATAAGAGTTCATATATTCATCCTCTGAGAGGCAAAAACTACATCCCTGAAGCCAGTCATAATACGTAAGGATTTTTTTCCTAACAACTGACTTGCAGAATAAAAAAAAAAAAGAATAAAAGTTTGAAGGATTATCTTTTCAGCTCAGTTTAAGTGGATAATAAACTGCCAATATAAACCAAATATAAATTATGTATTTGCAGATTCAGTTGTTCTTAGCATAAGTTCAGCACAATTTAGTCAGATGTTTATAAAGAAAGAAGGCTCATTCCCCCATCTTTTTTCCTATTTCCTATTAGCGCTTTTTCACAAAGATTTTTATAAATATTCACATCTAAGAAACTGATGCCAAACCAAGCTTTATGACCTTTTTCTTCTTTTATCTTTTCCTCTTTGAATTAGCAGGAAACACATTCCCATTCTCTCTAGATCCCCTCACTTATTTTCTTTTTCTAATAATAAGAAAAAATCCATATACATGAAAAGAGTCTCATCTTGCCAAAGTAAAATTATTATTTCTAGAAGGAAATTCTTTAGATTAGGTTCTAATAGTATTTATAAGGGAAGGTTTGTTTCATAACACAGTCTGACTTTACAATTTTTCCCAATTCTTTCAGTGCATATTTTTTTTACAGAATTTATCCTTCAGTGTCCATGTCACTGCATCCTGGAAATAAATACAACCACATTCTCCCCAGTACCATGTTATCACTTTCTTTTTGCCTCTGTTTATCTTGGGAACTGCAAAGTAGTTTAGTAGCTGATTCTGCAACTTGACTTTCATAAGCAGGCTGCTCTTACTCCACCATGAATTATGCTGTGCAATGCAGAATCAGGTGTAAAATACATTGGCATTCTGTCTACAAAATAAGATGAAAGAGTTTTGTAATTGGAGGTAATACTCAGAGAGACCTGGAATGCACCTGTCTAGAAACTGAAACAGATTTACTGCTGATGGTGTTGCAAAGGGCAATAGTAAAGGAACGTTTCCATTCTAATGTAAAAAATTCAACTAAAGTTTATGTTACAATCGATCTGATTCAAGCTCCTCTACAGTAGCATAACATCTTTTATTTATTTATTCATTTATTTATTCTTCCCTTGCAAGTAATTTTTCAGGTTTTATCTGTAAATCATAATGACTTGTGAGGCCTAATTTTATGAAAAGACTATTTGAAGGTTGCTAATCCAGCTGCTGGGAAGACACTGAATCTTCAATAGAGGGAGCATCGCATTGGAACCGTACAGATTACACAGGATTTTGGGAACAGGTCACCGAGATACTTCTCGTGTCCCAAAGGAAAGAAAGCAATGGCTGGCAAAACAAATATATTTTTAGCTACAATTCATTTTGTTCCCAAACATTAGGTCAAAAGTCAGGTGAGGTGTCTGATTAAGATGAAGTTCATTGACGATTTCAGGAAGATGTAGAGGAAAGAACACTGGATTAAGAAACAGAAAATTCTTGCACCAGTAAGGGTATGCTTATACAGCTAAAAAAACCCCTTAGATAAGGTTGAAAGAAGGATAAAGGGAGATGTTCACTAACATGGTGTTTTTAACCATTTCTATTAATCTAGGATGCTGTTTTTTTCCTGCTTACATTACAGTGTAATATAGATTACACTATAAATGTAGATTTATAAGACGCATTTTTGAGGCTTTTCTTCTGCTATGCTTTATGGTTCCAAATAATTTTACCATATTCTAACAGAATTTGGGGCTTAACTTCTTGTGTTCTCTTCAGTAGTAAATAAAAAGAAAACAAAAATAAGGCATAAATGTCATCAGTTTATCTCAAGGTCATCTGCTACATCATTTCTGTTGAACTTTTTCTTATTGTCATTTCATTCAAAGCAATGTAGCAGATGGTGTGGGAACCATCTCGTAAAGTACCTTAGTTTTCTTTTGTTTATAGGCATTCTAAAAAAATCTGTCTATAGATCATTGTTAATTAGCTACTCTGTAGGAAACCAATAAAGTTAGGTGGGTAGAATTAACAATTAATGATACACATCCTGATGTCTTCACTTATTTTAAATTATAGAGCCTCTACCAGAAGGAAATCCTCCCTGAAACATTATCAGAGTATAGAATGACTAAAAAGACCTTTAAAGTTTCAGAATTTTCTCTAATAAACTATAACTACGTTCACTTTCAGCTTGTGCTGTGTAAAATGATTACTATTTTAGAAACAAACACCATTCTTTGGAGAAATTGGGTTTTATGTAGGTCTACATGTCTCCTGTTGCCTTTGTGTAAAAGGATCTGCAAATGAATACAGTGCCAGGAATGGCTGCTGAAGGAAGGAGTTGTAAAAGACAATATGGAATATTGATTGCAAATTCTCCTTGAGCCTTTGTCCTCTGATGTTTTAATGAGAAAGTTATTCTGAAGTGTGCATGCTACATAGCCCTTGGCACTTAACTTAAATGGTCTAGTTAGGAAAACATGATCAATTAAGAGGGAGCAAGAGAAAACAAATTCAGTCACAGAGAGATTCAGAGGTGCAAAATTAGTCCCTGGTCTTACCCCTTTTTTTCATGAGGAGCTCATCTTTCTTAATACAGGGTGATCTTCAGAAGACGAACCAGCTAGTGTCAGTGGCTGAAGGTGAGTATCATCAATCCTGCAGAAGGATTTCTGTTGGGGCAAGACAGAACTGGAAACAACATCATGTGTCAATTGTGTTTAGGCAAATCTACATCAGCTCAAATTTTGAATCAAGGTTTTTTATTGCTTATGCACTATAGTTGTGCATGCATAATATGCAGGGTAGGAATTACAGGAGTCATTGTTTAATACTATTAAATTACAAACAAATGTAAAACCAGGAAATAGCAGCTGAACTAAGTGCTGGAATTAACTTCTAAACGAAGAAACAAGTTCATCTCACTGTTCAGTCTGTTTTACTTATATGTGGTTAGTAACAACAGTTGGGATACCATTCAAATAAGTGTGATAAAGTTAGATTTTTTTCCCAATTAAAAATATTTTTATGATTTTGTTACCAAGGAAAGGACTTAGGATATGTTCTAGTATGGAGAAAGTTTTATACATGTTTGTGGACAAAAAATCAAATGCTAGTAGGTAATTTAAGTTATAAGATTGAACACACTAATAAATTCTATCAGGAAACTGTAGACAACCTCATTTGTATTAATGTGCTGTAGCCTGAACACGTAGAAATGTGAGCCTTCAGAAAAAATGTCTGCAGAACATGTTTGGAGCATCAAACTCTGAGGTTAATGTGTTTGGGAATTTAAAATGTATTATAAAGCATTTTTAAAGGTGTGGTTTTGGTTTTGCTTTTTTTGGGTTTTGGGTTGGTTTTTTTTTGAGAAAATAGCAGACAAAAGTGGAATTTTAAAGCTGTCTATTAGACTCCAAGAGATGACCTGTGGATATGAAAATAAAGTGGAGAATTAAGAGCGTCTTTGTAGTTTTCGTGTGAGCATTAGTCTCAGATACAAAAGTTTCTGATAACTTACTCCATTTTGACATCGACAACAAAAACACCACCAAAGACACATGATGGAGAAAAATGCCACCAAAACCCCATGATGAGGGCATAACACATGAAAGGTAAGAGTTCTATTAAGTGTGCATCACTCTGCATTCTTAGATCAAGCAAGCTGAGAAATAAAATACAGGCTTTAGTAGCTGTAAGATGACGGGTTTCTTTCATTATGCAAGCTCAACTTGGAAGTTAGCGGGAATTTTGCTGTTGACTTCAGGTACAGACAGAATTTTCGCTACTCTTCTTGTTTATGATGTAGAGATGGAAAATCAAGGAGTGGTTTTAAGGAAATCAGTCAAGTGAAGTCTAAGAGGATGATGAGGTCATAGGGACCAGGAAAAGTGTCAGATTAATTTAAAGGAATTTAAACCTGTTGTAGACTTCGACAAATCTCTATATTTGTGCCCATGTTTTCCTTTAGGAAAATAATTTGGATCTAGTAAGAAAGTCAATCTGCAGGATTTTACTAGCAAAAAATATTCTTACTTATGTCAAAGACAGTCATACCTGAAAATTGAGACAAATACATGAAAATTGCTTAATTATACAAAGATCAATTGTCCAGCATTTGCTATTGAGAACACTGATAGTTATCTGCTCAGCATATTTGTCATAGTAGATGAAGACACTTCTTTGTCATACAGCATCTGACTAGAACACTCCTTCCACATGTTCTTTTTCTTTTGTTCTCATGTGGCATTTCTTTCTTTTATTTACCCTTTCTACTTGTCATTCTGCTGCTCATTTGCTTTTGCAATACCCAATTTTAGAGACAGATGATTAAAACTCTGATGCTTATACAGGCAGAATTCCTGTACTCCAACCAGAAGACAGATAGAAACTGAATTTGATGACTAATGGTACGTCTATATAATCTTGTTATTTTGGAATACATTCCAGCATCCCATTATAGAAAAGATAATGAAATTAACTCAGTAGAACAGGTTCTGTTAAAATAAACAAAAATGCCAGTAGGGAATTTCTGCCCTATTTTAAGGCCAGATTGTTTAAAGAATTCTGCTGTTCTCACTTTTAAATAACTTCAGTAAGAACTAAATTAATTAGGAGTTTGATTCCTGCATGCATTATTGCCACCCTCAAGTACTTCAGGAAATCCTTATACGTGGGTTTTTAAGCACAGTATATAAATGGTGATGCTCTTAGACAGAAATGTTGAGTCCTGCCTGGTTTTTATCACTTCAGAATTTCCTTTTTTTGTAAACGTGTGACGAAGTGTTATAAAACATTCATTTCAAAGTGATAGATCTTTCTATGCTAATGGGTCCCAAGTGTTCAGATTGACCAGACTACACTGTTTGCATACAGAGAAGATTATTAGTGATCTATGAATATTGTCATCAGTTATATTTAAGACAAAAAAATAAGATAGCATGCATTCACAACTAAATTACTTTACATTTGTAGATAATAAGAAACTGGTTCCTGAAATGCAATTTTAGACC
Source organism: Aptenodytes patagonicus (assembly GCF_965638725.1). Taxonomy (NCBI): domain Eukaryota; kingdom Metazoa; phylum Chordata; class Aves; order Sphenisciformes; family Spheniscidae; genus Aptenodytes; species Aptenodytes patagonicus. The sequence continues at coordinate 46,555,793 of NC_134950.1, read as the reverse complement.
AGTAGATACAGTTTTGAGTATCAAAAACAAATTGTCCACTGATATGAATTCTGCTTTTCTGTGAAGCTTGCATTATTTTTAATGTGCACCTTCATCTCTGAAAAGCCTTCTCCTGGGCTTATTCATTGTCTCATCTGACTATCCATTGGCCCTAAAACACCCACTGAATAAACCAGAGATCTTTTCTATAATAATTTTCAATCTCAAAGGTTAAGAGTGTGAAGATAGCATCTTAATACATTCATTTTGGTAAATGTATTTAAAGGGCTTCTTTGGTGATGCACACTGTCTCCAGTGATGGAATGTGTAGGTGGAAGACAATGAAATCACCAAGTATAGAAAAGGTCTTCTTAAAAACGCCTAAGATGGACCAAATTCCTTATCTCTTAAATTTTGACTAATACCATTTATATTTTTCAGAACTTAATTGTTAGGGGTATATGTCAAGTACATACCTACCTGTTGAAAACAGAAGATGTTAATTCTGAACGAGTCCTGTATTAAGAGTCAATGCATTGCAAGGAGGAAACACAGAATCAGGTTAGAATTAAGGTTTCTTCCTGTCTTCCATTCTCTCTTCTTCCCTTTTGCTCCACAGGAAACATTGTCAACTGATTCTTGCCTGTCACAGATTATTTTGGGTTTTTTTACATTGGATCTTGCAGCTAGAAGTCATCCCAATCCCACTTTCTGCCTGCCTGCTCTCATGCCTGCCCACGATGAGTGACAGACCTGCAGAAAATGTTGTCCCTTTGCACTCTACTTCTGATACAGATAGCAAGTGAGGGTAGAGGCAGGGATTTACTCTTTTGCAGGCAGCCACAAAGTGCCTTAATTCAACACAAATATTGTAAATATACTTTAGAAACTTCTCCATTGATTATACCATCAATCTGGCAGCGCTGTACAAAAGCAGTATCTAATTTTTCGTGCAAAAACTGCTATTGTTTTAGAAAAATAAGTGCAACTGTTGACCGTCATTTCTTCGTGAAATGTCAAAGTAATCACTGCTTATGAGGAAAGAAAAGAATTCCACTATGGATGTTTTTCTGGCTGTCCATCTTAAGCCAAAATGACCTCCTTTTACTGTTTATTTTTAATAAAAAGTACTCTTCTGATTACACAAGTCAGCTTGTGTAACATACTGCATTGGGCTGTGATTTTTGGAAATAATATTTCCTCACTGTATCATCCTGTTAGATGCTACTATTGTCAGACTAACCCCTTGTGAATTTTCTCCTTTAGAACACATCAGCACAGCCTTGGAAAGGAACATTTGGTCAGAGCCTGCATTTGGGGGACAAGCCAGGTAATTTGAAGCACAGATATTCAGATTTACACTTGCCATTCACTATGTAAACTCTAGTTAGAAGTACAAATTGTGCGAGTTCAAATTGTTTCTGTTAAGACGAAGCAACATGGAGTAGCTCTCAAATATAAAAAAAGCTCCTGACTCTTTTCTCAGTGAGATCTTCACTTTAGTCTGTTCTACTCGGACTAGAATCAGCATTACCATAGATTAATCAGTTACTCCTCTTATTATAAGCTAAGCTTAGCCTTGAAAGAGTGTGATGAGATCCTACTATAAATTTCACTCCAAAAAGCCGATATATAAAAAGAGAATTGATAACATGGAATTCCAATATGTTTTCATTCCGTAACCTTCCCAGCAAAATCTGTGCTGAAATACAAAGGATAGTGTTCCTTTTGGTAAATTATTTCCTCTGAAAATTAATCACAGAACACACACTTACAATGTAGGACTACTTGTAAAGAGTTTAATTTATAATTTTGTTTTTACTCGGGTAATTGACCATTAGGTATGCTGGGACGCTGATGGAAAAGGGGGACTGCTTTTGTGAACTGAATTATGGTTTCTTTTTTTGCTTACTCCTACCTTCATTCCCATCATAAAGCAAATGCAAAGATTTTTTTTTAGTACAAATATTGCTAATATTTTTACTTGGAGTAAACTACAGGGACATACTCCTAGTATGTGGCTTCAATTCAAACTACTGTAGTTTGAGAGTGTAAAATATTTATTGTGCCTATATTGATATTTCTCTTCAGAGAAAATGTCTTCCTTTTCTGCCATGTATAAATAGTACTCAAATATAATAAATTTCTATGTGGAGCTAACATGTTCTGCCAGTGCTCGTATATTGTATAGTTTTTTTGATTCATTTAAGTGTTTAGTTAGATAGAATCAATTTAAAATTATAGGAATAAACATGCTGTCATAGCCCCTCTTTGGCAGAGTGAGAAGGACAGATGAAAACACTCCCAAAACAGCTCTTTTCTGCACAAAAGGGAATACATACACTAAAGGCAGGAGGGGGTAAATACACAAAGCTTTTTCAAAGAAATAGCTGTCTTCTGGTATTTGCAATGAGTCTTACAACCTCCCTCTAGAAAATAATTGCCCTGCGTTAAGTTTGTAGGTTTGGTACTAGCATAGATTTGAGGTAACCATGAAGAAACTAGTTTAGTGCCTATTAAGAGCTCAATCCTCTTGTCAGTTCAGTTCTTTGGGGTGATCTCCAAAATCAGGCTCTCCTGACATTTCTGGCCAGTTGTTTTGGTGGCCAAGTCAAGATCTTTGACAAGAGTAGAAAACATACTCTTCTGAAACAATTAACTTGTAAAGTTTAGTGCGGACTATATGCTGTGAAGTTTTTTACTGAAAGGTGGGCTTCTAAAGAAGAGCAGATGAATTGAGCCTTTTTATATCTGAGCCACATGACTTTTGCTAGTATCTTACTTTCTGGATCAGGCTAAATAGCAGAGACAGAAGCTAGTTTACCATTTGTGTATGCTGACCATGGATACTATAAAAGATAAAAACATATGACAGAGAAGAATTCAGCTGAAAAACTTAGGTGGTACAATTCTATTTTTAAAAAATGGATTAATATTAATATCTTATTGTATATGGATGCACCACAGTACAAAACATCTAGGAAAACATGCTCACTTCCTTGAGCAGCTCTTTCATGCAAGAGAAGGAACAGAATGAATTGAAGAAATTTAGAAAGTATTATCACAGAGATAATAACACTTCTTGAATTCCAATTCACCTAACCCCAAATCTTTCAATATGTACAACATATTATGATTCAGAAAAGATTAATTAAAATGATCTTTTTGTATTACTCAGTATACAAATTAGTTATCAATTAATATTTTGCAATTCATTATAATTCTTTAAAAAGCTTTTTGTCTGGGAATCAGATAAATTTAAGGCTTCAGGAATAACAATGCAGACTGTCTTCTGTATGATATTGCCTTTCATACATACAAAAACAAATAAAAATAACATTTGTTCGTAAGGTCTTAAGTCATCTTGACAGCAGGTACATTTCAAAGTAAATGGAGAACTGGGGAATTGTTAGTCAGAATAGGTGATTACAGGGGAAAAGAAGAAAGTGACAGTGACAGATATGTGTTGGTATGTTACCAGGGATAAATGTGATCAGAATTGAATAACTGCCAGGACTGTGGCTGCAACAAAGCACCACGCACAGGGAATATGTGAGAGGAGGAGGTTCATTACTTACCTCTTAAAACTTTAAGTAAAATAAAAAACAAAACAACTCTAAATAAGTTTTGGATGACTTATCTATTAATTGCTTCCAGTTTACAAATCAAACAGCAACATAATTTTAATTCTAGTAGACATGTTACAGATAATCCAAGCAGCAAAACATACATGATAATACCTCAGTAGAAATCTCACTTTGAGCACATATGCACAGTTGCATACAAAGCAGCCTGATTATGTATAAGAAGAATAAAATATTAAGTATTATAATCACATCTGCAGGAAATGTAAATGTGATATTTGGAGGGATGGACTATGCAAAGTACAGAGAACAGCACATCTTTGGAGTCCCTTTATGTCGTACATATTTGTGTAATAACATGATCAGTGTTCAGCTCGTGGAATATTGTACATCAAGAATTATCAAAACTGTCATGTTACAGTTGCTCATATATCATATATATGCATATATATGCTCATAAATGTTGTTTGCAAGGATATTATGCTGTGACTATGTAAAACTTCTGTTAGCACTGCTTATGTTACTTTGTTCATACTTCTGTTTCCATCTCACAGTTGAAACCAAGCAGACAGTAAGGGAATTATGGGTTATGTTGTGCACATTAGCACCCTGTTCTCGTCAAAGAAACCACTGAGAAGCCTAGCTTTCCCATCATCATGAATGAACTGCTTCCAAACTCTCTATAGTATCCTGCTGACCTGCAGCATCCTGGTGACTTGTATCATCATGACATACACCAGTCCCTTTCCTGAAGTATTGATGATAATGGGGTCCTGGTTCATAGAAACATTCCTAATCAGGATGGCATTACAGTGTCCTTAAAAATTATCCCTATTTATAGCATTTAATTGTATGCCAGAATCTTCTTTGAAAGATTCAAATTAAACATACCATTCCCTCAAGCCTGAAACAAGCCAATATTAGAACTTGTAAGTAATAGGGAGTGAAATAATATGTGAATCAGAGCATCTTTGGAATTTGTATGTCTTCATGTTTCTGTGTATATTCTGACCATTGTTTTGTATTGGAATTGTTATTTGATTTAACTGCATGGATCAGAACATTGAAGTAACACTCCTAGAATTATGTAGGAAATTGTGAACATACAAGTGCCGGTTTACTTAATCTGGGATGCATGTAAAATATCTAAATTTTTTTTGCTGAGAGAGATGCGTGCTGACAGGACTGTACAGCAGTTCAATTTGAAAGGCTCTGATTTATCACACTGAGACTTGTAAATGGAAACAACTAGCTGTAGGGCACCAAGGAGCAGGGAAAAAAAACAAACAACTCCCATGAGAATGGAGAGCCATGCCATGGTATTTGTTTCAGTAGATGTTAATTTCCATTCTGTAATATTTTGATTTTAATTCTGTAATATTTACTAATATGTGTAGCTAGACCTAGATTTTTCATGGCTTTGGAATTGCAGAAACCTTATATAAATTATTAATACATTCTAAAAAGAGATATATTTTCCCAGATGTTTTGGTGTATTCATTTGCATTTACGCGCAACAGAAAATTCATCCTGCAAATTCATGAAAAAATGTCAGTTAAATGGATGCAGCCTATGGCTCATGAAGCTCCTAGTATGATCATTCTCTGAAGCTGAAAGGGCATTTTTAAGGACACAACGTGTCCGTTGTAAGATTACTCAGGCACAGGAGAAGCAAATCCTCAGCCCACAGTTTTGATTTTGGTCAATATCCCATTTTTTTGCCTCAAAGAGGGGTAGAATAGATCCTTTATGGCAGCCCTGTAGATGTGTCTGCATTGCATCAGAAATGCACTTCTGAAGCAAAACTCCTGATACCAATTATCAAAGTTTACTGTGCTTTGATTTGTGTGAGTGTGGTTCGGGAGAGCACAAATTGGATGTCGTTTGGATTAAACTCAACTGGAAACTACATTCCAGCTATTAGTGGGTGTTCAGTTCATTAGCTTTGGACTAGTCCAGTGCTAGTCTTTAGCAGAAACATTTGAAGCACATTTAATGTGGTTATCATATTCTCAGCACAACTGTTTCATGCTACAGACATGCTCCTGGCCAATATTTGCCCATGCAGATGTAGCCATATGATGCCTAGACTTATACTTGTATTAAGTGCCTGAATTGTCCATAATATAGTTATGCTTGACCCAAATGGAGGATCTCATTCCTTGAATCTAGAAAGTCATCAGTTTCTTCCACATTCAGTTATTTCATGTAAGAAAATCTTGGAATGTAATGATATAATGCCAAAAGGCACACAATATGAAGACATATGTTTTAACTGAGTTTACTGATTTCATGTGAAAACGTCAGATTTGTTAGATCTGTTTAAAGCACAAGTTCTAGTTCAGCCGTAGACCAAAAAAAAAAACCCACCAAAACCAAAAACCCAGTCCTGCTTTGATGAAAGTTGTCCTTCAAAGGAAAACAATCCAGGTTTGTGACCTCTCTTGTTTTACCACAATTTAGTCAGGAAAAGAGTATAGGGGGAGAAGACATAGTGAGTTTGAGTTACATTTGTTGCTTAAATCTGAGGTTTTACCTTAAAATCTGCAAAAGGAAAAAATGTCGTCTCCTCTGTTCTATCTATAAGAGTCTCAGAAATATAAAGAACAGGTCTGGGAGTCTTTAGGTCCATAAGTAGAAGGGCCAGAAACTGAATATCAAAGAGGGAAATGTCTTTCCCCTAACAATTAGGCAAATATTCAGATTAAGCAACATTAACAAAAACAAATAAAATGATAATGTTTAAATAGTCACACTAGCGTTATCTCTCAATTTTCTGTTTTCACTGCTTCACTGCAGGGATATGCACTTCAGGAAAGTGAACTTCATCACATTTGAAGTGCTTTAGTTTTGAAGGGTTGAATCTTCCCTTTGCTACGCTACCAGTTGTCCAAGCTTCCAAGAAAGACTAGGAAAATAATTGTTCAATGTCTATGGTAAAACGAGAGGAAAAGCCCAACACATAATTTAGATAGGCCTTATGTTTCAGAGGCATGTAGAAGTAGTAGAAGTCAATTCTGGCCCTCTCCCTAAATTCCAGTTGAAGATTAAAAATCTCTTAGGCCACTGTTTTGTGTTCCTTTACAGCTGTGACGTTTTCTTTCTTCATGCACAACAAAATAAGATTGCTGACTGAATAACAGAGGTGATGTTGGATTCATCTGTTGGGAAAGAGGGAAGAAAAAACTTCTGAAAAGCAAAAGAGGGACTTAGTATCTTAAATATTTCTAATAGTAGATGTTCCTTCTGTCTGTGATTATGAAAAAACCTGTACTTTGTCCCCCAGTTGTATCTTGCATATGATAGAAAACTAGATAATAAAACCATACACTTATTGGATTTTATACTCATTAAAAAATCCACTGAAATATGTATTTTAGGGATGTCTGAGCCTTTGAGTTCAAAGTGAGGGATGAGGTAGTCGGCACAGGTGATTGCATTCTAACACCTTGAACTGAAAGGGCCTCTGACCTAACCATAGGTCTTGTTAGGAAGGTGTAACTAGAGAAAGGGCTGCTTAGTTCCTACTTAGAGAATGCCGCAGACCCCAGTTCAGGTTTCTTTTCACCCCCTCTCTGCCCATCGATGCAGGTAAACACAAAAGGGATCACATAGAACTACAATCCTGAATTGTGTGAAGCCTCTCTCCACTGCACAGCCACTTTATGGCAGTGATTTTTTCACAGTTACAAGCATTTTATAGTAGTAGACTTGATCTATGCCAGCAAAAGTAAGAATAGAACCTAGGACCTTTTTCAAATTAAACCCAAACTTTTTAAAACTTTTTTTAAGATTGCTGTTGTCCACTGATACGTCAACATATTTCCAATTGGTTGCCAGATCTACCAATATTTTACCTCAAAACGCCCTAATTCAATTGCAGCATTGGCCATTTAATGTTATGGAAAACATGGTTGAACTCCACTCTACATTTGTTACCTAATTGTGTGGCTTAGGAACATTAATTGTAGCATGACCTAGCCTTTAGTGCTTTAGGTACTTTAACAATAAAATTATAGTGACTGCCTTAATCAACACCTTTTTTTTTTTTTTAATTGCCTGTCAATCCAAACAGTTTAAAAATAGTTCCACTTCTGTCTTTTTCCTTTGGGAAGGCAAAAGGAGTAGAAAGGTCTCAGTATTAAGACACAGTAAACAAAGCCTAGCGTTGTTAGCAAGTCAGAAAGCCCAACATGCGTAAGTAGTCTCTGTACAAATAACTCCCAAAGATCTCCCAGATGATGAAGCTTTAACTTCTAACAGTACATGAAGTTGAAAAACAATATTCTGTTCTCTTTAACTCCATGTTCAGTGTAACTGCTTTGTGTTTGCCTGTCATGAATAATGCCATCAGTTGCAGCTGTCTTCAGGTTCCACCAAGCTTTCATTTACTCAGCTATAAATTCAATCAAGTTTCTAAGCTTTTTCGTATCTAATACCTTTGTAGTTTTCTTGAGCTAAAACTATTAATTCATTAAGTTAGAAACGTTTCTTCTATAAAAAAGTTTGCCTTTGCCAGTGGGATATGAATGACTTCTTTTCTTCTATTTATATTAAAAAACAAACAAACAAAACCAAAAACAAAACAACCACAGAAAAAAGAAAGAGAAGTATGCCCAAAAAGATGCAGGGAAGCTGGTATTTACATACTAAGTGAAACAATGTCGTGATTAAAGGGGCTCAATAGTATAATTTTTAAGATGAAGCCAAGAGACAAGGAAGTGCAAATGAATGGTTTGTAAACTTTCTTGAGTGTGAATCAAATATTTAGAGAAAGATTATCCTATGAATCATTACTTTGACACATATTGATTCACCAATCACAGTACATTCTTTCACAGCACTTTATTTATGCATCATTCTAGAACCCTTTCACTGTTGTTAAAGTGTCATTTAAGTTTGATTTGTAATTAAAAGGAGTAATTCAGGAAGTATAGAACACAGCTACAATGATTGAAGCTAATAATGGGAAATTTAGCATTTAGTAATGAAAACTAAATGCATTCTTATTTTCATAAATTGACCTGGATTCTCACTGTAATTACAATTAAACCTATTGAACAAAAACGAAGCTTTCTCATACTGAGGGGGGAAGAAAAAAAAAAAGCCCAGACTTTATAGCAGTCCCATACATGAAGATATGGAATGCACACAGAAAATACGGCAGTTTCTGTGGGTTTACTCAAACTCCCAACCAAGCCCAGTAGAAATATTCAGGTACAGAGTGCTGTGAAGTAAGTGACCTATCATGACTCAGAGCCCTGAAATCTCTTTCTTCTGCCCTAGCTTCTTCTGCTGTTTATTAACCTGGAGTTTTACATCCCCTGAATCTTTCTCTGCCAAAGACTTTCCAAGACCTTATCTTTCTAACAAAGCTAATGGAGAATTTGCTTATTCCTACAAGGCATCTTTGTTCCTTCACCTTTTCAGGTCAGTTCCTCTTTCTCCTGCTTTAGCCAGGTAGCTCTTGCTCTCCCATTTAAGCACACAGCCTACCTCAAGGCTCCTCACCTCCATTCCTTCTGCAACAGTCCCTCTACCTCAAGAATTTAATTCCTGTGGAAGCTCTTTCCAATTCCAGGCAAATTTTCCTAATCCCATAGTCCATTTTACACCTTCATCTAGCTGCTGGCATTGTACTCTTGGCAAATGCAGGTTTTCTTCTTGTCTACCTGTCTCTTCAGAGGCATATCCCTGACTTCTGTTTCTAAGAGGGATTGACAATAGCTTAATAAATATCCTTAATGGTTTCTGAAGGAAGACAAAAGGGAAAAAACCTCTAACCTATGATAGCTTAAAATTTTGAGCAGAAATCAAAATATTGTGTGAGGACAAAATAGTCCTGTCCTGAAATGCTGTCTTGGCCCATTTCTTCCTTATTAAATGAGTTCTCTGGCCTCAGGGAAGGTTTATTAAGTATTAAACAAGTAGTTACCAGAGTTACTAGGCCAGATGTAATGATTTCTTTTTTAATCACAACCCAGAGATGTGAAGTGCTCTCTTTTAGTTTCTCTAGTTTCCAAATGGCTGCTTTCATTCTTGCATTGATACCACCCTTTTATGGAGTAGTCCTGACTGCATTCTATTAGTAAAGAGTATGTTCATATTTTCAACAGAATTGCAAATCTTTAGCTTGATGGTTATGTTGCTTTTTCCTTTCTCTGGCCAATTTTGAGAATATAGGTTTTAACACTTCCTTTTATTTCCTTCATTTTCTGAGATACTAATTTATTTCTATTAGATTCTGATACAAGTTGAATTTCTGTTTCAAGTGATTTACATTACTTCTACTTATATGTTAAAGTCATTCAGCTTTAAAATAACTTAAATAGCCTATAACGAAAGTATTCTTCATTTTAACAGTCCTACAAAAAGTAGTTTTGTATTTCTGAGGTTAGCAAAAGGGTTTTCTAAACCACTGCCAGATGCCTAATGTTTTTCGATTATTATAAACATTCTGAACTCACATGGCTTTTTATGTTACTATAGAGTAATAAAGTCATTCAATTCCACATTCATTCATAAAATAGCTCACTATTCATGTAGCAATAACATCAGTGTATCAGTATATTAGAATTTTCTATTTGGACATAAAATGCAAACCAAAACCACCAAAAAATGTGTTTATACCCTACTAAGCATGTAAGAATAAATACTTTTTTTTCTTTGAGAGGAAATGTGGGTTTGTTGTAAGCAGACTGTTTGGCGGGGGGGGGGGAGAGTGTTCTGAATGGAGAAGGGATGAGAAGGGAGACAAAATGTTCATTGACAAGAATTCACAGATCTACACTCACTTCATTCGCAGTTAAAAAGAAGAGAAAAATAACAGTAGCTGTATATTCGAAAACTGTTGTCTGTTCAACTCCAATCAGTAATCCATAGCTAGGCTTTGGTATCCTTTTAATAAGCTCAATTTACAAATCCATCAGTTATTTGAAATACAAGAATAATCAATTGAAATATTTAATGCTGAGAATAATCTGCTCCTCCAAATGTTTAGAACAAGATTGTATGAAGTATTTCAGAAAAAAGGCATGATAAAATACCACTTTACTGTCTAGAGCATGGAGGTTCTACAAACTATTTTCTCTGAAGAAAGAGGTATTGTCCCTTAATCTTGCTTAGGAAAAAGTTCAATTTCCTTAAAAATTTTCTGAACGTGAGAAACAACAGTTATATATTTTGCATTGCTCTCACTGTGCTGAACTACATTTTCTATGATATTTCACTGTCTCTTTTGCTAAGCTGTCATAGTGCATCATGGGAATCATTGTCAGATTTCATCATGGTTCATGTAGTCTAAGACTAGTCTGTAAAGAAGAACGAAACTCTATGTATCTAAACTACAAGTTTTCAGGTTTGGGATACTGGGTTTTTTATATATTTAAATATTTATATATATATTAAAAATTTGACATTTTATGGGTTAAAATTAGATTTTAAAGATTAGAGTTTAAAAAAACCCGTTTCTTTAGGCATCATCTCACTTTGTTGAGAAAATCAATATAAAAATTAATTCCCCATCTGCAAAGCAGTGAGACATTTACCTTATTTTCTAAAATTGACACCAAGTGTCAAAACAGAATAGAATTGAGTCACTTTAGTGTTTTTATTGTATTTCACTTGTTACAGCACCATTTTCTGGTAAGAATTTCCAGCTTATAGTAAAAGGAGAGGGGGATTGATTAATACCAGGGTGTTTTGATAAGTGAGAGAAGTGTATGTGCTTTATCAGATTGCAAACAAAACATTTTATTACTTCATGGGTATGACTTCAATATGGTATATGAAGATTCAATAATAAAAAAAGATCGAGAAAGAGCAACTGTTGTAAATTTGATTATAAGGCACAAAATTAGTCCCTTATGCCTGCTTTGAGTATGCTGGTAACCTATTCCTGAAATAGGGCCACAGACCAGGAGATAAGGAACACAGGCTTTTACTGCCGTGCAGAATCCTTCACTCCTTCAGATCCAAACTATTCCTTCTCTGGAAAGAATTAGAACCTGTTTCTGGAATGTTGGATGGGTTTGGCCCATTTTTTCGTAATTACTTTTCGGTAAGTATTAGATTTTCTCTTCCCCTTCCTGCCCAATTGCTCTTCTTCTCAGTAGTTTATTTATCTGTAACCTTATTCTGAAATAACCCCTCCTGTTACTGGAACATTCTCTCAACTTCCCATTAATAATAAGGCTTTCTTGTAATTTCTGGAGAGTTTGTTCAGGTATTCATATAGACTGGGAAAGAGATTTCATTTGAACTCTCCTGGTTAGTACTGAGTGATAGATTGAAAGTGTCTAATTAAACTTTGCTTTGGGTTTACCTCTAAAGTTCTACCACAAAAAAAACCCACCCTTTAAGTGGGTACCTGAAGATTCAGGGAGGGGAGGGGATGTCAGGGGTGGCCAGATATGATGCTGACCACATTGTTCTTCTGTGCTGCTGACCAGAGAAACTGTTGTGACAACTGTGTTAGTTCAGTGTACCCATGGAACAGACCTTTAATTATTACTATTATTTTCCATATTTTTATTGGTGTATCTCAGAGTACTGTCACCCGTTGAGAAAGTTAAATACAAAGCTTGCAGTTATGTTCTTCGTTGAGGAATGAGCATGAGGAATACCACGCCACACACCTTTAGGTTTATTTGGCTCCCATTCACGTAGACTCTTAAACACTGAGAGAAGAACTTACTAATTCTACGATGGCTGCTGTTTTGGTTAACATGCAGGTCAGCAAACTAGGAATTGCCTGAGGTAAAACAGGTTTGTTGCTGAATGAAAAAAAGCAGGCTTTCTTTTTGTGTTCAAGCACTGATACAACAGCAGTAAAGGAGTCTTTAGCCTGTCCTTTGCCATTAACACTAGCTGATGAAATACTGGTATGAAGCCTCCTGCAGAATGGGTTTTGGAATCTTTATGCTGCCCTTATGAACTGTCACAGCTTCAGACTATTTGTGGAGGAGGGACACACAGAAACACATAGTATATACACAAACTGACAAGTTGCTTAGATGTATCTTTTGAAAAGAGAAAACCTGTAATGCACCAAGGGACAAAATACTTAAATCCTGGGCAAGCTTTTAATAGCACAAGTCATCACTGAAGAATAACCTGAACAATAGGTCAACTTGGCTTGAATTAAGAAACTATGATTCAACTATAGGGGTCATGAGAGTTGCTTTCTCTGTGGACTAAGCAGAGATTTGGCTACAGAAGAACCAGTGATGGGTAGATTATACTGGCAATAACTTCTAATGTAATTTGCCTTGCATTTTCCATTTATTTCTTCATAATTACCATGTATTTTCTTGAATCAGGAAGCTGAGTCAGTCATAAAAAGTGAAGTAAGTGACAAGATTACCCAGAAAACTAGTGGCTTGTTTAACATAGCAAAAATAAAGTGTGAGAGGTTTTGGATTGTTACCTGCAGAGATAAACGTGGAAAAGAGCAAAGGTAGTTCAGTAAAAGGAGGAGCTTGAGATATGGACAACGTTTCATGAAATGGACACGGAGGTGTTTAAATTAGAAATAAGAAGAAAGTAAAGTACGCTTGAAGTACACTAAGTCAGTAAGGTTATCAGGATAACCTTCTAATGGGAAGAGCACAGGGCAAACAACCTAAATCATTTTAAGATAAAAATTGATACATTTGTGAACAGGTGGCATATGACAAGGTTGCAAGAAAATTAGCACAAAGTTCTCTACTAGTTGTGTGTACCAAAGAGAATAACCTTTCTCTTATACTTAGCACCAGGAACTGGGCTTCTGACTCTTAGTTTAGGGCTATTTCCTTTAGTGTCAAGTGTATTGCTATTAGGTTATGCCATAGAAACAACCGTTGACTTCTTGTGGGGTTTTTTGCTGTTACAAAAAATGCAATTAGAATTGAATCAGACCAAAGGAAAAAAAAAAAAGAAATTTAAAAAGAAGAGAAATAGGGAGAACTGATCAGAACTTGTAATAATCAGCTGTAAAACTGAAAAACAAATATATTGAAAATAGTAGAAAAATTAAACCCCTTAGTCCCAGCATACACTTGTAAAATTTCAGTAAATTTAAGCAGAAACAGATCGAGACATTTGGATTTCTGTTAAGAGTGATGTACTTCAGTATACCTGCAAGCTATTTTGAATTGCTGACAGGAATATTAACATTCATTATCTTCCAGTTTATAATCAAAGAACCAAATGGGTGTACTGCATTAACCTGAGAGAGAGTACATTGATTGTGGAGATTTAGGACGATTACAAGGTATTTAAAACATTAGAAATATTGAAGCTTTTGTTATTAGAGCAGAATTGTGACAAGATACGCCAGCTCACAGCTATAGAATTACTTTTTAATGTAAAGTAATGTTAAATAGATTCTATTTTGCAAGAGAAGAGCCTGAGGAAAGAAAGCAATTTACAAATAGAAGGCTGTGTCTTATTTATTATTTCTCATTTCTCAATATATGCTAAGAATTTAGGATATCAAAAAGACCTGGAGCTGGTGAACTAACTTTACATCTGTTGAAAACATGTTCAGGACTAAAATCTAATTGAAAATCATGTTCCATGATTTTATAAAATAGTTATATGACTTACTTTCTCTTATAATTTGTTTGCAGTCTGGTTTGTGTTTTACAGCCCAGTTGTGTGGTGTTTTTCACCAAACTACAAGGGTTGTACTGTTATTTTTCTATGAGATAAAATGAGTTCAAGGAGTTCATTGGCAGTGTGAAGCAATGGATTACTAAGTAATTCTTTTCTGTATAAAATATTCAGACCGGGTTATGTCTACCTCAGTAGGTACTGTGTAGAAGATCTGATGATAGAATTATTTTCTATTGGTTTCTTTCTCTCTGAATTATCATGACATACGCTCAAAGTAAAGGCATGGAACAAAGAAAAAGCTGTGTTTTCTCTCACTGATAACACTGTGGGCTAAATACTGGACTGAGTGCTGGCTTCACGCTAGAGCTTCATGCTTCACCTATGCTGGACAAAACTATTTTCTAGCAGTCCAGAAAATAAAGTTATTTTGAATAAAGTTATATCCAGAAAATAAAGTTATAAACACAAAACATAAAGTTTGTGTTTCCCACACAATGTTCAGCAGGTCCTGTGAAGTCAGTTGTTCCCCAGTAACTTAACCCAGGATGAATAAAAAGAGCTGCAAAGAGGAAGAAAAAATGGCAGGGGAAAGCCAGGGATTTTGCCCCATATAAAAGGATATTCACAGAAATGGGAGTATTTTGCTTATGTAGAGCTTTCTTGGAAGGACCTTGGAAGAAAAGCAGACTTGTCACTTGAAAGAGATGATGGCCATATGGATGAGTGAGAATCAAAGGACATCTGCAGCAACTGGAAGTATTTTTTTTTTTTTTAAATAAATCTTATACTTAGGACAAGGAAGTTTAACTGTAGTGAATATATTCTGTACAGATATTCAGGGGAAATATTTAATAGGGAAGGTAGAGATCAGAAATTCACCTGAGGGAAATAATAACCACTTATTTTAAGCACAGCCTGGTGAACTGTTTACAAATGTCATGTGTCCCAAAGTGACATAATAACAAGCAGCATTGTCAAATGACCCAGTGAGTGCTCTGAAGTACAATCATTTTTTGTACATGTATAAACAGCAAGGTTCAAAACGGTTGAATTGCAAACATTTTTATTTATAACGTGTATCACAAAAAATGGCCTGGTTTGTTTTGGATTAGATTGATTGGGAGAATGCCATGAAACACCACTTGGAATAATATTTTATTACTTATGATGCATACACTCTGTCCTCTATATCTGTTTAAAGAGACCATTATATTTTAACACAACAGTTTACAAATATGCGTTGTACACATAAATGGAATCATGTTTGAAGTATATTTTAATAAAGCCAGATTTGGGTCTGTGCAAGTAAACTGCTGAGGAAAAGAATGCTTACAATTTTCTTTATGTGAGAATCTTTACTGTGACAGTTCTGTCCATTAGGAGCAATAATGGATTAGAATATTCAGATGGGAAAAGATTAACTCTGTCTGTGTCCTCTGTCTGTACTGTTGTGTAACCTTGTTTCTGGCTTATGTCAATACAGTTGTTAGCCAGACCAAATCACCTCTATTTGCTCATGTTTCATTACCATATAGGTATTACAACCTTCATCCACACCACTGCTTCTGTGCTGTAAGAATATGAGATCTGGATTTTAAGGACTATCTCCGATTTCTTATTTTCAAAGCAGGTTATGTCTTTCTAAAAACAGCATTATGCATATTGTTGGATAATTTGTCCATCCTTTATGTCTCTAAGTAATCATAGAATCATAGAATCATTAAGGTTGGAAAAGACCTCTCAGATCATCGAGTCCAACCGTCAACCCAACACCACCATGCCCACTAAACCATGTCCCTAAGCGCCTCATCTACATGTCTTTTAAATACTTCCAGGGATGGGGACTCAACCACTTCCCTGGGCAGCCTGTTCCAATGTTTAATCACTCTTTCAGTAAAGAAATTTTTCCTCACGTCCAATCTAAACCTCCCCTGGCACAACTTATAGAATCATAGAATCATTGAGGTTGGAAAAGACCTCTAAGATCATCGAGTCCAACCGTCAACCCAACACCACCATGCCCACTAAACCATGTCCCTAAGTGCCTCATCTACACGTCTTTTAAATACCTCCAGGGATGGGGACTCCACCACTTCCCTGGGCAGCCTGTTCCAATGTTTAACCACTCTTTCAGTAAAGACATTTTTCCTTACATCCAATCTAAACCTCCCCTGCCGCAACTTGAGGCCATTTCCTCTTGTCTATCACTTGTTACTTCGGAGAAAAGACCAACACCCACCTCGCTACAACCTCCTTTCAGGTAGTTGTAGAGAGCGATGAGGTCTCCCCTCAGCCTCCTTTTCTTCAGGCTAAACAACCCCAGTTCCCTCAGCCGCTCCTCAGAAGACTTGTTCTCCAGACCCCTCACCAGCCTCGTTGCCCTTCTCTGGACACGCTCCAGCACCTCAATGTCCTTCTTGCAGTGAGGGGCCCAAAACTGAACACAGTAGTCGAGGTGCGGCCTCACCAGGGCCGAGTACAGGGGCACGATCACTTCCCTACTCCTGCTGGCCACACTATTTCTGATACAGGCCAGGATGCCATTGGCCTTCTTGGCCACCTGGGCACACTGCCAGCTCATGTTCAGCTGGCTGTCAACCAGCACCCCCAGGTCCTTTTCCGCCAGGCAGCTTTCCAGCCACTCTTCCCCAAGCCTGTAGCGCTGCATGGGGTTGTTGTGGCCCAAGTGCAGGACCCGGCACTTGGCCTTGTTGAACCTCATACAGTTGGCCTGGGCCAATCAATCCAGCCTGTCCAGGTCCCTCTGCAGAGACTTCCTACCCTCGAGCAGATCAACACTCCCGCCCAGCTTGGTGTCATCTGCAAACTTACTGAGGGTGCACTCAATCCCCTCATCCAGATCATTGATAAAGATATTAAACAAGACCGGCCCCAGAACTGAGCCCTGGGGAACACCGCTCGTGACCGGCCGCCAACTGGATTGAACTCCATTCACCACAACTCTCTGGGCCCGGCCGTCCAGCCAGTTTTTGACCCAGCGCAGAGTCCACCTGTCTAAGCCGTGAGCCGCCAGCTTCTCTAGGAGAATGCTGTGGGAGACGGTGTCAAAGGCCTTACTGAAGTCCAGGTAGACCACATCCACAGCCTTTCCCTCATCCACTAGGCGGGTCACCTGGTCATAGAAGGAGATCAGGTTGGTCAAGCAGGACCTGCCTCTCATGAACCCGTGCTGGCTAGGCCGGATCCCCTGGTTGTCCCGCTCATGCCTTGTGAGCGCCCTCAAGATGAACCGCTCCATCATCTTCCCCGGCACCGAGGTCAGGCTGACAGGCCTGCAGTTCCCCGGATCCTCCTCCCGGCCCTTCTTGTAGATGGGCGTCACATTGGCAAGCCTCCAGTCATCCGGGACCTCCCCCGTTAACCAGGACTGCTGATAAATGATGGAGAGTGGCTTGGCGAGCACCTCCGCCAGCTCCCTCAGCACTCTCGGGTGGATCCCATCCGGCCCCATAGACTTGTGAGTGTCCAGGTGGCATAGCAGGTCATTGACTGCTTCCTCTTGGATTACGGGGGGTTCATCCTGCTCGCCGTCCCCGTCTTCCAGCTCGGGGGGCCAAGTACCCTGAGGATAACTGGTCTGCCTGTTAAAGACTGAGGCAAAGAAGGCATTGAGTACCTCAGCCTTTTCCTCATCCTCGGTGACAATGTTCCCCCCCGCATCCAATAAAGGATGGAGATTCTCCTTGGCTCTCTTCTTGTCATTAATATATTTGTAAAAACTTTTTTTGTTGTCTTTAATGACAGCGGCCAGATTGCGTTCTAGCTGGGCTTTTGCCTTTCTCATTTCGTCTCTGCACGACCTAACGAGATCCTTGTACTCTTCTTGAGTCGCCTGCCCCTTCTTCCACAAGTGGTAAACTCTCCTTTTTTTCCTGAGTCCCAGCAAGACCTTCCCGTTCACCCAGGCCGGGTTTTCCCGGCCATTTCCTCTTGTCCTATCGCTTGTTACTTGGGAGAAGAGACCGACACCCACCTTGCTACAACCTCCTTTCAGGTGGTTGTAGAGCGCCATAAGGTCTCCCCTGAACCTCCTTTTCTTCAGGCTAAACAACCCCAGTTCCCTCAGCCGCTCCTCAGAAGACTTGTTCTCCAGACCCCTCACCAGCCTCGTTGCCCTTCTCTGGACACGCTCCAGCACCTCAATGTCCTTCTTGTAGTGAGGGGCCCAAAACTGAACACAGTAGTCGAGGTGCAGCCTCACCAGGGCCGAGTACAGGGGCACGATCACTTCCCTACTCCTGCTGGCCACACGATTTCTGATACAGGCCAGGATGCCGTTGGCCTTCTTGGCCGCCTGGGCACACTGCCAGCTCATGTGCAGCCGGCTGTCAACCAGCACCCCCAGGTCCTTTTCCGACAGGCAGCTTTCCAGCCACTCTTCCCCAAGCCTGTAGCGCTGCATGGGGTTGTTGTGGCTGAAGTGCAGGACCCGGCACTTGGCCTTGTTGAACCTCATACAGTTGGCCTCAGCCCATCGATCCAGCCTGTCCAGGTCCCTCTGCAGAGACTTCCTACCCTCGAGCAGATCAACACTCCCGCCCAACTTGGTGTCGTCTGCAAACTTACTGAGGGTGCACTCGATCCCCTCATCCAGATCATTGATAAAGATATTGAACAAGACCGGCCCCAGAACTGAGCCCTGGGGAACACCACTCGTGACCGGCCGCCAACTGGATGTAACTCCATTCACCACAACTCTCTGGGCCTCGCCGTCCAGCCAGTTTTTGACCCAGCGCAGAGTACACCTGTCTAAGCCGTGAGCCGCCAGCTTCTCGAGGAGAATGCTGTGGGAGACGGTGCCAAAGGCCTTACTGAAGTCCAGGTAGACCACATCCACAGCCTTTCCCTCATCCACTAGGCGGGTCACCTGGTCATAGAAGGAGATCGGGTTGGTCAAGCAGGACCTGCCTCTCATGAACCCGTGCTGGCTAGGCCGGATCCCCTGGTTGTCCCGCTCATGTCTTGTGAGCGCCCTCAAGATGAACCGCTCCATCATCTTCCCTGGTACCGAGGTCAGGCTGACAGGCCTGTAGTTCCCCGGATCCTCCTTCCGGCCCTTCTTGTAGATGGGCGTCACATTGGCAAGCCTCCAGTCGTCCGGGACCTCCCCCGTTAACCAGGACTGCTGATAAATGATGGAGAGTGGCTTGGCAAGCTCCTCCGCCAGCTCCCTCAGCACTCTCGGGTGGATCCCATCCGGCCCCATAGACTTGTGAGTGTCCAGGTGGCATAGCAGGTCGTTAACTGCTTCCTCTTGGATTATGGGGGGGTTTATCCTGCTCGCCGTCCCTGTCTTCCAGCTCAGGGGGGTGAATACCCTGAGGATAGCTGGTCTGACTATTAAGGACTGAGGCAAAGAAGGCATTAAGTACCTCAGCCTTTTCCTCATCCTTGGTGACAATGTTCCCCCCCAAATGACAATATTTTAGAAACTATGACATGGTCTTCTCCTGGATCTGCAAGTACCTGACTTCTGTCTCTTGTTACTAACTAACTGGGCCATGATTTTGTTAGATAAGCCTCTCCTGACTGTAGATCATTTGTTTGTGCTGGGGATAGATGAAGTTTTTTTGGTTTTTTTGGCCTTCTGAAACATGGAAAACTAGTGAGCTCAGGAACTGAGAAATCTAAAGTAGCTTATGTAGATGGGATAGAGGCTATAACTACTGCTGAAACATAATCACTACAGTCACATAGATTTAGTTCTTCATGATAAAACTGTATTATTCATAGAAATTTTAGCGTACACAACTATACTAGGAAAGCCTAAATCACTCTTGTTGTCATAGAACACGGAGCTTTACTTTGACCAGTTGGATCATGGGAAAGAAAATACGATTGCCATTGCACCTTTTGTGCATTCTGAAGACTGAAGACAATGTAAAAATGTCTCCAAAAATCACTGAGGATCAAATAGGTGCATTCACATGAATTTTGCTTACCAAATTCAAATAAGCATATTTGAAATTAGAGGCAAGTTTTTCATAGGACGTTGTCAGGTTTTCTAAGGAACATACATCAGCAGTAATACAAGCTCAAGGGAGAGAAAGTGTTATTTAATATGGCATGTGTGCATGCATCTTAGCTATGCAGGAGGATGTGAGGTAATAACTGACTGCAAATGCTTGTTTTCCTTCCTTGATTATGTTTAATGATAGAACCAGCTGTATTAATTTTTTTATACTTTGTATATTTAGTTAGGAAATAGGTAGAATGCTTGGGAGGACAGAACTGTTCTGGCTTTTATGAATATTGTTCCTTGTTTATACTCTGGTCTATATAGGATATAGATTTTCATGATTTGTACATTGTTTTTCCCATTACCATTTTTAAGCGAGTATTTCTGTCCTTGTGAGTCTTGACCCTTGGGAAACTCAAAATTTAATCATTAAATTGATTTGGTCTTTTGATACTTTCATAAAACCTTCTTGCACAAACATGTCTATGTAATTCCATGCAAGAAATATGACAGCAATCATGACTGCCTGCAAAAATAACAGCTGATTACACTAACAAGTATCATGAGAAAACAAAAATTGTGTATTCAGAAGAGCTGCTTGCTAATGATTGTTGCAAATTTTCATGCTTTTGTGTTTTTGTGCTTTTTGAACATAATTGGAGACACCAGCTGAAAAATTTAAATAGACAGAAGGATAAGCAGCTTCCATTCCTTAAAATAACTCTTAGTGTAATCACATTTGTTGCCTGTGGTGCTCCACTTTTTTTTCCCTTCCCCTTCCACTGGATGCACCACATGTTCTACATGATTACTTTACAGATGAAAAGAACACATAGGGCATGGTGACCATAACAGTAAAAACAGTTGCATTTGACATGGGCATTGTATTTCTGTTCAAAAGCAATTACGGAACTCTGGTTTAGCTTGTTCTGTAATAGGTGGTCTGTCATAGTTGGTTTTTACAGGAGGTGGAGAAGAGAGCTCCTACAAAGAGTGTGAATAGCAATTCTGCCTTACCATGATGCTTCAAACTATAAAGAAAATGACACAATGAACATGTGATTTTATTATCAAGAACTACAGAATATGTGTCAAATTGGCTCTACATCTATGACAGAGAAGCAGAACTGTGGTTAAATGAGGTTTGATCAGATTTTGAGTGTTGCCTTAGGAGTGTCTCATGGTTCTTCTTTTGCATTGATGTTCTTCAATTTTGTTAGATCAGGACTTCCTTTTTATTCTCTATCCCCATAATTCACTTTTCTGAGGCTTATAGGTGCTCTGCAGAGCTCATGAGTCAGGGGGTTTATCACCTCATTTTATCACATCTCCTGCAGACAGCCAACAGTCACTTGATGTTTCCTACTACTTGTTTCAGACTTCAGACCATTTTAGTGTGGTTTTCTTATTATCACTGAATTGGATCAAATGCAAGTATCTAATTCTTTATTGCAAGGTCAACTTTTTCTTTTTTCATTTCTTTGTCTTTGGCAATTTTCCTGACTGGGTTTTGGGGGGATCTAAAATGCTGTCTGAATAACAATTCCTCCCACTGATTATGTAAAACAGATTGCAACTGGTGATGTGCTGTGAAAGATTTTAGGAAAAACTGTCTTCATTTTAGCCTTGTGGTACTGCTGCATAAGCTGTTTGATCTGTGGAGGCTAGTTGGTTGACCAATCCAACATATAGCTGATATAGTTCTTCATTGTCTAGATAAAATTATGGTGTGAGAACATGTCCTCCAGATGTTCCTCTCTCTAGGTGCCTGCTGTGAATATTCCTGTTACTTGACAACTTGACAGAGCAGGGCTTAGTTATGTTTTCAGAGCCGAGGGCAGCACAGAGTGAAATGAATAGATAAAATAGTATAAAGTACTATGCATTTTACAAACTGAATGGCTGGATGCCCATGGGAGCCTTGTTACTTCCAGCAATATTTCAGAACGATCCACAGAATCGTAAAGTTGTGAAAACCCTAATGTAATCTGCAGAAATTCAATAAACAAATACAAGGAGATACTAAACCACGAGTTCAGAAAAAGAGTCTATGTTATTGATACTGGAAAGAACCCAGCAAAGGCCCATGAAGATGATTAAGGGACTGGAGCATCTTTCCTATGAGTAAAGGCTGAGAGGGCTGGGACTACTTAGCCTGGAGAAGAGAAGGCTCAGGGGGAATCTCATCAATGTGTATAAATACCTGAAGAAAGGTTGCAAAGAAGGCACAGCCAGACTCTTGTCAGTGGTGCCCAGTGACAGGATAAGAAGCAATGGGCACAAACTGAAAAACAGGAGGGTCCCTCTGAACATCAGGAAACATTATTTTACTTTGAGGGTGACTGAGCACTGGCACAGGTTTCCCAGAGAAGCTGTGGAAACTCTCTCCTTGGAGATATTCAAAAGATGTCTGGTAATGGTCTTGAACAAGTGGTGCTAGGTGGCCCTGCTTGAGCAAGGGCGTTGAACCATATGACCTCAAGAGGTCCCTTTCAACCTCAACCATTCTGTGATTTTTTGATTCTACTTCTAAATTATTTTTTCATGAATCATTCATTCAGTATCAATATGCATATATTGTCAATGCCTGTGAACTTCTATTTTGCTTTTTCTTTGTGAATCTCAGCAGACAGATGATAGGCATTGATTGATCTAGCTCACAATTCCTTTTAGAGTTTTTTTAAGTATCCTGATAAAGAGTTGAAACACCACAAGGTAGAAACTGAGGGATTTACACGTCAGTACGCAGTATATTTGTTAGAGCTCGGTGCACGTGCCCTGACCCTCCGTCTGTGCTGTAACCACAAAGAGATGATCTATTATCATGATTGCTTTTCCTTTCAAACTAGCAACATAACAGGCTGACATTCTCCTCTTCCCTTCCCTTTCTTTCTTCAGTCTGTTGAACTTTATAAGGTACAGACCAGTACAAATGTTGCTATTTTATGAGCAGAGGTATTTTTAAACTATTATTTAACTATTTATTTTAAACTATGTCATTTCTTATAGTGTCAAGGTGCTAGAGGGAGGCTACCACATTTTTCATTTCCTTTCTCCCAGTCTCAGAGATAGGGGAGATATAAATAGAATTTTTGACTTGTTTTCATGGCAGCTTTAGGTTGTATCTCCAAATGACCTTTTCTGTTATTCATTTGTTCATTATTTTTCCCCACCGCTACTTAAAAGGGAACCCCCACAGTTTTTTCATCTCCATGTACATCTGATGGGAGTTGGAGCATTTTTATTTCAGGCAGATGTTACCTTTCTGTCATTACACAAAATCACTCAAAGTGTTTACCTCCCAAAATTTGTTGACAAGAGCAGTATACTTAACTAACTGTGTTTTCCATATCAGTACTGGTAGCTATATGGTCTACAATATGTTTGAAGTCATGGCCCTTGCAGAAGACATGATTGTGTCACAGGATGCATCTGGTACAAAGGCTGCAGTGAACACAGTCTTTGACATTTCCTTTTTGTCCCTAATTGACTGGTAGTCTTTAGAGCAGCCAAAGGCAGCCCCTAAAAACAAGGCAGCAGTGAGTGATGTTTATGTGGCTGCTGCTGAAGCTTCAGAGATTCTCCTCAATGAACGTTTTACTTTCTGATCTTTATGTGTTTTTAGGGAAGATATTCCCTTCAGATGGAATGAAAATGTCTTTGACACATAAAGGTTTCTCTCTCACATAACTACACTTGTGTTTCTTCATTCTTTGCAATGAGCAAAACTGTGGACAGCTGTACAGAATTTCAGTGTCTACTGAATTTACCAGTGTCTCTTGCTCTTTTTGCAAAGTCCTTTGTATGTGTTACCAACAGGAAAGAAAAGAGTGCTGCCAGTAACTGCTGCCTTTTATCTGAGAGGCTTCATAGAACTTCCACAAAACGTTGGCTCTCTCGAGGGGCAGCTTTGACTTCTGGCAAAGTGACTATAGTACAATATAGTGGCATTTGAACTCCACTGTACAGAAGGTGTGAGGAAAACTAATGTGTAGTTTATAAAAGTAAGGCTGTTCTTTATCGTTTTCCCTTTCCTTAGTTATTGGCCTTGTTCCTGAACTATAAGATGAAAAAACAAATGTATAAATTCATCTCAAGGAGAAAAGTATGTTGCTGTTGCAGTTCAAGTTTTTGCATTGTGCCAGCAAAAAAGTGTGTCATATAAATATAGAGATGTCAGTGTTAAAAAGGTGATGTGATACACCTACAAAGATCTTTCTGATTTTTCATAAACAGAAGTTGAGGGATGCAAGCCAGACTAAAACTTTTACAGAAGAAAAAAGTTAAATTATTTTTTCTTGTAGGGAAATACAAGAATTACAAACAAACGATAATGCATACTTGCTATCATAGAAGAGCCAATGTTGTTAAACTGATTTTTTTATGTATAAAAATACATTTTGAGGCAAATTATAACAATTTTTGAGCTGTACCATCTGCAGCATGCAGTCCAGGTGTTAGAAAATAAATATGTGATGGAGTCATTTGTACTCCAAGTAGGAAAAAGGTTCATAAAACAATGTCCACAAGAGAAGCGATGGTCTTCAGTGCTGCCAGAATCAGCAGTATTTATTACACAGGGCAAAATAGATGGAGTTATCCTGTTGGCTATATAAGATGTGTATCTTATTTAGGGTTAAATATTTGTCCTCATAGATATTGCCATATTACAGCAGGAGAACTTGGTAGTGCTGTAGTTCCAGCCAGTAACAATTCTATGGTCAACAGATTAATTCACCTTCAGTGTTGCCAGGGCTACACACTGGCACTAACTACAGCTTTTGTCCCCAAGGGAAAGGCTTGCTAAAAGTTTTTTTTATTTTTTTAATAATGCATAAAATTTAGTCAAATCCTTCCTATAACTTGAAGGAAATGAAAGGAGAGAAAAGACTAAAAAGTACAAATGAAATAAGCCACATGTTGGCAAAACTGAAAAATAAAGCTTTGGGAAAATGAGACGTTGAAGATGGAAATTCAGACTTCTGCATTTACATTTTAAGAAACATTCTGTCAGACTGACCGTTTAAAGAAAGTTCTCTTGAGTGAATGGAACCTGGAAAGAGTCTGCTCCACTGGCAACCCGACATTAGCACTTAGAGACTATGAAGTCTTACTCTAACTGTTATATATGCCCATAAGCTGTAAGCCATTATATGCCTAGGGAGGGCATATAATCCTTACATTAATTACCAAAGCAAGTAAGTAGTCCTGAAATTCCACAAGACTGACAAAAACAGAATGAATGTAAATAGCTACAAAAAATTAAGGTAAAGGAAATACACTTGCATCTTAAGGCATCTTTTCCAACTCATATATTGGATTCAGAGATAATTAATGCAATAGGAAAACTCCTGCTGTAAAATGGTAATACTGTAGTGAGAAACAGCATCCATTCAAATCAGGTTTTAACACATTAATTTTTTCATTCTGTTACTACTATAATCTTTACGGATCCCAGTGTGAAATTTCAGTGTCAGGTCTTGTCCTATTTTATGCCACTTGTTTGCATACGCATCTGGAAAAGGCACTGTCACACCCTCTAACTTGCTGATTTCGTCAAGCAGTGTTCTGTGTTCACTGCTCTGAAGCCACATGCTCTTTTCTCTCCAGAAGAGAGAAACCTTATGCAATTCCCTTTTAGTAACTGAGTACCACTGGGTAAATTAGATTATTTCATATTGTCTCACTCAATAATCTCTCTTTAAAAACTCCTGATTTGTCTCTTCTTTTTTGTTTAAGTCACAAGATTTTGCCTCTGCTGCCATGCAAACTAAGGGTGGGATTTATCTGTTAAATTACATCTGTTAATGTACAGTGTGAACACCTAGTCTATTCCCTTCATAATAAGTAGAATAGATGCTTATAAGGTGTAATTCATACAATCTCTTTTAGATTACTCTTTTAGAATAAAATGCAGTGCCTTCTAGCAATACCAGTTTTTCTCCATTGACTCTAGAAAGAGTATAGACACTAGCTGTAATGTAGGTGTTGGAACTTAGGCAAGATGAGTTCCATCTTTATTTCAAATATAATATATGCTAATACACATACATACATGCATGTATCTTCTAAAATGAAAAAAAAAAAAAAAAATCCTTTCTTCCAGTTTGCTGTCAAATCAGAAACGGAGCCTTTGGTTGCATATACAACTGAACCCCATGTGCAAGTATTCATTATCATTAATGACTACATTGCAAGTAACCGTTATCTATTTCTGTCTTTCCTTGTATCCAGTACGAAATGAATAGTCTTGAAGTTAGAGAATGAAAGAATGTTTTCTTTAAGACATTCTCTTCATTCCACAATGATTTTCTTTAAGAACTGTAAAATGTAATTAAAAGATTTATTTGGTCATTGAACTTTCCAAGATGGTGAAATTTCATATCTTATCAGAAGAAAAAGGATGCTCAAAGAACGGAAGATAATAAGGTGTTTCTGGTTTTGTTTATGCAATTTTGGTCTGGACATGAAGGGTTACTCTGTAGAACTTCTAGTTTGTTTTCTCTTTCATTTTCTTTGCAATGTCATTTAGCTTTAGTAGCTACCCTAATGATTCTGTTCCTTTAATATTTTACTAATGCATATGGTACTGTGTTCATTTAGTTTAATATCATTTCTGATAGCCTTTCATACAATTATTTTGCCGTTGATTATGCCCCAAACCTCTCTATTGTGGTTAATGTCACTGATGTCTTTCATAAGACATTTTGCAAGAAGTACTTTATTTGAAAATATTCTGACCAGAATGTATTCTATTTCAATGGCAGGATTACTTCTGGTTTCTTACATGCATCCTATGTCTTTCCACTGTTGCAACTTTGCAAATCAATGTTTCATTTCTTATTTGTATTCAGCATTGTTATCTGCACATACTAGAAACCCACATTTAAATCACTGCCATATAATGTAAAAATACTGTTATTCAGCATAACATAATGGCAATTTTTTGCTTTTAGGTATTAAGTCATATGTAAAAAAAAAAGCCCAAAAATATTTCTATAAATGGTGTAAAAGAAAAAAAATTAATCTTTGCTATCCCATCAGAGGCATGTCAGGTCTGGATCTTTCATTGTTTCTGAGATTTTAGTTTCCAACTATTCTGTGTACAAACTAACCTGTCTGTTTAAAAGCTTGGACAATTAAAATCCTCTTCACAAAAGATCCTGAGGATTGATTCAACAACCGCATCATTAAATACACATGTCTACGCACATACTTACAAAAATTCTCAGTAATTTTTTCATATCTATATCATGCTACAAATATCAGTGTTTACTAAGATTTATTGATTTTTAAATATTTAAATATTAGAAAACTTTCTTTACTGTAGGCTTTA
Organism: Aptenodytes patagonicus; assembly: GCF_965638725.1. Lineage (NCBI taxonomy): Eukaryota > Metazoa > Chordata > Aves > Sphenisciformes > Spheniscidae > Aptenodytes > Aptenodytes patagonicus. The sequence continues at coordinate 46,528,315 of NC_134950.1, read as the reverse complement.
TAAAAGTTTGGTAACTCTGGGTATATAATAGGAAACAAAGATGCTTCCGTAGGCAAAATTTCTGTACAGAGAACTGCTTGAGAATAAGTCTTACTGATAGTGCTGTGACACTTCTGTTTAATTTCTTTTTTAAATAGCACTCTTAGAAGCCAACGTGGAAATTTACCTTCTATTCACCAATCCTCTGCAATTTCTTAAGCTACTTCCCATAGCTGAATCAGGAAGGATTTAGAAACAAGACCACAACTTTGGTTTTCAAAGGGCTGCTTGTTTGTACCTATGTTATCTAATTAGCAGGGACATTGTCCATGGTTTGTTTTTTCCACCCCCTCCCCATTCTGCTACTACTTCGTATACATAATTTGTTTGAATAGTGGTTGATTGGAAGACTGTCACTGTGTGAATCAGAATACCTGGCTCTTGTGTCAGCCTACAAGAAACAGAAACTGTGTCCTCTATTCCACTCCTTGATTTTTTTTTTTTTAATATAGCATTGTGCAATTCTTCTACCAAAGTATAGTACAAAATAATATTTCGGTTCCAATGTTCTAAGTGCTTTGTTTTCATATATTTAAGATAAGACTTGTTGTAAGCTCTCTATTAGCTATCTATTGGTTATCCATGGGAAGTCTCCAACAAGAGTCCTTTTTGATCCTTAGCATCCTTCATTCCTTGGTACTGGAAAGATGTGACAGTAAATATGCTTCTACAGCACTTCAATTCTTGGAGTCTCCTATTTATTTTTCTTTGCTGTCTATGGCAAACAACTTGTTGCAACAACTGATGGAAACCCTGAGAGCCTTGAGGATGTAGAAGCATTTTTTATGCTGGATTTTTGTTAGCTGGGCTCATTGTTGGCTCTGGGGCCATAAGCCTGTGGCTCCAGTGTGACTGTTTCCCCAGTCATCGCATGGCAAACTGCTTTCTCTCTGAAGAGAGTAAGTGGAGTAGTCTGGTCGTCTGGGCTGCGTGTGTGCTGTCTTCCTTAAGATGACGTTTTTCACAACATACTATCTATTGCTTGGTTTCCTTTACCCTGGTCTGGGGGGATTTCCTGGTGTTTTATTTCTGACAGCATTTCTTAATCCTTGTGCTCCCTAGCCATTTCTTGTCAAAAGGATTGAAACTCCCTTTATCTCTCTTATAATCATTGTGAGATTGGAAAAGAGTATTGTACATGAGCTGGCGGGGGGAGAACATAAGAGGCACTCTCTTACTGACTGCCAAGCTCCGTTTTCCTCTTGACTTGGTGATTTACATCCTTTATGAAAAAAATCCTAAAGATGCTCCAGGTAGTGGGCAGCTTAGAAAAAACTAATTTTTCTTTGGCAATGCATGACATTGTTTTTAATAAACTACTGATCAATTTATAGGAGTAGCAATAGGGGCAATTCTTTCAGTTGCCATCTCATTACACTGTGCAGTGTGCACTGTTGCACTGTATCCATTGCAATATTACACTTTCCCAAGGGGCCTAAATTACTTTATTTCCTAAAAGTAAAAGATCATTTTGAAAATATATGTTCTAAGTTTCATCATGACTTCTAAAATTGCAGCATTGTCACAGAAAAGCAATCAGACTTCATATTTCCCTGATTACATCAAAGCAATGCTTCCTCATGGGAAATGTAGCTTATTGCTAAACTTTTAGTTTGTCATTGTTAGGTAATACCTTACCTATTTCTGGAATTTGTTGGATCAGAGACTATTTGTATATTTAATTGCTCTGGAAAAACATCCTTGCTTTTAGACAAAGAATCAGGCAGTTATTTGAGGACAAAAATTTTCAGAAATTCTCCTTTCTTGCCTCTTTCTGGAACAGCCAGAGAGTTGCTGGCTCCCAACACTCACCAGCTTTGAAAGAACTACCAACTTTATATATAGGGCTCGTTTTCAGCAGGAAAAATAATCTGAGTCAATTAGCATTAAGTAAAGCAGAAAAAGTAATGCGGGTACCTGTAACAATAAAGAATACACAGTTAGTCTTTTCCAGTCTTTGGTTCCTAAATCCTAGTGAAGACGAAATAGTTTCCACTTCCAATGTGGTCATCATGGCTGAAGGGAATCACAGGATCTGCAATGAATTGCTGAATCATGATGAAATTGCAAATCATAAAATGAGCCTTGGTCTCTGAACTGACAACAGTCCCTGAGAGGAACCTATCCTCGGGCCTGTGTCTGAGGACTGCTCGTTATCCTCCATGGGGCTGAGGAAAATTCACACCATGAGCAGAGTGAGAAATGCACATAACGGAGGTATAACTGTACATATATTTATAAGGAAGTCATGACTTCCTGTGTTATTTGCAACATCACTGTATCTCTAGCCACAGTCTTTTGGGAGTGTTTATCTTCCAGATTGTATTTTCTTCCAGGACGACACAGAAGACTGAAGGTACCATCAGAGCCCCCTAAGGGCCAGTGGCTGCCTAAGGGATGGGGAGCCAAGAGTCCAGTGCCATAACACCTCAGCCAGGAGCAGGGCAGCTGGGGGGGGCCAGCCCCAGGCACCGGGCACCTCCCTTGGGATGGACTGAGGTTGGGCCAGGACATGGCCCCGCTTGGCAGGGCCCATGGCTGGGCAGGGCTGTGGGGAGCTGGAGACCAGCACTTCTGCAGCATTGCTGGGGCAGGGACTGATGGCTCTGGGGGCTGCAATGGGGGGGAGCCCCAGGAGGGCTGGGCAGGGACAAGAAGGCCAGTCTTTCATAAATTTGGTCTAATCTCTTTGTAAACCTGATCGGTTTGGATTATCTCTGTCATGAGTTTAATTAGGCTGTATCTCTCCAAAGTGAGGGGGACCTACAACTTACTAAAACTTTCTGTGGTTTCCAGGAAAGGGGCTGTGAATTATTCCGTGTCTTGACAAAACCTTAATTTGTTTCTTTGATTATTTGGAGTTGTTACAGGCTTTTATAGGTTTCACAGTACAAGGAGTATTAATTAAATATTAAGTGATGTAACTCCAATAATATTTGGCAAATTCAGTCTCAATTCTCTCCTCATTCCTCTCTGTCTAGCAGCAGTGATGAGGTTCCATTGGTATCAGCGGAGAAGTTGTGTCACTCATGGAATTATTCATGGCAGTGTAATGTCTCACTGTCTGGATTTTAGCAGTAATTGTGCTACCATAAATAACATATGTGTCTTTGTTACAGTAAGCTAATGATATGGCCAATTAAAGCTGAACTTGTGTCAAATAATAAAGTGATTACTTATGGTCAGTAAGGTACTTGTTCTACTTAATTCATTACACAATTAGCAAGATACATTCTTCTCTAAATTTCTTATACTGAATCAGGTAACAGTTACTGGCAACAGCTAGAGAGTAGTCTAGGTTATTGCCTGAGTCACAACTTAATATGTGGTACAGAAGAAATAGGAGGAAAAGCATCACTGCAAAGTTTGTGGTATCTCAAATGTTCTGTTTCTCATACTGTTGAATGCAGTATTTTATTATTTCCTCATGAAAACAGTTTTGCAGTCATAACCAACCAACAACAACAAAAACCACTAGAAAAACATACGGTGCATTTAAAAAGCCTTTTAAAATTTGTATTTTCACATCCTCTCTGAAATTTCTACCTGCTTGTTAATGATGCCTGTACCTGCAATGTATTTTGTTAGCTCTTTCTTTATTATAAGGGAGCTAAATCCTTGTGCACTGTATTAGGTACAAAGACATTGTGCACCTAAAGGCTTATTCAAAACAGAAATGCCATGAAATGTTATAAATATGCATTAATTGCCTGCATTACAGTACAGGGAAACCCCATAAAGCAGAAGAGGCCATAGAAACATGGAATCATTTTAAATTTAGGAAGTGGGTTTACTAAACTGGTAACACATATACAAAAGAACTGTAGCTCTATAAGCTCTCTAGTACATGTGTGTGTATATATATGTATTCTAAATATAAAAAATGTATCCGTAAAGTATCCTTGTAGCAATGTTATGATTTTATGAAATGCCTGTGCATTGCTTATTAGATTTACTAATAAAGGCTTATGTGTGTCATGATAATGTCTCTCACTGCTGTCGACATAATGTTTTCTTCTTGCCAGTTAAAGATTTCATGCTTAGTTAATTTTTATAATAGCTACGATAAAAATGACAAGGTTTTTAAATCAATGTTTTAATCATAATACCTTTGGCAAAATGTCATTGGGAACACTTTCACTTACGAAACAGAAATGTGAAGTGTTTTTTTCTACACATCCTCACTCTAAATTGAATTCAAAGAAAGTTTTAAAGTCTTTGTACTGCCTTACCTCTAATCTTGGAAGCAAGTATGACTTCACAGAAAAGATTCTTTACTATTGGTAGTACAAAGACGGGTCCCAGAGTGTTTTAAAAGGTGCTCTATTACAATTTTGTGGGAGGTAGTCTTGTTCTAAATAATGTTTGTCAAGGTTTTTTACTTCTCTGCAATTGCTGTTGAGGTCTCATGGTTACTCAGACTCTGTGAACATTAAACATCTTTCTGGATGTATTTGTTCATGATTCTAGGCTTCCAGAATGAAAGGATAGATCATAAACCAAAGCTAATATACTTTTCTGCTTTTATTTTTCTATGCCTAGCAACAATGAGCTGAGGATATAAGCAACAGTTTCCCCATTGGTTAGGAGAATGCTTGTTTGAAAATTAACAGTTGGGCAATTAAGTTTGGCAAATGCGGTAAGCAGAGCAGGAGTTAGCATCACGACTACGAATGAGAGATATTGGATAAAACAGGGCATACCACTGAGGACGGCAAGTGACCAACAGTAATGCAGCAGAGAAGGAGAAATCAGTGGGGTAAGGCAAAAGAACTGACATAGTCGGTGGTGGACTGGGAAAATGATTTTTGCATCGGCATTCTGAATTAAAATGATTTGGGCAAAAGGTATGAATGAGAAGGCAGCAGTCCAAGATTTCACAAAAGAGAAGATATAGGTGTTCAAATTTTATTTAAATCACTACAGGCAGCTGTATTAAATAGAAAGCTCGGCAGAATAGAACACTTAACATGGATCTTCAATCACTGTCCTGTACCTCATGAGAGTATAAATTTCATCAAAATTCATGAGGTAATTGCTTGTTCTTTTAGTATATTTGTTGATAGTTTTTTGCGTTTTTAGGAGAAATCTGTACCTAATTAAGCACTTTGGATTTAAATACATAGTACTAGAATAAAAATACAGCATTTCTCATTATAAAAACTAGTTCTGAAGCTGCATATTTTGTAACAACAACAGTGTGACTGACAAGGAAGCTGTATCACAGGAGAAATTGCTTGTTTTGTTTACATTATCGATGTGCATTAGAAAACATTGGTCCAGTATGCCTGTCCATTTTCACTCAACACCTGAATGGAAATTTTATTACTCCTGGCAACTTAAAATAGATGGTTAAGGACCTGAAACACACACACATATATATATATATAAAATTGGTGAATGAAACTCTGTGAAAGGTCAAATCTTGACTGGATAATGCTTTCTGAAATACTGCAGGGGAAAGAACCATCAATAAAAGAACCACCCTGACAAAAGTTATAAGCACATTTCTCTTAACCTTCAGTGGAAGTGTTACTGAAATATTTAGTGGCAGAGATGATCCTTTCACACCAGCAGCTGTCTGATAGATCTCTTTTATCTGATCTTGAAACATCAACTGGTAACAGATTCTGAAATGAAATGGAGTAGTCATAAAAGCCTCTTACAGCAAGATCTCTTGAAAACACCTCTACTCGCTCAAGTTGAGCAATCATGAGTAAACACAGTAAGTAGCACAATTTGTATCCATGATCCTTCCCAAAAGGAAAGTTTAACACTCGTATATATATTTGCATAGATCAATCAATTAAACCTGGTAATACCCACTTGTGATACTTCTTTCCATCATCAGATATTTCATTTAGAGATTCAAACGTGTGTTTTACAACCCAGAGGCTGGCAATCAATATTGCTAGGACAAAAGCTGTTTTTTTATGGTATTGTAATTGCTAAAAATGTACATGAACAGTTTCATGCCATTTTTCCCAGGACTGCTAAAGGAAAACTACACTAAATAGAAAAGTATTCTTTCTGAAACCCTGTTTTAGTTTCCATTAATGTCTGCAAAAGACACTCTCTCTTTGGAGCCCAGCAAGAGTACTAGAATGTAGTTGGTAATTCTGCCCTCAGCCCCCAAATACATTTTTGTAGCATTTCAGGCATGGAAATGTATTCAGCTTACTCTTGAGCAACACGCTCTCATTTGGCATCAACAGCCAAACCTGATGCTTCATCTGTTCAGGTGTGGAATACAGGCTAAAAAATCAGAGTGTTTCCTTGGCTTCTTGCTGAATGAGAGCTTCCAGTTTCTGTTACCCTTTTTTTTTGGTATCTTTGAAGGCCAGTGAAATGTGTACAGTGTTTGCTAACAGAAATAGAACAACTTTATTGATACAAAGCCTTACCATAGTGGCATAAATAGATGACAAAGATGTAAAAAACACTTTTCCGTTTTACTTTACACAGTTTTCATGGCAAGATTGGATCTATTTGATTTATGGTTGAGATTGTCAGTTGCAGAATCTGGAGGATACTGTGACTAAACTCTCTAAAAGACTATGCAAATATGACTGAAAATGAGGACAACTCTAAAGATTTCAGGTAAAAAAATATTATGGCTTTAAAGATGATTCCAAACCTGGTATCATTACTGTGCTTTCCTCATAATTTCTTTGTTTTCTTTTTTTTCTGGTCCATCTGTCTGCTGCCAGGACCCCTACAGAGGCATTATTCAAAGCTTCAAAAGATTTGCACTTGCAAACTAAGTCTAGCATCTGCATTTGCAGTGAAGGATACTTTTTTCAGCTGGACTTTCACGGTTCAGCATCAGTCAGTTTCTAATTATGTAGCGAGATAAACCAATCTTGCCTTAAAAGAGAGTCCTGTTAGGGCTAAACCCACTTTTGGGTGGCATTTGCTTAGTGGTTGGGGTTTTTGTCTTTTTTTTTCCCCTTATACATGTCCAGAATTAAGGTAAATTTGTATTATTTTGAAATTTCTTAATTGAGGATTTTGGGAAGACAGATAATTTAATAAAGTGGAAGCCATTAAAATACCAAAGGAATGAGAATCCTAGAAATAATAAAGATCAGCAGTCCCCAGAATGCTTTTAGGGAGGTCTAGACATTCATGGGCATGAAAGGTGACAGAAATTTACAGTCTCTTTCTGATACACATATTTATGACTATTTACCAGTCACCATGTATGGTGACTGTTTACCAGCCACCATTTTAAAAAGGTTACTATTCTCCTTGGAAATTGTGGACTAAACACATATATGTAAAATAAGGGATAATGTATTAAGTACTTCTCATGGCCTGACAGTCCATAAAAGCTAGATCTTACATTTGGACAGAATTATGGGTGACTTTTAAAAACAATCATCCCACAAATAATATTTAAGTCACTAGCATGGGCTTTTAAATATCAGAATATATGATTCAGTTGAAAAAATAAAAGTTACAATTCTAATACAAAGGGAAGATATAAAAGAAGACTGGATCTATTCAATGAATGGAAGAGGAAACTGGTTCTCACACTTGGAACTCCTTTCTTGCCACTTTTCCCTCCACATGGATCCTGCTGAGAGGTGGGAATTGTGCCATTTCTATATTTCTTGTGTTTCCATTAATCACCTTGCTTCCATGTTCTTTTGATAAATGAGGATTCTATCGATGCTGTATTCCTATTACTTAGCTAACTCCCTTGTTCTTATCTTTTTGAAACTTTTGAAATGAAACTTTATGAATATCTGATTTCTGCTTCATATGAGAGAATTACAGCAAGAACCATCAGTTTTCTCTTCAGCCTAAAATATGCCCAGGTCTGCCTATGCAAGACTGAGTTCTTTAACTGTCAGCACTGAGTGGCTGTGTATTGTGAGAGATGCTCTCAGACTAGGATGCTTTTTCCCTCCATTGCATCTTGTTCATTCCATTGTTCGCTTTTACAGTTTTTCTACACACTGTAACAGTGAGTCAGTGTCTACTAAAGAACAGAAGTTCTTCTGGTAACTTCTGTTTTTTTAATAAAGTAGGAAGCTGTCTATAACACATTCTTTATCACTGCTCCTGTCTCAAAAAAGTCTATAAAAGAGGGTATCCTGAACCATTTTGCCAAGTGGAGATGCAGAAGCTTTGCAGTCTTACAGAAGCTTTGAAGTATTACAGTGTTCAGTCAAAACAACAGTATATTCTTCTGCTCAGGAAATTTAGAATACCTTCTTTTCTCAATCTCTTCAAAGCTGTGAAGTAGAAAATATACTTAGACATTCTTTAAAATACTTGTGTTGACTTTGTGCAACCTGTACAGCAGAGATGTTTCATAGAAATAAGAACAGTACTGACATAATGAATTAAAGACAGGAGACCATCCTTTGCATAGCCAATAATGAAGAATCATATACTTAGCAATCTAAAGCTTCTTTCACATCCTCAGGTTATGTGACACATAGAAAATCAGTGAAACATATATCATTACCAAATTGTGAAAAATGTTAACAACACAGAAAAAATACAACAAACTGTTTAGAGCTAACCTCATAGGTTAGGCTATGGTGGACCAGACATAATTTTACAGCAAAACCATAGTCACCGTCATTTAGAAAGCTTCTACAGAATGGCAATTTATGGATTTGATATATGAAATAAAAAGTCAACTAGGTCCAATTAAGCTGAAGAACATTCAGTATGTCTGTGGGGGGAAAAAAAAATCAAAACAAAAATATTGCAGTTGTAACGATTCAACCAGGGAGGACAAAACATGGGGGAGAGGAGGGTGTTGGAATTTAATACATTCATAATCTACCTTGCAGCCGTGCAAACCAAAATTGTTTTGTCTATGTATTCTACACAAATATTTGCTTATTGAAACTACCTGAAATACTCACAATAGTATATTAAAATCACTAGAGTGAGCAAAAATACAAAGATGTTGATGCAATTTCATTATCATACAGACATTATTTGGAAGAAAAAAGGCAGGCTTTCCACATTTAAGCTAACGGTCCTCTCTAATAGCAGGGAAAATGGGACTGCAAAGCTACTGATATAGCCATTGCAAATAGGTACTTGCTGTATAGCTCAGACTCTCTCTGATACAGTAGGTGCCAGTGTATATTGCTGAAGGATTAATCATAATATTTATGTATAATTGTTAGTGGAAAACATATCATGCCAGATCTGACAGCATGAGAGAAGTGAGGCTGCTGCAGTTCCATGCCCCCAGGTTCAACCAGTAGCGAGGCTGAAGATGCATTCCTGGTAGGCACATGCACACAGATACACCATGTATATACATGTATACATATGTACATGACTGGCCACATAGATCACAGGCAGACACTCAGGGCACTCATGGGAACACAGATAGCACCAATGGCCTCATCCTGCTCCCCTCTCTGGCTGAGCAGGGTGGAGGTCCACTAGTGAGAATCTGTATAATATACGTGTACATACAGGGGTGTGTATATATATACACACACGCGCGTATGCACACATGTATTATATACATATGTATATAATATATATACGTATGTACCGTGTGGATGCCTCCAGGAGCTGGGCTCAGACACTGCAGCAGTCTGCCCAGCAGCTGCCCCTGGATCCCAGTATCCTCAGTTGCTGGCACCTGGGCATACAAGCCCCTGAGATTTCACCCCCACTCCAGCTGCTGGTACAGACCATCTCACTGGTCTGTACCAGTGCACATACACGTGCACACATGCGTGTGCGCACACACACAGACATCCCATAACCAACCCATAGCTGGTTCTTTACATTAAATTTACAGTCCTAAGCCACATCAGGATACTACAGTCTGCTGACTAAGTGGCAAAGATAAAAGGTGTCTTGATATGTTGCAAATAGTTTTAAAACTACTGAAATTATTGCTGGAGACAAATGAGCTAATGCTTTCCAAAAACAAAAAAGTAATTAAAACCAGTTGTTCAGAACGTTTGGTTATGTTGCTTATCCTCTTCTTAAAAGTCTGAATAATGACACATACCATTGTAAATTTAACAGAAATTTCCTTTAACAGTCATTCTGGCTGCATTCATATTCCCATTATCTTGATCTGTGTTCTTTATATTTTCATACAAACTTTCCTTACTTGTATTGCTGTTGCAGTAGACGAATGCCTTGTGATGGCTTCTGTTGCATAGCTGCAGTTTCTTATTAATGAAAATATAAACTATTCTCAGTCCACATAGACATCTATTTTGTTAACTTGAAGAGCGCTGAAATTCCAGTTTGCCAAAAAAACTTAAATGCAGATTGTGTGTTTCACAAACAGGCATAATGGTTGCATTTCTGCAAGGGGAAGGGCTTGCAGGTTGGAGATCGATTGCTTTCATCGTGCTTGCTTGCTCTGGACAGGGAGCTGGAAGGACACAGGGTGACTTATCTCCTGTAGATCTTTCAGACATTGCAACTCTGTAGGCTGCCATGTTAGGTAAGATGGAAACCTGAACCCAGAGTTTCACTCTCAGTCCTTTTTCATCGTTCCTTGACCAGAGGAAAAATGCTGTATAGCTGCATGGCACTCTAATCCTCTTCTTCTCATAACATCTGTGCAGCATCATGAGGATGGACTGGGGACTCAGAAAGTTTAGATTTGAGACACAACTAAAGTGACTGGTTATCTCCCCCTTCTCCCCAGACATTTCCTGACAGGATATATAGGTTCTCAAATCCTTTGACGCACTTCCAGCCAATCAATCACCCAAACCTTTCCTCTTTGACCTCTATTCAGGTCCTACCTTTTTATTTCTTTTATTGGCATAGTTCATACCAGACACCATCTAGCCGTTGAAGTTGTAACGTGAACTCCTTCCTGCAATAATCACAAAGGTATCAGTGTCCTGGCTCACTCATCCATATTAGCTGTGAGTTCAAAACCAGCTTGGATTGTATTAATATGATATGACAGCCAAAATGAGCAAAACCAATCAATCATATAGACAAGTCTCACGGTGCTGGAAGCATATGCTATATGCTATATAGAATAGGTATTCCAGTCTCTTCTTGGTTTTGATTAGGGATTGAATGTATGCAGGCAAGTTCTTTAATACTGCATTTCTGTTTATTCTGTTGAAGCCAGATTGATTATTCTGTAATTCTGCATATAGCTTAGAAGTAAGAACAGACATAAAAGAATGTCATGCAAGTGGGGAGCAGTGTAGTATTCTGCTGCTCAAAAGGAAGAAGTAGGGGGCAATCAGCCCTGAGAGGAAAGCAGTTTGTCTCAGTGAAGAAGGAAGCATTTCCTGCACTTTTTAGTGGAATGCCTTGCATTTTACCTCTGTTCCTTTCAGTCTCCCTATGTAGGCTGTGTGTACTGAGAGTGGTGCTGTTTCTGCACGTGCTGCCTAGAATAAAAACCATAATTCTGCCTTGCCATTACGCAGGTAATACACACACACACACACACGAGGGAAGTCATCTTTGTGTGCTGAATTAGGAGCCTGAATCCTTCATTCCACTCTTTCTCCACCCAGATTGCCAGGGCAGAAGGGAACTGCAGCCTCATCCTTACTTTGTGAAACCAGTACACTGAATTGCTTCTGTGACCTAAGGGATGATCTGAGGCCCCGCCAATCCTTACAAATAAATCAACATGCAAGAGCTGCCTTAATCTGTACAGCTACTGCTTATTTCCTTTATTTTCATCTTTTTCACTGTGCTCATATTTCCTACCAACAGAAATTCCCTCCACAGATTAATACTATTACAGCATACTTAAGCTGTTGCACTGAACACCTGCAATCTGTTGTCAGCCCAAAGTGTTTCCTGGTATGCAGTAAGATATTGGAAAACACGCAATACTTGAACCTTGAAAAGCACAAGGACCATGTCACAGGTACTTTTACATGAAGTCCAGAGCCTGCATAGTATTTCTGTAGAGAGAAGTGAATTTTTGTATGTTCAACCAAAAGCTTTAATGTATTTACCTGATCAGCAGAAAAAATTGAAGCATATATCCTGTCTGACCACTCACAATCAACCACTACAGAGTTTAGATATTCATTAGCTGAAAAAAGAAGTAAAAGAAATTGAAAAAAACCTGCCAAAATGTTTAATAATAGAAATACAGCAAACTACATGCTGCTAACATTTTTCTTATATTTGCATTGTCACAAAACTGTATGTGCAATCTTGTTTTCATTTAAAGAAATATGGATGTATTTGGTCTCATGATGTTACTGGGAAGCTGTATGAACAGATGCCTTGGAACATTATGTTGCTATGGAGGAAATTCAGCAATAAAAAAATAGAAGCTATCCTGTAACAAACAGAAAACATGTTTTGTCTGCATTCAAGTCCCGAACACTAGTGAATATTGGAGATGACCATGCTTGTATGCAAGCCTAAGTTTGTCTTTGCCAATATGAAGATCATAACTTCTTTTGTGAGTGTGCTGGGCTGGTCAAGGGTGTCATATTTATAATATGATATTGGCTCAGATATAGGTGATTTCATTATGCTTTATCTTCTCCAATTTTTTGTAATTGTTAGTGATGCTAGCGATTGTTATTTTCCATCTCAATATGATGTATTCTTTCCTGTAATTTGTTTTCCCTTTCCACTTTCCTTCCTTTCCCATTCCCCCCTCTGTTTTGCTTTGCTTTCTGTGCTGAAAAACAACATTGTAGATTCAACATTCAAACATGGATTCAGTATTTAAACATATACCAAGTGTAAAATGAGATGGTCAAACAATCCACTGTGCAATCTTCTTCTTTTCCAGGAATAGAAAACTGGCAATGATGCTCAATTCTTGAGAACCAATTTCTCAAGAAAAAGCAGTGAACAAATTATCTTCCTCAATATTCTTCTACATACACTCAGTACTTTTCCTATATAGAATGTTGCATATTTCCATACCCTATGTGAATAAGAATACCCACATATTCAAAAATATGTGGAATATCATATCTAAGGTATGAGAGGTTCATGTATATCATAACATCATAACTGATGCTAAGTTCAGTAAATAAAAGTAACTGTTCTCCATGCAGATATTAAAACAAGAAGAGTAAACTTCTGCAGGAAGATGAACTATTATGATTGAAGTTTGAAGCAGTCATTCACAAAAGGACTCACAGTAACTTTCTTATAAGTGTAGCTAAGCTTTCTTCAACTGTTTTGCTCAGTCTGTACGTTCAAAATTAGCCCAAAACCAAAGTTGCAGAAAGTGATTTCTGCATAGTTTATATATAAAACACCTACACTTTTATATATATTAGATGTATGTGGGTATGTATGTCTATCTGTGTGTGTGTGTATATATATGTTAAATTGTGTATGTGTGGGTAGGTGTATATATTCACACTATCAGATTATTCATCATATATATATAAAAATGTAAATATTTAGTGACTAGACATTATTAAATTGTTGAAATAAGTTTACTTGACAGCTGCTTTTCTAATGATTTTTTGCTTTGATTAAACTCTGCTGGAAATCTTCATTAAAAATTTGGGAAAACTTTTCCAAATGCCTGTAGAATTTCAGTCATGATTTTTACTTTGTAGTGAAGTATACTTATCTACAGGAATAAATTAGTCATGACTGCATGGCATTCAGAAAGCTTTGGGCTCTAAAATTGCTTATTTCCACCTGAGGACACAAATGAGCAAGGAATGATGCCAGTAAAGAAATGCATGTTGCAGCTGAGCAGAAATAGATATAAACATGGCTTGTAAGCATTAGCTGTTGAGGCATGCTGCTACACTCCTCAAGCAGAGTGGTTGTTTATCTTCAAGAGGGGGATCTGCAGAGTGGGACTACTTGCCCATGTCAGACACTTCAGAGAACTTTGTAATGGAGTCCTGAGATACCATCCAGCAGACCAACTTTACAGAAAAATATCATTTCAATCATTTTCTGACAATGTCATCTGAGAAGCAGAACTTCCCTTGCTTGCTCAGGAAAAAAATGAACACAAACATTTGAATTCAAATAGTGCCCCATATCTATTAAATATAGAGGTATGTAGTATTTTATATCTCTTCAGTAGCATATTTTCTCTAACTGGGAATTGCAATGCAAATTGCCTAAATATGAACTTATATTTTCTATTCTGTCTTTACAGTTATTTGCAATAAACACAAAATCTACTAGCAAACAAAAATTTTGTAATTAATGATGCATTGCAGCTTTTACTAGTGGAATAAAAACTATAATCATCTGATGAAAACCACCTCCCATGTGAAGCTAATTCATCATTATTTTGAAGAGTCCATGGGGAGAAATCATGCAGAATAGTAGGATGGGAAATCTTAAAATGTTTTCATGATGGAATTTTTTAAAGTCAGTTTTGTCACAGGAACAGGATATGACCACCTCCAAAATAAAGATTGTTTACATTGCCAAGGTCCAGTAATTTCCCCCCACACTTTTTTCTGACCTCCTCTTGCCTTAATCAGGTGCTGGGCTCTGCAACATAAACAGTAGTCTTTTCTTCTTCATGTCATCTTTTAATACAGTCAGTTTTAACACTCCAAATCTCCCTTCATTTATAGATACAATTTATCTAGATATTATTATTATTTATGTAGGTCAATAACCAAATACTCTGTAGATGGACAAAAATGAATTATTTGTGTACATCTGGTACACATTTGCTTAAATATGCTTTTTCTTGACTAACCAAGACTGGGGCTGGGTTGGAGTTTTAAAAAAATTTCCCCCAAAATATTATCAATGAACACAGAATATAAAACAGACCACCTGTGTAAGGAAGGGAAGGGGGATCATTTGAATATTGCTACTTAATAATTCACATTATGGAGATGGCTAAAGAATGAGAGCTGACTTTTGTTTATTGCTGTATAAACACACAGAGGTTACTATCTAAGTGTTAGACAAATAGGATAAGGCAAAATGAGTGAGGAGCACATAGAAAATCCTTCTTCTTATCCTTCACTACATCTTGATTATAATTGACATGGATTTAATAGACTCTTTAACACTATGAAGTGCATGGGAGATGAAAATTTTGAGAAGTCTAATGGATATACAGTAGGTCCTTTTATTATTGCTATTATTATTAATAATTTGTTTATTATTATTTTTAATGCCAGGAACTTAAAGCTATGTTGATAAAGATTCTGAGTATAGACCAAAAAAAGAGGTCACTGTGTGGCAATGGTTCCACATGGAGCTCTCTGACCCATTGTGAGGAAAAAAAAATACTTAGAAGGCCAGGTACCTCGTAATGAATGTATCACTAAATACAAATTAGTTAAATTAAATTTCCATTAAAGTTAACTGTGTGAGACAGCTGCAACTATAAGGTAAAGATAAGTTCAATCGCTTTAGGCATCTTTTAAACAAATGTTTGCAGTGGCTCAGGGTTTTTAATATTGTAAACTTAGGGCCTGCAGCATTAGCTGCTTATAAAAACATTTTGCCTCAAACATCCTATGTGAGATGGTGGCCTTGCATTAAATGTTTCTGGGGAAAGCTTCACCAAAAATGGTTCTGTTTTTTCTGTGAACTGGATCATTTGAGGAAAGTATTACAATTCTCCAGGCACTGGGAAGCTGTAGGGGATTTACACTTTGGACCGAGGATTTGAAACAAACACGATTCAGCTTATGGACTTACTGCTAAAAATATGAGTTCTAAGACTGAAAGAAATTTCCTGCTGTATGTGCTGATCAGCGTTTGACAAGAAAACTTGCAAAACTCCAACCTATACTAAACTTATTCTATTCGGATGGCTCTGGATGAATAGACGCTTTCCTACATTTGGTGCCCCTCATCGCACTCAGAAACTTTCATGACCTAGGAAGAAACAACTTTGAAACAACAAAAGATCTGGTCTCTGCTAGAGTTGATAGGGAAAAAATTATTTGAATGTCGCCACAAAGGATAGGGTTCTATACCTGCATATTATGCTGGAAAAGCCTTCTGTATATCATCACCTGTTTTCTGCAGTTCACAGCCTGTTGGCCTATTTGCAATTGTGGAAATTTTGTATGTTTATAGCTGTGCAAATAAAAATCAGTGTTTAACCTTTTATACACGGCTCAGTGCTTCGAAATACAGATCCTTCAAATGAGTTCTGGCCTAATCTCTCATAGCTAGATCCTTAAACATATTTTGGCAGCAAGCAATGAAATAGAACAATACTTAAATTTCTTCCTTTTAGAAGGACCTGTGCCTTCTGTGCCTTTGGACCTATCTGCAAAATGGATATCATCGTGTTACATCATCTCACAAAAGCACTTGATTGGGAAATATTTTTTTTTTAGCATGATTTAACAACATAGAGAGTAATAAGATCTGAGGCTTGCAAACTGAAGAAGGAGAAAAATCAGTAAAGTCATTATTAACTGAGCACTATCCTTTTGGTGTACTGGACTATGGTGGTTGTGGAATAAAGTTTGCATCCTAATGTTTATGCAGAAGGGAATGAGATCAAGACTGTACTCTGAGTAGTTAATTTAAAAACTGTGTGTTCTCTGAAGTACTATTGTGTGCATATAGCATAGGACGAACTCTGCAGATATGGATAAATACGTGCACTTGGATCAAGCTTCTTTTGTACTGCTACTTGTCATTGCTTACTTGACATACCTAAATGTGGAACAAGAGGAATATTATATAGACAGCTAAAATTACTACAGTAGAAAGTTTACTTGCAGTTGACAAGTGTAGCTTTAAAAATAATGTATTTGAATTCTTGACAGATGAAATAGCTTAGTTTGTGTGAAACCTTACAATCTATATTTTTTTAAAAACCCCAGTTACCATAATATTTTTGAATATGCAGAAATATTTCTTCTTTGTTAAGTAATGAAAAAGATAAAAATTTTGCCCAAGACAAAGTTATGATTAGTTCATTCAAAATTCTTTGATAAAGCAAATGTACTTTTCAAAGAGTTAAGGATAAAATGTATTAAGTGAAAACATTTTTGGCAATAAAATTAATTACACTTTGCTTTGAGTTGTTTAGACTGAAAGAAAATGTGTAAAAAAAAATCTCCTCCCCTTGCCCATTATCTTTCCAGAGTGCAGTCTTTCTTCTGAATTTGCTCTCACTCTAACAAGTTTATCTAACTTGGCAATCTCCTGGTTATACGACATCATTTTTGACAATATTACTTTTAGAAAGGCAGTCAGGATTGGCACGAGGAGCAGACAGCTTGCAGGTAGCCCTAACGTTGATTGAACCTGTGAACAGCGATACGTTTGCAGCTGAGGCCTCTCCAAATGACCATATGGATTTAATGGAGCTGAGCAAGGAGCATGCTTGTCCTTTTTGGCACAGCTGTATGAAGTCACTGTAGATATAACCAGAGGTGGTTTACAACAGTCCTGCCCATACCCTCAGCTACCTCTAATGAGCCAAACCAATTCTAATCTCATAAAACTTAAACCGTTTTTGTCCTTTCATTGATTTTATAAAAACTTTAGAAATCAATCATCAAATTCTGCCTTTACTCAGCTTCCAATATTGAATTAAAATAATAGATTGGTTAATTGAGAGCTTAATGACTAATTTTATCTCTTTCCTTAAGACAACTTAATTCTCCTGGGCTTCCAACAAAGAAGAAATAGCTCTGCTGTAGTAATCTTTTGTTTACATCTTCTAATGTGCTGCCTTTAGAGACAATTCGGACAGTCCAATGTTACTGCTATAAATCCCCACTGTCCTTTTTACTTTCCCACACAAACTTCTCAGAAAAATTAGCATACTAGTAAATTACATACTTAGCATAACAGTGATTAATGTTAACTTTGCTTTCATCATTCTTCTCGATAGACCTATGTCAATCAGGAAAATTTCCTGTCTTGCCTACAGTCTGATAGATACGGAAGGTGAGTCAGGTAAACATTTATATAACTAAAATATATGACTTCTTAAGCCAGAGCATTCTGAGTTTGACCTTTATAGTAGATTTGCTTCAATATATTTAAAATATGTATCTATCTTATTTGCTCTTATATGTAAATGTCTAAAAGCAGATCAAATTATATTTAGCATAAGATTGAAAAGACATGAGATTATTTTTCTATAAAATATTTCCTTTTCTTCTGGCTTTTTGGAGTCTGGCTATTAATATGTGTCAGGGTAGGTCTGGCAGAAACAGGTAAAACTGGTCTTACTACAGAAGAATATATTTTTCCCTTCTATAATTAAAAAAACAGTACAAAGTTCCTTGGCGACAAGGAAACCCAAATAAAACACACATTCTGGATACAGTTAAAATCTGCGGTGATATTTGGAAAAAGCAAGGTGGAATAGCTTAGCCCCCCCCCCCCCTTTTTTTTTTAACCAAGTGCTGAAGAGAGAAGAGCTCTTCCCCGCAAAAGCCAGGTTTTATTAGAACAGAAATAAGCACGAGTAATACTTCTAAGAAGCTCACTTTTAAAATACCTATGAAAAGAGAACTCAAGGTGAAACAGAACAGGAATAAAAGACTTTGTAAATAAATCTCTCCTAGCTGTGCCCTCCTTTTGTGCAGGTTCCTTCTCATGGGCTTGTTCCCAGTCTTACTGACTTCTGAGTTGCAGAAAACTCCAATTCCTTATGTCCCAATGAACTCTTCCTTTCTGTCTGCTTCCTTGCTGGACACAGGAAGACTTCTTCCCTAAGGAGTAAGTGACCACGGGGGGAAGAAGGTAGTTCTCATCTGCTGCTCTATGGAGGGTGCTGCTTGACACAGGTTGCAGGAAGCTGGCTGCCCATCCACACCACTTACGCAATCTGACATGACTCCAAATAAGATAGTAAAATTGTTACTGTTCAAGGTTAAACCGAAAAACTGGTGATTTTCTTTTAAATCATCACAGAAATATTTTCCCTGGAAAAATCCTCTGCTTCTCAAATTTACACCTAACTGAAAGGAAATTTAACAAACAGCTGCAAAGACCAAATCACTTTAGGTGTATTTCTTATAGCTAACTTTGAAGCTGTAGAGAAATTCAGATTAAAATTTTCATTTCCCTGCCATTTGCTTCACTATCTTCAGTACAGCCAAGTCTTGCAGTGGAACATCTATATTAATGTAATTTATATCAAAGGCTATTAGATTATCTTTTTTAAGGATGATGATTTTAACACTTCAAGCAAATTATCAAGGTATTTTAGATGAGAGCCAAATCCTTTACATAATGTTTTTTACAGTAATAGGAGATTGTTGGTATGATTAATTTATGTCTACCCCTGCTTCTATTTCTGCCAGTATTTGAAGATTCAACACAATGTATGATTCTCTGTGACTCTTAGGAGTGCTGCCAAAGAAGATGATGATGTCAATTTGAGGAACTTAATATATCTAGTGCTGTAAAATAGCCTGACAGTCTTTCCCTTTTTCTTCCCTTAGTTTTTCCTCAATAAAACCTTGCAGGAGAAAACAATGATAGCTGACAAAATCCTTGAAGAGAGGATCTTTTCACAATGTGTGGAATTTAAATTTAATTTAAACAAGTGATTTAACTAACTAAATGGAGAACTCTTAGCTGTCATTGATCCTATCATAAACCTACAAATTTAGGATTTTTTTCCCAAGATGCTTGGAAATCCAGCCACATTAGCCACTTTACTGTGACTTTTCATGCAATCATTTCTCCCTCCCTTTGGGTGACACACAGAAAAGGCAATTATAAATCATATCCATGTTTTTCAATGTCTCAAAATTATACTGTTTAGAGCTTCTCTTTATTGCTTACCCAGCTAAATATGATGAATCTCCAAAACATGACTTTATTCACTGTTTTGGTTTTAGATATTCTGAAAATAAATAACTTTGAAGATAATTGTATTGTCTATTTTACTACTAATCTGTAAGTAAAATAGAATAAGATGCATCTACCAGATCATATTTCACTGGAGTGTTTGGAAAGGAAGTTTGCTCCCTATTTTAGTAAAAATAAGCGGTAATGGACTTGTTTCAATCTGTAAGCTTTTTGTGAAAAAACAAGCAATAGCTCATTTACAATTCCTTTCCATTACCAGTTCCTGGACTTCCTCTCTACCAGGAGACTTCTGCAGGCCACTTAAAAATAACACTTTAAAACATATTACATGTAAAAATAATAAATAAAATAATTATTCTTTTTTCAATAAAAAGTAACTCATTGTTTCAGTTTTCTATATTTATTTTAGCAAATTAGTATGCTACTACTTCAAAAAATATAGAACATTTCTGTAAAAGCGTGAGCAATATTTTTTGATGAGCTGCACCATGACAGGAAGTGCCATGCTTTTCTCTCAATAAATACTAAACACAAGAAGAGCTCCAATACTGAACTAGGAGACTAGAGAATAATCTAGCAAAACCAGAGAGGTTTTTTGACAATTTTCACATAAAATCTGTATTTCTGACCTCTTTATATATCGCATATTGCTTTATCACCTACTCTGAAATACTGAAAATCTCAACTCCTTTTTCTGTACGTTTGCTTAGTAGATAAAACTTGATATATAATGTTTCTACCTTGATTATGTATTCTACAGGAGATTATTTGTTTGAAATCACTACTACTTCTAAGGTAGGTTTTTTAAATACCCTGAACTGGCTAGATTTCCTTCACAGAGGTTACTTAGAAGTAACGTAGTTCTGAAAGTCTTTCCCTAAACTGGTTATCCCTCATGGAGAAAAACACTTCTCTTAATTATTATAAAAATCACCAGTGACATCCTACTGCTTCCCTTTTTTGTATTAAAATGTGTTGGACTACAGAACTTAAGAAATGTACTTTCACAAAGGTCACTCTGTAACTTGGATTTTAATTTCCTGTTGTTCATGTTGATCAGTAATTATGAGAATGAATAGGTAAGCTTAAAAGCCTGTGCTAAAACTGTTCGCTTCCTTAGTCTACCTATAAAAAAAAAAAGCAAACAAAAAAAAATAGCAGGAACAAGGGAAGGAAGTTATAAGAACCTTCAAGTTAACAGCTTCTACTCTGGCCTTTCTGTTGTGTACAGGAATAGTTCCATTAACGTTGATTTACAACGATGTAAATAAAATTCTTCCTGACTGTAATCAGGCTCCTTATGCTGACAGCAAAAAATATTTAAAAAGCAAAACAGTGTACTTTCAAAGAAACTATGTTTTTATGATTTTCCTCTACATGCAGTCTGTCTATATAAAACAAAACTTTCTGATTTTGTGTTAGTAATGTTACATACTTTAGTCCTTTACTAAACTGTAAGTCACCATCCAAATCTACTAGAGTAGCTTGGGGATTCCATAGAAATCAATTAGGCAAAATAGGTTTTTGGCATCAGAAAGGCTGTGCTAAAGCAGAAATAGGAATTAAAGGGTAGTAGAAAAAGAAGAGTCTAAGGAGGATATAAATGCGTCATTGTCTTTGACAAAGCTTGATCACCTTTTAATCATTTGACAAGCACAACTTAACTGTCCAGATAATAGCTTTTCTAGCTCATGCAGGTTAACTTTCCCCTGTAAAGGCAGAGCATTAGTGTTTAGCATGCTTCACTTTCTTCAGCCATCAGCATTGATTTGAAAACATTTAATATTGAAGTTGACAGCTTTCAGAGTCAGCGAACTCCATGGCTTTTGTAAAATGTTACTCAAGAACAGATGAAAGCAACACATAGTGTATCTGGAGACTTTTAAAATAATTTTACATATGATACCCTACAGTCATTAATTTGGGTTGTTCTGTAACGTTGTCTCTGAATTGCAAGATCTGTCAGTCATATGCAGGAATAAACCTTAACTCTTCCCAACTGATGTGCAGATAGCAGGGGAGGGAAAATACCACAATAGCATGCAAATAAAAATAAACTTACTGCTTCAAAAATTTGTTTTACCTTTGGGTAGGTCCTTCTTAACTCAGCAGAAATTAAAACCTTAGACTACTGAGGCAAAGCAGTCAGAACAGTAATTTGCTTAGTCACAGAGATCAAAGCAGTAAAGGTAAACACACTGTTAACTTGTTATGGCTTAATCAATCACTGTAAATAGTAAACCCTTGAGTAATAAATTATGTAAATACATTAAATATGTGATGTTCTTCAAGTTCTGTTGCTTAAGTGACAAAAAGTTGTTAGCCTGTGCCTGGAAGAAATGGCAGGTTAAAAACATGGTTGTCACGTACATATTGTAAATTGAATCAATGTCAGTGCAAAATAGCATATGGCAGAAACTCTGGAAGTTCAAATCCGAAAAGCAAAACATATGCATTCATAATTTTTAAATTCCTTTCAGCCTCTCTCTCCTAATACCAGCAGTGATTAGGTTGCTTGCCCAATACCTCAGATATTAGGTAAAGTTTGATTACTTACAAATTAACTCAAGCATGCTTTTAATGAAATTTACACTGTTTTGAGCATTTAGGCTCAACCCATTTGTTCATAGGAAACATCAGTGTCCCCCACACCTTTAGGAAGGACTGGACTCTTCTCTGGTATTATTGATTATCTTACCTTATTGTTACAAACCGCATCTTTAAGTAGCAATGTTAAGTGAAAGTCCGCGGTACAGTGTATGTCTTTACCCCAGTGTGAATCCCACGCATTCTTTATGACAGTGTTTCACTTTGTCACTTCTTACTGTTTTCCTACAATAAAGGTGGTACCTGATGCAATACACTTGTTCTTCATGACCCAGGTTTTTGCCACTTGCTTTTTTCTTTGAAAGAGGACTGCCTCCTTGTCCTGGTTTCGGCAGGGATAGAGTTAATTTCCTTCCTAGTAGCTGGTACAGAGCTGTGTTTTGGATTTAGGGTGAGAACAATGTTGATAACACACCGATGGTTTAGTTGTTGCTAGGTAGTGTTTACACTAGCCAAGGACTTCTCAGCTTCCCGTGCTCTACCGACTGAGAAGGCTGGAGGTGCACAAGAAGCTGGGAGGGGGCACAGCCAGGACAGCTGACCCAAACTGGCCAAAGGGACATTCCATACCATGTGACGTCACGCTCAGTATATAAAGCTGGGGGAAGAAGAAGGAAGGGGGGGACATTCGGAGCAATGGCGTTTGTCTTCCCAAGTAACCGTTACGCGTGATGGAGCCCTGCTTTCCTGGAGATGGCTGAACACCTGCCTGCCAATGGGAAGTAGTGAACGAATTCCTTGTTTTGCTTTGCTTGCGTGCGCGGCTTTTGCTTTACCTATTAAACTGTCTTTATCTCAACCCACGAGTTTTTCTCACTTTTACCCTTCTGATTCTCTCCCCCATCCCACCGGGGGGGAGTGAGCGAGCGGCTGCGTGGTGCTCAGTTGCCGACTGAGATTAAACCACGACACTCCTACAGTCTAGTTAGAATAGCAAACATGCGTGCAAGATACTTCTTTCAGTCTTTGGAGAAAGAGGGGGGGTCATATTCTCTATAATGAAAGAAAGTAACAGACAATCTTAAAAGAACTGTCTTGGCATGATTGTGTTTTAGAATTACCTGTTTGGGAGGGAAAGATGAGGAAATTGTTTCTCAGCACCCTCTTCACTGCTGGATTTTGTCTTAAATCCCCATTCACCTTTTAATATCGCTATATAGGCAGCTACTGTAACTGTTACTTGACTCGTTTGGGCAAGATTGTACATGTATACACATATGCAGTTATTTGTCTCATTGAGGTTTTTGGTTTATAGTCTTTAACTTTTGGTCATTAATCCCCTAACATTTTTTTAACAACTGCAATATAGTTGTTACAACAACATAGAGCAGCCATATATTATACTCTTTTTTGTTCTGAATTATCAAAGTTCCTTGAGTGCAGCTTAGCAATATTTCAGTGCACTGTGTTTATTTTACTTTGTGTAAAGTGTGTTTACTATGTGTATATTTGTACAATAAGTGACGCAGTGCAAAATTTGTGGTTGAACATTATATTCATGAAGGAACAAACATTCAATTTGACCAAAACCATTAGATAAACCCACAATGAAAAATGTGGCTGAAAAAATAAGAAACAAAAATATCTGAAAGGTTTTGCTTCTCAGGAAAAACAAACAAACAAACAATGTTTTAGAACTAGGTTTTTATTCTTACTTGTAAGACATTGAACTGTCTTGCTTTCACTTTTCTGTGGGTTTCATCTTTTCCCCATGTAAATATCTTTGTACTTGCCACACTTAAGATTCAGAGAATAAACTACAGAGCTAGCAAGGTTTATCCTCTACCTGGTTTTACAGTTTCTCTAATAGGAATATGTAGACATAAGATCAAGGATATCTATTCTATACTTGAGGTATATGCATAACTCCTGTAAAGTTTAATAGGAATCATGTGCATACTAAGTGAAAACTACCCCTGTGGGGTAATAAAAAGGAGTTTGGTAAGCTCAGTGGAGAGGGAAAAGTCAGTCCCTTACATTTGAAGAGATCTGAATTATCTGGGAAAAAAAATAAATCTCTCCATTCTTAAAGAATATTGTGAATTTCCACATTAATGAACCCCATGCTTTCCTCCTTTAGCAATGATTTCCTCATAATGGCTTTTCTCTGCAACTTCTCCGAAGGAGGTAATTTGTATTTTGACTTTACATCTACATTCCTACATCACATAAAATAGGGCCATGTATTGTTCAGTGCCATCAATTTTATGTGTCTTCTACTTCTGCGGGGGACTGTTGCTTTCCAGTCTCCAGTAAGTCACTTACCAATATAGCAGCAGTAATAAAAATAATAGATTTTTATTCTATCTTTTCATTCTAGTCTTATCATATGCTATCTTCTACTCTCATATTACATTCTGAAGGCAAACTATTTCACTGAGTACTGTGGTTTAAAATGTTCGACTTCAGCATTTGTCAGAGCTTAAGATTTCATTAAAGAAAACTTGAATTAAAACTTGGAAATAACTTCTAATAAATACAAATGTTGGTATATTCTGGGTCATACGTTGTTTTCCAGTGGAAATATATCATTGGTTTCTTTTACTTCAGGGCTTTTTTTTTTTTTTTTTTTTTTTTCCCAACTGCCTACTAAAGAATAGCTTACAGTAATATGAGAGACACTCTTTTACAAGACGGTTATTTTCTTTTGTCATTCTAGCCTCATATTCTAGATTATTACTGTCTCTTTTTTTAGTATTTTTCTGCATAATTCAACAGTACAGTCTGTAGCTGGTCAACTGTATTTCAGCAAATTTCCAAGGAAAGAGAGCATCCAAATCCCCCTGCTCAGGGATATTTTACAAGAACTAAATTGCAGGCTGTGTTCTGTATGTTAGATTTCAGGGAATGCAGAGCAATGGAGAATGGTGACCGTAAAGTACATCTAAGTTACCTGTTCCCACTCTGCATCAGAGCCTCATGCAGTCAGTGTTGTCCACGCTGCTTTGGACAGTTCACGTGAGAGAACTTCTGCACATGTGTAGCTCTTCCAAGGTTCTCAAGCTGAAACTTCCACATAGCTATTAGCTGCTTGGTTCAACAAAGACACAGGAGATATTTTGTAGATGTTTGGCTGCAGGATAACTATCCTCCTGATGCTGCCCACTTGGGAGAGGCACTGAGGTGTATTTGTAATGTCAATATGTGCCAAGACCCTTGTCCCTTTTCACAAATTGGGCATCTTTTTGTGATGTACTGTTACTGAAGAGATAATAGGAAAGGATACTTAACAGCAATTTGGATTTCTTATGCTAGTGACCTTCTTTGGGAGGGAATAAGTACGTACCTCCCTGGAAGAGAACCAGAGAGAACATATGAATTCAGTAACGTTATCCTGAATTTTTATCCATCCTAAGCTAAACTTTCCATAGTATTTGCTTAGTCTAAGATGAAGAAACCACACAGATTTGAAAGATGATTCCTCAAGGATGCAATCAAGGTACAGACTCAATCCTCATGAGTCAGGCAGCTGAGGACACAGCAGACTACCGTGAAGGTGCAGCAAGGGCAGGCTGCTCCAGAAAGCAAGGTGAGCCAGCAGCTGAGGATGATGAGAAGGCAGGCAAGGATGGTGACACAATTGCCAAGCTCAGTCCCCACAGTTCCCTCACCTGTGCAAGGTGAGCAAGGCAGGTCTGGTGTCGGCACCTGGGTTCAGCCGGGAGTTCAGAGCACCACACAAGTCTGTAGCAGAGAGGCACCAGCACCGCTGTGGCACAGCTTGGCCGGGACAAGGGACAAGTAGCCCAGCTAAACACAGGTCCAAAGCAGGGGGGGTCAGGCCCCACTTCTCTTGGCTCTTTCTCACAAAGCTCTTTCCACAGAGCTGAGGTCACACAGCTGCATCAAAATCTAGACCTAGGCCCAGGCAACCAAACCCCTGGGGGAGTGAAGGAAGAAGAAGTGGCACTCATGGCTTAAAGAGATTTGGATTTTGAAAGTTACAAAAGGATTTAATCTCAATCATGTTGGTAGATACTGAAAACAGAACTAAAGCAAATGTATCTTGTCCTTCAGTCTTTATGCAACTGCATAAGTCCAACTTTATACAACCTGAAGGTGCTGGCAATTTTAGATATTTTGTAGTGCTTGTTACCAAGAGATGGCAATAAATGGTGTGAGGGGGAAGATGTGCAGCTATATTTTTGAAATGCAGAAGGGAGTATATTTTTGTGAAGTCATCTCTGCAAGTCAAGCCTGAAAATTCTTACACAACAAATGGAGAAAGAGGATTTTCAAAATTTAACAAGTTAGTAATTAGAGAGTAAATTAATCTTTTATGAGGAAATCTAGCTTGTCAAATTGTATCATTAGGAGAAAAAGATACATTATTTTTGCATATTTTTCATGCTTCAAATGAATAGGTACAAAGCAATAACAGGGAACAATGAAGCAGAATCTGTAAGTATTCTCACTTTCTACTGTGGAAAGTCGATTTTTTGAGATTTGCAGACAAAGGCAGTTTTAAGTAAAACATTTCTATTTCTGGCTAGGCATAAAGGCTTAACTATGAATCTGTGGATTCTTTCACTCAATTTGTATATCATAAAAAGTGCTAACAGGTGACTGTGTATTTCAGCTAGTAGGTTTTCAGTGGGGGGAGGCAGGGAGGGGGCAAAGGGTTATGGACCTGAAGGTGTGGAGAAGAGAAGAAATCCATTAGGGAATGTAATTTTCTATCCCAGCTGTTTTGTAATTATTGTAATGAGCAAAAAAATCCAAATCATATTACAGTATCTTGCAAATACCTTCTCACGCAAAAAAGTTCAATGTTAACTATACAAGCAGTAGTCCCACAGAAAACATTTGATAACATTTAACAGCAGTTTCAGAAAGACATTACGTATCCTTGCTTTGGCTTCTCTTTTCTGCTGGTTCAGCAACAAACCGGTTATCAGTCAAATAATAACTTTGCTAACTCACACATCCATATAGTCAGGATAAGAGTATATAGGGTAAGAACTTTTTAGGATGGCTCAGCCTAACTTAGCTATATGATGTAAATATTACTGTATTTGTATTTTTCAAAGCTAAGCATCATTCACTGCAGGCAACAAGTAATTAAACTCATCCATTACTCTGTGTTCTTGTTGCTGTGTTTCTGAAACAGCCTCAGCTGAAATGTGTTAATCTCCTAAAGAGGTGCTCAGCTATTATTGATTAAATGATTGCTCTTAGTGTGTTTTAGGGCAAAATCTAATTGAGTAGTTTGAGCTATCTACAGCCCTTGTTTAAATTAAGCAAGTTGAGATATTTGCTTTGTTTTGAACTGGAACCCAGAGAGAGATAGAACGCAGCTGGGAGCATGTAAATTACAGCTGACTGCTGTCATGTCCTCAAAAAAACATGATAATTGAGAAACTTTAATCCCAATCTCCTGTTTCTAAAGGCTACAGTCCAGTCACACAGCATATGATTTGCTGCCTAATTGTGGAGCTTGACTAGAGAATTTTAAACACAAAATATGTTAGGAATTTCATAATGAAATTAATGAAAATACTCATAAAATCTCATGCAAGAAACCAGACCAAACCAAACCATGAAGTATTTGAAAGGGTAATGCTCAGCCTCTCATCAACATAGGAAAAAACCCCAAACAAACCACTTGCTTTAAAATCTTTTTGTTATACCATCATTTTGTATGTGCATGTATTTGTGTAAAGGTATACTCAAACTTTTTTACTATATGTACACAAAATTACCTTCTGTGTAGGTACTTTGTTACTAGTCTTCACATGCCAAACGTGCAATAGCTTTTCTAAATCCAAACGACGTGTGAGTATCTTTTGTAAAATTATTTCTCCAAGTGCTCAGATAAAGGATTTAGAGGAATAGGATGAGTGGTTTGTTTAAAGAAAGACTCTTGCATGTAGCCTTTTGGTGTAACAATCAAAAGATGTCCATCTGGTCCAGGAATCAACTCCTACAATTCTAAAGAGGTTGCTGCTATTGTAGTCAAGACAAAACATATTCTAACCAGGCCTTAAATGTGTTTTGTTGAAGAGATATAATGTTGTTGGTTGAAAATGCCTCAGATGGACACAGTTCCTCAGTCAGCTAAATTCTAAAATGGAAAAAGAAATGTTATACCACACTCAGAAGGACATGCCTTATCGATTTGATCTGCCTGGGATAAGAAGATTGTTAGAAAAATAGTAAAAAAAAGAATAAAAACAAAAAAATAACCCAAACAAACTTGCTCAGTGTAGAAACTATAAATTTAAACTTCCATGTCCTATTTAAATGCAGAATGAAATTTTAATTTCCTGGAAGGAAACCATACTATTTATATGTACTTTGATATTAACATAATGTTACTCTAGAAACTAATAATTAATTGCAAACAGATTGTGAGCTACAGTGAGTTCTTTTATTGGAAAAATTAGGTGCAGCATGTATTGAGGTACATTAAAGATAGTCTGAGAAAGAGAACAATATGAGCTCTTAAATTATGTAAAAGAATGTGTTCTGTTTTGAAGGTTTCCTCTGTGAAATTTAAGAAAAAATTACCAGGTATCTACCATTTAGGTTAGTGCAGTATATCACTCATCATTAGAAGACTGTATTTTGTAGCGCGATTTTATTGAGCCTTTTTCATTAGTTTTCCTTACAGTGGGATTATTCAACTAATCTTCAGCTAATTAACCTCTATTTACCTTTGTAAAGTTCTGTGTGGAACTCATGGCAAGGAGTTGTAGATATTATTTATCTCTAATCACAGAGTATCAGTGGATGAGCTATTGTACAATAAGTATTAGGTGCAAAAGGTATGCTGACTTAAATTAAGAACTATCTCATCAGAAACACTAGTATAAAGTCAAACTTTCAAAAAAGCCTACCCAGAGTTATTAAAAGAAGCAGAATCAAAGAACTAGATTTTTGAAAAAGTCAGTCCTTTATGAACAATCCTGAAACTGTGAACTAGCAAAGCCAGAGGTTTTGGAGCAGTTTAAATCATACCAGTGGGGCTGTATGAAGCCAAATCAGGTGACAGACTGGAAGTATTTTATTTTTCTCTTATTTAGAGATTATGGGCCAGATTCGCTAATCTAGATACGGTCCCTCTGTGCCACTCAGATGGTCATCAGTAGGTGAGATGCAGATACAACTGTAAGATCCAAGACATAGTGCAAACTACTAGTGCCTCCAAGACCCTTGAAGAGGTGGGGTGGTGTAGTGTGCATGCGAGGGGGGGAGTTGCTGCAATGTTTCTCAACCCCTCTTAGCACTGGGAAATCTGTCAGTCAGGTGATAAAGGGTCCATTAAGGATCCTGCAATGCTCTATGAGCAAAGCTACTAAATAAGAGCTCTAAAAGCTTATTAAGGGGAAATCCCCTTATTAAAAGGGATTTCCCATTGAGCTCTGAAAAGAGGCAAGTGTCATGTTACAGTTCATTGGTGACTATTCTTTGCGGCTTAACCGCATTGGACATTGCATTACTCTCTCACCACGAATTCCAGCTGATCAGCTGCTAATGTTTATTCTTGACACTTCAGTAGAATATTCTGTGCCTGAAAACATCTTAGACATAATGTATTACTCTTTTCTTGGACAGGTGTAGTACTACTTCTTCTTTTTTTTTTTTTTTTTTAATAAATATCACTCAAACAACTGCATATGATATGTTCTCTCTGCCCTTCCTGAAATGGACCTGTATGGATTTTTTTTGTGATGGTTCTGAACAGGTAAAAGCTTTTTAGAGCTTCCCAGTATCTCAGTAACCCATCTTTTTGTGTGCTTTTGAATGCTTTTCCCCCCTCCTGTGATGCAGGGGAGGAGGAGGAGAAATGGCAGGAGATGGATTCTGGTTTCAGTGCTATGAAAACTAGGGGCAATTCTCTCCTTGCACAGGCTTCCTTGCACCACTCTGTCGGGAAAGCAGCGGACACTGGTACCAGAGCTGATGTTATTACAACATCAATTATTGCTCCCTAGTTTTTTAATTACCTGTGGCTGCAAATCTTGAGTCTGACTTGATTTTCATCTCACAGCTCTGAAACCCTGTGAGTTACTCTCACTTTCAAGCATTTTTACTTCACCTTGACTGTATTTGGAAGCCATGTTAGCTTGACAAGAAGACATTTTAAAATAATTTTTTTAAAAACCTGCAAAGCCCTGTGGATGTCTAAGAAAGATTTACAATATTGATTTCAACTGGAATTAAACTAAATCGTATTGATATGACCTAGATATAGATCGAATCACAATGTCCATGCAAGGTTTTGTGGTGGTTTAATAATACATTACTAAGCTAATATAAACAGTAAATTCATTTAACTTTAATCATATAAGAAATATGGTTTAAAGCCATATATGCTCTGAAATTTAGATAAGGTGCCTGGATTCTTTATTGGTTTTCAGCTCACGCTTTCCTCAGTCTGTATACCAGCATGTTCCTTAAATTGTCTTCTTTACAAATGAACATTGAGTAAATACTTCACTAACAGGTCTTAGAAATAATTACAGGCAAAGAGGTGATTTAGAAAGGAAGCCATAGTGTAAGAATTCTGGAGAACATGGTAAGAATGTTAAGAAAGTTAATGGTTTTCCAAATAAATTATTTCATAAACCTCTGTAGTTGGAAAATTAATCCCTTTTAGTCGTTTCTCTGTTTCATGGAATTATATTAAATTCTACAGAAAAATCAGCAGCCAGCTGAAAATACTGAATTAAATGGTTCCATTAGGGAAAAAATATCTTAATGATTTACAGTGTTTAACACTTTGTGAAGAATTAACAGCACCTTTAGGTCATTTACAGTTTTAACAGTTCTAAGATTATTTGGCTTTGTTTCACAGTTTTATCTCTAGCTTCCATTTAAAATTAGAAACTTAATTTTTATACATTTTTAAATTAAGCTATTCTTGTTCTAAAATAGTTATCTATGAAGATTCAAACAAACAAACAAACAAACAAAACCCCAAAATTAACATACACTGAATGCTTAACTGGTGTGATTTAAAAAAAAAAAAAAAAAGGAATAAATTTACATGTTAAGAAATCCTTGTGAATGTGAATCCTTATGAGTATTTATAAAAAACAGTATAGGTTGGGTTCCTTAGTCTGGAGTTCACCAAGAACTTCTCATATGGAGAAAGGAGCTCCAATATTGCTGGCAAAGGGGAAAAAAAGTATAATGTGAAACCAGTGAAACAACAGCCTCAGTTTGTTACCGCTAGCTTCATGTAGCTACTGAGGCTGTCGGGATCTATAACTCAGACTTGAGATTAACTTCCTGCATCTGTGGGTTCCCTGCTGCACACCTGGGCACCAGATCTCTAGTGCTTACACTTTTAAGCCCCCCCACTCTGTGGAAAGGGAAGTCCTTGTTCTGGTGAGGCTGCCCAAGCTTTTTATACAATGATTACAAATCTAGAAGATGCAGATCCTTTGGGAAGTCCCTATGTTAGTTCTGCTCCAAGGGAAAGTATAGCTTGTCAGGGAGCTGCCCTGTGCTGTAGGAGTCTTCAGTTTTACTTGTGTTCTTCAGTGCTGCACAGTACAAAACCGGTTCTTTTGGGGTCTCATGTTATAAAACAAGTTCATTATCGTAAGACAGTTGATTTTTCCTTTCCTTAACTTCCAGCCCCATCTGAACAAATAATTTAAATGTAAAAGATGAATATATAACATTACTACCAGAAGGCAGAATTATATGTTATCCCTGATT
This sequence comes from Aptenodytes patagonicus, assembly GCF_965638725.1. Classification (NCBI taxonomy): domain Eukaryota; kingdom Metazoa; phylum Chordata; class Aves; order Sphenisciformes; family Spheniscidae; genus Aptenodytes; species Aptenodytes patagonicus. The sequence continues at coordinate 46,496,284 of NC_134950.1, read as the reverse complement.
TAGCGATAAGATTGTACAGGCAGGCTACAATCAGGGAAGAGTAGCTGCGTTCCCGTGATGTAATGATATTTAATTGTTGACCTTTGAAGCGTATTGGCTGTTACATCACTGTTTCTGTGGCTGAGTCTGTTCCATCCTAGTTGGGGAACAGAAGAGAGCACGGGTATGTAAATGCAGAATCTCACTTAATCTTCCAAGAAATAGTGAGGTTGCAGGAGCGTAGAATGTTGTTGGGAATATCATGCCCCTTCAGTCAGAATAATGTAGCGTGAAAGCAGTAAAGCCATTTTTACTGCATGGAGGCTGGGCAAGTAGAAAAAGATGATCTCACTGGGTAAATTACTATTCTGGAAGTAATTTCACTTTGAGGAGGTAGCCACCTTCAGAAATTAATTACTGTCATCATAGTTGATATCAAAATAATACCTGGTTCAGAGTGTATTACTGGCATTAATGACAATTCTGAGAATTTAAAGGTAGTAAAGTCATAAATCCTATACAATGATGGCTGCAGAATGGTCACCTACTGTCGGTGTAATGGCTGTTATCTAATCAGATACATAATTTGTTTAAGTATGTTAGGCCATTCTAAATCCGTTAGGTTTATTGTGGTTGCCCATAATCTAATTAACCTATAACTTGACTCTTAACCTAGAAATTAGGAGTAACTTGTACAGTGTAGTATAAATCTACTATATTAAATAAGCATCTATTTGAAACAAAGTCTCTAAACCCAGGACAACTGAAAATGGATACATTTCTGCTGTTGGAAATTACTGCATCTTACTTTTAGAGACAGGAACTCTACAGGATTGGTTCTGGACATGGTGTAAATAGGAAACCTAACTGAAACCTAGGTGTCTGGAAAGCCTTAAACCAAGCAATTACTTAGTACAGTATGCAAGGGGATGCAGTTCTCATTAATTCATTCCCTTTAGCTGAAAGCTAACCTGTGACAGCTATGCATCTCTTGTTTAATCATATACCTTTTTTGCGTTCCCAAACTTCATAATATTTGATGTTGCTCCAGCTAGTTCCTCAATATTTTAATCTGGGAAAAGAGGAGTTTCCTTCATAAAATCTTCCCTGGGGGCTCAGCTGGGTGCAGCATTAAATAGACATTTCCTTTCTGTACTAATGGGTAATGCTCTGTGCATTTAAACTGCTGTGTTCTAGCTGTAGCCACATGCTAGTGTGGGTGAAGTGATTCTTTTTCAAGAAACTTCCTTTTAGCAGTAAAATAAAATAACAGCAGGCCATCTTATCCTGGTAATTAAGGTTCTCCTTACATTTCCACTGTTGAAGAACTGCTACACATCTGAAAAATATCTTGAAAGTAAAGTTCTCTGTCCTCTTAATTTTTTTATATAATTTTCCCTTTTTCTCTAGTATGCCCTATTTTTCAAGGGATACCCAGGCAACAGTTACAGCTCACTTTCACAGACTAATGTTAATTATAGTTGGAACTAAACCTATTGGTTATCTAAAAGAACAGAAATCTCTACAAATAAGGAAAAACAATCAACTGCAGCAGTGTGGAAAGAAAAAATTTGTGCTGCAGTAGATTGGAAAGCAAAAAATTATAAAATACATATGTGAAAGGCATTGACAGGTATCAAAGAATGTATAAACTACGGGTCTTTGTCCACGTAAAGACATATATTAAAAAGTGTATCTTTGCACAGTCTTATTGTGACTTATCACTAACTGAGAAATCTACATTTTGCTAAATTCTGGCTATTCTTCATACAACATAGCCAAAACTTACTATCAGCAAGCTAAGCCTTGGCTTCAACCAAAGTTATATGCGGCTTTCAAGTTCTGCCAGTCACTTCTTTTGACTAGGAATTCATTTGTAGTCTTGTTTTCTGCTAGCAGCCTAAACAGCCACCTTTCCTTGCAGTCACTCTTCAGATAAAAGGTTAATGATATTTCACATTTTCTCTCCTTCCCTCTCCTAATGCAAGTTGATCAGAAAGAGGGCAGGAACTCCTCTAATAGCAGTCCTGTTCTTCTAATGCGGCTGTATGGAACCTAAATCAGTAACTCCTGTGAGCTTGATACTGATGACAAATGAGCTCATGTCTGAAGCTCATCATCAGTACTTGTTTCCGCCTGGTCTGGATCATGAAGGATCCTTGAAATTACAAACTTTCTCATGATATCTCCTACCCCAAAGATGCTGAATGGGTTCACCAGTGTCTTGCTAAATTACTGAGAAGTAAGTAAATCACCCTTACATCCTTATGAATCACTGGTGAGGATGTAAATCTCTGCCATATGCAGGCTTTTCCTGTGATTTCAGGATATCTGAATTGCGGGGCTTTTTTCTTTCTTTTTTTTTTTCCCCAATGGATTCACTAGATATAACTGTGTCCTATAGAAGTATATTGAATTTTTTATCTTGTGTCTACATTTCTTCACTGTTCGTATTAAAGGATTTGTTACATTATCAACATTGCTGTCCTCTTATTATACCTTATTGACTTTCTTTCACTGTTCAAGAATCCTTGTCACTGTTTAAAACTTAGATTCTTCCAAGTATAGCATTTCATTGAACCGAAGTGAAAGGACAGCTCTATTTTTGATAGCACAGTAAATACGTTACATAAGAAAGACTGTATAAAGTATGCAAGAAATGAAAATAGAGATCCTTTTTAGAAGTTGTTGGGTTTTTTTAAACTACCCTTCAGTTTGCCAAAACAAAATATCCATGTCTGTTTCCTGTGCAAGCAGAGAGGCAGAATTGATTAAAACTCTTAATACTGGTATTCTGTATTACTGAATCAGTCTGAAGTGACACTGAGAGCAAGCATCAAGTTAAACACCACCATAAATGGTGTATGAATTCTTAAATTTAAAAAAAAAAAAAATAATCAATGGGATTTGGGAGCCAGAAAATTTGAAGGCAAAACTCTTAATAATCCCCTTTGCTTTTCTGGAGGCATTGATCACCTTTCTGACTGCCCACAGGCGTGCTGTCCTGCCGGCACTTCAGCGAGAACTCCATGCTATGCAGTGGCTTACACACGGTACACACAGTACTTGGGAACAAGTTATTGCTGTGCAATTTATGGTTAAATGTGCATAAACCAACAGAAAAGGAAAAAGGCTAATTTTTGTACGTGGGAGATGCGAGGCCCTTCATCTTTCAGCAGAATATTGGAACTTGAAGATGTCCTTGTCAATAGCTTAGTCTGACTGCCCCTTACAAGAAACTGAATGACTCACTTATTGAAGCTGAAAAGTATTTTTTAGTAGTTTAAAACAAACAAAAAGCCTTGCCTAACTGTGAAAGCTGAATGCTCCCCAAAAAGAAAGGTAATATCTGTTCAATGAGAGGTGGCCCAGTGTACTTAAACTAGTACTCTAGTATATACCCTACATGTTAAGCTGAAAGAAATGCAGGCCCAAGAATGAGACTAGGAGCCATCTGCTCTTATTTGAAATGTCTGCAATAAACTGATCATATAAACTGCCTTTATACTCAGTGGAACAAAATGAGCACCTTAAGAGAGCTATTATTCCTGAAAGATTTTTACACTTTACTCTTGGGATGACATGAACCTCTTCCTGCAAGTTTCTGTTAATTTCCTTGATGAGACCAATGTACCTCTCATCAGCAGATACAGCCTTTCTCCCCGTGTTGCCTGTGTAGGACATACTGTCATTAGACTATATGAAACACTTGGAGCATGTACTCACTGCTTGGAAAAGTGAACTCTGAGATAATATTTATGTTTCTGGATGAAGAGGCTGAGCAGTAAAGGCACTGCATCAGCCCGTACTGTCCCACCACTGAACACTCTCTTTTCTTAAAAATTAATCAGAAAAAAATTATCTTCTTTTTTTCTACAAATAATGAAGAGATATTAACAGATTTTAAGGTAGAATGAAATTACTAAGTAATTTGAAGGGTCAGTAGTGAATGTCTTAGACTTCTAAAAACTTCACTATTTAAAAATTACTTTGAATAACTTAAGGTGGAACTGTGAAGTCAAATACACTGTTTATAGGATGAACCTTGTTTTGTATTCCTGGTCTTTTTTCTCAGGTGTCAGTGAAGTCAACAGTTAAGCAATAAAGAATTCTGCCATGCCTTTCTCTTGTTCTTTCCTCTGGCATGAATTAAATAACGTAGGCAAAATGAATGGGAGAAAGAAGGATCCTGTAGTCTGGTTGCTGGTAAATGCAAATGGATAAAAATGAGTTATAGCCTTTGCTTAAGGGAATATCTAATTATTTATACAGAATGTAACGTGGTGAAGAGGAAACTGAGAGCATCCACACCAGCTTGAGAGTATCCAGTATGACTATCACACTCATGAGAGGTGTAGACAGTGTGTTCATAAAGAAAGGAAAAATTAATACAGATTTTCTACCTTCTATACAGGTACTCCTGTACACTGAACTCTCAAATGGAAGAAAACCATTCCAATCTTGGGAAAGTTTTTTTCTGATAAAAACTATTTGGTAAACTTTAACCAAATTCACTATCTTGTAATTACTAAAGCAATGATTTTCAATAAAACTATTTCAGCTTCTCTGAAATTAACCTACCTGTAATAATGTCTTGTAAGTAGTACTGTGCCACTCAAAGAAAACTTGATTGCAGTGAAGTTGATCATAAACAGAAGTAGACATTAAACAGTACAATTGTTATCCAAAGTATGTAGCATGCATTACAGAAAATGTACAAAACAGTGATATGTTAGCTGCAATAAATATTATTTAAGATTATTGGTTTAGATTTAAGCATTAAGATTTTAGTAAGCTATTTAAGAAATTTTATTATGGTGTCCTTCTAAAGGCATATTTGAATGTTATTTTATTACAGTAAAAAACCATTATGTAAAAGCAATATACATAGCTAGAAGATAAACAGGATTTTGCTAATTAGGTGGGTATATGATAACATTATACATAAAGTTTCAATTGCTCATTTACATTTAGCATCAGCAAACAATTAATATCTGTGCTAGACTCTGTCAGATCTTTCATAATGATATTGGCTAAAACCTTGAATTTCTAATGTTGCTTATGAGCAAACTGTGCACTATTACTCGTGGGTAATAATTTTTTTTTATTGATGTAAATGGAAATCTTTATAGTTGCTTCCACTAAGCTGCAAATTTGTGAACAACCTATTTCAGATTTCTGTTGCTGGAAACTTTAGAATCATTTCTGTGTGAATGGGAATAAAAGTTTTCTAAACTTCCTTCATGAAATACTTACTAACAAAAATATTTTTTGAAACGTTAGCACCCAATATTTCTGTTATAAAATAAGCTCTCCAGATCACGGCACTGCTTTGTGAAACCAAGATGGTTTTCTGTTTAACTGGGAAGTTCGCTGGGTCACTGAGTGTGTGTCTCTGACAAAAGAGGGATAGCTGGCTATTTTCAAGGCAAGTTCTGTGGGATCCCTAGTCCACTGCCAAAAAGGTCTGTCACAGAAATCCTCAAAACGGTGGGAATTCTGCCTACAAAAGAGGAGAGGAACTGTAACAATCAATAGAGGTTTCCACTGAAGTCCTGCTTTCAATGTGGCAGGTATCTGAGTTTTGATGAATTTTCCAGGCATAATGTACTATTCTTCCCAGAGTTAACCAGCTCTGACTGTTGTATCTATGTTGTACCATCCTTGGATGAGCTAGTGCCTTTCAGAGAAATGTCTCTTGCTTGGAAAAAACAAAGCAACATATTTAACTGACCTAGTGCCCATGTATGACAAAGAAGTTTCATTCAAGTGTCCTGAGATTTTTGTTCTTAACTAAATCTCCCCTCAGTGCTTTCTGTTTGTTATAAGGTATCAACATTCTGTAAAAGGAGCTTCACAAGTTTTCGTAAAATCACATGGAGAATTTAGTACCTTGGGATTTATAATGCTTTATTGCTGTTAATTATTAGATCATGAATAAAAAAAAGGAAGGGAAGGGGCGTTGAATGAGCTCCATACAACCATTTCAACTGTCCATCCTGGAAAAGAATGACTGGTGATCAGCAGTCACTTAGGATGTGATATTAAGCATTATCTGACGAAAAATATCCTACGATCATTCACAAATCATTAGGCCCAGATCTTCTGTTTGGAGATACATGTGTCAGTTTATTTGTAAAGTGAGGATGCTAGTACTGCCTTGCAATTCAACTGAAGCAAACATAAATATAATAACTATATCAGAACATGTTAGCTGTTTCAATAATTTTATCATTCTTTGGAAATGAGGACATATACATGACATGGTAGATATAACAAATCATGATAGGTATAACAAATCATGTTATAGCTGATAAGTTATTAATTTAATGTTGTTGAATGCTATAATTATGAAGAATTAAAAAAAAGGTGCTGGTTCCAGCTGTCACCTACATCAGTAAGGTTTAAAGACCCCTCTTTAAAAATCCTTTTTTTCTGCTGTTCAGAATTCTGTCAATGCATTGAGCTAGCCAAAGGAACCAGCTGTTGTGAGAGAGTGATTTTTTTATTTTTTTTTTTTTTTTAATACTGATCAGAGTAGTTCTTTTAGGCTTAAAGAAGGATGAGATCCTGCAAATTGCATTTCTTCCATTCCTTGGCTCCATAATTCTAAAATGAAGATCATAACAAAATACTTCCCTTTTTGTATACCATGAATACATAAAATAATCATAAAATTAAAATTTATAGTCAAATAACACTATGAAGATATTATTTTGCAACTAGAGTAAATAGTATTTGAAGGTTGGACTGTTGCAGTTGTCTCCATACTTTTTCCTTGCTTGATCATAAGTCTGCTGCTATCATCTAATTTTTGTGTATGTTTCTTGGTATAAACAAAATTCATCACATTATGACAGTAGTCATAAATACATTTGACCATATATTATAATAGCTTAAGGAAGTGTATTTGCCATTCTCCATAAGATAGTTTTTCATGTTTAAAAAGTAACATTTTTATTTCTATATATTTTTGGCACCTATAATTTAATGTTCTTTACCTTTATTTTCATCAGAAACAGTTCTTAAGGTCTGACTCCCTTCTTGTTTTTAATGTGACTTCTTGTCCATAATTTTACCAAGTAAAATAAAATCTGCTGAATGTTAGTAATAATGCACTATCTCAACTGTATCTTAGTAGATCATCAGTCTTTGGTCTAGCAGATGAATACCAATCTATATATTTTTCCGTAACAACTGTTTAATATAAAATACAAAGAACTCCCAAAGTTTAGATGTGGAAAGCTATTCAGTAGCCTGCCTGAGTGATAATAGGTCAGTTTTCAGTCACACCTCTAATCTACTGTACTTTTCTTGTTCATAATGAATTTAATCTTTAACAGCTGACAATGCAAGTTATTTACAGCAGATAAAATAGCATATTTTCCACAAAGTAATTTTTAGTTCCTAATATCAAAATCAGTACTTCCCTTTTTAAAAAGCAAGTTATTCTGGAACAAAATTATATGAGATGACTCACTGCTAAATTTTGTCTTCTGTGAGGTGGAGTGCTTTCAAAAAGAAGTAGCTGAGAAGGTGAAATTACACATACTTTATTTTTAACCCATTTTCTCTTAATTTATTTGCCCACACTTCTCTGCTCTGAGTAAGCACTGTCACTTTTACACCATAAAGCACAGTAGAATTACTAAGGGTTATATTGCAATAACTTTTTGTTTTGTTAGAAATCATCTATAACTTTAATCTCTTCAGGATCTAAATGTTAGAATATTTGACATGGGGACTTAGGAAAAAAATCTTAAACAAGAGCTCTGTGAACACTATTGGTGAATGCTATACTTCATTGCCCAAATGCTAACTTTGTATCCACTTGCTGAACTCAAGTAACGCCCTTGGTCTTGAGCTTTATTTATATGTCTCTTCTAATATTTTTGAGACATTATGAAAAAGGGAAATTAAGACCTGCATAGAAAATAGTATATGGTGAATCTTTATATTTAAAGATAATTCCAGGCTTTTGGGGATGTCAAATGTTCTTTTGCTGGTTGATAATTTCTTTCATATGCATCTTCTTGTCATTCATCTTTGGCCTTCCATTTTCACTAAGTTGAAGAGCTCCAATGGTCTTCAAAGGCTGCTAAAGCCTACCTCTACACACAGGTAACAGTGCAAAAATGCAAACTTTCAACCTAAATATGAATAAGCCTGGCTGAGGGAAGTGATTACTGCTGTCCTTTATGAATACAATTGATCTAAACTTAGCTGTGCCTTACAGAAGGGCTAACATTGCCAAATGAGAGGATTCCCCTGGATAGACCTTCTAGTAAAATCTTACCAACTACTATTATCTATCAGTAATAATATGGGAAATATTTGCAGGTCTTCACATGGTAAAGTCTCTTCCTCCAAAGATCTGGTAGGACATTAACTACCTCTAACAAAAAGAAAAATAGTGATGATTCAATGAATCAACCCCTGTTTGATTTTTAATTTTTTAAGACTGGGCCATGAGATAATTGCAATAAAGCAACTTTGGCATTTTCTAGTTCTTTCTGCTTTTCTTGATCTTTTGATTTCCTAACTCTGTATAAGTCATGTTACTTGTGTTGATCGTGTAGTTGTGCTTTCAGGGATTTCCCACTGCCTTTGATACAGCATTGTTTCTGATACAGATGTGATTCTTAACTGGTGTGAATAAAGACATACTTTTCTGACTCACCTTTCAGTTATCCCAGACTATAATTTTAGCAAATTATTTTGTATCTCTGGGAGAATTTCTCAAATCAGATGAGACCCAAAATCTCTCTAATGATCTTCCACAACAATGTGTGCTTTTACATGATAACCATTACCAGACTGCACCTAAATCACCATCCTTCAAGAAATGGTATCTTTTCTGTTACGTATACTTAACAGTTGTAGCAAATAAATCCTGGCATTTCACTAGATCCAACATTGTTGATGGAGTGTACACATCTGCCCTTCCTATTGTACTTGCTAAATACCATGTTATCTTTTCTTACTTGACGCAGATCTACTCATAATTACTCATGCTGATGGCACCTCAAAGTTAGCCTACTGAGGCCCATTCAACTGTGGGTCCTGTTTCGACACTGTTTAAAAACAGCAGTGGTTTCAGGGTGATAGTGTGATTTCTGCTCTACTTCATCCTGGAGAAAGCATGCTACGCTTTTCCACACTGTTCCTCATTTGTTTCGGGTATCTACCTGTGATTTCAGCAGTACGGAAAACCTCACATAATTTCATTCATTTCAACAATGTTTTAAAATAAACATTGTCCAACTGAAGTCTGCTAGATATTACCAAACTGCTTACCTTTCTGTTTTGTTGTTAGCTTGTATCTGAAGCTTGATGATTGTCTTACGTATGAGTGAAGCTATTAAAGGTGACAGATATTAAAGATATTAAAAGCAACCTTCCACTCTCCATGTTTTTGGCTGCTTATCAATCAGAATCAATTAGTTCAAATTCCTGGTTCTTATGTAGAAAGCATTAAATGGTTAGAGATGTGGGGTTTTTTTCTTCTTTTATTGGAAAGCCTATTTTTCTATAAATGTACATGACTTTGGGCTGATAATACTTAATAATATTTGGTGAAATGTTAGTGTGGCAAGCATGCATGTGACTGGATCCCTCTAAAGGCCACAAAATTTTGTATGCTTTAAGTATTGCTCTGTTTATTGAAATACACTCTCCTAACTTCACACAAAATTCCTGTCTAAATGTTCATAACTCATGTTATTACAAAAAGAGAGTTGTGTATCAAAACCACTAATTCCTGACCACTCTAAGGAGCATCACTCTGCAGATCATTTGTAAAGAAAGGAACATACACTGTCTCTCTGATGCTTTTCGGCAAGGTATATTGTACAATCAGCAATAGGAATCGAGTTCATGATTCCCACAAAAGTGGTTCTTAGAGATTACTCTCCGGCTCACAAGTACTTCACAAGCCTCTTGCTGGATGTCTGTAGAGTGGAATACTTTGTAAAACCACCATTAAAAGTAAGGGCTGAGAAGGGAAATCAGATATATAAGTTCTTTTTTGTTGAGTGGCTTGTAGCATAAGGGGGAAGAAAAGAAGATTTAGAGAGTTCAATAAAGAAACACTCTGTTCTTGAAGCTCCTGTACCTTGATTTCTTTAGTGCAGTTCATGACAGTTTGCATCTGGCCAGACGTCACAAGCTCATGCCAATAATACAGTGATCATCAGCTTTCTTGAGTTCCTGGCTAGAAGGTGGTAATGTTATCACAAAGGTCACAAAGACGGGAAAACTTTGATCTCTTTGAGATACTTACTACCTTATATAGAGAATCTGTTGATCGCATTATTTAATTTCATGCTTGAGAATAAGTTTGTTGCACCAAATGCAAATTTCTCCTAAATTTCCTCACTTAAATTAGTGATCTGAGCAACCTGATTTAGTTGAAGATGTCCCTGCCCACGGCAGGGGGGTTGGACTAGACGACCTTTAGAGGTCCCTTCCAACCCAAACTATTCTATGTTTCTATGATTCTATCTTGCAGTCTTTTGCTACATGCACAGAAGGACTGTATTACCCAACATTAATTTTATTTTTGTATCTTCATGTTATGTAAATATTTGTGTTCTTCATATGTGCACATATCAGTTTTGTGACTCTGAATTTGCTCTTGGGATTTGAGTCAGTATGCTATATGAGAACAAAGGGACAACTTTTTTGTCCATTCTTTTGGAAAGACATAGGCTTTCCATCTTTAGTATAATGCCATGCTTGTTATCATCAATACAGACTATAAACAGTGGTTTGATACTGCTTGCTTTGGCGGTGGTGTTTGCAAAGTTTGTCACCTCTTTAAGTTCACCTTGTTCTCAGTCGAAGCTTGTTTCTTACAACTTTTCTGGATGTATTTTTGTTTAGTGGGTTTTTATGGTATACTTATATAACAATGTTTGGGTGGAGGATTCAGCGGCAATTACTCTTCAACTCTCCTAATTTGAAAAGTGGTGCTTGTTCAATACCTTTGAAGCCTTTGGTCTAGGAGTCATCTTTGATTCACTCCCCACTCCCCCTACCGTCTTCTGCTGGAATAGTTAGAAGTAGTCCCTTGGAAAATATCATATTTTCCCCCTCCATACAGCATTTCTAAGATTTCTTATCCTTCTTTTCCTCCTTCCTGACCATAATATTAAACTCCCTTCCCCCTTCTAATTTGAATTCCTCCATTGCAACCTTCTTTTGGAATTTGAAATAGCTATACGTAACCTGTAAAGTACTGTGGTGTGGGTATACAGGTATATTGTATAAACAAATATTCTGGATTTTTTTTTTTCTTCCTTGCTGCTGGCTCTAAACCCTACCAAGTATTACCTTAAACCTCTCTCAAGTGTTTATGACTTCAGGGTTGAAATTCTTCTGCATATTATTGTGACCTACTGAACTCTGCTTCCGTGTCTTTTTATCTGCCTAATGGTTCCTGACATGTCACCATCAATATTTCCAGTCTCCCCTGGCCAGCCTTGTTGCTTGCCTCTGGCATTTCTTCTGCATCCATCAGGATGTTTCCTTCCCTAATTTTCTGCATTGATGAGCTGCCCATTTCTGCCTCACTAGCACAAAAAAACCCCCGAAGTGGCTGTTCCTTTTGTCCTGTGTACCTACACAGAGAGCAGAAAGAACTATTTGCTTCCAAGAAAAGAAAACAGTGGGTTATTTGAACTGATTTTAGTACACTAAAAAACTGACTAAATTATCAGTATGTGTGAATGACTCAATACAAACATGGAAACTACTTCTTAAGTCCCTGCTTTACCTTTTCACATCTATAGAAATACAATATGAAATACTTGTAACATGCTGTGTTAGCATGTATTAGTTACTTTCTGATGCAAGTGTCTTAATTCCCCTTGGGGAAATTGTTGTGTGTTTTTTTTTTTTTTCTCAATGTTTTATAAATTGTGAAGAATAGATGAACAAACTGAAAAAATAGCTTCAGTTTCTATTGATGTTTTTATATCACAGATACTTGAAACAATTCATATAATATTCAATAAAAATGAGTTCTTATATTTTCTCACAGTTGTGGGGTTTATTTATTTGTGTTTTTTTTCCCCATTGGCTATGGAACATAGTTCATGTATTGGATTTGTGTATGTAAACCTGGAAGGCAAGGAAAGACAATTGTACATATTAAAAATAAATTAGAGTTAAGTGCCATGCTTTCTCAGTTAAAGCTTCCCTTGCAGAGGAAGAAGTTATAGCTCCACCTTCCCCAATATTCTGGGTTCTCTTTAGTTTGGGAGGTTTAAATGCAAGGATTTAAATTAATGAAAATGTAAGAATGTGCTGCTTCTTTGGAGGGGTTATTTTTGTCATCTTTTTCAGCTGAGAGTTGTCGGAGTTTCCCTTTGTTCAGTGTCGACGGCGGAGCGGGAGTTGCGATTCCGGAGTAATGACAGATCCCAATATGAGTATGGTCATCCGCCTTTATTCATGCATATAACAGGGTTTATATAGTTATCTACTATAGGCACGCGCTTCATAACAACCTATGGTTGGTTAATTACAGCTGTACACGCGCTCAATTATAAGCTATGATTGGGTTAAAGTTACTGTCCATGCGCTTATTGCTTCTACTCGATTGGCGGTTGGCAGCAGGACATGTTAGCCGCTTACTTCACCTCCTTATAGATACAGTTTCGTTACAGTTGTTTACCCGGCCCATTGTTCTTTGTTCTGTCCGGGGAAGTCCCGGTGGTCATCCTGCTGTGTTAGCATGTATTAGTTACTTTTTGATACATGGGTTGCTCAGCGATACCAGATCGTGGCCTTGCTGAATCAGCCATTCCTCCACAGAGAGTGGTATAATTTAATGGCTTAAATTTGACTTAGGGAAATGGGGATTTCAGCTGATAGCTAATGATTTGTGAAACTGACTTGAACAAATCTTTTATGATGTCCCCATGACAACTCTTGGCTTTAACTATCGGTAAAATTAACAAGTGCTCTGGAAAGACTTCGTTAGGTCAGTGTCTGTGGCTGTGAATGGAGTTTGGTAGACTTCGCTTTACAGGTCTTTCTCTGCTCATTGACTGCTGGCCAGAAGACTGGCTCAGAATCAGAGATAAGTAAGGCCATAAGAAGGTGGTCAATAACATTAGTAGTTCTACCTTTGCATAATTCCTGTGAACCTTACAGTCACCAAAGTTCATACAAAGACAAAATGCATGCCTGGTCGGAACGGTGGCACTTACAGACATGCTGTCCTATCACCTGCAGAGTAATGCAACTATGGGAGATGAACTACAGTCCCTTTCTATTGCCTTTGTTTTCCACTGTCAAATCAGTATCTAAAGACGTGTGGCTTCTGTTCTAGCTCTTCACCTGTGGGGAGGAATAGCACTGAAACAGAATCCTGATGTCAGGCTGATAAAGAAAATTGTCCTTTTGATATCATCTGCATTCCATGTCCTTATAAATCCTTGATTTTTCACTTGAAAGTGTACATATTACAAGCAGTGCAAGCCCTCTTTAATTTTAAATTTGTGTCTTGGTCTGCAGCTGTATTGAAAAGTCACTATTCTAGAATTAAAAATTTCCTTGGTGGCACGCTTTAACAGCTTGGTTCTTTTGTAGGCAAAATTTTCTCATATATGAACAACATGTAATTCTAGGTGAGTCATTACTCAGTTGAATGAAACTCACAATTATGTGGAATACCCAGTGGCACATCTCTTTGAGAATATTTTTTCTGGAAATGCATTTTGTCTTGAGCTCTCAGCCAATGTGAAATAAGATTTTACTGGTTTGCAGTGACTGTGACCAGTTTAGAACATAGGTCTTATTTTCAGCTATGGTATAACTAACATTTTGGGAAGTTACTAGAACACCTGTTAAACTATTACTATACTGGAGGGAAGGAACCTTAATGTGTCAAAACATGGTTAATACAAAATATAGTTCTTGCTTTGTCCAAAATTAACATGTGAAGAGAAGAAAAATGAATAACTGGTGGTCAGAATTTCTTAGGCTGCACCAATCTGGGCTGGTAAAGTCATGCAGTACATACGAAAAAAGATGTGCTGCTTCTGAGTCCAAACTGCTGCACTAGCTCAGGTGTTTCTACAGCAGCTGGGCAAGAACAGTGCACTGAATGCCCAGGTGGAACTGGGGAATGCTTGGATGGAAGAACAGGGTTGTGCTTTCTCTTTTCTTTCTCAAGTAATGTGTTAAGGAAGACTTCAGTTAGCATTTACATTTCACCCTTGCCAAATATACAATAGAGCACTCTGAGAGCCAAAGTAGTTAACTTTATTCAGTGTCATAGTTTTAGGACAAGAGTTTCGGTGAAATCTATAGCAATGAAAACTAAGCCCAGGCTGATCTGCCTTGCTGGAGTGATGGAGAGGCTTGTGTTGGGAGGTCGTAGCCTAGACTGTCTGAAGAAAAGCTTTCAATGAGAAGAAATGCCAAGGCCATGAATGGAGCTTTTGTGACCGTGTGACACTTTCAAAGACTGTGTTAAAAAACACATTTAAGAGTTTCACAGTAGGTGAAAAAGGAAATGCTTTAACAAATGGGAAATAATTAATTCTTTGGAAAATGTACAACCTATGCTGACATTGAAGATGGTTATAATTTGCCACTTTAATAACTTTTATTATATTTGCTTCAGTCATTATATGAAAAGAGAGGAAATTCCTTCTGGATTCCAAGAAGCAACTATTGAAATAACTCAGACATATTTTTAGCTGAAACATTAAAAACACAAGGTTTTTCAGTGCAGGTAATTGTCAGTTTAGCTTAAAACAATTACAATTTTAATAGTTAGGTTTTATAACTGATAGTATGGAATGGATTACAATAGAAAATTTGAAAACTGAGTAAGAAATTATGATCTCCTTTTGCAAAGTCCTTTGTATGCAAATCCTTACCTATATGCCACATTGTATGCTCAGACTTTGCAGGCTCTGGCTTTTGAAATCACTGATCTGGAAATGTGATAGTGACTTTTTTCCAAAGTCTTTTAGATATTCCATGCATTTCTGATAATGTTGTAACATCTTTCTAGAGAAATAGGTAAATGAATAATCCAGCTGTCTCCTGACCTTGTTCCTGGCCATAAATTCCTGAAAAAAACCCAACAGATTTTCAGTTTCTTGTAACAGTGATGAATTTATATGGTGGGACAGGATGTCCCTTTTAGTCCTGTGGTTCAGTGCTGCTTTTGTAGTTGACTTCTGCTCTTTCTGCCTGTGTTAATTCCATGTAAGTATGATTTCTGCCCTATGAAAATGTTTTTTATAGGCTAAATTCAGTTTCGACTCAATATTCTGTAGCTGTTGGATTCATTACAGACTTTTCTAAAAAATAGTTTTGCAAATGCTGTATATTTAATGTTTAATATGTTCTTCATTTTTAGTTGCTTAACATTAGAATGTGTATTACTTTATATTCTACATTCACAGTAAGGGTAAACCTGAAGGAACCAACACATCATCTTTAATTGAAAACACACAGAAACACATGCATAGAAGACTGGAAGCAGAATTTTACAATAAATAGTTTTTGATAGACTTCAAGTCTTTCTGAGGAGCTTGACTGCCAGTGCTGTTGAAAACTGATAATCCTGTCAGACTAGTCTTTTCACTGTGCTTAGGAAATAGCCTAAAATTTGTGAACAGAATGCTCTGCTTCTGTCTAAATCATGTTTCAGTGACGCATTTTGAGAATGTGATGCATGTACACTTGGGAGGGTTTTTTGTTTGTTTAGACTGTGTGGATAGTGAAAATAAAGCAATTATCTGAAGGTGATCTTCCTGTCTTTACCAGAACATACAGAAACTACCAGTTAATAACCTCTGTGTCTCCCAAGTAAAGAGGCTTGAAAGAAAAGGAGGAGGTTATCCTGGAAACTTGAGATCTAGAGGGAAGGTAGGAAAAGAGATGCAATCTAAAAAAGGAGAGAGAAAAAGACAAACATGGATATTGATAGAAAGGGATCTTCTGAAGAATCTGACTGTAAAATTGAGCCTGCAAAAGTGAATGTTTAAAAGTTTAAGAATGAGGAATTTCCTTTAGCCATTCTCCGGGAGAAATATTGCTTACTTCTAATTGAAATAATAGAAACGACTTAATCTTTCATCTCAACTTTCCATCCCAGGTTAGACCAAGAGCACACATTCTTTCTCTCTCTCAACCCAACATTATACTTTTTTAAAATTCCAGTAATCTGGAATCTTTGTAATCCATATATTTCTGTTCACATAGGCAATTGTGAACCATGCACGTGAGCTGGCAGGAAAAAATGCATACCTCTTGTTCTGTTGGAGGATTTGGTGAAAAGGAGTTATCACTCTGAAAAGTTGTGGTTCTGATAAATCACCATCTTCTTGCCTTCCAAGTTTCCAAAGTGACGTAAATAGGACGTGCTTGTCAGCATGACTGAGCAGAAACCTATGCCACTGCATGATCCTTTTCCCTTCTGTTAAGTGCAATCAGTAAAGAGCTTGTAGAAATGGCTGGGGACAGAAGTGTGAAGGGAAAATATCAATCAGTTTCTGAAGGTCCTTATGGGTAAGGATGAGGGGGAAGGCCAACAAGGCAGATATCCTGCTGGGAGTCTGTTATAGACCACCCAACCAGGATGAAGGGGCGGATGAAGCGTTCTACAAGCAGCTGGCAGAAGTCTCACAATCGCTAGCCCTTGTTCTCGTGGGGGACTTCAACTTCCCGGACGTCTGCTGCAAATACAACACAGCAGAGAGGAAACAGTCTAGGAGGTCCCTGGAGTGTGTGGAAGACAACTTCCTGACGCAGCTGGTAAGTGAGCCTACCAGGGGAGGTGCCTCGCTCGACCTGCTGTTTACTAACAGAGAAGGACTGGTGGGAGATGTGGTGGTCGGAGGCCGTCTTGGGCTTAGCGACCATGAAATGATAGAATTCTCGCTTCTTGGTGAAGTAAGGAGGGGGTGCAGCAAAACCACAACCATGGACTTCCGGAGGGCGGACTTCGGCCTGTTCAGGACGCTGGTTGAGAGAGTCCCTTGGGAGACAGTGCTGAAGGGCAAAGGGGTCCAGGAAGGCTGGACGATCTTCAAGAAGGAAGTCGTAAAGGCGCAGGAGCAGGCTGTCCCCATGTGCCATAAGAAGAACGGGCGGGGAAGACGACCGGCCTGGCTGAGCGGGGAGCTCTTGCTGGGACTCAGGAAAAAAAGGAGAGTTTACCGCTTGTGGAAGAAGGGGCAGGCGACTCAAGAAGAGTACAGGGATCTCGTTAGGTCGTGCAGAGAGGAAATGAGAGAGGCAAAAGCCCAGCTAGAACGCAATCTGGCCGCTGTCATTAAAGACAACAAAAAATGTTTTTACAAATATATTAATGACAAGAAGAGAGCCAAGGAGAATCTCCATCCTTTATTGGATGCGGGGGGGAACATTGTCACTGAGGATGAGGAAAAGGCTGAGGTACTCAATGCCTTCTTTGCCTCAGTCTTTAATAGTCAGACCAGTTATCCTCAGGGTATTCAGCCCCCTGAGCTGGAAGACAGGGACGGCGAGCAGGATGAACCCCCCATAATCCAAAAGGAAGCAGTTAACGACCTGCTATGCCACCTGGACACTCACAAGTCTATGGGGCCGGATGGGATCCACCCGAGAGTGCTGAGGGAGCTGGCGGAGGAGCTTGCCAAGCCACTCTCCATCATTTATCAGCAGTCCTGGTTAACAGGGGAGGTCCCGGACGACTGGAGGCTTGCCAATGTGACGCCCATCCACAAGAAGGGCCGGAAGGAGGATCCGGGGAACTACAGGCCTGTCAGCCTGACCTCGGTGCCGGGGAAGATGATGGAGCGGTTCACCTTGGGAGCGCTCACAAGGCATGAGCGGGACAACCAGGGCATCAGGCCCAGCCAGCACGGGTTCATGAGAGGCAGGTCCTGCTTGACCAACCTGATCTCCTTCTATGACCAGGTGACCCGCCTAGTGGATGAGGGAAAGGCTGTGGATGTGGTCTACCTGGACTTCAGCAAGGCCTTTGACACCGTCTCCCACAGCATTCTCCTAGAGAAGCTGGCGGCTCACGGCTTAGACAGGTGGACTCTGCGCTGGGTCAAAAACTGGCTGGACGGCCGGGCCCAGAGAGTTGTGGTGAATGGAGTTACATCCAGTTGGCGGCCGGTCACGAGCGGTGTTCCCCAGGGCTCAGTACTGGGGCCGGTCTTGTTCAATATCTTTAGCAATGATCTGGATGAGGGGATCGAGTGCACCCTCAGTAAGTTTGCAGATGACACCAAGCTGGGCGGAAGTGTTGATCTGCTCGAGGGTAGGAAGGCTCTGCAGAAGGACCTGGACAGGCTGGGTCGATGGGCCGAGGCCAGCTGTATGAGGTTCAACAAGGCCAAGTGCCGGGTCCTGCACTTGGGCCACAACAACCCCATGCAGCGCTACAGGCTTGGGGAAGAGTGGCTGGAAAGCTGCCTGTCGGAAAAGGACCTGGGGGTGTTGGTCGACAGCCGGCTGAACATGAGCTGGCAGTGTGCCCAGGTGGCCAAGAAGGCCAATGGCATCCTGGCCTGTATCAGAAATAGTGTGGCCAGCAGGAGTAGGGAAGTGATCGTGCCCCTGTACTCGGCCCTGGTGAGGCTGCACCTCGACTACTGTGTTCAGTTTTGGGCCCCTCACTGCAAGAAGGACGTTGAGGTGCTGGAGCGTGTCCAGAGAAGGGCAACGAGGCTGGTGAGGGGTCTGGAGAACAAGTCTTCTGAGGAGCGGCTGAGGGAACTGGGGTTGTTTAGCCTGGAGAAACGGAGGCTGAGGGGAGACCTCATCGCTCTCTACAACTACCTGAAAGGAGGTTGTAGCGAGGTGGGTGTCGGTCTCTTCTCCGAAGTAACAAGCTATAGGACGAGAGGAAATGGCCTCAAGTTGCACCAGGGGAGGTTTAGGTTGGACATGAGGAAAAATTTCTTTACTGAAAGAGTGGTTAAACTTTGGAAGAGGCTGCCCAGGGAAGTGGTGGAGTCCCCATCCCTGGAGGTATTTAAAAGACGTGTAGATGCAGCACTTAGGGACATGGTTTAAGTGGGCATGGTGGTGTTGGGTTGATGGTTGGACTCGATGATCTTAGAGGTCTTTTCCAACCTTAATGATTCTATGATTCTATGATTCTATGAATATAATGGCTCAGTGTTATGAGAAACTAATTACAGTAAACCTCACAATCATTTAAATTAACATGTTTCTCATTGCTTCTTAACATGAGATTAATCCATCAATACAATACAAACAACATGCAGACTACAATGCAAAAACATAAAGGTGTATTTAATATATTCTTTTATCTAGAATTTACACTGACATCTATTGAATAGATATGTTATTATTTTTCAAACAAGCAGCAGGTATGAGTTGTCTGGGAATATTGTGATAATATCCATAGATGCCTGTAGGAACTGTACTCAAAGTTTTTGTATGTAACTGGCTGCTAAGAAACCTTTCAAGTTCCCTGCACCTCGTGGTTCTTGTGGAATAGTAGCATGTTTTGGACATGTGTTTTGGACCAGAAGGTGGTGGTTCCTTATGATCCCAGTAAGAAAAGCATTCAAACTCTGTAAAGTATTATTTAAAATGGTAGTTTTTTGAGCTAACACTGTAAAGATAGAATAGTGTGGATAATTTTACATCCCTTTAGATACTGGGAACCCTGAGTTATGCAGCACTGAATGGTTTCGCTACCAGGGCACAGCATACCATGCAGACCCCATCCATAGAAAGGGTTACCGCATTTTGATCATTTGAGCTATTATAGGATTTTCTTACAAGAAAACAACTCTGTTCATCACTTCTACTGTCAAACAGAAAGGATGTTCATGTAAGAACTTCTTGCTGCACTTTTAGATGAAAGCAAGGACACGAAGGTGTCGTAATCGCCTGTATTAAGTGGGAGCTGCCTGCAGGTTCCTTTTACAAAGAGATGGCCAAGCTCATCCTGCAGACAGGGGCTAGGGACTGAACAACACAACCTGAAGGCCAGGGGCAGTGCAGCCCAGCACAGGCCTAGAGATACTCAGGTTAACTGCTGGGTGGGTCATTAACTCCTTGATGCACAATGGTCTCCCAGTTAGGATCACTGCAACATGTTAGAGGGAATTATCACACCCAAAAAGAAGTCGTCACAGGAATGAAAGAGAGATTTGTGTTCAAGATAAAAAAATTCAGCTGTCGTGAACAATTACAGGAATTAGATCTGTTTTGTGGTAAGTGAATGAATTGTCTAGTTGTTAGACCAGAATTTATCAGGGAGGAACAAAAAAAAAATTCAAAATCTGTTTGGCTCTAATATCTGTACGTGAATGTCTCTGAAAGTACAAGACTTCCTGGCATTTCCCTATCCTAAAGTACTGGTGATTCTGTTGCCCTATATTATAGAAATAGCTATTGTATTATAGTAGAGTGTGAAGTAAGATGTGAGTGCAAATATCAATGCATCATGAATGCCAAAACTTGTAAGGGATCACTATAACTTAATCTTAGGCTATCTTTGTAGTCAGAATGGAATCAAACAGGACATAAACATTGGAATGGTTGGCTGCATAGCCTAATAGTCTGCTGTATCTAAGAGGTATAGCTCAATAATAAGGTTCTAAAGAATAAAGACGCTTTCCTACAAATGCTGGTAAGCTGGCTTTGGAAAGTCTATGTTTTGTTCCAAGTTCCTGTTCACAGACCTATTTGGGAGCTATGCTGTTAGCCTTCTCCAGCAAAACTCTTACTAGAGTCTCTTTAAGAGCTAAGTCTGTGACCACTTTAAAATGTTAAAATTTCTTGTAAGCAGTTTCAGGTCTCTCAAGCACTTGCACAAGTTCCGCTTAAGGTGTGCAATGCAACTTGTCATTTAAAATGCAATAAATGGACTTATTGCATGAGCAACTTGCTAGATAAGTATCAAGATATAACTATGTTGAATCTTAAAATAAACCACAAACAACAGTTTTGTTCTATTTCTTGTTAGATTTAATTAAAATGTGATAGTTTCCTACTGAACTGCTTAACCCTGAGGAAGAACTGCAGAACAGCTGCAAGCGGTAATTTGTAAACTTAACACTCATACAATCTACTAATAAACTATCAAATTACTTCTGAAATTAAAATCCCATCCATGGAATTTCAAATAAACCAAATAAGACTTCATGTTTATCATCTGTCAGACATTGCTTTTAAAATAGTGACAACTCCAGGTGATTTGTGACGGAATTTTTGACAGAAATCATAAAGCAATTAATATTTCATTGCCCAAGTAAATGTTGAGGGGAACAGATGACAAAAGGGAAGAGTTTAAATAAACAATAAGCATCTTCAATTCCTCTTTTCTGCTATAATCATGCATATCACAATATACTTTTGGAAGTGAGATCTCTGTCGCTACATCTGATATGAGTAAATAGCTCCTAAATGACAAAACCAGCCAAGTGAATAGAAAAGAAAGAATTGAAGAGAGCTGGTAAGCAAAGGAAGGTATTGCGAACACTTGACTAACACACATCTCAGTAGATGCCTACAACTCAGTATGATAGTTCTGTCCATCTGAGACTTCCTAGAGAATATCAGTGCAGAGGAAACCTCCTTCAGCTTTGTCAGGGACCTTCCTGTGATAGTTTTTATGAGTGCTAAAGACCGCATGGAAGAATCAGATGTCAATTGCACTAGAATAAACCCTGAGTAATGAAAAGTTAGTTCAGTTTTATGTATGTGAAACTCTATTTTATATGTTTTTATTTGCTGCCATTTCTAAAAGCACCAACACTGCTTGAGTAACCAAAGATGTGTAAGAACAAAACGTCTGTAAAACAATGCAGCAAAAATTATGCTGAATCTATAATTGAGAAATGAATTCAGATATGATGGAATGACAGAATACATCTATATTTAATAATAATACCTACGGGATTTTCTATCTTACACTAATAATTTGATAGGAAAAAGGCATTCAGTCATCCTTTCTTTATATACGGTATCTAATCCATAATATACAGCATAGTCTGCACTTGTAACCTTCTAGACTTTCCAGATAGAGAGGTATTAGAGGAAAGATTATAACATGGATTTAGTGCAGCAGCTGGAGGGAGCAAGGGTGCAAACAATATAAAATGGAAGAACAAGCAGAAGGCCCTGTTCTCCAAAGTACAATGTTCTTTCTTACTGCAGAAGCAATCTGAGGAAGAATCACCCACTTACCACCAGGAAGGCAGTCTTTTTGTATTTTGTATGTGCAATAGAAAGGGATCACATACAAGGGATGGAATAACTGGAGTGTACTAATGCTTATTTCTAGCAATTGCTCACAGAGCTTTGTAAAGGTTTCAAATAAGAATAAAACAGGTTATAAAGCCTTGGGACAGTTTGGGAGAAGGTAAGAATTAGAAATTGCAGGAATTAATTCATATGAATACCATTAATCTAGCTGAAATGGGGGAAGACAAAGTAAAGGCAAATATATGTTCAGAACATTATCTACGCCTTTGCCTCAAGTGAAAGAACAAATACCCTCAAAAACTATTTCAAGAGGGATAAAACAAGAGTCTTCAAAGCATTCAAGTTTAAACTTGTAACTTCAATACTTAATTACTATAAAAATAAAATAAACCTAGACTTTCAAATTTTTGACTGCAATTATGCCTTTTGCACAAATTCTAATACAGTAGCATATTGGATTATATTTTCTTAACTTACTTGCAAGTTCTTAACATTGCCTGTATTAGCTATGCATTTAGAAAACAATTAGGTCTACCAAAACTCAGTAACAACTTTCTACTACCTAGCTTAATAACTAAAGTCTTTGGGACCTGAAGAAGTCACCGATGTAAACTTTTCTGATTGTCCTTTATTTGTCTTACAGATTAATATGGCCTGATAATTTTAGCAAAACATCTTGCCCTATTTCAGTGTAACTGGATTTTTTTTCTTTTTTTTTGATGACACCTACTTGTGTCTTATTTTGCATATTCCACAGAAGTATTTCAGTCTGTTCCATTTGTAAATCTAGCAAAATCCAACCATTTGTGATAACTTTATGCTACAAAGTTAAGGTTCAATTTATTTTATCTGATCATTTGTTTTGATCTTAGATTGAAGAGTTCCCACTGGTAGGTTAGTTTGAGCACTGATTTTTATCCCAAGAATGCTATTTTTTTAATTAACTGACTATAGGTTAGATTAACATTATCATTATTTTTAAACAAAGTTTGGACATTTGATTTTTGGTCATCTAACACAAAGCATTTTTGTGTAAAGACTGCAATCTTTGCTTTTGCTGATATGATGTCTGCTAAGGCATCTTCCTGTTAACAGAAAATCAAGGAACATTATATATTCTTGAGTGACCACCTGATCTACTCAATCACTTCTTGATTAGCATCATATCTGGAAGTATATAAGTCAGAATTGCAAATGCATTACCAATATGCAGGAAATGATCAATTTTTTTCTTTTTCTTCTTTTTCTAATGGTTAATATTTGTATGCAGTTTATACTGGTAAACTTAAAGTGTGCCTACATCATATTTTAGGTTGAATCACGAGTGTGTTTTGAAGAAAATCCCCCAGCTAGCTGATATACCACACTTCGGTTCACAGTGAGGAATCATCTTGGGATGTACAGACTAGCTTCTGTTCAAATTAAACTAACCCAGAAGACATGTTCCTGGATGTAACACATTCTCACAGCAAAGGCTTGTTCAGTCAATGAAACTGGAGCTTGTTTGTAGTCTATGCATTTTGGAGGGTTTAGTGTGAACATTCAATCCTCACCAGCTATTTCCCTTTATAGATCCACTTCTGCAACTCTGTTTTTTAATGTAGACACAAATGTCCCTAGGAGTGGCCCTAAAACCAAATGGCATAGAATGGCCTGGGTCCTTGTCCGTGATGTTACCCTGTTTTATCATTCAAAACACAGTTACTTCCTCTACACTTCTTTTTGCTAAATCCCAAATCATGTACAGAAATTGCCTGGAGTGATAGTTCATCTGGGTAAAAACTCTGTCTGGGGCAACCTTAACAACAGTATAGACAACCAAGTCCCAGTGCCTGGAAATGTTTCCTGCAGCATTAATTTACTGATCTAGGCAAAGCTTTAGACTATTTGACTGTAGGTGCATTGGAGGGAACAATTCCATAAGATTGTTCCCACTCTTATGCAGCTATTTTGAGGCTGACTGCTTATTTCTCAGGGTTAGCAGTGGGGATATAGTTAAAGGGGACTGAGAACACAAAGAGAGACTGCATCAGCAAGTCATAGTGGGTGTGAGAAGCACACTGTATCAGAGGGTAGAGCATGGCTCTCCATCATGCTACTGGTCTTCCAGCTCTGCTGGAATCGGGGCAAGGAGGATGTTAAGGATCTCCTATGAGGCGTTTAGCTTTATGAAAAATCTGATCTTTAACTCAAATGCATGACTGCTATCCTAACAAATATTGTTGAAGTTTTTATTTTATTTTAATCAAAAGTTCCCTTCAGACAACAGAAGACTGGCCTGGCTTTTCTTTTTTGCCCTTTTTCTGGTTTGCATTATGCCTATGAGCAAGTCTACCCATTTTTTCTATATTTCTTCATTCTTTATTTTGTCTTGTTACAAAAGATGCCTTTTTGAACAGATTTCTCCCTGATATCTGCACATGAAGTGTCTATTATTTTAAGATTCTGATTTTGAGGGAGATTTTAAGGCACTCAGGTAGTTGTGAAATAATGCAGTCTGGAGGACAGACCAAAGAATGGTGACTTGCGTCAGAAAAATTACTGTCAAAAAAAAGGGATGCTAAATAATGTTCAGAATCATGCTTAGTTATGTAGCGATGGCACTCGCCTGAGCCTGACGTCTTCAGGCTCTTGATTCAAACTATGCTACAGTATGACAGTTGGTGTGGGGGGGGAAGATCTATGATACCTGTGAACAGGAAATGTAAAAGTATATATAGCTAGATATATTATAAGCATTCAATCCTTTCTTTTATGTAATAGTCCTTGACAGAGATGGATGACACAATACTAGATAAATTAATGGTACTTTATAGTATGGCGGTTCTCAAATTTGCCACTTTGTTCTTTTCCCCCTCCTTTACACAGTGCAATCTACAAGAAAAGGAAATCTCTCCAGTTCCACCCACGCATTCCTTTCCCTCGTGGGGAACTGGACATTTGCAATGGCTCTGCTCCCATAAGTTATCCTAAATACTCATAGACAGCCATTGCTTTGCTTTGTAAAAGCCACTGGCTGATTCATTTCCTTGGTTGTGTAACTACTGATTGGCATTTGTAGCAAAACCCTTTTAGCCTAGCCTTTTTCCTCTGGCTTCTGATTTGGCCCAAAGAAAAAATGGCCTAGTTTAGCTCTGACCTACTTGTAATTAAATTGACAGCTTGCTCTTTGCATAGGCTTCTTTATTAAAATCAGAGTGCCCTCAAGCCACCAAGATTTGAATTAACCCCTAAGCTGTCTTAGTATCATTGATGGAATTACAGGGCAGTTGCAGATATGTAGCATTTCTAAAGTATTTTGTAGGAGAGCCAACTGTAGCCAACTCAAAAAGCCAATATGCATATCATAAATATTAATATAGGAGCAATTCTCTGTGGAAGAATATTCTCTGTAAGAACATCAATATAAAATATGTTGTAATCTTTCTTTTAAATGCAAAGTTAGAAAATATCCTTAATTAACATGGATGATTTTTCTCCTAGTAACCATGACTTTGAGAGTTTTTATAGTACTGTTCTCCATAATCAAAATAACTCATTTTTTTAAATTTAATTTTGGTTTTCATCTTGCTTCAAAAAATATCAAATATGATGATTTTCATATTTTAATTGTTTACTTGTAGGGTTTTTTAATTGTTATTGACAGACAAAATAAAAAGAGATTCCTCCCATCTAGTTACTATTCTTTCTTATATGGTAGCAATGCTTTCTTTTTTGTTTCCTGTCTTTTTTTGTTTCTTCCTTTTTTCTCTTCAGCAACCTCTCTACAGGAAATTTTAATCACAAAAGAAAACTGAATGGATAAACAAAGCACTGTATAATGACCAGGTGGTATAGTGTAAGCATACTCTTCTTGTATGCCTGTATTTTACACTGCATAAGTCAGAGGATTTTTTAATGCAGATTGACTGGCATGATATTTCCTTTAGCCAACTCAGCCCTTTTTATTAGTTTTACCCTATAATTCACTGTTAACAGTTGTGTATTCATTCTCCTGTCAAATAGCAAGAAAAAAACATTTCTTGTGTGAATTTTTTTTTTTTTAAGACTCACTCTCTCAGCTAAAGTTGAGTACTGAGGTGTTTCAGTTACTAGGTGGAGAGAAACTCTTTCTTTTTTGGATACTACACTTCCACCACTTTGGATCACACTCACCACCCTATTCTCTGACATCTTTCCGGGAATAGCTGGAAATTAAGCTGTGTAAAAGTATATTATATATATGTTTGTTCTTTTATGCTCTTCTGTAAAAAAGGTAAATGCAAGTACTGTGTCCAGTTCTAGAAGTGAGGGTTTCCTTTTCAGATATGTCAGTAAATTTAGCTGGGAGAAGGAAGGAGGAAAGAGAAATGCTCTGCCCTGGAAACGATGAGGTTTTATGGTCCTTAATTTGTAGGTAGGTTGGTTAATTAGTCTTGCAGTCAGAAAGCCAAGAAATTCTTCTTTTGCCTGTTGACAAAGCATTCTTGTTATGAAGAGTCCCATGGTGCCAGGGAAACACAGAGGTTAAATTATTTTTTTTTAGAGCACTCAGGAGTCTTCTAGGTAGTCTGGATTTAGGCTTTGCTAAATTGTGAATCCTGCTCTCGCCATCTCTTAAAAGGGTCAGTGAGGAGCAGGACACGTACTAGCATTGTGCTACGCTGGCTGAGAAGGGTTCCTTACTAATGCGGAGGAGATGGCCTAATGTGTATTTTTAATTAGAGTGAAAACTTGTGGGTGTCCTGTGTGGTTGTGCCTCCTTGTTGCTATAATGAGAAGAAAAGCAGGAATTAGAAAGCAGAGTAACTGCTGTGCTCTGCCTAATGGAGGGACCGGAGGGAGTGGAAGAGCGAGCAGCTTAAAGCCCACCCTAGAAGGAATCAGGAACATTTTAGCTTTTAAGAAGCTCCAACTAACAGCAGCAACGAGGAGTGTATTGATATTGCTTGGGGTGTCTGCTACTCCAGAGCTCATCACCCATCCACTTTTCAACAGTTCTTTTGCCCACTGCGTGGTGGTGCAAAGGCCATCTGGGTTTTTTAGGACTCTCAGCCAGTTAAGAAAAGCAATTTGTAGTTTTCGAGTTGAGGCAAAAAGGGTTTTGTTTCTATTCTTTTGTGTTCTTTTCACTACCAGTCATGTATTGATGACAGGAGCGCCAGAAGCCAAGAAGGATATTGCTGCTACCATACTTCTAGAGTACTAAACTATAAGCAGCTTCAGAAATATGTATAGCATCAATTTTGTTTTTCCGAACAAATTCCACTTCCTCTAAGTTTTGAGAGTAAGGAAATGGTTCCGTCTTTATTGTGCCATCTGTTCATGACAAGGGATGGGAAGGATCTGAGAATGCTGAGCTTTTGTTGTAAGTGTCAACCTAATGTTACCTTGGGGAAAAATTATTTGAAACTATCCTTGAAGTTACCCTGATGGATTAGAATTGTAACAAGGGGAAGGTTACATGAGAGAGCTGACAGGCTGCTGACCTGCTTTGCTGAAATAACAATGGTCAGAGAAGCTATTTTCAGTGGTTAATTTAAGTTTTCTGACAAGTAGGAAGAAGTATAGATGCTGAATAGTCCAAGGTCGAATTCTAATAAAAAGTTCTGATATGCTGCTTGCGTCCAGAGATCCACCAGCAATTAGAGATCAAATTCTAATGTCTTTCTTTCCAATTGACAACTGTCTCACACTAGTGAAATTGTACTTATTTTCTAAAATTATTCCAGATTTGCACCTCAGACTTATAGAACCCGTCATCTAAGTGAGTGCAGAAGTTTGCTGTGTTATACTGTTACAATATCACTAAACTACCATTTTCTCCCTGAAAGAAAAGTAGCCTTATCCCTATATTGTTTAACATCCTCACTAATAAAAAAACTATTAAAAATCTCTTTCCATTATTTTTCTTGTTTCCTTCATAAATTTACTTCCTCTGATAATATTTTTTTTTCCTCTGAAGGGGGCGGGGGAAGGGGGGGGAGAGTTCCCATTGGTACTTTTGAGGGTTTGGGATTTTTTTGTAATTTTTGTACACCACACTTTCATCTTTGCATATTATCGTACTGAGCAGAGTCAGATGCAGAACCCTATAATCAGATTGGCTTCATGGACACTCAGGAACCTAGTCCTTTCTCCTAGTCCTTTCTTTCCTCTCTTTTTTGCCTTCTGTTTATTCTTCTTTCCAGTTCCAGCTCTGATTGCGTAGCCTCTCTTATCCTGAGATTCCTTTGTTTGTCAAAATCAACCTAAACTTTCAGAAGAATTTGCTGAAAATTTTTCATTTGGGATTTTTAATGTTACATTTGAAAGGAGGAGGTGACAGTGGTATTGCCCTTTTTAAAAAGAACTCTTCCTTTGTAGGAGATAAGAAATATACCTGAGAAGATCCAAATCTTCATCATCCATCAGCAAACTTCTAAGTACTGTGAATTAAACTTTTTTCTCAGTCTCTCATTTTGGATTCAATTTCCAAGAAAAACTCAAGATCTAAAACTTAAAGACCTGTGTGCTGCATCTCTTTACTTTTTCTTCTTTTGTTAGTTATGCTAGTTTTTGATCGCATTGCAATTTGAACCAACTCCAGGTGTTATTTAAGAGGGAACATATTTCATTAAATAATTGGACATTACAATGCAGCTGAATTTAGGCAAATGTGTATTACATATTTCTGTTTGCCATTCTCTAACTTGTTCATTAGCAAGACCCTGACCAGTTTTGTAAAACTGCTTCAAGACCAGCAAATGCCATGTAATTTTATTCAGCTTTAAATCTAAACTCAAGAAATGCTGCTCAAGTTTCCAAGATAATACTCCTCATTAAAAAAAAATATTAAAAAAAAAAAAATTAAAAAGGAATAAAAATTTGTGTGGGAAATAACAATTTGTTTTGTGAATAGTGAAAAGTCACAAAAGTTTGTGTGGATTAGAGAAGCGGGCTCTACTCTCCTGTTTTTCTTCATGCCCACACATTTTAATATCTATACATATATAAGAAGTTTATTTATATCAATTCGACATAGGGTATGTTTAATACTATTTTCTTTCTTCTTTCAGCATTTCTAGGCCCTCTCACATGTACCTGCACATAGATAAAAAAGAGACAGAGTTTATGTTTAGGAGAAGATTAGAAGGAAGAAAAAAATTCTACCAAGCATCCTGTATCTGATATGTATTTTATTCTTGTGAAATACAGGCTTTAGGGATGGATGCCAAAGAAGCTTAGGCTTTTTCCCCCCTCCCTTTTTCCTGGGTTTGACACCAAATTGTAAATTCCAACTAGAGATTGCAAAGACACTTACAAATGAATGCCCAGAGATATGTTATTAGCACTCCAGTCCTCATTTTATGTATTACATGAGAATTACTGTAGTTAACATTGGGTCAGTACTGAACACTCAGAGAAAGCTGCATGGGTAAGCTACCCCAAGCCTGCACAAATGTGAAAATAAATTGGGTTTCAAATACAATTATTTGTTCTAGGTAGCAAACAACTACCTCCAAGCCTTTGCTTCTGAAGCTGTTTTTACCTTTTTATACTGATTCAGCTCTGTCAAGCGAAGTAAGCTTCTTTTCTCTTGGAAGGAAGACTGTGCTGCGGGGTTCAATTACAGAACACCTTTGACTCTCTAATTAAATTGTCTTTATTATAATTATATGACTTTTGAAAATAAATCTTCAGTATGTCTTTGAACATCTGTGAAAAGTTCAACATTTTATTAGGAGTTTAACTGCAAATTATTAGAGATTCCTAACATTAGGAATTACACATGGCTTATAACAGAGTAGGTTAAATGAATAGTGCCATGCTATACTTGATACAGTTAGTAAGAACACTGCGGTATGATGCTTTTCTTTCTCGTTCATTTCATTGTCAAGATGGTTCATTTCAGAGGTGACTTTTTTACAGTTTATCATGTAGACAGAAGGTAGCTGTTACTTGGGACACCTTAATCTAACAGAAGCAGGCATACTGCATCTGCAGTAATACTCAGCGACTAACATTTTTAAGATAGTAAAACTTCTTGAAACAGTAAAAACCCAAACAAACCAAAAAACAAGCCCACATGCATTGGGTCAGAACAAGACCCATCTAGCTTACTGTCCTGCCTCTGCCCCAGTCTATACCCAATGTGTTTTGAAGAACCCTGTGAGCTTGTAGTGGAACTTTTCCACTCTCTGGTAATTCGGGCTGAAGGGCTTCATCCACAGAAAATTCTTTGTATTTGGTAACCCTTGAAGCTTTTTTTCCCTCTTCCTTTCTTTTTTTTTTTAATAAAAAATTAATCTGGTTGAATTTTTAAACATCTGTATGCAATAAATTTCAGCACATTTGGTGATGGACTGTGCCCCATTAACCGCTTTGCAATCCTCTTGTTCCAAGGCATTTTTAGTGTGACTTTTACACTCCACAAATAGCTATTTCATTTCTGGGTTGGTCAAGAACTCTTTACTGAATACCTTCTAGTCCTAGTGATTTGTTGCTGTTCATTTTATGAGTTTGCTTTAAAGCCTTTTCTACTTACATTTCAATCTGACACAGAACTGTTCAGCACTTCCCCTGGAAACAAAAGCTTCTAGCATGGGAATCTCTCCAAACTTCAGCACAGCAAAGCGGGAGACAAATATTTCCCTTAGTCTTCTAGTGTAGCTTTACCTCCTCTGAACGTTTTCTTTATACTTTGATAATCTATTGGCCCTCCAGACTCTCTGCTAGACTTTCTTCTCCCAGTGCATTTGGAAAAGAATTTCTCATTTCCTTGACTGTCTTAGAGGCTGTTGCCCAGTTGTCATTTCTTTTTTTCTAGTCTACCTTACTTATTTTAATATATAAGCTACCAGTGTCTGATTCTCTTTTTCTTGTTGGAGTGGGGGAGGGGGAAAAGTATGTCTATTTTCTATATACACATGTGTATATTTTCTGTATAAGTGTGTGTGTGTGTAGTTGTATATACATATAAAAATATTCCCCCCCCAAGGATGTTTTATCATTTCTAATAAGCTTCCTTATCTCGTTCATTAACGATAGTGACAGTTTTTGGTGTGAAGTCTTTTTCTGAGATGTGTGGTATATCTGCTCAGAGATTCCAACATCTGGGAATTCATTCATAAATATCTTTGCTGTTATACGTTATCCAATGTAGAACATCATCCAATGTATAACTTGGGGTCAAATCCAGTAAAAAGGGGACTTGATTGAGCAACTAGTCAGAAAACTTGCATAGTAGTAACAACTATTTCACTGATTTTTCAAAAAATACAAATAAATCAAAGTACTCTAAAGCAATTACAGGGTGCTTCTTCAGCAGTAATGACATGTAGACTCATCATGCTTTCAACAGTCAGAGAAGTTGAGGGACCTGGACAGGCTGGATCGATGGGCCGAGGCCAATTGTATGAGGTTCAACAAGGCCAAGTGCCGGGTCCTGCACTTCGGCCACAACAACCCCATGCAGCGCTACAGGCTTGGGGAAGAGTGGCTGGAAAGCTGCCTGTCGGAAAAGGACCTGGGGGTGCTGGTTGACAGCCGGCTGAACATGAGCCGGCAGTGTGCCCAGGCGGCCAAGAAGGCCAATGGCATCCTGGCCTGTATCAGAAATCGTGTGGCCAGCAGGAGTAGGGAAGTGATCGTGCCCCTGTACTCGGCCCTGGTGAGGCCGCACCTCGACTACTGTGTTCAGTTTTCGGCCCCTCACTACAAGAAGGACGTTGAGGTGCTGGAGCGTGTCCAGAGAAGGGCAACGAGGCTGGTGAGGGGTCTGGAGAACAAGTCTTCTGAGGAGCGGCTGAGGGAACTGGGGTTGTTTAGCCTGCAGA
Organism: Aptenodytes patagonicus; assembly: GCF_965638725.1. Lineage (NCBI taxonomy): Eukaryota > Metazoa > Chordata > Aves > Sphenisciformes > Spheniscidae > Aptenodytes > Aptenodytes patagonicus. The sequence goes on along the minus strand of NC_134950.1, from coordinate 46,464,296 downwards.
AAAGGAGGCTGAGGGGAGACCTTATGGTGCTCTACAACTACCTGAAAGGGGGTTGTAGCGAGGTGGGTGTCGGTCTCTTCTCCCAAGTAACTAGTGATAGGACGAGAGGAAATGGCCTCAAGTTGTACCAGGGGAGGTTTAGATTGGATGTGAGGAAAAATGTCTTTACTGAAAGAGTGGTTAAACTTTGGAAGAGGCTGCCCAGGGAAGTGGTGGAGTCCCCATCCCTGGAAGTATTTAAAAGATGTGTAGATGAGGCACTTAGGGACATGGTTTAGTGGACATGGTGGTGTTGGGTTGACAGTTGGACTCGATGATCTTAGAGGTCTTTTCCAACCTCAATGATTCTATGATTCTATGATTCTAAGTTGCTTCAGTGGTGCTTATTTCAAAGACAGGGAACTACATAAGATTGAAGAACCCTTCCGGAAGGGAGGAGGCAGACACAAGGATAAAATCCTGTCAATCTGCTGGGATGGTGTTCAAAAATGTTTTATGCTATGTATTGTAGTAGTAGCATAAAATAGTACTATGAAGTTATTAATTTGTGAAGAAGTTAAGATTACTAAGTACAAATACATCCTGTCCTTAGACAGCTGGTTGACTTGATAGTTTGTTGTTTACCAGGGGCAAGTGCCTGAAAAGTTGTAGAACAGAGAAATGGGTAATCCCTGTTTGAGTCCAGTGAGAACCTGTCTCCTTGCTGAGACATACCTTTGCCTGTAGACAGATAGAAGATATACGTCTATAAATCTTGTGTGTGTGTGTATGCATGTGTGTGTATGTAGTCATGCACCAATGATCATTTCAACCATTGCAACCCTCTTACCTGCACAGAATGGCTCTTAGACTAAACAGGAAATTACAATATCCCTTTAGTTTATACTGTCTATGAAAATCAAACACAATGACTCCTGAAATCCTTTACTGCCTGTGTGAAAAAGCAGATGTCTTCAATTAAATAGTAATGACACTGAAGAGACAGATTTTTTTTTTTTAATTTCAGTTATAGTTTATTATACAGGCATAACTTAAAAGCTTGAATAAAGTATAATAGATTTAAAGCTATATTTCAAGACAGAAAGAAGCTCATTCGATTTTTACTGATATTTAATAGATGCTATTTAATCAGAATGGGGAAGAATTACTTGAATAATGTGTATAGCAGATACTTCATAACATTATTCAATACATAACAATGCTAAATTACTGTATAAATAATACTATCAACTTAGCCAGTGAATGGCACTCAACTACTTTCTAATATGGACTCTCTAGTCTAATTGCCTTTCTAATTATTAACGGTCTCTAGATTAATTACCATTTAGTCAAGTCACACTGACAATCTGTGCAGTGGTTCTTCCTCTATTATCTAGTGCCTCTTCGATTACAGATTTGCCAAAAGGCTCACTTCTGCAAGTATTTCTACATTGCAATATGTCATATATAAAAATTCCGTTGTTGCTATGAAGTCACTTTTATCAATATATTACAAATATACTTCAAATCTTCATAAATTGCTTTTCTTACTGCATCTGATATGCTTAGGTATAAGATCATTTTGGTTTTCTTTGAATATAGATTTTTGCTGATTTTTTTTCCCACGTGAATTTTATTTTCTCATAAAGCAGAATTTAAAAGCAATATATTATTTATAAGAAATCAACATTTATTACCAAAGGTGTGATACAAAACATTGGTCTTGTAGAAACAAGCTTACTTTCTTATTTTCCTACTCTTTCTTCAACTTCAGTCATTGTCATTTGGTAACCAATTTAACTTTGCAAAGAAAAAGATATTACTCAATAATCAGAATGCAATGTTTTTAACTTACTAAGTAGAAAGTAGAAGTATGAAAAGAAAACATAAAACATTGCTGGCTGAGTTTTTCACAGCGAAGAAAGCATTATTCTGCTAGTTTTGCTGTGAAGTATTCCTGGGTTAATGTAGGTTTTTCCATAGAGGCATAATGAAAGCTTGAAATTTTTCTGAAATGGGCATGCATTCTTGCTGCCCTTTACTTAGATTACAAAAAGAGAAAAGAATTGTTTGTTTTTTTTGAAAAAGATGATGAAGTCACTGAAAATCTAATTCATGCAGAACACCAGTCGGGAAGTGTACTATTAAATACTGTTATAACTCTGTACTTATTCTTTTTGGTTGGGTTTGTTTTTTTTTTTAATTTTGCTAACGCGCTAAATGTAGATGTAAGTTGAGGCAATGAGTTCTTCAGCCTAGTGAATTCTGTTTTGAGTTCTCCCTGTTTTGACTGGTCATTTTTTGGTGTTCCTGAATATGGTCTGCTTTTGTTTAATGAGTTTGTGAAGAAAAAAGTCTTGTTCGCAATGACCGGACTGTTTCTCAAGTTGTAGTGGATTCTAGGTGGTTTTAGGTGGTTTCAGAAGGGACTGGGCAAATAAATGGAAGGGAAAATTCACAAAAACATATTTAGCACAAAGTCATTGCATGGTTTATGTGCTGATTGAGACACACATCACTGGATGCAGAGGGGGAGTATTGCTTACACGTGTTTTACACTCTTGTCTATGTATCTGCTCTTCGTGATCTTTAAAGATAGGAGAGTTTGCTGGCTGGACCTTTCTTCTATTAGGATTTGTATGTTTGTTTGTTTGTTGATAGCAATTATTCAGACATTTTTGTAAAAGTGTTTTTGAATTCCCATTATCTGGTGGAGGTTTGTCTTTAAAGAGTGGCCATCTGGTTCTTTATTTCTTTTGTGTCTTATTTAGTTTATCTGACTGAAAGTTCAGAAATAGACATAAAAACCAAACACAACTTAAAGTAGCTAATTCCACCTTTTCTCGTAGTCTGTAGGAATAGTAACCATAGAAATATCTCAGATTCCTGGTGCTGGTGTAACACAGGAATATTGTACTTTTAAAAGAAACAAGTTGTGGGGAGAGTAAAAAAATCAGAAATAATTATTGCTTTGAAAATGTAATCACCCTACTTTTCCCCCTTTAGCACAGCAAGACACTTCATATCTTGTATCTCCATTGACTTTAAATTTTCTTTGATTTTTTTTCCTAACTCTAATATTAATATGAATTTGACTAGAATTGCAGAACTAAATTCATCCGTGTTCCTGAGTTCTTTGCAACCAGATCCCATGCCTAATCCCAGGTTCCTAATGCAAGTTCAGAGCTGATGTAAAATGCTTGAAAAAATCTTGGCCAAAGCATTGCCATGTCCTCCTCCCTTCAATCCCTGTTCTGTTCTTCAATTCACATGTACTAGGTCCTAGACATATAGGGACATACTTGAAGTGCTTTATCTCAGTTGGAAATTTTCAAGAACAGCTTTTTTTAAGTTTCATTGGGGAGAATGAGGGCAATCTTTGGGGGGTTTTGTGGGGTTTTTAATATATATATATATATATTCATTTTCTGCTGTAAATTATACTTTAAAAGGGGCATCTGTCCTAAAAAGGGTAGTTGAAATTTTGAGAGCATAAAGAATATCTTAGCAGTATGAGCAACAGAACAGGGAGAATTTAGGATCTGAATTCCTGTTTTTCTAGCCTGTCTATCATCAAAGCAAATGTGATTTTTTTTTTATTGTGATTTTTAGAGATACAAGTACTTTTAAATATTATTAGCTTTATTCTCATTTGGTCTTTTGCTCCTTGATTCTTTTGGAATTGGGCTGGTTTATAGCAATGACACTATTTTAGAAACAAGAAGTGGACAAACAACTATCTCAGTCAAAAGAAGTACTCTAACAGAAAAACTCCTCCAATCTTCCATTGATTTTCATTGTTGCTTTGTACTAATTTTTTTTTTTCCTGATTACAAATTATATCAAATAGACTAATCCATTACTTAGTTCAGTCACAAATATTTGCTGAAAGTTCAGGACTACTTCATGTTCAAAGACATGTCTAATTGCATTTTTACCCATATCTCCACTCATGTCTATGGGAGTTATCTGTATATTTGCTAATTATTTTTGGAAAAAAATTGACCTAATGGTTCAATTCTTTACTTTAATTGCTTTGTTTTTATATCTTACTGACTGTTATGTTTTGAAGCACCTACTTCTCTAATCTTCCTCTAAAATGGAACTGGATATAAAGCTTCAATAGTTGATAAAATTTTTATCAGCTATATGACCTGCTGTAACTGATAAAATGATCCCCTCATTCTGATGCAGAGGGATGATATAGCCTTTCTTCAAAATATTTCAAGAATTCATGTCAACACCTGGCTTGGAATTGCATGAAAGGATTTTGAGCACAGTAACCGACCAGCAAAGAATGTCAGGGACCCTCAAAGTACTAAAATTCTTCAAAAGTGTATCTTTATTAATGTTTTGATGTCTTAATCAGCAGTGAAGCACCTGAATATGGTACAATTAAAAGCAACAAAAATGTAGCTTTGAAAATCTTAACTCCAGCTTCAAACTTCATAATCTAAACTGAATGACTCTTTGTAATGACTCAAAGTCAAATAATCCCATGAAATATAAAAATATTATCCTGTTTATATAGGACATAAACAGGCTTGCTTATGGGCTTGATATTGTTCCTTAATTTTTTCTGTATAATGCTTTAGCAATTTATTGGATCTGTGTCTCTGAAGAAATTTATATAGAAAGTATATTTGTTAAATTTATTGGTATTATCCAATGAATTTTGCTAAGTGCTTACACTGTATTTTAAACAAAATTGCAATAGTTACTCCATAGCTTTCTGGTCCACTGCTCTTTCCCATATACTTAACAAAAGCAACGTGTAGGTAATGAAAAGCTGATCACAGCCACATTTGAGTTAGATGCTGACAAACATTTTGTGTGAAGATGCACAAAAATATATCAGCCAGGTGATTTCATGGCCATGCTTTTAGTGCCTTTGACCATTGATCATTGTCATTGATTCTAGCTTGTTTATTATATAATATTCAAGTAGGTCAGGTTTGTGTATGCATAAACTTCTTGTGCACAGAGCACGCTGCCTGTTCCAACTGTGTGATGTTGAACATCTGGGCAGAGTCTCTTTGTGCTAGTCTGTTGCACAACACATTCAGGAATGTTAAGTAGCAAATAAGCTCTGCCTCAGGATAGCGTTGCTGATGTTGATAATATTGGTGTGCCCAAAGGAATTAGCATGCTTTCTTAGACTCTGGTCCAACACGTTTTTATTCAGGTGAGTAAAATTTTCTCACTGGAGTATTCCTTTGATAACCAACAAACCTTCCCATGGCAGTAAAAAAAACCAAAATAACAAAACCAACTAGCTATTTGCCAGAAAAAAATCCCTCCACTTAAAATTCCAACAGTCAAGAAATGTTTTTTAATGCGGCTCCCTAAGGAGAAGGAGATAAGGCTTATACATCATGCTTTCTCTTTCTGTCTGTGTCTCTGGGTGTCTTCTTCCTTACAGTTTTGAGTCCATTCACTGTGTTGGTTGAAATGAACAAGAAGGGCAAGAGGTCCCTGGGTATTACAGGCTTTATAACTATAATCAGCCCAGCAGAAAAGAGATTAATGAGGCTGAGCTCATACTGAAACCTTCACTTCAATAAACACCAACAATCTACATGGGCAGGACACAGAGAATGACCTAGCATCAGGAAAAGCCTTGCTTGTCATCTACTTAACAGTCATGTACAATCTAAAAAATTATTCCTAATATGGGAAACCAGTCATCATTACTTCTGTTGCTCACTGAACTAGTCTGTTTGCTTGAAAAATGGGAACTATGTGAAACAAATTGTATGCTTTAACTAGGAATATACTGAAAGAAATCTTACATGTTTCAATTTTGTCAAAATGATAAATATTCTTTACATTCTTGTTTTACAGAGCTTTATTTGGAAAAAAAAAAAAGTAATGAGTAGCTGCTAGCAGGTTCCTGGGAACTTCTGAATATCCCAGTGGAGAACAGGACTCACAATAAAAAAAAAAAAAAGACAGACAGACAATCTTTAAATTTGTATTAGATCAGTCAGATTTAGTATGTGAACTGCAACTGCAGGGCCCTATAAAGTTAGGTGAAATGAGGGAAAAGGAATAGAGCAAAGGTGCTCACATCCTGGAGATGTGGGACTACCTTGTGATCCCAGTTATGTATCAGATGTGTGTCTATGTAATCTGATGTTGTCACGCCATCTGGTTCAGCAGGAAATACAGTGCCTAAGAAAAACAAAAGTGGAATTGCTGAGCAATTTGTTCATTCTTATTAAATTTAAATGATTCAGTTTTTTTTTTTTTTATGTATTGTATTTTAGTTTACTTTATTCTTAATCTAATTTAAATTTTTCTTTGTATTGCTTTCTTACATTCCACTCTTCTCCCTCAGCCCTTTCCTTTCCATGTGTTGCAGTAGTCAAATGGCTCTTGGCACTAAAAACCTATTGATCAGTTTTTGAAATATGCCATTTCAGAAAGGAGTTCTCGAGGTGGCGGGGGGGGCATGGAGAGAGAAAGCAAATAACCCCTAGTCCTCTGACTTCTTGTATCATGCTTACAATAACATTTACTCTAAAAATTTTGTATCTTGGAAAGACTTTTTACATAATGTCATTTTTTCTTCATTTCTATACTCACGGTTCTCTACTGAATATATAAATTAATATACAAGATTCCCAAAATCAAACGTTATTCTTTTTTCTTCAGAATATTCATGCACTCAGCAGTTAGAGAGAAAAGTTGTAGATAATTATTTACTATCGTGTTTAAATATGATACACTGTGTATGGCACAAGTTGCAAATACAACTTACAGAGTTTATATGGAGTATCTTCAGCAGAAAAATATGTGAATTGTTAAAACAGGTCTTGGTTCCAGTTTCTACTTTGCAAAATCTTCTATCAGCGCAACATTTATATACTTATGTATGTATGTGTGTATGTATACCTATGCACATATATATACACATCCATGTACATTGACAGATGTGTGTGTGTGTATGTATATGTAAAATATTACTACCTACAAAGTCTGTGGAACGTATACCTTCAATGAGAAAATCTGAGTTAAAAAATGACTTGCAGATTTGAGAATTTAGCTGAGGAATTTGGTTCAAGGATTGTTCTGTGACTTGGGAGTTTGACTTTGTCCTTTAGAATGAGTTTTTTTCAAATTGGCCAATTTTTTGTGTTTTGTTTCTGTTTATTTTTTCCTCATTCCACTTAATTTGGCTTAGTTATTCTAAGTCAAGCTACACTACGCTTACACAGTACAGCAGGTAACCATCTACTTGGAGCTAGCTGAAACTTGTTCTTACATCTGCTCTAATGATATAGTTTTTTCAGCGCAGAATAAGAATCTGAATATATCTTTGAATTGCCTTCATAACACTTAACATGTTCTTGAGAGGCTGAAACAATGTCTTTTGGAAAGAAATTTAGCAGCTACTGGAATTCTTTTGTTCCTACCCCATTATGCTATTAATTCTAAAAAGTGTTTTATGTTGCTTTGACTCATAGTGGGCATGCAGTGTCTCATTATACCTAAGAATAACTATTTGTTGTCCATATTTCTTAGCATTTGGATTTCACAAAAGTTGAATTTTCCTTTTTATCCTTCTTTCCAAAAGGTTTGGGAGAAGAAAAGAAAGGACACAGCTCCCTCCTTGCATTGACAGTGTGTCCTGGTTTCGGCAGGGACAGAGTTAATTTCCTTCCTAGTAGCTGGTAGAATGCTGTGTTTTGGATTTAGGATGAGAACAATGTTGATAACACACCAATGTTTTAGTTGTTGCTAGGTAATGCTTACACTAGTCAAGGACTTTTCAGCTTCCCATGCTCTGCCGACTGAGAAGGCTGGAGGTGCACAAGAAGCTGGGAGGGGGCACAGCCAAACTGGCCAAAGGGACATTCCATACCATGTGACGTCATGCTCAGTACATAAACTGGGGAAAGCTGGCCGGGGGGGCCACTGCTCGGGGACTGGCTGGGCATCGGTCGGCGGGTGGTGAGCAATTGTACTGTGCATCACTTGTTTTGTGTATTATTATTATTATCATATTATTATTATAATTTTATTTCAATTATTAAACTGTTTTTATCCCAACCCACGAGTTTTTCTAACTTGTGCTCTTCCAATTCTCTCCCCCATCCCACCGGGTGGGAGGGAGTGAGCGAGCGGCTGCGTGGTGCTCAGTTGCCGACTGAGGTTAAACCACGACACAGTGATCTTTGGGAAAATAGGCAGACATTTTATACGTGAAGGAAAGATTCTATTCAGCCTTGCAGTTTAATTTCCCTTCTCTCAAAAAGAGAGAACAAACTAAAAACTATTAAAAACAAAAAAAGAAGGGGAAAAAAAAAGAAAGCATCATTATCACAGTACAATAGTTTAAAAAAGACCTTGAGAAGACTACTTCCCACTTCAGGGACTTCTGCCTGTGGCCAACTTATGTTCATGAACCATCTGTTTACCAGCTCCTCCTATTCTTTCATTTCCAATAATGCTGGCAGTGTCAGGAGTTTAGCTTGCTGTCCATCTCCCTTCAATACGTAGCAGTCTTTATTTGATCTAAGAAATAATTTATACGAAGTGGAAGAGAAACATTGTGCATGTGACTCAGTGCCTGATTTGGCATTTTGTTTTCTCATTGACTGGGTATTATTGAACAAGAGCGCAATCATGGACAGTTTCACTGACTTAAGAGTTTTGAGATGTCTCTCTACAGAGTCTTTTGGGAACCTGTTTACTTTGCTGTATCTTTTTTTTTTTTTAATCACAGTTTTCTATTCTACTACTTTCTCTTCATTCTTCTCACTAGAAAGGTTCCATCTTTCCTTTTACTATTTTTCATTTTGTCCTTTTCTGTTATTGCTGCAGCACTTCACAGTCTGAAGTTGGGTTTTTTTATTCCTCACTCTAAATCTACATCTCTCAGAATTCATTCCGTCTTGGATTCAAATCCATGTCTCTTACAATTAATATCATAATTACAGATAAGACTCATGAATTTTAGGTAAATCAAAACTTCTGCAAAGAACCACCTCTTTTGCAGCATTATGGGATATCTATCTTTCAGAAGTTTCACGGTTTTGGAAAAAGTGTACTTCCTCTGCTGTCTCAGCTAGGCTTAGTTTCACACTGTTTCAATTACTTTATGTACAATAATAACTCAGTAGTTCATCTTTTTGCTGCTTCTTTCTTTCTCACATCCCACTATATCCATGCTTGAATTTATGCAGTGTGTCCAGTGAATTTTGCCTGTTAAATGGCTTTAGCTGCTCCTGTTTTCTCACTACCAACATTATCTTTCCTGAGCCTCACTTTTTTTGTAATTTCTGTCCCAAGTATCTCTGTGGATACAGCCTCTTACAGAACAGGATTTTAGCTAGGTCTCTAGTAAGAAGAGATTTCTTAGCGTGTGAATTCAGTTATGGGTTGCAGCTCCCAGCAGATTTCCAGCATCCCTAGGAGAGGCTCTGACCAGTTCTGTTAAAAACACCATACTGTATTCTTTAAAACATCATGGGCCAATTGTAAGGCCCTCAAATAAGGACAGTCTCTTTCTGCACTTCAGTCCTTCATCTAGAAACCACATGTGAATTTTGTTTAAGCTCTATGTACATTACTGTCATGTAATTATCCAAGAACAGGATAATTTAACTAGAAAACTATGTATCATGCAGGAGAGATTTCTTTTACAGTAAGCTTTACAACATTTATGAAGAATAGAATAATGAGTTTATCATGGTGATAAACAATTAATGCAAACTAGACTTTCAGCGGATGTGGATGCAGGATATAAAGGCAGAGATTCTGACACCTTAATGTCTTTGACTCTCTATATGCAATTTCCAGTTCTAACTGTACTGTCTCTAGTGTGCAGATGCTCGTGTGCAGTGATGTATCGAAGCAATGGCCACTGATGCCCAAACTCTACATTTTTTTCAATCTGGAGAATCCACAGCCAGCTGTGGATGCAACAGTACAGTGGGGCCAGTGCTAGACATATATAGATTGCATGTATACTTGAAATTGAGCTAATTATGTGCGATTAGTAAGCCTTACTATACGCGTATGGAGTATTTCTACACAGTGAGTGCAGTGTTTAGGCAAAGGAGAAGTGTCCAGGTAATTGTGGATTCTGGAGATGTCTCTGAGTAGTACTTACAAGTACAGTTTTGAGAGATGAGTATCGTAAATCCCATATCAAAAGAAAATGCTTTCAAAAGAAAAATTCATAACTGTATCCATGGCTCGGTTACATTTGAATGCCTTTTCACTATTAAAAAGCATCTTCAGAAAACAAAGTGTGTGTGTGTTGGGGAGACTGTGCTTTACTACAGCGTATCACTCATGCAAGGCTTCAAAATAAACAGACCGTAGAAAAACAACTGATACTTACCCTGCTTTCCATACAGTGGAAAGATCTTGCTTGTCCTAAAAAAAATCCTGATCATTTTGTCCCTCTAGAATCTAATTCTCTTTTGCTCCTTTAGATTTTTGGAGTCAATCTTTAACAATTGTCTCTCCCTCATGTGCATACATGAGACTGATTGTAAACTCGTTGATACTGACTGTATTCCTTATCTTAAACTCAGTCAGATATCTGTTAGTAGATTCTAGAGTGAGCAGCAGGAGAGCAAAATACGGAAAAAGAAGTGGAGAAGAGGGGTAGACCCATAGAAGACAAAGTTTTCTTGACTTATAGTAGTACCAGAGAAATACTATTGTACAGAATTTGGTGTCCCACTCGTGTGTATAAGAAGACAAAAAGGAGCAATAATTGATTTTTATATTTATTATTGTGTATTTTGAGTTCCATTGCCTTGAGCATATTGGACCAGAGGCTTTGTTATTTTTCAGTATCTGTAGACTTGTAGAAGGAGCACAGAAAATGCACACAGTATACATATTTATAGGTCTTCTTGTACAACTTGCAAGAATGTTTCATTAGCTAACTAGCTTAATTTTGTAAAGAAAACAGTGATTTTTTGGGGAATGGTGAATGTAAGAAAAATGCAGAGAGATAACTTTCTTCCTGTTTTCATTCTTGTGTTTTTCCATATATGAAGATATTGTTTCTGAAAATGATTGTTGAATAAATAGGAAAGCAAGGTTAAATCTCAAATTACTTATGCAAGTATCAGTTTTTAAAAAAAAAAAAAAATCATTAAAGTGAGCCATGTGAATCACCTAAAGTGCTGAGAGAACTGAACCAAGAGAATGAAACTCTTTCCCTGAACACTTTACAGCAAATCTAGGCCAACATACTAGTCATTCTAGTAACATTTAAATTTCAGTATCTTGATAGTTTGCTCTATTGCCAAGGAATTAAAGAATGACATTTTTCACTCACAGTATTTATTTTTCAGATAGTGTTATTAATCTTTTATTACATTAATATTTCTGTGCATTTAATGTATTCATGTAAGTTGAAAAAACCTTCTAAAGGGTGGAATTGATTTAGCCAGTTTAAAACATTTAGGGGAGAAAACAAAGATCCCTTTAGCAGTCAGAACTCATTTGAATTCAAATATCTCAAGTTGGAAGGGACCCATAAGGATCATCGAGTCCAACTCCCTGTTCCTTGCACGACCACCTAAAACTAAAGCATGGGACAAAGAGCATCGTCCAGATGCTCCTTGAACTCTGACAGGCTTGCTGCCGTGACCATGTCCCTGGGAGCCTTTTCCAGTGACTGACCACCCTCTCAGTGAGGAACCTTTTCCTGATGTCCAATCTGAACTTCCCCTGACGCAGCTTCATTCCATTTCCTCGTGTCCTCTCACTGGTGACCAGGGGAGATCAACACCTCCCCCTCCGCTGTCCCCCCTGAGGAAGTTGTAGACTTCGGTGAGGTCACCCCTCAGCCTTTTCTTCTCCAAGCTGAACAAACCAAATGACCTCAGCCACTCCTCGTAAGTCTTGCCCTTGAGGCCTTTCACTATCTTGGTTGCCCTCCTCTGGACACACTCTAATAGTCTGATGTCCTTCTTGATGCCATATTGAGGAGCCCAGAACTGCACACAGTACTTGAGGTGGGGCCGCACCAGTGCAGTGCAGAGTGGGACAATCACTTCCCTCGACCGGCTAGCTATTTCAGTGTGCATAGACAACGTGACTTAGTTTTGTTTTTTGAATTGCATCATGTTATTTTTAAAATAAATGCAATAACCAGTAGAAATTCTGCAGAGAAGTTGCTGTGGAGATTTTAACTCTTCATTTTCCTGACTAAAAATCTGTTACAATTCTGATTTTTTTTCTTCTGTAGCTCTCAATATTCTTATTCTCACTTATAATGGTATACAAGAAAAATGAATTGTGTGTGTTTAAAGTATGGCTATTTAATTTTTTTTTTCTTGCAGACATAAACAAATCATTTTGTTTATTAGGGTGACGCCAACTTGATTTCACAGGTCATTACTGAAATTCTGCTTCTTGTAATAGCAAACCTCTCTTAAATTGCATGCACTTTATTTTTTGAGATTGGAGATGATGTTTTTCATCCTCTGCAGGTACTTACTATGCTAGTAAGAGGAAGAGAGCTGTTGTCCTTCATTTCTTGCTAGAAACAGTGTAAAGAAACTAATAGTTAGACTCAAAGTTTAGGAACTGGGCCCCTCACTACAAGAAGGACGTTGAGGTGCTGGAGCATGTCCAGAGAAGGGCAACGAGGCTGGTGAGGGGTCTGGAGAACAAGTCTTATGAGGAGCGGCTGAGGGAACTGGGACTGTTTAGCCTGGAGAAAAGGAGGCTGAGGGGAGACCTCATCGCTCTCTACAACTACCTGAAAGGAGGTTGTAGCGAGGTGGGTGTCAGTCTCTTCTCCCAAGTAACAAGCGATAGGACGAGAGGAAATGGCTTCAAGTTGCGCCAGGGGAGGTTTAGATTGGACATGAGGAAAAAATTTCTTTACTGAAAGCGTGGTTAAACATTGGACCAGGCTGCCCAGGGAAGTGGTGGAGTCCCCATCCCTGGAAGTATTTAAAAGACATGTAGATGAGGCGCTTAGGGACATGGTTTAGTGGGCATGGTGGTGTTGGGTTGACGGTTGGACTCGATGATCTTAGAGATCTTTTCCAACTTTAATGATTCTATGATTCTATAACTTGGTTTGTAGAAAGATAAAAATTTGTTTGCTTGTGTGCCATTTCTCTGTGTTTTATGGGCAGCAAGACTATCTTCATCCTACATGTCTGACAAGCACAAGGTGTTGAAAAGGAGCAACGGGTTATGGAGAAGGCTGGTGAACAGTTGTGAGGCAGGCTCAGAGGGAAGTGGGGTGGCTGCTGGTAAAGGACCGCCTCAGAGCAATGGTAACGTATTCCCCTCTGGCCCTCCCTCACTTGACTCTGGCAGTACTGAGAGAAAGCATTGAAAGGTCTTATTGTGAGACACACAAAAAGAAGTGGTAACTCTTCAGAGAAATAACTGGTGGTAACTCTTACAAGACCATGCTATTTTCCTCATAGGTGTAGTTGCACTGTTTGGCTTTGCCTGAAAGTAAGAGTTCAGCAACTCCAGTAAAGAACGAGTTATATAGGTGCAAAGATAAAGAAGGAAAGCAGAGATTCTCTATAAGTCTACATTGCACAAAAAGCTTTGTTTAAAATCAGTATGGTAGAAGTCAAGCTCCAGGAAGACAGGGAGCACTGGAATTAAGGTTATTGTTCAGTCTTATGTAGTCTCCTGCACCTTCTACTTCTTCCAGTGGCTATATGTTAAGACATACCATGTAGTCTTGTAACTGACACCATTTTTCTCCCCTATTCTTCATCCCCAGAAAAGAAGATTTCCACCTCTTTTAGATTGCAGAGTAGATACAGTGCTGTTAATGAGTAGATATTTCATAATTTCTTCTTCTGTACTTGTTCTAGGTCTCTCCTCTTGTCTTTTTTTTTTTCCCCCTCCATTTTCTTTTTTAATATAGGGTGGTGGGAAATCTTGTTTGGAAAACAAAATTATTAAATCTGTCTATATGGATCATTACTCTGGTATCTAAGCATTTCAAAACCATTATTTATCTTTATTATTTCTTCTCACAAGGGGCTTGCATTATATAATTTACAACAAGAGAATTGAATCACTGTAAAAAAAGAAAAATGTAAAATATGTTTATGATTTTCAGTGCCATATGCAGTTTCAGATATATTCTGCAAAATGAACATTTTATCTAGCACTTTATATATTCTAGCACAGCTTCCATTGAGTGTTACTGCAGGCAGTAGTGTACTGCTCAGCAGTTGTGCTGATTGGGTATTTGAGACTTGTATTGGGCAGGAAGAAAGTGTGGAACATAAAATTGACAAAGATAAAAAGACCAACGGTAGGTCTAGCAAGTTTCATATAGTGTTTTATTGTTGCTTTCAAGATATGAAAAGAAAAAGAAAGTTGAAATGAAATTAAAATTGACATTGAATTGAATTGACAATGACATTTTCAGAATGCAGTACTTTCCATGCAGTTATCAGAACTTTTTCTTATGATTTAAAGTATTACCGGTGTGGGATTTTTTTAATCTTCAAAATGTAAAAAAATATTTTTTTTAGAAAAGTATTTCAATTGAGACATTTTTCTTAGAATTTCCATTATTTCAAAAAAATAAAAACTGACAGTAAAAAAAGCCCTCAAAATAGAGTCTAGTCTTTAGAGTTAGGTGTAGTAAGTTCTTCACAAAGAAATTCACTCCTGACATATGTGCAGAAGCAGCCTCTAAGTTTATACTTTGATATTTTATGCACACAAAAGATGGGAAGTGTAAATATATCCTCAGGGCTGAGCAATGGATATTACTAAATTTCCATTGTTCTCTCTGGGAGAACAATAATCTAGGAAATCAGCAAGAAAAAGTTAAGAAGGATATTTTAGTGCTAGTTCACAGTAGTTCTTGTTTCATATGTTGAACACTGATAAAGATTAATACCAGGGCTCCTTTTGTCCATGGCTGTGGGGACCTTCCGGTTGCCAAGGAGACCTTGAAAGAAAACAGAAATGGTGGAGGGTTCAGAGCTCCCTTTGCCCAGAGGTGTGGGAATCTTCCTGCTGCCTGTGAGACCATGAGGCCATGATGGGTTTCAGAGGTTGTGGATGGTGCAGCACTCCCTTTTTCCATGGCTGTAGGAACCTTCCAGTTGCCTGTGAAGACCATGAAACCATGACAGATTACAAAGATGGTGGGTAGTTCAGAGGTCTATTTTCCACAGCTGTGGGAACCTTTCTGCTGCCTGTGAGACCATGACAGGTTACAGAGAGGGTGGGTGATGTGGAGCTGTCTTTGTCAGCGGCTGTAGGGACTTTCCAGTTCTGGAGACCATGACTGGTTACAGATATGGTGGATGGTGCAGAAATCCCTTTGTCCATGGCTGTATGGACCTTCCAGTTGCCTGTGAAGACCATGAGACAATGACAGGTTATAGAGTTGCTGTGTGGTTCAGAGCTCCCTTTCCCCATGGCTACATGAACCTTCCCGTTGCCAGGGAGACTTCACAGGTTACAGAGATGGTGAGTCTCTCTCTTTGTCCACAGCTATGAGGGATCTTCCAGTTTCCTGTGAGACTATGAGACAATGACAGGTTATAAGGAAGGAAAGTGGTGTGGAGCTCCCTTTGCCCACACTGTGGGGACAATCTAGCTGCCTATAGGACCATGACATGGTATGGACTGGGGCTATGTGTGTTTTCTTAGATTTAGGTCAATATCCTTGCACAAAGCTACAACACTCTCTGTCTGACTGAGGGGGAGGTCAGGAGCATGTCATGATCGGGTCACGTTCCTGTCCATAGCTGAGGCTGTCAAAAACAGGAGAATTAGCAACCAGAGCTGATACCCTCTGTCGCCACAAGTAAATCTTGCCTCCCTGTGCAGGAATCTCTCAGCCTCAGGCCAAGGATGTCCATTCCACATCTCCCAGACAGGCAGCAGATACCCATCCTCGGCCAACTACTGACCCCCCTGTGACATAGGCCACCTCAAGTGTTCTGCCAGCTGTGACATGGCCATAGCATTGCTAAGGTTCATGCCAGGAGCTCATGTGGTGCCCAGCCCTCCCTTGACCACCCAGGGAAAAAGATTGGGGATCTCCCTTTGCTCATGGCTGTGGGGAACTTCCAGCTCCCTGCAAGATCATGACAGGGTACAGGCTGGGGCTGTCTTATCTGTCCTGTAGAGTGTTGTCCTCTCTCTGGCTGAGTTTTGGAGGAGGTAGAGGACAAGAGCATGCCATGAACTGGTCATGTCCCTGTCCAGGCATTCAGCTGTAATACACAGAACAAGGAAGAAAAGAGCAGCAGCCTGCCTCCCTGGTTTCTTCTCCCTGCCTTCGTTCACATGCATACTCACCTGTCAGCCTTAGCTGGTGCAGCCCTTTTTATACCCAGCTTGCGCTGGCCATGTTACCAAACCCCCCTGTGACATGGCCACAACCAACATTCTGCCCGTTGTGATATGTTCACAACATCACCAGGGCTAGTGCCAGGAGCTGGTGGCAGCCCTCTGTGACATGGCAATGACCCTCTGAACATCAGGAAACACTATTTTACTGTGAGGGTGACTGAGCACTGGCACAGGTTGCCCAGAGAGATTGTGAAGTCTCCATCCTTGGAGATATTCAAAAGCTGTCTGGACATGGCCCTGGGCAACCAGCTCTAGGTGGCCCTGCTTGAGCAGAGGGGTTGGACCAGATGACCTCCAGAGGTCCCTTCCAGACTCAACCATTGTGTGATTCTGTGAAAACCCAGAAAATAGTTAATGATTTTCCTCCACACTGCTATTCTTTTGACCTTGGTCTTGAAAAAAATAATTTCAATGACAGCACAAGAATTCTCTTACAGAATCACAGACGTTATGCTGTCTGGATGCTCAAAATGCTTGAAGTGGAAGAGGTGTCTCTTTTTGCTGCTGTTTTTTTTTTTTTTTTTCTTTTCCTTTAATTTGTCTTGCCCACTACCTGACCTTTCAATCTGAGGACCAAATTAAGTTCCACAGACAACAATATTTATTATAAAGGACTTTGATTCATCTTCTAAGGACAGTCCATGCCATGCAGTGAATTCAATCTTGTAGGGATATAATACGTGAGCACTTCACCTAAAGGCTGCATGAGGAAAATGCATATTAAAGCTTGTTTTCTTTAACCACTTCTTTGCTCAATGTTGTTTGAGTGCAGTGCTTGAGCATTATGCAGATTCCTGGCTTTAAGGAAAACTAATTGGAGGAAAAACAAAATGCATCTTATCATGTGACATCACACTGATGCACAGATGGATCCTGAGCATGGATTGACGATTTTGCATTTGCTGCAATAAGTCTTCTGAGGCCTGAACTGAAAGATACTGACTAGTAGTACAGGTAATCATTCTCTGGTGCATCAGTATTAGCAAAAATTGCATACCTATATTGGACTGCAAAAGTTACTGCTAACCAGAGAGCAATGGGGATGATGAGCAGAGAAACCATTGTTGCTGTTGAGAACTCCTCACTCTTGAGCACAAAGTATTGTTGTGAGACAAACTCTTTGCTGCACCATCCTTTCTACCTCTCCTAGCAAAATTTTTTTTCCTTGTCCTTGTTCTTTGCCTCTCCTGATCTCTCTCCACCAATCATAATCTCCAAACTGACAGTGTAAATCTCTGTGTGTGACCTCTTTTTAGGCTCTTCCCACTCCCAGCCACAACATTCTTCCAAAGCAAGTCTCTCTAGCTTCTTACTTGAGTTGTGCTCTATCTTGACTCTGCTGTTCACTGGCTCTGTTCATTTTCCCTGGCTTCCCATTCAGTTACTCTTTTTCTGGTGTCAGTCTCCTTTAATTATGCAGGTAACCCCAGTTCTTCCCTTACAGCTGTCTTTCCTTACCCTGACTTCAGTCCCCTCTATTTTCTTATCTCCCATCTCATTTCTCAATTAGATTTTTTATTTCTTCCTTCTCAATCTTATTCTTAAGGTGTTAGTGCAAACTGACCCTCCTGTTATACAGTGTCAGTCCTCTTTGAAATTTGTTTTTTTTTTTTTCCTTAATTCTACCTGGATACTAAAATAGGGATCTTTATGAATACAAGTAGAAGGCGGCTCTTGGTCTGATTTTTTTTTTTTTTTAAAGACAGAACTAAGAAACTTTTCAAGGCAACTCAAGGTTTGCCACTCTAACTCTGTAATAAGTAGTTTAAATCTAGGGATTTGTAAATGTGCAATTTGGTCAATTCAAGACAGGTCAGAGGTTTGAGAATCCTTAGTGAGAATAAAATGTTTTGTGACTTTTTTTTCTGTCAAATTATAGCAATTTTGCATTGATTATTTGTGAAACTGGACACCTCCAGACCCCATCAAGATTTATCACGCAGCTAGGTTCGGCCAGATTATTAAAAGAAACATGCCCTGATTCACAGTCCCCTAATTAAAAGCACAAAATACCTTGATCATTTTGAAATACATTTGCTAAGATTTGTTTTACATGAGCTAACATATCCCAGCTTTGTTCACAGAACATGGGCAGAGGTAACTGAAAAGCAGGATATTAGAAAGATGACTGTTGTCCAGCCTTAATTATGGGCAACTCTAGCAACTCTTTTATGATAATGTGAAGGACACGAGGAACATATCTATGCAGCCATTTACAAACAGGTCCACACTAGCTTTGGCAATGGTCCCAGGTCGGCCAGAGGTGAGATGACTCCAATCTGAAATATGTATGGCTGCTTGAGCATGACGCTACCCTGACTGTTCACTCAACCTAGCCCATTGACAAGGCTCTTTTAACAGATGATCAGAAGGCTATCCTACGTTGCAGAAGTGTTATGTTCCTGGACAGCTTGGAGCATGGGCAAAGCAAGCTGGGGTCTTTTAATAAAGACTGGTTCAACTTCACAAGGGTTGCGGCAGTGATATAATAAAAAGCACAGCTTGTTCTGGAGAACAAGTAACCAGTGCTATTGTTAGATGAGGATCAAAGGGCAAGAACCAATTAACACATGTACTCTTAACTCAAGTGCTGTTTTACAGTCTTACAAAATGTTTTTTTTATGTCAGATGCCAAAGTTTACCCAGGTGCTCTGAAAGCAAATGAAAAAGTAGGCCATTTCAGCAAGCTTAAACTCAAAAATTTTCCAGACTGCAAGCTGCTTAATCATGCACTTACCAGTGAGCATGTGCCATCGCTGGAATGTAGTATTTGCTGAGTGACTTCCTTTTCTTTTAAAATTTAAAATACAAATATGCATCTAGGGAAGAACACCTTGGAATGAAAATTGGGGAAGCTAAACATGAATTTTCTTATTTCCATAGGTCTTTATGTTGACTCATGCAATGTAAAGTGTCTTTTGCATTCGTAATACACCTGCCAACTCTTTGCCTCTACCTTGCAACTAACTGCAGTGGTAAAAATTATAGAGGGTAAAAAGTGGCTTTCATATCAAGAATATATTCAATAACTGTTACCAAATATGCCCGCTGTCATTTTGCCGTAACAGTGCAGGATTTTTGCCCATGATCTTGTAAGAAACAAATACATCTCTGAGTCCCTGAGAATACATTTGTTGGTGCCCTCTTATTACTCTACTTAGTTTTTAGAACCGAACTGTAAAATTAAATTCTTCTTTGAGAAATCTCTCTTGGTATTTTTGAGAGCTATTTTTAGGTGTTGTAGTGTTGCATATGGAAGTACCTGCTTAGACCTACCGTGGGACTCTGCATACCTTTCTCATTTGCCTTGTGTTGACACATGATTGATATCCTCACTTATCAACATGCACACCACTGATACCTTGGAACTTTTTTATTTTTCTTAGCCTGAAGATCAAAGAGGATTATTACCTCAGACTGAATCATGTCAATATATATCAATTAACTGCTAATTATTAGCTAATTACCTAATATTATTTCTTTTTTATATAGTTTTATATATATCAATATCTTTAGGCTTTTTGTTACTGTAGTGATAGAGGATAAATAAGATCTTCAAAGAAAAAAAAAAGGGGGTGTGGACAGGGGAAGTAAATTGTGAAAGGATTTGGTATTTATTATTTAAATTCTAGAATGGATTACTTTTGCCGTGTGACATACAGTCTTTAAACACATGAAAGGAGTAACATCTTGATATGTCAAAGAAAGTAATCACACACTAGCTAAAGCAAGAAAATAATAAATGTTGGGTGGAAAATCGTTTAAATTATGTTGATGTTCTAAATCTATATTATAAAACTATTTGCTCTTATGTGCAGTTTGTTTTTAATTTAAATCCTTCCTCTTGCCCCTCGATGATGTTACCATTTTTGGATCTTATATGTTATTTGTTTTGCCAGTAAAGTGTGAAAAGTTGTTTTGGAAGAACTAGCTATGGTACATTAAAAGGACACAAGTTGAAATGTTTTGAGGAAAGAACATGACCAAGGAAAGTATTTTTGCTCTTTATTTATATTTTTCACTGCCTTTTCCTGCTGCAGAGGAACGATCAGTGTAAGAAAAACTCATGGCAAAGAAATAGGGAGCACTGGAAGGAAAAGAAGGGGAAGGTAAAGAGAAAGGGAGGAATGAAAGAGTATGGTGCTTTCCTGAGAAAGCATTATTTCTCAAAAATTGGCTATACCATTTATGATCATCTAAGGTGACAAGGAGTGTGGGTTTCAGCTGAGATCACTAAGATGTTAGTGATTCCTGGAAGCCCTTTGTCGCGGATGGAGTGAGACTGCACTTCACTCGGAAGAGAGAAGCAATAATACTTTATTGATAGAAAACAGTGAGTTAAAGCGTGAATTAACAAAGTTCAATGGAAAATGCGACAGTAAACAAGATTCGATGGCAAGGTACACTTGATTATTTACTGCATAGAGGACAGGGTCAGACATTACTGTCAGGGAGACCCTCCCATTGAGCCATGAGGTTCAGAAAGGACCCCCTTGCTTTCTAAACTTCTCAGAGAGGAGTCTAGGTGCGGCTGGATCCAATCCTAATCCCAGTCTTGGTCAACGGTTTATGTCTAAAGGATTATATATGCGCAAACAATCCTTTATATCACTTAGCTAAGATTTCAAAGTTTAGCATGCTACTAGTCACTTACCGAGGATCTGTCGCGGCAAGGAATCTCTCAACCTCGAGGAGTAACCTTGGGAGGCGTCCCTACACAAGGGGAGATCCCGCCGTGCAGCCCGCTGCCGTGCAGGAGAGCTCAAAGGGCTCTTGGGCTGCTCGCTATTTTTAGGGGTAAGATGATTGACCCATAGTCATATTTGCATACCGATAACTGTGGTTAGGTGGGCGTATTTCTCACAATAACCAAGGGCTATTGTGTTGTTATCTGGCTCCCGAATCCACTTCGTTAATGGACGAAGTATCACCATCACCATCAGCATCCATTAACGACTGCCCCTGGTAGTTCTCACTTAGGTAGGGCTACAGGAGATAAAGGTCAGGTTGGGCGGGGGATCACACCGTCACACCCTTTGAATGCAGGAATTACTCCAAGTTAAGGCTGGGGGAACAGCAAGCAGAATAGCTTTCCAGTGATGATTTATTTTATTGCTTAAGCTCTATGAATTTCTCCTCTAAGAAACACACTGGTATTTT
This sequence comes from Aptenodytes patagonicus, assembly GCF_965638725.1. Taxonomy (NCBI): domain Eukaryota; kingdom Metazoa; phylum Chordata; class Aves; order Sphenisciformes; family Spheniscidae; genus Aptenodytes; species Aptenodytes patagonicus. Next base: position 46,442,813 of record NC_134950.1, on the reverse strand, counting down.
ATTTGATTTAAATGAGAGACATTGGCACTGATGGTGAGCATACAGAGCATTTGAACAAATTCATAAAGAGGTTACTGCATCCATATGTGTGTTGCTTCAGGGATTAGTTGAATCTATTTAATGAGGCAAATGCCTAGATTTAAATATCCAACTGATTTGAGGAGATTTGTGGGAGCTGTCTGTGTTCAGAAAGGACATTTATCAAAGGAATCAAAAACTGTAATAACCCAGTACATTTTAAATCTGAGTCTGAATGCTTGTTTCAGTGGAATGTGACTCATCTTCTAACAGTGCCTATTGAGGCAAACTGAGATGCCATTTTCAGAACTAGTAACTTAATAAGTAATCTCTGAAGATTTGTAACTATCAAAAACTTGCAAATTTTGAATTATTGGTCACAATCTCCAATGACTTTTGTATCTTTTTAAAACTTTAGCATATATTAATGGTCTTTTCCATGAATAACAAACAAACAAAAAAGAATTTTTTTTTTTTCTTTTAACTGTCCTTTGTTGGAAAGGCTGATGTTCAAGAAAAATCTCAGAAGAGCATAGAAGTGTTTCATGGATATTTTGAGTTACAAAGTTCTCTGGTGGGGCATTTTATACAATAGTTAAGGGATACCTAGGAAGAAGAAGCTGAGGGTATGTCAGCATATTGCTTTGTAAAATAAAGCTGATGAATGAATGTCAAGACTAATTGACTAATATTTTCAAAGGGCTGTCCTGGGCCAAATCCTGCCACGTGCCTACGGACCTCAGCCCAGATGAGCCTGAGGTTCAGGGCATGTTGGTGGTTTGCCCTAAAGGGATAGCATTGCTAATGCTAGTCACTGAAAGAAAAGTAATAAAACCTGTGGTTCTGTGTTCTCTGTTTCATAATCTGTCATTTTAATTCTTGGAAACTCATGGAAATTTCACATTTTCTCTTGATTTCCTTCTTTCCTCTTATTTTGAAATTTTACTTTTGTCTTTTCTGTTTCTACATTATTTTTTTCTGATATTTCAAATTTTTCAAAAATCAAACCAAAAAAATTTCTACCTAAGTTTTTAGATTTTGTCTTATGACCCTTTCAAGAACTAAATGAAAGTCCCTTCATTTGTGTGAATCCCTTCAGGACTTAGACTGGGTGTTGACTTGAAGAGTTCCTTGAAGTTTCTATAGGTAGAAAAAATCTCAAGCATTTACAATGAAGTTAGAGAACTGGATGCCACGGAAAATTGAAAGTGTTGATGTGAAATGGGTCACCTCGATTAACACAAAATCAGATTCTGAATTTTAAAATTTGTAGGTAGGATTATAGGATGTAAATCAGTGCTAGTGGCAATCAACTCAAAAACACAGAGGGTCTTTTAGCAATTAGCCAAGCATAGCAAAAGGTGATGCGCTGATGGTAATTTCAAGTATTTGTGTCTGAAATTCTGTGATTAATTTGTCTCATTTTATTAATTTCTAACTCTGAAATGGAATAGATAACATTGTTTATGTGCTTATATGATTTTAATCTGCAGAGGCTACAAACTTTTCATTTAAAAAAATATATAAATATTCCAAATCCTCAGTACTAGAAGTAGGATACAGTAGTCTTCAAATACGTATGCATGCCAACAATAGACCTCTTACAGCAAGGCCACTGTCAGCTGATTTAGTACTTAGGCTCCACTAGAAAGTATTTAGAAGACCAGCCACTATTGTATGACTTACTTCACACTGCAGATATAGTGAACTTCTGCAGACATGCACATTAGAACTCCAGTTGTCACTAACTTGTGACTGATTGTGTAAGATGGCTAAATGATTGACTTGATGTTTGCATGCATTGAAAACAGATAATAGATAACTGAAATCTGACAGGATATTCAAGGCAACGCACATAAAATACACTAGTGTGGCATTTAAATTGGTAAAAACTGTCAGCATTATAAGGGAATGCTTTTCCATGTCTTCTACATCCTGCCACAACTAAGTTTCAAGGTCTTATTTTTCACTGTGTGATCAAAGATCACTAACTTTCATGGCACCTACCTCATATGCTTAATGCTTTCCTGTGAAAAGCCAATGGTAAATGCAGAATCGTTATCGAAACAAGATTAAAATTGGCTTAGTTCAACATGCAGTGTCAATGCCATTTATGTCATGACTCATTTAACAAAAATCAGTTTCAGTTTCAAAAGAGATGATTTGAGAGCATCATTCTAGAGGAGACTTCTCTAGTGGCAGAAAGTTTAAAACAGCTTTTCCTGTATATCTTCATTATTGTATAAATCTAAAAAACAGATGGTGTGTCAATAGTAATATTGACATTTGCCAGTTGCTCTTTGATTTGAAGTTGTAATTACAGGAAAAATGCACAAGCCTATGACAGGAATTGTATAGGACCTGCATCAAAATACTTAGGATTCTCATACATTCTTGCATCATGGAGGAACAGGGATGTTAAAGTTCTCAGGAATTTAGGATGTTGTTGGTAAACAACATTAGGATGCTAGTTCCTGATGCCTGAAGTCAGTTATCACATGACGAAGGTCGTTACACTGTCTTTTAGTAGATTATGAGTAATTGGTGTAAAAAAAACCCTGGTTAATAAAAATGGGCCTAAAATGCTATTTCACATCTCTCTCTGGTTTGAACTTTTATGGGAGGGGTAATCAGTTTTTTGTTTTTTCCTAACAGGGAGTTAAGATAATAGACCTCTGACATGGTGGCAATGCTTTATTTTAACATTCATAGATTATCCTTATTTCTCTTCTCTCTGGATTAAAAAAAAAAAGTCCTGGTTAATGATCATAATTATATTTGTAAATTCTTCAATATCACTTCCAAAATATCTCAGCATCTGAGGAGGAAATGTGTAATTTATGCAATTTACTTTTAAAAAAGATTATAGGCTTTTCTTTCTGGACCCTCTTATTAATTGTAGTATCTGGCAGGGAGATTGCACCTTCCTTCTGCATTTACGTATCAAAGGACTAGATTTTCACATACTCCTGGAGAACTAGTTAAAACATTGATTTTTATTAATGGTAATTATGTTTTAAAATATTAAGGGCTAGCCTGGCTGTGATGATGTATGGAGATGAAAATTATCAGATACCTTCAGCAACTGTTATGCCATGGCAATACTAAACTTTCCAGAAGAGGAGAGTACCCTTTTTGAAGATTTGGGGTTGACAGGCTGCACATTGTAGTGTGGAGCAGTATTTTGATTCTGACAGTATGGACAAGTTTTCTTTGTCCTGGAGTACAGATATGAACTTATGAGAGGGGTTTGTTTGTTTGTGGTTAGCTAAGTTAATAAATGAACCTGCCTGAACCTTTTCTTTATTTCAGTTGTCTGAGGACAATGGTGTAATATGGGTGTAAAGAGAAGAGCAAGAAGGTATTAAATTGCGTATCTCTTTTTGTTAACCTTGTGTTGTCACAATTTGACTACACTCTGTTTACATCTAACAAGAGAATAACATGGTTCAAGATTTGATCTCTGAAATTAATTCTGAAAATTTCTGCTAGAAACTTAAAGGTGGATAACTAGTAGTTGTTGACCAAAGAGTTATACTTTAACTAAGTGGAATAGATTGAATTTATAGTGATTATAACAGCACTATGAAACAGTGGAAAACTGAAGGTTGGTTTTTTTTAATTTGGTTTGGTTTGGCTTAGGGTTGTTTTTTTTTTTTAAAGACCTTCCTTATTTCATTAACTGATTTTTGTCTGTTTTTTTTCAAAGTAAAGTTTTTCAAGGTAGGCCGTGCTTGCATTTTGTTTGAGGTTTTCTGGTGGAAAGAACATAGCAAATTCTGATGAATTTGAAAACTATGCAACTTAGCAGAAGATAATGACACTCCCTGGGACTTGAAAACCATGGAATTTAGTAAAAAAAATAATGGCACTCTCTGAGAGAAAAACAAATGGTAAGATTTAGTATAGAGAGCCCTTGTAGTATTTAACCTAACAATATTTTCATATAATGTAACTGTCCCCATGTTTGAAACAATGTCTCAGTTAACTGCAAAAGAATTATAATAAAGATTAATTTTATTGTTTATGGGAGTGGATTCAATAACCTTTACACTTACATATGGTATGTTGTGCTCACCTCAATGATTTTTTTCTCATTTATAAAGCTAAGAAAACTTTTTAGTTCAGCTTTACTCCATACCCGACGAAAGCTTCAGGGTTACCAATCTGTTTAATGAAACTATTGCCAATTTACAAAAATATATTAGAGGCTTTTGCTGCTATTATTTCACTCTTTAATCTTGTTCAGCCATGGAAAAGCCTCGGAACAGGAAGGGCTTTTTTCCAGTTGTAGCCTGTTTTTTTTCTTTACCTTTTTTTGCCAAATGGAATTCTCAGTCATTATCCCAAATCACCTGCAGTCGCACTATTCCCTGGGTGGGTTTTTTTGGTTTTTACTTATTTTCTTTTAGTTTTTGAGAATACTGGCAAGACTTTTGATTAAAGTAATGAGTGGTTCCAGACTACCTACTGCTTGCTTTTGGTCTCAAGGGAGCATTCAAAGTTTTGAAAGTTACTTTTTGTTTTAATCTCTACAAGTTTCATCATTAATTCTCCTTTCAAGTCTCTCAGTACACACTATGATTTGGATTTTCAAAGAAGCCCAAATGCCTCTAAAGGTTCAGTTCCTTTTAACATCCCTTGAAAGTCTCTAACTGAATCTGGTTCTGTCATTAGGGAACCTTGGTTACTTCGAGGGACTTTTCATTTCCACTTTTTCCTTAACTATCCAACTAGCCATACATAGTTGCTTTTTCATGCAACTTGCCCAGAGACACCTTCATTTTATTCCTCCATAAATAAGGAGGAATAAGTTTGGGTGTTTGGTTGGTACACTTTGGTTTGGGTGTTTCACACCTCACTCAGATAAACTCCACTCTTTTTTTTTCCCTCCTCATTTTTTCCCTCCTTTTATGGTGTCATTAGAAGTTTGTTTTTTCATAAAGTTTGTTTGATATTGTTTACAAGAATTATACGATTACAGATGTGGGTTTATGAAAATGAAATTTCTATAGCTAGTGATGGCATTTATAATTAGGCAACGAAACACCTTTAGTTTTTATTCTGCCAAAGTATATTTAAGGTTGGGTTTTTTTTAAGGTAGTCATAGTTTTACTTGAATCCACATTAGAATTATAGCCCTAGTCCTCAGTATCTTCCAGGATGTGTACAACACCACTGCCAAGTATGATCGAAAAGATCACTGTGGGCTTCCTGGGCTCCTTGTATCTGTTATCACTTGGGGTATAAGTCAGCATTGGTTTGTGTATGCCAACAAGCTCAGATGACCAGCTCAACATGAGGGGCTGCCTCATTCCTGATCTTGCTAAATACTAAGTCTTTCTCTGTGCTGCAATATGAGAGCTGGGACAATGTAAGAATGATGACAAAGTGGCTCAAGTTCTCACATGGAAGTCCTCCATGGGCCCTGGGGTGGCTTCACTAGCCATAGGTTTGATGATTTTCATCATCAGGTTGATGAAAATGGCTTAATTTAATCATATTTGATTTTGTTAAGAAATGCTTGGACTAGTGGATAATTTTTTTTTTTTTTTTTGCCATCTGACTAATTTTTTAAAGCCATTAAAGATTGTAATGCAGCTGAAGAGTTGAAAACAACAACCGGAAAAATACTCTAAAGAGTCTTAACTATTTTCTAACTTACTTAAGCCTTGCATTCTGGCTAGGTATAACCTTATATTCTGCTCAGATGGTGTATGGGCGATGAGAGGTGGAGCAGGAGCTGTTTATTCAGGTTTCAGCAGTTTCTTAGAGATTAATTCATTTATTCTCCAACACTTTGGAGAGCTGGTGTTGCTGCAAAGAGGCAACCGTAAGAGTCCCAGAGGCAGAGCTCTGCAGAGAGAGCAGGAGTGATGCTGAGAGATGGCATCAGCAGCTGCTGGTGTCCTTGGGAAGCTGTCACAGCTTGGCAGCCCTTTCCTTTGGCAGTCTGGAGGAGCACTTAGCCAGAGTCCCTGTAGGCTGCAGGATGGTTAGGTAGAGCGGGCACATGGGGAGATAATCATAAGGGTGAGAAAAGAGCTGTCAGGAAAAGGGTTCAAGACGAATAGATATAGGCAGTTAGGTCTGCCTGCAATAGTTAGGAGTTGCTGGTCTGGTTTATGTATCTTCCTTCAGGAAAAGATGCTTTCTTTAGAATTATTACACCCGAAAACCAGATATTTTAGCTCCAAGTAAAGCTTTCTGATTCTCACTCTTAAAATCTACTGTAGACAAAATTCTAGTTGTATGCTTTTATTTACCCATGAATCTTTCATTGGGCTTCAGTGCCACCAACAAAGTTTACTCTTTCCCTCATCTGTATTGACGGACTTCAGATATTTCCTCTACTATATTAAATCCTACACTTAACCTAGACAGTTTTGATTTTCTTGCTGCCTTCAGGCTTCTATCAGACAACATAGCAAATAAAGATGAATAAATATGATTGATTGATACTGAACATAAAATAAAATATCACCTTTGTACTCTGGCATGGAAACTGAGCAATGCAAACACTACAAATATATGTTCAAAGGCAAGCAAAGGCACTCTTTGGGCTGGGATACTAGCTTTGTCACAAATTTGTTAAATGCAATATCACTAAAACAAAGTAACAGTGTCATCTTCAACAATCTTCAAGATTCTGATTTTGTGCATTAGAGACTTATTGGTCTGATTAAAAAATCAAATTATCCTCTGGCATATGTATTTAATATATAGCAAATATTTGTTCCTGCTAGCAAAATTGCTAGCAAATGGCTATAACTTGTATGCATTTTGTTTGTTAATATTTTCCCCCTTGTCTGCACAGGCAACTTGCAACCCATGGGGTATTTAGCAGTTTTGCTTTGGATGTTTATGACTTATTTGGTATGTAATTGGTAGGTATTATTTCTATACCTGTGCTGATGATTTAAACATTTAAAAGAAAAGAAAACAATGATGATGATTTTTAACAGTGGCGAAAGAAACAAAACCAGCTGAAAATTTAAGCTGGGTACCTAATTCTCTTTAAACTTCTCAGAAAATGGGATACAGTGGGCACACCTCCATAGTGCCACAGCTTCATTAATGCTGATCAGCGTGTGCACACACAGCCAGAGCTCCCAAAGGGACCCACAGTCAAACATCTGTCAAATCAACCAGAGCATTGGATATGGAGTTCATGAAGGCTTAAAGTCAGGGATGAGAGAGCAAATGGTATCTGATCTGACATGAAGTTAGAGTGGCAAAGGCAATATCTAATCCAGCATCAAGCGTGACAGAAAAAAGTTAAACTTTCAATCATTTTTAATGTTTGAAGCAGCTGGGAGGAGGGGACTGATGCAAACCCAGCGCTTTGTGTCATAGGATTCAACATTTGTGACCTAGTACGAGAAGACTTAAAGCTGTATTTGCTGTATAATTGAACCATGCTTCTAGTCAAATTCAGGGACAATGTAAACATAGGAAGACACTGCTTACCCCAACGAGTTTGAATCCTAAAGAACAGAGCGAACAAGCATGCATAGCAGAACACAAAGGAAACAACTTTCATGAGAGGGATGGGCTATCCAAGAGCCATGTGATGATGTAGGTTGGATAGGTGATAAGTACACAACCTGATGCTCCAAACTTCATTCCTGTGGGGATTAGTTGGAAGGCAAGTAATTGAGTAGCTACATGCATATTAGTGGAATGGGAAATCCCAGCGGCTAGAAGTATTTCCTGAATCGACATCTGAGTAAGATTTGGATGTGCCTAATCTGCTTCAGCAGTTTATCTAAACTAGGAAGTAGGACCCCAGGGCCCACTGTACCAACCCCCAACAAGCTGGCTAGATACAGGCACTGTGTGATTTTGAAATTGAAGCAGGGTCTCCTCTGAGAGGTTACCACTCATTTGTCATCACTCACTGACAAAAGGTCAGTGTCTGGAACATCTGATATGATTAGGGTTTTGAGGATCAAGGATAATTTCTGTTACACCCCATATTACACTCAGAAACATCTTTGAAATGGAGAACAGTTTTCCTCAGGTATATTGGAAAATATCTGTAACAGTCTGACATAGAGAGGTATTTACTGTATCTGCCTAATTTTTTTTCTTATTCCTTCTTAGAAAATTCTTGTGCATTCCATTTTCTACCAATAGCTGAGGTTTGGTAACATTATTTCCTTTCTGAAACTTTCCACGTGATTTGCTACTGTTAAGAATTTGGGCCCTGTAATTCTGACTGTCCGTAACAGAGACCTTTGTTGTTTGTCTCCTTTTAAAAATGTAATGTCTAGCTAAAATTCAGCATCCTCCTTACCAGGTCACTTTAACAGTTCAAATTTAAGCTACCTTCCTCCAAACTGGCACTCACTTTTTTTTTTCCCCCCTCCATGATCTTCAGGCTCATAGCAAGAAAGTCCTCTGATAGATGATCATCAGAATTGACAGAGGAAAATTCTGCATAAAAGAGACAGTATCTAGTATGGGGATATATCATATGGCTTTTTTTTTTCCACTTCAAAGTCAAAATGCTTTAGTTTGCTTTAATTGCCATAGTATATCAGATATGCATATTTTTCAGAACTCCCTTTATAATACACTTATTATAATAAGTAAACACCTTTATAGAGGAAGAATTCATCTAATAATTATACCAAGAACTACAGAATAGGTTATTTAAGCTCAACTGCTGGATAGAGAGTGTAGCAGCTGAATAAGGAATTTCAGTCTCTTCCAAGCTTTCATCCAGAAAAGCACTCCTATTACGGAAATCCTTATGCACGTGGTAAAATTATATGATGTACCAAGGATGAAAATGAGACAATGTACTGGTTTTGGCTGGGATAGAATTAATTTTCTTCACAGCAGCTCATATGGGGCTATGTTTTAGATTTGTGCTGGAAACAGTGTTGATAATACAGGGATGTTTCAGTTATTGCTGAGCAGCGCTTACAGAGTCAAGGCCTTTTCTATTTCTCACATTGCCTTGCCAGCGAGTAGGCTGGGGGTGAGCAAGAAAATTGGAGGGGACACAGCTGGGACAGCTGACCCCAACTGAACAAAGCGATATTCCATACCATATGATGTCATGCTCAGCGTATAAAGCTGGGGGAAGAAGAAGGAAGGGGAGGATGTTTGGAGTGATAGTGTTTGTCTTCCCAACTAACCATTATGCGTGATGGAGCCCTGCTTTCCTGGAGATGGCTGAACACCTGCCTGCCCATGGGAAGTAGTGAATGAATTCCTTGTTTTGCTTTGCTTGCACGCACGGCTTTTGCTTCAGATATTAAACTGTCTTTATCTCAAGCTGTGAATTTTCTCACTTTTGCCTTCTGATTCTCTCCCCCATCCCACCAGGGGTGAGTAAGCGAGCGGCTGTGTGGGGCTTAGCTGCCTACCGGGGTTAACCCACAACAGACAGGAAAAGATAGTGTCTTTTACTGGACCAGCTGAAATAGCTGGAAAAATCATATAGCCCTTCAGGACTTAAAAACTATATTTGTGTCTGAAATATTTTTTGTTTCTCTTCTTCGGAGTTTTTCAACTCTGTTGTTACTTCAGGTGACATCAGAAGCAGTTAAAATGCCCTTAAAGGCTCTAGTACTCTCCCAATCCACAGGAAACGGTATCTAAAGGACTTCCTGAACTTGAGATGATGCCTTTGATTACTAGTCCTTAATAGATTTTTCTTCTATAAACTTCTCCCACTGCTTTTTAAACTCCTGTAAAGGTTTATCATCCACATCCCCTTGTGTCTGAGTTCCACAGATTCGCTTTGAGCTATGAAGCATTTCTATTTTGTTTGGTGGGTCGTTTTTAGCCAGATTACTTTGATATCCCTAGTCTTTATTGGAGTAGTCCTTACTTTTTTACCTTCCCAATGTCACATATGACCTTACGGGGGTTTTTTTACCCCTTACTAGTTGTTTCTTTTCTCAAGCTGAATAACTCTTGTGGCTGTCCTTGATTATTCTTTCTAATTTTTCCCTGTTTCCTTTTTGACATGGTGGTGGGGGTAGTAGGAAGTGCAAAGAACACCCAGGATAGCTTTATACAATATCACACAATATCATAATATTTGCTGTATTGTTTTCCTTTTCCTTTTTTAGGCTTTTATTTTCTTTTTTACTGCTCCTGAGTATTGAGCTGACATTTTCATTGAACTATTTATTACAGGCCCATTCTAAAGATCTCATTCCTGCGTGGCAAAAGTAATCTCAGAGCTCATCACCTTGTATGTAAAATTAGGATTGTTTTTCCTCATGTGCATCACTGTGCATTTACCTACACTGATTTCCTCTGCCATTTCATTATCATTTTATTTCTTCTGCAGTTCAGTTGCCCTTGTTTTTATTACCTTGAGTAACTAAATATCACCAGCAAATTTTGTCTCCTCGCGGCTTCCTCCTCCCTTTTTCTGGATAATTTATGAAAGTGTTGAACAGTCCTGAAACAGCAAAGATCCTGTATGACTCCACTTTATTTATTAGCTAAAGGAATTTAAAGTTCATCCACTGAAACTATATTAGACTATTTATATATTTCCTTGTTGAATTTTCCCCCTTCTTTAACGATACAGGTGCTGAATTTTATTTAGGTGGTCATGTATTTCTTAAATACCAAATTTTTAACAACTTTGAGCATATATGATCAGTCAAGGATATAATTTGACAGACTTCTTTGAACCATGTGAGATTTTTTTTGCTTAGCTAGACTCTTAGTAATTTTTACAGGGACAGTTGTAGCCTCATGATTCTCCAGATATTTTATTGATGTGATGTGATGATGGGAAACAGTTATCAACAATGTAAATTTAGAAGTACCTGTAGATAGATAGTACTAACATTCATTATGTGTTCAGTTTTCATATTGTGTGGTTGTGGACAATGTTTGTGTGGGTAGGTTGATCCTAAAGTTCAGTGAAACCATTAGAAAGACTTGAATGATCTTGATTTCAGAAGCACAATGATACTTTAAGGAAGAAAATGTCTCCTGATCTAGAGGTCTTAATCAATTAGATGGACTTAGAAAATCCACTGAGACAGAATTTAAAATTTTGGATTCAATTGCAAAATTGTTTCTCTACAAATTGTTACATCAAGGGATACATTTATGTACACATTTTTGCTGATAAATCTTGTAGTATGTGGTAACTATAATAATAAAAATAGAGTTTACTTACCTGTTGATTACTATATTTGACCGGGCAATTTTGAAAACTCTGTAGCTAAGACAAATGGTGAAGGACACTTCGAATGATCCTTAGAAGGATACTTAGAAGGGTCAATGAAAACCCCAGGAAACTCTGGGAGAGGAGTGCAAAAAGATAGTAGGGGAGTAGAAGGGTAAGGCTTAAGTGAAGGACTGTCCAAGGTCAGAGAAGTAAGTTGGAAAGACACAATAGCTGAGAAAGTGGGCAAAGAGAGCATGAGGAAAAAGCCCTTCTATCACACCAGAGGATCTGAACTCGTCCCAAAGATCACTCCAGTAGAGCTATTAAGTGCATTGGAGCGGTCTTGTGAAACTCTGGTTAATAAATGTGTGTACATGAATGTGCGAGAGGTGTGTGTATTACGCAACATCTATTCTGAAAGAAGCAAATTTACCCTGTCATTGAGGATGAGCAGCATGGCAGACAGACTGCAATGCGCTATTTCCATTAAGGGGTCAGAGACTGTGGATATAAAATATAACCGAGGGGCCAAGAGAAGAAGTACTGCAGGATGGCGAGATGCAAGGAGTCTTAAAATATATGGGATTCTGGAAATCTGGCAAGTGCCTAAATATGTAGATCTTTAACACATCTGTGACAAAAGATTATCTGATAAGTCTTTTTTAGAAGTACTTAGTTTGGCTGTTTTTCTAATTGGCAAGAGTATGGAATAGGGCATGTAATGACAATTTCAGCCAGTTTGGATCACAGCTCAACACCAGGGCTGTATTTCTGGATGACAGATGATTCATGTTCTATAATTTTTTAGCATTTATACATCTGGGTTTCAATGCAGCATTTGGCGCTTTTGATTGCACCAGATTAGACTGTTACATTATAGTTTGACTCAGAATGTTATTTTAAATATATATATATTAAATTCATTGAATTTGGCAGGTTCCCAAACCTTTACAGTAGCTCTCCCTTGTAAGGCTTTTCTGTTTGCAAGTAGAACATGCCAGATAATATCTGGAAATGAAGATTTAAGGTGGTCATAATCTTATTTGAACAATAGAAATAATCACATCAGGCGAATGCTCTAAGGATTATAGTTTCAATCATTTTTAATACTTTTTTGAAACGTGCTTTCACAGCAGGGGAAGGTGAGAGTGCATTTAGTGGGGAAAAAAAAAAAGGAGTCTGAAGATTCAAGTGTTTTTTGTTTTTATTGTGCTTGAGCAAAATTCATTTTAAGGTCACTGGAGTTTGCCCAAACAAGTATCTTAAAAACCAATCAAGGACATTGATGTCTGTTGTTAACACTTTTGCAAAACCAACAAAACTGACAAACAGAAAAAAATTTATGTCAACAATAATATTTTCATTAAGATTGAAACATTCTACAGGAACATACTGAACTCATCAAAATTTCATAGAGGAAACATCACTATCTTTTTTGTTTCTATATGACATTAAAAGATTAGATTTAAAACTGCATGCATATTACTGGTGTTGATGTATGTTGCATCTTGTCCTTGCTTTATTTTTATGCTATCAAAATAAAATAGTCTGTTGCTTCAAAATAGAATTATTTTGGAATAATCATTATGCAATGACTATTTCAAAATCACTGAACTGACATACATCTGATTTGCAGTGGTTTTTACACAGCGTTTATTTTTTTAGGTTTGGGTTTTTTTTAAGCTGTTGGAGTGTGTTCCATGTGCTTCATGGAACACACACTGTTTTCTGCTCAGTTCTATGTGGACAAAACTGAATATTCAAAATATATTCTAAATTCCTATAAATTTCATAGTATACTTACAGTTAGTAGAACGTGCAGAAGATGAATTATAGTCCCAGATCACAACAACACTCTAAAATTGCTACCTGTTATAGAGAATCTCAGAGAATGAAGTCCCCAGGACTTTCAGCGGGTATCCCAAAGATTTTTAAGAGTTTAAAAACAAAGGGTTTTCTCTGTATTTACGTATCTGCTGTTTTCACTGTACCAAGCCAAACAACATCTGTCTGGCTGAGACATATATTCCATGAAGGTATCCTGTATTGGCTTGAAGGCATAAAGATTAGAAAAATTCAGAATTCTGCTATCACTGGCACTTTGTTTTGATAGCTGGCCATATTCCCTGTTATAAATTTCTGTGTCATTTGCCATTTGAATTGGCCATCAGCTTCTAAACACTCATTCTTGTCATGCCTTTTTCTACTAGACTGAACAGCCTTTTAATACCTGATATTTTTAGTACCTGATGTCTGAAGTATTTATACATTGTAGTCACAGCACCTCTTAATATCCTTTTTGATAAGCTAAGTGGAATGAGCTGTAGGTGTCTTCTGCAGAAATGCATTTCTCTACCCCTCAAGTAATATTTGTAGCTCTCTTCTGTCTTCTCTCCAGTTTTTCCATCTCTTTTTTAAAAATGTGGACTACAGAACTTCATATATTATTCTGATATGTCTCACTAATATCACATACATCTAACCACTATCCCCTTCTTTATACAGCTGCAGATCACATTGTCACTTTTTGCAGCAGAATTGCATTGACAGTTTGTGTCAAATTGCCTATATGCTGTACATGTGCTCTTTTTAGGGTACAGTCTTAATTCTGCCAATTATGAACTCTGTTCCTCAGTATATAAATTTTCATTTTGCAAAGCTAAATTCATTTTGTTTGAATCAGTTCAACACAGATCACTATTTTCTACTATTCGAGTTGTTTTGTCTTCGGTGGGTTTTATGGTGTAAATGTTTGTTTGATGCTTGCTTAGATACATGTAATCAAAATGATAAATAAGACTGGTATAGAAAACAGAAAATAAAAAGTAAGTCAAGTACTTTTGCAAATCCTATTCTGTTATTCTAAGGTTCAAAAAGTACCTTCCCATAGCTTTGAATCACAAAGTTATGGACATCTTCAGGTTTCCACATGAACCTTCTTGTTCCCACATGAATCTTCACGTTCCTGGAGAACATAGCAGCACAGCCAGCCTAACATACCGAGGCACATTGAAAAAAAAACCACCAAAAAACCAACAGTGGGCAAATGTGAAAATTAATTTAATTTCCAACTTGCTCTTGCAATGATGTAATTGATTGTGGCTTTAAACTATTTTGTACATTTCTTGTATTTTTTCACTAGCCTTTGGTAAACATAACAATAAAATGAGAAATGTCCCTTTTTTCCAATTTTGCTTCCCTATTTTGCTATTCATTCCTTCACTAAGTGACAGTAGCAAAGGAAAAAATAAAAATTAGTGCATAAGTGGAGCAGTTTTCTTGCACGTGTGAAGAAATGATAATTTATTACAACCACTATGGTTGCAATGTTTATTTCAAACTTTAAATCTTGTGTAATTTTTTTAAGCTTCTAATTTTGTTGGAAAAATAAAAGATAGACTGCCCAAATAAGGTCTAACTTCAGCCAATTTGATCAGATATCATGTCTGAAGCAATGGTGAGCATTAGATAAATTTGAAAGGAGTAGCTTTGGACCCCTTACTCCTAATACCTCTTTCTGTAGAATGTATTGGTTCCAAGACCTGTTCTATTTTATTCCTCCTTCACTTGTCTCTGTATCATCTATTTTGCCACCACTTTTATCAAAATGTCTCCATGTACTTTACAAAATGGTTTTGCTTAGCCTCAGATCTAGTCCTTTTTCACATTAAATAACCGTAAGAAGTGAGAGACGTTTCCTAAATCACTGCATCTGTTGTGGACTGTAGTGATTTTGTCTGTACAGTTTTTGAATTCTCAGTGAGATACTGTGGATGCCCTATCTATCTGTTTCAACTTTCATCTCCCTTAAAAATATGCCCTCCTTAATCCAGTTGGTTACACTTTTTCTCAGAGTAAGAGTTATCACAGGAGGTGCCTTCGTGTGTCATTAAATGAAGATGGGCTTTTATTCACATACAAGCATCCAGGACAAAAGATAGCCTACCAGGAGAGAAGTTCTTAGCAATTAAATTATCTACACGAGTCTCTGAGTACCTGAGTAAACTGATTTGGGCCTGACTTCACAAATAATATTATAATACAGGAGGATTTTTACTATGATTATTGAGCAGAGCTTCTCTTTGTTCATGATAAAGGGAGATACTTCATAAGCTTAAAGAAAGTTTGCCTCCCAAAATGCATGGAGCCAAACCCTAAACATGAACTAAGGAAGAAAGTTTGTTTCCCTAATGATGTTTGCTCAGTTTTTATCTTTCAAGTAAAAAGTCATATTGTATTAAAAAATTTTGTGCAGAATCTATGCATCCAGACTTTTTTCTTCCTTGCAAAGAGATGAAGTGGACAACTGAAAGCCTGCGCTCTCTGGAGGTGCCAGAGACTAGCATGGGCAATAAAGTAAAGCTGAGCAATTATAAGATTTTAGCTCACTGGAGCAGGAGACTATACAAATAGCCTATGCAGTAAGAGATAGTGCCTGCACTCTACTCAGACTCCATTGTCTAAGAGAACAAGATGAATCCGAGTAGAGGACCTGCTGGCAGGAGTCTCAGTGTCTCAGCAAAGTGTTACCAGGCTCTGCCACACTAAGTGACAGCAGAACCCAGGCTTAATATTTCTGTGTCTTAACTGCAAGAGGATCATCATATTTATTGTTTGAAATCCGAATTTCTTTTACTTTTTATTAGTTGAATTGTTGACACCATATATGCAACAACTTATGTTGACAAGCATATATGCTTGTGGTCTTTTAATGATCAAACTAAGCTATTTCCAGCTATTTCCTTAGCTTCTCCTGCCTTGTAGAGTGGCTGCAGTTCCCACGTTGCATTCTTGGCGATGAACCTGACAAAAGCGTTTTACAGGCAGGCAACTAGCAAGTCGCCTTTCTGAGTAGTGCTTAAAGAGATGTTTTCTTTTATATAAAGTCTTCACACAGTAACATCAGTGGGGTTTTTTGTTGCTTTTTTTGGCTTTGGATTTTTGGAAATTTCAAAAACATTTATTTAAAATGCTAAACAAATTTTTGGAAATGTTAAGTTGAGGTTTCATGGGGGACTTCTGGGTGTTTGCTTTTTTGATGGGTCTTAGCCAACTTCATGCTGGAATAGTCAAAAGCCTGCCTAAATGAGGAAAGCATTGAAATTCCACTGAAATGGAATTGATGACTAATATTCTATTGTAAAAAATCTAGCTACATGTTGTTAATCAGAATGGACAAACAGTTTTATTTTCTAATTTTTCATCCACGCATATTACATAATACTATATTTGTTATAACTATTTTTATTGCCTTGAAAAGATGAAGACCTCAGTTGACAATGACAGCAGTTGATAAGTCAAAGCTTGCCAAATAAAAAGCAGACATTTTGAAATTTCTTTTAGAACATCAGGTTTATCCTTCTGCTGTGTGTTTTAATGACATTGAAAGCGTTTCTTGAAGCACTTAATGCAAGTCCATGGTGATTCCTTTGCCTTTAAACAGCAATCTGTTCTCTTCTAGGTTTATCTTCAAATATAGAATCCCACATGTCTACCTTGTCACAATGATAAAATGCAAAGTATGCACAAATTACATTAGACCTAAGCATAAAACAATTCTATTGCCTTCTATAAAACCAGCTGTTGGGTAATATTTCCTGTGGCGTGACAATGTAATGCAATTTAGGGGACACATTTCTTTTGGAATAAAATGTCAAGAAAGAACTTAAGAACACACCAAAAAAGAACTTTTGGTATATTTGGTAGGCATTACTAGTCAATTCTTAAAACACACAATGTTTCTCAAATTAAAATTGTCATTATTTTAAAGTTAGAATTGGGCTGGCATCGATTTTTTGCAGTAGAACACATAGAAATAAAACACAGTTTATGAATAAATGTTCAATATCACCCTTCTTTGTATCAAATATTCACTTCTGTGCTCTGACTTTTTGCCTTCTTCTGTGAGATGTTTACTGAAACCAACATGTCTTAACTAGAATTTTATATATATGTATATATATATGAATAAATAATCAGCCTACCCTAGAACACAGCTTCATCCTGAGTTGTCCTTTGCAGGTAATAAGAAGGTGAGTTTATTTTACTTTAGGACATTCTGTCCTTATGTATCCCAGCAGTACACAATTTTTTTCCACATAGAATTTAATCAATAATAGTAAAATTAAAAGAATTTGATAGAACATGTGAAGATGAGCATATATAGAGATGCTTACTTAGAGTCTCAGTTAAGTTAGTGTCTGGGTTTCTGTCTGTGGTTACCATAATTTTATCTTCTCTTTCCTTTTTCTCCCTCTACACATTTCTCACTTGGAAACTGGAGTATGAAGATATCACATTCTATACAAGCAAGAGGCCATAGGATGAATGTTTATTGAAACTATTCATTATTATAAAAACAGTACTTTTCCACAACAGGTGATACTATGAAAAATCTGCCAATACTCTTTGCAATGTTTTATTTAGAAGTCAAAATATGCAACTGAATTGGGATCTCCCATTTGAGGATTGTTAATTGTTTTTGCCTTCAGGCAAACACATCTAAGGTAGCCAAGTCTCAGAAGTACTCTTTTCCTTACTCATTGTAGATGATAAGTGATTTTTGTCATTAAAGAAAAAAAAAAAATAAATGTAAGATGATTTTTAAAAAATAATATTCAAAATTTATTTATCAACATTGATAAGTTTTCATAAAAAAACTATGTATTGCAGTATTTATGTTCATTTTTTATCTCGTTGCTTGTAAAAGATGACCCATGCTTCAAGTCACGAAAGGAGGGTTTCCAAGACTTTTGTAGAAGAATCACAGCATAACTTTGTAACAGGCAAGAACTTATTAATGAAATGCCTCTCTTCTTCCCTGTTTATTTTTAAGATTTGATTGAACACTGACTTAAAATGAATTATCAAATCATTGAACAAAAGTTACTGTTATCTCTTGAATAATTCAATCGATAGTATTCAACCAGCTATAAAATTAGTCAATCAGCAAAATATTTTTTAATCTATTCAACCATAAAGTATTTTTATTCTAATACTAAATAGTATGCAAGAATTTTTCTTTTGTTTTAAATGTATTGGTATGCAGATGAAAGGAGCCTTCAATATAAAATTTTCAAGAAAAGAATGTATGTGCTTAATGGTTGAACAGTTCCTTTTAACCTTAAAATCACTCAGGGTACTAATTTTCTCTGTTCAAATGTAATCAATTTGAATGAAAATAATTTATTCTAGTAAAGTAGAACTCTAAGTAAAACATTCTAATGTGCAGAAATACATTTAGTTGATACAAACTATGCTGTAAACCTTCATCCAAACTTCTGAGCAGTAGTTCATTAGAGTTTATTGTAAGTTGAAAACTATTATAAATATGAGAGGCATAAGGACTGAAAAAATACCTGTTGTAAAAAATAGAAATTGTATGATGGCTTTATAGATAACAATAAAAGAAGAGTGGTTTGGGTTTTTTTTTCCTCACCCATGGACCTAGCATTTGAAGTTTCCTGTCAGGTAATTTTGGCACAAGTGTGAAAAGTCCTGTATATTTTGGGTCAGATTTCTTTCATATATGAATGTTAATGGATAATCATGAGAGCCAGCTGAATCTTCATGCCCTATGTGCTCTTACATTAAGTGAAAAAAAATCTTGCCATTGCTACAGAAAGACCTGCATCAAGGCCTAGGTTTTCTTTAGTCAGTTGTCCGTAGTTGGTGTAGTTGGTGCTTGATCCAGACTTAGCCCACCATCCCACATGCCAGTAACAGGTTCCTGTGCACCTCTTAAGTTAGTGCATATTTTTGTGAGCCCGATGCCTGTGCCTGCATACCTATATGTAAAGACAACGGCATTTGATTGGGTCACAATATTAAGCCTCATTTTCCTTTGGAAAGTACTGTAGAGATATACACATACACACACTACCTTTCCTGAGTTCAAGAATTATTTTGTTTCACTTGTGTACAATGCAGCCTTAAAAACTGGGTTTTGTAGAGAATGCAGGATAGAAATTATTCATGTTTATATGAAAATAGATGCTTCTGACTAATAAGGCCAGAAGGAACTGTGAACTGCTTCACCCTCTCTCTGCATGCTTCATTGTTTTTCTTATAAAGTGAGAATAATGATTTCCTACCTTGCTCTTCATAAGAATTTCACAGGACTGAATGCTTGTAATATTGTACCATACCAGATGCTGTGGTGATAAGGTCTGTGTACTGGACCCTTCTCTCAACTCAAGATTACCAATACGAGAATCATAGCCCATGTTTACTTTGCATGGAGGTACATGCTGCAGTAAACCTTAAAATCCCAGTCCGTTAACCACCCACTCGAGGGAACCATGCTAACGATCCCTCCCATCCTGATTTATTCTCAGTGAGACATTGGAGTGGGCAAGCTGGGCTGGATTCAGCACCCAAGCCCAATTCCCGGAGGCTGGACAAGGCCAAGGAGTCCTGGAAAGAAGAGGACTATCTCATACCCAGCCCTGCAACAGAAGTGCAGGGACAGGAAAGGCACACTTATTATAGTTCCAGATAAACTATAATTTATCCAGTTTAATGTCACTGATGATCTCTTCAGCAGTCCTCTCACCAGTTATTCTGTAGTCCAACCGAATGGCCTTATAAACAGAAAATAATTTGTGGGACTGACGCACATTTGTCTGCTAGTCACCAGCTCTGCTCGTGCATTTCAAAAGCCTTGTCTGACCAGTGCTGACATATGGAGCTGCTCAGGGATGAATCATGAAGGAAACATATGGATTAAACATTTATGGCATTAAGATTCTTACGGAAGCAGAGAGGTGGCCTGTGTAGGCCTATAGGGATGATTCACAGATAGTCACCCCTATGTTTTCTTGAGGGTTAAAGGAAACTTCGTTCTATTGAATGTCTTATTTGCAAGCTCACCACTGCTTTTATATATGTTTAAAAAGTTCACGATAGGATTGCTTGGAGAAAGGGAGCATGACCTGGTAATTAAGGTGCAGGATTAGCTTGTTTAGCTGATGGCACTCCTTCAAACCACACTGAACAAACCTCCCATCTTTCCAGATGCAGAGCTACCAAAGCAATTTTATGCGCAGCAAGGCTACAGATTTATATACTTTCCCTGGGCTGTATTATTACTGAAGTCATCCAGTCTCTGGCTGTTCAATTTTTTCAAAAAGCCTGCTTAATAGACGACTTTTTTTTTTAAAAGTTATGCAAGAAATTTGACTGGAAAACAAGTTGAGGACTCTGCCTTCCACTGAGGATATTGAAAGCCGCTAAGTTAAACCAACGAAAACTCCCATAATTAAGGCCAGTGCTTTTTTA
This sequence comes from Aptenodytes patagonicus, assembly GCF_965638725.1. Taxonomy (NCBI): domain Eukaryota; kingdom Metazoa; phylum Chordata; class Aves; order Sphenisciformes; family Spheniscidae; genus Aptenodytes; species Aptenodytes patagonicus. The sequence goes on along the minus strand of NC_134950.1, from coordinate 46,422,361 downwards.
CACAGTAAGCAATCTAAAAAGCCCACTTGATCCTGCTGTGGTGGAAGTGGCTGAAACAAGGAAAGGGCAGTGATTAATACACTGTCTGCACTTGCCTGTCCTCCCATCTACTCCCTGCTTTCCTGTTGCTGTGGGGATGAAATGGCAGGCCCTGCGAGAATGATTTTCAAGTAGCTCTGAAGTGGAATTGTTATTTCTGCAGCAAACTAAGCAACTTTTGACAAGGTAGTTATTGGTGTTTGTCATTTTTGTAGCAAGAATGCATAAATTCAAAAGCCATTTCCTTTCACCTTTGAGGAAAATCACAGCTGACCATGACAAACTGGTGTAACAGATGTATTATAAATAGGAATGCAATGCACATGGTTAATTCTTAGCTAGAAATTTCATGAAACTTCTTTTATATTTTTGTATTTGCATATATGTGCACATAAGCTATATATAGTTCATACTGTATATATGCATCTAATTCATATGTACTACTCATAATTCAGTAACATAACATGATGCACATTCATTAGATATGCTGTGAAGGTATGTGATAATCACAATCATTTTAATTTAGCTTCCATTTCTCTTTCAGACCCTTTCTTGTTGGTTTCAGTTACAGTCATGTTATTTCTTTCAACAAAAATAAATTCCCTGAAAAGTTCAGGGATTAATAAAGTTATTAAAAGTTCAGATTAATTTTTAGTTAATTCATTTGTCTGAAAAAAGGCAAAGAGATTTTTATAATTCATTGACTTCAACATGTTTCTGGCAAGATTTGGTTTTAGTGCTATAAGTTTGACTTTTTTTTTTTAAAAAAAGAAGTAATTTAAAACTCCACCCCCCCCAAATTACCACAAAATTAAAACCACATGTCATGGTTTAACCCCAGCTGGCAACTAAGCACTACACAGCCATGCGCTCACTCCTGCCCCCCAGTGGGATGGGGGAGAGAATCGGAAGACTAAAAGTGAGAAAACTCATGGGCTGAGACAAAGACTAATTAACAGGTAAAGCAAAAGTTGCACACATATGCAAAGCAAAACAAGGAATTCATTCACTGCTTCCCATCGGCAGGCAGGTGTTCAGCCATCCCCGGGAAAGCAGGGCTCCGTCATGCCTAACGGTTACTTGGGAAGACAAATGGCATCACTCCAAACGTCCCCCCTTCCTTCTTCCCCCAGCTTTATATGCTGTGCATGACGTCATATGGTATGGAATATCCCTTTGGTCAGTTGGGTTCAGCTGTCCCGGCTGTGTCCCCTCCCAACTGCTTGTGCACCCCCAGCCTCCTCGCTGGTGGGGTGGGGTGAGAAGCAGAAAAGGCCTTGACTCTGTGTAAGCACTGCTCAGCAGTAACTAAAACATGCCTGTGTTATCAACACTGTTTCCAGCACAAATCCAAAACATAGCCCCATACTAGCTACTATGAAGAAAATTAACTCTATCCCAGCCAAAACTAGCACACCATATTATTTTAGCTTGTCTGCAACAAGTTGTTTCTCTCAGTTTTTATCAAGCTCCTCAAAAATCCATTTTTCCAGCACTGTTTCCAAAGCATTAGACCCAACCTTGAAATGAGATCCACATACTGATGAGAACTGTTAAACTCTGTTAAACTCCCTCCAAAGATCTTTCAGTCTTAGCCTTTTTTAGCGTCCTCTTCTTTAGTGAGAAAAGATAGGCAACAAAGCAAAAATGCTTAGGTCACATAGGCACGTACTACTATGAATTGTGAACACATAATTATTTTGGATGTTTGATTGCAGAACCAGTAATTTTTTTTATAGTAATTTATTCATGTCTCTATCTTCTGTCCCTGGATAGATGTTGTAAAAGAGAATGTTGCTTACATAGATGAGAAAGACCATTTGATTTAAAACCAGCTGGACTTTGTTTGCATAGATGAATAGATACCTTCCTTTCTAGGGATACTAACAGCAGTGAATTACAGCCAGTCCTGGGCTGGAGGTGGTCATCTAGGAAAGGAAGCTATTCTACTTAAGGAGAGGGAATAAGAAACAGTGGAGGGGCCAGAAACATCTTTCTAGCTATAGTCCTCCAAACAAACTGTCACCATTTTTTTCTGCCCCAACTTCTTGGTCCCTTCCAGCTCTCCAGCACAGTTCTTCAGAAATGAGCCATAGTCCTCCTCTCTGCTTTTGCCTCCTTTGTTCTTCTGCAGTTACAGTAGAAGTGAATTTTACCTGTATAATTCCAACACCTTGAGATTGCTCTAGATCTACTGACCTAATAAGGAATACCTGGTACATTAGGCAAGTGATGCATGTTTCAGCTTTGCCATTTTAGCCCAGCACCCTGAAGTACTGTGTGCTAGACAATGGTTGTTGCAATTAACTCCTACTTTCATGTACACTTGATCATAAACTGGCTCAAATTGTAAGTAGGTCTTAGTTTTGCGACAACCATTGTTTTGTGGTCAAAGCAGGTGTCGGTTGCACCCATAAAACAGAAGCAGGCTAAGCAAGCTGTAATTAATATGTTTTCCTTGAACCCAGACATAAGCATACTAAATAGCATAACAGGGTAGGTGTGTAAGTACTTTGTAACATCATAACACTATTAGTAGCATTTTGTAACAGTTAAGCATAAACCTATAAATAATAGTCATAACTGCAGAGAAGCAAATGGAGATTTGTAGTAAAATTGCACAAATGAGGTGCTGGAACACAAATGCAAGTAGTAAACTAAGGATGTAGCTCAGGCATGAAAGATATCTAATAAAACCAAAATAATCTTGCAGAGCTTGGTGGAATCAAAGTAATCCTGGAGAATAAGTGAGAAACATCCTTGATGAAATGAAAAAAAAACCAAAAAGGTTCAGCTATATCAAGAGTATATGAAATTGCCCTTTTTCTTTTGAACAGAGAACATAAAATAGCAATCATGAGCAAGGAAAAGATGGAGAAGAAAGAAGTCATCTGCCTCAGTTCCATCATCCCTTCCTAAAGACCTCTGAGCACTGGCCACCTTGAACTTGGGCACTGAGGCCATCAAGGACCATAGCCATCATCAACATCAACTCCATCATATTGTATACTCACAGCTAATTTAAGATAAGCTTGTTCAGAAGTAATTGTTCGAATATGTATAGAAATAATTGATAATGATTAAAACCTAACCATTAGCAATGTGTATTGCCAATGAATGTCAATCCAGTAAAGTATTGTTTCCAAGTTTGAAACTGGCCAAAGCTGTCAGTCTTTTAAACACAGCTATCACAGTGATCTCTCATTCTCTTAACAGAGTTGTATATATTTACATATACGTACATATATATATGTATAATCAGTTGCAATAACTTCAAGACAACTGTGATTATGAATCATGATAGTAAACATTGCTAAGAAACAGGGTGTATAAGATTGAGCTTAAAACTCTGCTAATGATGTAGCTTCTGGTTACCTAGCAATGCAGGCAAAGTGTGTGTAGGTCTGCTTGTGTAAGACTGCATACACACACTGCAGGAATGGTGCATTTTCCAAGGCAGTATGCCTCTGGTCCTTGATATATCAAAAGAATACTGATGCGATACAAATCTTTGTACACCAGCAAAATTGTTATAAATAACAATAACAGGCACAATTTAAATATAGCTTGTGTTTTCAATTTGTCTGAATATGATATTGGACTGGGAAATCTCAAAAGAAGCAAAACCAACAGAACCAACAAACAAACCCAACATGGCTCCTTTTGATAAAACCAGGCTTGTTCTTCAATTAGGTTCATCCTTCTGAACAGACACTTAACAAATATTTATGATGTATAGAAAATAATACTATTGTGGAGTAAAAGCAACCATTTATAACTTAAATCCTCTTCTTTACAAACACATAACTTCCTTACAATTAAATTTGTTTTGGGTTTGTACCTTTTGGTTTAGAAACAAGATGAATATGAGCTATTAGAGGTCTTTTTGGAAAACAGCTTCTTCTTCCATCTTTATATGCTGTCTAATGTTAAAAAAAAATAACTTTGCAAGTATCTAGGAAAATGCAGCCCAGCTTCAATGGTCTGTAGGTTTCTCTGTAAATAAGCAAGTGGCAATCACATAGTGATGGCATTTAGCAAAGTTTGTTTGAAAAAAAGGAAAGAAGCCAACAGTGCTTAACACTTTAAACAATAAATTTATTAATATAGTCACAAGTCCTTTATGCAAAGTTTTTAGTTAAGTATAGTTTGGAAGAAGATAAGTTAGGAAAATCGTGGCTTTGTTGGAAAATAGGCAGTTTAAAGCTCTTAATATATAATTAACCAACAGGTCTGCATTTACATAGAAAATACACATGCATAAAATCAGTGTGACTGTGTCCACACTATCATGGTATTCATTCTGATATTTCAGTAACTCTGACTAGTTATTGGATATTTAAAATTAAATCATTGAGCTGTAGATGTTGACAAAAACTATGTAAATAGGGTTAGGCAACTTGTTACTATATCAACTATATAAAACTTATAGTTTATATAAGTTTATAAACCTTGTTACTTTATAAAGGTATCTTACAACTCATCAAGTTTTCTCTCTTAATTTAAAGAGAGGAACTTGCTCTAACTCCACAAATCATGGATCAAAATAGTGTCAGTAATAGGGTCAAAGAAGTCTCCGAGTTGCGAATTGCACAAGCTGTTCTTGTGCTTTTCCCTATGTATCCTTGACCACTGCTGCAGATAGGACGTTGGGACAGGTGAATCTTTGTCCTGATTCTTCTTTTCTACTGCTCTTTGACAGCTAATATCTTCTGACTTGTATGTAACTAGTCTTGTATTTCTGTGTTTTTCAGTGCCTTCTAGTAAAGAAACATTTACTACATGGGTTTTTTTGATTCATTATGAACATTCACTTGAAAAATTTAGACCATTGCTGTACAATTGTTTGTAAACTCATAAAAGCAGTTATAGTTTGGGGATTACTCCCAAAGAAATGAAAAAAAACCAAAAGAAATAAATGAAGGCTATTGTATGACTGGCAAGGTATTCACTTTAGGAAATGTGATCATATTGATAAGAATATATTCACTCTGAGTCTGTTCTACTTTTCCACAAATATGAAAAGGCCCAGTCAGAACAAGAAGCATATACAACATTGTGAAAATGTTACAGGGCTAGCCACATAAGCTGTACTTGTTTATGAAATCCAAGTCGTAATTTAGTTCTCTATAGATAAAAAGAATAAGAACTGTCAAGAATATGTTTATTTTGGTGTGATATTATCACTCTTGTTGATCAAAATACAAGAATTCAGTTCTCCTTCCAGAAGGTTATGTCAACAATAATTGCAATTCTAAACCATGCTGTTCTAATGCACTTCAGCAATTATAAATGAAAATTTATGTTCTCTGAGTGGCATAATCATAAAAAGTCACTACCTAGCATAACAATAATAAAATAATGGATGAGGATATAAAAGTAGGAGTGCACTAAACATTTTGAATTAATTTTCAGTTTGTTGGCTGTAAAAAAGTCTCTCTGAATCTTTCATTAAATATATCTATTTATAAAATAATTTTAAAGAACTAATATGGATAGTTTTTTAGAAATATTTTCATGTGGCAGTCTATTTGGTTGCATGCTACATTGATTTTCATGTTCAAAATGGAAACAAAAACAGAACCATAAGGAGCAGTAAACTATTAAAATTAAGTAATCGAGGGAACATAGCCAGCCACCAAGAACTGTATATACAGATGCTGTTTGTATGAATGCATGAACACATTTTTCATCATTAAATGAGCACTTTTATGTGATAAGATGCAAACAAACTACCTGACATTACTTCTATTCTCTCTCCAGCAATGAGGGTGGCAGAGACATGCATTGCACAATACCCTCAGTCACCTGCCATCTTCACATTTAAAGTAATCTTGCATTCTTTTTCAAATTCTTTCAACTGGACTGAAAAATAATCTAAGACATTATGCTTTGTCTCAGATTATTTGAAACTGTGATAAGTGCAATTCATTGTTTTCTGAAATGTTGGTACTGAAGTTAACCAGCACATTTTATAAGAGAATACAGTGGCTAAACAGAGTGCTCTTTATTAGTGTTTTGCAATATTGCTTTAGAGTTTGTTGGAGGTTTTTTTAATGGCTGGGGGTACATGACAACATTCAGCTCACTCCAGAATACACCTGGCAACTCACAGGACTTGGTGTTATAATGGACTGCTGTTTTGATTGTGCATATTCCTCACTCAGTAGTAGTACTAGTGAAATTTGGTTTCTGATTGAGTTTTGTAAAATGGTTGACTGATTTTTTGCAACGGAATTGTGCAAAGCAGGTTGCATGAATTTGGCCAGTGTCGACTTGAAAAGAAACTGGCTGCTGATCTCTTTTTTTTACTTCCTCCTGTATTCAGTATTCAGATTATTATTTTTTCCTGTGCATATCTCAAGGAAAATCCATTAATACTGTGAAATACTCTGATTCTATAGTGATGAATACCAAGCTTCAAACATTTTAGCTTTGTATAGATAAAAGATGAATAAAAAGTGAAGTATTATCAACTGTTCATATCCTGTTTTAGTTTATTAGCTCAGAGTACATATACTAAAATCCTCTGGATTTAAAAGCCTAATACTTCACTGCTACTTAGTACAACAAATATGCTGTTATTTTATATAGGTGGCGGTGCACCTCAAGGCCATAACTGGAGATCAATAATAAAGAGCTAATCTCTTCTTTGAAAGGTTTAGCCTCTAAATACAAATTTTAGAGTAGCAGAATTCTGACTGATATACAGGTGTGTTCTTCCAGTCTCCTGGCTGCCCCAGATGAGCATTACTCCACCAGGACCCTCAAGCAAACTTTCTTCCACATAAATTCTTCCTTTCTGTTCTTTGAACCATTCAAACATCTGTTTCTCTTCACCTCTCCAGTCTCCTGAAATTTCAATACCAAATTACATATACATTATGGCACCTACTTAGGTGCTTGCATTCTGGCTTCTTGATTTTTCACTCTGAAGTTGCATCCTTTCCAATACAAAGTCTGTACCTTCAAGAGTGAGGAATTTACTGTCTTACCATCCTTACTGAAGTTCAGGTCTGTAATTCCAAGGGACACTGTAGGATACAACCTTACTAGTCTCCCAGGTGGCCAAGAAGGCCAATGGCATCCTGGCCTGGATCAGAAATAGCGTGGCCAGCAGGAGTAGGGAAGTGATCGTGCCCCTGTACTCGGCACTGTTGAGGCCGCACCTCAACTACTGTGTTCAGTTTTGGGCCCCTCACTACAAGAAATGAAATGAAATGACCATGAAATGATAGAATTCTCGCTTCTTGGTGAAGTAAGGAGGGGGGGCAGCAAAACCACAACCATGGACTTCCGGAGGGCGGACTTTGGCCTGTTCAGGACGCTGGTTGAGAGAGTCCCGTGGGAGACGGTCCTGAAGGGCAAAGGGGTCCAGGAAGGCTGGACGATCTTCAAGAAGGAAGTCTTAAAGGCGCAGGAGCAGGCTGTCCCTGTACGCCGTAAGAAGAATGGGCGGGGAAGACGACCGGCCTGGCTGAACGGGGAGCTCTTGCTGGGACTCAGGAAAAAAAGGAGAGTTTACCGCTTGTGGAAGAAGGGGCAGGCGACTCAAGAAGAGTACAGGGATCTCGTTAGGTCGTGCAGAGAGGAAATGAGAAAGGCAAAAGCCCAGCTAGAACGCAATCTGGCCGCTGTCGTTAAAGACAACAAAAAAAGTTTTTACAAATATATTAATGACAAGAAGAGAGCCAAGGAGAATCTCCATCCTTTATTGGATGCAAGGGGGAACATTGTCACTGAGGATGAGGAAAAGGCTGAGGTACTTAATGCCTTCTTTGCCTCAGTCTTTAACAGGCAGACCAGTTATCCTCAGGGTACTCGGCCCCCCGAGCTGGAAGACGGGGACGGCGAGCAGGATGAACCCCCCGTAATCCAGGAGGAAGCAGTCAATGACCTGCTATGCCACCTGGACACTCACAAGTCTATGGGGCCGGATGGGATCCACCCGAGAGTGCTGAGGGAGCTGGCGGAGGTGCTCGCCAAGCCGCTCTCCATCATTTATCAGCAGTCCTGGATAACGGGGGAGGTCCCGGAAGACTGGAGGCTTGCCAATGTGACGCCCATCCACAAGAAGGGCCGGAAGGAGGATCCGGGGAACTACAGGCCTGTCAGCCTGACCTCGGTGCCGGGGAAGATGATGGAGCGGTTCATCTTGAGGGCGCTCACAAGGCATGAGCGGGACAACCAGGGGATCCGGCCCAGCCAGCACGGGTTCATGAGAGGCAGGTCCTGCTTGACCAACCTGATCTCCTTCTATGACCAGGTGACCCGCCTAGTGGATGAGGGAAAGGCTGTGGATGTGGTCTACCTGGACTTCAGCAAGGCCTTTGACACTGTCTCCCACAGCATTCTCCTAGAGAAGCTGGCGGCTCACGGCTTAGACAGGTGGACTCTGCGCTGGGTCAAAAACTGGCTGGACGGCCGGGCCCAGAGAGTTGTGGTGAATGGAGTTACATCCAGTTGGCGGCCGGTCACGAGCGGTGTTCCCCAGGGCTCAGTACTGGGGCCGGTCTTGTTTAATATCTTTATTGATGATCTGGATGAGGGGATTGAGTGCACCCTCAGTAAGTTTGCAGACGACACCAAGTTGGGTGGGAGTGTTGATCTGCTGGAGGGTAGGAAGGCTCTGCAGAGGGACCTGGACAGGCTGGATGGATGGGCCGAGGCCAACTGTATGAGGTTCAACAAGGCCAAGTGCCGGGTCCTGCACTTCGGCCACAACAACCCCATGCAGCGCTACAGGCTTGGGGAAGAGTGGCTGGAAAGCTGCCTGGCGGAAAAGGACCTGGGGGTGTTGGTCGACAGCCGGCTGAACATGAGCCGGCAGTGTGCCCAGGCGGCCAAGAAGGCCAATGGCATCCTGGCCTGTATCAGAAATAGTGTGGCCAGCAGGAGTAGGGAAGTGATCGTGCCCCTGTACTCGGCCCTGGTGAGGCCGCACCTCGAATACTGTGTTCAGTTTTGGGCCCCTCACTACAAGAAGGACGTTGAGGTGCTGGAGCGTGTCCAGAGAAGGGCAACGAGGCTGGTGAGGGGTCTGGAGCACAAGTCTTATGAGGAGCGGCTGAGGGAACTGGGACTGTTCAGCCTGGAGAAAAGGAGGCTGAGGGGAGACCTCATCGCTCTCTACAACTACCTGAAAGGAGGTTGTAGCGAGGTGGGTGTTGGTCTTTTCTCCGAAGTAACAAGCGATAGGACGAGAGGAAATGGCCTCAAGTTGCGGCAGGGGAGGTTTAGATTGGATGTAAGGAAAAATTTCTTTACTGAAAGAGTGGTGAAACATTGGAACAGGCTGCCCAGGGAAGTGGTGGAGTCCCCATCCCTGGAGGTATTTAAAAGACGTGTAGATGAGGCGCTTAGGGACATGGTTTAGTGGGCCTGGTGGTGTTGGGTTGACGGTTGGACTCGATGATCTTAGAGGTCTTTTCCAACCTCAATGATTCTATGATTCTATGATTCTATAAGAAGGACGTCGAGGTGCTGGAGCGTGTCCAGAGAAGGGCAACGAGGCTGGTGAGGGGTCTGGAGAACAAGTCTTCTGAGGAGTGGCTGAGGGAACTGGGGTTGTTTAGCCTGGAGAAAAGGAGGCTGAGGGGAGACCTCATCGCTCTCTACAACTCCCTGAAAGGAGGTTGTAGCGAGGTGGGTGTCGGTCTCTTCTCCCAAGTAACAAGCGATAGGATGAGAGGAAATGGCCTCAAGTTGTGCCGGGGAGGTTTAGATTGGACGTGAGGAAAAATTTCTTTACTGAAGGAGTGGTTAAACATTGGACCAGGCTGCCCAGGGAAGTGGTTGAGTCCCCATCCCTGGAAGTATTTAAAAGGCGTGTAGACATGGCGCTTAGGGACATGGTTTAGTGGGCATGGTGGTGTTGGGTTGACGGTTGGACTCGATGATCTTAGAGGTCTCTTCCAACCTTAATGATTCTATGATTCTATGGTCTACTGAAGTAGTTACTAATCAATGCATTTCATCAGTGTTAAAACCAAATGTAAATTATTCTTTGGCTGAAAATCCTGTCTGCCCATGTGGGAACAAGTTCTAAAGTTAATTTATAATCCTCTGCTCCGACCCCCTCCAAAAAGAGATATGTAATGGAAATGTAAACAAATCATACACATTTTTAGCTGTGTACTGTGCTTCAGCCAGAAAGACCAAATAAAAACCAGACCTCAGTGCAAATCACTGGGTAAGAATGGCTTTCTAAAGTAACTAAATAGATAGTGAAACATTTCTTTATTGAAAAGGAGTCATCGTGTTTAGTGGGTGATCAATAACCTAGACACTATCGGGACCACAGAAGATGTTTGCAGGCCTAGTTTACCAGAGATGAGATATGATTTGCAACAAGAGGGACAGAAAGACAGGACAAGTCTGCAGGCCTGGGACAGTGTCTGAGGTCCAGGGCTCTTATTTATTCAGATCCTGAGGAGAATCCATGGCTCTGTATGTCAAGAGGAAGGTAAAACTTGGAGCTAGTGCTCTTTCTTGAAGCAGACACACATACATCATCAAGTGTCATAGGAAAAGAAATACAGTTTTGCTTTTCTTACTTCAAAAAACTATGGTCCTGAAACCCTAAAATACCAGTCATACAGAAGTCATGGATGGTAAATTAGAGGCAAAACTGTCACCTAAGTCTCCCTTACAATGCTTAGAAGTCCACAGCCTTGGGCTGCTCGATGGATCAATCCACCACTGTTAGGACAGATTTACTCCTTCTCAGGGAGCGAATAAATAAGAGTCCTGAAGGCTCAGCCATTCTTGAGAAACATTTCTCTTCTTCCCAACCTTGCTAAACCGCTAAGGGCTGCTGTCCTCCCCTCTGGCGGGCTGTCTGAGGGAAAGCTGTTGGTCCATTCCCCAGCTTGCTCTGAAGACAGAGGGCAGGGGGTCCCCACAGTGAGGGTCCACAGCAGGTCTGGCTCACCATGACGTTACAATGTGCAGAGAGCGACACACTGTACTGCCAGTCACCTAATGTGTGACTTTATTTTCAAAAGCTACCAAACAGTAGCTTTTTTTTTTTTAAACTGACCCTACACCTATTACAAACAATCAAGGCTACAGTCAAATGAGATTTGATCAGCCCTTTTGTGCTGCCACAGGGGAACCTGGGTTCTTCTTCTCTTGTTTCTTTTCTGGTGCTGTTCCTTGATGCAGTTAGGGCAGGACCTGCTTTTGGAGCCACTCTGTGTTTCCTGCTGTCAGAGCTCTGATGGCACCAACTCTTTTGCCCCCAGGGGCCTGGCTGCTTGTGATGGAGGCCAGCTCTGAGGCGGTGCAGCCATGGGACCCGGGACCGGGTGAGAGGGAGCAGGGAGCAGCCCTGCGGGACATCCCTGCTTCAGCTGCGAGCTGCATTCACGCCCGGCCCTGGACCTCCTAGTGACCATCTCCGGTTCTGTTTGGCTCTTCTCGTTTGGGCACTCTGGGACTGCACCCATGTCAGCGAGGACACTGCCATCCTTGGCTCTATGATCTTCCCTGCAGAGGTGCTGGGGATGCTGCTCCCTGACACCCCCTACTTCTTGAAGTCTTCAGACTGTTTAATTGTATATTTTATTATCATTGAGCTGTGTTAAATGCAAGGAATTTGTTTGTTATTAGAAAGACAGGGGTTTTTTTCTCTTTGCATTTCCTGGAAACATTTCCCAGTTGGATTGTTTTGGGACCTACAGTACTGGCTGAATAGCAGTGCCTTCCATGGATCCTGTGAAATGTGCTGCAGCTTGCAGTGTGCTGCAAAAGGCTTTTGGGGAATCTTTATCCACCTTACCAGCAGCAGTTCCCAGCTCTTGAAATTCTGGACTTTCACATGTCATGCTATTATTGGAGCTATCTTTGAAGATGGTCCAAGGCTGTTCTTGGAAGACATTACCTCAGAAACATGCCCATGCTGAATGTAATAAGCAATTGCTTTAGTCAGTCCCACACGCAGACAACAAGCACAAAGGATACAGCTTCCAGACATTTTTGAAGGCCCCTCAAGACCTAATCATTCATTGGAGTCATTCATCTGTCAGACCCAGGCAAGTAAGGCACAGACAGCTGACCCTATGGGATAACATGACTGAGTCTGTAAGTAGAGAAGGTGAGAATTAGAAGAGTGTTGGGACAGAGAATTGATGAGAATGGAGTAGGCGCATGAAAGCTTTGGGTTCCTTCTCTGACACTGCCAGCCAAGTGTTGAGATCAGAGCCATCCAGGAAGCCAAATCTACCAAAAAGCCGGAGGCAGAACTAGGGTATTCTTCAGAAATCTCCCAGCGCTGGAAGGTGCTGCATCCTTTGAGAGACCTGCAGGTTCCTCACCTGGTTTTCCAGCTAGGCACCTGTCATACACAGCTAGGCCTGCACAGACAAGCTGCAACCAATATCATACATATGCATTTGATGTGGGCAGTCCTTGCATGAAAGACTAACACTTTACTACATATGGAAAACATAATATCACCTTTAAATAGAATTACTGATATATTGTTATTCTACAAGCGCCTGTGAACTTTTGTGTCTGGAAATCTAATTTTTCATTTTGTTCTTAGAGTAAGACTGATTGTTTGGTTCAGTTGGTTAAATTCTATTATGTGGTTTGTTTTACAATTTCAGTTGAAAATGGTAAGACTTTTTTTTTTTCCACATGGACTATATGGTGCTAGTGGGGAGGGGAATAAATGACTTTCCTACAGTAAGATTTGTGTGATTAAGAGGGGAGAAACAGGCCACTATAACTGCTGTTCTTTACTAGCTGTAGCATTAAATAGCAGTGAGTGTTTTCCTTTCTTTATACTTTATTGAGTAGATGAGATTCATTGATCTGCTTTCTCTCCTGATTTGCCATTTGCTCATATTGCATCCCCTTCTATTTGCCTTCTTTGTGAAGAGTTCAATTTTACTTTATGTTTGGAGATTACTTTTTCATGACTTCTAAAGTTTAGTGAGGTTACTAGTTAGGTTCCATCTGCCATTGTATTCTCTGGAAAAGCACATTTCTGTTTTCCCTTTGTATCTACTGTCAGGTTTTACTCTGTATTGAGGATAACTTTAGGAAATTGCTTGTATTTATTTCAAACATGTCTGGTGATAAGGGAAATCTTTCAGGGGTTTACAGGTATAAATCACCTTGGACCACTGTTGTCTTGTACACTGTGGCAGTCCAGTGCCCAGACAAAACCAAACCAAATATTGTCCAAACAAATGTTCTCTTGAAAAGAGGAGTATTCTGAATGAAATACAGTCATTTGCTAAACCTAGAGACAAGGCTGGAGAGAAAAATCTTCCTTTGGGTTTAGAAAATATGTACTCCTGTCACGGAAAAAATGACCTCATGTAGCAAATGTCACAAAACTGGACTACTAAGGACCTGTGGCTACAAATAAAGGAACTTCAGGCTTCAGAGGTTTGTGAAATAATGCAGGTAGGATTCCCACTGAGAAATTCAAACCGTCTTTTCAGTCTGAGTGTACACGCTTTGATTCATATTTTCTGACATCCTGCATGGTGCCTGATGTGAAATCTAACATGCATGTATTAAAAGGTATCATTCTCTATGCAGTCCTGGTGCTTTTCAAGTAAATAACACCTCAAGGTGGAATTCTTGGGAAATCCATAATGAAGCTAGAGAGTTGGAGTTATGCTCCATGCCTCCTTGTCGTGGTTTAATCTCAGTCAGCAACTAAGCACCACGCAGCCGCTCGCTCATTCCCCCCCCGGTGGGATGGGGGAGAGAATCGGAAGGGTAAAAGTGAGAAAAACTCGTGGGTTGAGATAAAGACAGCTTAATAGGTTAAGCAAAAGCCATGCATGCAAGCAAAGCAAAACAAGGAATTCATTCACTGCTTCCTATGGGCAGGCAGATGTTCAGCCATCTCCAGGAAAGCAGGGCTCCATCACGCGTAACGGTTACTTGGGAAGACAAACGCCATCACTCCAAACGTCCCCCCCTTCCTTCTTCTTCCCCCAGCTTTATATACTGAGCATGATGTCATATGGTATGGAATATCCCTTTGGCCAGTTTGGGTCAGCTGTCCTGGCTGTGCCCCCTCCCAGCTTCTTGTGCACCTCCAGCCTACTCAGTCGGTAGAGCATGGGAAGCTGAAAAGTCCTTGACTAGTGTAAACACTACCTAGCAACAACTAAACCATCGGTGTGTTATCAACATTGTTCTCACCCTAAATCCAAAACACAGCCCTGTACCAGCTACTAGGAAGGAAATTAACTCTATCCCTGCCGAAACCAGGACACTCCTGTTCCTAGCCAAATGTTTCACATAACAGTCTGATGTTGTTGCCTGTTGAAAAAATTAATTGAATTGTCTCAAAAAGGGATTTTTTGGGGGTGGAAGCAAGGTATATGAAAAGAAAAACAAAATAAATGGTTAGTGATAGCATCCATAGTATATCTTCTAAAAGTTCACATTTTATGTTAAACATATTCTTTAGTTCTTCTGTGTTCTTGTACAGTCTTTATCATTTACCTTTAAAATGTTTAAAAATCCAAAAATAATAAATATGTCTGATGGAAGAAGGAGAAGAAAGTAAGGCAGTGGGTGTGAGACAGGAGAAAAGCTAGAGCAAATTACATATATAAAGCATAAGCTGTATTTATAGATTTACAAAGATGCTTTCCTTCAAACAACACCTCTTCTGCTGTTTGGAGGAAAAACAGGTGATTGTGTACATAGAGTAAAGCTATTTTCATAGTTACGGTTTACTTGACGTTGCACATCTCAGCAAGCAGCAAGTTTTCTTGCTGTACAAGTTTCATTTCATGTGTGGTAACAGCAGAATTGCTCTCAGGCACACCAAATTAAACTAGCAATAAAAAGCTGAAATAGGCTATTTTTATTGCACAATGACATTATTGTGTTGTGTACCTTCATAAGTGACTTAAAGCATAAAACTCAAACCCAAAAACATTTTTACTACAGGGAGGTTGGTAACTCCTTTGAGGGATCATGAAAGCTGTGAGTGTATGGATTAAGCAAGGCTATTACTCCAGGAAACAACTATTTTTGTGAGCAATGTCAGAGAAAAAATAGTGATTAAAATTTCAGTGATTAGTGAAAAGCTGAAACTGCATTTGATCTTGCTTGTTTTCAATGTAAAAGCAATATTATAAAAGGCTATTTTAATATCTTACTACACTGGTTGAGCAATTCATAGTTGTAAATCATGTTGAGATGTAGATCTATATTAGTCTTGTTACTTATAGATGGTTTCCTTGTTCCTCAACAAGGAACTTTTTTCCTTGTTGAGACCAAAAGCTCAAATTCCAAGTCCTTATATCAGTATATTAGTTACACGTTTTTTCGGCATGGAAATGTATGGCCAGATATACTCCACCAGTTCCTTTTCTATTTCCTATTCAGGCCTTTTCCCAGCTGATCCTCAGGAGGAATGTGCTGGTTGTCCTCCCTCCACAGAGACCTACCAGTTCTGCTCATTCAGCGCAGTGGTCTCTCTCTCCAATTTTCCACATTTTATTTCAGGGCCAACCCCTTTGCCAGTCCCCCAGCTACCTCTACTGTATTTAGCTACTGACTGCTGAGCCCTTTAAAATCACATGCCCTGAAATATGCGAAAGATCACTCATGGGATGTAAAAAGGAAAATTCACTAGGGTTAGTCAATACACAATTTTTGCTCCACATTACCGGTATGGTTTGGCTGAAATTGATGACTGTCTTCTTAGCTACAGACGACTTTTGTTTCCTCTTTTGTTATTCGTGTTCATTTTTCTGTGAGTAGAAGATAATAGGCAAATAGAACTAAAAGAAGGAAGGCAATGATAGTTTCTGACCTGCAGAATAGCCACAAGATCCAGCAATGCTTTCCTAGTATTATTTAAAATACTCTAGCAAAGTGATTGCTTTTTATAGTTAATTTCAGAGGCAGCTATTTCACCCAATTTACTTCCAATTTTTCATTGGAAGTAAATGAAATAGACAAGACACCTGACTATTTAGCTGGATAGCAACTTGTAAAGAGTAGTCTTTCACATGGTAGCACACGACTATTTACAGTGCAAGTATAATTATCAAACATCTGGTTTCCATAGCAACAGAAGGACATTCACTCTACAAAAATAAATTGCACATTCATTTCAAGGCTAAAGCATATCTAATTAAGATGCAAGCTCCCAAAGCTTGGACTAAAGCAAATCAAAGTTGTAGTGATGAAGTGCTATGTTTGAATATAATGTCACCCCCAAAACATCTAAAAAGCGATGGCATTTTGATGTTTGTTTTCAGTAAGGATTTTCCTGTCTTAAAATCAAAAGGCAGGATAAATAAATATGCAGCTAGAGAAAATTTCAGAAACTTCTCTTTTTGGTTTGCTGATGGACAATTCCCTGTGCATGAAAATTTGTGAGTTGTTTTCTAATTATCAGTCCTCTGTGGGGGACAAAAACTCAGTGAAAACTTTCATTTAAAGTCATACTCTAATTTTAGGTGATCATTATCCAAGCAAAATTACTGTTAAAGTATTTTTATTCAGAGTTATTTTTTTGAGATTGGAGATTCAGTGTCTGAATTGCCACTTTGCTGTGGCTTTACATCAGTGATTGCTGTAGGGTGTATAGCCATAGAATACATTAAATGCAAATTCAGCAATTCCAAATTCAGCAATTCTAAGCTCAAAAAAAAGAAAAAATGAGATTTGAGCTGCCCAGGCTATTCCACTGGCATTAACTATTATTTTATAATACTAAATGATCGAAAATTAAGTATTTGGTCCAAATAAACAAATTTCTCTGGTTTACACCATGTAGGAGGTCATATCATATAATCAGAATGGTCAGATCTGATCTTAAAATTCTATTAAGATATATAGTATGCTTCCATTATGCAAACAAAAACTGGCCTTTGTCAGAATGGTATCAGTTAGTTGTAACAACTGTATTTAGGATTTCAGCACTTGGATTCATATTATGTTTATATCTAATAAACTTCCTTTTTGAGTAATACAGGTCGGTTTTGGTGGCAGTACTGTAGCAACAATAAAACTGCACTTTCTTATCCACTCTTCCATGTTACCCTTTTCTCAGCCTAGAAAAATTGTCAGGTTTTGAAATTTGCTCTGACATTCAACGCATCCACACTCTAATGATCAAAGTAGAAAAATTAATTGTAGATTGCATCCTTTTCACGGAGAAAGCTTAGTTGGCTGCCATCTTTTTTTCAAGCTTTTGTGCGTGCATGGTGCGTGTGAGCAGGGAGGGCAGGGGTTTGAAATTAAATGTTTCCACTTTGCATCAACAGCTTCTGATAATTTCAGCTGATGAAAGTTGCATGGAAGAGAAACAGTAATAAAGGTCTAAAATGTTTAGGACTTTTCAGACTAAAAGCAACACCTTGAAAGGTATCCAGAAACCAACTGGAAATGAAACTGTAGGCAGTAGAGTAGAATATTCTCCTTGCTATGAAAAGGACAGCCATCTTTCACACCTGGTGAAATAGGTGGCAAAGGTCTAGTACTACAGGCTCCATAAGCAGTTTTTACAAATTCGTGTTGGAAGGAGGAAAAATATACTTTATGTAGCAGAAATTGCAGCTGAAAAAAGAACAACTGTGGTTTCTTTACTAAATGGAAATACACCTTACCGTGGGATACTGAGATGAATGATAATTCAAGAAATTGTGTTGTGAGTAAAAACTTTGCTCGTTGAAGTTTTGAATTGATTCAGAAACAATATTTCACACAACAGTTTTACAAGAACTCCTCTTCAAAACAAAGAGACAAGCAACAATGTGGAGTCTGAGCATTGAGTAATGTATCCATCCATCCATCCATCCATCCATCCATCCAGGTCACCAATATCCCTGCCAGTCTCTTCTGGTGTCTATTCTGAATGGTAACAGTGCCTGGCCCTGGCTAGGCTGAGTCTCAGGCAACGCTGTTCATCCCAGCTGCAGTCTTCACTGGGCAGGGGTGAGCTGACAGTCCTCACTGCCTTTTCCAATGAAATAGAGTTGTAGAGTTGAGTGTCAGTCGCCTAGCTCCCACAGCCGGTGACAAAGATCGGAGGGGACAAGTAGCAAAAATAGAGATTATTTAAAAGGCTGAAGTATCCACAAACTGTTGTCTTTCAGAGATACTGCTGAGCTTTAAAATTCAGAAGTCTCAATCTTTCAAGACAGTATGAGGCAAACTGAAAATGGTACAGAACTTATTTGTTCTCATGACAGCAGTTTGAATGGAAATGGAAAAGGAAGTTAACCTAACCCATTCTTCTCATGAAGTGAAGATTGTAATCAGTGTATTAACTTCTAAATGCTGAAGCTTTTAAGTCAACCAGATTGAACTGGAAAGGGAAGTAAGGTGATTATGATTTTGTTTATACGTTTCACACATTCTTTTTGAGACCAGCATGACATTTATGGTATGCTATTTTGCACTAGTTAATGGCATGCTATTTACAATGTGTTGTTCTTTTGTATGATACATAACAATTGGACAAATCTGTAGTTAATGTTTTTCCATTTCCATAAATATTTCATTAAAATTTCTTTATTAGGGTATTAGGGTTATACTCTTGCTCAGTTGGGTTGTTCCTTACACTACAAGTTTCCCCACTGTTTCCCCTCTAGAAGATAGAATCTGCCCTGTAACTGTTTTGTACTGATGAAGTGAGACACTAAAATTGGATTTCCATCCCTCTTGCATAATCAGTTCTCCAGGTCCCATTTTATAACACTATTTTTTCTATCACTAATTTCTACTAGATATCAAAGCTTCTTTTTAATTTACTGATCCTAGCTTAAATCTCTCTTTTTCTTGTTTTTGTTGTTGTTTCTAATGAGCTTGATGCTGCTAAGATTAAAAGAGGCTTGAAAAAAAACAGCTTTAAAACAGCTTTGATCTCCTAAGGTGAAGCATATTTTTGTGCAAGACTTTTTCCTCTGGGGCATGATAACAGTTGAACTGATCTGGAGGGAAAAGAAAAAAGAAAAATAGGTGGGTGAGAAAATGAAGAGGAAGGAAATGTGGGAACTTATAATGAAAATTAGACCTGCTTACATGCAGTTTGCATTAACAACCTTTTCCTACATTTTATTTAAAACATATAAAAAAATCAGGAATCCATTGTTCTAAATTATCTGAAGAAAAGTAGCTGATTTCCTGAGCACTGGAATAAGAATTTGGCATGCCAAAGCTTTTTCTTCTCTTTGATATAAGAAAATGCTCTTTTAATTGGGTTATTCTCAAGATTACAAATTAATTAAAAATTAAGAGAAAGGGAAGAAATCTTACATTGGATACATGTCCAAATAATTTCCTGGTTTGTCAGAGACTAGTTAAATGCTTTAAATGGTTTAAATAGTCTAATGCCACATGGCAACCTAAATCTAAGAATGGGACATGTCGTTCTAGGTGCTGTGTACACATATACTAGGATTAGTTTCCATCCTAAAAAGCCTACTACCAATATTTAGCCAAGGAACAGAAGGTAAAGTCAAACAAACAAAACTGAGTGGTAACCTGCCAGGGGCAGGGAACTATCAGGTTTGGTATAAGGAGTAGAATGAGTCACAACATTCCTGTTTCAAAACCATTGTCAGTTGCTGTGTTTGCAGTTCTGGGAAAAACAAGATTTGAGAAAGGATTTTTAAAAAGTCACTGCATGCCTTTCCTGGGGACTTGGGGGGGACAGGGGTTGTTGGGTTCTTTGCTTGCTTGTTTGTTTTGCTTTCTCAGGGAATTCTTCTCCTGAAGAATTCTCATGGAAGGTGACAATGTTTTACTTTCTTAAAAGGACAGAAAGACTTGGGATTGTGTTCATCACATATCACAGCTTTACTTTCAGTGTTGATGATAATTATTTATAAAGGCATAAATGGAATCAGACATCTGACTGTCCTTTGTGCCTTTGAAAATCTCACCCTCCATACATAATTTAGTGCATACCAATTAATTTTTCTCAGTTTGGTCTAGAGATATTGAAATAAAATTGCATTAGGAGGAAAGGGCTGTTAGTTTTTTGATTCTTTTCCCTTTTGTTAAGAGATTAAAATCATATTTTGCCTTTCTTACAGTGGATAAATAACATTTTTATTTTAGTTCTGTGGCAAATAGTGCTGTGTGAATCTAGATTTTCTTTGCAAAGCTTGGACCTTGAAGGTTAACACAGCCTCAATGCATCTCACAGTGAAAGAGGAATCCGCTCCCAGTCTGCATTTAGAGCTAGTAATAAATGGGGTTTAGGCTTCTCTCATTGTCACTTGCTAGGGTAGAGTTGGTCCTGCTATTTTTGCATGGCACAGTCCTTGCCAAGTTTCAAAATCCTCTTAATTTAGGTTGGGAATTTGTCCAAACTTGACCAACTCTGATGATTCATAGTATTGCGCATATTGGAATAAAATAAGATCTGATATATTTCCAGAAAGAAAAAATCAATAACAGAGAAGCAAATCAATGTACAAATACGTTACCAGTCTTTGTGGTTGTAGAGCCTAAAAACAAGTCTGAAAAACAAGAAATGCTCCCTTCTCAAAGCCATTATTTCTTAAAATTACAGGTCTCAGGAGCCTAACTCATGACCCTCAAATGCCCAGAGCTAATGTTGCTGTAATGGTTATTGACCTCAGGGCCCTCTCAATACCCTCTGGATGAGGCAAGGAAAGAGGAGGCAGATGACTGACAAGGACCAATATCTCCTGTTATTTCATGAACATGGAGGAAGTCTCCTCATTTGTCAGGAGGATCTGTAATTGGAAAAGTTGGAGCCTGATGTATACTACTCGCAGCAAGGGGAGCAAAGGCTCTGGCTTTTCCTTTCCTAAGGTAGAGAGAGGTCTCAGGAAATTTCTTTGTGTGGAGATGCTGCTGATTAGAACTGTGTGTCAACGCAGGGTTTCAGCTGCGCGCATGCCATCTCAGTTTCCCTAATTAAAAGAAGGTTTTATTATGAGCAAAGAATTAATTTCTGACAAAAGTGAAGACCAGGTTAAAGAAAGAAGCAGAAGACTCAGACAAGTTATTAGAGATGAGAATATAGATACAGGTTATGTCAGAAAGGTCAAAGGCTGAGGGATCTTCAAATGTAAAATTCTGCAAATGTGATGCTTTGCCGAGAATGCCTTATCTGAGAATTGCTCATTTATCAGAGGGGCAAGGAGATATGTTTTATCTTTATAGCTGAATAAACATTTCTTGATCTCTCTTAATCCAAATAAAAGCATAATTTAAAGATAAATCAAACAAATACATTGAGGAACTTCTATGCAACTGCCAAGCAGCAATTTAATTTTATAACAACCAGCAGAGAGCAGTGCTACTTTGCAGTCTGAATATGATCACATTACAATCTTGAAAGCTTTTTCAGCAGAAACTGAGCAAAATTCTATCTAGAACTTTTATAAATATATGTCTTTATACATGTTATGATCTTATGTCAGTTATGAACTTTTACTAGTTTCCCTCTGAAATTAAGCAGGAGTAACTGTAAGCATTCTGGCAAATATGGAAAAGGAAATAGGGGAAAGAAATTTCATTTCTGTTTCTAGAATCCTTTTTGCAAAACCCATATATTCAAATTTTCTCCTTATTGATTAAATGTTATATTAAACCGCTGTAGCAAGATTTTTTAAAAAAGAATAATCAACTGTCAATTTGAATTAAGCAGTAAATAAGTAGAACAGATCTCATACATGCTTACTAACACTGCTAGTGAGGTCTCCTGATTTCTTAGTGCCCCCACTGTTTGGATGCAGTGAGGATGTCTGAAGTTAAATCATGAAATGAGGAGAATTATGACAGGCGGAAGAAGAAAAAAATGTTTAGAAAAAGAGAGAATACTCATGGAAAGCTTTTTTCCCTCATTCTTGCAGCTTGTTATAGTGAAGGCGGATATGGTTGATCAGACATCCATGTTACAACATAGCTCCTTTGAGATATGTCTATCCAGAAAGTTATGGATTATCTGAAAAAAGTTGTTTGAGGTGCAGACCAACAGGTTTGATCTTCACAGGATATTGCATACAGAATCTAAACCTGAAGTAGTACCATAATTCTAGCCAACATAAATGGCCATAAATAACAGGTTGCCAAATTAATCTGACTGAGCAGATTAAATGCACTATATGTACTTAAAACCAACTGTAAGTAGTGTTATTAATCATGTCTACTTCTTTGGAGGCAAAATTCTCAGCTGAATATTGGATTATTCTTCGTTTTTCTTTTTTCTTTTTTTTTTTAACCTCAGTCCCAATTTACAAAACTTGAAGTGGATTAGAGTTTTTTTTAATTTTTCTAAGAATACTTTTAAAACATTTGTATGATCATTAACTTACCATCATGCAATATTATTCATAGGACTCTTATTTTCTTCTTGGGCCATCATGAGGTACTTAGGAGACTCTTCATCCCAAAACAATATCTAAGAGTAGACTGAATATTTTCATAGATTCCCAGTGACAACGTAATTAATTAATTAAAAAAAAAAAGATGAGCTGTCAAATTTGTGTTGCAGCTCTTAATCTGACTCCTGACTGTGAAATAACAATGGAGAATCCTTTAGGCATGAAGGGAGGTACCCTAAGTAGGCTGAAATCATCATTACCACTCATCACATTCAAATTTGTATGACTGCAGCATTCAAGTCAGTGCTGTGAACACACCAGAAATCCAGTGATTTCTCATTGTTTGGTTTGTCCTTAAAATAATGTCGTGTATATGGTAATTTGTGGCATCTAGTGCAGCAAAAGGAATACGCAGATGGGCATATAAACATAGCCCCAAAGGATTATCAAGCTATAAATTAACTAGGTGGCATCCCCACTGTAAAAGGAAGGTTAAGACCCTATTAAAATGGAGGCTGGACTGTAACTCATGCCTCTTACTGGGTTAGCTAATACAGACCTAAAGATCTCTGAGTTCAGGTCAGAAGTTCTTTTATGCACCTGGCTATAAGTTAACTCTTCAGCAAAGTCATACTCTTACAGCTGAATCTTGCAGGCTTATTTGCAATTATTATTAACATATTTGCCATTACTAATGGATGCAGAACTGGGTTCTTAGGCGACTACGTGCACATACAAAGAGGACCTTTGTATGAATGAATAACAAGCCTGTAATATTTTACTTTTATATTGTTGTGTGGTTAACAGTAAATACTTAATATCCTATTAAGAACAAACCTTCCTTAAGAATTGAAAGGTGCTTCAGGGAGGTTCAGGTTTCCATGCAATAACAGCAGCTTTTTTGTCCTCTTGATTTGGTAAACAGAGCTGAATAATATAGGTTGGAATAGTGAAAAAAAGAATTGTAAACAAACATCTAGCAAGTATATGATATAAAACGTGCTAATACACTGTAGACAGAGAGTGGACAAACAAGGTATTTCTCCGTAGATGATTCATTAAACCTATCAGTGGTACTGACTTGGTAACAGTTAAAAAATACAACTGTGAAGTACTTCAAAGAGAAACACACAACATTTGGGTTAGACGCCTATTGCCTGTCAGTATGTGATCTTAAGTGCCACTAGAGAGATCAAAGCTCTGAATGGAGAAACTGTTAAATCATTTGCCATGTGAATTGTTTTGTGAATTGACTGGCTGATGCAAAGTTGTATAACTCTCTTTTTTATCTTAAATTATCTCTGAAACATTGATGTTAATGTTTTGTTTTTGGAAATATAACTATATATAATACAGTTCTGAATTGGACTATGAAATGAAATACAAGTAATGATAGGAGCAGGACGACAGTGGTCCAGAGAGAGGGTAAGCCAAGGTCAGTTGTAGTCACTGCCCTGCAGCTGCAAACCTTTTCAGAAAGGGAATGGATTAAGGAAGGTGATGAGTCATAAAGGTGTAAGAAAAGAAAAAGAAACATCCTCAGGGATATAGACTGCTGCTACAAGCTTATCAGTGAGATTTAAGCTGCATTCTGCAACCTGACCCGGGTGTTAGACTGGATTCCACTCTCTTTGCTGACAAAGAGAGCATGAAGGCCTTACAGATGCCTTTTTCAAGCATTCAAAATGTCCCACAGACATAAAACAAATGAGATTTGTCCTCCCAACACATCTGCTTTAACCATGAGTCTATAGTTTCGATGATCCTTCTTTTGTTGTAAAACAAAATTCTCAGCAATACTATTAACTTAATCACGTCCCAGAACCTGCAGTGTGTCAGTTTCTACGTGAGCTGATCAGAGAAACATGCTCCATGTTTCTGTAATGTCTGTGATGCTGGCATGGATCAGTATCTGCTATACTGCAGAAGTCACTACAGGGTAACTGCACAACACGAGCTGTTTGGTTTCCCAGTTGTTTAGCCTTGTGGTCAATTACCTACCATTCAAAACTTAAGCTATTTTAATCCTCCCAACACTTTCTGATGGCAATTTCTGTGATCGTAGTGGAAAGAACTGTACTTTTAAAATTTCCCTGGTGTGGTAAATGCAAACAAGGCCTGTGGTAGGTCAGAAATAGTTTTGTTTGAGTGTGTCTGTGCTGGTTTTGGCTGGAGTAGAGTTAATTTTCTCCATAGTAGCTAGTATGGGGCTATGTTTTGGATTTGTGCTGGAAACAGTGTTGATAACACAGGCATGTTTTAGTTACTGCTGAGCAGCGCTTACACAGAGTCAAGGCCTTTTCTGCTTCTCACCCCACCCCACCAGTGAGGAGGCTGGGGGTGCACAAGAAGTTGGGAGGGGACACAGCTGGGACAGCTGAACCCAACTGACCAAAAAGGTATTCCACACCATATGACGTCATGCACAGCATATAAAGCTGGGGGAAGAAGACAGAAAAGAGGGGGGACATTTGGAGTGACAATGTTTTTCTTCCCAAGTAACCGTTAGGCGTGACAGAGCCCTGCTTTCCTGGGGATGGCTGAACACCTGCCTGCCGATGGGAAGTAGTGAATGAATTCCTTGTTTTGCTTTGCATGTGCACATGGCTTTTGCTTTACCTGTTAAACTGTCTTTGTCTCAACCCATGAGTTTTCACACTTTTACCCTTCCAATTCTCTCCCCCATACCTCCGGGGGGGAGTGAGCGCACGGCTGTGTAGTGCTTAGTTGCTGGATGGGATTAAACCACAACAGTGTCTTACACTGTTGAATTTGGTTTTGTGTTTAACTACATTGTGTCTCTGCTGAAATCTTTTGAATTAAAGGATTAAAGTAAAGGACTTTGTGAGAATCCTACCATACACAAAACATGGCATATGTCAATAAACAAATGGCTCCCAGCTTCTCCTAGTGAGAATAGGAAGCAGCAAGGATTTTTAATGGCTATTGTAGCTCAGTTGCAACTCAATCAAATTGTCAGTGAAAGAAAACTCTCATAGTGATCAAATTCTCTAGGAACTACTGCAGAAAGGCAATGAAATCAGAAGCTGGCTGGAAAAAGTAACCAAGAAGTAAACTGGAAGATGATTTCCTCAGATTCATTGGCAGACAATCTGAAGACACTGTCTCCCTCTAATTCAATTATTCTGTGGTAGCATACGTTGACAAATAAACAGCAAGGCAGAAAATCATTTGACATTGATGGAGGTGAAGAAGGGAAGTTTTTCAGTGGTTTTCTGATTTTAAATTTTTAAAACAAATTTTAAGACTTGACTTCTCTAGAATTACTCTATGAGATGGGAATGGATTTTCTGAAGAACTTTGACCCTGCAAGTATTAAACTGCATAGCATGTCTCTTACGTGTCCATGGCATTTAAGTCCAGCTATTCCAGGGAGATGGAAGGACATGTAGTTTTGCTCGATACTCTTTTATTGTTATTCAGACTAAAATTACCAGAATTCTTGTGACTTTGTAATTTTTTTTTTTCTCTTTAGCCCTCTTTTTTCCCATTGTCCATGTTCTTCTGAAAATTATCTTGTGGGCCTGGAAGTTTTTATACTTAAAAGAGATGGAGATGGCTTATTTTGAAAACAGAGTATTTTATTAGGTCAAATGCAAAGGGAATAAATGTTTTCTTCAGTATAAAGCAAGTCGTCTGAAATGGATTAAGATGCTGACAGGTCATGGAAGTGGCCCTCACAGAGTGCAGGAAGTGAGAAGTGTTTAAGTCTTTTGAGACCGTCAAGTTGAAACAATCTGAATCAGTTCTGCATGGTACTCAGTTGCATTTTTGATTTTTTCTGCTGTGGAATGGCAGTTGTCCAGCTAAAGAAAACTGCATTACAAATATATGTGACAACTCTCTGGGCTTGACCTCTCTCAAATTTAGCTGCCTAAACTGTATGTATCTAGACTGAGCTAGTTAGTTGTCTTGGTTACTTATTTAGTCAAAGGAAAGTTGTATACTCTTCCAGAGGGCAGTTCCTCTGATTTGTTTGAGGACACTAGATGAATGATTTAGACTGGATACCTACTGTTTAGATATCTAAAGTTAGGCAAAGTAAATTCCACTCTTATTTATACAATGACAAAAGGAGAGGGAGGACGCGGGGCCTGAGCCCTTAGCTCAATAAGGTGTGCGGGGTTTGGTGGAAACTGAGGTTCTCCCCATATACAGAGGCATCCTAACCTATGCTGCAGGAGTCCCTCTTGCTATACAACAACATAATTCCAGGTTTTGAAACTCAAACACATCAAACTGTTGATAGAGATATACATCCCTAAACAGTGACGATTCTTTTATTGATTTTTTCTTTCTATTCTAAAAAACAACAACAAAACCAACAACTCTTGCAGAGGCATAGTAAAAAGTACTTTTATGCACAGGTAATAATGCATTATAAATAAATGAACGGTATCACAAAGCTGAGTTCTGCACACCTGAGAGGCTAAACTGTTTTCACAGCTTTCTTACAGAGAAAGTTTTATTTTGGTTTTGGTTTTTAGACCTCATAGAAAAGAATGCCTGTGGCCAGGTAGACTGACCATCTTGCATGTACATAGGTGTGGTACAGGGCACAGGGATACACATAATCAGACTTTTCTAGCTACCCAGAAGAGTATTCATATGCATAGAAGTGTACTATTGACTTCTTTCTCATGATTCTGTGATGAATATCACTTACACAATTTCAGGTGCAAATTTCACATACCTATTTGTTCAGAATGCTGCCAGCACAAAATACAGGTTCTTGAACCCATTCCTTCCATCCTGAATTCAGAGACTGTTACTTCATGGATAACTGCATGTTGTTTCTAAATGAAAACTCGTACAAAAAGCTGTTAGTCTTAGGCCAAAAAAAAAGCACAAAAGTTGAAGAGAAAGAAGTGACCCATAGCCTACACAGTATGGAAGCAGAATTCCTACAACAACTGAACGCTTCTGCTGAGAAACATATAGTTATTTCTTTCTCAATATTCTTTTGATTATGGCAATGTGAACATAGAATTCAGCTTTGAAATGTGAAGCTGTAGCTGAACCCACAGAAACACTCATATCACTCCTACCTATCTTATTTTGAACAGCATATGAGCACACAACTTGAACACTACATTTTTACAAGTGATATTTTCTTACAAATCAGTTTTCCTTAAGGCTTGGGCTGACTTCTTAAGGCAGCATAGATCAATCTGACTAACAAAACTTGTTGAATTTGATAAACGTGAGAAATGTAGCACAACAGTTTTAGATTTTTTTTAAAGTGTTTGATACTGTAAATCACACTATACTATCAAATAAATAGTCACTGCAGGGTAGTCATGGACATTATTTATGCTGGTTGAGGTCTTATCTATCTAGTAAGAAACAGACTGTAATATCAAGCTTTCCCACATCAGGTTTTGCTGTGGTGGGAAATTGCAGAAGGCTGCTAGGAATGGGACAAACTCTCTGAAAGCAATTTAAGAAGGCAGTGAACTAACATGATCCTACTCCCAGAAGGAACAGATGCTTTTTTGTATAGCCTCTTCCTCGCCTGCTGGCTCTAATGTTAGGAAAATCCCATTGAGAGGCTTTAGCATGGACTCTATCACCTGAAAACACTTTCTCTTTAGAAAAGACAAAGCCTGTTGTGAACCTTTGATCTTATTAGATTATTCTGTGTGGAGTCAGTATGAATTCTAACACATTAAAATAACATTATTAATCCAACTTTATTTTGTGATCAATGCTGAAGAAGCTTCAGCAAGAAGCTATAGCATTCTACAGGTAAAGAGAAGTGTATAGCTTTTATCACAACACCAGATGTCCAAAGTAGTTGAAGTTTACTGCATAATATGACTATCAGAAACGTTTTGTATCACCTGATTAAGCAATCGCCAAAGAGAGGTAAATAGATGTCAGGATGGTGAAAACACTAGGATGAAAAGTCATTCAGACTTCTGTTTATTGTGGACATCCATGAAAGCAGAACCCTCTAGTAGTTGGTGGTTGACTAGGATTCTTACTCTGCCTTTCTGTTGGCCATACTTCTAGTTGTTATTAACTCATTTTGTTTCTTTCCTCAGCCTTCTCTGTCATAAACAAGGTTCCTCTGAACTTACTCCTGTCATTTCTCCCCTGTACAGACAACCAGAAAAGTCCCTTCTTGAGGGGTTGATTCACCTTTGTATCCCTGTAATTTGGGCTGGTGGAGTCAGCTTCATTTTCGCCATTGTAGGTTTACATGATAATTACGATCACCCTTTGGACTTAGATGTTTCTGCTGTATAATAAAATACAGTAAGGATTTTTTTTGGTATGAAAACACCTTTCATCAGAAGATTCTGAAGGGTCCAGTGGGCAGTAATTGATTCAACAAAGAAGTACAATGAATTCACAACTAAACCTTGAGTAAGAAATTTGGGAGAGTTTCTATTTTCAAAACACTCTTCAACAGAGAATAATTCTTCAAGGTTGTGAGTAGTGAGTTCACAAGAGAACTTGGCCTTAATTGTTTTCATTTTAGCAGTCAACAGATGAAAAATGTGTCCTGTCTACATGAGATAAATAATTAAATTCGGCATGCCAGGAATAGAACCGAGATTACTAAGCTACTTGACTCCTATGCTTTATTTAACTACTAAGTCAAACAGCTAGTGTCCTGTCTAGATATGCATGAAAAGTTTTAAATTAAATTCCTGCTGGAATCCCTATTTTGGTTAAAGATGGCTTAAATAAAGCTGTATCTCAAGAGGGGTGGAAATACATTTCAAAATTATCTAAACGAAGCTGACATCTACAAAACACTCTCTCCTTATTTGACTTCCTTTTAAGTCATAGTTAAAATGGTTAAAAACTAAATAATATTTATTAGAATGAAAAAAATGAAATATTTGCATCTAATGAGATTTGAAAGTTGCTATGAATTAAAAATGGGGCGGACTTTTACATTTTAACTTTTGATCTAATTCAAGTCAGATGTTTTTTGAAATAGCTTGTTATTATATTATATATATCTTATAACAATAAGATTCTTCCCCCTTTGGCACACGGATTAAACAGATTTCACTGCCCATAGCTGTCCACTTATTATGTCCTTTGAACACAATGTGAATTCAGAACAGCTTGTACTTTTGAGCACCAATATTTTGTATTTTGCATAAACTCAATCTGCTTGGAGCCAAGTAATTATTAGTATAAATACCTGTATCTGAGGATGTGAACAAGTATTTCAATTCACCCTTTGTTAAATTGTTTTCTCTCTTGCTTACACTTTTTTTCTTACATATATTTTGCTATAATTAATTCCCCAATTTATCCAAAGATTCAGTTAGTCTATGTTACAACAGTAATTGAAATTACTGGCTGCCACATCGCTGGCATGGATTGCTTGTGCTCATTTCATATTTGTGAAGTGACTCCTAATACACCCTTCTCCACCCCCCCTTTGTTGCTAGTTAGCTTAATAATGATAGACTAGGATAAGAGGAGAATTAACTACCTGTGGGACTGGTACCTCTGGGACTCTATATGCACACATATAGAGTATGTGTGCATGCTGTGCAAGGAGCTCTTGGTTTGGGGAGATTGGGTCTGTTCTTTTGAGAGTCGCTGAAAACTGACAGCTAAAACAAAAGGAGAGGTACATAGATGACACCTACTTATCGGGATGCTTCAGAGTGGGTGCCCATCCACTGTGACAGCTTTGTGCTCCTAAAGAGAAGTCTTATGGAGAGAGGGTGCAAAGCTGAAAATGAAAGATATAAATGTCTGAGATGAGACCATCTAGACACACTCTAGCCAGTGTGATAGCTCTTTCACCAAGGGTGCTCAGCAGCAGGCTATCAAAAGAAACAGGTGATAGTGAGAAATGTGAGGGTGCATGTGAAGATCCAGGAGTCATGATCTGAGCCGGTACCACTGACTTGGGGCACTGTATGAGTGATGATCTGGATGGCTGCTTGGGCTGCCCAATAGAAGACCAAAGTTAGGATTTTCATTCTCCCAAATGCTGCTAGTTCCAGGGCATGAGGCATGAGAGACAGGCAAGGATCCAGAGTTGCGGTGAACAGATGAGACCATGGTGTAGTGCGGATAGGTATTTCAGTGCATTAGGAACTGGGAAACCTTTTGAGACAAAAGGAAACCATATAGGAAGGACAGGCTTTATTTTAATCAAGGTGGAGGTAGACTGCTGGCTCTGAAAATTAAGAAGGTCATACAGGATTATTTAAACCAGGAACTGGGAAAATGTTGACAAGCATGGAGAAACACCTAGTTCAGATTGATTCAACTTGGCAGGGTAACCTGGATGATATTCAGTGCACCTCTGAAAAGGCCAGAAGGGAAATAAACAGAAATAGGGAAGGCAAGTCTGTTTGCCTAAAATGGCAACTGACTAGCATGGCAAAGTTAAACTAAGGGCAAAACTAACAAATGCTGGCTTCTACACCAGTGCTAGAAGCCTAAAAAATAAGATGGGGAAACCAGAATTTTTGGCAATAAACAGCAACCCTGATACAATAAGCATCTCAGAGACCTGGTGAAAGGATAATTAACGGGATACAGTGTTGCCAGGCTACCAGCTTTGAAGGATGATGGAATGAGAGATACAGGCGAGGGCATTGTACATGAAAGAAAACATAAAATTTAACAGCATAAAAATATTGCGGGAAAAGAGAGCACTATGGAATTCTGGGTGGAAATCCCATACTCTAATAATAATAAACAAATAGTGCTAAGATGATAGTCTGGGCTCTTTGATCTGGAGGATGATAGCGCTTAGGTAATATTCCAAATTTAAGACAGGTTGCAATAGCATGAGATTTTCACTATACATATACAGACTGTATCATTGCTGCCTCAGGACAAGAGGTAGAGATAAGACTTGTATGCAATAAATGACTGCTTCCTAGAACAACTAATCTTAACACTCTCATGAAAAGCTGCCATTTGGGCTTTGGTCCTGAGTAATGCACAGGACCTAATTCACATGGTATTAGTTGAAGAGCACTCTGTAACAGCAATCAGAATAAAATTAGGCTTAATATTGCAGTGGGAGAGAGCAAGCCAAATAAATCCCTCATATAGAGATTTGATTTCAGGAAAGGGAATTACATAAAAATGAGGCAATTAGCAAAAATACCCCTAAAATGAATACTCCAAAAAGCAAGAAGCCTGCAAGCAGCCTTGAGGCTGTTTGAAAATACTGTATTAGAAGCCCAGGTAAACTGCTCAGAAAAAGAAAACATAATGACTCAGTAAAAACCTTTTATAGCTAAACAGAAAACTTAAGGAGGCTGCTGTACAGAAAGGATTGACTTTAAAAAACAGAAAGGTTGTCCAAATGAGGAGAGAAGTAAAATCATGGCATGTCATATGTACACAGGAAATTATATAACATAAATGCATTTGTAAAAGATACTCAGATTGATAATAAAAAGCTCTTTAAACACCTCAGAAGCTGGAAGCCAGCTCAAGAAACAGTTGGATCACCTGATGACAAAGGTGTTAAAGTGGCATTTGAGGATAAAGCCACAGCAGAGAATATGAGATTTATTTTTTGTATAATATTTTTTTACCATTAAAGATGTTGGGAAGTTTCCAACATCCAGTGCATTTTTTATAGCAGATCAGTCAGGGGAGCTATATCAATTTGAGCTAGGTATACAGGAAGTATTAGACCACATAGAATAAGTTAGATGTCAATAAGTCACCATGATCAGCAGCCATTCACCCAAGAGCTGTGAAGGAACTCAAATGTGAAATTGCAGAGCTGCTGGCCAAAATGTGTAACCTATCATTACAAGCAGCCACTGAGTCAGGGACCTGGAAGATTACCACTGTAAGTCCCATCCACAAACAGGGCTCCAGAGAGGATCCTGGAACTGCAGGCCACTGAGTCTGTCCTTCATCTGTGGTAAATGGAAGAGTCTATATTAAAGGCTGAGACTACTGAGCACATGGATAAACACAACCTGTAAAGAAAGAATCAGCATGGCTTCTGAGAAGGGAAATCCTGACTTGCTAACTTGTTCTGGGTACATGGTACGTAGATACAGCTGCCAGAAAGGGAGCCAGTGCTGCCCTGACCTGAAAAAAACCCAGGTCCAGGTCCTGGGGAAAAGGCAGAGGCTGTTGAAACAGTATCAGAAAATGGGCAGAACTGGCAGGATGACAATGACCTCATCTTCCCTGAAGGCAAGGACCCACAGCAGACCTGCCTACCTTCACACCCGCTCTGACATCTTTGCCTCCATTTTGTCCCTGATAGGAGCTGGGGAGGAGTTGGTTGCAGAGCTGTAGATGCCTAGGTAGAGCAGTGTGTCTGTGCCCTGATAGATGTTGAGCATGGGGGAAGGAGCTCACTTGTCCCCGGCCACCAGGCCAGACCTCTTGACCCGCTCGCCCAGTGAAGGAAACCATCAAGTTGGTGACTTCACAGGTTTTCACATCCATCAAGTCATCTGGGGTTTTATCCAGCTTTGTAAGCACCAACATTCTCCCCCTAGAGAAGACAAAGACTGCAGGTCAAGAGGCAGCCTTGACACTCTCCCTGATGAAAGCAAACAGTCTTGTTCAAGATCCTGCAGAATTTTACCAAGCCTTCTGCAACAGTTTAAAGTGCATCAAGGGACCCCCACAAAGCCAGGACTGATACCAATGTATAGGGATCCCTATAGGATAGCTCTGATACCCCATGTCAAATGTTTTCTCCTTGTTGAGGGACAGGAGGCAGACAGAGCAGGTGAAGGATGTTTTGGACCAGATAGGAGTTATCAAAGATGCTCTGTCATGGGACCACATAGGCCTGATCTGGTTGAATCACATCCTCCAGCATGGACACCAGTCACAGCAGATGGCCTTCACTACAGTCTTGTGCTGAGGAGAGAAACTGGGAATTCATGCCTTGGGTCTTCAGCAAGAGGGCTACTATGGCCCTCCTACACAATAAGCAGAGCATCCCACAGATTGAGAATTCATCCCAGATGTTGGCATGGTCCAAGCCAAAGGTGTCCCAGAACACATAACAAAACTCTGCAGTCAGCCTTTATGTGCATGGAGGAAAACAACAAAGAGTTTCTGAGAACATGACCAGAGTGCATGTTAGCTGCAACTGGTCCTGGTTGTTCTCACTGGCCTTTGGGAGCCTGTTCTACAGGGTTTTATAACCAATGCAAACAGCAGTATCTGTAGAGAAGAAGCCCACACTAAAGGCCAGTCTTCTTTCATTCATCTACTCCAGATCTATAAGAGGGGGTCTCCTCTGCCAAGAAGCAAACAATGTGTTTCTTGGCACCCCTCTTCTTCTCTGAAGTGTAAAAGTGCCTGCCATGATCTTTGCATCAGAAGAAATGGATGCCTGAACACATGGCAGCACCACACATCCAGAGGCCTTTCAGGGTCCAGAATTTGTTCCACTTCTGATGTTCACTGAAAGGGTATGGATTGTTGCAGTGTGTGGCTAGGCACCTCTCCGGTTCTCCAACTCCTTGCTCAGCTGTTCTGTCACTGTGTCCTGCTGTGGGTAACCTTCTAGTTACCCATGCATAGCTGCAGCAAAAGAGCTTGGCACGTACCTTCCCTATACTTCTGCATCACTGGGCTCAAGTGACTTGGGAGACAATCACACATTCCCAGAGAGCTTCTCCACTTACCACAGTCCCTGAAAAATACCTTGTTCTCTTCTGATTTTGTGATATCAGTTTTCTAGTGTGCAACACCTTTTTAGGCAGACAATTAGCAAACAGTCTACATGCTATTTGGCTATTTTGAAGAATGTGCTGGGGTGAGACAAAGATTCCCCAGTAATCCAGTCTTTTTGTTTACTATGCCATTGGATGAAAAGTGCCTTGATGTTATCCAGTTACTTCAAAATCCCCATTAATTTAAGGCAGGTAAAGTAAAATACAAAGGAAAGTATTTATTTATACCATCCACAATTGGCAATATCATGAAAACTAATTATGAAATACAAGAGTAAATACATTAAAGAAAACCCATGCATTAATCTATTACAGTGTGGTTAAATTGGAAATATCTCTCTCTCTCCCCCTTCCTCCTCCTCCCTCTTTCTTTCATTTTTCCTCCCTTCAGCTGATTTGCCCTCATTTTTATTAAGACCTCCCTATCAGGTCTTAACTTTCCCTAACCAAAGGTAAAACTCTTCCCACTCTGCCTAGCAACATAATGTTCAATAAGATACATGAGCAATCTGAGAGTCTCCTGACACAAAAAAAGCAGACCCTTCCCCCTTGAATCATTACTCAATAAAGTGTGCATCAAAAAGGTAAGCAAAACCATTTATGTCAATCTGAGCAGTAAAAAATCTCCGATATCTGCCAATTAAGAACAGACAAATTCTGTTTACCGGTGTCTGTCTGCAGCAATTCAGTTAGTTTGAGTTAACCCCTTTTCAAAGGGAGTTTAGAGGAATAGTCACTGCTGTGGGAATTGAACTGAAGGAGGGAAGAAAGATGTCCTTGAATTAGTGCAGAGTAGTGCACAGGTTTGGTGGATTATTTGTTGGAGAAAAATTTCACTACCATTAGCCATTTTGTGGAATTTTAAGAGTAATTGTTTTTTGTTAGTTTCCCTCTATTTTAATTCTGGTGTTTCTTTCTCATAGTGTTTCCACATGAATTTAAGCCTTGAACTTCTTTTAATTTCTAAGTATACACAGGAAGTTATTAAAAGTTTGGGTGCCATATAATGGACAACGATCTTGTATAATTTTTGAGAAACAAAGCGGATCATGCACCTTGATGAAGAACTCAAAAGATGGCAGGCAGTTTGTGCTCAGGATCAAT
This sequence comes from Aptenodytes patagonicus, assembly GCF_965638725.1. Lineage (NCBI taxonomy): Eukaryota > Metazoa > Chordata > Aves > Sphenisciformes > Spheniscidae > Aptenodytes > Aptenodytes patagonicus. The sequence goes on along the minus strand of NC_134950.1, from coordinate 46,387,227 downwards.
TTACAGAAACACAGCATAGAATCATAAAATCATAGAATCATAGAATGGTTTGGGTTGGAAGGGACCTCTAAAGGTCATCTAGTCCAACCCCCCTGCCATGGGCAGGGACAACTTCAACTAGATCAGGTTGCTCAGAGCCTCGTCCAACCTGACCTTGAATGTTTCCAGGGATGGGGCATCCACCCCCTCTCTGGGCAACCTGTGCCACTGTTTCACCACTCTCAGCACAAAAAATTTCTTCCTTATATCTAGTCTAAATCTACCGCCCTGTAGTTTAAAGCCATTCCCCCTTGTCCTCTCGCAACAAGACATACTAAAAATTCTGTCCTCATCTTTCTTATAAGCCCCCTTTAAGTTGGAAAGGCCATAATAAGGTCTCCCTAGAGCCTTCTCCTCTCCAGGTTGAATAACCCCAGTTCTCTCAGCCTTTCTTCATAGGAGAGGTGTTCCAGCCCTCTGATTATTTGCATGGCGCTCTTCTGGACCCACTCCAACAGGTCCATGTCTCTCTTGTGCTGAGGGCTCCAGAGCTGGACGCAGTACTCCAGGTGGGGTCTCACCAGAGCAGAGCAGAGCAGAGGGGCAGAATCACCTCCCTCGACCTGCTGGCCCAGGATATGGTTGGCTTTCTGGGCTGCGAGCACACACTGCTGGCTCATGTCCAGCTTTTCATCCACCAGTACCCCCAAGTCTTTCTCGGCAGGGTTGCTCTCAATCCCTTTATCCCCCAGCCTGTAGTGATACTGGGGGTTGCCCCGACCCAGGTGCAGGACCTTGCGCTTGGCCTTGTTGAACCTCATGAGGTTCACATTGGCCCACTTCTCGAGCTTGTCCAGGTCCCTCTGGATGGCATCCCATCCCTCAGGCATGTCAACTGCACCACTCAGCATGGTTCAGAGATCAGTATGTTTTCATGAAGTAGGCTTATTTCTGAAAATCAGTGCCAGTCGATACGACAGGTACAATAAAACAATCACTTGTCTTTCCAAAAATTGATTTTGAAATTCATGGATTTCAAAAGAAGAAGAATTACTTGGTTACTGAGGCCTTTCCAGGATATAGAGAAAGTAAGTGTTGAAAAAATATTCAGAAGAGTTAATTTTTTCCTGGGTATCCATTTTGACTCTGACTGGAATCTAATGTCTTGACATGTTGAATACTGCCAGGGGCAGAGATTCTGGGATAAGCCACTAAACTCTCATGAATAATCCAGAAAAGTAATTGTTAGGGGAAAAACCCTTTAAAATGGGTTCGCAGAACAATGAAATTAAATTAAATTTAAAATGGAATAAATGTTCTGTGAGAGAAATGAACTTAGCCTTGCAACTATTAGAATTTAAGGGTCTCTCTTTTTATTATAAATATACCAGAGACAGGATAGAGCTGGTGAAATTGTTTCCTGCAAACTGAAGCTTGAAGAATATGATCTGCAGGCAATCAAAAAGAATTTCACCAGCATCATCTTCCTTACCTTATTTATAGGCTTGAGCATAAAATTCCAGGCTTGAGCATAAAATTCCAGACTTGAGCATAAAATTCTGTAAGGCCTGTTTAAATGGGAGCATTATTAAATTGACTGTTAATCAGAAACAATACAAAGCCAAGTGAAAGTAAACATAAAAGTTTTACGTATGCAATGGGCTGTGAGTCCACATACTCCATGGAATGGAGTTAGAGATGTATCTGCAGGATATGTGGCAATAGAAATACGGAGGTACCAAGAAGGAGCTACAGAGATGTGTAGGTGACTAAGTCAGAGGTTAGAGACATGGACAAACCTAAGCATTTCTTAATTGCAACAGGAGGTAAGTAAAAAAGCTTGAAAGCATGCAAGAACAAATATATCTTTAGATTACAGCACAGATTGGCTGAATGGACATCTTTCTTTCTTAACCTGATGAAATGGAAATTTTTTAAAACTGCTACCAAAATGGCTAACCAGTCTTCTGGGAGGAAAAAAAAAAAAAGTTTATAAATGTGGATGAAGAAAGAACAGGAAATACATTCAAAAGCTGTCATTTACTTTGTTGCCTGGATACGCTGTGAATCATCAGAAAACTTGGAGACAGGCTTACAGGGGGTAGTACGCTGTAAAGTACTTGTCCTTCATTCACATTAATAACTTATATAAGTTGGCACCTTTAAATTCTTTTTCTAGTACAGTTATTTAAAGATTGAGCTGCAGCTGGAAATAAGATGCAACTGTCTTAATGAAGTTCCCTTTCAGCATGGATTTAGAATTTGAATAGCTACAGAATTTACACAGCTTTGCAGGGCTCTACCGTTAATTTCTGTGTTATTCAGGATTATAAGCATTATGCACTTGGTTTGTAATGAATGTGAACTATTCTCAAATGACTTACAGTTATTCCTCTAAAAAATTTGGTGGATACTCTCCAGTAATGAGTGCATTAAAAATCTTAAGGGGGGGGGGGGGGAGGGAGGGGAAAGCATAATGTAAACAAATAATAAATATTTTAACCAGTTACAGTGCTATAGCAGAAGTGGTTTCACACAATTTAAGCATTAATATTGCAAAACTTTTCCTTACATAGGGAATGGTGAAGATTGTGGAGTATCTAATAGGAAGCATTGATGCAAATGTGATTCTCTTTTAACAGTACAAAAAGGAATTGTCCCTTAAGTACCTATGAACTAAGACCAGTACCAAGAGCTGTATGCGTGTAGGTTATCATCAATTTCTGTCACTACATTCCATCAATTTCTGCCACTACATTCCATTCAGCCATTGCATGTATGCACGCATATACACAATTATAACTTCATAGGATAAAATATTCTGAAATTCCCAAGTTCTAAAAACATTTGCAAGTCCTATGAAGTCAGTGATATCTAACTTGTGTGATACAAATAATGGTCTCATAAGCTTCAAGTACATTATAGCACACTATATCACATTGATAGGTAAGCAGAACAAAGGGTATTATGTCCACAGAGTCTTTTTTATTTTTTCCTAATAAGCTCTGGAAGTCACAAGAACTTGTGAATCCTAAGTGAACATCCTTTTGTGAGAAAAGCATAACAGTTTTTTTGTAATATTTTGAGCATGCTTCAGTAATTCAGATGGAGAATCAGTAAAGGTTTATTCCTGAGTAGAAGGTCAGTTGGAGTAGGATATTTCAGGTCAGCCATCAACCCAGTAGCACAATGAAAAGTGTTATGAGCAGCACTCATATATATCTTTTTTCTGCTGCCAAGCCTGTATGACCAGATTCATATCTACAGCTAGGTCAACTGATATGAAGGAGTGCAGAGTCAGACTTATGCCTTGAGAACAACAATAATATGTTTTATCCACCCTGAAGAAAGGAAAAACAAAAGAGGAGAATATAAAATGAATGCCCGATTTTAATGGCACACTGCTACAGGTGCCCAACTCATAAACTATGTAAGTTACTGTAAACAATTCAGTTCATCAACCTGCAGATTACTGAGAAATGACTTTGTCAGTAATGTCAGGAGCTTGGGTTCACATTTTTCATTGGGGATGCTCTCATATAGTAGATCTTCCTGGCTAAGAGAAAATGATAAATTTATAGTTCTCGGAATGGTTGCCAAAATATCAATTTGCATTCACTTAACTACAGCTAAATTAATTTATATGTTAATTTTAAATGTCAGTTCAAGGAAGCATACCCTGGAATGAAAAGCACATGCTTGTGCCACAGAGTCACTAATATTTTATGCTTTAAGAATTATGTCAGTCTTAGAATTAAAAATTGGAAACCAGAATACAGTCTTGATTATTACCATTATTATGCCCCATCCCTGGAAACATTCAAGGTCAGGTTGGACGAGGCTCTGAGCAACCTGATCTAGTTGAAGTTGTCCCTGCCCATGGCAGGGGGGTTGGACTAGATGACCTTTAGAGGTCCCTTCCAACCCAAACCATTCTGTGATTCTATGATTATCATCCTCAAAAAGGAGCAGGATGGTGTTAGGGCAGGAACCAGGGCAGGGAAAGCTGAGTCTACACCTGATGCTGCTATTTACCTGTCATGTGATAGCATTGATAAATTATTTAATATCTGCTTCTTTTATTTGGTATTATGTCTTCATGGGGTGATATCCTGTAGCAGTGTTCTCTGCCTTGGCTGAATCTGTTTCATTTCCTTTGCAGATGGCTTGCTGCCATGGAAGATAATGGAAAAATAAAACTGCCAGGCTTCTACCTCCTGCCAGTTTCAATAGAATTTAGGAAAAAAATAGCAGAATTTAATCTTAAAGACTTTCATTATGGTCTTTCAGCATGATACAAACTGTAACAATTTATCCCTCAACCAGTTTAGTTTAACGTAATGCTAATTATGCTTCACCAAAATTCTCCTTAAATCTTACACTGGCCTTAGAATGTATGCAATGTTTTAATAATGCTATGACATGGGAAAACTTTGATGAGGGTAGGAAAAAGAAGTAATTTGAGTAATAACAGTTGAACACTGGGCTTCGATCAATAGGAGGTGTTCATAACCAAAGAAGAAGGGTAGTAAGGAGGAAAAAGCTGAGATAGGTGGAGACAATTTATATGAAATTTGGCAGATTTAGCTTCTGTTTCTCATTTAAAAAAAAATTCATTTTAACATTTTACATTAGATCATCCTTCAAAGTTTTTGAGTTGTAATATGCAAGAGTTTTATTCATAAGAAAGCAGGTGAATCAAAATAAAATACAACAATGTGTTTGCTCCTTGTTCTTCTGTCATTAGCAGTGTGTGTCCTGTGTTCTGGAAATGCGTAATACCAAAGTCCAAAAATTTCAGCTATTTTAAAAAGCAATGAAAAAAACATTAAAATGTGCAAGCATATTTTCTAGTTATGCATAATTCTATAAATGTAAGCTCAGAAAGATTTGACTTGTATTTTTACAGATAGTCAACAATTCAATTTGACTTTTATTTTTGTTAACTGCCATTTTCTTCCAGTTACAATTTTTGACGGTTTCAGTCTCTTGGCCTTTCCTCCTCCTTCTTCGCCAGCTCTTGGAATGAAGGAGTAGGTTTGCGAGAGCGCCTTGTGGGTTAGAGAAGGCTGAAAATAGTACATTTCAATTTGGAGAAAAGTAGCAATGTGAGAAATAGAACTGTAGAAACACAGATATTTTACTCTCATGTTTTTGCACTTAAATATCAGGAGTTGTTGTTTTTCCCCCTTCTTTTTAAATGACTATTTATTGACGTATATTGCTGGAAATAGAATACCTTCCTAGACATCCAGTCTTTTTCCTGGTTTGCTGTCAGTTCGATACATACCTCATCGACTTCTGCAGTGACAACCAGTTACAGAAAGCTATTCATTTTTGCTTTAAATGCATATAAAAGACGAAGTCTGATCAGTTAGGGTCTAAAATCCACCATGTAAGGGACATCAATTACTCAAATAGCTTTCAGGGGAGCTAGTAAATAGTTTGGATTGTTAATAGTTTGTGATTGTATTTGGTTTGCGTGGCAAGGTTTTGGTAGCGGGAGGGCTACAGGGATGGCTTCTGTGAGAAACTGTTAGAAGCTTCCCCTATGGCAGATAAAGCCAATGCCAGCTGGCTCCAAGATGGACCCGCCGCTGGCCAAGGCCGAGCCAATCAGCGACAGTGGTGGTGCCTCTGTGATAACAAATTTAGGAACAGGGGAAAAAACCTGCTACGGAACAGCAGCCAGAGAGGGGAGTGAGAATATGTGAAACA